>NC_063216.1:17312352-18512352 GCF_020740725.1 Corvus hawaiiensis
CCCTTCTCCTATCACTCCATGCACTTGTAAAATGCTCCTCTCTGGCTTTCTTGTAGCCCCACTTCGACTACTGAAAGCCCACAATAAGGTCTTCCTGGACCCCTCTGTTCTCCAGGCATGACAATCTCAATTCCCTCAGCCTTTCCTCCCAGCAGAGCTGCTCCATCCCTCTGCTCCCTTTGGTGTCCCTGCTCTGGACTGGCTCCAGCAGCTCCCTGTCCTTCCTGTGCTGGGATCCCAGGGCTGGATGCAGCCCTGCAGGGGGGTCTCAGCAGAGCGGGGCAGAGGGACAGAATCCCCCCTCCCCTGCTGCCCACGCTGGGGGCTCAGCCCAGCACAGGGGGGTTCTGGGTTGGGGTATGTTGAGCTCTCACCCACAGCACCCCCAAGTCCTCCTGCCAGGGCTGCTCCCTCTGCTCATCCCCACCTGGATTGAACCCAGGGGTTCCCCCGACTCAGGTGCAGCACCAGCACTTGCTCTTGTTAAACCTTATGAGATTCCCATGGGCCACTGCCCGAGCTTGTCCTGGTCCCTCTGGATTGTCACTGCACCCTCAGCCTGGTGTCATCTGCAGACCTGCTGAGGGTGCCCTCGATCCCTTTGTTTATGTCATGGATTCACCAAGGGGAAATCACACTTGACCAGTTGGATAGCCTTCTGTGATGGAATGACTGGCTGGGTGGATGAGGGGAGAGCAGTGGATGTTCTCTGCCTTGACTTCACACACTGTCTCCCACAACATCCTCGTGGCTGAGCTTGGGGAGTGCAGGTTGGCTGAGTGGGCAGTGAGGCGCATTGAGAAGTGACTGAACAGCAGAGCAGCACTGCAGGGTCTGGCTGTAGGCCTGTAGCCAGTGGTGCTCCCAGGGGTCAGTATTGGCCCCAGTATTGTTGCTCTTACTCATCAGGCCCTGAGTGAAGGGGCAGAGCACATTTGCTGTGATCAAAAACAGTAAGGAGTGTCCTGGCACACCAGAAGGTGCTACCATTCTGTGAGACCCAGACAGGCTGGGGAGCTGGGCAGAGAAGAACCCAACAAAGTTCAAGAAACAGGGTCCTGCGCCTGGGCAGGAACAACCCTGGGCACCAGGACAGGCTGAGGTGATCTGCTAGAGAGCAGCTCTGAGAAGGACCCGAGGGTCCTGGTGGACAGTGAGCTGTACCCAAGCCACCAGTGCCCTGAGGGCAAGGAGGCCAATGGAATCCTGGGGTGCATTGGGAAGACCATTGCCAGCAGGTCAGGGAGGGATCCTGCCCCCTCTCCTCAGCCCTGTGGGGCACATCTGTAGTGCTGTGTCCAGCTCTGGGCTCCTCAGGACAGGAGGGACATAGAGGTCCTGGAGCAGGGCCAGCAAAGGGCTGTATAGATGATGAGGGGACTGGAGCATCTGTCCTGTGAGGAACCAAATGGGTTCTGTGAAAGGCTGAGGGACCAAGGCTTGGTCAGCCTGGGGAAGACATGACTGAGAGGGGATCTTATAAATGTGTACAAATATTGTCAGGGACAAGGGGCACAAACTGAAACACAGGAAGTCTCCATCTGAATATAAGGAAAAAGTTCTTTACTGTGAAGGTGACAGATCACTGTAACTGGCTTCCTAGAGAGGCTGTGGAGTCTCCTTCTCTGGAGAGATTCAAAACCTACCTGGACACAATCCTGTGCAACCTTCTCCAGGTGCCCCTGCTTCAGCCAAGGGTATTGGGCTAGATGATCTCCAGGGGCTCCTGCCAACCCTGTCTGTTCTGTGTTTCTGTAATTAAAATATACTTTGTTAAATAAATAAGACTCCATATTGTGCCATAGGATGGAGCAGAAGTGTTTGAAAAAGTTGAGAAACTTTATTTGATTATTTGTGTTATTTTGAAGGCATAATTAAGAAACTGCTTCTGAAATTAATCAGAAACTCTGTAAAAATTACTAGTACGGCAGCAGTGAAAGGGTTCTGGACCTGACTAAGGATTTTGGGGGATGGGATTTTTAGCATGTGGCCAATTGCGTAAGGCTAGTTAGATAAGATGCTAAGCACTCTGGTCCCAGTTAATCAAAACTTCTATGTGCACAACAGATATGAGTCATGACATCTGCTGCCTGTGCAACTGCAGTGGTTTCTTTAACAGGCCTGAGAGTGGCTATATGTCACCAAGTTTTGTTCAGTACTTACAAAAAAACTCTGAAACTCCCTGTATGAACATGTTAGGGGAGTCTAAAAGACTTGGTTTTACTCACTTCAAAAATAACTTGAAGAACTCCTCCAAACTGTAAAACCGGAGTGGACCACAGGCTCAAGCTGTCAGTGACTGCACATTGAAAGAATGTGAATACTCATTCTTGTGCTCTGAAATGACATGACTACCCCAGGCATGGACTGAGTTTTGCTTTGAGTGGATTCCAGCAAGTGTCCACTTCATCATTTCACACAGGCTACGTGTCTGAGTGGGACCTCAGCCTTAGGGCTTTCAAGTTGCAGAATTTGTCAGTAGATGGTCAGTCCACTTGTCTTAACATGTAAATAGTTTTCCCTCTGATTTAAGGTTCTGTACAACCAACACTGGATATCTCAGAGTAAAAGGTAAGAAGGCTTTCAGTGAAATAAATTGCCCACAGAAAGCTCTGCACCATTCCTGTAATTTATAGATCAATTTATGTGCAAGAATCTACTGGATTGGGTCCAGCAGAGATCTGTGGAGGTGAACAGGGGACTAGAACATCTCTTGTATGAGGAGAGGCTAAGGGAGCTGGGCCTATTCAGCCTGGAGAAGGGAAGATCAAGAGAGGATCTTATCAATGTCTGTCAGTTCTGCATAGAGGGTGTCCTGATAAGAGGTCGGAGCCAGGTTCTTCTCAGTGGTGCCAAAAAGTAGGACAAGAGGCAAAGGGCAGAAACTGGAACACAGAAAGTGTTCCATGAGCAACATGAGGAGAAGCTTTTTACTGTGCAGGCAACTGAGCGCTGGAAGCGCAGAGAGGGTGTGGAGTCTGCTTCCCTGGAGACCCTCAAAAGCCATGTGGACACAATCCTGAGTAATATGCTCTAGGATGACCCTTCCTGAGCAGAGGTGTTGGATGATCTTCAGTGTACTCTTGAGTAAGAATTCTTAGGTTTTTTTCTTAAAAAATTGCACACTGTTATATAGCTGTTAGAGAAATCCATTTATGTGTTCCCAAGTCCCGGTGAGAAGAATATACAGCTCTGGTGAATTTTACAGGGAAGGTGGAGTTTTAAGGTGGTTGTTTGTTTTGATTTATTTTGGGTTCTTTGTTTGTGTTGGCTTTACACTACCAAGCCAGCTCCAAACTTACTAATTTCATTCCTTCTCTACACAAATATGATGTTCCTGAAGTCAGGTTTTTTGACTGCTGTTGCTTTTCATTGGTAATTCCCAGCTCAGGGCAATGCTGGTCTCTCTTTATAAGAGGTGAATGTGGCTGATGTGTCCATCTGTTGAGTTGCTTAGCACTAACACAACTTACTGCAGCTTACATATTCTAATGGATGGCTGCTGCTTAGCTGGTGCGCAGGTGTCCAACTGTTTTCTTAAAACCAGGTAGTCCAAAAACCCCAACCAACCAGTCCAGCTTTGTACTGTGTGATCCAGCACAACTGGCTTGTGTTGCCATTTCATATTAAAAAAAAAAAAAATTACTCTTTTCTGTAAGATCTTTATGTTTCAGGTATTTATGTCAGAGAATTCAGAGAAAATATTTGTTCTAAATACTAGGATTTGTGTTGCTCATGTTTAGGAGAGTGGAAATGCTGAACTCATTTCCCAGGTGACAAAAATGCCCATTTGCCCAAACATTTTGTGCCAAATGAAGCATTCATTCTCTGAAACTATTCAGAAACTGAGGCCGTGTTTATAAAACACTTTTCACCAAAAATGGAGATACTTTCAGGAAAATGTAATTGTTTTGATATGACCTACAGGAACAATTTCAGCACTTACACAACATTTTCAGCACTTTCCTGTTCCCTAAAAGTTTAATGAGTAAATATGTGTCTGACTAAGATAAATTGCCTGAATAAGCCAATATTTTTCAACTCCTGCCATAGTTCTCATTTCACTGTATTGAAAGTTGTGCTTGAGACTCTCCCATTACTTCCACTTTTCATGGACCTCAGGTATTATCCATATAGAGAGTGAGAATGACTTCATAGCCCACTGGATGCTGCAGTGCTTAGGGTAAAATCACTCATCTGAATCTAGAGAGGCCCCTAACTGTGTTACTTATAGATACCAATGAAAATCATTAATCTAGTCATTTTCTGGGCTTTTATTACCAGAGCTCAGGAACACCATGCTTCATGTGTATAGACCTGGAAAATATTACCAACTTGGGATAGAGATACTGTCTCATTTTTCATGTCAAGTTTCGTGGTTTGTTTGACCCACAGCAAAATCTTTTTTTCATTATTGAAACAATAATAACAATAATAACAATACAACAACAACAACAAAAAGCAGTTTCGAGTTAACCCAAACATCATTTTTCTAATCTTGGTAGGGTCTATAAGTAAATGTACAAGCAAGCAGGTATAAGCAGTAGTTATCCTGGAAGAAGGATAGTTCAGTTCAGCCTGCAGCAGCTAATGATGCTGAGGGACCAGACAAAGTAAGGGGCATTATGATAATAGACTAAACCATTTACTTCACTTATGTCAGATTTTTCCTTCAGTTGATCTGGACTGCTGCTTGTTGGTATCTGTAGTTAGCTTCCCTCCACTAGTTTATGGAGTACTGTTAGTCCAGCATTTGCCACTTGGAGTGCCTACATATAAATAGATGTCAGTGGGAACTGCGAGCTTACACTAATGAGGCTGTGGTTGTCTGTGCCTCACAGAAAAAGCTTCATGCCAAGCTGGAGGCTGCTGGCATTTGCTAGACAGTGGCACAGATGAAGAAAGGCATGATCAAATTCACACAAAATTGTTTTAAAACCTTAATCAAAAGAGTGGATAATATGAATAAATAATTGAGCAGGAGCTTTGTTGTGTTTAGGTTCTGTTGTGAAGAGGCCACCTGTGGAAGGATAGAAGCTACAACTAAGAAGTCACATTCACAGATTTGGATGTTTGTTTTGGAAATGCTAAAAGCTGTGGAAAGGGTTTTGGTGTCTTAAGAGGACAGAGAGTGGTGCCCAGTAACAAGTGACATCGAGAGACTTGAACTTGATGCAACATCCACTCAATATCCATGGGGCTGATACCTTCAGCTCAGCAAATGGGTAGAAATCACATATAGCAAACTGTAGAGTTACATGCATGTTTCCTAGGCTGTACAGAGCAAAGCAGTCTTTTGCAGCTGCATTTATGCTGTGTTTGAGTACTGTGAAATTTAAGGCGTTCCACTGTGTGTCACAAAATAGCTACAGAAAAGATTTGAAGCATCCTTTTCAAGTTGTGCACATCTATAGCTGTGCAGGCAAACAAGAAGCCCAGTCAGTGGGTGCTGAGGGGATAGGTGACTGTAGCCCATTAAAACACTGAATTCTCCAGGACAGATCACAGCCATCACTTTAAGTGTTGTATCCTTGTACATAAGAAAAGAGTGGTTCTAGGGATCAATTAATTAATCAATCATTTTAGAATGATTTTAGTATTCATCACCCAGAGGCATTCTTGTGGTTGCTTCTTTATGTTTCCCTTCTGTAAAATGTGCTATATTTTTCAGGGAAAGGCAGTTTTTCACACATTTTGTTGGTTTGGGGTTTTTCTTTTATGTCTAGTTCAGTAAACACAGACTATGTAGGATTCATCTTCTGCAAGTGGATCTTTTCTCAGCAAGGGCTCTAGTGAATACTTTTGCAGCTGTGGGAGTGAAGGAAGCATTGAAATCAAGGCCGTGGTGCTCTTTCTCCTTTTCTTCACCAGATTTTTCAGTTTCTGAAAGAAGGGGACAAAAAATAGAATCTATCTTCATGTGCAAATAATAGAAAACTTAGGCCCAGCTTTTAAATTTTTGGTGAAGTCTGATTTCAGATCTGCTGGAGATACAAATGCTGTATACCTAGGTTGCGATGTCTCTTGCTTCTAATATTTCTCCCTGCATGCTCATATAAAGTCAGTCTAGGGAAGATGGTTGGCAGCTCTTTCAAGTAGCAGTGATTCTTGTTTCTATGGCCCCTCAGCTGCTGCAAGGGTTCACCCTCCCTACCTTCACAACATGTCGCTGCTTGTAGGAGCGTTCCAGCAGGAGCACCTGCCTGCAACCTCTGATCTGATACCACTCCTACATGCCAGATTTGCGCTTTGGGCTTACATGGGTATCTTGAGATCCCATCTTCCAAGACACCCACTCTAACAGAGCATCATGGTACTTGGAGGGTTAGAGAAGTGAGAAGAGTGTGTTCCAAATGCTGCTGTCATTAAAGGTTAACTTCTAGAAATGAACACATTTTGTTTTAAACATGATACACTGAAGTCATTTGAATTGTTTCTGTAATTATCTTATTTGTATATTGCTGTGCTTCAGGGTTCAGAATAGATGAGAGAGACAGTACGAGGCTAAGGGGGATTTGTAAGATCAACAAAAATGCAGAAAGGGCAAGTAGTGAATGAATATTTACTCTTTCTCACAATAGTGGAATCTGGGGGCATTCATCCAGACTATGAAGCAGCATCTTAGAAATAAACAAAAGTATGTCTTTTTTATAAAACTTATAATAAAATTAAATCTCTTAGTTCAATTGGAGAAGTAATTGCCCCATCGTGTTGGGCTCATTCGAGATTAGAGAAATCCATACAGGACAGAACCAGCAGGACAATGGTCTAGGAAGTGATTTAGGAAAGTTGATAGGTATGAAAGTGATGGCTGAAACCTGGAAGAACATGCCTGCAATGGTTCTGTCCCATCTCTATAGTCTTCTCCTGAATAGCAACTACAGGCAAATGTCAGAGATGCTGGGCTAAATGTTACTTTGGTATAACTATGACTGTAGTAAATCCAGGAATATGATTTTTTTTTATTTTAATTAGACTTTCAGTCAGCTTTCTGAGTAGAAATATTCAGAATATAGTGATTTTAAAATTCCTTACATTTTCTGAGCGTGTGGTTGCTAATCATTTCCCCTACAAGTGAAAATATCCTAAGTGGTGTTTTGTTGCTAGCATTTGAGAAAAGTCTGCAGTATTGCTATCAGTGCTTCATCTCTGTCATGATGTTCTGCACTGGTAAAATAGGTATCTTAAGAGGTATCTTCCAAAAGTTTCAAAGAGTAACTTAGAGAAAAAAAAATAGCAGGATCAGCTCTTTGGATCATGAGTCAAAGTCCTGTCTTTAGAAGTCTCGGTGCTACAGTAAGTACATTTTACTATGGTTCCCAAATGCTTTGGAGATTTTGAAGACTCAGATTTCTGGGGGACCTAAGTGTTTATGAAAATGCTGACATGAAAGAGAAATGTCAGAAGGAAGGAAGAGAAGATCAGTGGAGGAAGCAAACAGTGGACATACTGTTCTTGGCATTGACTCTGTGTAGTGTTTCCACTTCTGTGTCTTCCTGCTCGTGGTTTTGGTTTCAGGTACCCTTAGCAGACCTTTCTCCCCTCCACAGTATCCAAACAGGACACTTTGCTGGAAGATCTTCTTCCAGCCAAGGGAAGGCCAAAAGCTGCAGGAAGCTCTATGCCAGATCAGGGTAAAACACCAGTGAAGTTAATTTGAAAAATTCATCAGATAAATTAAATGAGAAACTGAAAACATTTGTTTATTTAATATATAAAACATTCATCTTTATCAACTGTAATATTTCCTACCCTTTGATACTGTTCCACACTACCACTCTCCAGAGGATCTCATCTTACTAAGGTACAGAACACGAGTTTGATTATATGAAGGCAGTGGGCCAAAAAGCTAGAGGTCTTATGCAAATTGAGATCTGCGTTCATTTGCATAATGCTTCTGATATATAGATATAGATTTAGCTATATATGTATGCATTTATGCAGCCATTATCTCTCTGTCTCTGTTGGAAGATCCTCCTTCTTTCCCAGCCTTTCCCTGAGCTGGCTCTGGCCCTGGTCCTGGTTGTCCTTGAGGAGGAGTGGCCACTCTGCAGTCCAGGCGCTCCTCTCTCTGCAAACATAGGCTTGTCACTGGTCTAAATTCTGTAGCAGCAATTCTGACATTTGTGCTGGTTGTCTTCTTAGCTGTTTATTTGTGCTGGTAAGGAGCAGGTAAGAGCTGTGGAAACTGAGATAATTTTAGGTGCCTCCAGCAGCAGTTGTCTTTGGCAAACAGAATCACAGGACAGTTCTTTGTGACAAGCATTATGGAAAATGGCTTATGGACATGTATCCACACTCTACTAGTTTTTCATCCTCTTTTTGAGGATGAGGGTTGGAGCAGCCATGTGGAGTATCCATCTGAGCTCAGCTCAGGTGAGAATCTTTTTCCTTTCTTTTGGGGGTTTGGATTGTAAGGACTTCCTGAAGTCTTGCTGCAGCTTCCACCATCAGTGGGGTTTTGAGACTCAGCTCTCCTGTAAGCACTGGGTAGTGTACTTTAGGAATCAGCACACACACTGTCAGGTGGTGAGGCCAAGCTGAAACTTTGTCAGATGAGGAGGCTAGGAAATGGATTTGACTTTCCATACACCAGTTTAAAGGAATGGTGTCTTGCCCCTGCTACCTTGAGGCTGCCATCCTCAGAGAGACAATCTTGTCCTGAAAGATCAATGGTACCTGATTTTGTGTAAAAGTTTATGAAAGAGCACCTGTCTATTTGTTCTAAAAGAAGAGGAAAAGTCTGTTTTAGTAAGAATAGAGTAATAAACCAAGCAAGCTTTGTATTTTTGCTCAGTCAATTTAAAAGTTTTTTAAAATGGGTTTGGCTGGGGCTTAGACTAGATGTTTGAGTGAAGGGATTTTATGCTGTAAGTGACTTTTTTCAAATCTCTGAAGTTAGGCCCTGGGGTGCAGATGTAAACTGTCACACAGAGTTGGCACCAATCAGAGCTCCTGAGAATCTACCCTCAGTTTTTCCAAAACAGTCAACAGCCATGTTTGACATTTAGAGAGCCACCAAAACCGGAGCTAAAAAAGCTTTATCGAAAACCTTACTGCTTATTTTGGTGTTTATGTGGAACTTAACCTCTAGAAAATCTGGTCCAAAATGCAGTCTCATCCATGCTGTGCTACCGATGTTTTCACATTCAGGTGGATAACTTGAGCTGCATTGAATGAGAATTGGGCAATGAAAGAAGGAAAGAAATAGGCCCTTGGGCGGGTATTTCATTTGTGAGCTTTGAAAAAAATTCAGAAACATTAAGGAATTACTCTGCCAGATCTACAAAAGCTTGAGCTTCTTGGAATCAATGGAGTTCTCTTGCATAACTTCAGAAGACTATTTCTCTAAACTGGGTTACTAATAAACTGATAGGCTGATCATAAAGTGACTTTATTGGAAGGAAAGTTTACCAAGTGAATAATTCAGTAAATATTTTCCAGGCATCCACATCCAATAGATTGCTCAGTATGGTGAACAGTAAGCAATATTGCCTTTTAAGACTGCAGTAATACAAAGTGCTCCAAAAAGCCTGACCTTGGTAGGACTCAGACCTGAGGAAAGAACATGTAAATCCTGCACCATCAGGCCAAGATCCATTGCAAGGCATGAGGTATAGAGATAGAGTAGTCCTATCTGTTTCCTTTCTTCAAGTCCTTCTCATAAGTGCATATTAAAATAAGTCTTGAGGCAAGTAATTGAACACAATTGGAAGAAACTCCTCATAGAAAAGCTTTTTAAAGAGTTTTGATTGTAATAATTTTATGCTAGCTTATGAATTTGGGACTTGGTGGTAAATTGATCTCTTTATGGAAGTGGTAAATCATTAGCATTTGCTATCAAGAGCAGGAAAAAATGTTTATAAATCATTGCATTCATTTCAGATTATTCATCAGAGTTGAGAGGCAATTGTTTGAGTTACTTTGTGATACCATAAACAGAGCTCTGGGAAGACCGCATACTTTGTAGCATAATTTGGGGTTTGTGCCTGTACCAACTGAGACTTTCCTTCAGTAAGTGTTCAGCTAATTTTCCAGAGGGGAGAATCTAGATTCCAGGGTGCTGTTCTGAAGGATCAAGTTTGAGTTGGCACTAAGGCATCATTGTGCAGCAAGGCCTGCTGACTCACAGAGGAAGGGTCTAACCAAGATGTCTTCTTTATCCTCCTTCTTGTGTAGCAGTAGGCAAAGAAAGTCTTCTCTTCCCCTTTTCCTACACACTCCCAGAATCTCTGATGGGGTTGTGAAAATGTTCAGATCTGGAAAAGAGTAAGAACTGAGGGCAGGGAGGATTTTGATACAGAAAATCTGAGTCAACAGTGCTTAACATTTCCTGGTAAATAAAAAAAAGGAGGACTGTCTACACACTTGCATTGTAGTTCAAGACAGAATGACACTGCGTGGTTTCCCTGGTGCTGCTGTAATTACTCCAGAGATTTTTTTCTCTGTGAGAAAGAGCCACAACTGCTGTTACACGAAGGCAGCACAAACAGCGATAGCCGGCTCAGCCAAGCTCACAGCCAGCCTGCATTCAGAGCTTCCTGGCCTTGCCTGCAAGTGTACCAGCAAAAGCACTTGGGTTTACCTCAGTGTGTTGTGGCCAGTCCTGGAGGAATTAATTTCTGCAGGAGGTGTTCCAGCTCTTTGGAGGTTTGGAGTGTTGTGGATAATTTAGCTTTGTTGTGGGTTTTTTGCCACTTCCAAAAACAAAATGAAAGCAAAACACACACCAACTCCATTGCTGACGTGTTGGCGCATACTGTGAAATAACTGGCTGAAGAGTCTTCATTAAAAAGGAAAACATGGAATTTTCAAGTGGCAAGAAAAAAGCAAAAAATATATATGATTCACTTTCATGAGCTAAACAGGAGAGTCGCAAAGTTGAATGTGGGTCAGATACCTAATAGTGGCAGTGGTTTCCCAATGCTGATGCATACATCTGTGTTAAATACTAGAGCACAAAAACAGTTATGCCAAAGAGAAGTGATGGGGGATAGGCCCTTAAAACAGCCAGTAGCTAACGCTGCTTTTGTGGTTTTATGTATTTGCCTATTAAAATGACAATACAGACATGGAACTTTTAGATTTAAGAAGCCTTCTTTTCACTAAACAACATTAAACAAACTGACAAAGTAGGGGGTTATGACTCCAGTAATTGAAACATGCTGTTCTGTTCAAGACCAGAACTCTATAAAGGCTCTTTTCACCCAGTAATGCCCTTTGTGTTTGCCTGCTACCCCTGCTAGAAATTACTGTAGACCTGAAGTATGTCTTTCCAAGTGGAGGGGGAATGACAGAGTGCAACAGCACACTTGGCAGATGGGGTCACAGCCTTTTTAGGTTGTTCATGTTCATTGTGCATTGGAAATCAATTTGCAGCTCAGAATACATGAAGACATGGGTGGATTCCTCTCCCCACTATTTGGGGGTTTGTTTTGGGTTTTTTTTCATGTTAACTTTAAGTCCAGGATGCAGGGAAAATAATTAGAGGGATTAATTTGGATTAACTGATTTGGGTAGTCTTCCTTAGCTTAATTTGCAGTGTGCCTTCCTTACAGTGTGGATTCCTCACTCTTCTAGATTTATATTCTGAATCTGTACATTATCTTGCATTTCTTTTTCCTTCTGTCTTCTAGATGTTGATGAGTGTCTGGATAACAATGGAGGGTGCCAGCAGATTTGTGTAAATACTATGGGCAGCTACGAATGCCAGTGCAAAGAGGGCTTTTTTCTGAGTGATAACCAGCATACCTGCATTCATCGCTCCATTGGTAAGTTTTCAGCGTGTAAAATGTGCTCTTTAGAATAACCGTGTTCAAGCAGAAAAGCTGAAACAGTTTGGGGTTTGTTGGGTTGTGTTTTTTTAATCTCTATCATTTTACTGCTTGGTTGGAGTTGATTGATTCCTCTGCTACCCAAACTTGTAGCAGAGTCGTAAATAAGACAAAGAAACAGGCTTTGGTTTGACACACAAGTTAAACTTGGTTTGCACAGCAGACTCTTTGGGCAGGCAGAGACAGATTTTCAAATGGTTACTTTCTGCTTCTGAGTTTCCAGTACTTAAAAATTTCTCATCTGTTTATTGGATAATAGTGCACCTGTGTTTCACCTTTGAAAGCATGGGGTCTTAAATCAAAATGAACAGCTCATTACTTCTGTAAATTACACAGCTTATGGGGATTTTTGCCAGTCATGTAGCTCATTACTTCATTGCAGACTGATCATGGTTGATATTATATTGACACAGGATTTTTTTTTTGGTTCACTACCCTGTCCTAGGGTGGATTAAAAAATTGTTTCTCTGTTGCCTATGCACTAGCAATAGAAATAAGGAATCCCTGCAGAACTGGGGTCCTTGTCTGCTGCTGTTCTGGACTAGAATAAGCAGCTCTCCCTTTTCTATAGATGTCAGACATGGAAGACAAGTTTGAGTGGAAAGGGAGAAAAGAAAACAACATAGCTATAAATCTTTGCAATTAAGTGGACTCTTTCAGTGTTCATTCAGGCTTCTGTGACCCTGGCAGCAGTGGGAATATATGCTGGCAAACTCATTTACCAATAAGCAATACAGAATGACAAAGTAGCAAGATGAGACTGGTGATCAACAATGTAAGCATGCTGTATATTTCAAAACAGCCACACAAATGCTTCTGAACTATTTTAAGTGACTAATGCTGACCCGAAAATCATACTTGAACACAGAGTATTAATTTAGTCACTCTGTTGACAAGAAAGCAAAACGTCATAGTGCAGCATCTCAAAAATGTAAGCGTGTTTTTGGCACTGTGTGTCTGCTTAAACACAGTGGTAAAGACAGTGGTGATTTTGATTTTCAGAATCCTGAAACTATGGGATATATTGACAGGTCCACTTTTTAGCATGATAATATTAAGTATTTTGATTATGACAAGAGTATGCAGTTAAGCTACATGAATCAGTGCGTTTTTGAGGTTGTTATCTAATAGGTTTTTAGTCATTCTTTTCAACTTAAATTGTCCAGATTTCTGTCCAGCATAAACTAACCCTGACACAAAGATATCCAACAGAGCAAGGAATAGTAGCTGCAGGCTTAATGAAAAGCACTTGCAGAGTACTGTGCTACAATCATTATTTCAATTTGCACATTATAAAAATTCCCAGCTGTAATAAAAAAAGAATTTGGTTATTTGAGATGGAAACTAATGAAATAAATGAAAAATGAGACTCTAAAGGCAAAAGTTTATTCTAAGGAATAGTTTTAGTGGGGGAAAAGAGTATGTTTTTATGGCAAAGAGGATTCCTAGCTTGTCAAAAGGACTAGGGGAGTGGATTTTTACACTGATTGCTGTGTGCATATAATAAATATGCATGGAAAATATATTTGCGTTAACTTGTTTACAAAGAAAATGTCATAGAAGACATGGATGTTTAATTTGAAGCAATATCTTAAAATTATTTGAGATCTGACAAAACCCAAGCAAACTACCAGATAGACCAGTGGGGGTTGCAGAGTGTTTTATGAACAAATGGTTTGCAGCCTTTCAAAAGTAAAGTGTCAATTTACAATAACAGCAAACATTACACTGTAATGCTTCATGTGTCATGATCCCTCACAGAAATGCATCAGGTGGGTATGCTGGAGCAAGGAACTGAGACTAAATGATCTCTTTCACTTGTCAGAGGTGACTGAACTGCAGACAGTAAACATGCGTGGTGAGGAAGCAAATGGCTTTTTAAATATCCCTGTTTACTTGCTTTCATAGGTCTCACTTGTAAACTCTGCTACAGAAACTGTTGGAACACAAAAATACACATCAACATATTTAGCCAGAATGGTGGCTGGGGTTATATAATATATATATTACCTCTGTTGGTAAACAAGGCTGGAGTGGACAAAGGCACACCACGCAGCCAGCACTGCCATCCATACACAAAGGCACTGACTTGCCAAAGCCCTTTAGCAAGTTTGTTGACTTTGTGCATAATAAGATCCATTCGTTGCCGTGTGGGTGCATTTCTATCTCTGTAAAATGCACGTGCAGTCACAGAATGTTGGTGTCCTCAACATTACCTAAAGTCTCTCCAAGGACTCAGCTGGTCTAAAACCATCACCCACAAGGCTCTTCATGTAGTTTGCTGCCAGCTTTTCCCTCCTGTTTTCAAATGCCTTGGGAAAAAAGGGAGAAGCACCTCAAGGTGCTTAGAACATAACTGGAGTTGGGATGAGTTCAGATGGGAGGGAGCAGCACCAAGCCCAAGGATGTCTTCAGGCCCAGCTCACCTGCCTCAGACACCAGCAGGGCTGGTGCTGATCGCATGCTTGGAGCTCACCAGCACATTCAAGTAATGTGATGGTTTCACAGTTGAAAAAGGGCTTTGGGTATTGGGAGTTGAGCAGAGGAAGGAATACATCCCTTTTTGCACTCACCAGGCAGAGGAATGGTGTCTTCTGATAAGAGGTATCCTCCTTAAAATTGTTGGCTGCTGTGTGAATTTTCTCAGCTTCCAGAGATGCACTGTGCTTGTCCCGGAGTTTTTGGGGTGTTTTGTGTCACTGTGCTCCTACCCACAAGTTGTGGTTAAAAGCCATATTGGAGTTCATGATAGGGGCTTGTGTTCTTGTTTCCCAAAAGGCATGTTTGCTTGCCATCCAGAAGTGTTATTATTTCTTGTAGACAAGAAGGGTTAATTATCCACAGAGAAACAATAATTTTATACTAGTGGGAGGCCAGGCTGACATTAAAGTCAGAGCAAACCTTGGTGTCCCAGCATTTGCTTTGTTTCACTGTCTTCATTACAGGCCTACTGATTTCTTATGTTTAGTCCTAGTGTCTTTTGGGAGGATGTTATGCCCAGTACAACTTACCTCATTTATTTTTGCATAAAACTTGATTTCACTTTGGTGAGTCAGATTTCAGTGCTAGCTTACTCACAATAATGATGGCAACAACAGGGAGAGAGAATGGGAGGGAAAATAGATTGTAAAAGTTATGTAGAATTTAATAGTTGTTTATCTTTGTGCATCTTAATTGCATTAGTAGGTATGAACACTGGGGATTATACCAGAGACAAGGTTGTGTTTGTTTCCTCATGACTTAAACAGAAACCTGAATAAAACAGCTGTTACTGTATCATCTCCAGCTCCAGAGGGAGCATGTGTTTAATAAATGTGGAGATTACTGTCGTACACTACAGCTGTGACTGAGTCAGGTTAGTGGGTTACAGCACGTTTTCACTGAATTTGATGATAAACCAAAAGCCCTAATTCAACAAAGCCTTGGGGCAGATCCTTAAAGTCCTAATTTAGGAAAGCTGGTTAAAAATCTAAATTGGGCTTAAAATGTATCAAAGTAGACAGAGTGCCTATAGATAGACAAACCACAACCACAGAGTGCCTGTATCTCCACTGAGGCTCAGAATGAACACAGTGAAGGATAGGGTACATCCCATTTGCAATGCAATTTACAAAAGGTATTGTGGGCAGGAGCCCTGGCTACAAACTGCCTCACCTACCCAAATTCCCAGCTGAGTCCCACCTCCAGGGGCAAGTCTCCTAAAGCACAAAGGTTTTTTGCCTACAAGCAACATACTTCAAGAGCTCTGTGGCTTGGAAGACTTCAGCCCCGCTAGATTCCATCCCCTACATGTCTACATCTAGCATAGTTATATTAATGTTCTTATGTCTAATCATTATTCACTGCCAATGTTTTTATACAGCAAGTACCAAGTAAACTGAAAAGGCAGGTGAATTATGAGTGGTAATTACATGTGGAGATGAGAAGAGGTGGAGAAGTACCAGGCTATAGAAGGCTGAAATCATGGTGGCCTTATCAAATGGTGAAAAAGCTTTTTACACAGTTGTCACTGTCATTTTCAAGCCTGTTAAAAAAACACTTAGCAAGGAAATGCTTTTTCACCTCCCCTTATCCCATTAGCCTTATGTTGTTAGCAGTGCTAGGGAATTTGACATAAAGTCAAGCTACCACAACTTAGCAAGGTTCTCAAAACCAGCTTGTCTCTCTCTGTATGAAAAGTGTGTAGCTTTAGTCCCAGAGGAAATGTGCTAAGCCACATTGTCTTGCACTTGCTGAGCAGACCTGTGGAATGGCTTACCATGCTTGTGCTGATATACAGAAACTTGTTACACTTGATTATGTGTTAAACCCTAGCTAATTTTTCAGTAGTAGCACAGGAGTCCATTGGTCAGCTGACATCAAACTACTGAGTTTCTTCTCCTTCTGAGGATTATAAAGCCACCTTTGTTCAATTTTTTTCCTTCCTATTTTCCATGATTTATTTTTATTCTTCATGTGTTTTCTTAGTTCAGTGCAATTTTGTAGTGGTAGAATAATGTGTTAGGACTCCTCGGGAGGAAGCGCTGTCCCCAGTCACCAAAGGAAGTGTTACATTTGGGATTCTGGGATTCTTTATTCCCATCTCTGGTGCTGATCCCTTGTGGGACTCTGGGCAAGAAAGTTATTGCGACTCAGAATTTCTGCAAAGCACTTTAGAGGAAAGAGGTGTTTATCCTACAGAAAGCACAGTAATCTATTCATATTTAAATTCACATGGAAGGGTGACTTTAAATAACTAAGTGTTGCCAGCACTGTTCCAGACTTTATGAAGTACGAGTTTCTCATCTCAACTATGAAAGCTCTTCCATGATGATGTAACCAGTTAAATTACTCCACTATCTGAACATGCTTCACCATGGCTACCCTGAGTGCAGGCATCCCATTCACAGAACAATCCTATTTGTCTTTTTTAATTGGAATCCTAATATGACTGTAAAGGAATATATGTAAAGCAAATTTTAAGGAAGTCATTTCATAGATAAAATAATAAGAAAACTTTTCAGGCAGCAGCAGTTTTATGTGGACAAACATAGTGCGATCTTGGAAGCCTTTTCCTAAAACTGCACGCATTATGACCTAGGGGTAATAGAAACTTGTCTCTTCATATATTCCCATGATACATTTAGAATAAAAGATTCAATTTATTATCTTTCACAGAATATAGGAGATATAGATACAGAAAAGCTATTTTAAATCTCACTGTGCCCTGTTAGAAATGTATAACTTTTTAAAACTGTGTATAACCCACAAAAATTGCTGTACTTTCATTTCCAGGATTCTTACTTGCTCCAGCAGCCTGTCTGAAGGGCACCTTGCATTTTCTTTCTCTATTCCTCTGGAATAGAAAGAGTTTTTAGTTTGTCTGGAGGGAAGATGCAACAGGTGAAACTACCTATGGTTAAAAAGTAATTTCTGTTAGACCTGATCTCCCTCCTTTTGTATATGAATGACTTACTGTGATTAGGACTAGTAAAATGACACTGGTGTAAAACCAGTTTATGTGTAATCTGACTTAGGTTCAGCTGTAAGGGGGAGCAGTAATCATCACAGAATTACAAAAACAGTCTTAGGTGAAAGTTTAGGGCTAGATGTGATAGTAAGAAGTCTCATAGAATCATAGAAGAGCCCAGGTTGGAAAGGACCTCCAGCCTTCTGTGGGAAAGGGAGCCTGGATGAAAATAGCAGGTGCCCTGTCTGGTCACATCCTGAAAACCACCATCAGTGGTGATGGTGACTCCACTCTGTCCCTGGGGATGTTGTTTCACTGAATGGTCATTCTCATTGTAAAAATTGTCTTTCTTAGGTCATAAAACCAATAAAACCTCGGCCAATGCAACTTGTAACCATTGCTCTTTATCTTTTCTCCTGGCTCCTTGTGCAAAGAGAGCCTCTGTCATCTTTGTAGCTGCCCTCTAAGCACTATTCAAATAAAACTAAGTCTGTCCAAATAAAACTGCAAAAGCAGAGTTTTAAGTATCAAAATTCTCAGTGCTATTTTGTTGATTTTTTTTTCCCCCCCTTAGCTTTTCAGTTTAAGACCTTCAATAAATGTCAGCTTAAATGCTTAGGATGTCATAGAATTGGAGACAGAGGCATGCCACTTTTGGCTTACAAAAATTTTAAATGCATCTGAAACCTGAGGCTGCAATCTTCCTTTTATATGTAAGAAAACTGAGGTGTAAATATTACAGTATTGTCTAAGACTGTGTCTGGACTGCAGGACAGATCCCATCCATTAGAGCAGCTGCAGTCCTGTTGCTCAGAGCAGTCCAGACGGAAACCAGGATGTGAGAAAATGTTATGTGACATGAAATCAAGATAGCGTTTCGGTATATCCCAAGCTGCACAGTTAAATACAGCCAAGTAAGGTTGATTTCAGTCCTCTGTTGAGTTCCTAGGGACTAATTCAGACTTGTATCATACTTAAAATCAGCAAAATGTGACCAAGTCTCTGCACATTCTACCTTGGTTTTGTAGCTCACTTGCCTTCCAAAAGAAAAACCTTGTGTTTCAAAAGTTTTCTGGGACTTTGAATTAGTTTTCATTCAGAAGGAAAACCAAATTTTGTTGAGTAGTCAATACCTATTGTTGCTTTGCCTCAGCTGAGATTGAATGCCCTAGAAAACCAACAGCTAGGATGATACAATAGTGGTGAGTAAATTGAAACTCAAAGGAAAAGTCTCCCAACACGCAGGAACAAGAGCAGGCGGCCAGACTTTGCCAAAATCAGGGGTTGAGTTCCAAGAGTGTTGTGCAGAAGCTGTCCTTCAACAGGTACCAGATTTAAGCATATTGATCAGAAGAGGCATATTTTTAAAAGAAATCAGAAAACAAAATAACGCTAAAAAAATCATAGCCTAGATGTGCTAGGAAACATCAGCTGGTAGGTAATCTAGATATAGTGCTTGAATAGTAGATGCACAGTTGAACATGACTGACTAAGTGATAAACTAGGACATGCAGATAATTTCTCAATGAGCAAGAATCTGAAATAGTTTAATGGTACAGTCGTTGTTTCTGTATGGCTCCATTGGCAATGCCTTTTGGTATGGAAAGGATGAAAACTAAAGGGGGAGAATTAAGCTGGAGGTGCAAAGAAGTATGCCTTGGAAAGAGCAGCTGTTTGAAACACCCTGCAGCAGCATGACAGCCAGCCAGCTTGCCAGGGGCAGCACACAATTTGTAAGTCAGATCAGAAATCTCTCCACACCTGTGTGACAGAAAGTGCAGCGAGCAGGCCGTAGCTCAGCAGCTGAGTGACTGGCAGTGCTGACAGGATGGGAAAACTATATGCACGAATGGGAAAACACACTGGAAAGTAGGACCTTAAAAAAAAACCTACAAGAGAAAATAGGCAAAAGGGGCTTTCACACTCAATCATTCAATAGCATTGGAAGTGAACCAATGTTCTGTTCATACTGTCTACTTTGGATATAGCAAGATTATACTAAATAAAAGAACTGACATGTTTTTTAAAGGCCTCTAGCATCCAGTTGTCTGAAACATCAGGTGAGAAAGATCTGGGAAGAATATTAAGCCAGAGCATACTGGAAAAAATCTTCCATTCACACATGAGCACAAAAAGTGGACTCTATTTTAAGTATACCATATGTTGTATTTGTCCTGTGTCTCTCTCTGAATGTAGGACCTGCTCTGAATACTGTGATGCTCAGCATCTTTCATACCTACTGTAGTCACTGTGGGTCTTTCCATGTGTGTCTTGTATTTTTCACTGTGCAGGGAAATCAGTCACAGACCATGTTGCAGGCACCATTCCTCTTTTCTGCTATTCATGACAAATCTGAGATGTGATCCAGCAGGAACTCTAGAGACTGATGCTGTTTCTGGTTATAAACCAGTAGAAATTCAATATATGAATAGCAAATACCTGTTCATATAAACTGTTCACCTCCTGCATGTGGTATGCATTTCATCAGGTCCATTAATTATTCAGTTCCATGTAATTATGTTTGAGGTTGCTCTGAGCTATTCTGAATTAATTTAGGAGTTAATGGAAACAAGAGGGGAGATGCATGCATTTAATAGTCATGTATATTTCAAGCCTAAGAATACTTGCATGCTTTGTTAAATTTCATATCTTAGAAGTCACTGCAAATGCTTCCATAGCAGGAACTTTGTAGGAACACCCCATTTTTAAGAGGGGTGAAAAAGGAAGAAGGGAGTGAGACAAAGGTATGTCAGGCAAACAGAAAATAAGAGAAGGAGGAAGAGAAACAGCCAGCCAAGTGGGAGAGGTGAAGAGGAGGAAAATAGAAAACTAAAAGAAGAGTGAGAAACAACATTAGGAAAAAATCCATACTTCTCTCTCCTTAATTCCCTGGCTCGCCAGTAACATTTCTGTTCAAAATCCACTCCCTCAGAGTTTTCATTTAAGTAACTTCTCTCTTGTATAAGCCACAGTATAGTCATAGAACAGTCATGGTAGCTGTGTCTTTGGAATGTTATTTTTTTCTCAGTGGAATGGATTGTGTGCTGAGGTTGCAAAACCAACCTGCAATCATGAGCAAGTCATCAGGATGATTCCCCTGCTTTGCTGCTCCCAGGATCCCAGAACTGCAGGAACAGGGAGGAGAGCATCATGTTGGAGTTAGTCTCTGAACTATGTTCATTATTGATAAAAGCATTGAGCTTGTGCTGTAAATCGATTAACCTGGGGTTTATGCATGATGCATAGTATGACTAATCATTTTCCAAAGGCTGTGCCTGATTTATTGGGGCTGAGAAGCTGCAAGTAATCTTTCTTCTCTTGTTCGGTCATAAAGCATTCACCCTGGGGTAAAAGAAACAGCACTTTTGGCCCCCTTTGATATGGAGTACCTTCTTTAAAAGTTCTCTGTGTTTATAGCTTGCTAAATCACTGCACATGCCATGTAAGCCCATATTATCCGCTTCGGTGCTGCAAGCGTTGTGTTGCACTGATGATTTACCAGAGCTGGCAGATTTTCTGCCTATACTTTATATGGGCAGAGGATGGAAAAATAGCTGCTATCTTCAATCCATATCAAACTGCAAAGCACTAGAAAGGCCAAAACTAAGAGCCTCCGTGCTAAAACATTAATTTTTAACAGAAATCCACATGATCGGTGTTGGCATTTCAGTATTTAGTGTAATGAGAATTGGTTATTTAAACTGACATTTCTTTGTAAGGCTACAAATGCCAAGATGGGGAAGGAGGGATGTAAATGTTCTTATGCTGTGTATTTCTTCTCCTTCTGCCTGCTTCAGAAGTGAACTTCTAGTTACTTGCTTTTCTAATCCCTAATTTGCTAGAGGATGTCCCAGGAGTTAACAAAAACTACCTCAGGACCCTACACCCCCTCTGAAAGATGAGCTGTTACACCATGAGCTGTAACTTATAGATACAGAGGGCAGAAAAGTTAAATAATTTGCCTAGAGTTACACAGGAAGGCTGTAGAAATCACAAGAACTCTGCAGAAAACCTTTGAAGGGATCATTTGTCAGTGCATGCAGTTTAATTGATACTGTGTTGATTTCACCAAATCTGTTTTGTTAAGCTGAGTATCTGTTTTTATGTATGCTACTACTATGAACAGAATGCAGATACCCTGAGCCCCATTCTGTTGGTCTGTTATTTAATGCCCTTCTTTCATCCTGGGTGCACTTTAACATCAATGATTGATGAATTACGTGAACATGTTTAGAGGTCAAAGTGTAGCACGGGGAGCCCGGTGGACAACAGTGCATTTCGCAAATCCTGTTCTCTCCCGCCTTTCGTTCCCACATTTTTGTTCTCTTTGTTCTCTATTGGCTCAGTGCTGTAAATTGAACAATTTCTGATGGTGCCAGGCAGCTTGACATCTCACTGAAATTCTGCACTGTGCCTTGGTACTGAGAAGGCAGCAGAATTGACATTGGAAATGGATAGGTTCTGAGAAGTGAGGAGGAATACAACCACCTGAAAATGTCAACAAAATGTTGTCAGCATTATTTTTTAAAGAAGTGTATTCTCTCGCTAAGCCAAATTTTGCTCTCTGAAGTAGCTGATTTTTCTGGAAATAATAATAATAATTATTATTATTATTATTATTATATATTTAAAAAAAAAAATTAAAAACCCAAGCTTCAAAACTCTGAAACCTTTAGATGTCCGTGGCACTGTGTGGAAGTGGTGTTTAGGCAGCCTCATCTGCCTCCGTGGGTGGCTGTTGTATGGCACTGGATATCCATGAAGCCCCTCATCGGGAAGAGAGGCTGGTACAAGGAGCAGCTCAAACATGAAGCCTGATTTGCTGGGTGCAGGAGTGTGTTCCTGGTAGTGTCTCTGAATCCCGTTTCCTTTCACAGGTGAAATCTTTCAGTGTTGGGGAGCTTTGCAGGGAAAAACCAAGCAAAACAAAGCCAAAGGGTTCTGCCAGCTCTGCCGAAGGGCACATCCAAGCAGTGCTGGAGGTGAGACTGGCCTGCCTGGGCGGCAGCTGCTTGTCTGCCTGCTCTTCTCCACGACTGGGATTCTGCTCCTCACCTTTCCAGACAAAATGCTTTCAGAGCTCCCTCTAAGCTTCCCAGGAAAAGCTATCGTTTGGCCTAAGTGCTTACTTAGTGGATATTTAATTATTCTGCTCTAATTTGGGTCTGAAAAACATATTGTTAAAAAAAAAAAAAAAAAAAAACAAACCAAACTTGTAATGAGCTGTTTTAAAGCAGGATTTGTAGTTTCCTACTGTGTCTCACACTTGAATCCTGAGTAGTACATTTACCTGGAGATTTATTTTGAAAACGCTTTCTGTGTAGATCTAAACAGGACTTTTGAGCATTTCACATTAGTTCAAAATACCTTGTGGTGTTCAATCTTCCTAGAATTCCCAGAAGGAGATAGCAAGCTGCTATTGCTATGCTGTCTCTCAGAGAAGCTGACCACTTATTGGCCCAATGAACGCTGAATTAATCTGGAGGATTGACTATCAGGAGCCTGCCAAAATGCTCCATAAAACAGTCTCACAGCAAAGTAAAATGCTGGGAAAACAGTAAAATCAAAGAACACCACTTAAAATACTCAGTAATTAGATCCTTTAAAAGGATCTAAAGGATCCTCTCTGGTGGGAGCAGAAGAGCTCCTTTGTGGTTTTTATGTTGTTTTGGTTTTATGCAGCAGGGATATTTGGTGACTAAAGGAATTTTCCTGTTGTCCAGACTGTGGATTTGTTTTTTAACCGAGCTCTAGTGTATATGTAGTAGCACTTTTGAATGTCCATCAAACTCACTTCTTGCTAATAGCTGTCAAGTGCTTAAACACAAAATGTAGATAAATATGCCTCCATCTTATTTCTATGTCATTTGGTTAAATATTTTTGGGGTTGTTTTCTTTCTTCATTTCCTACAAAAACACCTGCAAAGGCCTCATTTTCTCTTAGTGTTTTTTATGACTCATTTCATGGAGCTACTTCTGAGCTGAGCTATACAATGTTGAGCTATCTCAAAAGCAACATCATGATCAGAAGTGTGGCTGTGTTGAAGGACATCCCATTTTTCCTGTTTCATATTTCTTCTCTCTTTGGACTTCCACAAGTCCTATTTACAGGCAGAAACAGGATTTCCTTGCTTTCCAATATGGCATGATGTCAGGAAAAACACTGCCTTTTTTTTCTGCTTATCTTGACCTCCAATAAATACCACCCAAATTAAAATCCATGTTCAGTGTTTAGCTGATGCTTTTCATCAAAGTACAGAACTCAAATACATCTGCTTATCAAGAAGAATTCTATTTTTTTTTGTGTTCACACAAGCACAGCAATATTGACTGCACTCTGTTTAGTCTTCTGCTGACTCTTGCAAATAGCTTGTACATTCCTGAGGATTTTCTTCACCTTTCTTTACTTAGATCATTAAAGCCAGGGATGGCTACAAACCCAATATGCTGCTAGCAGATCACATGCTTATTTCCATGAGCAGCTCTGCTAATGTATCACCGTCTTCACTCGTTCTATCTTTTCACCTCCTTGCTCTTTTTAAAAAATTGAGTACCAGTTACTGTATACATGGTGACTAGGATGAAATAATACAGCATTTCTAGCCTATGAAATCTGTAGAGGCCAAAGACTGGTCCAGTCACTGCTGTAGTGTTGTCTCTGAAGTGGAGATGAGATGCAAGCCTGATCAAACCGGTTCTGAAGTCCACAGACTCCCAGCAGTTTCAGTAGGACTTGAACTGGCATCATGAAACGGTGAACATCTGCCAACAACAGAGATTGAATCAGAAGGTGAAGCAAATCATCATTATTTCTCTGGGTTACACCATGGCTCAGGCAAAGAAAGTCAGGAATAACTGTACTACGGTTCACTTCCTGCAGAATAAATTAGCAAATCATTTCACTAAACTATAGGAGAGAAGTGACTCTAGGTGCTATGCAGAGCTGTGAGAAAGAGAGTAAAAAGCAAGAAAGAAACCAAGAGGTGCTAAGTAGATTAAAGGCAATTCAGTCCTTAAGAATATACTTGCAGAGCAATCACACAGCCTACTATTCCCAAATGCTACTAATGATTTTTATGGTAATAAGAGCAGACCTATAAACAGGTGATGCTCTTCACTCTGGCACAGAAGAGAGCTTGCCCGTGTTAGGGTGAGGAAACTATACTGCAGTACTAAATAAGCCTCAATGCACAGAAAAAGAGCAGTGATATGACAGTAACAGTGTGGCTTGTGTACACAGTGGATGTTTCTCACCCTGAATGTGCCAGCAGAGCATATAGAGTTCTGAGAGAAGCAGGTTCTTCCACTTTCACACCATTATTGCCCTGTAAACATTTCATTCATCTCTGAAGTACAACTCGCATATTAGACTTCCACTCATTGTGTTCTTGATAGCATTTGGTCTTAAATGGCTAATAACATAGGACTGCTATTTCAGGTGCCTCCACATGAAATCTGATGCTGAGTGCCCCAGAAAAAATTAACCATTTGTGACAGGAATGGAATCAAATTTGCTGCTTTGGGGAAGATGTATTTGCCTACGTATGCCTGCTGTGTGTCTGTGTTAGGTGCTGGTCTTAGCATTTGAACTGAGAGGCGAGAGGAGGAATGTAAATACTAGGGACAGTAAAAGCAGAAATTGTAACTGTGCTTTAAAATGGTCCTTTTGGTAATATTCTTGTTCAGATAATAAAGGATTTTGTTCCCTAAGGTAACTGGAATATGTTTTTTGAGCGTCTTAATGGCGCCATCTGAGTGAATCTTGATAGCAGGTAACTTTTCTCAAATGGCAATATATTCATCATCTCCCTGCTACACCCATCCTTCCCGAGCAGCTCTCACTTCTCCCCTGACCTAGACCCTGCAATGTCGACTTCCAGACTGTGAATCACTCATCTCTCCCTTGTGCCCCCACCAAATGTTATCATCACACCCGCTTGAACCCTGACATTTGATTTGTGTAAGCTATGATTGCTGCATGTCTCAGGCTGACATTTTATTCAGATTCCTCTTCTGAAGTAAACTCAGGGAAAACACAGCAACATATTTTGTTTCCACAGAGTGGCAAACAGTCTCACCATAAAAGCAAACCCAGTAAAAAGTTTGGAAGGTTTTTCATAGATAAATAGCTCTTTCGTATTGCAACTAGAAAACAACACGGGGGTTTTTTTTATTTTTGGCTTAGAAAACAATGTTATACCACCAATATATGTATATTTAAAATCTGTGTATACAAATACATGTACATTTTGTAAATACGTTTTCCTAAGCTATCCTTGAAAGTGGCTGCTGTGACCCCATTCCTTGCTTGCTATACCCAAGGGAGGCAGCATTGATTTTCTTCTCTGAGTTTTGCAGGCTTTAATGAAAGCAAGGGAGAGGCTTGTGCCTACATTGCAATTTACTTTAATGTATGGGCAGTCTTTCAGACCTTTGTTGTTGGGACTATTCATGCGCTTAAGTGTTTTGCTGGATTGAAGCCACAGAGCAGTTAGCAAATTAGTGCACATACCAGGGTATAGCATTCTATTCCTTCTTTCCAGACAGTTTGCATTTCCAGTATTTGTATAGGATATAGAGTGACAAGCAGCCCCTTTGCTTTATTTGTGAAGTTGTATGTCAAAAAATTGGATGTCTTCTCAGTAGTTAGTATTTCTACATCGCTTTCTGATAGATGATCTTCCCCTTTTCTTTCCATCTAAATTCCATTCCCTACAGAAAAAGTCTACATGGTGGCCATTGTTGCCATACTTTATCTTCTGTGAAAGTAGCATTGTATGCGTGGTTTTTCCTCATGGAATGTTCCAGACAGAAACAAAATTTGGCTGCCAAGTAATTAGAGTGACAACAGGTATTCATTGCAGGCTGATAGAAACTTCTCTGAAAGCATTTGCCTAATTTTGTGCTTCCAGCTTGAAGTATGGGAGAGTAGTTGTTCATCTCCTTTGGAATGAAATGTTGACAGTGGCATTTGAATTGGAAAAACACGTGTTTCTATACAGCTTATTAGGCAACAGATGTGTTCTCACTTTGCTAAATTATTTGTGAGCTCCTCTATTGATATTTCTTTAGTAGCAAATTGACCAGGTGAGCTGAGGATCTTCACTCTCTGGCCCTGCTTTTTGTGGCATGTGCTCTCAGTCACCAGTCCATTTATTCTACAGCTGTGTTAAGTCCTGCTTTCCACTTCAGATTAATATTTGGTGGCTTTCTCAGAGCAAGGTCATGCCCCAGTAGAGCCATAAGCACCAGGATTCTACCTTGCAGAAAGTGGGGCTGCTGGCTGCATCTTACCTTGCATGTTGACACTATTTCCTGGCATTCTAGGCCTTTTTCTGTCCTGCATTGTGATGCTATCTCCATGCTTGGTTGCATTAACTTTTTATTCCTGTGTGGACTAGTAAACCAGAAGTTATTTTAAGGCATGGCTATGTATTGTTTTCTCATGGTGCAGCTTCTGAGGTGGTTACCTATTTTTTTAACAGAGCACCTTTCATCCTGAAATATCCCAGGGTGCTTTAGAGGTGTGATCCTAGGACATCTCTGACCTCTGGACAGAGATGCTTGAATTTATGGGTAGTATGGGATGTACATACATCACACGCTGGGTTTTACTGGAACAACAAACTGTGATGCTCCCAGTAGTGATGAAACACTACAATCAAGTGAAGAGAATGAGGAACTAGGGCTTGTTTTCCCCTTCAGCACCTCCCTGAAGAACAACTGGAATTCATCAGGTGGAGGCACAAGCCTCCAAAACCAAAACAAGGTTTGTTGTTGTAGAGAGTGGAAATGCTGACATGCCACCAGGGTCAAAGAGTCAGCAGCAGGTGGACTTATTCCTTGAAGAGGGAGAAGCTTTGTGTAAGAGAGAAATAAGGAAAGAAGGGTTTGCAGAGAAAGCAAAGGTGCAAGTGGTAACTAGGTAAAGAGAAGAAAACTGGAGTGGTAACTTCCAAGGGACATTATGACAGAACAAATCTGGCAATGAAGTAGCTGTTGGCCAATATTATATTAATTTGGGAGCTGGACACAGGGATCCTGATTGTTTCTGTCCAACTAGAGATAAGTTATGGTTCTAGGATTAAGGAAGCTATCAAGAAAACCCAACAAAAAGAACACCACCTCAGGAAGATATAACTAGACTGGGATCAGAGAATGACCAAAGAGAATGGGATGAGTGATGTTAAAGAAATGGCAGGGGGAGGGGGAAGGAAAAATTCCAGATCCTTGCTTGGAAGTCTCCCTTGCATTATCTTCCCTTTCCCTACGTAAGAAGAGGCCAGTAGTTCCACTACCTCTGTGGGTTAGCAATGTCCTTTTCTTCTGTACCCAAGGGCTCTGAGTAGAAGCTCCGCTGAGATGAGGCAATGAAGAGACAGGTTCTGGGCAGTGCACATACTTGAGCAGTTGGGCAAGAGACTCTCCATTGTACTAGAGGATACTTTAAAGAAAACACATCCTGTTGCAGTGGGGATCCTGCAACACGCATATATCAAACCAGGAGTCCCGTGGAAAGGAAATATATACGGACAGACAGATTCTTGATAGCTGTTTCAGAGAGATGTTTATTTCTCCAGCCGCATGGCCGGAGCTCTGCCGAGGAACTGTTCCAGTCACGGGACCAAGGGTCCTTCTGCCCGCGCAGGGAACACAAACCAACCAATGGGAACGAGGCTGAGCAGGGGCAGGGAACCCCGTGTCTGTGCCCTCAGGGCCCCTCTCCCAGGGCTACACGGCAGGGGAGGGACCCCAACACCATCCAATTTTTCTATTTCTAGGGACTCACAAGATGCATCATATTACTTTGGTGAGCTCTCCTACCTTCACTGAGATACAGAAGGGAGTAACCTCTACCCTGGAAAGTTAGCATAAATCTCTTGGGAGAGGGATGAGTAGTTCAAAATTTTTCTTTTAAATTGCTGTAAACAGCCTCAGTAAAAAGTAATTAGTGGTAAATGTGTTGTTTTGTATGTAGTGCAGTGCTCTGGGTTTGTTTAGCTACTGAAAAGTAAGTGGGAAGTGTGAAAGAAAACATATCTGGGCAGAGTGAAATCTATCTGTACTAATAGAAAGTGTACTGTCATTTGCTGATTCATAAGAGTATAAATCCCTTCACACACCAATTTCGTTCTGAGAGTCCCGGAGCTTTCTGAAGATGTGCTGATGTTAAGCATGTAAGGAATAGGTGGTAGAGAGGAGTTACTGTCTCACACAGTGTAAGCACAGTGCAACATTTGCACAATCATTAAACTCTGCATTGGATGGCTCATTTGCTAAGATGATTTTTGCTCCTCATGTTCTCAATGGGCCTTGGTTGGCAGTACCATTATGACCAACGGGTCTCAGGCTGACACAACTGGTGCCCTTTGGTTTTGAGTCTCTGCTTATAAGTAAATGGATTTATTCTGGGATTCTATGAGGGAAAAGGACTTCCTGCTGCTTTCCAACTCTATGGAAAACATAGTCATGCTGCATTTAGCTGTTCCTGCCAGAAGAATACAGTGACTGTGTGTAGCACCCTCCTGTGGTGTCTTGTGGCTTTTACTGCTACTTTCATTTTCTCTTCTGCTCTCTCTTTACCAAAGTTAGTGTCTTGATACTCACTAGTTGTAGCCAAGACTGAGGACAGAAAGGTGTACCGTAATGAGCAATTCATGTGGTGCTGTCAGCTTTCCTCATGGGTCTTATTCTTATTTCTGGATACTACATCTTTTCCCAATTCTGCTTGAAATCATTATTTTAAAAATACTTCTTACTTTAATCTTTGGGTTTCTGAATGCATTTCATCTCATGTTAAGAAGGTAATTGAAAGAATGAGAAATATTGGGAAAACATAACATGAGTAAGTGCCCTTCATCACATCTTTCAAAATCCCTCATTCTTATTTGCTGGTGGCATCCCTTTCCCTCCATTCTGACCCCTTGTCAGAGCAAGAAGTTGTTAGTCATGCTGAATTAAGTTTAAAGTTTTCATATGGAAGCACTCACCTGAATGGTTCCATTTACTCCAAGAATGAATGTTTGCAGGGTGCAGTTCAAGCAGCATTAGTCTGCTGTGATGCTGCTCCATTCCATACATGCTGCTGTATCCTAATCATCTTCATATGTAAACACTGCAGTATCACTCTGCATCATCAGTAGAAGTTATTTCTATTGCACAAAGCTTGTTTGTGTTCTCACGTTTTCCACATGATGTGTGTACAGGATCTCATCATTCAATTCCCCTTTTTCCATTCACCTCCAGGAATGATGTGTCTCTGCCATAAACCAACTTTACCCAACTTTTTCAATAAAGAGGTGATTTTTTTTCTAGTTAGGTCATTCACACTAAGGACTTTATAGTTCCTCTGAAGATGATGAGAAACTGGGTGTAGAAGTCTTTTAAGATAAACATCAAAAATTTGATGGCACTTCAGTAGCAAGGCAATGCAGAAAATTGGGGTGACGTCTGATTGCCTAATCTAGGTAAAGCACTGCAGTTTTTGGCAGTGTGATACCAGCATTCTGAAGCGCTAGAGGTTTGGAGCCTGGGTGTGTCACCTTGCTCTAGTCCCACTGAAAGAGGACAAGAATTACTGCAGCCAGGCTTAGTGGCCATTCTCCTTTTTAGACACAAGGTATGGAAGTTGCTAACTGTGAACTTTGCTGTGTTAGGGTTTACTTGACAAGGAATGCAAAGGCTTCTTCAGCTGGGGATAGATCTGACCAATTAATATTTGACCAAAAGAAACTGCAGAGTGTCTGCATGCTGGTCAGAATCGTGTGTCCATCTGCATCATTTGCTGTGGATCACCGTTAGTCCCACTTTCTCATGATGATATTTTTAGCAGCACAGCTGAAGTGCAGCAGAGATATAACAGACTGCTCTTGTTTAAGCCTTTGGTTACTTCAGGTGCAGAAGTTTTTTTATTATTATTTTTTCTTCCCCTTTTTTTTTAATGGATAAGGTCTGCTACCTCCATAATCAAAACAGACACTATTTCGTGTGGGTTTGGAAAACAGCCATACCAAAATTAGGTTGAACTGATAGGTTTTAGACTCTTATCTGTGAGAGAATGTTGCTCCTTTTGTACAATATTAAATCGCTGCTGCATGTCTCTGTAGAAACAAGAATGGTTAGATGGGTGATGGAAGATAGGCTGAGAGAAAAGCACTAATTAAATACTGTTTTGCAAAGCCCTCATTGAAATTCATAGCTTGGTACCTTTGGGGACTTGAAAGCAGGGGAGATGGAAAGATTTCAATTAAAAAGGTATTTGTATGGTTCTTTGTGAAGCCAATCATTGCCTTTTTAATATAAAGCATGTAAGTATCTAATACACTTTACAAACATCAAATATCTTGCCTTGAAACAATGAGTGTCTTAATAGGTCTCAGAGCAAGATACTTTGAAATAAAACAAAAATCCCATAGACCTAAATTTTTATTCAAATTAAGGCTCTGCAGGTTTTTGTTAGCACAATAGCAGTCTTACGTAATTTCTACATTGACTGATTAGAAAATTTGAAAGGAAAAATACACATGCAAAGAGAAATCATGTTTTTTTAATAACTAGTTATTTGTGTTCAGCTACAGTTGTAGTTGCCATTTACAAATTTTTAATGTACATGATGATTGCTTTATTCTTGCAATACTTTCAGATTCTTTTCTAATTCCAGGGATTTCAGTAGCATGAATCCCTCATTGAATTGGTGTCTGGGCAACAAATAACAGAAATATAGCAATGTATGGCTACAAAAGATCCCCAAGGCCATCAGTTGAAGTCAGTTGCAAGAGATACACAGTTCAAAAGGGTTCAGAGAACATGTATTCCAGATGCAACTAAATACCACGAGCCACAAAACACTTGTCAGCAAAACAAACTCAAAACTTACAGAAGAACCACAAAAGCCGCAACTGTAATTTACCACAGTAAGAAAAAAGAAAAAATCCAGGCCATTGCCAGGTCCCTAGATCCTTGAAGTCACAGGGAACATAAATGAAATTGCCAAATAACCCTCGAGTTCTGTGTCCAGTTACAAGAGACAGCAAATTCAGAAAGATTGCTCTCAAACTGATTTCCAATCAGAATTTCTCTTGTTCCTGAATTTCCTGGTCGGAATATGAGGAGAGCGTAGCAACAGACAAACATTGGCAGGTGCTTTGAACAGCTGTTCTAAGAGCTGGAGAGCCCACCTTGCCTAAGCGGTGTTCTGCACCTTCCATCTCCTTCCCCAGTCATGAGCTCTGTCCGACTCCCACGTCGCCAAGCAAAGGCACGGGTTTTACACCACACCTCGGAGAATCCCTGCTGCAAGTGCAGATGGTGGGATTCAGAGCAAAGCGCCTTAGCCCAGGGGAGCTGAGGCAATTTTGCAGAGTCATTTGGATCTCATTAGATCTCATGCAACACTTGAAATGGTATCTTGAAGCCACAAAGTTTTCACCCTGTGAATCTCTGGAGCATTGGTTTTAAATGCACAGGGTTTCTTGGCAGGAGCACAAACGGCGGCATATTAAATCAGTGCCCTTTCAGGGCAAAATTGCTCGTGAATTTAATCATTTTTGCTGTGTCTAGGTTTGTGGGGGCATCTGTGATGACACGTGAACCTTTATTAACGGCTGCATTGCTGGAAGCAGCAGAGCATTTAACAGGCTCTACAATAAACACAAATACCAAAAGATGGGCCATTCTGATGAGACAAATTCTACCTCCCTTATTGAGTGACAGGAGGATGTAACAGAATGCCTTATTTGGAATAAATTCTTTTACCTAATACCACCCCCCCAAGGTCTGCTCATCAACTCCTTTTTTTTTTTTTCCCCCAGAAGTTGCCTTAAGTTTCAGCTTGATCCACAAGCCCATCTAGTGAAGCACTTTCCTGATTGTATATCTGCAGATTACTTATGTAGAATTGCATGGTTTATGTCCATAAAGAAACTTCATTATGGCTTTCTGTCATGGAGCATTATTTAGGAGTCAGAAAATAACTGTGGTTTATGGCCTGTTTGTTGTCTCGTGGTCAGTGGAATGCTTTCTCCATACTCAAGCCCACATGCTACCACAATAATCCTTGCATAGTTGCATGAGCATAATTTCCCTGTAAAGAGCAATGACAATAGCATTTAAATAATAACCACAAATGGTACCAATAGTAACAGGTAATAACAATAAATATCACTTCATTTTTTTTTTATAACTATGACTGCATTTTATTTTAAAGTAAAGCTACTTGAAAAGCTCAGATGCTTAGGCTTGCATTTTTCGGTTATGATATATTCTTAATTTTCTTTATAACAAATTCTATGCGTAATTTGAATTAAAACATATAGTCTCTTGGATTTTTTTTTTCCACTTTTGGCCATTCATTCTTGTTTTACGCAGGTTTAAACATAGTAAGAACATAGTCTGCCAGTGGCAAAGCTTGTGCATTTTACACTCTGAAAAAGCACATAACTGTCACTTAGGTGATGAATATTTTAGCAGAGGAGCTGGCATTGAACAAGATGATGCTATTTTCCTTTTATACCACTGAGGTCTCAAAAAACTTGCATCACTGTGGTAATTGCAGTACGGGTGGTGAAAATCTCTAATGCAGTGCATTTGTTTTGTGGATGGTAGTGTGGCCGAAAAGTATATTTAGGTAGCACTGGTGAAGGGCTTGTGGAAAAGTAGTATTAATTTGTATTACAATAGCTTTTAGGTCTGGGTCTATTGTGTCAACTGCTATACAGAGAGAGAGACTGAGAGGTTGAGACTCTCCATTCAGCCAGACAAAAGATGTGTATCCCTACTTTACAGGCAAGGAAGCGAGGTATTCAGTGGGCTCCCTAGAGAGAGAATGCCGCCTCCTGATTGCTAGCCCACTAGATTCCTAGCCTTCACTAACTGTGTTGGGCAAGATCTCACAGACAAACTGTTCATTAGTTGAAAAATCATGTTTATATAATCTGGACTGATAAGCAAATTCGCAGAGTAGTCAGAAAACTTTCTCAGAGAAGCAGTAATTTGAGATGAATACACGTACTTTTTTTTCAGATGTTAGAGGGAAAAGGGTTAAAATATCTGCAGACTAAAAAATTTATTTTGATTGTCTTTAAATGAAGTTGTTGATGCTTCATTTTGCCAAGCAAACTGCAAAAATATCCACTGAACCTAAAAGAAACAAAACCCTAAAGTGTTGTAGCCTTGATGCACAAAGCCTCCCTCCCATATGGATATGAAGGAAAGAGTTTCTCTGAAGCTTTAACATTTGTGCTCAAGTCATTAATAGGAATGACTATGAACTCTAATGAAGCTGTGATTCAGAGCACTTGAGTTCTGCACATTTCCATAAGGTCCCAGGAATGCTGGTATTAGATGCCTAAAGTAAATAGTACAGATACATCCTTTTGCCCTTGAATTTGATGTGAAGTCAATATTGCAACTTAATGTCAAGAGCCAGGAACATAAGCTTACTTCCACTTGAAAAAGAAACCAGTGAAATCCTATTACAGGTCTACTAAGGCATCGAGGAGGAGGATACATTTGTCTCAGTGGCAATTAAACCCCCACTAAGTAAATTGAAAAGAAATTTGCCCTTTAAATTATGGAATAAAACTCCATTGCAACCCCGATTTTTATTTGAAATGGTAAAAATTGGTTTAAAGGTATCTTAAACCCTTGCAAATTAGCCTTTTAAAAAAAAGTATTTGCTGGTATTTTCAAATACACGTATCTAACTTTGCATTCTGTATTATGAGGCTTGTCCACCCTTGATCTAGAAAAGGGGTTTGTTATCAGTCAGAAAACTGCTGGGTGAGAGTAAACAGGATTTAATATGCAAGTGTGTGAATGCCAATTTATTTCTGTGAAATTAGCAGCAGAAAAGCTAAGAAGAATAGCACTTAAGAAATGTCTCATGTGCCATATGAGTAAAATAATTTCTTCATTGTCCAGGAAAAGTGTGGAATGGTATAATCTGTTAATAATGGGGAAAAGCCCAGAATATGTAGGCCACAGGGAACATGCCAGAGGGACTCTTCTTAGATAACAAGAACAGTGGTACTTGATCAGAGTACATGCCTGTCTTGCTGTAATAGCTGTCTCCAGTAATAGCCTTAAGTACCTAGGGAAGAGGAGAAGCAGGGCAGGCACACGTGATACTTCCTTGCACTGTTTCCAGCTCAGGGGGATTTCCCAAGCCTGGTGTGGTTTGTCTGCTTTGTAGCCATTAGTGGATCCCTCTTACACACACTCTTCTTGTCTACCTTGAATGCATGCAGGCACTTTAAAAGGAGCCCTTCAGGCCTGCAGCCTCTTGTCTCAAGAACTGCCACATCCTGTTTGTCTCATCCTGGCTCCTGCTCCCTCTATTTGGTGGCCTCTTGTTCCCAGGGGGCGAGAGAAAGAGAACTGTTGGTTTGTGTGCACTCCCACACATTCTTCCTTCATGATACCTGCACAGTAGATCTGCACAGCGCTCCCCACCCCATTCCAATCTTGCTGCATCCATCTGGTCCAGCCTTGGCATGGGCAGCCCCTGGCTGGAACAAGTCAACAAACCTGGGGGCTGGCAGGAGGTGCAGAGCCCTTCATGCTGATGTCTGTCAGAGAGCCACGAGAAATAGTGGGAGTTTGCTTGCTTGAAGATTACATGGAGTTATGTGTTTAAAATGTAGTGAGGGAAACACACAAAATATGAAGTGTAAGGAAGATTTCTGAATATTTAAAGCAGGGCTTGTTTAGTAAAAGCATCAAATATGTTTCAAAGTAAATATTGAATGTAGCTGAAAAAAAAATTCTGTGACTGTCTCTCCCTCTGTCCAAGCAGACTAATTGACATAAAGTTCTGTTTCATGTAGATGGGTTGCTATTAAGCCACTGTTAAGAATTACTTCTGTTGCATTTGGTAGGACAAAAACTTCAGTTTTTCTCCCTGACTTGAAAGATACAGTGATGGTTTCTGTCCAGTGACAGGGAACAAGCAGACCTACTGCTGTGGCCCTCTCTCTATCTTTGCAGCTGGTAATTCTCCCAACATTCTACACTGCCTAACAATTGCGTATCTGGTGTTACAGTCTTGCTTTCAGTATAAGCACACCATTTTCTGCAAGGTACTGTACAGTTCCGTTGCTTTCCTGAGACATTAAGTTGGCACAGGTGCGAGGTGAGGCAAGAGGAAGCAGACTCAGTATCAAAGCTTCAGCTCTGTGCTGAGATGAGGTGGAAAAAACAAGTAGCAGACTTGTCAACTGTGTCAGGATGTCTGAATAAGAGGGATGTAAATGTGTTGTTAAAACTGATGCATTGGGGTGTTGATCAATACCTTTTTGAATTACAGAAATAAATTTCAATTATCCTTTTACAGTTTAGGTCCTGTGTTGCAAACTTTTAGAAGCATACTTACTTTTACTCCATAAAGATAATTTGATGTGACATCTGTGTGGTTCTTTGGTCAAAGATAGCAGAGCTGTCTTTCTATGAAATAAAATCATAGGATGGAAAATGAATGCAGCCATACTCTGCATGTAGCAGTAGCTTGTGTTACAGAGTATTAGGGCCTCTGTCATGGTCCTAATCAGTTCTGAAGAAAGGAACTATAGAAGTGAACTGAAAAGTAAGATTTAAATTGTCATTTTCCTATATTTTTTTAAGAATCACATCTAAACTGTCCATTTCTGATCAAATAAAACAGTTATGGGATTAATCCAACACTACTGCTGTCAGTGCATCTTTATGTTGAATTTAGCAGGATTAAACACAAAATCACTGAGGTTTTTGATTAGTTTCCAAGAGTTTTTCTACTCATGATATTCTGCTGGAGGGTGTTGATTTAGTTAGGTGTAATAGGTTAAAATGAGCTATTACATGATGAGTTATCTGTTTTAAAAGCCATAGATTTCACAAATGATATAATTTTTTTTTGCAAATAACTCATGTTTTGTACCGCTTGCATTATTTCCCCTGTTAGTCAGATCATGAAACAAGGCTGTGCTTCACAAATATCAGTAGTGAACTTCTGACTCCAGGAGGAACGAGTCTCATGCAAGAGCTGTACTCTCAGCTGTCACTCTGCAGTAGCAGGTGTGTTCCTGAAGCAGACAGCATGGCCGTGATGCGAGGAAACTCTTCATCCTTAGCAGAGGAGAAGTCTGTTTTCTATGCATAGCTAAGAAAGAATAAATTAAAATTTAAGTTGGAGACTGATGCATATGCTCTTTGTCTAATGCAGGCCTTTTGACACAATCTCTAGTATTACTGAACAGTTTTTTCAGCAGCTTCAAGGAAAAAAAGCACAGCGGGGCTTCAGATTGGAGCCATTTGGATTTCTGGTTTTCAGCAGTGTCAGGTGTGCCTGCAGGTCTGGTTGGCGACAGTCTGGCATTAAATGGACTTATTTTCAGAAGGAGAGTCCTTAGTAATTTCTGAAAATTTTACTCCTTAAGCAGAACCCAAAAGTTAAATCCTGGAATACTGACACATCCATTTCTGAGAGCTGGCCTACATAAAAAAGGATCTGATACGTCACTATCTCAGTCAATGGAAATACATCTCATTACTAATGAATACTGCATCAGACTCAACGTGCCTACAGCAAGTGAATTCCTACATCAAGAACAATTCACTTCATTCCATAAAAAGGACAGGGAACATTTGTGTTTATAAGACTAGGTCACACAAGTATATAGAGGTCCAAACCATTTTCTAGCGCTCTCTGACTTTCCCTCCTAATTTTTATTATGTAATTTTCAAGGCTATTAGGTGTGGCTCAACTTGCTTTCCCTTCCTTCACAACCACCTTCCAATTACAAAAATAAGCTGAAGTGGATAACAGCTCTGGCCTTTTGCTCCCAGCACTCTATTTCTACTCCAGTGTGTTGTTTTTATGGAATGACTTAGGTGGTCTCGGTTCACATCCCGGTTGACTGTAGACTGTATTATAAAATCACTGTGTACAGATTCAGTGGAATTGGCAGCCTTTGCTTGAAATAAATCCAGGGCCGAACAAGCATAAAGAATTAATTATTTCTTGCTTCTAGAGAGGGTCTCTTTGGGTCAGGGTTGAAAGCATTGGCAGGCCAGTGTAGGGAAGCTTCCACTCCAGCTGCCTGCATTGAAATTAGGCTGTCGATAAATAGAGGACTACAGTTTTCAGAACTGCCAACTCCTTAACCTTCATTAGCACAAATATTTGCTCAGGGTTTTGTGAATGTTGTATTTGCAGTGTGTACAGTTATATTTCGTTCCTAGAATGATCTCTTCAGGATAAAATATTAGGGAGTTGTCTTTTTCTTTACTGGACATGCAGCAGCATAAGCAAGGTGTACAAGATTCTGCAATTTTCCCAGGGCAGTTTCTGTAAATTTCTCAAAGCATTTCCTCTTGTCTATGGGTGTTGGGTTATATGGTAAAGAGGTAGCATGAATTTTTCCTTCATAAAAGAAGCAGGAGGCCCACAGGGACTCATAACTTGACTTCAAAAAACTGCTTTCTTAAGCCACTCCTTATGGCAAACTAGGAATCCCTGGAGAGGTGGGTTAGTTTGTGGTCTTGGCTGGGTTTTCTTCTGGCCCACCAGCTCTGGTGCAAGCACAGGTAGTCCTAGACATAAATAACACTGATTTTAATGAAAAAGATTTATGTGGTCATAAAGGAAAAATTTCCCAGTGAGTCAGTTCTATACATACCTAAATACCTAGACACATATGTACAGAAAAATAGTGTCATTTTTTCTGGTATTATTCCACCATGTTAACAATAGAGATGACTTTAGATAAAGCTCTCACCACTACGTACATTGCTGGAAGTTTCTAACTAGATGCACATAAATTAAAGAAAAAATTGGAAGTGAATATCACACAAATAGATATGGCATAGAAAAGAACCCTTCTTCCCCACAACAACATTTTGGTTCTGGACAACAGTTCTCTCTATTTCCTGGTTATGAATCCAGTGCATCATCAGGCGTAGGGAAGTGTGGATCTAATACATAGGTTAGGATGATCCATTGCAAATATATTTTTGCACCTGAGGATCTCTTCTAACTCTGACTTCCATCACCCCACAAGCAGAGTTTAATGACAGGCAAGGGGCACTGGAGCTCTGGCAGTGTGAGGGCATCCCTTGCTCACAGGAACAGGAGCTGACTGGAGTCAGATGTCAGAGCTCTCTCCATCCTTTTTTGAAGCAAAATATAGAGAGGGTTTAAAATTGTGAAAACTTAGTTATATTGAAATTTCAACGAATTTTGATATTTTGTTAAAGCCGAGGGTTTACCCAAGTGATGGAGTATTTCACAGTGGGATACAGATATCTTACTAGAGCAGTAGGGCAGTCATAGCTGGGATCTCCTAATGGCGTGAGAAGCATGGGGATTGTCAGAAGACGGGAAATTTCAGACTGACTTGATAGACATAGAAAACAAAAATGTTGAAAGATAAATATGAACTGGGCACAATTGTTTTGTGTTTGACTAGATGCACTGAGTGAAACACTGGTTGTAGTGAGCAGGGGAATAAAGGTGATAAAATCAGTATCTCCAGCAGGGAGAAAAGAGGCATGGTGAGAATAGTTCTTCAAGTGATTCTGTTTCAGTATCTCATCCACACAGGTAACTTGGTGTATTTCATTACTTAATCTTTTTACAATAAAAGCACATTGCTAAAGTGACAAAAATACAGGTGACAAATGTCACCAACATGAACTTATCAGTAACATAAAAAATGGCTGAGAATTTTATCACGAAAATCCTCAGAATTAATTTTCTAATGTTTAAAAAAAGATGTTTCACCAAACATGACATAGTTCATGGCTGCTGTGCTGAGAAATAGGTATCTTTGAGAAAGCAAAATCCAGCAATGCAAGACCCCATGTAACTTTGAGGCTTGAAACAAGTGATGTTTAAAGAAGCCTTCCAATCTGTGTTATTCAATTATTTTATGACAGCAGGACTTACTGTAATTGGTGTTCTGATGGCATGATAAATATGCAGGTAGACAGGTGTGTAAAGTGGTTGGGTTGTTTTGGAAGAGTGTTCTCTGGATCTAGATCGTAGTTGTAACCCTAGGAGAACCTCAAAACTAATGTATGTGATGAAGTCAAAACAATGTGCTGTGCTTCTCAGTCCACATTTTTCTCTTTTCAGAGAAGTCCAGCACTGAGCTGGAGGGACAAAAAGGTGTCCAAACTTTTTAAAAATTGTTTGGAGACGCCTAGCTTATGTAAGTGCTTCTAAAGTTGCCCCTGAATGAACATGGAAAAAAATTGTCTCTGGCTGCATGACAGTAAAACTGTTCTCCAAGGACCTTGAAATTCAAATCTCTGCTCAGGAGTTAATTTCTTTACAAACTTTTACAGTGGTGTCACCTCACACAATGATCAGTTCATAGTTCAGAAGGGGATATAAGGAGAGAAGGGAAAATTTCTGAGTATGCATTCTGCTTCTTTACATTTTGGGGCAAGAGTACTATGTAAAATTCTTTCCCACTCCACTTTATTTTATTTACAAAGCAAATTCCAAAATAGCATACAAATTATTTTAAAACTCTCCCCAGCTGGCTTTTCTTTTTGAAGACTGCACAGCCTACACCTTAGATGCTGCATCCCAGCCAGCCATTCCTGTCATCCTTAAATCCAGAGACAGTGAATCAGTCATAACCCTTTTCTAGCCTTTGGGATGCTACGAGCATGTCATACTGTGACACTCCCACGGAAAAAATGGAATTTCTTATATTTCAGTGGACTTCTCTGTATTTTAGTTCGTGCCCATTGCCTCTTGTCCCATCACAGGGCGCCACTGAGTATAGAGTCTGGCTCCATCTTCTTTACTTCCCCTTTACTATCAGGTGTTTATACACATTGATGAGATCCCCCTGAGCTTTCTGTTCTTGATGCTAAATGATCCCAGCTGTGTTAGCTTCTCCTCACAGGCCCAATACTCCATTCCCTAAATCACAGTAATATCTCTTCACTGGATTCTGGTGTGTCTGTGTTGAGCACTAGGTGTGTAAACAAAGAATAAACTCAAATTTCCAAGATTTTTGCTGCAAGATAGTATCTCCAGGCTAAAAGAAACACTGCCATATCCCAAAAGCAAATCTACATGGATTTGGACAGGCCAGCGTTTGGAAGGAGTTGTTGCACACCCCCAAAAATTTTCCCTAATAATTACCAGAAAGACCATTTGTACTTTCAGATGTAGAACTGGTTGCTTACAAAATTACAGCATATTTTCTGCTCACTACCATTTTGTGAACAACTATAATATTCCAGTATTTCAAGTTAAGCCTGTAAAGTAGACCTATTTCCACGGCCTTTTTTCTCTACACTTTTATTTTGTTCTTATTACCGTTTCTGGTAGGCAGGTATTTTTAAATAGTTGCAAGAAAAAATTATATCATTTTTAGACCAAAATACCTTGGTTTATTTGAAAAAACGGTTAGACAGATGTTTTTTATCATTTTTAGTAGACTCATTGCAGGGATTCCTTCCCTAGTTATAGGTGATAAGTACTGAAAGGAAGTTGTTATTGGTTGGTTTTAGTGGCTTAATTGTAATCCAGTGTTATCAGAAGTACTTGATCACACCTTGAATCCTGCAGTAGCAGAAAATGAGAGTTTCTCTAGTAGTTACAGCTCAGAGCCTTCACTCATAAGGTAAACGCTGTTCGATTAATTCATTTTTCAGTCCCTGTCTACACTCTCCATTAGAAGCCATATCTTCATGATTTATATTGCCAACATGGCTAGCACTCAGGTGTGAAGTCTTACTCACATACTCTCCAAATATTTCTTTTCATAAATAATGTGTAATTCCAGCTTAAAATTTGCTGTTTCAGCAAAATGCTTTTGCCAGCAAATTATCTGAGTGAAATTCATTGAAAGCATGCCTAAAAGGGAATGCAACATTTGTGGTCATTTACTTTGAAATACAGATGTACACTGGGCATTAACAGCAGTTTGAGAAGTATCTAGTGCATTGTAGCTCAGGTCTTCAATCCTATGGAATTTTATAGCTGAGAGCCAACATCTGTGTAGACCATAGTGGTGATGATTTGTGGTAAGAACTGCACCATGTAATAGCAGGGTTTAGCCCTGAAAAGTACCAGCAAATTACACAACTATCTCATCTTCTAAACCACAGAGTAGTTATATGGTAAATACTCAGGGATCTGATTGAGCGTAATTATCAGGTGAGAGGCAAAGATGTGTAATTATTGTGAAGCCCTACCTGTGATATTCACTGGTGGAGTTACCACGTAAGTAAAATATACTTCAGAGCTCTGTACTCATTCTGTCAGTGTAAAGTATTACCATTAGTTTTTGTCATGGTTTTTCTCCCAGGATTCCTTTATTTGTTGGGTTTTCAGCTCATGTTTCCCGTTGCACCCATATTGCAGCTGCCCAGAGGAGGGGCTCAGCCCACTTCTCACATGGGAGAGTACTGAAGGAAGGCTCAGAAACCTTCCATGCCATCCATCTTGCCTGTCCTCAACTTCCTTCAGCACGCAGGTAGTTTTAATCAATTTGTGTTCTTGGGTATCATATGCTCCTGGCCTGCAGTCCCTGTGGAGAGCAGCCAGCTGAGCCAGCAAACCTGACACCTTCAGTACTGCACTTCCAGCTTTGTACAGGGCAGCTCATGAAGAAAACCTGCTTGTTCTAATAAAGTGCGATGCTAAAAACTGAAGAAAAGTTCTACATACTTCCAAAAAGAAAGGCAACAGCTGGAAGAGATAATTGATACCTATCTTTCGTGGTACTTGCATAGACTGGTCTGAACATCTAAAGGTGAAGCACAAACATGGCATAAATTGTCACCAGTGGTCCTGGTAGCAGGGAAGATTAAGAACAGTAGGATGAAAGTATTTAAAGTCTGGGAGGAAACACTGGTAGATGCTGCAGATGTAGTTGTTGCACTTTTTGAATGAAATAAATGTCAGCTTTTCTGCTATGTTTTGTAATTTGTATCTCTAGGTGCAAAGTGTTTTGCTAAGGAGCTTTTTTTCTTCAGTGTTTTACACTACACAGGACAAGAACATCATAGTTTAACTGAAGTGAAGCAGATAGCCTGGATGCTGGACAGTTGTTTTGTTTGTTTTGGAGTTTTTTTTAAAAAACACAACTATACTCCTTTGAAACAAATAATGTTTTCTTTGGTCATCCTGTACTAGACTGTTGTCTTAGAACACAGATCCACATGCACTTTCTCTAGTCTCTTAGTCAAAGGAATGTTCAGTCATATTCTCTCAAAATGATGTGCAAGTGTTTTTTGCCTCTTTATGGTTTTAAAAGTGTGTTAGATGACATGGACCTATTGGAGCAGGTCCAGAGGGAGGCCACAAAAATGATCAGAGGGATGGAACACCTCTCCTATGAAGACAGGATGAGAGAGTTGGAGTTGTTCAGCCTGGAGAAGAGAAGGTTCTGGGGAGACCTTATTGCAGCATTTCAGTACTTAAAGGGGTGTTTATAAGAAAGACAGACTTTTTAGCAGGGCCTGTTGCAATAGGACAAGAGGTAATGGTTATGAACTAGTGGATTCAGACTAGATATGAGGAAGAATTTTTGTGTGTGAGACAAAACTGACGTGATAGAAGACTGTTCTCCAGCATAGTGAACATATTCAATCATCTTTCAAAATATGTTCATCTGACTTCATGGTGGCAAAGCTGCAGTCCACCAACAAACTCTCTTTGAAAGGCTGAGGGAATTGAGGCATAGGGACATTGTCACTGCATTTAATGTCACGTGTCCAGAAGTCAGATTAATTCTGACTTCTAGGGGAGTTTATTTCTCTCCCTTAACCATGCAGTGAGAAAAGAGACTACATTCCTTCTACAGACAGAAACTATTTGAGATGGATTGTAAAAATACAGACTTCCCTCTTTCACATCCCTTAGTTTCTTTGGAATTACTACTGTAATCTAAGTAGTCTCAAATTTGGGTTTATTGTTTGTTCATGTAAAATGCAGCTGGTTTAGAGATTTCTGGGAAGCAATGTTTTTGCTGTGAGAAGTAGCAATTAAAATCACTGACTTAACTGGCCTTCCTATGAAAACAATGCTATTTAATTTTCTTCAAACTTCTTTATTATCCTTGGAATCAGGAATTGCAGAATGGCTCAGGCTGGAAGGGACCACAGAGGTTCATCTGGTCCAAGCCTCACCTCAAGCAGGGCCAGCCCAGAGCACAGGGCACAGGATTGTGTCCAGATGGTTCTGGAATATCCCCAGTTAGGGAGACTGCACACCCTCTCTGGTCTCTGTTCAGGGCTTGCTCACTGCACAGGAAAGAAGTTCTGCCTCATGTTCAGGTGGAACTTCCTGGGCATCAGTTCCTGCCTGTTAAAAAACTTCTGAAGATATTGAAAACAGACATAATTGCAGAATCATTTTGTTTGGAAAAGACCTCCAAGACCATCGAGTCCAACCTGTGGTTGGTCCCCACCTTATCAACCAACCCAGAACACTGAGTGCCACATCCAGTCTTTCCTTGGACGCCTGCAGTGATGGGAATTCCCCCACCTCCCTGGGCAGCCCCTTCTATTGCCTGACAGCCCTTTCAGTGAAGAAATTCTTCCTGATGTCCAACCTGCACCTGCCCTGACACAGCTTGGGGCCATTTCTCTTGTGCTGTGCCTCCTCCTGGATTGCAGGAGGTCTGTTCTGTTCCCCATCCCTGTCTGCCAGCTCAGGGTGCTGGTCACCCTGAAGATGACTGGTGTTACTATTAAAGACTGAGGCAGAGAAGGCAGTAAGTTCCTCAGCCTTTTCCTCATCCTTGGTTTCCCCTGCATCTGATAAGGGAGGGAGATTTTCCTTGGCTCTCCTTTTGTTGTTGATGTATTTATAAAAACACTTTTTATTAGCCTTCCCAATTAGTATCAATAAGCAATGAGCAACCTCAATAATGCTAGAAAGCTCTGGCTAAATTAGGTATGTTTTCTGGTTTGGGCTTTCTTTGACACTATTCCTTTAACACTGATTCCTTGTGTCTCTGCGTGGCATAGGAATGCACATTCATTTGTCCTAGCTCTTAGAAAATGAAGTTTATCACTTGAGGCCTTTGACCTTGTCTGAGAGGATGAGAAATTGCTTCACTTCCTCAGTTTTAAACTCTGAAAGTTGTTACAGAACCAAAGAAGTCAATATTAAACTAAATAGAACACTTTCCATTGGTAACAAATCTGTCCACTACTTGTTTGTCTCGAAAAGGTATCTATGCAGAAGTGATCATTGAAAAGTAATCCTTCACAATTTGTGCTGAATTAGCCATGCCAGGCTATCACAACCCCTGTTGTATAATTTTCAGTGACAACAAGAGTAATTTATCCAGAGTGACAATAAATGAATCCATTGTGCATTCACAGTGAAGCAATAGCTGCAGTAATCATTCAACAAGCGGTTTGCATCATCTTAGAAGAAGGAACCTGTGTAATTTTCTGTCCAAACAGGCAATTTCTTTCAGAAGTCCTTTCATGCAATTTCCTCACGGACTTCTTCTAGGATGACTTGTCATCAAGGACTGTAAAATAATTTCCCAGTTTCATTTTTGTTCTGACATTAGTGGCTTAGTTCAACCAAGTCAATCACAGGGTTTTTTTCTGTTCAGATGGAGACCCCTTCCTAGCTAGTCCTTCATTAAGGAAATTAAGTGGTGGTTCTGTGCTGAGTAAAATGATTGCTAGTGATTATTGTGTTGTACTGTCCCTTTTGGATCTGAAGGCTCTTGCAACATCATAAATTCCATGCAAAGAGCAATGACTTCTAAATTATCAATCTAAGCTTGCTCAACATTTCATCAAAAACCCCTCTTTGGTAGGAATGTACGTGCAAATGTCATCTTAGAAAAACACATTAGTGCAAAGACTCTTACAGAGTACTGTTTATTTATAAGATTATGTGGGTTTACCTAAAATTACTCTTAGATTCCTTATTATTTCCAAATTGCCATCAGTAAAAGTTGCATGCAAGAGAGAAGACCTGGAAGACGAGTCAGGGTCAAAAGTAACAGCAAGTCTCTCAGTACTTACGAAATCTGGCAATTACCATAGTGGAGGGAGAAAGTAGAGTGGCTGCCAGTAAGGTTTCATAACAGAAGGAAAAGCTCTGTCCTTTCACTCACGCCATGAAGTTGGAGATGGAAGTCCAGTGGCATCACTGTGGAGCAGCATGTTATAAGTCACGTGAAATGGCTTCCTAGTGCTGGGAAGTTCACTGTTGTTAGACTGGGATAGGACATACCCCCGTTAGCAGATGTGCCAGACCTACAAACCTGCATGTGTGACTTGTGAAGGTGAGGTCATAAAAGCACTTTCAAAGAATTGCAGTCACAGGGGAAGAGGAAAGGCTTCCTGGAGCAGCTCTGAGGAGCTTAGGGAGTGCTGTCCCAGTTTTGCTTTCTGGCACCTACCACTTGGCTGGTCTTCTTCATCACTTTTGGCAGAACAAGTCTTACACAAAAAGGGAGCACTTTCAATCTGGTAAACACAAATCCTAAAGTATAGTTGTGTTCTCTTCCTTGGCTGGCCAAGTGACGTAGGTGGAGCTTGTTGTGTGTATGTTGTGTTTAATTCAGATTATGGTACCCTGTAATTTTTAAGGATGTGGATTACCATCAAACTGGATTTTTAAATTTGAAGTCAGGCCCAAGTGTGTGTTCTTTGCCTCTTTCATTGTTTCAATGAGTGTAGAAAAAAGCCCATGAGTGATGCCCAAACTCAACAATACAACATCTATTAAACTGACATACAGCCCACACCCTGTGGGAACTTCCCAGGTATACAAGTAATTCCAAGTTATGGTAATAACACAGCCAGATAGAAACATACTGTTAAACCCACAAAGAACTTCACTTCATGAGGACTCAACAATGCTAAACTCATCCAGTATCTTACCTGGAGCCTGAAACTCCTGTTTGTATTGCAGGTTGTTTGCCCAGTACTTTGCTTCTAAACATACAGAGTTTCCAGTGTTATGCTTTGCTGGATATTGATAATGATGGCCCTTATGCCAGTGGCAGAGAAGGAATGCTTATGTTTTTTTTGGTCTGATGTCACCCCACAAGCAGCCTGGGCACACGGAGCTGTGGTGAGAATGTAGTAGACGAAATCAAGCCTTCCCACAAAACTGTATTAGAGATCTTGGAAAGCATACATGTTTTCAAGCCAAGAACTTTAGTGACATGTACGCAATTGTCATGTCATGTCACTGAGGAGTATGGGAAAACTCAGTGGCACACCTTTTTTCTGGTGAGCCTGAAGGCTCTAGTCAATGACTGCTTCTGTTTGCTAGCCTTTCCACTTATTACTCCATTATCCCACTTTTTCAGTGTTTTCTTCTGGGTTTTTTTCCTGTTTTTCTGGATGCAAGGAGTGTAGCTTACTGGTATACTCAGCACACTGCCTTCCCTATTCCACAGCCACTCTAGATCGCTTCCAGCACTTCATCAAAAACAGCTTTGCCTTCCTTCCTGTGAGAAATGAGACAACTCTTAAAAAGATTAATTTATTGAAAACAGAAAAATTGAAAAATTACAGAAATCAGAAAAATATAAAAATTTGGGATCCTATGGCTCGGTAGATGGTATGCCCCAGGAGCGCAGGGATACGAGATCTTCTGGCTGAGACAGCACTAGACCTCAGGTAGAGAAAAAGAACTTGCAGGGCTGGGCTGACTTTAAAAAATTACTAAAAGCCCCTTAAAAGGGGTAAGGCTTTTAATGCCCAGCACCGATGTCTCCCACAGCTGGTCTGGAGAGAGCAAGAGGGGAAGAGAGAAGAGAAGAAGGCCCACCTCTCAGCTTCATCCTTTTTATAGTTTTTGCTCCGCCCCCAGTCCGCCCACAGCCCGCCCCTTCGGTCCAAAGCAATTGGTGCTTTCCCTTTGATGGATCATCTCCGTCCACCAATGGCTCATCGTTGTCGGGGGGGGGGGGGTGGTATTGGTCGAGATAAGGGAATACAATACCTTCATTAAAATTCAGGTATTCAGGTTGCCATGGAACTTGCCTGCAGAGTAATGGCCGTGGCTAAAAATAGCTGGGGGCTATTAAGACTGGGTGGGGTTTTGGCCTTGGAATCAAAATGCAAGTGAAACACCTACAAAAAGTATTAAAATACATCCAACACACCTCAAAACACTTGTAAAAGTATACAGTAAACACAGGAAAGGTAACTCTTATGGTGTACCAGTGGTTTGAAGCTTGAAAAGGGGCAAGTTTGTGATTTCTAACTGGGAAAATTTTAACTGGGAAGGGAGCAATTCTATTAATAAACTACTTTAAACAAATAAAAACACTGATAATGGAACTGGATTTTTGTACCTGGGCTGATGGGTTAATTGTAACATTCAATTTAAAAATAATTAACTCAAAATTAATTACTTAAAGCACTTAATATGCAAAGACCAAGCACAAATAGGGATTTCATGTATGACACTTCCCTTTATGGGACTTGCCTTTCCTTCTCCAGCATGGACTGTTAACCCTGTCTCCTTATTGCTCATATGCTGAGTGCCAGCATTATTGCTCATGCTCCCTACAGGCCTCTGACTCAGTCACAAAGACTGACTGTCCCTTCATGCCTGTCCAGCCTCTGTCAGCTCCTTATTTTGCCTCTAGGACCCAGCTCTCATCTGCTTTCTCCATCTGAGAAATGCCCACACACTTAACAGCTTTCGTTTTTCTCTCAGCCAAGGATCTGGCAAGTTTCTTAGCAGAGGTGTGTCACAAAAAGTCTTCTCTGTCACCTCCATGGTGATGAAAGAGCAGCTGTAAGACATACTTGCTAGCTTTTGTTTTGCAGGTTGTGGTCAAAAAATGTGTCATTAAACATTTTCAGTGCCATCTTTGAGAACATTTGAAAAATAATTTTGTGACCTAAGTGTAGGGCAAATACACCCATTCAAGTGGAAATTGTGTTCATGTAGAGGTGCATGAATCCTTGCAGAGGCCGTAAAAAATGGAAGTTTTAATCAGGTTTTAGCATGATGTAGTCTGCTTTATTTTTGTGATAGTCCAGCCATAGTAAAAATTTTATGTATTCTAAATGGCCACTATGGACTTCAGGGCTCATCTTTAGGTTTCTTTTCAGCAAACATTCCTAAGATGGAAAGATCCTTCTCTTTTGAGAAGCACCAGTAGTATTTGGAATATGTTAACATAGGGAAGTTTAATTTTTTACTTCATTCTGCTTCTACCTTAAAAATGGTACAATTGTACAGGATCAAATGGAGTAAATTCCATCTGAGGATTCAAGGGACAGAAAAAAAGAATGATTTAGGTAATCCCTGATTATTGTAAAGAATTTAATTTTTTTATTTAAATTACTGGTGAAGGAGAATGATATTGTAAGTCCTGGCATATCTTTTAAAATATGTCATCTCAGTAGCTTTCTTCTCTCTTTGGAATAAAAATTACAGAAGATTTTCTCAAAGATCTGTATAAGAACAGTTATCACATTGAAGTGACCCTTATGTATTGCATGCATTCCAAGGTAACCTAAAAGCAATTAATACTAAGTGTCCTTTCAGGCACAGAGTTCAGCAGAGTTAGGAAACTGTTGCTTAATAAGACACATGTACACTTTTAATACTTACTTCATAAATTAGGCATATAAACTTCCAATGGCCTTGAAATGATCTCAGAGGAGTTCAAGAGGCTTTTACCAATTCATCAAAACAATTGGTTTGTTTTGTTGACAGCTGTGCAGGAGTGTTGATCTGAGGGACTGGTAAACTGGGAATTACCGTTCAGCTTTCAGCCTATTGAGGCCAACTAGGAAATTACAAAAGCAGAGACTTTCTTTCCAAATCTCAGACAGGTCAGAAGGGAAGAGAATCATAACATTTCCTTCCAGGAATTTGTCTTTTATTCCTTCGGCTTAAGAGATAAAGAGTGATGTTTGGATACTGAGAAACAGATTTCACTAATTGTTGTTTTCTGGGGAATTTGGTGAATAGCCCCTCAGATAAGCTGGGTTAGGCCATCAGCTGCTGTATTAAAGCCTTTCCACAGAGCTTTCTAAACAATTCCTAAATGTGTTGAAATCTAGAAAGAATGTGGAAGCTCTTTTTCCATTAAAGAGAACCCAGTCAGTGTTAGCATTTAAACTGAAGTGAATAGCGGAATACTTTAAAACATTGCAGAAGCTCTAAACAGCAAGGGAAAGAATTGGTTCCCTCCATCTCCATATGTTGTTCTTCTTTGCTGGGTCACAATTCCTATAGGATTTCCACAGTAACAAGTGGAGAGCTGAAGGAGCTATCCTAAATGAGCAAGCATTATCTCTCTCTTTAGAGGTAGAGAGAAAAGCAGTGAGAAATCAAAGGACAGTGTAAAACCACGTGTGCAGGAAAAGATTCAAACATCTTGAATTTCCTTTCCTAACCAGCACAAACTTTCCACTGTAAATGTGGCCATAGGGCTAACTTCTTGTCTTTAACTCATAGACCAGTCTAATTCAGCTCAAGAGCTTGGAATTGCATCATCTCAGTAAATTCATGTTACTGCTTTAAATCCAATTAGTTTTCTGATATCTTTGCTGTAATTAACCCTGCTAGCCCTTTGGTCTAACTTTGTGGGGCGACACATTCCTCATCTCCAGCTCACACCACTCCTTTCTTCCTTTCCTCCACATTTTTCTCTTACACATGTACCTTTTACTACCTAAAGGCAAGGAGAAGGAAGCAGGAGGTTTTCCATCCCCACCTTCAGCCTCTGACCCTAGTAAAGGTATATGAAGAAAGGTCCAAAAGATATAAACAAGCCAGTGCACAGTACATTGACCTTTACTTTATGTAAAAAACACCGAGCAGCACGTTCAGGGCTCCCATTTGCACATCACCATGAGAGTCAGGACAAAAGTGTAATGTTTCAGAAGGGCTTCCTAATTATTTGCTATATGACTCTTAAAAGTCCCTGCAGTCAAATCTTGCTGTGGTAAAGGTTCCATTATTTATGAACTGACTTTGTGTAGGAGCTCTATCTACCATTTTGCTTTGGCCATTGAGGTTTTAAACTGAACAGTGTTTTCCGACTGTTTGGTAACACATCTAGTGTTGAAATCCTGTTTCCCCCATTTGTACAGAATCAGAATAGCTTCCTGTTATTATGTGACTTAAAAAGCCCAAGTTTCCCACTACAGACAACTTTAACCTGCTGGCTTGAAATTTATATTGATTCTGTCGCTAGTCTAGTTGCTTTTGTTATGAGTCTTTTAGGTGAATGAGCAGGGTTCTGTAAATTTAATTGCAGCAGATGTTTCTCTGGGTTTTCTCTCTCTCATTTCACTCTGGATTTTAGTTGTTTTTCCTTGGAAAAGTACATGAAAGGGAAATCCTTGTATAGTCAAATGTTTGTTTTACCATCTAAAGCTTGCAAAGGGTCCTTAGCCTGGGCTGATTTCTTCTTGAAGAGCTGTAATTATTCATGGAAAGGGAAAAAAAAGCCTTTGTCACTAATAGGCTTCTTGGTGCTTCTTGTAACAGTCTTTATTATTCCTTTCTACATAATTTTCTATTGATGAGGTGAATAAAGGCTTCCTCTGCTGTTGAGAAAGAAAAGGTAATTGTTCTTTTTTCACATTTACCAATGCTTGTTGCGTTCCTTATGTGTTTAAAGGACAAGGATGCAGAAAATGATGTTATTGATGGCATCACCATGGCAACAGTTCTTTGGAATAACACATTCTGGCATTGTTATTCTGCACACACAAAAAAAAGGGGACTTTCTTTTAAGCACAAACAGATTATGCCCCTTTTAAATGCACCCATGAACTTTGCTTTTCTGAAGATTTACAGACTGGTTTGGGGCAGAAAGGATTCTGACATCATTTGCTCTCTGTGTACATCACATTATGGTGTTGAAAAAAAAAAACAACACTTTGAAAAAGCCAATGGTTTAAAGAGACACAGTATGGGAAGGATACATAAACATTTCTTTGATCAGAAAGACAAAAAAAAAACTTGAAAGAATTTTGAAATTTATGAGGTCTAGCACCAGACTCACTAAATAATCAATCAAGAGACAGACAAAACTGGAGGACCCGAACACTCTGAGCTTATTAAAGTAGTTATTTAGTTATGACAGTACTCCAGATAACATTGCTTTTACTCCAGGCACTACACACATCTTAACACATTTTGATAGGAAATCAAATTGCTTTCTCAGAAGGCAGTTTGCAAACATATATTTTGGCTTTCATATTTGGTCTTCCATTGTCCTCAAGTATGTAAAATCCTTCTATATTAGCATTTAGAAGTGATAGCATTTTATAAGGCACAGTATAATTGTATTCTTTTTGACTCCACTGCAGTTCTGAAATGGATTACTTTATTTCTCAGAGTCATCAATGACATATATCTGTGGTTTTGTAAGAAAGAAGAGGGGAATGTATTGAAATTCAGCATGTTTGAAATCTATTCTGCTCTCTGTGGTGCTTTTTCTGGCACTCAAGTGCACACCTTCCTGTTTGACTTCCCCAAGGAACAAACTACCTCCTACATGCCAATGGTGCATGGAAGTGGGCTGTACAAACCCTGGGACTTGAACACTTTGCACCTAAGAAGGACCTGTGTTGTGTGTAAATGTACCACTTAAATATACCCACAGTCTTATTTTTGAGAGAAACTGTAGCTGACTCTCTGGCTCCAAATACACTGTTAAAATGTTGGTTCTAAGTTGCATGTGACTTTTCTGGAAGTCACCACAGCTGGTAGAAATCAGCTGTTTGTTTGTTGGACAATAACTGGATTTTTCTGCTCTCAAAATCTTGATGAAAATGTGAAACTCTGGGGACTATAGCAGGGCTACAATTGGATGTTGCTTCACATTCAGCTTTCCAGCTGAAGTGACTCCTGAAAAAGTGAACAGGAAGCTGGAAACTCTACTGCTTTTTCCTTTATCTCTGACAAATGTAACCACCTTAGTGCTACAGGCTCCTTTCTGCAGGGGGGCAAGTTGAGGAATTCCTTAACACCCAGTCAGTGTTTTTTTTATTTTATAAGGAACAAAGTGGCAGAATGAACTTTAGATCTTGATTATGCTTAGTCCTACTACAAAAATGATAATCCTGATGTAAGATTATTTGATCTGTACTCTGTATTTACCTGGAGAAAAGTGAACAGCCTTCATTCCTTGCACAACATATTTTGGAGTTTAAATCAGTTATATATGCATTAGTACATATAGAATCACATATAATTATGAATATTCATTATATATAAAATTTGCTACATATATATAATGACTCATACATCTATTACAGTACATGTTATATATAGATACATATACTATAATGTCCTGTATCATTTTGCTAATTACATGATTTTGCAGGAAGTTGTGAAATTGTCCTGGGAAGAGTTTGGGATGTGAAGGAGTTCCTGCAGATCAAAACTGTTGTTGAAATAGTTACTGTTATTCCATCTATCTGAATATACTCTATATGTTTGAAAAAGTGCCCTAGAAATAGTTACCTTTAAAATATTCTATTGGAAATATTTCTAGAAACCAAGTCTGTCTCATGTCAGTTGTGCAGATTGCAGAAGAAGGAAAAATTGCAAGATTTTAGTTGGGTTTTTTTAATCTTATCCTCCCATCTCTTGCCTTACCTTTACACAAGTGATACTATAGTGATTTAATTTTTGCCTGGAATTTGTTCAAAACCTTCTCAGGAAACAATAATGAAAAGCCATCTTTTCAATTAATTTTTAAGTTTATGTTTGTGAGAAGTGCTCTCTGAGATTATTTTAAGTCTTTTTATTGGAGACCTAAAAACTTTGCTACATCTTTGTGAGAAGTTTTACTTGGTAGAGGTGGTGAATATTTAATTAAATACTGAATTTTCCTGTGACCAGGAAGGGAAAAAATATTTTCTTGGCATTTTCTGATCTTTGGCTTTACAGTTTTCCCATGTTATGAACAGGTACTGAAAGAGAGACTTTAGAAAAGAGTGAGAGTTTTCCTAGCTGTAGTATGCTAAGAGGCCCAAAGACCTCATACGAATATTGAAAAAAGAACCGTGCAAGTTTCTTAGTCTTGTGCCAGCTCAGGATTTCTTTGTGTTTCCTGAAGTCCTGCTGTTGTGAGAGAGTGTTTTGAGATCCCAGAGTGGGCTGAGGTGTGGCTGGGTGGTTGTACCACCACCCCTGCCCAGCTGAAAGTGTTGGAGCTCATGGTGATGTTGTCCTTTACTGGCTCTGCTGTAGCACCACAGCTCTGGTGCTCAGGATACCCAAACTACTCAAGGTTTATTAGCTCCCACCAAGGCACCAAGAAATAGGAGACTCCAAGAAATAGGTGGTCAAGACTCAGATGCAGAGAGAGTGCATTTGTCTCCTCTGCCTGCTGCACAGCCTTGTCTGCCCTCAGGGTCACCTCCATCTGCCAAGGGACATCGTGTGTCAGCGACTCCCCAAAAACCTCCCTTTTCTTTTGCTTTGCTTTACTCTTTAAGGAATTGCTATTTCAAGATGAAGCAAAATGAAAAGCAGGTTGTATTATTGACTGGGTTTTATTTCTCTTTCCTTTCTTGTCCTTACCTTTTTCTTCCCTTGCCGTTTATTCCCCTTTAGTGTCAGGTGCCAAGTTTATATTGGCAGAGCCTCACAGTTAATTCTGCCAGAGCAGCAATGACACACAGGTTCTGTGCAGAATTTTTTTTTAAGATAATCCATATCTATGTGTGAGAAGGTAACAGAGACTCTTGGAAAGAGTTTCAGTGATCCTGAGCTTCTCTTGGTAGCTGTGCAATGTGGGAAGCAGACTGAGACTGCAAACCTTCTTACATGTGTTCCCCAAAAAGCCATGATACAGTCACAAGCTGGTCACAACCAGCATGGGATGGATTTCAGCCAGTTCTTTATTCTCTTCTTTGTCCCATGGGAATTGATGACATTTTCTGGCAATTTTGGAACCTGTTTCCTTTCCCTACTTCCATGGTTTCTCTCTTAAACTTGGTCCATTCATTCTTGTCATTCTCCTGAAACCACAGCACCTTTGCAGAACTGCAAATCTGTGCTCTTACTGCTGACAGAATGAAGTTATGTTTCTGATACATGCCCATTTCTAAATGTCAAGACAAAAACCCTCTCCATGTGGTTTTCTGGCTGCCACTCAGAGCAGGAACATCTTGTCAGAGATCAGACTGCAAGTCTGCCTGCTGAAGATGCTGGCCCTAAGCACATTTTAGATCCAAACTGAAAAGACATGTAATTGCTAAACAAACTTGAATTTGTTTATTTTATAATATACCAGCAGCTGTTTTCTTGTACTATGTCCAGGATTTCTCCAGACAACCTACTTAACAGTGTAGAATTCTGTTTCCTTGGGTCAGTTTGCCTGCTTTATTTGTTTTCTTTTCAACCTCTGTTGGGGTGAATGGTAGTCACTGAAACAACTATTTTTTCCTAAAGCTTTAGGCAGAACCAAGCAACTTATTTCAGGAATGAGGATTGAAAGAAAATTTTGTGTTCATTAAGTTAACGTTATGAAAAACATTGGATTTTTACATAGCTGATTACATTTCCAGCATGCCCACTTGGAGGTTTCTCACTTAGTTCTGAAGGGCTGTTCCTAGATGGATGCTTTGTACCCGTGGCATTGTGATCAGCTGAGGAAGGGCACCTGCCTCAGTCCGTTAGTTTCACCCTCCATTTTCTTGCTGAAGAGAGAAATCTTGGTGAGGATTTTGATCCTCAAGAAAGGACATTCTGTTTTGAGATATAAACATCTCTCACTGGGGAGCAGAACTCACCCAGACATTCTTCACATCCAAGAATCAGGTTCTTATTAGGGAGCCAGAAGTGTCCAGACAATCTGATGAAACTGTGCAGCATAAAGGTCAGATCCAGTCTGCTGGAAAACAATCCTTTGGCTTTATTGGTCCTAAGATCTGGCCACATATATTTGTTGACTCTAATTGGGTCATTTAGCCAAATGGTGATTTTCATCACCCTTGAGATGCACATGAGATCCTGGTGTTAGAAGGCAAAGACAGGGACACTCCCAGGTGTAGATGGGGAGCTGCTTTCCACAAGCCAGACAAAAAGTTAACAGTCTGTTTTTATATGACAAAAACTTACATGCATAATGTACCATTTGGCTTAGAACAGCCAGCTCACATTTTCACTAACGTCATGTTCCTGTCTCCATCAGAAACTTGGTGTCTTTTGGTTGGCTTCCATTTCTCACAGAGTAAGAGCTCTGTGAGAGGAGTTGTCTTTGTCAGTTTTCTAAATTGCCTGGTCATTGACCAGTGTGTTTTATTGTAGCACTGTAGTTTCTTACACAATTTTTAAAATGACAACAAAAAAGAAATTCTACAATGTTAATGGTTTACAAAATAAATAAAATGAGAATGCTTGTTTCCTCTTGTGTTATTTCCTCTCTCTGCTGCTGAAGACGTATCTTGTATCTTATATATGGTGCAACTTAATAAGAGATCTCACTGTGTACCTTGTGTGAAAATTAACTTACCAACAAAAAAGGGAATGTGATTATGCAGTTTCAGGATTGAGTGTAAATGATGCAGATGCTACTGGATATGTCAGTGTGCATATATGGGTTAAGTTCAAGATTTCTTGTGTTTTCTTAGCACATTCAAGCACATGTAGTCTGACAATATTCTGAAAGTTATTGATGCAATTTAAAGTAGTCTTTTCCAGATCGTGTTTCGAATCAGCATGTTTATTTGAAAGTTATAAAACTAGCAGCAATATAAATACAGTGTAGGTGAAATCATGGCAACGTAGAGGATAATCTAAGCATATATGGTGAGCCACATGGTAAAATAATTGCTGAAAGTCTTAATTAAGATGAGAACAGACAGTGTTAATGAGAAATAAAGGCTGATCCGTGCTTTAGTTGTCACAGTCAGCCTGATTTAAGCACTTTCAGGGCCATTGAGCTGAAAACATTTTTAGAGCATAGTACAATGGAGAGGCCATTATATCAGACTGAACATTTTGCAGAACAGCACTATTAAGAGATTTGTGATAACTAGATGGTAGACTGGATTAATGTAGTAGACTCCCATCCAAATCTCTCCTAGGCCAGGAACACAAATGAGTGTGGATTGTGGGTATACATAACAGTGGCTGTCACTCTCCCATGAACAGTCTTTTGTAACTTAGAGTCAGAAAAAAATCCAGGAAGGCAATAGAAGAGAGTTTCTCAAGTCATATCTAAAATGCTGAGAGAGGATTTAGTTTAATTAGATTAGTGTTTTCCTTTCTTAAGTGACATTTCTCTTCCTGTTTATATTTTCCATTGGATTTTGTTATGCTGTCTGTAAGGTGAATTTGCTGAGAACGTGTCTGTGTTTCAGAAGTTTATTTTACTGTCTGCCAGCACTGCCGAAGAGACATGCACCCATTCTATTGCTGGCTTTAGAGATTACCTTGAGTAGCAGCATATGGGATTAAGACACTGCTTTTATTAACAGTTAATATGTAAAACCTAGAACCTTTCAACACTGGACATTTTAGTGTCATGCCAAAAGTTTTTTTTTGGTGTACAGACTTCTCTCTTATCAACACTTAGTCTTTCCCTTCATTTGGGAGCCATAGTTTTCCACTTGACCCATAGTCCCATCAGTTCTAGAAGCTGGGACACACCGAGCACAGCAAAAATCAAGACAAGCTGGGAACAGCTCCTTGTGTTCCAAACCAGAGTGAGGCAGATGTGCACACAATGGGAGAGAGAGGGGGGGGTCGCAAGTTCTGTAAATAGTTCTGTAAATACCTTCTGGTTAGGGCTTGGATGGAACATCCATGGTCTGATACTTTGCCCAGGCTGTGCAACACGCTGAGGTAAAACTGCTGTGGGCATAATTCTGTACTGACTTAGGAGAGGCCTCACATAGTTCGAAGGGTGATTTCCCTCGCAGTCCTGTTTCTGCACTACTTTAGTCAGCTCAAGGAAGGGGCACCATGAGAAGCACAGGGCACCTCGTAGTGCCAGGAGCCGTCTGCTGAGTTGGGGCTGATGGTGATAAAGAGAAAAACTTCAAACACATAAATGAGCAGCAGAATCACATGAACTTTTTCCATGATCATGGCTTTTTTTATTTGAATGAGTAGTTTTCCACCCCTTTCTACAAATAAAGCTGTTTGGCCTTGATTGTGGCAGTGGGGCTGGAGCGCACTGCCCACCTCCCCCTTGGGTCACTCGTTGTCCTGGGACTGAACACCAAGGCAGGCACAGAGAGGCTTAAATCCCCCTTTAACATTAGGGAAGGTTTTCTCATGCTGTAACTCACACTCTGTGCCCCTTATGGAAAAAGCATGTGCACATTAGGTGGCTGCTAAACATTTACTAAAATGTTGCAAAGCTTTCCTTCTCAGGGGGCAATAGTGAGGAGAAATGATAACTGCAGCATCTCACTACTCCTGTGGCAGCAGAGTGTGAACTCATCAGAGCAGTTCTTTACTACCAGCAGTGCACCTTCTTCCAGTATAGGAAAATACTGGAGGTGGTTTATGTATTTCTAGTTAAATTTAAAGTTTGGACTACATCCTGCTGAAGAGAATACTGAACAAAGTCATTTTAGGAGTATTTTTCTCTCCTATTTGTATGCATTTGTATAGAAACTAAGATTAGTACTAGAAAGGTATTTCACATATTTTTGTAATTTTAGTGCTGCTTATGTACCATTAAAGCTTCAGTATTGTCTGAAGAGTCAACTTGCAAAAAAGTAAATGTTGTCAATGGTGATTCATAAATTATTTGTGTACGTAGATTGATACAGAAGACATCTGGACAAATGCTGTATTTGCTGAAAATTTAGAATTTTGAATGATTAAAACTATTTGCATATTAACATAATTTTGGGTTAGATTGCATTTTTTAGCAAGGTAAAATATTAATTTGCTGCATTCTTATTTCAAGAATTTTTTCAAGCAAAAAAGGTTTTTTTAGGAATTTTTTTGTAATCTAATTTTTAGGGATTTTGAAAAATACTGAAATAAAAATGAGAATTTTTGTTGTACTTGAGCTCCTGCTCTTGACTGAAAAATAGTGGTCTTTCATTTCAACAGAAAAAACCTTATATTTTCTAAAATAATGATTTTCAGGCTCAGGAGATCTCTATGGTGTTCTCCTGCTAAACATGGAACTGAAATAGTTTTTCCTACAACTCTGATTAATACAATAGCTGGAATAATTAATACAGTAACTAAAATATTATGGTCTCACACACAAATACCAGGATCACTTTTGTTTCTAAATGTAATGATTTTGATCTTCGATTTCTCCCAATATTTTTAGCAGTGCACAATTTCTGTACTCCCATAAAGGCAGATATTCAGTATCTGCAAGTAAGCACTGAAAAATCACTTGCTTGATTACACTTGTGGGCCATTAAATATCTGCTTTCATCTCTATAATTCCTCTCTTCTCAGAGCCTGGGCAGTGGGACTCAATCAGCCATGTGTTATCTTTCCCAGATCCCTTTCGGAGCATAGCGCAGTGCACAGGAATGCAGTTTGTCAAACACATTGTGTCTGAAATCCTTTGTTGGGAGAAGTGGAGAGAAAGAGATTATAAAATGCCTCAAACCCTTCAATAAGGCCATTCCCAGGTTTCTTGTATCTGTTCAGCCAAACAAAGCGTTCATACCTCACTTTGATGTGTAGGATGGTGTATTTTAGCATATAGTATGTATTGTATCTCAGAACAGCATCTGTTGTCCAGGCTGCAGTTTACAAAAAATAACTCACTTGATTATAGTAACTTACTATGTTTTGGCACGTTTTTAGGCTCAAGGACAACACAGAGGGGAATTTAGAAGAAATAAATATATCTGTTGTCCATAATGTTGGTTTTTATACATGGTGAGATTTAAGATCCTGTTGTGTTTTGGAGGAGGGGTGAATAAAAATACCCAATCAGACTGGTGATGTATGTTTTTCATTACTCTGCTAATACAAACCTCTCAGAGGTAAATCTGAGCAGTGTGAATAACTTCTTGAAGCTGTTAACTTCTGTCACCCTGAGGCAATCCCTGACTGACTTTCTGTAGCATTTCCTCCTCAAAATTCTATACACAAAAAACATTTACTTACAATACACTGGCACTGTAGGTTTAAGTTGAACATTTTGCACTGGAGTAGTTTTGAGAAATTAGCCTAGAATGAATAGGTGGGAGTAGACACGTTGCAAAGTGCCAAATGAGTTGCAGAGTCCACCCTGATGTTGCTTACAGCAGTGGTTTGGGCAACACAGGCAGTTTTCAGCATAGCAAGCTGAGTTACAATGTGCATTCTCTGCCAGTGTACTCTGAGAGAATTTGTCTCTCCTTTACAGGTCAGATATCCAAGGGGAAGTCTGGGAAGGCTTTGTAATGCAAATCTAGCTAGCCTTCGTTCACACAAGGAATGTTAGATGCTGACCCATAAGAAGTGAGTTCAAGATTTCTGTGAATATGTGGGATTTGAATTAACGCGGTAATGAAAGGCTCTAAGAATATAAGGTGCATTCAGTATCTAAATCACTGACATGGTTTAGAAGGTTAAAATTGTCTCTGCAATGATTAAAAGAGAGCTGGTTGATACTTTTCCTTGGCATAAACATTAGCAGGAATCCACCCATGGCACTTGGATGTTTGTTGAACAGCTGGTGTGTTTTGTTTAATAGAGTCAAAGAGAAAAGTGGTAGTAGGTTTGTTGGCGATGTGCTATGTTTATGGTGGATGACAGGGAATTGAGATGTAAAACAAATAGCAGAGGAACAGATCCAAGCAAAAATGCTTAGTTATACTATTTGGCAGATTTTGCGTGTTAGAAAATATAAAGCACATTAACAGGGAAATAAAAATGCACCAGACAGTAACAGCCGTTGAATTTGCACAAGAAAAAAATAACTGTGAGATCACTTACTCAGCTCTGTGGGACAGACGAGTTCCTGGACTATCCTTTAAACCCATGATATTTTCATGAAAGATTAGAATATAGATACAGAATAGAGAAATCCCAAGTTTCTACATGAAGCAGAGACACACAAAGCTCGTATTTGCCCCAGAGCATGTTTGTCTTTTATTACACTGTTTTGTTGACTATGTATCTCTTTTCAGCTCTGTTTTTTCATCTTGTGGAACACGGTCCAGATGAAAAATAAAAGTTACAGATAAAATTATTGGAGGATTGGATATGCATAATTATTTTGTAATTTTATTTCAATACTAATATTTTCTATTTTTCTTTGCTTTTCCACAGAGGGTATGAACTGTATGAACAAAGATCATGGGTGTGCACACATCTGCCGGGAGACACCCAAAGGTGGGGTTGCCTGTGAATGTAGACCTGGCTTTGAACTTGCCAAAAACCAGAAGGACTGCAAATGTAGGTAGATGAAGATTAAATTTCAAATGCCCCAAAATGTCTTGTTTTCTTCATTGTTGTTATGTTCCAGAAGAAGTTAACTTTGTTTTGGCCAAAGGTGATTTGTAATTTTAGTAATGAGGGGTTTTTTGCTGTAGAAGATGCATTTGGGGATGGATAAGAGGGATTGAATAATAGAACATTGGCAGTGGCTCAGTTATCAAAACAATAACAACTTTTCTGCTTTCCTGTGAATGCAGAAAAGTGAAGTAACAGTTTAATCCAGACTTTCCTTTTAAAGCAATACAAATAAAGCATAGTGGATTCTGACTTGCAATATTTTGAAGGTCCACAAAGGTGTGTACATTGCTAAGTGTACTAGTGAATTTAATGAGAAACCCACTAGAGCTATCAAATTAAGCGTGTGAGTTCCAATTTTTTTAAAAGACAGGAATGATTGCTCTAGCCTTGATTACACTGCTCACACTCTAGATTATCACTTGGGAAACGTGCAGCTGCATTATATATACTGTTCTTCAGAGAAAAGCCCAGAGTGGTATATTCTTGAAGCTGTGATGCGAAAGATACAGATACTCATTAGCCCACAAAATTAGAAATTGTTCTGTACAGGTTCAAATAATTGACCTCGGCATCGTCATCTGAAAGCTTCAGAACTGAGTCTTTCTGATGGCTTCAGTGAGTCTTAGATCTGAGTCCAGTAGCTTGCATTCCTACTTGGTAGCTTTGAGAGAGACAAAAAAAGTGCAATCAAACAACATAAAATGTTTGCTGCTTTGCATAGGGCCAATATTTTTGAGACAGTCTTTCTTGCACTTCAGTTTTTTTCTTCCTGAGATCTCCACTCTGTAAACACGCATAGATGATATTATCTCCCAAGTACAAAGTCAAAAGAATCACTTTTGAATGTCATAAAGAAATGCCACAGAGTAATGTACAGCCTGATTTCTGCTCATTATTAAAAGGCTACACATGGCCAAAGGCAAAAGCACAGAAAAAAATGCCTTTATGGTAATTTTCATTCTCAGTGTTTATTAGAAGGGAATGTTGCATGCTGTTAATTGGAGTGCAACATCAGATACATTGGTGAAGTGTGGGAGGATGTTTACTTATGTTGTTTTTATTTGTTTCCTCAAATTCTTATATTCTTTGGGAGTTTCAGTATCCTTTTTCATAGATGGTGGCAGGAGGATTAGAGCCTTTTCCGGAACATTATTCCTAAATGCCTTTTAATAGAGTAAAAACTTCAGTTTATTCTGTGCCCTCTGGTGTTCAAATTGTAGTTGGAAGTATAATGAACTTTTGGTGTCAGACCTCTAAGTAGGGACACTGAGTTTTCCAAGGCTGCAGAGCTTACTTTGGAGTACACCAACCTCTAAACCCACAGCATATTCTGCAAGTATGATCCAGAGTCTTATTTAAAATAATTACTTCTAGTCCTTCCAGATGCAAAGAAGTACAGAGGTGTAGCCAGATAGCCTGGGACAATAATTGTGAGATTACAGCAGGCTATTTATGGAAGCCTAATTCTGAAACCAAATCTCAACTTTTAAAAAAACTTCTTCACAGCTAACCATTTCAGTGGAATTGGCTTAAATCCTGAGCTGCAGTTTTGCAACTACTCAGTTTTGCAGCTATGTTGAAGAGCTGGAAAAGAGACACTTCCCACTTGCCAGCCTGGACTGGGTCTGTAGCCCTGTATAATTGGGACTGTGGGGTCTGATACACCCTTGTAAAACCCTGTATCCCTCTCAATTATGCTGGTTTATCATGGTCCTCCAGGAGTCCATGCCTTTCAGGGTTTGTCAGAGCTTGCTGCTCTGGTTTTTGTATGTGAACAAGTGACAGAGAACATAGCACCTCTTAGTACACCTAGGTGAGTTTTTATCAGCCAGTTTGCAATTCAGTCAGACTGCTGAGAGAGATTTTCAAATGTATTGGCCCAAGGCCTTTAGTAACGATGCAAGTCTTCCTTAAAGGAAGATGTTAAAATAAGTCAGAAAGCAGAAACACTTGGAGGAAGGCTCCATGCTTTTTATGCATGCATCACACGATTGTCATGACATCCTAAGCACATACCATCTTATCATTTACCATGACATGCTGATAAGGCAGTCACTTTTGCTTCATTCAGTGTCTATGATGGTCAGTGCTCATTAAACAGGCTTATGTTCAGTAGCTTCCTCTCCATAATTTAGTGTCATGCCTTTTCTGCTGCACAGTATTTAAGCTCTATTGTGAACATAAAATTTTTAATCTCCTCGTGGATTTTCCCATGATATTCATTACTGTATTATCAAAGTGCTTTGTAGGCATTTGTAATGTATTTTCAAAACGTTCTTGTCAAGTTAAAAAGTACTGGTTTGCCTATCTTACAAAAGAGAAATTAATATAAAAATATTAATGTCAGTCATTTAGTAGTGATAGGTGATTAACAAGAACTACACAGAACCCAGCTAAGCATTTACAGCAGGTTAATATGATCCAAGCCAAACTCCTGATGGCTCCAGCTGTAGTTGCAAATGCCATGGAGAAAGGAATATAATATCAGTAACCTGTAATAGAAGAGATTCAAATGACCTGCCAAGCTCTAAGTAGGAATTCCACAGCGAAGGCAGAAATAGGTTAGAGTCTTTAGGGCTCTTTTCACTTTCTGAACAAGACTATTCTTTCTTGACAGTCCATTTCTGATTTGCTACTCACTCTGCAGCAGATGAGAAAAGATTCCCAGCTGTTTCCACAGCCCTGACTTTCTCCAGCTTCACTATGCACTAAATGAGACAGGAGTGTTTTCTGCGTTTGTCATTGAGGAGAGTTATCATAACACAATAGGACTATGTACAAGTCTGGTATTTTGTAGCTTTTGAGTGCTTAAGATTGCAGCCTTAATGGTTTCTTAGTGTAAATTTTAAGTATGCAATTTCTAGTTGCCCAACATGCTAAGAAAACACTAAAGTGTGGAGATTGAAAGGGACCTCAAGAGGCTGTCTAGAAGTACACCAAGCAGAATCATAAGGATCCATACGTGTTCCCTCAGATAAGCTGCATCCTTTACATCCAAAGCATCAGTAAACTTCAGCTTCTGGGAGTTTACTGCTACTCCTGTAAACTACTTTAATAGCCTCTGGTGTACACAAGCCCAGAAGAAGATTATGCTTTGTCAGTAATTTTCACAGGTACTTGCTGGCAGCAGAAAGAAGAATTCAGAGCAGTGAATTTGGCTCCAGAGTATGTTGAAATAAACATGGGAATTTACCTCTTCTTTCTACATCTGCGTCCATGATACATACTAAGATCCTGCTCCTGGGCACGATTGCATTAGAAGTTTTTGATAAACTGAAGATATTTTCCCCAAATATGAACAAACCAGGAGATCTTATGTTCATCTCTTTCTTAGCTGGAAGCTTAAAAATAAGAGGAAATCTAAAGCAGATTCACATACCTGCAAGTTGCAACCTGAAAGAGTTATAAACAAGTAAAAGCTGGATCTTTTAATGAAAAATGCTGGATAATCCTACCTACAGCTCTTTCTATCTGCCTCCTTGGATAATAATGATTCAAGTGAGCAGGAAGGCTAGTGCAAAGTAATTCTAAAAATCCTATCTAGGACTTGTACAATGAAATGCCAACCTACCTATGCCAAATGGCAGCTCTGCAGCTCCTGCTGACTGTGTCCTCATGCAACTATTTGCTATCAGTACAAAGATCCCCAGAATGTTAAAAACATAAAGCCATACTAGAATAAATCATGTCAGCAATGTTGCATGCACAACTTTATCACAGAGAAGTGCCCATATATTTATGTAAATTATGTATTTAATGGCCAGTTTAGTTAAGAAACAGTGCAATTTTTAAGTTACCTGGAATGACAGTATGCTCATTTGAGAAGTCCATCCTACAAAAACACAAAAGATCTGTCTTGTGGCAAATTCTGTGGCATCTGAGCCATAGTATATATTTCAGTCCACATGTGGACAAGATCATGACACTGTTGTCTTGACCAATTTTTTAAGTTACCAAGTAATAAATGCTAGATTAAATAGTTGGCCGTATGTTTTCAAGTACTTCTTGTCATGGGCATGTAAGATGGAAGAACCAGAAAAAGGGTTCTGTGGAACTTTGGAGAAGCACTCAAAACAGGATTTAGGCTGTAGAGTGAGGCTGAATTCTGGTATTTTCTGTCTTCTGGGGAGTATAGTATGGAATATCAATATCAATACTTAGTGGAATATGTACATTAAAATCCTTCCTGTTCCTTAAGATGTCATTTCTCTTTCAGACAGTTGTTTCTCATTTTTTAATCATCCAAATGTCATTTCTAGACTACTCCATATATTTCTCTGGGTGTAAGCACTGGCCCACATGCCAAGCTGTGTCTCAAGACTGTTTGGCTCAGCCCAGTCAAACTGAATAGATGCTGCTGGTTCCAGTGTGGGCAGGTGGACAGGTTATGTCAGCTGGCATATGCCATTATGCCATTATGCCATTATGCCAGGGCCTGAAAGATGTCTGGCCAGCCTAGGACCCTGAGCATTGTAGTCACTGAAAAGAATTCATCTGGTTTGAAGGCACTTTGAAGCCCCAGTGTCAGCCCTAAAGCTCTTTATCCACTTGGAGGAGTGTTGGGAGAACAGACTGGTGACTTGGTTGCCAGCACTGGACATGTCCCACAGAGGGTGTGTGTCATTGTAGGGCTTCTCTGCTGTTGTACAGGACATTTCTCCCACCAAGGGAAAGAGCCCAGCATTTTAACTGCACTTAAGACATACACAAATTCTGAAGCACTGTCAAAAGATGGTGTTACTCTGGTTTTAAATCTGCCATGTGGGAATAAAGTCTGTCTGAGTTCTAACAGATATGTGAATATTCTCCTTTGGTTAAAAAAAAAAAACCCAAACTTACTATTTTCCATCCCTTTCATTTTAACACGATTTATGATATTTTAAGGTGATCTGTGTCTGTTGGAATTTACTGTTTTGCCTGTTTACCTCTTTAATGTCACAGACTCTGAATGAGCACACAGTTGTTTGCATAGCTGCAGAGTCTAAATTTATCAGAAATAGTTTCAAAAGAACACTTTGTGAATTCTCATTCATATTGCTTTAATTCTTTCTGACAAAAATGGAGTAGATCTGGATGTCCATTTGCTTTTAAATAATTATGGGTTTCTTCCTCTAAGCAAGAGAAACTTCCCACTGTGTCACTGCAACAGAATGAGGGCTGGAAGAAAATAGAAATGACATATTTTACAACTGGATTTTGTACCAATTTCACCTGTAGAGCTGTCAAGCTTCAGAATGTTGACTCAAGTTACTTAAAATAAATAGATAAATTGTAGTCTAGACAGAAATTCAAATCCTTCAAAAACATGATTTACTAATGTTTCTAGGAGACAGGAAAAGGAACTGACCTACATGTGCATTCATGGACTGGGTAGAATGGGAACCAGTAACTTTAATATGCAGGGAAACTGTAAAAGTGTGTGATTCTGCAGGGTTTGCTATAAATGCCATCAGTCTAGTGAGATTTTTTCATAGACAAATATAGTAAGGAAAAGTTCCTCATATTACGTGGGTCAGAGCAAGCATGTTAAGATATTTTCATCTCTGCCAGCAGAGGCTTTCAGCAAGGAATGCCAAAAATAACCACTGCCGTCACAATTTTTAAATACACACTTTGTTGCTGATTGCACTTTAAAATCCTCAATAAAAATACTGTTGGCTAGAAATGTGTTTAAACATCTGGCATAAACAACACCTTGAAGTTAATTTGTGATGGCACTGCAGTCCAAGGAGGATAGAAACTCCACATAGTCCTGGAGGCATATGGGGTCAAGTAATAAGCATGTCTTCATTGGAAAGGTGGGAGCTTTAAGAATAGAGAATTGACATAAAATTTTGTTCGTTTTGCATCAAAAATAAAAGCCAAAATGGTACTGTGTATTGAAGGGAAAGAAATGTTTCCATTTGATGCAAAGCAGAATTATTTGCTCCAGGTAGTTTTTCACAAAAATAAATTATTAGTAAAGCTATAAAAGTGGAGAAGGAGAAAGAGTGCCTGAGTTTGGCTGTTGCTTAGGGGGCTTTGTAATGTAATTCCTTGGAAGTTTAGGATTCTTATGATTTAGGGTATGTTCCCTCCTCTGGCTGGTTGGACCGACAATTTCCATTTTCCAGTCTAGTGCACTGTCAAGCTCCAAAAAGGGGACATGAATCAGGCAGGTCTCCCCATCTTTCTCATTGCCATTCTTTCCAATTGGATAGAACAGCAATATTCCTGGAAAGTGAGGTGGGAATCCTGGCAGTCTCTCTTCTCAGAGATTGTTCTGGCCCCTAGACACCAAGGCTGTTCCCTCTCCAGCCCTGAACAGCACAAGGGCTTTTATTCCAAGTGTACAGTGGGAAGGATCAAGGATGCTTGCACCTGTAGTGGCCACAGGTCTGCACTCGCTTGAGAGGTGGACAACTCCTATTGTGATCTTTGCCAGAATTCAGGGGCTAAAGTTGTAAACTTGTGGTTCCCACGCTGGCAGGAGGTTTTAATGGGAATTCTGTTGGGTATGCTGTGGTGGGTCTCCCTCAGTTGCTTTTTTTAGAACTGTTCCATTTTAAGCTAAATACTTCAGTGATTACTGGGAGTGACATGGCTGCTCAGCACTCACACCAGAGGTGGGGTATTTCATTTCTAGCTACTGTGATGGAAAATTCTGGTCTACTCCATTTTCAGAAGCTAGAATTAAAGCAGGGTCACTGAGTTCAGAGGGAAAATACATGAGCTTAGCCCTCTTGCATCAGATACAACCTCAGATTTGAGTTAGATACGTGATTTTCAAATCCTGTTAACCAGTATCTTGGTTTTACTCTGTATTGCAACTTGCTACCCTGCCTCTTTTATAAACTCTTATCTAGAAAGAAAATTCTGCTAAGACCAGTGTGAGGAACTTCCTTCTGATTACTAGGAATCAGTATTTAAATGAGTGTAGTCTCCATTTAAATTACCATACCATTTCAAAACATTTAAGTCCTCTGAAATTATGAGTATATAACTAAATAATGGCACATTGGATTTCCCCCATATCTGCCAGTGTATATTTACCAATAAAGAACCTAGTCCAAATAAAGACAGTAAATTGAATTCAGAAATCAGTCAGATCAGAACTGTGTTATTCAGCATCAAGGTGTGCAGCTGCATAGGATGAAATGAAACAGGGGCAAGTGAGAGGCTTTATTAATGGTGCTAGCCAGGTTAATATTTAAAAACTGGTTTGTCTTAGCTGGCAGAAATTAAATCCATCATGTGACAAAGGAAATTAATTGAATCTGATCTATTAATTTGTGTAACCTTCAAAACTCTGCCTACTCTCATGAAAAATGTTTGCTTTAATGTATGTTTAGTACTTTTTCCCCAGAGGACATTTGAATTGCTAAAAGCTGTTCTGCACTGTTGCTTGGAAGTGAAAGTGGCATCTCCAATGCTTCCTTCCTGGCTGAGGCCAGCACATGGCAGAGACATAAAAACTGTATTTTTTTGTTGCAGAGAAGAAAAAAAACCCCAACCATTTCCTGTTTTATTTTTAAACTTGTTGCTTTAGGGAGGCCAGTACTTGATATAGTAGATTTCAAGACTTCTATGGCTCTGTTCTTGCTGCTTGGTCTCTGCTTAGAGAATGAAGGGGAAGCAAAAGAGAGATGCTGTCTATAGATCTGAAAGTATACATGTGTATTGGTAGACTGTTAATTTCTTCACGGATATGAAGCATGTAGCTTTTAGGAAGACAAAGAATTGGCTAAGAGTCACACTAAAGTTTTTAATACAAATAGACTGGGGAAAATGCTTTTCTTTTTCTTTCTCTTTTTTCTTCGCTGTGTGGATTGAGGCTAGGGCATGAGATGGGCATAAGGGAGGGGGCAGAAGGAAGAAATAGAAATAATTGCAAGCACAAATGTTATGTTGCCGTATGTCTCGGTGTGTTACTGCTCTTCTGTGTTCTGAAAGGCTCTCAAGACTAATTGGTTTCATTGTCATTTTATTTATATATACATATATACACATTCATTTGGGGCTTAACTAGTAACCTGTAACTATGGGAATGGAGGCTGCCAACACACCTGTGATGACACAGATACCGGTCCTGTGTGCGGTTGTCATCAGAAGTATGCCCTGCACTCAGATGGCCGAACCTGCATTGGTGAGTACTTCTCTGCAGCACATTTGATCTCGTACTGCTCAGAATCTCTGTGCCATTTGTGCGTGTGTGTGTGTGTCTGTGGGGCGTGCGTGTCGCTGTCCCGCTGGGGTTCAGCACTGCCAGTGCTGCAGAGGGGTGTTCCAGCAGCTCCCGGCTGCTGCAGCCGAGCTCAGCCAGGACATAGAGAAGCATTTGTGCGTGGTCTGTCAAAATGTTTGTTAATGAAGTATCCCTTTGTTACTCACTTGTAACTTTTGTTTCTGTTCGTAACTATTCGTTTTTGAAGTATAAAGGTGTAGAACATTCATCATTTTGAATGAAAGTTCAGCTCTTCAGTTCACTTTCGTTAGTCAAGACTTCCTTGTGTGAGCAAGGTTAGGAAAATGATCTTCTTTTCTGAGCTGTTGCCAGGGAAGAGGAGTCATCATTACGTGCTGTCTTCCCTGTTGTATGTTTCATGATTCTGAAAACTACAACGCTTGTAGTGACTAAGCTTTCATTCAGAATATATCAGTAGGAAAAAGCCAGTCAAGACATGGAGCGTCTTGGCAGATGCTTTGCAAGCATGTATGATTATAAAATATATTATTTGCTTAACACCATTTCTTTCCACTCCACTTAAAAAAAAAAAATTAAAAGTGCATTTTTGCATAGTGCAAGTTAACATTTGAAAATTCTTACTCACAGATCAGAACCTGAAATCCATAATGGTTTTCATTGGCATTGCGGACATGTTGACTTTTTTTGTTTGTTTAATTTCAATTCCTTACAAATTCTTAGTCATTTCCTGAGGTTAAAGAAACACAGACACATATTTATCATATTTTCTCTCCTATACTGCAAGACAGAGCATTTGAAACCCATGGAAATCTGTCAGCTACCTTTAGCCAGTCTGTCTTGGTCAGATCCATGGCATTAAGCTCCGTGGCTGCCCAGAGCCTTGCTCACTTCTGAGGGGTTTAATTGCACAAATTGTGGGGTAGGGCGAGGTTTTTGCTGGCAGAGGTAAAGCTGAATGGAGCTCAGAGCTGGGCTCTGCCTTTTTGTCTGCACAAGGTGTGTCTGAGTGCAGGGCATCTCTCAGCGAGTGCCTCTGATAACGCAGAGGGCTCCATCCTACAATCTCTGTCCTGTGGCAGTTCCAGATGTGGAGAACTTGCAAGAGTGAGAGCCTTGAGAGCAGGTTTTATTGAATGGATAATTGATCTTCTATTTATTATTGTTCACTAATATCCTTGGATTGATGTTTTATTTTGTCCAGCATGTAAAAAATTATTTTAAAAGCTGTGTACATTGCATCTATTTTTTTTTACTTTTTTTTCCATTTTTGTAATGTAATACATACAACTCCATGTTACATTCCTTGGTCTTGTGATGTAAGTCACATATTACTGCCTGTGCTGATTTTCTTCCCTCTAAAATAGTTCTTTCTCTTAGAATACTTCTAATGTTTTTATTTATTTTTTACATTTTTATTCCTGCTTTCTGGTGATGGTTCCTGATTGCCTGTCTTGTCTGATAACTGACGTTTATAAATTATTTACAGAGAAAAAAAAAAAAAACAAAAACTCAAACAAAAGCCTCTATTGCAGCCTGATCCCATCTAGAACTTGTTCAAAACAAAACAAAACAACTTCTTGTTACCACTCAACCATGTAGAGTTGCCACAAACAAAACCTGCCAGCCTCCTCCTCCTCCTCACTTCAGTGATTCCAGTGTTTGCTGTCTTCAGTGGTGTATATATTCCAGGCATCACTGCAAGAATGCAAACTTCTGCAATGCCAGATAAATACTTGTTGACCCTTTGTCTAACATATTTTGTCTTTGTTTGCTTGACTTAACCTTTTATTTTTTTTACGTTTGCTGCATGTGAAAGTCCCCACTTGCATTTTTGTTTTTTGTTTTCCTGATGAGCATTTCCCTTTTTCTACAGATCATTTTATTTACCCAGCTGCTGCTTCTCCACTGCTCTCCTGTATCAGAAATCTTTAATTTTATTTCACCTACTGATCACCTCTTCCCACACTTGTGACTGTTTCTGTGTATTTCTAATGAAGCATAACCAAAGTCCTCATTATGCTGTATGAAACTCTTACTTGTAGGATGTCAGAGCCTACCTTGTAAAGTGACCTCTGATGACATCATCCTGCTCACTGCATGCTAATAAAATTACTAAACCCTGTTCTTGCAACATCTTTCCTAGCATTGAATGTTTAGCTAGTAGTGTTTCATAGACAAGCAGGCAACCAGCACTGCCCAAATTGATCTTTTTTTGTGTTTGTTTGGTTTGTTGTTTGTTTATTTTTGTTGTTGTTTTTGTTTAATCTGCATGCTGTTGTTTGGTTTCTCAGTGTGTCGATGTGTACAAGGCTATGGTTCATCCATGCCCATCCATCACCGGACTCTTCTCGCTCTCTCTCCGTCTGTCTCAGTCTTCTGCCTGCCGCCTTCAGATCCTGGTGCCCCCATTAGCCTGGATCACAGTTTGTCTTTGGTAGTTGTTTAACTAGCCTTCCTGAATTTTAATTTTCATCATTAACACCTCTCTGGGGCACCCATGTTAGCTGTCTTGTTCTCCAGTAGAAATCCAGCCTCTGTGTGGTTAATTACTTCTTAGCTGACCATTCTTCCTTCTCACCCTCTTTCTTCCTCCTTTCCCTAAACACCCATTTAATTTTTTCCTGGGTTCTCAAAGGGAATTAACTCTCTAACGGGGATTTAGTGCTTTCATGCCTTGCTTCTTGGCTTTGGCTGTGCCATGCCAAGAAACTGTCTTAGGCAGCGGAAAATTGGGCTTGTGATTAACCAACTGCTCCATGTTTGTCCCTTACTTGTGTTTTAGAGAAGGATGAGGCTGCAATTGAGAGTTCTGAGTACAATGCCACGTCAGTAGCTGATGTGGACAAGCGGGTGAAACGGCGGCTACTTATGGGTAACACTTTTCTTCCACTTCCTTTGTTGTGCTCTCACTTTTGTCTGTATGTATGTGGGGGGGAGGTTCTCTTTTGGTCTCATTTGGTTTTGGTCTCCTTTGGTTTTGGTTTGGCCTGGTTTTTTTTTACCCTGACTTCATCTGTGTGGAAAGGTCACCAATTTTGTTAAGTTCTCATCTGTTGTACAACTTCATTCCTTGTTTTTTTCCCTAATGCTGCAACTTTAATGTTCAATTTTCTCTGCACAGAAAGAAGCTTTTGCTATTAACCTTACTTAGCTTATGCAAGCTACTTTTTACATGTGATTTGTGTGTTTGTGTGTATGTGTTGCTGTAGAATTCCTGAAAAATCTCCTGTTGCAGACCTGCCTATTGACTTAAAAGTGGATGATGATGATGATGATATAAACCAATGCTCTATTACATCTGTGGTGTTAAATGAACAAGTGTATTTGCCTAATTAAAATTTCGTGTACTTTTGACCGAAATATAAATATTATGACTGGAAATTCATTCACTTCCTTTGTGCAGCTATTTTAGTAACCACTGAAAGATCTTTCCCTAGTGACTAGTGAGCTTCTGTACATTCTTCTTGCAAGATTGAGGCATGGCTTGTTTCTCTATGTCGTTGGAGCTTGAGAGTGGAAGGGAGTAGCAAGTGCACTGAACAGTGAAGATAATTCTTTAGCTTGTGCTCTCAGTTAACCCATTGCACATCCTTGTGCTTGTCTCCTTCACGGTGCATTTCCGGCTGTTAGTGAGAAGGGCCTTTTGGGAATAGAAGGGGTCGAGTGGCTGGGCTTCTGCCAGACTTTGCCTGGGACAAAGACCACAGAGTAGCTACAGACTGCTGAATGATGCTTGGAGATTGTCAGGTGGTTTATTCCTCTGTATTTTCCACTCTGAGGCTCTACTCGCCACATAAAATTATTTCCACTAGGTTTTAAACATAGTGACCATTGGTGAGATGTACCCAATGGATCCCCTTACAAGACAGGGCTTCATCACCACAGAAAACATTCTGGCAGGGCAAGATTCTGCTCTCTTCCCTCAGGGTTCCTATTTCTTTTCTTAAAACCACTGAGTCCTTTGCAGACTGTCCTGCTAGCCATTGGCAAGCTCAGCTCTGCCTATAAGCATCCACAGCTATCTGGAGTGACCACCTCTAGGAGACCAGAAGCCTCACTGTGAATGTTTAGTTGATTGCTGGGCTAACAGTTGCAGTAGGTGGCAATATTTATAAATGTTCCATATCATTTGTGTCTTGTCATCCATGACAAACCATCCACTTGCCCACAGGCCAGCATACAACCACTGTGTAGGAAATGGCACAGTGTTATAAGTCTGTAATGGTATTGGATGACAAGATTGAGGTAAAATATCTTCCTTCATGTGAAAAGCTGGGCATATGGCACTTTATTTTTAGATTATCCATGACTATAAATTTCCAATTAGTTTGCAGACCTAGCAAGTGACCCATATAGTTTTATTTTTTAATGATACACTGTTTCAAGTCATTTAACCTAACAAAAGCTATGAGGCAGCTCATCTTGCTTTGTCAATGTGCTTTTAACACTTTTAGCTATAATTTCAATAAGACCCATAGTCTCACAAGAAGTCAGGAAAATAAATGTGCCCAAAAACCTCTAGGCAACTGAAACATGCAACCCTCTGGGTCTCAGTGTTGAGTTTGCCCAGCCACAAATAGTATGTGCAGTTCTCTCTAGAGGTACTGAGCAATATAGTGCACTGTGTTGATGCCTCACCCTCTGAAAAAGATAAATATCCAACCTGAAAATAAGCTCGCACTGCTTCCAAGAGTCCAGGCAAATAGCATTAAAAGTTTAGCCATAAAAAGATTAGTAGCCGTCTTCTTAATTACACCAGGTCTTCAAGTTCCAAGCTGAACACAGACAGTAGAAATAGACTCAGGGAGATAGTTTAAAATCCAGTTTGCAAAATACATTGTTTAACTCTTCAGTACCTCCTGTATTAGCAGGTATCAGCTGAGAGCTGAGAGTTTCTGGACATGCTGTGTTTAAACCACTGATTCCTTAGAAAAACATTAACTAAGGAGGAAAAGAAATTTAATTAGTGAGTGAGATCTGAGTGGGTGGCTTAATATTTGGGGACTTTTTGACTTGTTTGTTTCTACTGATTGCTGATAGTCAGAATTTATTTTTTTAATGGAGTCTTACTCATTTCCAAAGTGTAGTGGCATTTCCATGAAATTCCATATGTCTTCAGATGCTTTCTAAACAGCTGTTTTAGGAAGTACTGGAAGGCTCCTCAGGAAACTTTTTTCCCAGCTTTTCTAAATGGACTGTGATTTTTGACCCTCCTGCAGGCAGTCTTGGGAGAGTACGAAAAGTAGACAACTTTATGTAATTTTAGTAATCTGATGAAAGGTGCTTTCAGTTGCAAGTCCTGAGATGATAATTTGTAGTCCCCTGTCATTTTCTGCACGCTATCAAAATTACTATGATCTGCATAACCCTTAAGATCAGCCAAGGCTCAGAAAAGCTTGACAAGATTGCTTTAGAACAGTGTTGCTGTTAGACAAGTTTGCCTATAGCAGTATTTTTGCTACAGCAAGACTGGCCACCTCTGTGTTTCAGACTGGCTTTTACAGGGGCCTGTGTCCAAGTCATGCTGTGGTCCTGTGACTTGTGGCTAAATCTTAAACAGAGAGAAGTAGAAAAATACACATTATTCTTTCCTGTTAGAAGTATTTTTATCTAGATCTTGTAAGGCAGATGAGAAACTGGTCTTCTCTGATGACCCACAAGAAACTTCCCTTTAGAACTGTCCAACAATGCCTAGGAATTTTCATCTAACTTTTTCATGTTTGGACAGACCCTGAGGGCTTCCAGCTGTCACTTATTTCCCTGGATCAGAGAAAAGCACTTGGATTCAGAGTAAAGAGTGCTCTCATTACAGAGATGGCACTGAGTGGCTGTTGTCTAGTCAGTGAATGTTCATACAGCTCATTTCCCTCTTCTTCACTTCCCCTTGGCCATTGCCATCATGGAGTGGCAGCAGTGCAGCTTTAGTTGTACTCCAGGGGGGCTCCTGGAGAGGTCCTGCCTTGGTTCCATGGTGGCTGCTTCAAACTGGACCTTGAGCCACGAGCATCCTGTAGATGAGGAAGGACATTCATCCTACAGAAGTGCACAGCTCCAGAACCAGAGCTGTACCATCGTCTGTAAGGGACATTTTCATTCCCCTTGTTGCAGAACACCTTGCATTTGCTACAAACCACAAGAGCACAATCAATGTCTTCAGGTCTTCTTAAGCATCTGGTATGGTTCATCTTGCAGTTAGTTGCCTTCAGCTCTTAAAATTATGTTCAAATCCCTGGTTTGTGTGGTATAACAGAATTTTTTCTGAAAATATTTTGTGTGTTTCTTAGGAGCATCACAGAGACCTTCTCCATTTTCCTTTACCTTCTTTTCCTTGGGAACCCATTTGTTTCTTCTCTCACAGCATCATAGTATGAGACTGCCCTACCTGGTTAGAGGAGTGGACTAGTGAATTTCACATATTTTTCAGTCTAAATCCAGAATGAGTGTGAATCACGGTTTGTATGCCCTGCCTACCTGTATGAGAGCCATTCTAGTATGGGCACACAAATTTAGAAGCACCAAATTTCCATTTAACCCTACTAATACACTTATCTTCAAAATATTTTGTCCAGTGTTGCATCTTCAGCAATGGAAGTTGCTTTTATTCATGTTTCCATATCTCTTTTTGCTGCTATAGCCCTGGATAGAATTCATAAGTCAAACAGCCCCGTCACAGTCTACAGCTGTAAAAATAAATCATCCAGCAGTCTAGAACTTTATCATTAAATAAACTGTAAATTATCAAGTCTTGTGGGCCTAACATTCTCCTTGGCCACTGTCTTTCACTCGAAAATGCTACAAGGTTTTTATAGAGCAATTGTCTGTTGATATCCTGAAGCTTTCTTTTAGAAACTGTTTAGAAACTGTTTAGAAACTTTAGAAGTTTCTTTTCACAACTTTTCTTTAAGAAACTTTCTTTTAGAACTTGATATTCTGGACACAGAAATAGAATTCATAGCATCAGCTATGTCATCGGGCTCCCTCATTACAAATAAGTCAAGTGCTTACAGAGAGGTGACAGACAGCTGGAAACCTCCTCTTTAAGGAACCAGAACTGTAAAACTGTCTGGAATTTAGACTCAAGGAGTCCTCATCTCCTAGTCAGAGATACTGCTTTGCTCTTTGGCTGCTCTTTACATCAACTCTTTGAACCAAGTAATTTAATGAAGTTCTTTTTTATATTGTCTTATGAAGTCACTTGCTGCATTGCCATCATCACAGGCCTTATTAGACTGCATGAACCTGTAAAGTGTTTTAGCAACACAACCATGATGTTCTGTGCAGGCTGTTTGTTAGATCCTGTCCTCTGGTCAGCTCTTCTTGAAGAGGCAGACCTGACCCATTTGTCACTAAGTTTCATTTTCCTTGCTCTACACTTTAGCAGTCAATGGGTCAGGCTCATTTGGGCTTGACATGACATGACTTCAAAACAACTGCCAACACTATCTTCCTCATCTTCAATCCCTTTTCCATTCTTCCCAGAGATCACTGTTGTAAGAACTCACTTTGGCCATAAAATGTTCTTGCTCTGGCCTTAGAAGAAAAAAAATTGGTCCCTTCTTGTCACAAGAAGAGGGGTGTACAAAGTACTTTTGAGTATAGCAAAGAGCAACAGGACAGTGAGCCCATCCTGAAGCTGAGGAAGTGCAGTCATTTCCCTTGCGTGCTTAAGGGAAGCAAAATGGTGCGAGTAATACCATTGCTACAGGTGTGTTCAGAAATCCAAACTCTGCACAGAAATTCACTCCTTCATGAGACATGTTCAACTAACTTTGTGTCAGGGCAGCTGAGGATTTTGCCATTGGACACCAACTTCTTGGGTCATCAGAAAGGTTATTTACAATCCTCATCAGAGAGTGATGCAATTCTCTTCCCTGGAAGCTGTTTCCTAAGAACCTTCCAAAGTATTTTACTGTCAGCTGAAATGCTGGTAAAAGCTGCAAAGTGCATTGGAACTGTGCTGGTCTTTGTTACTGCTCAAGTTTACCTCTGCCTAGATTGCTTCTGTGGTGCCATTTGGAAAATCACACCAATAAGCACCAGCTTTGCCGGGCTGGGATATATGGGCACCTGTATTACATCTCATCCCTGGTTTCCTAGGAATTGTTCTGTGGTCTGGCATATAACCAGCAAATAAGGCAGTATTTTCACTAGTTCTGTATTTTCCCTTTTTGTGGCAAGAATCATTTGACTTCTGCAGATGTCTCCTCTTCCATTACCTTATCAGTAGCTTTCCAGCTGTTTGTAATGAGCACCCTGCTACCTGCCTGGAGAAATGAGTGTGCAGGGAGCTAAGACCATTCCCTCTACACAGCAATAACTAGAGGTGTGAGCTGTGGAAACTGCAATTTGGGATTTCTGCCACAGATTAGCTTATGACAGAGAATATCCTCCCTGCATGTTACATGGGGGAGAATCATCTCTTTGTTTGCTGTGGAAGTTGTACTTCCCCATCAGTTCAACTCCAAGGATCCCAAACATTGCAGTAAACAGCCAAAGCCAGTTCAGACTAATAGATCACAAGTGCAAGTCCTACTTTGGCCACTTTAATGACATGCCAGTACTCTCTTCTCTGTGTGCTGGTCAGCTCTTTCCTCCAATCTTGTGCCTCCTGAAGGTACCTGGAAACATCACCCAAGGTAACTCTGTTTATCCTGTCCTGCCCAAAACTGTTTTGGTTTCGTATCTTTAGCCCAGTACCTACAATAGGTTTTAGTGAGCTGCTCCTATCATAATGAATAAAAAACCCACAACTTGAGCTTATGGCCATGACTTACAGCATTTGTAGCAAAGGCAAGCATTTTTGTATCTGTTACATCAAAAAAGGCAGAGGGATTTACAAATTTAGAGCTTGGATTTACCCATTTGAACCAAAAATGGTACTCAACTTCATATGCCTTGAGTCATCTGAGCTTAATAGTCAGCCACATGGTATCTTTTCTTAAGCCCCAGTTATCTAAGGATTAGGCTGCCCCTGTTCATCCTGGACATCAAGCGTGCTTTGACTGACTTGTCTGGAGCACCTCTCACCTGATTGCCTCAGTGGCAGGAGGGTACCCAGTTATAGTTACTCCCACACAGAATTCCCACTGCAGGTAACAGATTGTGTTAGTTACCTGATTGGTAATGAGCAGAGGAAGAACCATCAGGTGTGAGCTGAACATTCTCCCCAGGAGTTCAAGACAGGACAGCCCCATCCTTGCTTCTGCAGTTGTCCCTTGCAGGGACTTCCAGGTATCATGCAGCTCTTAGCAGAGCAGTACTCTGCATTCCCTGTTTCTAATTAATTAAGATCCTCTGTCAGGTATCTTGCATAAAATTGGGATTACAGAGGGCACACACCCAGTGCGTGAACTTCGTATTGATAATGATGTTATGTCCACATGCACATTCGCCTGGTCAGCAACCTTCTCCCTGTCTTTTTCTTAGTCCACCTGGAAATCCTTGGGATTCAAGAGCTGAGAAGGCTAAAAAAATCTCAGGTCTTAACTTGCAAGGATCTATGCTCTGTATGAACATGCACATAAACAGCAGATTAAAAACTTCTAATTTCGCTAGTGTGCTTCTTTTTACTTCCACCTCTCTGTATGACACATAGGACTCTTTGAATCACTGTTTTCTCTTTGGTAGAGACACACAACTTTTTCTTGATTACAGGAGAACAGAATCCACAAAGTTAACTATGATTACCAGAGTCTCATAGTTAAATTTATCTTCTCCTACTAGGTTTAAAATGACGTCATATCAATATGGAAACTTCCCTTCTATGTTCTTTCAGCATCCAAAGATCTCTCCTCTGGTGACTCAGTGTGAATAACTTACCCAAAATCAAACATCTGTCTTGAAATGCTGTGAAAACCACACAGTGATAGTGTAGGTCATATGGAAATCCACCATTTTCTGGATTTCAGGACTCTCTGGTAGAGCCATATTTAGCTTTTTTGCAGCTCAGGAAAAGGAGCTGTAGAACAGTAGAACTTACTGAAGCCATGCATTCATAACCTAAAAAAATCCTTTCATCTGATGAGAGTTTTCTCTCAAAAGCCTTTTTTCTTGAAAGTAGGTTTTGTGGGGGAATTGGTTTTCACAGTGCTTTTTCCTGGAATGATCTTCAGAAACAGGGAGACAGAATGTACACAGACAGAATGTACTTGTTAGAATATTCATTTAAAATGTGAGGAAATGATACTAAAGACCCTTGCACAGTGCATTGCCACCTGTGTTCAAGGAAAATGTTGGTCTGTAAAGTCAGCCTAACTCATTATTGCCTCATGTATATGTTCCACCCCTGGAGCCACTATTGGTAATCAGTAGCCTAAAAAGGGCTAGGAATTTTTCAGTTTCAGTAAACATAAAAGCATAGAATATGTGACCTGGATTTCTAACATGCAATTCAATGCCTTAATTACCAAACACTGGAGTAAAGAGTGTAAGAGCTCTGGTTTGACAATTTCCAAAAGTCTTATATTCCAACGTGAATTAAACATGGATTCTGCAGACTTTATTTTTGTCTTCTTTCAAAACAGAATGAGGGTTTCCAGGTGATACTACTCCCAGGTTTTTGTCTCAGAGAGCAGGGTGGTGGACAAGCTAGTGTTTGTTTTCAAGTGCTGTTCTGAAGCAGTTAACTTCTATCCTACCAAGGCTCACTTTAAGTCAAGAGCACCTTTCCAGTATGTACTTCAGTACCTAGCTTTGTTGTACTGCCTCCTAGGACTCTTCTCAATTACTTAAAATATGTCTTTATTTTTCTGAATGGCTTTTACCGATTTAGAAATGCTCACTGTCAGAAAACCAAGTGTGCAGCTCTGTATGCATCATAATCCTTTTGTGCTTTAATCAATAAAGAATTGCAAACATTTCATTAGCAGGCATATTGCTAGGAGGTTCTATAATTCAGTTACTGACTGTGAAGCCAAGACCTCACTTTAACTCTTTCTGTCAGTTCTACTTTGCTGCATGAAATCATAGCAAGCAGGGGGAAGGAATCCCTGAGGTCACTCATGCATTCTCTGTCTCCCAAGGGCAGATCTTTTCATCTTGAGTTACCGTCACTTTTACTCATTGAGTTTGTGAATGGTGTGCTATTTCCTGTAAAAATCCCTTGTCTTCATTTCTTTGCTGACGATAAAGACTCTGACCTTATCCAGAATTCCTTGTAATACCTTCCATTCTTTTGCTTTCCCATTTTAAATGAAAGGATTTATCCAAGGTCAGGAGATAATGCTCTTTCGAGATGTTCAGAGAATTTCAGTTTTTCTTAAATGCAGCTTCTCTACCTAGAGAGAGCACCACAGCTACAAGTGTTAATTTTAAGAGCCAGACTGGACTCGTAGGATGCTCATAAAACACCTGATCCAATCTATCAAGTGACATTCCCTAAATATGTAGTGTTCCCTGAAGAGGAATCGAGCTTTTCTGAACTGAGAGCTGCAGGGTTCATGATTCAGTGTAAGATTCACCTAGTTGTTTCTTCACACATTCCCTATGTGGCAGGGCAGAATTCTCATCCTATTTTCATGCAAATAAAATTCTACCAATCATGAAATTGCAAGGAAATGAGGAGACAAGCATAACGAAGTGAAGAATTCCACATCCTGCAAGTTACCCTTTCTGTCTCACCTTTTTCATTGCCTGAGTATGAAGCTCTTTCAGTTTCTCCTTCATCTGTTCACAGCTATTTGTTTCTTTCATTATACTCTTGTGAATGCTCTTTCTCTATTCTTTTCAGCATCACAGAGCATAATTTGCATGATAATGGCATAGTTCTCCCTTAACTGAAAATTGAAATATTTTGTGTGTTCAGTTTCTTCTTGTGCCTGTTGTCCTTTGGGTCGCTCCCTGTACCCTGATCTCCTGCCACATAGCATGTGTACCTCATGTACTTGCAGTAAAATTCTTTTTATGGATGGTAACAGCAGTCTTATCATCTGTTCTCTGTCTCATGGCTTTCTTACTCATACCACATATTCCCTCTTATATAAAGGCAAGCTCATTTTATAATACATAGAATTTAATTTTTTTTTTTTTTTTTAATGGCCTTTCCTGGGTTAAGTTTGAATCTCTTCCAAGTTTCAGGCTTTCAGGATTTGTGCATTTTTGATCAGAATTTGCGGGGGATCTTCAGTGTATTTTATTTATTTGGTTAGGTAGTCCTTGTTCTTAGGCATGGTCATGCACTTCACCTACCAGTAGTAGTTAAAATTATTTCTGGATTCTCTGGATAAAAGTTAAAAGGAAGAGAAAAAAACACTGTCCAGTGTATCTGGAATTCAGAAAGAGCTCTCTTTGGTGGAGATTGTGCTGTGGCACCAACATGAAGAAAACAGATGAGATGTCTGCACGGGCAGCCTTTGAGCCAGATGGAGCAAAGTGCTTTTTCAGGTGTGAGAGGAGAGGAGGTCCAAATTAAGGACTAATTTGATTTCAGACACTATGTGTATTAAACTGAATGTATTCAACATTTTTTAAGGGGAGGAAGCCAGTACCACTCAGCTGAGCAGGATCTTGCCCTGCCATAGAACTGCTCTAATACCTTACCATCATCACTTTTTCATAACTGCAACATATTTGGCGCAATGGAGTCCTGGTGTTGGTCCTTATGAGGGCCCCAAAACACTACAGTGATGCAAGGAATCATAATAGACAATGGCAATTAATAGTTTTAGATTAGACCTCCTCAAAATTCTCAAAGCCATATATTTGGCTTTCTTTAACAGATGTCCTTAATCTTTTCTCAGTTGTTCAAAGTTGGTGTTTCACTGTGAATTAAATACAGAGAAAAAACCTCATTTTTATGTGCTTAGCATAGGTAAACAGGTTATCTCTTGATTCAGAGACAGTAGCAGTTTACAACAGCTTTAGTTACAGCACATCTGCTGAGAAACAGAGATTGAGAGTAGTTTGACCTTTTTGCCACTCCAGTTGCCAGGAATTATTACTTCAGAGGCACTTCTTTAGGAAAAAATGGTCCAGTTAATCCATATACTTCCTCATTGCACTGGCTAAAACTGTAAGTGCACTAAAGCTGCTGTCCTGCTCGCAACATTTAGCTTTAGTTGCATGAAAATTGACTTGTTCATGTGTCTGATCCCTGAATTTAAGACAGTTATTCTGAGCATAATATACTGTGTTCAGATCTTGTGCAAAATTCAGACCAGGTATAGAAGTAGATAGGATTACAATCTGAGTACAGTTACTCATAATTTGCTTGGACTGTGATTTACTGGGTAGGATGTGATAGCTTCTCTAAATTCTGAGCTCCAGGCTACTCCATCAAGAACTGTTCTTGCCTACCATAAAAGTTGACTCAGAAAAAGCTCAAAATAATATGGCACACACTTTGAGAGCAAAGCCCAATCATCCTGTTTCTGCTGACCCCAATGAGCTCTAGCCTACTGCAAATGAATTCCAAATAAAGGCAGTTTGAATTGCTAGTTTTCTTTAACTTGCCCTTTTGTCAGTGCTCTCATTTGGGCAAACATAGGAACTTGGTAGTGGAAAAAAGCATTTTTCCACTTCCAGGTCTTCCTTTCCGCTGTACTTACTGCTTACCATGTCAACCTAAACAGTTTACAGAAATCTGGCAAACTTAGAGAATACTCTTTATTTTGGGGGACTGCTATGTCTTTTATCCACAGCCTACCTATTGCTGCAAAAAATCCTTTTCCTCTGCACAAGGCCTAAAGACAGGAGGTCAGTCCAGCCTTCCTCTGCTTCAGAGGAAATGGCAATCATAAGCCCTGCAGAACACAGTCATTTAATTTAGTCCAACAACTTCTTCTGAGCAAGAAGGTGCCATTCAGTGTCCCTCTCATGCTTTTCCTAAGAGTCAGATGCTGCAAGACTGCCTTGAATGTAGGTGATGACTTCAGTGGCTTCCCTTTCCCATTTTCACTTAGGTTATATAGTTCTCGTATTTTCACTACAGCTGGGTTTTTCTCTTCTGTTAAGACTTCTTTGCATGTTTTGCATACATTCTTGAGAGCAGCTCTTACATTTACAGTTGTTATCCACTCTTTCCAGTCATTGTGTCATGATCAGGAGCCTGGAAAAAAATAGAGTTTTCTGGATCCTGTTGACTTCAGACTGCTGTGATGGGTAACAGAAAAGATCAGAGAATGACTTCTCTATATCTCTAAAGAAAGCACCTTGGTGCTAGATCTCCCTCCTCTTGCCTTCATTGGTGTTCACCTTTTCCAGTCTTTGTACCTGTCCTCATGATTTATCAAAGATTATAGAGAATGATCTAGTTAAGACATAGATTACAGTATGATCCTCAGATGCATCCCTTCTAGTCTCAAAGACCTATGTAATTATGTTCTGCTTTGCATCTCAGTTACTATAAAACTGGTTTGGATCTTAGTTCAAATTGAACCAGGCTGCCAACAATGAATAATAAAGATTCCAAGATTTGCCTGATTTTAACCAATACCCTTAAAATCATATCATGTTCTTTTATTCATGAGATAAACTGAAGTCACAAAAATTTGCTTTATGAAATAATTGGCTAGTTTAAAAAAACCCCAACCACACAGATTTTATTAGAAGCTTATATTCAAAGCCAAATAAACCCTGTCTGGTGTGACTCTTTTTAAGAAAGTGACTTGTTGCCACCTGGTAGAGATTCTGCTTTAGTTCAAAAGCTTCAGAAGTAGAACCTGAAGAGCTGCTCTTTCACTGCTAAACCATTGCAGGCATTGGAGTAACTTCACCTGGTAACTAAGTCAGTGTTCCTCATTGGTGCTGAAGGACCAACAGCTCAAGCTTGTGCTTTTTAATTGGATATTTTAATATCCAGAAGTAGTACAGTGGACTGATGTTAAAACAATAGTTCTAATGGATTAAGCCATAGCATACAGGTAATGATTTTAGTTGTTTCTTGTCTGTGGATCCACTGAGCAGACACACAAGAGTTTGTTCCAGAATTAGGATCTTACACTGGAAAATTACAATGTAATCTCTCCCAAACCACCTTATACAAATAGATGTCCTTTTCTTTAGATCCCTGTTTCTGCCTGAATTTTCTGGTAGGAATTCAATAGGGATGTAGATGAGGCTACAAACATCACTTTAAATTAACAGTGGAGTCTAATTGTTTCAGATTATGATCTTTCTCATAATTCAGAAGGAATCTAAATGTCAGTAACATGACACTGCTTTACTTATCTTCCAGTTCTTTTTTCTGCTACCTTGTCAGAAGAACAACAACAAAAACCAAACAGAAATGTGCAAAAAAGTTTGAAACAAACATAACAAACAAGAAAAAGGCTAAAATGTTGAGGTTGTCTTTTACAGAGAAAAAAGCCAGTAAAAATTATCTGTAGGATCAATATCACCATGAAGACCTGATCCAATTTTTAACATCTGTTCTTTCCCTTCCATAGCTTTTCCAGTGTGATAGAATGGAAATAAGTAATTTGCTTCTGCTCTTGGCTTGAGGCCTTAAAGTTGTATTTGCATTTCAAACATATACTGGGGTTTGATAGCGGTGAGGTGAAGGATGAGTCGGTGTCACCCCACTCAGAAGCACAGGTGGTCACGCGTTCGGTCTGTGCTGTGCGTAGGCCTCAGCTCCTCTCTTTGATGTAGCCTCTTTCCCACATTCTGCTATTCATGTTTGCTTTCTTTTACCGGTGTTTTCTCACGACCTTGAGTTTAAGGAATTTCATCAGTACATCTCTCCAATTATCCAAAGTGAGAGAGGTACTGTCACATGTCCTCTTGCTCACTTGGATCTTCATTCTGTTAAGAGTTCGTCATGTATGAAAGTCAGAGTTGCTAGGAAGGTTGTAGGGTATTTATCCTTTTTGGTTTGTTTTACTAAATCTGTGTGAAAATAAGAAAGGCTGGCTTGATTCCTTCTATTTATACGTAGAAATAACTCCTGTTCATTGAATGACCCTTACCCTATAGATCCAGTCATCCATGACTGGGGAAAAAAAAATTGTTGTGTCTATTCATTTTCACTGGATGTCATCCAGAAAGCAGAAATATTACTGCTTATGTTCATCTCGTGTTGACGCACTGCAATAAAGGAGTCTTCATATGCCAGAGTTAATCTGCTAACAGAAGATTTACTGCTCTTTGCAGTGCCATGCCAAACGTAACCTTCAGCATTTTTTCCTGAGTTTTAACCTTAACTCTTTACTCCTGGCAAATCCTCCTGCCCTTAAGCTGTGCTCAAGTTAAAAAATTTAAATGACCTGAAATGTTTTTCCGTCTCTGAAATATAAAATTATTATTTGATATGTTGGTCCACAAGGATGCACGCACGTTCACATACAAATGGAAATGCCAGCATTGTCATTTGAGAAGAATTCTTCAAGCAGAAGTTTCAGCCTCTAAGTGTATAAAATAGTCCTTCTCAGAGAAGTAGATGAAAATCAGAACTATATCGCTTAAACAGTTAGGTTCAGGTCCTGCAAGGTGAGCAAGAACTGCCTGAAAATCAGGAGCTGCAGACTCAGCTCCATTTTCAGAAAGCTGTTCCAGAAAACATGTCAATCTGTTTGTTAGATGTGCTTCCTGGCAGTTATATGCAAATCCATTTGTATACTGGTAGCTCTTTCTACACAATGTTATTACATAGCAAACAGACATAAAAATTCAAAATCTATCTGGAGGACCAGGTGTGAATGTATACAGGCTCAGAGATCTGTCCCATGCTGTTAATGCGTGTGTGCCCCAAATCCATGCTTTCAGTTCATTCTTAAGTGCCAGGAGCTTATTTCACAACTGATGGAGAGGCCTGTGCCAGTGCAAAAGAAAAAACCAGTAACACTTTTTTTTTAAGCAGTGAAGTCCCTCCAAAGGGCCAGTCTGAGTTCACCTTGAGGGCAAAGCACAGGGTACTTTAAAATAAAAATCTTTTAGTACTAGTCAATTGAAAGATAAAGCCTGTTCTGTTCTGTGTAAATAATTTTTGATCAATGTACTGTTCTAAGGCAATTCCCAATTAGCATATCCTATAGCTGATTGTCAGACCCTGTCCACAGGGTACAATTGTGACACAGGCTGTGAATATTCAGCAATAGGAGTCTGTAAATCTGAGTAAGTAATGACAAAGCCTCTTTAGGGAAAGAGGTGAGCTGAGTAGAATAATGGCAATCTTGGGGGGCAGTGGGGTATTTTAATTTAATCAAATCCAGAGGAACTGAAAAAGATACTATTAAAAGGACTTACTCTCTGAAGTAAATACTTTTCAGAAAAATGTACAGTTCAAACTGACGTGCTAAATTGGCATCCTTACATCCATTCCTTTCTGTGGATCAAAGCAAAGTTAATCATTTCCCTTGCCTTTTATCTCTTGTATGGATGTGTTTGTGAGTATGTGTGCATATGCATGTGTATGGTGTGTGCATGTGCATACATGAGTAACACCAAACAGTGGCAGCGAGGGAGGGGTTCTTGCTTTTTCTGTTATGAAGTTGAAGATTTTTTTTTTTAATCTAGTGGTACCTGATAGTCACAGCCCACTGTAGTAAAAGCTCAGAAGTATTGCAACTTTCTCTTGCCTGTGTTTGCCCAGCCACCCTTCTACATACTACAAGCACTGGGAAATTTCAATGACACGGCTTGGAATGGGTTCAGTGACCTCAATTATGCCCTCCCACCCACTCCAAACTCCTTTCAATTTGCAAAAAGCTTTAAGTGGACAAAACCCAGATGCCTTTTGCTTGTAGTTCAGTAAGAACAGATTGGGCATGTAGATTCTTGTCAAAGTGATATATGTAGTTCATTTTCCATTAACTCTTTCTTAACTAAGGATTTTAAACTCTCAGTTCCAAGTCTAGCACGCTGCTTTGCTTTCTACTGTTTTTAAAGTTCATTATGCCTACAACATCATTTAAAAGTGAACTTTAAAACATCTCAGCTACACATTGACTGATACAAAACAGAATGTTTGGTTCTGCTTTGAAAGGCAATTACTTTTTTTTCTTTTTAAATTTGTTTCATATGTAATAACCCATCCTATTGTCTAAGACCGTTGAAAAACAGTAACTAAATATATTAAGTGAAATCTCCAGTTTGGGAGGGAAAAGAAATCATGACTTGTGGAAATGATTTACCAGTCAAAACCAGTACACGGACCCTGATGACCTTGAGCTTGCTTCAGTTGCCTTGCTTAAAACTTATATTGCTTTTAATATGTTGTAATAGTGCCCTAAAGAGGCAGTGGCCTTCCCCTCCCCCAGAGCATTTCATTACACTCCCTTTCTCCCTCTCTCTCTCCCTCTCTCTCTTTCATTCTGCAGAAACATGTGCTGTCAATAACGGAGGCTGTGATCGGACTTGCAAGGATACCGCGACAGGGGTACGGTGCAGTTGCCCGGTTGGATTTACCCTGCAGCCTGATGGGAAAACGTGCAAAGGTCAGCCTCTGTTTGCTTTGCAATGCATCATTTGCTTTCAGCGGGTCCAGTACAAGATGTAAATATTCAGTTATTTAATCAATACTTTTTAAGTCGAGGCAATACTGGTATAGTGATTGCAATTAAGTTCATTAGCTTTCTCCTTCCCTAATTTTTCTGTATTTACCTAGTTCAATCATTTTTCTTTTTATTTATTAGGGGGTTTTATTACTGCAAAGAAATGAGATGCAGAGGTCAAACTGTTTCAAACTGAGCAGAGATTTAGAGGAACAGCTCTGGGCTGCAAAAAGCCTTTAGTTTCAAAGGATATTCTGATACCTTTGTAAAACCTCAGTCATCTAATGGTGTCTGAATTTGTCTATTCAGAAAGTGAGTTAAAATTCTCAAGCACTACTTTGTTACCTGCAGATAATCAACTGCTTATTACTAAGTGAAGCCAGGTATTGCTCAGAAAAAAACCCAGACACTTGTTCATTTCTGCACCTTCAAAAGATAAATAGCCAGCCACAAAGGAAAACCGAAATAACATTTACAGATGCATGAGTCTAAACCACACAGCTGATGCCCAGGTTTTACTGCTCCAAAGGCAGCACGAGAACCTTGCTATTCTGTCTTTCATGTGTGTGTTAAAACTGAGGTCAGGGGAAAGAGACCAGAAAAGAGCATCCAATAGCACTGTCAGCATGTGTTCTCAGTTAAGGAGACAGGGACAGCTCCCAAATGTCCCTACCCAATCCCACTTTGATGGCACATGAGTAGTTTTGGGTACATGTGAGTAGGACCAGGCCATCCATCAACCATTTCCCCATTTTCCCACTTTCCGGTATATTCCTTTTGAGCTTCTTTGCAAAAGACTTGGCGATGGAGATCCAGGGGGACATTGCATATATTCTTGTCACAGAGAATATTTTTCACCACTCAGTGACTTAGCATAAGTTGACCTAACTTGCTAAGAAATTATTGTGACTTTTTTTCCTTCAAATTAACCAGAAATGCCAGAATATCTTCAGTCCAGGGCTTGATGTTACTTAAAATAGTAAAACCCACAAAAATAAACAGAAAATGTGTGGTTTCCTCTTGCTCCAGGCTGAAAAATCCCAGTGCTTGGGCATGATCCTGTTAGTATTTATAGAAATAACAGTCCATTTGCCTGTTTATTTGAAAATAAAACATTTAAACTGCCATTGCACACAATGTTAATAGTTAAGGGTGAGCACACATCAAAACTCAGTCATCTTAGTTCAAGCCACATAAAAATAAATCTTCATTTTTACCAGCAGACTAGCTAAGCCATAGTAGAACAGTAACAGTGATTCCACCAAGTGCTTGAAAAGGAGGCCTTTTAATAATGTAACATACACCTAGGCTTGATCATAATGTTTATTATTGAAACTGTGTTGTAAAAAAAAGCTTAATTCTAAATTTAGACATTTGGCCAGAGAACTAACATGAAACGATATTTATATAATAATCAAGACTATAATTATTCCTACAGAAAAAATGAAATATTCTACTGATCCTCAAACCAAATACCTTAGCTCTAAGCTCTTTCACATTTTGCTTTTCCCCTTTTTTATGAGTAGAAAATATAAGAAACAGAATCCATATTTTTATGATGCTGCTGATTCTTTCTTACTTTCTTAAAATAAGCAGCAACTGGAAATTAAAACAGATGGTTTCATATAGCAACTAGCCATTTCTTTTTAACCTTTATTGACATTTTAGGAAATACTCTTCATCATAAAATGGTGAAATATACATTTTTAATTTAATTTAATTTAATTAATTAATTTTATCTTACGTATTGCACTGTGAGATTTCTGGGATAGATCCTGCTCTCTTGAAGCTGATTTTCCATTTAAATCTGTGCACAAAGGATCCTGCACTTAAACTGACCAGTGAAGTTTCTTGCACAGCTTTTGTAGGCAGCCCTTAGTCAAAGGGGATGCTCTGTAGGATTTCCATGTCCTGAACACAAAAGTGAACTTTTTGGTGGAGTGAAATTTATGTCCTCTTGGCTCCTCTTGCTGATAGTAAAGCCTGGAAAAGACCAGGCAGGAGAAAGTCAGTGTGCACATATTCCTTCCTCTGCATTCTCTAGAAGAGAAGAGAGTGATCAGCACAAGTTTTCTCCTTGCATTTTTTTTCCTCTTTACTCTCCTTGATTTGACTGGCCCACAATTTCTCATATATCCAGTTCCCTGTTTCTTGCAGCTGTAATTTTACATCTGTGTGGTAAGAGCAAGGGATTATCTCTTGGATGCCCTTTAAAGCATCCTCAGGGATCATGGAGCTGTCACATCCTGTCTTTCTTGGGCACAGTTTTCAAGTCCATCGAGTGTCACAGCATGTCCAAGTGAGGTTTCTCATAGAACATCATTTTAAGGGAGGTTGTGTTTCTAAATATAGAAGAACGAGATGCCATTTTCTGTTATGGGGAAGTAGAGATGTAGGGCATGTAAGAAAAGCTGAGAGGAATTGGAAGGAGAATTAATATATTAGCTGAAAAATGCAATTGTGGGTTGAGCAAAATGATTAATGTGTTTAGGTTTAATTTAGCAAATAATGTTGACCAAAAATAATGTTTTTATTGGAAAGTCTATGATTTTCTTTAGTCCATTTTGGCATCTTCCACTCTAAGCCATTTTATATAGTGCAGCTACTATATGAAATTCTGCAGATGCTTAGATTCAAGAGGCTTAAATAAGACTCAAAGAAACATCTGAACTTCTGTGTATTGCAAAGTGGACATAGGGTAATTTATTAATGTGTAATTCTAGCTCACTTCTAGGTGACTTCCTTAATAATGTGCTTTTGCCATACTGGTAATTTATGGAAATCTGCTGATGCTTTTCTTCCTTTTTTTTTTTAAACAAGGGAATGAGTTATATATTTTTAAAAATTAATGAAATAAAACCACTATTTTTCTAATTAACAAAAATTTCTAGATAGTTCTGTTCAACAATCAGGACTCTAGTCAGTTTTAGGCATTGTGAAGACATGTAATGGGAAAAAAAGTTTATTGTCCAAAATGTCCACAGGTTTTTGTTTAGTAGTTGGGAGTTACATTAATTGTTTAGTACAGAAAAAAGGCAAGTATACATACAAAAGGGAAGACAAATTCTTAAAAAAGAGTATATGCAGACATGCTTGATCACCAAAAGGTGGCAAATAAACCCTTTTAAATGTAACTAATTGTTCTATACTTTGTTTGCAATATCACAGTTCCCATTCTATAGTTCTATCATAGAAGCTGGCATGAATTTAAATCACAGAGTACAGAACTGAGTCCTGACTAAAGATCTGATATTTCTCCTGGCCCTTCCCAGTGTATTAGTGAATGCAAGGTGTAGGAAAGCAACTTGCAAGTAATACAAGGAATCTGCCTCCAGTGGTGTTGCAAGGGGTTGACCTCTTCCACAGTGAGAAAGGAGAGTCCATTGTACCTCAAAGAATCAAGCTCCTTTTTTTAATGCAGAGTACAGTCTGGCTTATATCAAATGTCAATAAAATTGGGGGGGAAATTGTTGTGGAGATAGTTTTAACATGGAATACATACAAGTATCAGCAGAGCACGTAGGAAGACTACTCTCCGCTGTCGTGGAAGATTGCTCTGCTTTCTGGAAACTGAAAAGACCCTTTTAATCTCTGATTCTTTCCCCATTACACACATTACTTACCTGATCTTGAAGTGAAATAAGAGCAAAAGTGTTGTCTGTGGTCTAATTAGAATGATCTTCAGATGTGTTAATGGTGCTCGGATAAAAGTTCATTAACCTTTTGCTGTTTTTTAAAAGTCAGTCTTGAATTCAAGTCTTCCCTCAGTTGGCTTGGCACACAATGGAGAATGCTCCTTTATTCCCTTCAGCTTTCCTGTCAACTTGGCTCTTAATAATCCAAACCATGGAGGCTTTTGACAGCTAAGAGAAGAGACATTCCAGCCAGAAAGAGTTCCATATTCTCCCTCTAATTAATGCTATTTAATTTCTACTGCCATTGTAACTGGGTGATGCCAGCTTGATGCTCAGCTCATTTGATGCTGTCGATTATTGTGCTACACATGAGGAAACAGTGTAGGTCACTTCCTTAAATGCCTACCAAGTTATCCCACAGAATTCAGCTAATTCAGACAGAAAGGGAGCCTGAAGATTAAAAGACATAGAGGCCTGAGATGCTTATTGCTCATTGCCTCCTACCCACATTTTAATATCCTCTGTGTTGTGCATATCAGGGGTTCTGAGGTACTGAGCTCCCTTGTTGTCATTTTCTGTGCATCCTTCCTGCTGAGTGACCTTTTCATGGATCCAGCTCCGTTCTGCCCTCAGTGAGAAGATTGATCAGTTCAGCATTTTAATTATACTAGATACAGCTTGGGTAACTGATAATGCAGGAGGCTCATTTGCAAAAAACTTGCAGGGTTCAAAAGGAGTGAAGTCAGACTAGACTAGACTTAGCACAGATTTCTGAAGATTTTTTAAATCCATCTGCCAAACTGGATCCAATAATAAAGAGCTCATTTCCCGAGGGCAGCTACAGGAGACAAGCCGAGCCAGGGCAAATTCTTCTCCCAGGATTTAAAGTAGAGAAGGACTGAGAATGATGGCAAAAGATGATGTCTGAGAGAGACAGGGACCTTCCTTTGTGGCTTCTCTAATTCTTTGTGAATTAGAGCAAGAGGAAGGGCCACAAGCTTCTAGCACGGTGTAAAATGTAGGACCATGTGTATGATATATATGCTCCTTTTCTGCCCTGGGACTTAACAAAGCAACTGTACCCCCAGGCACTCTTGTGCCTGAGTAAAGTGACTTCACAGCACTCTGCACCTAGACACAGAGGAGCTGTGCAGGCTGCAGCCCTTGCTGAGCTCCTAGAGTCAAATGGCACAGAAAATAAAACTTTTAAGCTGGAGAAACTGAATTTCTAAGGGTCACAGAGCAAAAGCAGCATCTCAACTATGACTTTTCCATAAAGTGCTACCTAACTCTGCAATGTCCCATAGATGTGTTGTAATAGCAAGATGCAGATTATTTTGTTCAGTTGGCTTTCTGTTTTGCATCATTTCACCTTCATTTCTTCATTTGATTTGCATCTTGTGACAATCCACCCTTAAGGGGAAGGAACTTGACAACAGGATTTTGGGATAGTCAGCTGGGCTGGAATTTCAGGGAGTTTTAGTTGCAATGTGATATTACACGTTCATAAAGTGCCACCAGCTGTGACTAAATGCAACAGGATTAATTCCTGTGCACGAATAGGTCTATGCCAAACCCAGGTGATCTCACAGACGTGTATTTTGGAGAGAGAAAGTTCCCTTCACATCCCCACCTAGAGATGGTGCATTTTCTTCACTGTGTGACACTAAGTCAGCCCTTCTCAGCGCTCTGGCATATTTAACTAGAGCGGTGTAACACTGGGGTTATGTGACTGCATGGCAAACATTTCTCCTTCCTGCTGTCTCATTGTCATGGTGACCCAGCAATGGGGTGGGCTCTCCACTTCCTTGAAACAGGCCCCCATCCTTCAGCATTCAGACGTAGCAAAGAAATGTGGCACTTACGCGCTTAAATACTTGACTGGGCTGCAGTGGGAGTATCAGAAATGCCTGAGTGGTGAATGATCTGTCCAGTAACTCAGCTCTGTACCCTCCTTTATCATTAAGCAATCTAGGGGGAAAAAAAAAAAAAGCAGGAGAATAGAGACGAATGAAAAATTTCAATCAAAGAACTGCATCGAAGTTTATTTGAAATAAAAGGGAAATTTTGCATTGGCTGTACTAGTTTGATCTAGCAATTACTTTATCTTGCTTTATTACAGCTTATTACAGCAGGAAAATGCATTTTAAATTAGTTTTGAGGACACAAAAAAATGAAACCCTGAAAGTGAATTAAATTTTGAAAATGGAATTGTTTCTGTAAGAAAAGAGTTTTTTAGAGAATGAGTTTCAATGAAAGAAAGTATGTCATGTTTTGTTAAATACAAACTGAAAGATTTCATTAAATTAAATGCTTAAAATTAATGCTTGACATCAGTTTGGTATAAGATTATGACTCAGTTACTGAAGACTTTCCTCTCTTTTCATTCAGAACACACTAACACTAAGTGAAAAGCTCACAGTGGACAGTTTAGCTGGCCAATTTGGCTTCATTTCCTGGCTACAGAGTATCTGTGAACAGTTATGATTTCCTCCATACTTCCATTAATCGAAATTACTTAAAATTTGTTTTAGCTTTTTTTCCTCTAAATCAGATTAAATTGACTAAAGCACTTAGAATTGCATCTTGTCAGTCCCAATCAATTCATATGAAACTGAAAATGTTTCCTCTTTTTTAAAAAAGAACACCAGACAGAACACAGGTTACTTTTACTGTTTATTACTAGTAAGATATAGTTGTTAATCTGGTACATCCACTATTAGCTTCCCTGAATTATGATAATACCTTTATTTCACTGTGATTGATTAGATGAATTTCAGAGTGGTGGGTTTTTTTTTCATTTGTTGCCTAAATGCAATGTTTATGCTGTAGGAGTACTTTTGATAAACTCAGGTTTTGTTTGGTTAATATCCCTGATCAGTTTGACTTTTTGTCTACGTATTAGTAAAAATTTGACAGTAAAATATACCCCAGTGCAAGAAAACCTCTAAAATGTATGCATCAGTCAAGTTTACACTAAGGCACATAAAACTTTCATGGCTCCTATGACCACACTTCTTGAAACAAGTGTCCCAATGCCTTTAGAGTCAAGACTGTAGGTTTGGAGCAGGCCTCCTGAACTAAGATGGATCTGACCTAAGAGAAAAATACAAGACAGGCCCAAATGTTTTCATGTGAATGAACTTTTTTTTTTTTTTTTGGGTTGGGCACTGTTCTAGTTTTTTCGTTAGCTGCAAAGTGACCTAAAGTCACCCAAAGTCACCCAAATACAAGGTTTTCCTTGGTTGAATTCATTCACATACAGCAGCATTTTAAAGAAAAGGAATTTCAGTTATCTCTTGAAGAGTTTAAACTCTCATTTAGAGGCAAATCTGTTCATAGCTGTCAGACTCCTCCTCCTTTGAATCCACAGCTTCTTTCTGTGCAGCTCTCATGAGCAGTGTGTGCAATATCTGTGATGCTCCACGCAGTGAAAGGAGTATCAGTCGCCTTAGAGCAGGTCCTGGGCCTTACAAAAAGAGCTCTTTCCAGCCCACCTTTCTCTAGCAACGAGAAATTTTTTTTTTTACACATGTGAAGAGGTCAGTTCAGCTCCCTCCACATTAGACACATAGGATTTTTGAAGAATGTACGCGTTATGAGCCATTAGCCATAACAAGCCATTACTATTTTCCAGTGCTTTTTCAAAAACAAAGCAAAAAAAAGGGAAAAAGCATACATGCAAATGGTGTGAAAGAACTCAAGTGAAAGAAGTTGCTGGCAGTCATCACCTCCTCTGCAGTCAGAATGCTATGGTACTAGCAAATGTCAGCATAAATGTCAGCTTCAAAATTACAAGCAGCGGTGGGTTTTTGAAGAGGACATCTGGCAAAGCCAGAAAGGGCAGAGACCTGCTTGTCTTATTCCCTTTTCTTCTGATTACATTTCCCTTGATCATTGCACCGTTGCCATGTACTTACATGTCTTATCTTTGAGAGAATTTAGGTAGTTAATAGAGTGATTGTACTTTTACATTTGACACTGCTTCATAATGCTAGTGCTTCATGCCAGAGAAATGTGGTGTATAGCACATTAAATTTTGTAACATTCTGCTGAAATAGTGCCTTATATTCATAGTTTGGTTTGGAAAGGAGCATAAGGGAAATGGTCCCTTAGCCTTACCTTAGTCAAAGTTAGAGTGACAAGGAGTGAGGGCAGCTTTTCCTTTAAGCTGATGAATAGCTTCTCTTTGCTTGCTGCACATAAATGAAGGTATCTGGGCTGGATCACTCTGGGATATCCCAGAGCCATAGTGTGCATGTTGCTTAGAGTCTGTCAAAAGTAACTAGGAGAAAGACAGGATTACTCTCAGCATACTTTAACTTACTCTGCTGGGAAAAAAATGCCCAACTTTGCAAATGGAAAGAGATTGAGATACACTGAGTGCTTAGACTCTCTATGAAGAAGCTGACCTGAGCACATAAACCACTTTAACCAGGATTCTTGGGAGTGGCAAATAGTGCAAATGTTTTAAGGTGATAGGTCAGATACACTTCTGACTTTTTAGGGGAAAACATTTCAGAAATGGTCAGACATTTCAGAAAATTGAATGCTCATGGGATTTCTAGTCAAGAACCTCAGTAGAAAAGGCGCTGAAAATTGCTATTTCATTTTTAAAGCAGAGGTGGTCATCCTCAGGCCTTTGTGTAGACTCCACCTTCAGTGACTCTTCATTTGATCCCCAAGGCCACTGTTGTTCCCACTGTGGATACCCAAGTAGAATCTCTGTCCTCTCTTCTATGCATCAGCCCTCAGGGGACATCAAATTCTATTTTGCACCTCATGCCTTGTACTGCTCTCAAGAACCCCTCTGTGAACTGCATTCTAGAATTTAGCCAGAGGAATTGGTGATCCAAGGGAAAACAAACACATCAGCCTTTGGTAATTCCTGATGGGGTTAGAGGTCTTACATCATATGGCTCAGCTACCTCCTATTTGTACAAGCTTAGGGATATGTGCACTGGGAAATAACATGGGACAGCTGGCACCGTCTGAACTCATATCTTATTGCAATAACATGCTCCTAAGGACATGGGAAGAGTTTAATCCCAACCTGTAGGGTACCCACTTTACTTGCCTTGATAATATCCCTAAACTGGCTTCCGCTTTCCACTTCCCCTCAGAGTCTAACAAGGAATACAGTGCCTTTCCTTGAGCTCAGCAACAGAAGCAAAATATTAGAAAAAGTGTTAATACAGTGGTGCAAGGAGGCCTGTGGTGTCCATTCAGATGTGGAAGTCAGTGTGGGACAAATTCTTAGTCCCTCTCTGTTTTTTTTTCTGTGTCCCTCCCTCTGAAAAACATCCTACTCCAGAGGAATCAGAGTGCCTTGATTTTTTCCAATGGCAGACCAAAGCCAAATGATTTTGTCAAAGCCAGTCCACAAGCTGTCCCAAGTCAGGGGGTAGAGTTTTAGAAGTTAGCTATTAAAGTATGTGTTGTCTTTTAACAACCCTTCAGGGTTTACTGAAGTGGTTCATTTTGAGCCATTCTTTCCCTCCAGATGGTTTTCTCCCTACTTCTCATCAACTTAAGGCAAGAATAAACTTCCCAATAGTCAAATCAAGATCTGGTTTTCATAACTCATTATAAGCAGCTCTGCTTCTATCAGATTCCTTACACTACTCTGGTTTCAAGCTACAGCAACTTCCCCTCCCAGTGTTTGCAGCTAGAAATAAGTGCATGTTCAAAAATAAGCACCATTTGAGTTTGCTTCCCTGTACCTGCAAGCAAAAAGCTGTCAGAAAACAGAAGAGATCAGGTGTAATCACAAGCCACTACAGCCACATATCAAAACAAAAAATACCTTTGCCCCTTCTATGCTGATCATAAGGCAAATGCAAATCTTGAGGCTGAGGTCTGTCTTTTATCCTAAAAACAAGGGGAAAAAATACAAAAATCTCTTATTTTTTGCATGGACAGAGGGACATCTTTGCCTTGCATGAGAAGTTGGCACCTAAATTAATTCATGAACATGAGACTGATGTCAAGAATGACAGTAGTGAAAATGTGGGTTCTGCAGCAATTAGCCTAGTGCTTTTAGGAGGAACAAAAACATTAATTTAAAATAATATTTTCTATATATGTTTGATGCACAGATTAAATGTGCAATTAAATGTTCCATTAAAATAGCTGAACTTCCTTAAAATTGCCTTCTGACAAACAAGTTCTGACCATTTTCCAGTACTTCTGCACAGTTAAAGGGTTTTGAGACCACATGCCATTTTCAGGAAGCAAGCAGGAAGCCTTCTTGGTAAAGGCAGATTTGTGTGAATCCCAAACTGCTCAACTGATTTACAGAAACCAGCAGACTTTTTTTGAAAAATGTTGCAGCAGCTGGATCACCCTGTCTCTTCCCCTTCCCAATACTCCTTTTTCTGACAACAGCATATGATTTAAAAAATAGAGGCATTTGTGACAAACAAGTAACCAAAGGCAGCCAGTGGGTGACTTGATGCTATGAAAAAATAGATGTGTCTGCCCAACCAAAGAAAAAGTAACGAAACCAACATTAAATGAGAGGAAAATTAGGAATTTTGTCATGAAAACAGCGGCGCTGTTCAGGGCTTGAGTACTGGCGTGATTTTCTGAGAACGCACACTTTGGGAAAGCCTCAAGAAGACTCTTACAGTTGGACCCACTAAATGCTTCTACAGGGGAACATTTTGGCACATGAATCAAGCACGTGCCTGCAGAAGAGATAACAGGTAGACTTGTAGTTGGTGAAAGAAGAAGACAAAAGGGAACTTATTTGCTAGGAATGACAAATGAAAAACTAAAGCTAAAAGGGAATATTAAAATACAGAGGCAGTTCTGAGGTTATTTTTGGTTTGATAGGACTCTAAGCGAGGTGCGAGACCGTCTGTGTCCAAAAAAACCATCACAAAGATCAGTATTGAGAGAGGGAAAACGGAGTAACCAATGGGACAACAATAATCAAGGTCAGTTTATCAGAAGAGATGCCTGTTTTAGAAGAGGTGGATTAGACTTGGACGAGAGCACGAGTTCTGAGGTAGCTACAAAAGCATTTTCAAAAAAACTACCTAAATGTGGGTTAAAGAAGCAAACATTGAGGCCTTTTTTGCTGAGGCTGCAGTCCTTTTCTGCTGTTCCATCGATGTTATCCAGGTCTCAAGACAAAGAACATACAAGATCAATCCAGTGTGAGGAAAACATAACAGCATCCAGCAGGCAGCTGTAGCAGCTCAGTAGAAAGCTCTGTGTCTTGTCCAGTAAGAGAACCACAACCATCTGGGCCAGCACTGCTGCCCTGGAAGCAGCTGTTTCAAAACTTTCTAAGACTGGGAGGTGACTCAAAATTAGGTTCCTACTTTTTTTCCCCACTTTTTTAAAGCAAGCGGGGAGTTGACTGTTGGTGTGTGATAAGAGAGGTGAGAGAGTATCTGAGCGAGGAGAAGGCTCAGCAGAGTTGGTGGTAAAACCATAAATAGTGGAAGAGATGTTGGAGAGGGAAAAAGCTGCTGGTTACCAGCAGAAAGTGAGTGAATGAGTGGGACTTGAGGGAGGAAAAGACGGAGAAAGCTCTTGGTGGAAGGTGGAAGTGGTCAGAAGCCTAGTGTGGGGACCAGAAAAGATGAGCAATTGGACACTGACTGAGGAGTATGTATGTTACTGTTTGATTTAGAGACATAATTGATTCAGGCTTTCATAGAGACATTTGAAGTTCCACAGTGATGAAAAATCAAATGATAAACCCATGATTTTTTAATTAAAAAAAAAAAAGGGAATGCAAGTTTTAGATACCAACACTGTTGAAAATTTGTCAGAAAGAAGCAAATGGAATGGGAAAAAAAGAGAGAGAGAGTGGAGAGCAGAATCCTTCTAATTGCTGCTGCAAATTTATCTAACCCAGAATACGTGTGAAACTTTCACTGCCCCTTCCCTGTTTTTAAGGGAATTGCCATTTAGGTTTTCAGTTGGGCCTTGGGTTTGGTGTTTTTTTGGCTCAAAGAGATACAATTCATTTGTCTGCTGTAGACTTGTTCATGACAGACAAATATAATATAACAAATTATCTTCCATTAAAAAATTGCAGACTTGGGTCAGCTGCCATGTAACTCATTCTGTTTCATTCCCTCCCAAGGGTTCCATCTATCCCCACAAAATAAATTCATGTGTACTAAGTTAGGGTTTTTTTCATGACTAGGCAATATCCCTGTTCCCTAGAAACTTGCAGTTGTTATTTGTCTTCGTGAACCTCCCCTTTGAAAATGCCAAATCCTTTAAATTAATGCTTCAGAGGGTCATATTTTGCATTTCAGTTGTTGAAAAGACCTTGCATTTATTCAACAATATAAAGCCCCCTGAGGATCAACAAGCATGGTATATTATGGAAAAGTGTGCTGTGCTTTCTGTGACTTGGGAGTTGATTACTCACATAATCATAGCTCCCAACACTCAAAACTTGCAGTATTTTTTTCATTCTTTTATCATTGCCTTTTTCATCATAAAATACAGCTCTTTTTTTTTAATATGACTAGATCCTGCTCTCAGTGATGGGTCTCTCTTCCCTGGTACAGAGCAGATCCCTGGTTGGTTGAAGCAGTGTCTTCAAAAAATTTGGAGGGTTAATTTTTGGTCAGCATCCGAATTTCTTTGATTCATTAAGAGCTATTAAAATTATCATGGGCTAATTGTATTCAAGTGCCCCTTTCAGAAGGAGTAGCTTTATTCCAGGAAACCTAACACAGTTTCACTGGGATTTTAGGGAGAGCATCAGTACCTTTAACTGTCCTTAATACCCGTTTTATTTGATTAAACAAACACTTTCCTTGAAGCAAACTGAGATTCTTGGAAATAAGCACAGAGCTTTCCTGAGCAGATAATAATTCCAAGGGGGTAAATGAAAACAACCATGAGTAAATGTAAATTGAGTTAATACACTAAATCTAGGGATTCTTGTACCTTGGTCCAGTAGTGCAGTTAGCTCACTTGCCCCTTTGCTCTCCATTCAGCCTATATGGAAAAATTAAATAGAGTAAGAGCCAGGCCTTGTTTTTAGTGACACCTAGCAGAGAGAAAATGCCCAGGGATGTCAGCCCCACAATTTTGTCTGATTTACTCCTTAAGAAACACTGAATTGACTCTTTTATTCTTGTTATTAACCTGCAGCAGCCCATTTAGTTCTTCTGCCTCAGCTCCTCCCGCATAAACATTACACATCGAGTTATTCTGGTGGCAGTGGCTGTGTGAATAATTACATTACACACGGAATTATTCTGGTGGTAGTGGCTGTGTGAATAATTAAGGTAGGCAAGCAGTCAGCCCAATGTATTTGCACAATTTTCTCCCACTGTTTTACCCACAGCCTCCAGCTCTGCCTGTCCTCACTCACATGGCCACAGGTACAGCCAAGTTTCCCAGAATTTGATGTCCTGTAGTTTCCACATGCTCTGTGAAAAACAGAGAGACATTCTTTGGTGTCCCCAAGTACACATGGGAGATTTAACAGCACACTCATTTCTTCCTCTCCAGTGTTTTATAAGAAGCATTTTGACTGACAAAAGCATTTTGACTGATAAAATTATACAGGAGGAGGAAAGTAGTTTTATTTCCTGGGATTTCTGTGAGGTTTATCTGTTCTTTTGGCTGGGAGGCCGTGGGGAGGAGGGGTAGTTCTAGCATTTAGCTCAGCCTAGACAGTAAAAGACTATCAGTCTGTATCTTTATGTCTCCAGTGCCCTTCACATTCTGGTGTCACAGCCTCAGACAGCTTGCACTGTTTGGGTTCATAGCATTGCACTAACATGTTTTTAAGTTTAGAAAAGAATTCAGTGTTCAGCAAAATTTTTAAATGAAAATTCTTTCTTTTCACATTAGATTTAGTAAATCCCTTCCCTTTTACAAATGAGAAATCTGGGCCTAACCTATTATGACAGCATTTCTGAGTTTTTCACCTGCAAAGGTTTTTGTGTTTTATAAATCTAATTAACTGTAATAAGAAAATAATAGGACATAATGTTTGTTTTACAAGGTGATTGATCTCTTGGCAGCCTGGCAGACTCTTTTATTGATTGGTTGGTGGATAATGTCAGAGTGGATATGTCCTGGAGGAGAATAGCTGACACCTAAATCCATATGTGACAGATTACCATCTGTGTTGGAAGACAGGTTTCTTCGTGAAATTGCGAAGATAACAGGTGAAAATTGAGAAAGTGACATGAGGGAAATGTGTTGAAACCTGCCTCAACCTTTCCATGCTCTAAGAGCATTTACACAAAGCTCTCTATTTTGTGGGCAGCCTGTTTTCAGGATGAGGGAGATTAAATTTTAATTACACTCATTCCTGTCTGCCCAGTCTAGATTTAATCCTGTTAATTAGGAAAATGCCTTGTCCCACAACCTAGCTATAAAGCTAATTAAACAGAGAGTCTTCATTTGCTACTTAGTGGAACTTCAGTTCCAGATAGTCAGTAATGACTATCATACTTTACAGTTAATTAGCACTGTGGGAGGGAAAATGAGGATGTTGTTGAAGCACAGAACTCAAATTAGAGGTGCTATAATATATGCTTTATTTCATTTTGTAGCTATCTGATGCAGGCGAGTCACACACTATCCTACCTGCCTCAGTTTCACATTTGTTAAAGAAGAATTAATTAAATGTATCTCTCCTGCAGAAGTGTTGTGTAGGTTTAATGTAAGGAAGATAATAAGCTGCTGGCCTTTGAAATCCTCAAGTAGAAGGCACTGCATAAACAGAATTATTCCTCCCTGAAACGTGAGAGACAGGGAACTGTGCAGTTTCAGGTAGAGTGGTGGAACAGCAATTGTACCTCCTAAAGTAAACATGGCCCTAACAGTCCTGCAGACATTCACAAAATCTTCCAGTGCAAAGTGCTACCAGCATGGAACCTGCTGCTGGATCAAACCATTCCGAAGCCCAGACCAGAAATTAAAAACAACTGTAATTTGACTTAAAAATTTTGACAGCAAATGACTTGGATTCATAACACCTTGTTCAATAATAGTGCATTTTAAAGTATTGGTCCTGAAAATACCGAGTGATAATTGCCAATCCCCAATTTTTAAGATGACGTAAAGCAGGGAAGTGTTACACCTTGCCCAAATGTTGGATAAATCCATTGCAAAACTGGAACTAGGACTTACAGCTCCCTGGAAACTAACCACACAACAGCTGGCTTGATGCTTCTGGATGGAACAGCAGAGCCTGTGTTCTACGTTTATTTAGATTTTCTCATAGTGGCACTGATTCAATGAATCTGGGGATTTGAAGTTATCTTTCTGCCTTATATCCCTGGCATGCATTTAAGATGCTATGGAACATTACTTCTAGAGTATTGCAAGTGGAGCCTGGTAGCTTATGCTTACCTTAATCCTGAGTTTACAAGTTTTATTGAGAAGTGGCAGGCAAATATCAAAATAATTTCAGTCTGAGCATTGGTGGCTCTGTAACATTTGTGATGTAGAACAGCATGCAGTACAAGGTGTTTTGTGCAAGCCTGTCCGGATTGGCACCCCAGGGTAACCTGCTGAGTTGTACACTGGGCTTGGATTCAAGTGTGGATGAGTTAGTTTGTTTTTCTGTTCCTCTATTTCCCCACCTCTGGCATGGGGTTAAAAAGTTTTGTGGCTGCTTTATAAAGTACTTTGTGGTCTGTGTGCATCAGGGAACTAATATCTGTGTCAACAAGGCAACACTAGTTCCAGTTTTTAGGGGACGATGGTGATTTGTAAAACCATGAGAAAGAACAAGGAAAGAAAAGCAAGGAAAAATTAGGAAATCAGGGAATAAAAAGAACTAGCGAACCAGCCCACCTTGAAGAAAATATATTTATATTGATGTCCACTATACACTGGTAATAGCATTACTAATTCCAACATGCTGGCTTTCATTATTAAAACCAAGAAGGTTATAAAGTTTCTGTAATTATTTTAGGTTGATCTGGGAGTATATTATTTTCCTGGAGCTAGGTAGCATTTTAAATCTGCAAAGGATTAGACGGACACAATCAGTTCAAATATTTGTCCAGCCATCGAAAGGAGGATCCTCACTTCCGCCTCTGATGAGGCTCTGGAAATCTCCATCTCCATCATTGTTCAACAGCTAAGTGCAGATTGCATGTTGATTACCCTTTCAGTTGCCTTTAAGCAGCTTATGTGAAATGTTAAGTTCTAAGTTACCTAAAATCCCTACTTTTTAATTTGTTCCCTGGGTTGTATGCAGTGAGGCAAATCTCTGTGGGTTTATATGTGCACACACAAGTGCATACATGCACCCTGATCAGAACCAGCTCCTTCCAAACATGCATTACACTGAGCAGAGCTTCAAAAAGTGTAAGTGGAACGGGAGCAGGCATTCCCATTAACCTTCAAAGATCATGAAAAGAAAAATAACAGTCTGCCTGCTTAGCCGAGTCAAATTGTAGCTGCGCAACTTAGCACAAAGTCTCTGAGTTCCTATACTTCTATTTAAAGCTGAAGAGCTTTATTTAAAGCTGATTCCACTGCCTCCCTCACATTTTGAGATCCTCAGAAAAAATAATACTATATATTATTATTATTACTATTATATTATTTATATGATATTATATTGTATTATATTATATTTACAAACCCACGGGTTGTTTCTGGGTTCACACAGATGCACAGCTTTTGTGATGGTGTTGCTGAGCTCCATCTCCAGACAAATATTTGCAATTGGGTTTTTTTCCCTTCAAATATTACAACTTTAAAGAAGGTGTTAGCTTCCTTGTTGCAAATCTTATCTTTGCTTTTGTTTGTAATTAATTGCATGGGAATTGAAGGAACCATTTTCAGAGCTAACAAGAGGCTTGAGTGCTGAGTTGGCTGTTACACCACACCTTCACCTGACAGTTTTGACCATAATTTTTAATGCTTCTGTGGCTTCTCATTGGCCTGTATTTTCATATCTGCACATATCCCGTTTGTACTTGCCACATCCTTTGGTATTTTGTAGCAGATCATCAACTTGTATGAGCAAGGTATCATTTAACAATATTGAGTTACTGTATTAGGAGAAATCCCTTGGGATTTTATTGCCAATGCACTGCAAGCCCATCAGACCTCCTAGTCTGAAATGACTCTCACAGTATCATCAGGGCATTTTATGTACAGCCCCCATGGAGGAATAGAGTTCTTTCCATCCTTTTGTGTTCCTGAGGATAAAGGGCAGCAGAGCCTGTGGGAAGTTGGAGCTATTCTTCTGCAGCCTGCATCATAAGGAGCCACTTGAGAACTATGTTTGAAGACAGCAGGTTTATGACTGCTCCACAGACGGTCCCAATAATAGTAGGGGAATATTTGACTAAATAATGTCCAAGCTGGTAGAGACACCACAATGGGTTTCCACTGTGTATTTTTCCCCTGCATGAGGGGCAGACATGCTTACCCCTCTGAGAAGTTCAAAGAGGCACTTGACAAAGTTGGGTACCAGTGAGTTTAAAGATACATGGGGCCTCACCTTCTCACACAGTGGAATATTTCTCATAACACAAGTTATTTATAGCCAAGGAAATAAAAATAGTGGGGATACAGACTTTTTGCAATTTCTCTGAACCAGTTAGACGTGATACATACAGTTGGATATTGCTCTCTTCCAAGTAAAATGCAGCAATGTACTGCTCTCCACAGAGTGAAATAATTTTTACATGCCTTGTCAGTCTCGCTATGGCCATGGAAAGAAATACAGTGAAAGCAGAGACTGGCACTGTTTATGTTATTTAGAATGTTTTTGCAGCTAACAGTTTTGACCTCTATTCTGTTTTGATGGTTCCTGTTTCAAAAGGTCATGTCATGTTTTCCAGTTAGAAGAAATGAATAAATACTTTCTTTTCCTGTGGACTCTCCCAGGTTTTACCCAAATCCTGGTTCAGAATTATTCCAAAGAATTGCTGGTGTAAAGTTAATATGCTTCATTGTCAGTGGAATTACAGTTATTAACAGCCTAAAATCTACACTCTGATGTCATCAGGGTTTCATTTTTGCCCCGTATGGTCGTGAGAGACCCTGAAAAGAGATTGGAATTTGGAATTTAACATGTGAAATCCAGGGGCCATCATTTAAAACATCAATCGTTACTCCAGAATGGTGTTTGACAGGCTGCAAGTAATTTTGACTTCTCTCAGGCAGCAGAGTAGCCCGAAGGTCATATTGTTCTTATCACTGGTAAAAGATATCTTCTTCATGATGGATGACTGTTCTGTGTGTTTACAATGCATAATGTATTAGTAATTTTAATTCACAATTCCATTTATCCCACAGTTTTGTCAGGGCAAGCTAAACTGTAGTTAGGTACACCTGTGCTGTGCAGAAGGATGGGACCTTTTGTGGTGATCCATTCTAAGGCCCACACCACAGTCCCAGCTGCACATTAGAGAGCTGTTAGGAATCACTTCTACCAAAGGAAATGCCAGGCTGCAGGAACTGGGCCAAAAATTCTTGTGTTTTCACTGCCATCTTGACCTGTGCAGATGATCACAGCTGAAACCAAAAGGGTTGCTGCCTCCAGCCTCATGGTATTACATAGAGTGACCCTCAGTGTGTTCTTCATCAGATTTATCAGGTTGGGAGCCCAGGGTTTTCTGCTGTTGGCCAGCCAAATGCCAGAACTGGAGCACTTCAGACAACAAACAGACTCCTGATTTTGGAGCACTTTGGGAACTTCATTACCCGAGACACAAAGATTTGAGCTGGCTTTGTGCAAAGCATTCAGGGCGTTCCACAGCTGCTGCCTACAATTTACCCTCATTCTTTTAATTGGATTGAATGCAAAAGCCACTCCTCTGCAGAACCAGACACAAAAGTAATGAGCAGAGCTATTAGTTCAGAGGGTCTGAGAACAAATTTCCTATCTCCCTGCCTTAACTGCAATTCATAAGAAAACCTTTATAACAATATAACAAGAACAATTTCTTGCTTATTTGAGTCCTGGACATATTTCTGTCAGGGTATGTGTAACAAAGTGCTGTTTAGAAATGATGGCTGAATTTGCCTCTCAGCTGTTAAGAGTTTTTAGATTTACCACCTCACTCCTCTTGCTGCTGTTTATATTTTACATGCAGAAATGTGGTAAGCGCCGTGCCACTTTCCCATGTTGGAATCATATGTTTCCAAAAATGGACGAATTACTTTCACTAAGAATCCTCCTAAATTCAAATAATTTTTAAAACACACCCTTCATTCACTATCATCTTGATGGTTTTGATAAATTTTCATCTCCATATGTTAGACCTTTTGGCATTTAGATTTGCATTTTTCAAGATTTGCTCTTTAAATGGCCAGCTGTTACCTCAAAGTTTCAAAGCTCTTATAGCAAGAAGCTTTTCAAAAGAAAACATCACTCTCCATTTAGTTTCCTGAAAGATCTCGTTTTCAATTCCAGAAGTGGGCAGCCAAGGCTCAATGTCATATTACTTCTTCACTGTATGTATTCATAAAAAGAGCTATTTTTTGGCACTGCTCTTCTCCTGAAAAAAAGTAAAAGTACTTTTTTTTTTTCCTTTTTCGAATAAACATGGCTCCATGGTTTTATAATCAAGGAAGGATGGAAAGATGCCCTGTATTTCAAATGAGGGGTTTTGGCCTGTTATATACTTACTGCACAACCTTTTATGGATTAGAAAAGGGATTGGTCATTCCCAGTTCTTCAAGACCTTTGGGAGAAGTTAAAAGGGGCACGAAGTAGAATCATCAGTATGAAATTCAGAACAGAGGTTTTACCAAGTTCATCAGTCCACTTCGTCATCATTATTTGAAGTAAGAGCCATTGATCCTGTCCTTCATACATATATATATACTTTTATATATATATATATATATATATATATATATATATACATGGCTTTCAAATAAAGGCAATAGGTGCTCTGCCTTCAGAATAACTGAAGAAGCAACCTTCACGTGTACTCACAGTTAGTTCCTTTTCTGCTACACCAAGTGAAAAAAGTTTGACACATGAAAAGAGGTGACACTGTGTGCCACCGTGCCACTGAATAATCAGCAAAATAGCATATAATGCTCATTCTGAAAAAATGTATCCTTGCATTTGTTTGTGTAAGGGTAATAGAAGCATTTCTTCAGAATTCAAGTATCTTTTACTTCATGTTTGTTATTATTTCAATTTTTCATGTGTTCTTATGTTTTGATAGTTCCTATACAAGGTAAAAGATTCACATCCTTCACAGGTTGAAGTCTGCTGTCAGGCAGAGCACTCCATCTACAGAGAAACTTCCCTGAATGTTCCCTAACACCAAAGTACCTCAGCTTGGGTCATCTGTTGGTTCCAGTTCTGAGAGAAATACCTCTGTCTCCTGAACAGCTCAGCCCATAGCTCTCCTTGTAAGCCTTGTGAGATAGGTCTGGGAAGGGACACATCTGATCAGCCTGGTTCCCAACTGAGACAGCAGCCTCCTTGGGGATCTGAGTATATTCCTGTATTTCTGCCCTAAATGACTGAATTTCTGTCATGAACTAAATTTTTGCTGTTCATTCTTTGCAGATATTGATGAGTGTTTGGTAAACAATGGTGGCTGTGACCATTTCTGCCGAAACACAGTTGGCAGCTTTGAGTGCAGCTGCCAGAAAGGCTATAAACTGCTCACAGATGAAAGGACCTGCCAAGGTAATGCCTCATTAACCTTACTCCTCATGTAATGAGGATGTCATTTCCAGTGGATTTTTTTTGTTGTTTTTATACTTAAGTCATTTGTACTGCAGGTTTTAATTGTACTGTTATAGGAAGTAAGGTTAAAAAATGACTGTGAGATTTCTGTTTTCTGAGGTGGGATTAGAAGATTATTGGAAATGTCTTGTTTCAATGTTTTTTGTAGTAGGAATGCCAGTGTCCTGTTGAAGTGTAAAAATCCAAGTGGCATAGTGGAATAGCCTCAGGCAAAGAGTCTTATGTTCAAATCCTCTCATTTGCTATGATCTGAATGGGACAGAGGCTTATCTTATGTAGACCAGAGTCATTTAAAGTAACTGACTGTAATACAGCGTTTGCAAGATTTAAACTAAAAAAAAAGGATTTAATTTGTGAGCTCACCTTTTCCTGAGAGAAACTGTTTATGAAGGGATAATGGTGGCATTTTGTGGGAATGAAGTGTGTTTTATATTGTTTCCTGTGCGTGTCATGATTTGTTATCTAAGTCATCTGATGTTATGTATTCTATGGCTAATTAAAAGCATAGCCATTTCCAAGTACTGACCCTGTACCTTTGGAGAAATGACATTTAAACTCTGTAGCTTTACCTTTTAAAAAACTCCTGGAAAAGGCTAGAAAGATGAGCATGCATCAATAGAGAGAGAAAGGGAAGGATGAAGTATTCAATTAAATTAAAATTTTATGCAGAAATTGCTGTTTTATTAATACATGATTGTTTGCATGGGTTTTGAATAAGTAAAAGTTATGAAGTCCAAAACAGCATTAGTATTTTAGAGTTTCTTTGTTTATCTGCAATAGAGAAACCACGATCTTAAGATATATGTGTCATTCAAAATTTTTCCATTGCTTCTCATTGGTACTTCCATCCATCATTTGAGAAGCCACCTCCACCCTGACTGTGTGATTAGGCACAAAGGAGTTAGTGAAAGGTTGGCTTCAAGCTGGGCAGGATGGAAAGAGCTGAGATTAGCCCAGCTAGTGCAACATGATTCAGCAGAAATAACACGTTAGGATCATGTCAGACACGGGGAAGTTGCCAGGTTTTGATTTACCTGCTAAAAACAGGGACAGAATATTAAAAAGAAACGTTCTCTTCATGATGTATTTAGAGATGGTTGGGAAGACCTTGTTCATGAATTTCATGTGTGATGACATGCTCTCACTGTGGTATCAGTCAGAGGTTTCACCACTGAACTGAATGTTATTACAGCAGGGAAAAACTCTGGAAAAGTTAGGCAAGAGCTGGTGCAGAATTTACTTGTTCATTATGCAGAGGGTTAATAGTAGGCTTTAAAAGCTCCCTGTAAATGATCAGTTTTCTGTGGTGATAGTGAGAATCTAGAAGCAGCTCTGTAAATACTGTTAAGTGAGTTTTGTTTCGTCACGAGCCAGAGCTGCAGAATGAGAGAGTTACCAGTAACAATACACACCATGCAAGGGCTAAAGTAGTAGCTGATCTTCTCCCCCTCATGTGATCAGACATGGAAGTATAACCATGATCTGGCCATCCTGCTTTTCCCACTGTCAGTGACGAAGGGCAGGCACTCAGTCTTGCCTCTACATGATACATTGACAGATGAACTGTGGTTTATCTGTTGCTGTAGCAGATAGATTAGTGCAAGCCCAGAGAGTTTTTGGGCTGGACAAGTTCCTTCATCCAGAAACTCTGGTTCTTCATACCATGAAATGGGGAGGACAAAGTCATTTCCTGTTTGAAGTCTGAGGTATTTGGGCCCCAGCAAACATGGTGTGATGCCTGCTTTGTGGAGGGATCACTGTGATAATTTAGTTCCTGCCTGGTGCTTAAGGTGATAATTGGTGACTCAAGCAGTCAGTAAGCCTGCTAATAAAAAGAGAAGGAAAGTGAATATAGAGCAAGAAATCACCGATGTATGAATCACCTGCACTTGGCTTCTTCCGCTGCAAGAAGAATATAGTCAGGGTGGTTATAGTTATTAATACCAGGTCTGTCAGGAAAATGTGGTTTGGGGTTAGTGACTCTTCTGGGATATAAATCATCCACATTTTGGTTTTTGTAACAGCCGGTCAACGCTGACCGTAAAACATTAATGAGAGATTCAGGGAAATTTATTTTAGGCATATTAGCCTTTCCAGTGAGTGAAACAGAACAGTCTAATTTCTGTTTATAAAAGATGTTGTTGTTCATGTTACATCTGTTGTTTTGATTCATAATAGAATTTCCATGATTTATGATCTTTCTGTCAACACTGCCCTTCTCTTCTGGTTTTCATTTTTTAAAATAAAGATTTCTTTCAGTTACTAATCAACATGTTTACAAAACACTCATTTAGGACCTTAGAAATCTGCATTGTTTGGGACTGGGTCCTATTTAGTTCAAGTGGCCTCCCCAGTGTATAGAGCATTCATCTCCAAACATGTTCATCATTAATATCAGCACAAGGCAGTTCTACATATTTCAGTATAAAATTCCTTCATATTCCCAGTGAAATTCTGAAGTTGTCACGCCTCACCTAATTTCCTTCATTTTATTGTAGACCTCAGAGCTGACTTTGAGAGTACAGGGAAATTGTATCAGTCGCAGACTTTGTTCTGGTTGTTTGCAGAGCTCCCACCCCGGTCATACCAAGTGCCTTCCCCACATTCATGCTCTCTGTGAAGAGGAAAGTATTTCTCTTTCAGTTTTCAGGCAGGAAGGGTGAAGCCAAGTACAGCAGCTTGCCTAAATGCCTAAGATTACACATATAAATGCTTGAACTGCCCAGAGAATAAACCTCCAGGTTTTGTGAATCTGCCCCTGCTAGTTTGCCCATTACAAGGTATTCTTTGTGTTTGTGTTTGTGCTCATATCCTGATATGAGAATTCCTTGATTTTTCAGGAACTCTGGAGCTTGGTGCTCTCTTGGTGCCACCCTGCATTTTGAGTGCTTGTATGAGCAGCCCTAGCCATTGGAAAGAGCCTTAAAATGTTCTGCGTTTGTCTGTTTGCAGCTAAACCATTTTTAGCCCTGGCTGCAAAGAAAACCATTGTCAATCACAGATTACTTCTGCTAGGGAGTGGTTCTCACGCTGTGGCTCCTTGTTAGACAAGGAGAATGTGGGGGGGTTCCCTTCCTTTCCCCTCCCCTGCATTCCAGCCATTTAAAAGGAAACTTATTTGTAACCCAGAAGGTGAAGAATCCATACTGCCCTGCCAGTAATATTGTGGAGACTGATACTGTTTTCCCAGAGTCTCTTTTTTCACACAGACTTAAAAATAGATTTTTTTTTTTGCCCCCTTTGACAGGGAAATCACTGTATGACAATACCAAACCCATCTATTGTGTATTACTTTAATTGATCCCTTAAGTCTAAAGTATTGTAAATTCTTCGGTGCAGGAAGAAGCAGTTGGATCTGTTTGTATAAACCTAGCAAAAGAGGTCTGCATCTCCTTTGAACATGTAGTAAAAATAACATAGCTATATTATAGCAAGGAGAGCTTGTGTTTGTAACCTTTTTGGTAATTAATAGAAGGACAACAACTCAGATCAGTTCTAGAATGACATCAGCAACAAGCAAGCAGGCAAGACTTGCTGCAATGAAATAAAGCTGCAGTGAATGTGTGTAAGCTCAGACATAATTACCTTAATCCTCAGCCAGTATGAGTTTTAGAGCCAGTTAACTTAATTGCTTATTCAGTTTCTGTTTGTTGTGCAGTGATCTCGAAAAAAAATCAACAATAAGCAGTCTCTCTGCTCTGCTCAAGTTCAAGCTTCATTAAGCACCCAGAAAAATGTGCGAAATTCTGTCGTAAATAATTTTGTCTTCCTGCTCTAGGAATTGCTTTTTGCAAAGCACAACTGTGAGAGATAGCACACACTTTGCTACAAATGTCTCCAGGGAGTGGCAGAGATAGAAAGATGCATTACCTTGAGGAAAAAAAAAAAGTGCTTTTAGTGGGAACATCCAGTGATCAACATGTAATATTTTGGGATGCTAAATCCACACTCACCCTCTGCCTCTCACCACCTCAGTTCAAAAAAGAGACAAATCTTCCTACTCTGAGGCATTTAAACTTTTGCAGGGGGCAAAAGCTCAAGGCATTTGCATCATTCTGGTCCACTTACAGCCTCCAGAGTAGGCTTTAAGTGGGGTTTGATGATATCACAGACATGATAAAGTCTGCTCTAGTTGCCTTCTCTCCAGCCATTTGAATTGATACAGCCACTGTAATAAAAGGAGATGACTGTCCACCAGGGAACAGTACCTCCAGGGCATGTGGAATACCTGCACGGGCCATCTGGCTTTTTTGGGCCTTCTTTAGGGCCATAGGTGACCGCATTTTTTATTTGCTTTGAAGTATTGCCTGTTTGACTGTTGGTTATTCTTTACTACCTTCCTACCAGACTTTAAACAAATGCAGTTGACCCTTTTGTAGGCAGGCACTGGAACACAGGGTCTCACAGTCTGCTGTTGATAGTGCTGGTGTCTGTCTAAAGGAGATTCAGTGATGCATGTTTCTACAATAGGAAATCCCAAACAGAATTTGCCCAATTGTTTCATGAATAATTGAATTTTTCCTCTCTTGATTTTCTATGGGCACTTTTTGCTAGATTTGGGTAGCTGCAAAACTCTCCAGTAGAGCTCCAAGTACAGCTGATTTGAGGTGGTTTTTGCTCTCACTGCAAGATATGAGCATTTACACCATCATATTTGATATTTGTACTTTTCTTTCATTTAAAACAAATGTGCTTCTTGTGTCCCTCTGTACCTCAGCTACTCAGCTTCACTTCCAGACCAAGTATTCCTCAAGACTTGATGCTCGTGGAATGGGGCAGCTGGAAGTAGTGGCTAGAGCAGTGATGCTGTGAGCAGATATTGAAGCAGTTTCCTTAGTAACTGGCAGCATTTTGCAGTGCTGTCCTGCAATACACCTGAAACCTTGTCCAGCTCTTGATTTTTTGTTTCCTGGGGTTTTTTTGGTTTGGTTTTTGTTTTATGTCTCTGCATATCTGTTACTAGAGGGATGCTTTACATAGGGCTTCCAATGCCTAGTGTCAGGAGAAGCCTTCTTTCATCCCAGAATGAGAGAAAGAAAAGTAACACCTTGAAAAACACAGTAGTTGTCTGCGATCCAAGGATCCTGCAGGCGTGGTCTTGAAACATTGCCCTATTAACTGGGTAGGTAATCACATCTCATAATGTCCATAATTGAACTTATTGTACGAAATACGCACTATTTGCCTTCCCAGGGTAAGATTTGGATCTCCCAGCACGGTATCTCCATTTTGAAAATGGGTATGAAATGAGGGATTAATCATACAGGGAAGGACAAATAGAAAGTGTTTGTGGGAATTTTTTTGGCCTAAAGAAGCCCATAAAGATTAGCTACAAAGATCTCATTATACTCTTCTGTCTGGAACTGTTGATGATAAATGTGGATGTAGAGGACCAGTTTAATCCCAAATATATCAGTGTATCCACACCAGCAGCACTGAATCTCCAGCCATGTTTTACAGAGAGTAACCAAATTAAGAACTAAAAAATAGCCAAAGAGGTTTGCACCCTTGGGTTACATGACAGTGACCTGTCACTCACATTTGATCATGTAACCCAACAAAGCAACGGGTCTTTTCCTAATCACATATCCAGGATGAGGATACAGCCCTTGCATTGATTTATACAGGACACAATCACTCATCTAAGGTAACAAAACACATCAGAGCATAGAAGTCAGGGCTGGAGCATCTGGCCCCTCAGATTCAATGTATCAGCATGGGTTGGCCAACTTTCCAGTGAAAAGGGGTGGAAAGTTGCATTGTTGGTCTACCCCCTCTCCTTCCTCTTCTTCCCCCATTAAATACATAGAAAAGCAAGTGTTCAATAAAAATAACATTGTTTAGCCTTCCTCTTCTTTCCAAAGTGGCAATAACATAGAGCTTCACAGCCAGATGAGGTGGCATAAAGAGGGCACCAGCAGAAATTTTACTGCCTGGAGTGGGGTTTTGTCTTAATATTTAAAATACACTTTTAGCTGAACCCTCATACTCAGAGGTTGTCACCCTCATGGTCAGGACTGAAGAGTAATGGGTGGAGAGCACTAGGAAGCCATGAGGCTCTGCTGCCTGTGTCCTGGGGAGGGAGGTGGCAATGGGGATCCCACAGAGAGTGTTTGCTGTCGGGAGTGAGGAGCAAGCAGGTTTCCATGTCCCCTCATTGTCTTTTGCCTGAGATTGCACGTGCATTTGCTGTAATTTGAGATCTTCAGCAGTCAGAGAAAATATTCATTTTGCTCTCACGTACATCAAAGAGAAGGCTACTGTACTGAGCAGAGTTACAGTGCTGTCACACTGAAGGAACCTGCTGGTCCTTGTTACCTTGTACCACTGGAACGGGGTGATTCAGTGCCCATGCAGAGGTGGTTAATGAGAGGGAGGGATGGAGAGACTCAGGCCATTCCCCTATCAACATTCATTTCTGTGATACACTTGAAGGAGAGGGATCCTGCCTAGATGCACTCATACACCCATCCACATCGGACAGATGTGCCCTAACATATAAAATACATTGGCTTGTTACAGGCTGATTTTCATCCAGTCCAGCTGAGTCTGGTCCAAGTGTGTTTTAATTGTGTGAAGTCTTCATATATAGACAACAGTGCTGGTTCAGCTGCCAGGGCAGTGTAGCTCAGGAACCAGACAGTGATGCTCTGGAGGAGATACTTGTGGAAATCAGACTAGCTCAGAGAAAGAAAATTGGGGATGAGTTCCCTGTCACTGATGATTTTCATTCCCTATGCAGATTTTCTCTATGGCATTCTGCACCACTGAGCCTTACAAAAATATCTCGCTTATGACAAGCACCATATTGCTTCTCGCATCAAGATTAAAAAATACTCCACTGGGTAAGCAACATGTTACACTGTCAATGAAAGGAATACTTCTCAAATCCTTTCTGTTACACTGGGTGTCAGTGAGACTGTGAATATTGGTACAGTCTGCCTCTGTGAGAAAAAAGGGTTGCAAGATCATACCCAGAAACAATAAATGCCGCAGGTATGAAGTAAAAACATCTCTAGCCAGTACAAGTTTGTTTGCCAAGTGATAGTATCTGCAGTGTTGGTTGTAGCAATTAAGTCTGCTGAAACATGAAAACAAACACATCCCTCCACCTCCGGTTCTCCCCTCTGCAGCAGTGTTTTCATAAGTTAAAGGGGAATGTTCTTTGGTTGCTGCTTCTTGGAAGGCATATTAAACCTCACAATCTAGGCTTTAAATCACTTTCTAATACAATGAGGCGTAATGTGGAGAGGGCAGATGGGACAGATTATTCCACTTCTGTTTTCCCATGAAGCTTCTGACACAGGCTACTGTTGGAAGTTAGATAGTAGATTAGTTTGACCTCAGGTCTCATTCAGTATGGTAGCTCTTGTACTGTTAAACTCTATAAAGTATGCTGCTATCAAATTGCTTTTTACTGCTCTGTCTGGCCCCCTCCTGTTGATGATGTGTGTGGGAAGCCAAGCAAAATGTTCCATTAGTGTTTAGAAAGAGAATTTGAGATATATTTTTCAGTTGATGTTGTAGGATTTATGACTTGTATAATGCAGAAATTACTTTACTGGACTGGAATCATGTTATGTATTAATGAATTACCAGGATATGAGTCAGCCTTGGAATAGTTTGAGCAGGAAGGTAGCATTCTTCCACAAACAATAATCTCTTGATAAATCGTGCTGAAAGCTGTAATTCAATAGGAATTGTTTTTAAAGAGAATCAGAGAAAGACTATATGTGTATATCTATTCTCCACTACTGCACATTAATGCCATATTACTGCCCTCAAGCATTTAGTTACACTGATTATGGTCAGACAGCCTTTACCCTGAGTGCTAAACAGAATTGCAGTAAAATGACAACTCTATCCCAAATATTAAAAAGAGTTTCATTTTTCTGTGCTTGCATCTATGTTCCTGGGCCCTCTAAAAGTGCTCTGGTTTGCTTATTTCCTTCTAATGAGAATAAAAGCCCAACCTGTTGAAACAAAGGAGTGTGATTTTCTTCTGTTAGCCATGTTATGAACTGCTACTCCTTGTTTTGCTAACTTGGAGATGAGACCTCAGTTACAACAGGTGAAATAAAACCAAAAATCTAAGCTCAAATATTGAGTCAGTGGAATGGAGGAGTGTCTTCTGGGGTTTTGCTGGGTGGAGGATTTTTGATGCATATTTGCAAACCATAGTGTTGGTGTTTTCAGAGGGATACCTGCCAGGACTCTGCAGAGGCCAGCCTTTCTGGGCAGGGTTTTTAAGCAAGCCTTTGAGGCAGAGCCAGAGAACAGCAATTCTTGTGTATATTCAGTGGTCCCTTGACTTCAGCAAGAACTTTAAGTAAGCTGGGAATGCACAGGTCCACAGGAGGTGAAAGGAAGTGCTGCATTTGAGTTCTCAGCTGAAAACTGAAACTGTGTTGTTGTACTTGCTCTTCAGCCCTGTCAAGTAACACCAGGCATGTTTTCACCCAGACTAGTCCCTTGTTCCTTCCAGAAGTCTCACTAGCAGCTCCTACTAAAGGGTGATGGAGACAACACCTTAGCAAAGCGAACAGTTTCCTCTTTTCAAAAATACGGCTAAAAATCAAATGTATTGCAGGATGGGGGGAATGTTTCTTCCTTGATGCAGAAGGCGTAAAGCCTTTATTATGTTCTCCTCAGGCTGTTAGGCTGCTCTTACAGAGTTGCTGTATAAATAGTGGCTTGAGCAGAGTGCAGACGAGTAAACATATTTATGTTTGTAGGAAAACAAATAAACCTGCCTGAAGTTTCTTTTAATGCACTTCTCTTGATATATTGCTTCTCCTACCCCCAAGCTCTTGACGAAGTAGCACAGTTTATTCCTATAATAGCAGTGGATAACTCAGCTTGCCTTTGCCTTGGGAAATGATTGATACTGGAAAATTATACATTTGCTTATAAAATTTTGGCAATGTCTTGATAAAAGTACTTATTTTCTTTAAAAAAAATTGGAAAAAGTATTAACTTTAATTGCATTTTAGATTGTCCTAGCAAAACAATGGTGGGAGGATAAATGTAATAGGAGCCAAAGCCAATTGCCTCCTGCTGGGTTCCCAAGATTAACAAAGGAACCTGAGCACAACAAAGCTCTCAAGTAATGGAGAGGGATGGGGAGGAGCTAGGACAGGTGAGCATAGGCCCAAGAGCAAGGATAATGTCTGGGAAGTCTAAGTATTGACACAACTTCTGTCTCCCATTTCAAGATGTTCAAGAATGAAAATTAGGCTTTTGCCTTTTTGTTCACAGTTATCTCTTTCACTTCATGTCACAGCAGATTCCACCCTCAAAGCCTGGAGGACCTTGTGTTGCTGGGAAGTGATTGTGTCCAATTGTCACATAGAGAAATACAAATTGGCTCAAGAGGATCTTTATTTTCATACCATAAATACTTCTGTTTCAAAATCTTATGTCAAAGACAATCTGTACGTAATGTGAGGAAGCTATAAAGCATATAAGTTCAGTGTCAGAGATGTGTTGAGGATGGTGGTGCAGTCATGAGTAGATTTTGTAGTTCCTATGATCTGCCAAAATGCTTAGCTTAACTCATTTCCTATTGATTTTAACAGTAATAGGTTGTAAAAATGAGTAATACTGTTAAGTGTACTTAGGCATTTTTTATACTATTAGCTTTGGTTGTTAGAAGATAATGGTGCTTTACTCAGGTTCAGATTCCTATAGTGCATTTTTATATGTTTTAAAAATCGTTTGGAAATCCTTTTATAAGTTGTTATTCACAAAGATAGCAGCAAGGAGTAAAAGCAGGATGAGAGAACGCCAGGAGCTTATGGTGAGGTTAAGTGTGATGTGCTCAACAGAGAAAACCAGTACCAATTTGAAATCTTCTCTTACAAATGCCTTTATAGAACACCTCCCTAGGCTCACTTTGTGCCTGTGACCTTGGACAGATTTACTAATTTTATACCATTGTGTGTAGTTATTAGTAGGTTTTTCCCATGTTCCATGAGAGACCAGGCAAACTTTCTTACCTGCAAAAAAAAAAAACCCTTTCTTTTTTTAACTTCTCTATTTGAAAGTATCTGCAGAGCTGTCTCTGGTGGCCAGCATTGGTTTTCTCATTCTTCTCTCTACTAGGACAGCTGACCAAATTCAGAATTGAGCTTTGCTGAAGAATCAGAAGAAGAGGGAAACTTGGCTTGACACTTGAGACCAGGCACCTTTTCCTCCTCAGCAGTCACATGGGGAAAGTTGACACTGCTGTTCCCCAACTCTGCTTGCAGGACTGAGGTTTAGCAAGTAGTTTTGCTCAATTGTGTTTAAAATATTAGAAGAAATTATCTGCCAAAATTGAATTTATCAAGTAATCCTCTACCATTATTCTGTTTTTAAGTTTGGTGCTGCCCCCAAAAATAGCAGATGGTAGGGTCTTCCATACTGCTGCAGGGAAACATATCAGAAATCCTTCTTTTTGTCCAACAGCAGAGAAATAATAATGTCATAATAATGGTGGTGATAATGATGATGTATTTCACTATAGAAATGTGAAAAAGCCTGGTCCACATCCCATCACCTACAGTCAAAGAAACCCCCAAAGACCCCAAAGTTGGCTGCCAATTTTTGCCTGGCTGAAATTGCCAGATCCTGCAGTTCCCATCCAAAAGCATAAATCTTCCTGCCCCTTGGGCAAAGCTCTTGGTGATCCAAAAGCAAGCAAATCCATGGCTGATGCATGAGGCAGAACAAAACCATAGTGCCTGGGAGCAGACTTGGCTCTGCAGTGCTGACAGGAAGAGGAATGTGTGGTGGTCACTTGGCTTGGCACACATGTTAGGGGGAGCACACACGTGTTAAGGGAATAGGTGTTTGCTGCAGTGAGATGTTGTTCCACAGCCCCATTTCTGCAGACTCAGAGTAAGTCCTGAGGGAAGCTTGTGGAAGAGAAGGAGCTTGTGGATTCTGTGTGGAAGAAAAACTAAATATGGAATTTTTGAAAGAAACTGAAAAGAGAAGGGAAAATTAATTTGTTGTTACGTGAGATCACATAAAGCTCACTTGGAAGAGTTCCTAAAGAAAAGATTGTGTTTTCTGTGGAGAGGGAGCAAAGAATTTAGGCATACAATTTTATTGCCAAGTCTCATTTTTTAACCTGCTTTCTGTTTGTTTTCAAACCCCAGAGATAGCACAGTGGTTCACAGAAAGTGCAACTGGTCTCTTTTGATAAGGTCTGATACCAGAGATAAAGGAAACAAGCTGCCATTTACCTTTAAAGACCTTCCCAAATGTGCTGTCTTGTTCTTCCTAAAAGCAGTTCCCTTTGCTTTAACTTCAAGGTAAATAGTGGGAAACCAGTTGCTGTGATGTTAATGAGGGTGATGAGTTTTCTGGGTGAAGAGTGGTCCCCTTGGTGCTTAGCATCAAAGAAGGATCTGCCTACTGCAGTTCCTCGAACACTGAAGGGGCCAGTGAAAGATTGCTGTCTTTTAAACTGAGGTGAATTCACAGGAATTAATAGAGGCAGCCAGCCAGCCCAAGGGAACTGCTTCGTGTGAATCCTTCCTGCTTTCTTGTGTGTAACCTCAGGCCCAAGAAAATAATACGAGAAATCTAAAAAGAGATACCTGCTTATTCCTGAAAGGATCAGGTATGCACTGCACTTTTTAAGATAAATTATTTGGCCTTTACAAAATTTAGCAGGTAAAAAGGATCACACCAATTTGAGCTCTAAAAGTTAAGCTGATGGAAAAGACTAAGGGATCAGTTCAGGAAAACAACTAGGCAATCCATTCTGGGACAGGGATGCTTCTGGAGGTTACCAAGCAAAATGCTAGAGGCTGCTTAAGTACAGGAGGTTGGACTAAATGAGTATGAGTGTTTAATGCTGGCATTGAATATACTCATTCTGTCAAAATAAACGTCCAGTTTCTGGGTTATGTCTTGGAAGACATTCTTCAATTTCAGACATGTAGCAGAAGTGTGAGAACACACAGTAAAAGGAGAAAACAGTGATGCCCAGACATTCTTAGAGCAAAACAAGAGTATCTAAAATGATCAGACCAAAATGATAAACAACAGAGACAGCTGTAGCTCCCTAAACTGCATTTGCACCAGAGCTGTATGGAGTATCAATACTGCATTTGGTACTGTATGAAGACAGAGAAGGATGTGGCCTGTCCTAAGAGTGACAGCCTCAGGAGCAGAGATAGGGGGTTATTGAGCTTACTGTGGGTACAGATAAGCTGGGAGGAGGATGAAAACAAGCTGTTTCCAGGATCTCGATATACTGAATAAAAACATACAGACAGGATCCTGAGGCTGTGAGGTAGAATTAGGTAGATGATAATATTTGTCCTTAGTACAGCTCTATACTGTGTGCCTATCCCTGAAGCTAAGTAACAGTCACTTTGCTGTGTACTGCTGAATCCTTGAAACACCTCAGTAGGATGGTTACATAATAAGTCACAGGTTTCTAATTATTTATTGACTCTGTCTCAAACATATATTGCAGTTTTCTTTTGCTGTTTATATACATTTATTTGTTTTACTACCTCTTTGCGTTCTAACAAATCATCTCTAATAAAAAGCACATTTCCTTGCAAGCAGAATCAATTTCCTTCAGAAGTCTTTCAGTCCCTGATTAGTGGGTTACATTTGGTCTTCACTAATCACATACTTAACTGTGAGCAATAAAGTTCTTAAATAAATAAATGCTTTGGTCCAAGTCAACATTAGTTATAATGGACAGTTTCCCACTCAAATTTCTGAAATACAAGATGAGACTGTCCTACCTGGGCACTTAGATTCCCATTAAAATACAGCAATTAATGCCAGATCTGGTTTTTTTCTGCAGGCCATTGGGTATGTTATTAACAATTAAGTCTCAGCAGCAAGATGACTTGATTGCAGCTCAGTAATGCAGTGAGAAGTCTAAATGGGTGTGGGTTTTCAATTACTTTTAAAGGCCTGGAGTTATGGCTATTTTTTCCCCTTTTGTATTAGCCTGCTCCAGAAGCACTCAGTGGGAAGGTAATGAAGTAGAAGATTTGTACATTACTACATCTTTCCCTGCTTCCTTTTCATTGGTTTTATTATTGTAGGCTTTGAAACTTAAGGAGAAGTTAGCTATGAGCCATTCCTCCTGGTCAGGGTTGGCTGTGTATTACAGAGCTACATTCTCACACGGAGGATGCATTTTTACTAACTGTGAACAGGGCTAAGCCACAGTGGATCAAAAAACGTGAGATGTGGTGGAAACCCCGTCACATGGCTGCTGTAGCAAAACAATGCCTTCCCAGCATTGAATTTAAACCACCATTTGTTGGAGAACGTAGCTTGAATCATGACTCCCTGTGGTGCAGCAACCACTCAGATTAAGATATGTGGTTTCCCTAATGTCTGTCAAATATTGTTGGAAACCAGGCTGGCTCGGCTGTGAGGTGAACAACATTACATGGGTGGTATCAGTTCCCCGCAGAAATTGGAGGTGGGGGGAGGAGAAGACAGAATATAACTTTCAGCCAAAATACATACAAAAAAAGCATTAGTGTTTATTTTAAAAACATCATGTAACACTTCTTTAGAGTTTCTATGTATGTGTGCTTAATGAATGAGAACAAGGAAAGGCTCTGTTTCTCAGAGGAGCCGATAACTTGGAAGCTGAGAAAGGTGAACACAAAACATTCTGACTAACCTTGAGTTTGGCTTGTGTGCATGGCCTGGGGTGCTCCACACTGAGTCCACATTTGGCTTGGGGGTTAAAAATAAACCAGGGCTGTGTGAGATGGACAAAACAGAACTATATCTTGTGGGCCTTTGCATGAGGTGAATGTGGCCTTGTTAGGAGATAACCCCAGCGCCCTGAGAGCGCCTTTGCTGTGCTCACTGCCCCGGGACACCTCAGCCTGGGGCTCACCCCCCACCAACGCCTGAATCTGAAACCCACGGATTCCTTGCCGTGAATGTTCTTCATAGCAGCCTGGGCAGCAGTTATGAGACAGATAAAAATCTTTGCTGCCATAATCAAGGAATACCTAAACTTCCTGAGAGGACTGGACTGTATGGACTCACAACTGTAATAGCACCTTCAAGTATTGCTGTAATACCAAAACTTACCATTTTTGACTGATCTACCAGCGTTCAGGGTGCCATGAGTCACTTCTACCAATGAAGGAGTTGATGGTAGAGATAGATATTTCCTTTTGTTTTTATTGTACATTCCATTTCTAAGTAAAAAGTATTTCTTTTCTGTTTTACTTCTATTTGAAATAGTATATTTAAATTTAATTTATCCATTTTGCATATATGCAGTGATCTAGTGCCTGCTTCATGTCCTGCCTCACCGAACATAGACAAATCAAATGTAAGATGGGTTCTTTGCTTATAGTGTCCAGAATCTTTACAGTCTGCACTCTGTTCCCCATCCCTGTTATAGCTTTTATTGTCTTTGAGCCACTCCTGTCTTGTTCTCTGTAGCACAAATAGCACCACCAAATAACAGTGATCTCTCCTTTCCACTTTTATTTTCAGATCATGTGAAAATTACTCCAAGCTCATGACTAAACTCATATGCAGTTATGATATATGACCTGTGTTCTGGAAGGAGGCTCCCAGTTTCATAAATTGACCTAGCTACTTAGTGTATATTTCAGAGAAAAGCTGTTGAGATGACCATTAGTTTTCTCTAAACAACTTCTTCACTTGTTCTTAATATTAACAAACAAAATTACATTAAGGAAAACAGAGATGGGACAATCCTCATTTTTGAAGTAGATTTTTAATGTGAAATTGGGAAGCTGGGCATTGAATTCTTCAGTTCTATAACCACAACCCTCAAATTACACCTCTGTGCAAGTGAGTTTTGCACGTTTTCATTCTGTCAGGGAGTTACAGCAGTTCCTGCATCAGTTTGCAGTTCTAAAACATCTCTAAATCCAGCAGGATTTACCAGTCTCACCTGTGTGTGTGTCTGATGTTGAGCTGCTTGTTTGTAATGCTAATGCTTTTTGGAAATGTCCTGCTGTACACTTTGATTTCTTGATCACTGGTTCCTTTTAATTACTCTGAAATTTATTTTAGAGCAATGACAATCAGGAATACAGGGTACTGCATCTAAGGGCTGGAAACAGAGTACAGAAAGGAGCCTTTCTCTTCAGAGCTGCTGGTCGGAATCCAGCTCAGGTTCGGGCTTAGCAAAAATCACTGCCGTGTGATGGCTTCAGGGTGCCCTGCACTCTGTGTCCACAAATGAGTCAGTGTCCACATCACACAAACCACTGAACAATTGGTGCTACTGTAATTGGGAGTCTAGTGGCAGCACCACTGGAAAGGGCAGGGACTTGAATGAGCATGGAAAATGAGCTGCTCTATTCCCTGCTCCCTCAGGTCACCTTTGAGACACATCTGTTTGAGGAAACTTAGAAGAAATTCGATCTCTGGTAGCTCCCTTCTGGAGATAGAAGAATTTACTTTGCAGTACTGACAATCTGACACCCACTAAAAAACTTTACATTCAAGAAAAATAAAGAACATTATGGGATCGTTTAACATGGGAAAGCCTGAACTAAAAAAAAAAAGCTGCATATGATCAAAAAATCAACAATAAAATCCAAATGCTGACTTGAAATAATAGGAACCTAGCCAAACTAATATTATCAAGCATGGCCACTATTGCCAAAAATTGCTTCCCTCAAAACACCAGGGAAACCCTGTTCCTTTATTAAACCATTGAACAACCTCTTCCAGTTGAATCCCTTTTAGGGAAAAAATTAAGGAGTGCTTCCTCTGTTCAGACATTCTCTTTGGAGGTGAGAACGTGGTTTGCTAGAAGAGATATTGGACTTTATTCAGCCTGAGATGATGCCTTGATGCCATGGAAACAGGGGCTGGAAGGAGAGCCATCAGCAGCACAGGACACCATAAAGAGAAGTCTGGCACTGCCAGTGTGCCCGTGAATCCGTGGTGGAGCTTGGAAGACACCTTTGGAGGTCAGCTGCTCCAACCCCTGAACTTGGCACTTCCACTGGGTCTGCTATGAAGTAGGGAGCTCCTTGCTTAGATTTTATGTGTATCATTAGTATTCCTAAAAAAAGCTGGCAGGAAACGGATCATGCGCTACCAGCAGTGAATTTAGCCCCGTAGTCCCTGCAAGCTTCAAACAGCTCAGCTGTGAAGACACCTCTTAATACACTGAAATGACACAGTCACCTATGCTGATTGCAGTGGTGAATGTGGCATGAATTTTTGACTAAGTGAAAGTAAAAAAAATGTGGTTTATGTCAAATAAGTGCGTTAGCAAATCTGAAATGTTCTCAGACAGCTGGGACTACATGTGAATTTATGCCAAATGCAACTAAAAATAGAAAACAAACTTCAACCTTAAGCTGAAGTTTTCCACCGCGGTTCCTCAGAAACACAACATTTTGACTTTTCATCTTAAAGCAGTTAAAAAACTCAATTTAAGTAACTGTAAATCATTTTAAGAGCACCTCAGATCCAGAAAGTTAATTTATCAGTATTTATTTTGGGGTGTGGGAGGGGGGAAATTCAGAGCAACACAATACGAAAATGTTTGTATGTTTGAGTGTGTATGTGGGGGTGGGGGCGGGACTGTAACCTGTCACATCTCTGGTTTTGTATTTTTTGACTTCAGTAGATGAGGCTACCAGATTTTGTAGTGTTTTGTGTACAAAGGAGACAGGATTTAGATGCCCACGTTTTTTCCCCATTGTTGTGGTAAAGCAGGATTTGAAACCCGGGGCTGTGAAGGTCAAATTCCCAACTCTGTGGTCTCTTGTGAGATACACCTGTGTCCTGAGGGTGGTGGGAAATAAGCACATCCTTTCAGGCTAAATATGGAGAGGTATTGTGAAGCACCACAGAGGTGTGAGGGCCAGCTTCAAAGTTCCTGGGAGCCTGGGATAACAGCATCCAGAGCACAGATTTCAGAGTTTCAAAAAAAAAAAAAAAAAAAGAGGATTTCAGCATCCCAGCGTCCTGTATCACACCACCAGTTTCTTATAATGAAGAGTGTGCAGTGCATATTTTTCCCTTTTCTATGACAAGTGCTGAATTCCTCAGGGGGCTGGTGATTGTGCAGACAGGGCTCTGCAGAAAGCTAGGTCCCTCCCTGCCTTCCTCAGCCGGGAGCAGCTGGGGTTGAGGCTCAGCCAGGGGAACCTGCACAGGGGCTTCCCTTGTTCCAGCAGCCAGAGCACGATGCTGAATTCAGCAGATTGAACTTCTGAGAACAGCAGCAGGAGGGGGGATGAGGGCTTTAAAGGGCGAAAAAGCTACGGAATAGAAATGCATTTGGCCATCCTGAGTGCCTGTTACTCAGCAAGCAGTGGTCGTGTCATCAGGCAGACTGTTTTTCCATGGGCAAAGAGGGAAGTGCATCCTCCTTAATGTGAAGAGAAATAAGCCTTTTATGCAGCAACACAAAGTGCTGCATGTGAAAGCAGTGCATAAACACTATGGACTAAACTAGTGCAGGATAAGATCACTGTTGAGAAATATAAAATTGGTTTTGAAAAAGAGACTTCCAAGGTAAGTCAGAGCCAGAAAATGAACTGCTTTTGTAAATTTCCTGCAATTCCACATAGCGAACGAGCTTACACATGAATGAAACCATGATGTATGATTTGGCTTCTCAAGCATTAAAAATCCTTTTTAACTATAGCTGCGGTGTTCATTCCCAAATGATTTTACTTTGTGTATTTATTTAGAGAAAGCTGAAACAGTTTGCCATTTATCTGTATTCAAAAGCTGCATATTTCCAAGACTGTAAAGGAAACCTTAAAAGGAAATTACTTTAGGAATTCAAATGATGATATTTTAAAAAGGATACAAAAATGCATTAAAAATTAAGTAGATGTAAGAAAGAGAAAATCTCAGTTGTCATCTTTGTGTGACTTGATCATAGCAAGTGATTGTGATGCACACATAAAATTGGATAGCACAGATTTTTGTTCATCATGTTTATTTCATTTTATGTTATGCATTTGCCTGAACAGTTGCTTCCCACATTGTGAATTATCTCTTGTGTGAATGTTTTGAAACATTCAAAGTTGGAGGTCATATAAAACATAGCTGCTTATGACATTTTAATTTGTGCATAAACTCTCACACAGATTTTGGGTTTGTGTACACATACAGGAAATCCTAATTTTATAGTTCTTGAAGGTAAGTATTTGCATTTATAATAATGGAATGAGACCTAGAATGTTTCATTAAATGTCAAAACTATGTAAATAATGCTTGGATATAGGAATTGGATAGAATACCCTGAAGTATGGTGAGTTTTCAAAACACCAGCAGCTTTCCAAGCATGTACAATATGAAAGTCTAAGTTACATATGGTAATGGTGGTGTTCAGGTTTTATTCTTAAAAAGTAGCTCTAGAAAGTGTGGAAACTGTCATAGGAGTACTATTCCATTCATTTATAAGTCAGGAACATTGGAGGAATGAGATTTCTTGAAATCACCACTCAAATTATGTCATTGTATTCAATTTTCTGACCTATAAGCAGAAAAATTAATCACAGAAGAGATTGTTTTTTAAAAAAAGGATAATAAAATGAACTCAAAAGTGTTATTTTGCACAGATTGCTGTTTAAGGTACCTTTAATGTTTTCAGCAAGCCCATTTTGTCAGGACTGCTGTCAAATAAACCTCCACAGCACCTGCTCAGCAAAGCCTTTGTGCTGTCCTGGGAGCAACGTGCTCTTGGTTGCTTTTTTCATGGCCTGCTGGGTTGAAGAGGCTGTGTAAGCCAGGGTTTCACATTGCTGAGCAGTGATAATTAGAGATGCCTGACTTTTCTTAGGGGAAAGAGGTCATATTTTCTTGAGTTGGATAGAATGTGGACTTTGGACTAATATTTTCTGTGTTAGATGCAGCCTGTCCATTCCTGATGCTAGCTTATTCTTCAGCAGTGTTTTGCTTAGCCACTCCAACTCTGTACAGTCTTGTAAGGCAGAGGAGAAATCTGAGAGCAACTCCCTGTTCTGGTGGGCAGATGTCAGCGTGTTGGTCAGTGAAAGAGGGAGTCGCTTGATTCAGCCCAAACCTTTTTTCCTTTGTGCCACTACCGTCCCCAAAAGCTCCATACTCTCCCAGGCCTGATGGGTCAGTATGATCAGAAGTTAAAGGTTGCCATCTAATGGGGAACATACATAATACAATCTTCGTGGGGTTTTAGCAAATTACTTCTTCTTGTCCTTCTGCATGTACCTGTAAGTATTTTCTTTACAAGGCACTAGAGGAATGAGAACAACATTTTATTCAGATTTTACCTGGGATGGTAAATGATACTTTGTCAGTAACAAGACATTGCAACCCAATGAGAAAATTCAATCATTCACTGTAACCTGAGTAAGTCTAATTTCCTAATGCTTTTTCTGTGAATTCAGATATAGATGAGTGTTCCTTTGAAAGGACCTGTGACCACACCTGTATCAACTACCCTGGAAGCTTTGAGTGTCTCTGCCACAAAGGCTACACCTTGTACGGACTGACGCACTGTGGAGGTTTGGAAACTGAGTTTTGCTTACATGTGTGTTTGTTTGCTTTGTGAACTCTTTACAGAGCCATATATTCTTTTAGATTAAGGTTTTATAACTCAAGATGATAAAGACGTAACGTTAAAATAAACTTAAAATATCATGAGCTGGATGTGACTAAAATTTCAGCATCTCAAATTTGCTGAAGCATTCCCACGAGAAAAGCACCAATGAAAACCAGTGTCCCACCATTTTTTGCTCAGTATTTCCACAGGAGTGAGGTTACTCAGAACTGTTAGGAGGCTTCATACGATGGGCAACAAAGAGAATAGGGGAAGGATGTCCATTTTGAAAAGTTTATATATTTAGGCTCTGTTGGCATTTGTCCTTAACAGTCTGTGACATAAACTACCTGTGAAATGCATAACAGAAGGCTGTAGTGGATCTTCCTCCCATCTTCTGGGGAGTTACTTTCAACCTTTTTGGTATGACTGGAAAGAATTGGTGCTGTAATGTTTCATTATCTAGAGGAGGGATATTTTTGAAGTGCAGTATTACCCCAATGACCAAATTAGAGGTTGAACTGATGTAGCAGAAACAGATGCTGGCCCCTCACTTCTGAGGGCTGAGCTCACCTGATTTTGTAATGTCAACATGAGGCACTGCTAATGGTATCTCTGCATGGCTTCTTTTTTGGGAGAAAGGTGTAGGAGGTGTATGCTGGTCTCTCTTTTATAGAGGAGTATCACATGAATTCATGGTAAGAGTAGAGGCAGGCAGGAAGAGAAATAGGAGTCCATCTAAGGAAGCAATTTGGGATCAGACTCCACTTGAGAGCAGTTGTGAAAGCAAATTCAAAGTCCGAAAGTTTTTGGGATCTGTGTTATGTGAGGTGTGGGCAGACTGATCCTTAGTTTCACTGTTAATTCCTTAATGACCTAATGTACTATTTTAGGGAAAGCCTCAAAGTTTGGGGTTCTGCCTCAGTCTTTAAATAACCTTAAGCCTCAGTTCAGCTTCAGTCTTTTCAATAAGACTGAAGAAGGACCAAAACTCTAACTGGAAATACTCAGTGCTGAACTTTGAGCAAAAACATAACCAGATCCAAACCTCCTGCTTTTTTCCATTATGAGCAGATACAACATCACAACTCTGAATCCAGATTTGTCCAGGCCTCAAGTTTTGCCACTTAGGCCTGTCATTAGTTTGAGTCCTTGCATGCTTAATTTTGAAGTCTACCAGTGAGCCAGAGCATTAGAAATTCTGTGTATCTCCTGTTGATTCGGTGTCATTTCAGCTCATTAAATAAATAAACATCCTCCTGGTGGTGGGAAGAGAGGAGATGAGAGATTGCCCTTGTTGGCATAAGTACATGAATGATGAGTGCATGGACTGAAAAGGATCCACATCATACTGGCTAAATACTTTTCTAATGTCCCGAAAGTTGAAAGATTTTCTGTGGAACATCACTGATAACATATAGGATAGTTTCTTTGCCTTCTTGCAAGCTTTACCTTTTAATTTTATTCGAGGAGTAGAAGCCTAAACTACACTTCATCTGCTAAGTTTCTGTCGAATGCATCATTTCCTCCTTCACCTGAATTTCTAAAAGAAAACTCTGGGAATCACTGTGTAAATTTATCTGCTTGTTTTGCAGAAGTGCTATAATCTCACAGAGGTTTATGCCTTTGACATTTTTCTATATAATGCATTATTGTCTAGGTGCAGCAGAGACTTTTGAGCATGTTTTGTATCTTGTGAGTACTTCCAAGAATTTCAGTGGAACTAGTCCTGGCAAGTAAACTGTACCAGATGCATAAATCCATGGGAGAGTAGGAGCTGGACAGGTTAAGGACAAATACATGCAATATGCACTGAAGTTGTTTGGCACTGTCTGTCTTTATACATTTTTATTTAGACTCAGATGTAAAAGGTACAGTAGAAATAGATTTCCTTATGCAAATCATATCTTAATGCATGGTACATGTGTGTACACATGGTTAAGACTCTTCACAACTTTAAAAATGTTTTCAGATATTGATGAATGCAGCATCAGCAATGGTAGCTGTGACTTTGGGTGCCTTAATACCATGGGAAGCTATGAGTGTGTCTGCCCACCTGGAAAGAAGCTGCACTGGAATAAAAAGGACTGTGTTGGTAAGTGTGGAAGTGAGACTCAGAAGTGACTGTGGTGAGGTTCCTGTTCTCCAGGAGGGTGGAAAAGCCCATGGTTTTGCTTGAGAGAGGCTTTGTTTTCACAATCTAGACCCCAAATTAATTTTATAAACTCGGGTAACACCTGATCCTGTGGAGCTCCATGGGCTAGGATACAACTGCAGGTCAATTAGTGAAGGAACAGTATGTTGGATTTTATTTGTGTGGAATGCTTTTTTTAAGTTTATGAGTCCATTCACAGAAATCTAAGTATTGTTATTATCTTATGTATTTTATACTTTTGTCCTTAATTTGCCCTTTTCCCATCTCTGTAATGTCACCTGTTCCTCTGTTTACCTCTAACACTATTTAGAATATTCAAAATATTTAACTGTTTACAGGTAAGACATGGTATTCATGGTATAATTGGGGTATTCACAGAACCATGCCCCAATTTTTCAAATTATCTCTAAAGGTATCCTGCCTCATATAAAGTACTGATACTAGCTGAGTCAAAAGTATTAATCAAATGAACACAAATCCTGAGACCAAGAAACTTCTGGCACTTGCTGCTAGTGCCACTTTGTGGCAGACCTGAATTTCTTTATCCTTTAAATAGATTACTTCTTTTCTGGAGTCTTATTTGAAGCACAGAAAATCTTGGTCATGGCTACAGCCAAAGTATTTTCTGTGAGATTTTAATTCTGGTTTTTCATTTTTAATGAGAATGGCATACCTGGGCATTTTATGGCCAAATTTTTAACCACAAATAACTTCTCATAGGCACATTTGTGTTCCTGTTACTAGGGGATGATGCCTAATACCTAACTGGGAGCAAGAAAAAGGGGAATCTGCTTTCAGGGAATCTCTGCACATACAGAGAGAAAGCACTTCTTAATCTGGAGTAGAGAGCACTGCACTGGCCTCATGTGATCACACAATTGTGGCATTTTTTACATGGATACAGCAGTATGGAAAGCACTTTATAACCAAGGCGGGGTGGGGGGTGAGAGCCTCAAGCTGAATTCCAGCCTTTGCCATTATGTTCTTCCTAACCACAATTAAATGCTTCACTTTCCTGCTTACCTGTCTGTACATTACCTTCCCTGCTATGTAGAGAACTAAGCATCATGACAGTAAGAAATAGCTCACTGTTATTTGTAGTTATCCACTGGGTCTCCCTTGCCATATACCAGTTATTCCTCTGGAAAGGATTTTGTAAGTTAACAGCTGGGACTAAAATTTTTGGAGGTCTGGTATAAAGTTAGACTACTTGTGCAATATTCCCTCTCAATGTACTAAGAATGCTGTTCCCATGGTAAGAGGCTGTATTGAAAATATTTTCCTGGTTGTAAATTTCTCCTCATTATTTAAAATGCTCAGCTGGAAGATGGAAGTAGAATGCTCTTGTCTGTTGATGCACATTCTAGTATTTGATGACTTCAGTGAGGCTTAAAATGAGTGTCATCTCCCTGCTGATCACCTGCCTTTATTACCAACATTTTTGAGAGGAAACTATATTCTAAATTGTTACAAAAGCACAATAAAAAGCAGAGGAATTGTATTTAGTGATCCTGAATGCCACGTGATTTGGAGACATTTGCAGTAAAAAAACCCTCTCTTGCTGAGCAGTGGAAATTTGTGTTTTGTTGCCTCCTCAGTCCAAGGAAATAGTTCCTTTAAAGACATCACCAGAGCAACATAGAAGACTTAGGAGGGAGATAAGTGGAGGATGATTATTCCCATATTTGAGATGTGAACATCAGGCATGTTTATGGGACTTGTATATATTTATATTTAATGACCAGCGAGGCCAGGAATACAAACCAGCTGGAGGCTGCTGGGACTCTTCCTCTGCACTCAAGCCAAGACAGGCAACACTCATTCCAGCTACTGCATTGGAACTGCTTGGTTTCGTGCTGGTTTTACTGGGCTTTTCCCAAGCCCTGGTAGACCCAAACCAGTCTAGCTGCTACAGCTCTGGTGTCAGAAGCACCCCCTACCTCGGTGTGGTCTGCTAGTGAGCTGACAAGTAGGAAAAATGACATTTGCAGTACCACAGTCAGCAGTGAGAAAAACAAATGTCAGCCAAACCTGTCTTGTAAGGTGAGCAGGTTTGGAGGAAACAGTTGGAAGAAAACAGTAGCAAGAAACATTTGGAGAAAAATCATGTACCTGAAACAGCATTTCTGTGAGGCTGAAGCAAGAACTGCCCTTCAGCCACTTGGCTGAGATTTAAGCAGCTGCTGCAGAAATAGCTGCTTGAAGAGGTGCCCAGCTGCACTTGGTAGGAAGTCAGTGCAGAGGGGAACCTCTGGGGAAAGGAGGGAAGCAGTGAGGCCTCCTCCCTGTAGGAAGTGATGGCATGTGCCAACAGCAGCCGAGAATGAACTTTGTCATTTGTGAGGGAAAAGATGTACTTCAGTAATATTTCAATCCAAAAGGATGGCAAATCAAAATAAATGCACGTTTATGATTATCAGTGTCATACCATCATCTCAGGGTGAAGCACAGAGACTGCTCCAACAATTAACAACAACTTCATGTGCTTTCTGCTAAAACACAAGCAGTCCCTTATCCAAGTACAAAGAGTCACTTGTGAGACCTGCAGGCTTCTCTGTCTTCATCCTGCCATGAAGTGAAGATGAGAAGCTGGGTTTCTCCTTCACATGAGCTGCACTGTGCCTCATGCTGTGGACACTGATGTGAAATGGCTCTGTGATCTCTTTGTGTGTCACAGGGTCCCTTCTAGCATTGTTTGGGGCATTTCAGCAGTGTCTGAAAGGACCAGCAGGACCATCCATCTCCATCCCAGCATCTCCTGCCTCACTTCTGCCTGGCTCGGAAGGTTCCTAGCTCCAGAAGCTAGAGCATAGAGCTAAAGTTTAAAAGTCTGTGAGAGTTAGAGAATTAAAAAATACCATTTTAGTGGTCATCTAAACAAACAAATCACTGTGCACAGTGTGTAGTTGGTCTGTTAAAACAGAGAGCTCTGCCTCCAAAAGGGGGAAAGGAAATCTCAGGGCATTAGTGTTACCTGTTGCTTCTGAGATCGAGATGTGCACACAGAATTGTGCTCATAGAGTCACCTGCCTATCCAGATCCTGAAGTAGAGGATAGGAGGGAAAGACTGGTCTAGAATTTAGGTGTAAAAATGTGAAGGAGTTTCATTTTCAAGTACAAGCTCAACATCCAAATCCAGACGCTATCCCTTAACACGTGCTTATTTCAGAAATACGTGTATCTGCCATTATGGTTTTTGCCCCTTCCTGCCTTTTCTCACCATTGTATCCAAGTGTGCACACAAGGTTCTGGGTTGGGCAGCATCCGATTGTTTCATATGTCTTTCTTTTTTTTCTCCTCAGAGATGGTGAAATGTCTCCCAAATGCCAAACCAGCTCCCAAGGCTCAGCTAGTGTGCAGTAAGACAGGAGGCATAGAGAGCTGCTTCCTGTCGTGCCCATCCAATACTCTTTTTGTTCCAGGTTTGTACAAAGTATTTGTCCTCTTACGTCTAGGGTGTGACTTGATGATTTTTCTCTGTTAATGTATTCATGATTTTTGCATTCATTTTTTGATATGGACAACAGTAAATGAGCAAAACATCACTATAAATTAAATCAAGAAGAGCGGATTGTCAACTACACATGGGAACTTTGGTCCTTCATTGCCTAATTTGAGGTGTCAGTTGCGAAGGTGGGAAAATTCTAACAAAAAGCTTGTATTAAAAAGTAACAGGTATTCACTGAAATCAGCTGTTCATTTTTGCCCTCCCTTTTGTCACAGCAATTCAATATATAACAACATTTTTCTGCACCATCCTGGTTAAAGTGGATGTGTCTCTCAGTCCAGCTGAGTAGTATTTATAAAAATTTGGGCATTTTGTTCCCTTCTCTCCTTTTTTTTTTACCATTTGCTACTGGTAGTTTTCATCTTCACAGTTTTGCAGGGAAGGAGGGGGGGATTGCTGCTGCTTTTTCATAGATATTCTGGCACAGGATTATTTTTGAGTGTCTGCTTTTCACGTTTAGTCTTGGCCCTATATGCAGTCAAGCTATTCAGACTTTATTTTCAGTTTAGCAGAGATTATGGAACTGTGCATTTCCAGGACACGGTTTTATCTCTGCAATATGTAGACACTGTTCTGGTTCTAAGTATGCCATTTTTGTTTCCGACAAGAAATTCTGTCAGAACCTGAAGCTAAAATTATTATGAAAGTACATGGTTTATTTTTTAAATTATAGGGGTGATCAAAGCAGAAGGACTTCGCCATAGACAATCACAAAATATTTTTTACATGTGCACAGCTAACCTTGTGCCAAATCACTTACAAAATTATCATTTCAGTGCCGGAAGAAACAACTCTTGCCGTCAACACTGTGAAGTGTTCAAGCATCTGGCGAAGTATTTCAGCCATTTAAAACCCAAGTTCAGCACTTACGATGTCTCCTTGTTTAGCAGCATTAAGAAGTTGAAGCCTCAGGCAGGTGCTTTGTGAGGCTGTTGCCCGTGTGCTGACTGTGTTCTGTCCCCCAGACTCGGAGAACAGCTACACGCTGAGCTGCGGCGTCCCCGCGCAGCACGGCAAGGCGCAGCCCAGGCGCAACGCCACCCTGCCCAGCTGCTCAGGTGGGTGCTGCCCTGCTGCTGGGCCCGGGGAGGGAGGGCATGGACCTCCAGGGATTGCAGGACACCAGGCTCGTTCGTTAGGTAAGGCAAGGGTTAAGGTGTTGCCCAATAACAAAAGGAAAAACCTTGCAACAGAGTTAAAGTGTTAAGATAGAAAAGCAGCTCTTTAATGAAAGCTTTCAGGTGTGCAAAGTACGGCATCGTGCACGTGTGGTACAGGAGTTCTGTAATTCTCTAGGGTTAATTAATTAGTATATCTGGCTGGGACATCCAATAGGAAATCAGTTATCCCAGTAACCCACCCTTGGGTCAGCCCCCTTGGAGTTTCCCTACCCTATTCTCTTGATATGTCTCTTAAGTTCTGGTAGAAAATACGATGTCCTTGTCAGGAATTCTCTTCTTAAGAATAAGGCTAAACATAGTAAAAGACAAATTCACCCAAAATCCAACAAGATGTGCAGAGCAAGTGTGGTACTAGCACATTCACTGATCTGTGTGGGCTCAAGGGTAGGTACTCACATGAAAAAAATGTACTTGTGGCAATGAACCCCCTTGCACAAGCTGTGTAATTCTTGGGCTGCCTCTTTTCTATGTCACAAGAAAGCTTTTGAGTCTGTTTGTAAAAATAAGTTTCAGATCTCATTTCATTTCTGTCCCAGTGGTAGATTTTTTTACTTTACATCAACAGATTCCCTGGCCCCTCCAATCAAGCAGAAAGCTCGTTTTAAAATCAAAGATGCAAAATGCCATTTACGGCCTCGCAGCAAAGAAAAAACAAAAGATTCTGGGAAGCAGGTTGTTTCAGGTAGGTGGTTTCTTCCAGCATGTAAACAACACTTTTTTTTTTTTTTTGCTTGTTCATTTGCATGCTTTGTTTTCACACTGCAGACAGGAAAAAAATCAGTCGGAATTTAAGTTCAGGCCAAGGTTCCCACTCTGGCTGAACAGTGCCTTGGGTTGGATCTTGGGGGCTGAAAATCTCACCAGTTGCTTTGAAAAATCTTTGTTCAAAAGTACATGAGTTGGGAATTAAGCTGATCCTTTTTCTGGCCTTGATAATGGCAGAAATACCCTGAGACAAAAAGCTATGACTAATGCAAAGTTATGTGAAACAGGGCTGGTTTGGTTTGGTTTGGTTTGGTTTGGTTTGGTTTCCCCAAATGAGTTTTTTAAAAGAAAACAAAAGCTGTTATTTGTTTGGTTTATGCTGGATTAGTAACCTATTGTGGCACCAAAGAAAACTCCTAAGAGGGAAGGTTATTACAAAAATCTGATGTTACGCAGCCTCAGATCTTTTGTTATGAAAGAGTGAGTAGTAATGATGTTAGAAAAAATATTTGTAAGATTTAGATGTAATTAACAAAAATGTGGTGTTAAAAAAGCTATATTGCTGCTTAAAATACCAAACATCTACTGGTGATCCATTCTCTGTTGTGAATTTGTCTTACCACCACTTTCACTAGTGAGTGTTAAGTCTTATATGAGCCCAGAACACAGAAGAGTAAAAATAGCTGTTTTTAAAAAAAGTGAATGGTTTAAAAATTTAGACTCATATTTCATCTTTACCCTGCAATCTACACATTTATGCCTCTAATTTTGCAAGTGTTGACTTAGGTCTTTGGCATTAAGATGCTTGCCCCTGTGAATAAGATGTGATTATCAGATTCATTTTTAAAGTCATAGAAGCTGAATTTAATTTTTTGGTCCATACAATCCCTTGGATGCATTTCCTTGTCCTTTGCTTGCTTTGCTTTGTGTTTATGTCATCTGAACCTCTAACAGTAAGATTATACCATACAACCACACCCTCAGAATTAAATCCTTCTGGTGGTTTGAGTGCTACAAATTGCTCCCTGACCTGGAAGGTCTATCACCTGTGGCAAACTATGATTCCTGCTCAGATAAAACCTTCCAATACATTTTCATAACCTCACAATCAAAGCCTTTTAAAGCCTTTGCTATCCGATGATTGTCACTTCTGAAAGGGATGGAATACCTGCTGATAGTTTCTAGAGGCCCAGGCCTGACATTCTCATAGATTTATGAAATTGACTCTCTAGCCATCATCAAATGTCTGTTTATAGTATTTGCTGATTTAAAATAATTTCTGTAAAGAGCTTTCTAATCCTTATGCAGGAAAGGGCTGGGCAGTTTTTAGGCATTGGAGGTAGCACTGCGCAGCTGAGCATCACCAGACTGTGCTTATGCCTTCTGCATTCCCTGGCAAAAGAAGCAAACCCAGCACTGCCCAGAGAAGGAGATGTCTCACAATACACAGGAAACACTACGAAGCCTGTCACTGCATTCATGATAACCCAGTGAGATATCACTTGTTAGCCTGTCACTTGCCACTTTCCTACTTGATTTCTTTTCTGTGTTGCTTCTCTCATGCAAAGGAGGTCAGTTCTCCTGTACAGACAACTGTCAGGTGACCTTTGTGAATCTCAAGTGCGATTCCTCCAAGAAAAAACGCAGAGGCCGCAAGTCACCATCAAAAGAAGTGTCCCATATCACAGCAGAGTTTGAAGTGGAGATGAAGTCTGAAGAAGTCTCAGGTTTGTGAAAGATTGTTCTACGGAGAGAAATCAGAATTTACTTCCTCAGTGTGTTGTTAAAATCTCTTTGATGCTATTTCATCCAGCTGCCATGAACACCTTTTAGCACAAGCCTCACTCAGTGGCCTTTCCAAACTCAAAGTTTCAGAGATTTAATTGAAAAGAACCAGGGATGAAATTAAGCCAAAGGAACAAAGATTAAACCTGCGTCCAAATTCCTTCAAGGCCTTGAGTTAAGTCATGTGCTTTAATTCAGTCTGATTTCTTTAAACAGCAGAAGTGCTAATTGATATACAGGGAACATAAAGATTAGGTAGAAGTTCTGCAAAAATGATGGTAAAAATATCCTCCAAAATGTAAGTTGCTGAGTATTTAGTCTGTGAATCACACAGTTTTATCACACAGTTGATAAATTCATGTTTTCTTACCAAACTTCAGGAATAAAACTAATTGATTTAAGTTCTTAATGAGATGGAATATTATCTTATAAATTCCAGCCAAAGAAAATGTGGACTGAATCCTATAAAGATGTCAGTCCTCAAAGGCAGATTTCTTAACCTTGAGGAGCGCCTCATTAGCCAAGTGATTCAAACAGTAGTCGTGCATGAAAGCACCTTTCTTTTTGTCACTGACACGAAGGTGTTTAGGTCAGGGAAGTGGCAGGAGTTCCTAATCAACTGAGAAAAGCATGGGCAGTGAAAATTCAGGAACATTAATGGTGGCAGACTGAACACACCTGGAAGGAGAACACATTGGGATTGTCGCTTTCTGCAGTACTCAGCATGCACTTTTAGGCCATGGAACTGTTCCATGGACCTCAGGATACTGTCCTGTCCCTTTGAAAGGCCTGATCTTGAATGCAGTGAGCTGCTGCTTCAGTTTATATGGACAAGACAGTGAAGCAAACAGAGGCGTCACAGTGCAACGCAGGCTAAGCTTTTTGTTAAGCACCTCTTTTAAACATGAATCTCAATTGCTTCTAGTTTTGTTATCATTTCCCATCTAGACACCTGTAACATTGACTGTGTTCGGAAAAGGATGGAGCAGAAGCTGCAAACTGCAATCAAAACATTGAGGAAATCTATTAATAAACAGCAATTTTACATTCAGTTTTCTGGGACAGAATATGAAGTGGCTCAGAAGCCAGCTAAAGCTACTGAAGGGCATGAAGCGTGCAGTACAGGGCAAGTACTGCAGGATGGAAAATGTGGTAAGTCCCAACAGCTCAAATATTCAGTCATATCCCCCAAAACAAGCAGTCCAAAATTACCTTTTCCATGGTGAACCAGGGAGGAAATCTCTGAGATAATGATTGAGAATTTAATACTCCATATATATGCATGGACCATAGATGGTTCATAAGACTCTGAGGGGAATTCATTAGATGGTTGTAGGAAATCAAAAGCATAAATATGGATACATTCCCATGCTGTCAGGTGGTAGGTATCAAAACCTGCCACAAGACAATGTTGGCAATCAGTTCCCAGTTGCTCCCATCTTATCAAAATATAATTACAATTCCGTAAAATAATAATAAGATGTTTACCTCGTTGCTATATATTTACTTTTACACCACCACTCTCACTCACCTCACCACCAAATAATGTGTGATCCATGGATATGTTCTATTTAATGCTCAAGAGGTCCAGTTAAAAAAAATTATAGCAATCTATTTTATGTAAAATACTTAATTTCTTTAAGCCTTTTCACATAGGCACTCTATGTGCTTTGCTGGGGACAGTGTGCTTGTGCAATCTTATTAATGGCAGTTCGCAGCACTGCAAGCTTTCTAATCACTTATTCAAAAATCATCATATCTATTTCTCCAGCTTTTTAGACACCAAGTGATTTACAAGCCAAAAGAAGTCAGATGTGATAGGTGCTTCCAATGAGTGGGTTCAGAGGTAGTTGTCATCATATGGGAACAGTGGTTTATAAACTGTATTTGAAAGACTGTTGCTATTAGTTTCTAGAAACTCAGGCATTTTAACCACCCCTATCCAGCAGAGAAAAATGTGTAATGCAGTTACATGCCCTGTTGTAGCAAGAAAAGCTCATGTATTCATATCTGTATTTAAGATGCTGTACAGCTGGGGTATCTGAGTTGCAAGAGACACAAATTATTACAGGGAATACATTGCCCATGGAGAAATCTCTAGAACTGATCTCAGGAGACAGACTTTTTCTAGTCATCTGCCATAAACCCAACTTGTAACTGCACCTGGTATAAACTAAAAGCTCACATTCCCCACACTTTGTGCAGCACTGCTTTAATGAACTGCAAGATACTGTTTTAAGACTGCACCCAGTAACACACGTGTGAGAAACACCTGAGTGCATTACAAAGCCATTTAATAGTTTGAACAATAGAAGTAGGACCTCACCCTGATAGAAGTTGACCTAGACCACAGTGGAGATGTGGTTTACACCAGGTGAGGATCCTGGCCTAACATGTGCGAAACACGTGCCATCATAATCCTGGGGCCAAAGACATCCATCTTCTCTAAATGTTTGCTATTAGGACAAATAATGTGATCAAAATGAACATCCTTACGTAACCTCCCCTTCTCTTTCCTCAGTTACCTGCAGCACGGGCACCTTTTATAGCGGAGAACACAATCAGTGCGTTCCGTGCTCGCCAGGAACGTACCAGGACACAGAAGGTCAGCTCACCTGTGAGCCTTGCCCCAGTAACGATGGCCAGGGAGTGGCGGGCGCCCGGAACGTGTCGGAATGTGGAGGCAAGTTGAACGTGGTTATAAAAGCTTTAGGTGTTGCCACACACCCTGTGAGGCAGGGAGGCTGCGAGAGGAGAGAGCCTGCCACACTTCTGTCTTGTAAAGGTAACAGAAGAAACCTCTGTGCCCTTACGAGAAATGGAGGGTTGGGCTTGGGCCGTGCACTCACATTGCTGACAAGAAGATGGGATCTGCTACAGCAATGTGAGTTGTGGTATGGAAATGAGCAAGCCAAGCAGAGCACTTTGTGCTTCAAGTCAGGTATGGAAGTACCTTGACTTGTAAGGATTCATCAGTATATTGTGAGCCAAAGAAATGGATTACTTTGGACTGGTATTGGTGAGTCTAATAATGAACCCACTGATTTAATGTTTTGCATGAGATGCAGCTTACCTGCTCTCATTAGCAGCAATTATAAATTTGAGATAGTTATGCTGCAAGGATCTGTAAGCCAGACTCAGAACTAATGACTGCAACTTTCAGTGCTGCTTGAATGCACTGTAGCTTTTGGCAAGTGATGTAGCATCTCTGATTCAACTTCATGATTTATAAACTAAATTATAATGATGATAATACCTGGTGCTTCTACTGTAATTTGATCAGTATAAGTTTTTAAGACAAAAAACCTGCTAATTATTTTCTTTACCTCATTTCATTACAGACTATTAAAATCTACTTTGTAACAGATACATTATCTGACTTTTAAATAAATCTGTCCTATCTGCTGCACAAGTTCTAACTTGACAACTCATCCATGCAATTTACATTAATGCTTTCTTCAAGGATATCTAAAGTGAACACGTGGCAAATGTCACTTGAGAAACTGCTACTTTTTCCCATCTGCTGAATAAAAAATAACTGTAGTGTCTCCAGTCCAAACATATGAAAAATTTTGCTGATTTGCTGTATGAAGGAACTATCAGAGGAAAAATTTGAAACACCTGTGCATCTTTGCTATGCTGATTTGTATTTATCCAAAACACAAGAATAGCTTATCAAAATACAGTCTGAGTTTATAAAGATTGACTATAGCATACTGACAAAAGCAGCATAGCAACTAGAGGAAAAAGACTTTTGTTTCAAGGCTTAAATTGGAATTACTGTTCTGTACAACAACAAAAAGAAACCCTTCTGATTATTTTTGCTGGATGGATTTATCTCCCAGTATTTACTGTCAGATCACAACAGTGTTTTTCTGCTCAGCTCTCCCCTTTTCCTCTGGAAGTGGCAAGAGAGAATATGCTTTGGACTTCATAAATTTCCCTGTCAAAGATTTTATCAAAATTTGTGTCAGCACGTGATGAAACAGTGTATTTTTAATAGCCAAACTTTGTTAGAAATGTACTCACTGCCAGTAATCAATAGTATTTTTGCATCCTATCTTCCAGAGCAGAAATGCTTGTGCAGTAATCAATTAACTTTTACTGAAATCCTCACTGCTAAAGGTGAGGTATGTACATTCCACAAGTATGTCAGAGGTTTTAAGTGCCTGTTGTGCAGAAATCACTTGTAGCTGCAAGTGAACTCCGTGCTGGGGGAGTTGCCCCTGCCTGGATGCCAGGCACCCACCAAAGCTGATCTATCACTGCCCTCCTCAGCTGGAGAGGGGAGAGACAGGATAACAAAGGTCATGACTTAAGGGCAGGGAGAGACCACTCACCAAATACCAAACAGACTCGAACTGGGAAAATTCAGTGAATTCATTACTAATCAAAATCAAAGCAGGATAAAGAGAAATAAAATATCTCTTAAAAACACCTCTTCCACACTCCTCTCTCCTTCCCAGCTCTACCTCCTCCCCCCCAGCAGCACAGGGAGATGGAAATGGAGGTTCTGGTCATTTCATCACACTGATGTTCCTGCTGCTGCTTCAGCGTGGGGTCCCTCCAACAGGAGACTTCATTAACTTCTTCAGTTTGACTCCATCTCATGGGCAAGAGTTCTCCAGATGAGTCACTTTTCCACAGGGTCAGTCCTTCAGGCACAGCCTGCTCCAGCATGGGTCCCCCAGAGGGCCACAAGTCCCACCAGGAAACCGGTTCTGGTCTGGGTTCCAGTAACTGATTGGACCAGGCCAGGTACACCAGTTTTGCTACTAAAAACAAGAGCAGAATTGTCTTCAAATTAGTAACATCATAATATTTCTCTGAGGTCTGTGTCACAACAGCCAGTTTGTACAGTCATATTCCAGCCAGCTGGGATGGAAGAACAAGTAAATCCTGGAGATCCTGGCCCCACAGGTGTCCACAGGAGTTTGGCTTTTGGGGGGACAGAACCTGAACTTTGCTTTCACTCAGGGGCTCTAGTTCATCCTAAGAACCAAAGTTCCTTGTTCATGCCAAGCACCCAAGATACTGAATGCCCCAAGCATTTCCCAACAAGTACCAGGGCTCTTACGAGACTCCAACAATACCTAGAGCTCTCAAAACTTTCTTGTTTTCCAGCCAGTTGTTTCTGTCTGCTGTGAAGTTCTTAGGGAAGCTAAATTACAAAGTCCTGGGATTAGGCAGCCTCAGGGAATATGTAGCATCTCACAGCGCTGGTGTCCCCATCTGGAGTGGTGTGAAGATACACATTCATGCCATAATCCTGAAAAACCTGACATCCTGCTTCTCAGGTTGTCACAGAGTAAAGTACTCAAGCTAGCGAGAACCAAGCCAAACAAATGCCTATCAGAAACTGCCTGGAGAATGAGTTTGGAAACTTCTGTCAGTAGATTCATTGACAAAACAATTTGCTTTACACAAATCACTACTTCCTGGCAGAGGAGCATCTGACAAGCACTACTTTTCACAACTACGTGGAAAGCTGCTAGTGTTAGGTATTCTCACAGAGAAGGTGCTGGACTGGTACCATCCCATCTCGTAAACCCCATGATCCACTGTCCATATCTCTAAAATGGAGATACAAAAATTTGCTTCATAGGCATGGTGCAGTTTCATTTTTCCCTATAAAAGTGCTTTGAAATATTGAGATGAAAGCCTTGGTGTAAGTACAAAGTATTCTAATGAAATCTTAATAGACCCATTTCTAAAAAAACCAAAACAAATTTAAAAATTATCCAGACAGAAACGTAGTTGCCAAAAAGCATATTATGAAACTGGTTCTATTTACTGGTGGTAGTTTTAGGAAGAAGATACAGGAACAATACAAAATTTGCAGGTAAGACTAGAAATTGATCTGCAGCTGTCTTGATGTCACATGTTCAAGTGAAAGAAAGCCTTGCTAACTACTACTGGGTTTTATACTCCATCCAGAAAAGTCAACACACTAATACAGTTTATAATTTTCAATTTCTAGGGCAGTGTTCTCCTGGGCACTACTCTTCAGATGGTTTTAAACCTTGTACAGTCTGTCCTCTTGGTACATATCAGCCTGAACCAGGAAGGACCCTCTGCTTTCCCTGTGGCGGTGGGCTTGTGACCAAATACGAAGGTGCTGTTTCCTTTCAAGACTGTGAAACCAAAGGTGAATTCAAAATCTTTCCATAATTCATCTTCTTACTTCTGGGCCTTTGGTTTATTATCATTAGTGCCAAGGGGCTCTTGAAGGCTCCAAAACAAACATTGTCACTGTATGGGCGTGTGATTAAATGAAATGGTCAAGAAATCTGTAAACTGGGAATGGTCTCCCAAGGTTGTGCAGACTGAAAAGGATTTATGGTTTTCTCTGGAATTTAGCACAGGCAAGTATGGGGTCAGCACTGCAGCTGGTAAGGGAATCAGCCCCACTGTGTGGCAGTAAATAACACAAACTTGGATTAGACAATGCTTTAGCTTTCTTGTCCTGTATATTTTTATTTACTGTGCCAAAAATACTAAACACTGCAGAAGTTGTATGAAGTTACAGATTGATTACTCATGGGCTAGGCAGAAACTGTAAGCGTACAACGCATTCTGTATTCCATAATATCAACTTCCAGTGCCAATGCTGAAAAAGGAATCTGCCCAAATGCATTTTGGTTTAGTTACTGGAATGACATGCTGGTCCTGGCAAACATACACTAATGGAAACTTCTCTCCTGCAACTGTGAAAGTAATTTTTCTTGTTGAGGTGGATTTACATCCACTTCCTTTTATTACAAATATATTAAATACAGTGAGAGATGTGTATCACACATTTCTAAGTCATAAGGGTTCAGCTCTAGTCATGGGGTTTCAGTTGGAAATACTGGGAAATACAGGAAGCTGGTGTCTTTTCTGCCCTTTATGGCCTAATGTTGCAGACCAGGTATGTCCAGGGCAGAGGAAAGTTCTCTCAGCACTGGAGGTTGCTACTTTTTGAAAATAATACATCTCATACCTTGCAGTTCACTGTTCTCCTGGACACTACTACAACTCCACAACACACAGATGCATCCGGTGCCCTGTGGGAACATACCAGCCTGAGTTTGGTCAAAACTACTGCATCACCTGCCCTGGCAACACCAGCACAGATTTCGATGGCTCCACCAATGTCACGCATTGCAAAAGTAAGTTACATTTATATCAGTGACACAGAGCGTGTCTTTGGGTCTGAACTGCAGCTCGAAGGCTCCATCTGTCAGGCTGGACTTCAGTTTTGTATTTCCTAGTTAGCACATATCTGCTGCCAGAGAGAATAGTAAAAGCTGGGAAAACAAGAAGGAAAAAGAGTTGGGAAAGTACCACTTGATGCATATGAGTGTTTTAGCTTTAATATGATTTCACAGAGTGCCAGCTACAAGTTAAAACTACAGAGCCTTTCATTTCCCAGATCCTGTAGCTTGTGTTAACAGTGATTAGTATTTCTCTGTGTCTCTGTAGACCAAAATATCTTCTATCAGAGTAACTGCCATTTTAGAATAATTATAAAATATTAGAAGATACGGTCATGCATGCTGCATTTGCCAGGAAATCGCTTATGACAGTGAGATCTTCTTGGAGGCTTTTTTGCAGTACTCAGTCTCCTATCTTAATTACCATTTTAAATATCCCCAAGGATTTCAGTGCAGTGTTGTTTGATCTTTTGTGAATGACTGATTATTTTAGGCAAGAAATTTTTTCATCTCTACCATGCTAATTTAAGAGAATGTTTCTATAATAATTAAGCAATGTTATCTAACTAACTATTGATGTGCAGATCTACTGTAAATTTTTATTCTGATTATGTGCCATGTGTCTTTTAAGCCCTTCTTAATTTCTAATGTCATTTGAGTAAATTATATGTTTGTATGGAATTTGAAGAAGTTTGATGATTTTCCTGTAAAATAAAACCACCCTTGTTACTTTGCTGTCTTAGATCCTCTCAGTTTTCAAGCCAGTTTCTGACCTTGCATGGTATTTGAGGGTTGGATTAAGCAAAATATTTAAACACGTATCTAATTTTATGTGGATGAGTAGGCCTGGAGAGATCAAGCTTAAGTAACTTGTGCCAAATTCAGTAGGAGTTTTGAAAACTCAGAAAGAAAACCTGATCCCTCAGTGGAGATTCTTTATTAACTGGTTTAATCGAAGATGAAGCAGTGCAGATCTGTAATCAAGTAAGGCTGGCTATTGGGACCAGCACAAACCCAGTTAAAAGCCAAGTAAGTTAAAGCAGAATATGTTCTGCATGTCAGCACGGTATCCATGGTAACCACAATCAGATCATGTTTATTTACCTGTGTTTCTCAATCTAATGTTAAAGCAGCCTGGATGAAGCTTTGAATCAGTTCCTGCACTGGAGATTAAGGTTTTGCAATCCGTTGGAGCAACCTTGTGGATCAAATACTCCTTTACAGCAGGACAATGTGTGCGTTTCTAAAGCCACAAGCACGAGTTTAGACTTGCTGGTGACAGATCTAGGAAAACATCTCAGATTAACTAATCAACTAACACAAATGCTAATTTATGTTTCTCCCCAGACCAGCACTGTGGAGGAGAACTGGGGGACTACACTGGCTACATTGAATCGCCCAACTATCCTGGAGACTACCCAGCTAATGTGGAATGCATTTGGAATATAAACCCACCCCCAAAGAGAAGAATACTCATCGTAGTACCTGAGATATTTCTCCCGATTGAAGATGAATGTGGTGATGTTTTAGTAATGAGAAAAAGTGGTAAGTTGCCATACATGGGTTATATTTTCTGCAAACTGATGGAGTGAATAGTTCATATTGAAGGGATGACTGTCTTCAGTGCAGCCAGTGTTTCTGAAAGGTTTCTTGAATGAAGTGGCACAGCAAGTTAAAACAGAACACTGCCAATAACAGTTAGCAGAGTGATATTAATTATTCAAGTTTATTGTCTGAATCACAAAGCAATTAATGGGCTTCTGTCTGGCTCAGTTACCACAAGGGATAAATCACTGCCGCTCTCGAAGTCAACAATGCTAAATTATATTTGGAGAACTATCTCTGTAACCTGTACAAATTGTGCTCTCACTTACCCTTTGTAAATATATATATGCTGCAGTTATTGCTAAATCTGGGCAGTGGGTTGGTACAAATGACACCCTCAAGAAATCCAAAGTTATCCTGCTTTTCTATGGAATGGAGGGGGTGCATTGTGTCTTTGATTATGAAGTTAATTCAACAACTTCTGAAGTTAAGATCCCAATGAGATGCATTCTTTTGCATGGAGGATGTGGGCATCCTTCTGGTGATTTGTTGCTAAATCTCCAACAAGCACCAAACCTGAAAGGCAATTGTTTGTATGGAGTTTTGTTCAAAACAGTGTATTTACTCACAAAAATGGTGTCTTTTATTTGCTAAAACAATTTTCACAACTTTTTATCCCTGAGGGCCTGTGTTGACATTTCTGTATATCAGAAGGAAGACACCTGGTCACTATAGATGGAAGGAAATTATACCTGTCCAGATGAGATTTTTAAAAGGAAAGCACTTACTATAACAAAACACATCAGTTGTCCTTCTAACTCCAAACTGTGGTTCCAACAGTGACCAAAGCCAGTCACATCAGGGTAAAGCTACACTTCAGGCATGATTTGCCCTTCGTGAAGCTGTGTTGGCTGTCACCAGTCACCTCCTCACACGCAGGTTCACTGTTCCATGGGTCACTGACTCTGTCAGTCTTTTGGTCAGAACTACTACACCAGACATTACATTCTGGTTTTACTGTGTTTTTATTTGTAAGTGGTTTATTGCTATCAGATGAACTCCCCAAACTGGGCATGTCAGGGGATGGTTATCATGTCTGCCTGGCATGCAGCTCATCTGTTCTTACCTATGTGGGACAAGCATATGGGAACTCTGGGATACAATGCTAGAGTAGTAAAAAAAAATAAGTAATATTGATAATAACTTTATAAACGTCAAAAATGATACCTCACCATCTGCTTAAGCTTCTTGCTGGGGGACTCCCATTACCTTTATGGAAAAACCTCTTTATAGGCAAATAAGGACAACATCCATTCTATCCCAAAAAACTTCTGCTCTCGGGAATATGGCAGCTGAGAAGCGTCTTGTCAGTTTGACATTTCTGACCTCTAGATGAGGAAGGGTGCAGAAAGTTATTTTATAAAGAACATCACTTAACTTTATTTCCAGCTTCTCCTACTTCAATTACTACATATGAAACATGTCAGACATATGAGAGACCTATTGCATTTACCTCAAGATCGAGGAAACTCTGGATTCAGTTCAAGTCAAATGAAGGAAACAGTGGCAAAGGATTTCAGGTCCCCTATGTGACCTACGATGGTGAGAATAGAATTGTTTTTCATCTTTGTGTTATATCTGAATTACAGAAAATTTTCCTTTAGAATATCTCTTACACTGCTTACAGGGACAGAAGAATGAGGAAAAACTTTATGTGACTCATTTAATTTTAGTTGCAAAGACTTTGAAATAACATACATATATGTAATGTTTGAAAAATTATTTTGTATCCCTGTTTCTTCATCTCTAGAGTGGAGATAATACAGCATTATTATCTGGAGGGAGTAGGGTTTTTTTGAGGATGTTACTGTTTATAGGGATAATTCAAAATCACTGTTGTAAAGAAATAGAGAATTTTAAGGTTATTAAATTAGAATTCAGCAGCCTGAGAGACACTGAATAATTAACTGGATACAAAATTTCTCACCTCTGTCTTCAAGAGGAGGTCTAGCTCATGTCTGACTACTGCCCTCCCAACAGATGTCACAGTCACTCAACTGACCTTTATTTTTCAGAGGATTACCAACAACTCATAGAAGACATTGTTCGAGACGGCCGATTATATGCGTCAGAAAACCATCAAGAAATTCTCAAGGTAAGATATTTCTGCTTTCTTTGAGGCCAACCAAGAATTCCTTCTCCTACACATTTTCCTAAAATAGTTCTTGTTACCTTGATAGAGTCATTATATTTAAAGCTCAAGGGTGACCCCAAATTCAGTTCTCTGTCTTCTGAGGATGATGCTGGTATTTGAAGCAGCTCAAAATCAAGTAGCTCAGTTGGGCTGAGCACATGCTTATGTCCTTTGTGGAATCAGGAACTAAATGAAATGTTTGCTAATATGATTAATAAGATTGTATGTTAGAAAAATTAGTCAGCCAAGAATGAAGAATGTTTTATTTGAAGAGCCCTCTTCAGCCTCAGTCTGACATTTAAATGTTTAAATGACTCATTAAGTTTGCTGTGCATTAAAAAATCTGTTTACCTAAATCACTATCTTGCCTCAATAAGAAATGGCTTTCCAAAGGTACAAGCAACGCCCGTAACAACTAACTAACTAACGTGAAAAAAGGCTGTTCAGAGGGGAAAATTGAGCCGTATAAATGAAGGGCTTGGAAGGACAGGAGCTGAGGAAGAGCCGGCTCCCTTGGCCATCCCTGCCCAGCGCTGCTCTCTCACTCCAGCTTTTGGGTTGCTCAGGTCCCAGCTGCAGTGCACAGTGCCAGGCACAGGCTCAGCTGAGGCTCTGAATCAAGGCTTTCCCAAGGTACAGGGGAAGGTCCTCAGGAAGCTCAGCATCACTGAGGACCAGCCTTGTCTCCCACCCATGGAGGGAAGGCCTGGACAGCAGCATGGAACAGTCTGGAAGGACAGTCAGAGGCAGTTTGCAGTTCTAATGCCTGACATCTGCAGTTTGTGGTTAATTCAGTGCTGCCCTCCTAGGGCAGGACCTGCCAGGAGCACTGCAAAAACATCCAGCACAGCAGGTAGACTCATCCCTCTAAGACTCCACAGCACCATGGAGCAGTTTCCTTACACTGCTTTGCCCAGACTCACAGACCTGATTGTTACTCAATTTTGACACCTGTGCCGACACTAAATCCAAATCCTGCTTTCATCTAACGTATCTGTGTTGTCTTCCGTAGGACAAGAAACTGATTAAAGCTCTCTTTGATGTACTGGCACACCCACAAAACTACTTCAAGTACACAGCACAAGAGTCAAAAGAAATGTTTCCAAGATCATTTATAAAGCTACTGCGATCAAAAGTTTCCAGGTTTCTACGACCATACAAATAGTCTAGCAGTATTCAATTTTTGGTTACTTTGCATTCCTGTCAAATATCATCTTTCCTCCATAGTAGAAACATTTGCTAATTTGAAGGCTCTTTCTTGCAGTCTTTGTTCTCAATTGTTACTGAAGAACACCTATAATGTTTTATAATTGTTAAAAGTCAATGTTCTGAATGGGATTCTTACTACAAAAAAAACATTGTGTATCCCTGAGTGCATCTAGTTGTAGATCCAGATTTGGGCCTGCACTGGCGTATCCTCACTTTCCATCTGAAATTTCACTATGTAAAAATATTCTTTCTAGCTTTTTATTTTTCATCAACAATAACTTTTGTCAAAGAAAGGAGGAATCTATTCAAATATGATTAAACTACCTGCAGATAAGTTCTGTTATAGAAAGAAGTATGTAGTATAAATAATACTTGGATTTTGAATTGCACTTGAAGTTTATATTTGAATCTTTAGAAGGAAACAAAACAATCTAAATTTTGTTATTTCTCATTTGTGGCTTGGTGGAACCTCTGTCCAAGTAGAAATCAAAAAGGAAAAAAAAGAAGAAAAAAACTGTATAATTTTGTTTTATGAATTACATGAGATTGAGTCCCATGCCCCAATGTCCTAATGTTTTTATCTGTCCTCTTCTAAACTTCTTCAGAGGTTTGTCACCGTCAATTACTTAATTGAAACTGATTTAGCTCTGGATTTCCACTCATCAGTTGGTCTCTTTAAAGACATTTACAGTAGGATATGTGAGAAATGAACAACACCACTAGTAGTCTTGTTTTTCTTTCCATTAAGAGAGCATCTAATTAAGTACAATATATAAATATATAAATATATACTTCTATTTGTGGGTACATTAGTAATGTTATCTCTAGTTACTGTAAATATTATTCATGCTTAAATCTTTACTCCCACACACCCTATTTACTCATATCTATATGTAACTTTGTGTAGACAATTAAATAACTTCTCCAAGTGCTTGTCACCTCTATTAACACTCAACTGAAGCCTTTTGAGGTTTTATAATACCGGATAATGGTTTACTCTGGGACAATCTCTTTCAATATGTATTATTCCAGGAAAAATAGCATCAGTGAAGATGCAGTTGCTGCCCAATAAAGGGTCAGCTATTGCCTCTTCCTTGGGAACCCCCCCCATGCAGACCAACAGAGTTACCCCAGACTGCCAGGGGCTCAGGGGTGAACAGGACACAGTTTTGCAGAAGAGTTGGAGGGCAGGTTCTGTTTTTCCAGAGAACTAGCTCTCCCTTTTATTCCAGGTTTGTAGCCACAGGGCCCATCAAGCACAGGGACTGTAGGAGAGCTTTAGCCTTGTGCTCAGGCCCCGCTCGCAGAGCGACAGTGGCTTTGCCATGACGATAAATCCTGGGTTTCCTGCTGCTTCCTGGCACAGAAGCTAATTCAAATGAGAGAGGAGCCTTTTCTTTGTATTAGTATTTCAGCCTCTTTCCTTTTCAGTCCCTTCCTCTTGTGTATCATTTTCCCTTTTGATTCTACAAGTTTACTACATGGAGAAATGAACTCTCCTGGCAGCATCCTTTCAGAAAAAGATTAACACACAGTTTTGCTTTGCTGCATTTTTTTTGCCTGTCTACCCTATAGTTTAACACATCCTTGGATGTTCTCAAACACATATATTAGGGGTGGTTGTGGTTATCTTCTGACACTTCTTTTTTTGTCCTTGAGCAAGTACTGCCTAAATTTACACAGTTGTTTTCTGTTGACTACAAGTGGTTGAATATTCCATTTCTATGAGAATATACCTTAAGTATTCTGTTGAATTAATTCTGTTGAATTTTTCTACTTAACCATCTTGTAATTTTGCTTGCCTTTTTTCCTTTAGTGTTGAAAAATATAACTTTTTCTTTCTATGCCTGAACAGCCTGAACTTACAGTCTAACAATTCATTTTTTTCCACTCATGGACCTCAGATCTTTGGTGAGCTTTCTTTTTAATATATACATTAACCCTTGTTAAAAAATGTCACTTCTCCATAAAAATCCTTTGTTAAAGGCTGTTAAACCTAACTTTTTCTTGAGGATGTTCAAACTCCTTTTATTTATTATTCACCAAGGGTCACTAAAGGTGGACAAAGAACATCTCATCAGTCCTAGATTCATTGTGTGCCTGGAATGGAAAAAAAAATTCTTTCGTTTTTTCTTTAACAGTAGTCATTTGTACCAAAAAACCAAAATTTTAAAAGGCAAAAATCCTTTCAGGTACTCAATTCTGTAGAAGTATATAGCTACAAAACTACTTCAGCCAAACAGTAGTTCAAAATCTGATAGGTTATTCAGAGTTTTATTCAGATCCATTAGAATGAGTCAGGATTGCAGCCATTCTACTGAAAGATATGAAGGAAAAGAGATGAAAAATATGGAGAAAAATAACTTCCTCACTTGGCAAATGATTTACAGTAATCTTTAGACTTCAAACTTGAGTGAGCAAACTTCGGAACCTGGTACTGTACACTGAGTTTAGTACAATCCTTGCTAAAATATTTGTTTAACAACCAACATGTTTGGATGTAATACCATTGTATGACACTGATGCCAGAGCCCAGAAACCACTGGCAGCACTGTAACATTTTCCAGGTTCTTAGCTCCATGGGAAATCCAGTGCCAGAGAGAAACCGTAAGAGGGACATGTCCCAGTTCTGGGCACTGGTAGTGAGACCTTGGTAGAGCTGTGAGAGGTGAATACAGGTGAGAGCAGTTGCATTTGGCTCTGGTACCACTTGCCCTGACTTAAAACCACACTACACAAAACCAGAATTTGTCCAGTTCATGCTGACAGAGCTGAGAATGAGGCTCATATTCCCCAGAGCCACGTCAGGGCAGGGACTCCACAGCCAGGACAAGGCACTTGTGGACTCCTGTGGCGAACACAGGCTTTGTGTTGCTGAAAGCATGGAAAGAAAGAGAATAATTTGACCCTCAGAAGTTGACACTTAAATGCTTGTGAACATACAGGGTGTTCATATTTGATATATTTAGAAAATGAGTTGGGCTTGAACGCCTGCCACTCTGCACAGAAATGCTCTTGGATGTGCAAATTTCTAATGAAATAAGTAATGGCAAGTGGTATATAGGGCAGTCTGAACTGGTTTCAGTTGATTTGTAGAACAGCACAGAATTTTTATATCAGCTCTAGAAGTTACAAATGCTTTGACTTTGATACTAGATTTATAGTTACAGAAACTGGCAGTCACCAAAGAGGAGGTGAGTTCAGCTCTTCATCTGTTAGTATAGGATGCCTAGTCAGAGAACCTGTTGCTACTACACAATAACAGCACAACAACAAAGAATGTCTTCTTCTACAGAGAAGACCTAGACACATTTGGCAACCAAAAACCACACAAGAAGAAATACAGCTGCCGTTAGGCAAACCAGCTTTGGGAACATGGGAGAATATAACATTGTAGCTTTTACCCTGAATATGAAATACTGCATTTGAACATGTCAATAAATACAGCCTTGTATCTGTTCTTACGAAATTACACATTGTCTGCAGGACAGCTTCAACAACACATTTATGTGTTACTACAGGTAGACTGAAGAAGTGCCCATGCGTGATTGCCCAATTCCGTGGCACAAACAAAGCTCTTTATTTTCAATTTGCAAATGCCTGTATGCTTAAAAGCTGCACCTGCAGCACTTACCATTTTAAGCCTCTCCTTCTACTTTAAATACTGCACTTATTTTTAATGAGGTGGTAGTGAATCATCTCTAAACATTCTCACAGGCCACCAAATCACTGCCTGCACACCTGCTGCAGTCCAGGACACTGCAGCAATCACAAGTTGCTCATCAAGCCCTGAGTTGTGCCTTGAAAGCACTGAGGACAAGGTGCCTCTGTGTATCATTTGAGTACAGGGAGCAGTGGGATTCTGTGTTCAGTACATTGCCACCTCTTCTGCCACACTGCATCTTCCCTTCAATGACAAGATTTATTCTGCCTGGAGATTTAGCCCACTGATGGATTTAAAAGTCCTGAAGTCTTTCTTTCATCCCATTTTCTTGCCCTGTCTTCCTTCTTCCATCATACATTAGATTTTTACCTAAAGACCAACATTTCAAAAGACATTTATTTCCTCCTTGTGCCTCCCCCATAGAATAAAGTTATGGCTACTTAAGATTTAGACTAATCCTTCCTACACAGCAGCTTCATTCTAGAGTAAGCACACTTAAAAGTAAATAAGCTTACTTAAAACTAGCTTACTTTGTAAGCCAGGTTTACTTTAGTTTAGTTTTAGACTAGCTTAAATAAATACAGGATTGGTCAGAGAGTTTTCAGAGGATCCCTATTCTGAGTTGTCAGCGTGTTTTAAAGAGCACAGCTCACCTGAAGTCCTCTCTGTGAGCAGAATGCAAGGATGCTGCCACATGAGTGAGAAACATCCTTTACATGTGTTCAGCATTCCAAAAGGACAGTCAAACCCCACCCTGTGCCTTTTTATAAGCCTGCCCAACAGATTCAAATTTCTCAGATCAGTCTTACCTATAAACAACCCAGTTTTAATATTGCAGATAGCAGGTTAGGAACTTCAGGAGCAAAAGTAGTGCTGTGGTTCTTATACAGGGTCTGCTGACAAGTGTTTGACAGCAAAACCCACCTGCTCTATGACAGCTCCCGTGTCTGGACTCTAAATACCTTTGAATGCTCTTTAAAACTTAGCTGGAGTAAAATCTTCAACAACTGGACCCAGTGGCAAATTTCTCAGTCACCTGAGGGGCCTGGATGATTTTTTAATGATGGGAATGAGCAACACACACAGTTCCTTATATCTGTCATGAGTTCAAGGAGTTGCATTTTTTCATAGTTGAAAACCACTGATTGACAGGAATGGGAGTAACTGGAGGAGTTCTTATAGAATCTCAGTACTTTGGGACTTTAATGAAATAGTTTTCTAGAATGAGAGACTGTTGTAAGCACTTGGGAAAAGGAATACTTTTGTCTTCCATAAGAATTTATGGAAGAAGGGAAATTTCTGTAAGGTACTATGAACTTACTCCTCAGCGAGAGACTTGGATTCAGAGACAAGTCTCGTGTTTTCTCTCTCATCTGAATAGAAGCAGACTGGGAAAGAAACAATGTCAACTGTTATCTAAGGATCTGAATATATACAATTCCAGTTTGTTATTTCATTTATTTATTCTTGCATCATAAAGCTTTTAATCTATAAAATTAATATGTAATATACAAGAGTAAAATGTACAGAAGTACCTTTAGATGTAATAATTTAAACCATCTGTATTCAGAGAGTGGAGATAACAAGTTTAAAGATATACAAACAATTGCAATTCAATTTTCTCAATATCTAGAAAAAAAGTGGCTTTGATTAATTAAACTTTATTTTAATTATTGTGAAAATATCTTTTTTAGAGTTTGTTTTTGTTACTTTTTTAATTAAAATTATTTTGTAAATATTGTTTTCTATGTTTTATAACTTAGAAAGGCCATTAATTTGCATTGAGAGCAGCAGGGACTCAACATGTTGATTATAAAGATACTTTAGGAGACTGGGGTGGATGTGAGCAGTTACCAGATTTATCATTCCAATAAATACAGATCCTGTTATTTCTTCAGTCTCACTGGCATCACAGGAAGCATTTTGTAGGGCAATTTAATGTGCTAATTTAAACAGAATTTACTATCAAGTGTCATTCTCAAGTGCTTCCCATTTTCATAACATACAAAGAATATGTATTTTAAAGTTAGTGCTCGTACTTCTTCCATTGTTAGGATAAGAAACAACACAAAACTCAGACATAAAAGGGAATTTAAGAGATTACACCCATGGATAGTGGAAAGATAAGGAAAGCTGTGGGATCTCTGTGCTCGTAGGGAGCAGTGGAATTGATAAAACCTCACATTGGATCAGATTACAGAGCCTTTTTAGGCAAAACCACTGAGCCCAGTGGTACTTCCACCTGCAAAAAAGTTCATGATGATCATATCCAGCACCAGTTTAAGCAGGAGTTTCTGGCAGGCTGGATTTCAGGGGGAAGCACACGGAGTGTAATACTGGTTTCTGCATCAATTTGCTCCACGTAACCACTGCGCAGGAGTGAGATTTTAAACGGAACCGTTGTAGATGCTGCTGGGACTTCTAAGCTTTATTACCAATGTAAATTGTGTACAAACAGCTATTTCCATATGAAGTGTACGATAATAGTTTAGAGCAAGGGTAGTGAATAACTGTACAAAATTTGATACTTAGAAAATAAAATACAGTGCTAAGCTTTACCAATATTTTAACAATTCTGTCAGATTTATAGTAGAAAATGTTGTTGTAAATGTACCTTATAAGAAAATACATTTCCTTTTGCCTCTGTATATTAATAGCTTTGATTGCTATGTCAAAGTTAAAAACGAAGCATGTAATAAAACTTTTGTTAAAATCACTTTCATAATAAACATAAAATGGAACGGATGCCCCTGCCTGCCATTTATTTGTGTATATGGACAAGGCTTCTTGCACAAGTGTGGACAAGAATCAGAAGAGAACTTCTTTTTTTTGATAGCATTTACATATTTTGGTCTAATTTTCATCCTTAAGCAACAGAGAGCTTTTTCTTTCTCATCAAACCACTTGAGTTTTTGGGACACTGACATAAGTTCCCTCCAGACAGGCTTCAAGAAGAGTTTTTCAAAGAAGAAATCCTGGCCACAGTGAAGGACCACATCACCAATATCCCTCCAGGACCTTTTAACTACTTGTTAAACTGGTAACTGGTGCTACCATGTATAGCTCATGCAGCTTCCCTTTGTCACACTCCTCTACTGAGAAGCAGCCTCAAAGAAAGAGGAAGGAAGCTCCCATGTGCCAGCATGGCACATGCCATTCTGCTGCCATCCTCACGTGAGCAGCTCAGCTTGTTAAGAGAAAGCATTTACGATGTGACAGTATCAGCTTCACTGATTTTATATACATTGTTAATTGTATATATCCTGTCAGTATGACTGATGACTCTCGGTGTCTCTGGCAGGTTTGAAAGGCATCAGGAAACCGGCTGCAAAATATCAATTACTGCCTTTTTCAGCTGGTAGTAATTCACTCAGGTAATCTGGGCAGCTGTCCTCACTGCATTCCACGAACACACAACATCACTTTGATGGGACTGCAGACGTGCCGTATGAAAGGGCAATCAGCTGTCCTTGTGGCTTCAGAGCTTTAAATGAGTAGCAAGAAAAGTCAGCTCCTATCAGAGAGAAGCTGAACCTCCAAGTTCCTAAGAGTCATTGGAAATCAAGTTGACTACTGGTAAGGAAGTATCTGTGCACAAGGACAGAATCTGGAATGGGAATCTGGAGAGGTCCCAGCTGACTGGAAGCTGGCAAACATTGTCCTGATTTTCAAGACAGGCAAGGAAGGAGGACTCCAGAGACTCCAGGCCTGTCAGTGTCACTTCAGTGCCTGGTAAAATCATGGAAAAGGTTATTCCAGGAGGTATTGAAAAACACCTGGAGGACAGCACAGGCATCAGTCACAGCCAGCACAGCTTCATGAGAGTAAACCCCTGCTTGTCAAACTGATTGCCTTCTACAGCAGGGTAGAAAAGGCTATTTGATAACAGCCACTTAAGTTTCAGCAGTCGTGACAGTCTTCATTTGAGTACAAGATTCTCTTTTACTGAAACAGACATTGCTTGGTGACAATTGCAGAGGGGTCCATTCTCAGTTCCAATCTTTCCATAACTTCCCAACAAGTATACAAAACATAATGGCCTGAGGAACAGCACTCTGGCACAACCTAGCAGGTAAGTGAAGGCAGGCTGGGCATAGATTATTTATTCTTCTCTTTGTCCAGGAATCAACATCAGCTGACTCCTGGTGTCACAGAAAGGGCCTGTCCTCTACAACCACCACAGCTGGCTATTTTTGCCTCTTAAATATAACATCTAAATGGGCAGTCAGCACAGCATGAGATATGCTACACTCCAAAAGCACTTCTTCAACTGTAGAATAACAGCACCTCCAGCTCACTTGTATTGTGTGTGTAGAACAGTATTCCTAAGTAATGCTCCAACTGTTAAAAAAATAATATACTAGACAGCATGCTATGTAGCTCTAAAGACATGGGAAAGGGAAGAGCAGGGATCTGCCTTTCTGAAGGCACCCAAGCAGCTGGTGAAAAACTGCAGCAGTGGCTGTGGAGGTGCAGCAGGATGCCTCAGGACTGAGGGCAGCATGCTGAATTGCCTACATGGACAAAAGATCCTTGGAGCTGCCTGGCAAGATGTTTTTTCATGTTGTACCCCCAGAATGGGGGCAGCCTCCCTCCACCCCAGTACTGCATGAGCAGTGAGAGAGTATCTTTGAAAGTAAAACACCTGTGCTTGTCAGCGTGAGTTATGTCAGCGCATAATGTGGGTGCAGTAAATGTCTCTTGGGGAAAACACACAGTCGGAGTATTGCTTGTGCCAGACAATTTGTTTGGTTCATTATCCTTAACACACTGATCTCTTGCCAGGCTTCTAGAGAGGAGGCTGAGTCCAGCCTCCTAAGATCACTCATCCACCTGCAGGGTGTTCTCCAGGGCTCTTTCCAAACTCCATGCTCACATGGGCGCCCATTCCAAGATCAAAACATGGGTTTCCCTCCTCACTCGGGTGTCCATCCAGGCACACAGCAGGACAGTACAGCCCCACTGTCACATGGTAGCCAGGGTATAGGAGAGACCTCATACAGACTCCAGCTGACAGGTGGGTGTTCCAAAACCTTCCCCAAAACTGTACCTGTCCACAAAGCAAGCAGGCAATATCTATACACAATAACTGCTATTTTGATGCAGAAGAATACACTTTGCCTTCTTAAAACAGCCTTCTTACAAACCTCTCTGAGGTTTTAAACTCACATATACAGCTATGATAAAATATTTACACCAAAGGATGTTCCTCTTATCTGAGCCCCTATCACAGCTTTCCAGGCTGTGAAGTTCTAGTTTTACCCTTGAGAAAGCTGTTGACTTGAAAGCAAATGGTTTCTTTCATAACATATTAGAGGGTTTATTGTCAAATGCACCAAAAATATGTCCCTTCACCTCCTTTTCACTATGATGTTAAGTTTTCTGCCCCTTATATCCTTACCTCTCTTCACAAGGTTTCCATGCCATGTTGGCAAAGAGGAAAGTTCTCATGTTAAAACAACAGGAATGTGAAGTGAGGAATGCACGTCAGATCTATTTGGACGAGATAGCCATAAACATTTGGAATAAAGCCACAAACTGCCAGACTTGCAAAACTTTGAAAAACTCTAGTTGTGTTTGTTGGGGGCAAATGCTACTTCACATCTGCTAACTCATGATAAATTTCTGCTACAGACTGCTGCAGGGTGGGAACCAAATGTGGTGGTGGTGGATAAGTCATGGGGCCTGCTGTGACTGAGAGGCTCGAGGGCTCCATGGGTTGGCTTCCTGTGGACAGTGCCAGCAGGCTAAGTCCTCTTATTTTAGACTGGGGTGGTGCTAGTAAGCTCAGCCTTGCTGAGACCTTTTTGCATACTCTGTGAATGCCTATGTAAAGTAACCTATTAAATGTAACAAGCACATTGAGTTAAGGGCTGCACTGTTCAGGCACTGTAAATCAGTCACTCTTCCTCAGGAAACAATCAGAATAAAATACTGTGGTGACTTTCCTTTACAAAGATTATCCACAAACACCTGCTTTCATGAGAGGCTGGCAGTAGTATCCCTGGGCTATGGCTCTGGCATCACAGGTGATCTACATCAGAGTAGGAAGGACTGCTCCTAAAAGCCTCATGTTGCTCGAAGCAGTGGTAGAATGGTGAGTGCTGGCCCCCGCTCCCTGCTCTAGGAATTACTCCTGTTGTGGAAAACCAGCAAAAAAAGTAAAACAAGCTGCCAAGCACAGCAGCTGAGTAAGACCACATTTAAGTAAGTGCTGGACAAAGTCAGGGAAGAGCCCACGTACAGGCTTAACTTCAGTGATTCTCACTGTGTCTATTACCTGGAGTTTATCAGCAGCAGCCCCCAGACCTGGAAACTCACACAAACAGCCTGGAACCACAGCCAGCTGGCCAGCAGCCAGGACTCCCATCCAAAGTGAGGTGGAAGTGCAAACAAGCAGTGAGAAAGCACCTGCCTACACTTGGTGAGAAAAAGAATTATGTAAATCTCATGTTCCAACAGGATCACATTCCCCTTGCCTATGGACAACACATGATCACTGTCGCTCTACTGAACAAAGACAGGAAAACACCCCACACTTTTCTTCCCTGGTCTGTTTAAGGAAAAAAGATGGATTTTTTTTTAAGGTAAGTAAAATATTTGAGTTAACTACGTAACATGACAAAGACAGAAATGAGGGAAGGGTGGCCTTCTCAGTAAGTAAGGTCCCCAGGAGGACTAGTACGTGGTCAAATCTCCACATTTTACAATACTAGGGCAAGATCAACACCACAGCCATCCTCTTTCCCTAAACCACAGTATTAGCAAAAAATGTGCTCAAACTCAGGGTAGCAGGGTGGGAACGCAGTCAAGGAACACTGGAAATCCAACTATTTTTTGATCTTCTGCTGTTTAATCAGAGAGGTCTCCTTAGAGACATCCTAGTGGAGCCTTTATGCTGAGGAAATGTGGGAGCACAGCACATGGTGAGGCAGACACAGTCTCACAGGAAAATTTGCCTGCATTTACTATTCAGATAGCCAACCTGGAGATTTGAGTTAGATCCTCAGATGCTAACTGGTGATGTATAGTTACAGCACGTAGGCACCATTTTTTCTCTCTTTCTACTTCCTCTCTGTCCGGCCAACCTACTGCAGCCCTTTAATATATAGACCGTTTTCCTGAATAATTCTGTGATTATGTGGAGAAGGGGATTGTTGCTACTCTTGGGTAGTTACAGAGGACACCAGTCCAGCAACTAGAGAGGGCAGAGAGCAAAGAGGTATTTCTTCAACATGGCACATTCTCCACTGACTGTAGTCTGTGAATGTGAGGCTTTCTTGACCAGCTACTAGATCCTAAAATCCTATTTCTTGACTATTTCCAGGGCTGTAAGGCACCCCTCCCAGCACAGTGCTGTGTTGCCAGCCCAAGCAGCATTGAAGTTGAATCCTTGATTTGAGGATAGGCTGGCAGGAAAAGGAGTTTCCACAGTTTCTGGCACAGGTAATTGTCATAGGTTAGCCAAACCAAACCACTACAGTAATCCACAGAGGGAGCCATGTGGGCACAGCAAAGCCCTGACCTGTGCTCTGAGCAGTGTCAGACACCTGGCTTTGCTCTTGGAGCTTTATAACCATACCTGAGGCAAGACCAAAGCTACCAGAAATGTTTAAAAAGCCTCGGGTTAAACTGGCTTAGGCTGTTCCCCACAGAATCTTAGAATGAAGAGATTTTCTTAGAAATCTCTTCTAAACTAATCCAAGGAAGGGTCTGGGAAGCCAGCACTCTGCTACACGTGCTTGCAAAAAACACACCTCCCTCTTGTACTGACAGATATTTAAGACAGGCCTACATGTTAAAATTCCCTTGTTAATGTTCAAAATAAAAAAGCTTTAATTTAATAAATGACTGACACTGTATGTCTTCCCTGAGCATCACAACTCAGAGAGCAATCCCCACTGCTGTGGCCCGCAGTCAGCACCTGCCATGCCTCACGCCCCGCGTCAGGGGCTATGGCTGGGGCCTTCCAGAAAAGTCCCTAAAACGCCGGGAAAATAAATTCAAAAAAAAAATACTGTGGCCAGCACTGCACAACGAACGCTGTCATTTTATTAAAGCTCAAGGGCACGAGAAGAACAAAGGAGAAGCAGAACCCGCATCTCCTCACCAGACTGAAGCCTCCTCAGGCCCCTTTTCCTCCGCGGCGTCTGGAACCGGCGCTGCCCTCCCGGCGCCCCCGACCCCCGGTTCCAGGGCCGAACCCACGCCGTGCTCGGCACGCCCCGAGCGCCGCTCCCGCCTCCCCGCCCGCCCCCGGCGGGGCCGCCCCGCCCGGCGCGTTCCGGCCCGGCCATGGCGGGAGAGGGTGAGGAGGCTCTGGCGGCCTTCGTGGCCCTGCACGGGGCCGCGCTCCGCGCATCGCGGGTCCCGTCGCGCTACTGGGAAAGCCTGAGCCGCAAACTGCGCGGAGAGGTGGGTGAGCGGCGCTGGGGGCGGCCCCGGAACGGGGAGAGCGGCGCTGAGGGAGCAGCCCCGGAGGGCAGCCCCGAGCCGGGGCAGAGCGGCGCTGAGGGAGCAGCCCCGAGCCGGCGGCGAGCGGAGGCCGTGGGACGTGGTCGTGGAGAGTGGTGCTGAGGGCAGCCCCTCCACGCCTGGGTGAAGAAGAGAGTCTGTTGCCTAGCAGGGAACAGTGGGAAAGGCACGGTGTGGGTTGTGTTACCGAAACTGCAGCTCGGGGCTGTAAAAGGCGTCGGGTGTATTGTGCATATCTGATTTCGTCTTACTGTTGTCGGCGTAAAGTTTGAAAGCGTTTGGAGATGCCGGTAACGAGAGACGCAGTACTGGAGAGACGTGATGAACCTAAAAAACCACAGCACTCTACCAGCTACTGAGAAAAAAATTAACTATGTCCCAGCCAAATGCAGGACAATGTCCTCAACCCTTTGCTTTTTATGCGAAAGAGAATTAAGAAAAACCAGCAACAGTAGTAGTATTAGACTTGGGATGTTATCATATGTTCCATTATGGTTTGTGTTGGCTTTTGCCTGATTTTTAGGGTTTTTTTCCCAGTTCACTTCCACACAGATCTGTCATTTTTAACTGTGCCTAGCTCAGTCAGCTCATCTCATGTGTTCATGAGTTACCTGGCTTGGGCAGTTTTTTTCAGGTGAAGCTGAGCCCTGGCCCTGAACTAAAGGGAGAGTGGAGGCACAGACACACTCCAGGATGGAGTATCCCTTTTTACCTGTGTAGCAACCGTTGCTTCCTGGAGCTTTGTGATGAGAAAGGGAAGAGAAACAAAGTCAAGAAAAGGAGTGATTTTAAACAGATTGTAAAGACACGGGTTGTATTTAAAAATTTTCTTTTCAGTTTGCACATCTGCAGCCCAGCCTTAGTGATGAGGAAAGCTGTCTTTGATTTGTGGGAGTAAAGGAACAAGGAACTGAGGCAGGAAAGAGACGCAACCCGAAACCATTTGTCTGAAGAGTTGAGAGTGCTTGAGGGAGTCTGGAGGAGTCGGCCTGAAGAAGAAAATATGAATGAGGTGAACTTCTAGTCCTAGGGAGAGAAAGAGATCTGATAGTGGGAGAAAGCAACTAGAACAGGTAGTATAGGATGGTGGGGAAGGAGAGGGGGGCTGCAGTTCTACGCCCATGTACAGGTCAAGTAATTTCTAATTACCTGAATGCTTCTTTTCCCCATCTCAGCTTCAAAGTAGGGACAGGAGAAAAGCATTGCAGGTCATGATGTGAGTGTTTATAGTCAGGAACGGTCTGCATGTGTTCCTGCTGCTTTCAGTCTGTTGTCTGGTACTGTTAATAGCAGGAATACATGTTTATTACAGAGAAGATAAATCTACATTATCTCCAGCATATGCCCAGTCACAAACTTCATGTGGAATTACACTCCCCTCAGTAAGTATTCATGCAAGTGACCTGCTGCTCTGCTTAGGTAGGAGAAGAGGACGCTCTGCTTAGGTCCTGGAAGAGGACAGAACAGAAGGCTGTATAAAACTGCTAAGGAAACGCAAAGTTGAGAGGTGTGTGTTTCCACGTGCCAGTATGAAGCTGGAGGTAGCAAACTGAATCTGTGCTGTGACCTATTGCAGGCTTGAGATTTGTGACCTGTGGCTGAAATCCTTGCTTGTTACCAGCTTTGCTGGGAGGGTGTAACATTTAGAAGGTAAAACAATAGAGTGAGAAGAGACCCGTGGTGCTGATGTTTTTGCAGAGGCTGGGATGACGAAAGGCAGAAGGAAGAAAGCACGTTCCCTAAGGCAGCAGGCTGCTCCTGCTGCTTCATTTTACTTGCAGTGGTTGCTGAGCAGGCTCTTCTGTACTAAGTGTTCCAGTGTGTGTGGAAAAACAGACTTAATTATTTCAGTGAGCTTTGGAAGATAAAGTAAGCTGCTGAGAGTGCTTGTGTCTATTGCTGCAGCTTCTGGGTTTTGTCGAGAAGGAGAGCAAAAGGATATTGAGACGATTGGGATATCCAGGAGAAGGATATCTCACTACTGTGAGGAGTGCTGTGGACTGGGATGACCTCCTGAGGAGGTAGAGACAGAGCTACAGGCTTAGTACTTAGAACTGGACCATGCAGAATGGCTGGAGGAGCAGCAGTAAAGAAACAAAAGGAGGCGAGGGGAAGGGCTGAAAACGTTTTGGGAATCTACATAATAAAGAATAAGGGGGCAAAAAACCAGTGCAACATGGAGCATAGGATGAGTTTCCTTGTTTCATGAGTGACATGGAAGGAATTTTTCATTTGTCCTAACCTGCTGCAAAGATTAAAACTTTATAGCATAGAACTTGAAAAATTTGCATCCATAGTACAGATAAAAATATCTCTTGCATCAATACCTCTAGAACCCAGCCCGAGCAGCTGTTTTCCAACACTCTCACACGTGTTTCAACACACAGAGTGAATGCACCCTCCCTCCACTGAGTACAATAAAGCCTGTGAGAAGTGGAGGGTTTGGGTTTTTGTTTTTTATTTACCTTGGGTTCTGCTGGAGCAGGTTTCCTTCTGAGAGCATTATGTAATTGGATTGCTCATTCAAAACATGCTATAACTGCTAGACTGGTAGACCTGCCTTTATTTATTCATTTTGCATTTACCATTCAGCATCTGTTGGGAGGAATTTTTTTTTTGTGTTTCTGGCAGAAACTTGAAAAATAAAATACATGCATGTGTAATCATTCACTACAAGTGCTAAAATTCTGTTTCTAGTGTAGTGGTCGTTATGCTGTTGGCTAAACTATGTATAGTATGTTTATAAGCCTGGAAAATACAGTGCCTGTATCTAATTTTATTAATAGTATTTTTTCTTCTATTCCAGCCATACCTTAAGTTATTTTGCAGGCTTCTGTGTATTGCAGGAAGATTTTTGTAGCCCTGAGATGTTGCTGGCAAAAGACTGCTTAGAGTTTCATCCCAGTTAGAAATGGAGTCTCTTAATTAATTACTAGAAGGAATGCAGCATGAAAATATTCCTAGACTTTATTTTCCAGAGCAGTGGAGGGCAGCCTGTTGCTCAGAGGTTACCTGTGGCCTTCAGGGCAGTTTGCAGTGTGCCTTGAAAGAATTTGCTGGAGATGCCTGTGTGGTAATTGTCATGACATGTGCCTGCTTTGGTATCAAGTTCTCCTTGGGGTTGGTTAGGTTGGAACTGCACTGAACATGAAGAGGGAGGGATTTTGTCCAAACATGTTTTACTTGCAAGCAGTTGTGCCACTGGAATGTGTTGGTATTTTGTTATCTTCTAGAGGTTATTAGCTGCCCTGGTGGAATACTTAATGTGAGGTCTCCCTGTTCTGCTTCAAGCCAAAGATTACGTTTCAAATTGGTGTGTGATCTTATCCAGCTGGTTTTTGCTTAAGGAGCTTACTTAAGATTCCCTTAATGGAGCTTCTGTGTTAATAGGTTCAGTGTGACAGCCTGGCTCAAAGGGAGGGAGGAAGAGAGGAGACACAGAACTGTCTGTGTATCCACACTGACAACGAGGTGCTTCAGCCAAACCCATCAGTGCACTACTGAACTGCTCACAAAAAGCCACCGATTAAGGTGGTCTTGAGCTGCTGTGCGGGAAGTGTGATTTGCTTTGGGTCAGGGATGCATATAATTCACTTTTACAAGGTTATAAATTTCTCTAGGAGAAATTTTTCATTAAGGTATTTCTGTAAAGGTATTAAAAGTAGAGTTGTTTTGCTAAATGCAGCTGCTACAGGCTCATGCATCTGATGATTTGTTGGAGGGAGAGATCAAAACTTTGGCTTAGGGCATTTGGAATCCCTTCATTTTTTGAAGTCTTGGGATGATGTTTAATAAAATATAAACCCAGCAGCTTCCCCTTACTGTTGTGGAAGAACTTGATATTCATTGTGGGTGTTTGGTAAATGGGTGGAGCCTGTCGTGAGCGAAGGCTGAATCTGAGTCAGCCGCTGGCTCACCTCGTATCCCTCTCTGACAAACTCCTTAAGACAAAAGATAGTGTAGGAAAACACACGCAGTGCCACGCTGCAGCACATGTCAAGTGGCTCCCCTGAGTCACAGTTACACTTTTCATTTTCTAATGACTGCCAGTCACTTGGCTGCCGTTTCTTCTGCTGGCTAATGAGGTTGTTGAGGATGGCCCTTGATCCAGCAGCAGGAGCAGTGAAGTGTCTCTTCAGGGAAGAGTGGAACGTGTTTCCTGGCACGCTGCTTTTGCTGGCTGCCGTGGGCTGGGATTAGCACTTGTGCCCTGAACCAGACCAGGGAGCTCACCCAACTGGGAGCCAACCTGACAAAAATTAATGGTGAGCACAGGGAAGAGCTCTTCCTTTTGCTGGAACCTGCCTGCAGCTACATGAATTTCAGTGACTACAAATTTTCAAGGCAACTGTGCAGAAACTTAAAGAAGCATTGGAGGCTACTATTAGAACAGCAAGAGACTGTGATGCTGCTTACTAGCAACTGTAAAACTAGAAATAAATTCGAACTGCTATTTTGATACCTGCTGAAGTGAAAAAAACTAAGTTTCTGGGTGTTTTTTTAAATGGATGTTTTTTTAATCTCTGGTCAGTTTGTTTGCAAAGTAATTTTCTTTACCCTAAAAAAATGCTTATGTGTGTATTAGCCAACATACTGTTAGCATCTTCTTAGCATTTAGCTGAGAAGCTGTTAGCTAAGAAGCTATTTGCTACTAACAGCTAATAGCTGTTAGCTATTGTTAGCATCTGGAAGGCATCCCTGCCCATGGCAGGGATGGAACCAGGATGATCTTTTAAGGTCCCCTCTAGCCCAAGACATTCTATGGCTTTTTTTTCATCTCACCTTGCCTTTCACCATCCCAGAGGAAAATACCATCCCCTGTTCCTCAGAAGGGAATTTCAGATACTTCTCCACTCGGATCTGCTCTATGAACTGTGGTTTAAGATGAGAAGTAGTGGTTGTTTCCCTGCTGACTTCTTCCCTCTTTGAGCAGTTGTCTGCTTTTTCTAGGTGACCTTTCTTCGCAAATGTGGAGTTGATTTCCTTACCCTCCTGTTGAGGCTTAGCAAAAATAGTTGTCCTGAAGAAACACTCACCTGAACGAATAAAAGCTTGTTGCTGCTGCTGGGATTTTACAACTAATAAGTTGTCAATATATAGAAGTAATGATTTTTAGTAATCTGGCGTTGCAGGCTGTGTGTAACTGGGTTTGGAGTGTTGAACCAGTAACTCCAGAGCTCACACTTTAGACCTTTCTCCCTCCCTGCTACTTTTTAGTCATATTAGATTGAAGCAAAGGATTTGTCGGCCCATGCCTGGTTTGTTAGGTGGTGTGTAAGTGACTCTAGCAAAAAAATAATTCTCTCTGAAAGAATTTCAACAGTCTTTTGAGGCTTTACATATTTTTGTCTTCCCAAAAGCATATGTTCATTTTGGAGTGATGAAAGTTGTCAGCAGGGTCTTGGTTCTGCAAGATATGCAAGCCCACTGTTTAGCAAGGGAGTCTTGTGTGGTGCCTGCCCTAATTTCTGTATGTTCTAGATGAAGTTGTTGCATCCAGAGTAGGCAAGAATGTAAACAAACCCCTTTCAGCACCTTAGTAGAGATAAGTGTATAAAACTTAACTTTATATGTAACACTATAAGGAATCTCCCAATTTATCTGGAAGTGAGTGAGCACTGATGGTTTCTTTTATAGGGAAAGAAGAGAGAGGGAAACAGGCTGAGATTTCTTAACTGGTTCAGAACTCAACTGGGAAAAGCTCTTTTTCTTCAGGGACCTTAATGTACTTTAGTTGGTTCTGGAGCCTGGGTAACACCTGGTTTTGCAGGTCTTAAATTACTGATTTTAGCAAAGATTGAGCAAAGGTATTCTGTTTTCACCCTCTAAAATTCTTAATGAGGCATTAAACTAATAAACAATCATTAGTAGACCTGTTGGTGCCAGAGAAACCAACAAAGCTTCCTGCCAATATTAACTAAAGAAATTTCCCAAACAAACAGCTCTGTTAAAATGTGAAAGAATAAACAGTGTTGTTCATTCATCTCTTAAGTTAAAAATGCCAATTTTTATCAGATTGCAGGGAAAAAAATATCTACAGGTGTTGCATCGTGCATATCAGGGCTCTGTCTTAACCAATTGCATGATATTTGGTGCATTTTCCATCTCAGGTATTTGATGCTGGTGACTACTTTGGAATAATGCAAGTAGAAGAGGTGGATGAGGAGGAAGAAGTTGATGAAGAAATGGAAGAACAATTTAAAAAGAAACCAAATCCTGGAAATGGACCTTGTTTCAAAGTTATTGTAACAAATGAGAATGGGCTTCAAGCTTCTAATCCCAATAGGTGAGTTGTGATTTTGAAAACAGTGTTCAGTCTTTGAGTAGTGTGAAACCCTAAAATGATAGAGACAGTTTGCTTTGAGACTTGTTTGATCCTATTCAGAAATCCTCTTTTCCAACTCTAAGACATAGCTGCATGTTTGAGGAGAGATGTGTGCTGTGAAGCACACCTTGCAGAGGGTGCTGGAAGAGCAATTATCTTAATGTCGTTCCTTTTTAAATCGTGCTGGAAGATACTTAGAAATTGCTTTTAGTAAACTCAGGGAGAAAATAGGGAAAAGGCAACCTTGAAATGATTTCTGCAGAAATAAAACAAACCTTTGTATCTGCAAGACTCTGTGCCTGTGGAAAAAAACACTGAAGGAATACTTGTGATATCCACAAATCTCATGCCAAGAAGGTACTCACAGTAATATTCTGTGGGCTAGTACATTCCCTTCAGTCGGCTAAAGTGTAATTCAAGAGGGTGGTCATGTGCCTGCATGTATAATTGAATGTATCAAATTACTGTTCTGTTGCTTCAAATCAGGTTATCTGTCATTAATATAAGGCTAAGATGCATCTATAAAACTAGAATAAAGTTGTGTAAGAAACAACTTTATATTATAGCAGTGCGTTTTGTATTCTTACTGGTTTCAAACATAGAACAGAGTATTTAATAAAAAGCATTGAGATGAAGTCATCTCTGCTGGAGATCTAAATGCAATTCTACTCAGTTCTATAAAACTTCTGTGAGACCTTTCGTACTTTCTAGATCTTAGGTAAACATGCAAAATCTAAAAATTTAAATCAGGCTCGGTGTGTAAAACCAGCAAAGAGTCACAAGTATCTGCCTTTACATCCCTGCTTTACCCTAAGTCATCACCTTTCTAAATGTGAGGACTTAAATTCAAAACCAGCTCCTGTGATAATCCTGGGCTTCCTTGCAGCGTTTAGGTGTGTGAATGTAGGAGCAGAACACCAACGCACCTGTTTGCTAACATTTTCAAAGAGCTTGACCTTACCATTATCTGGAGCCTTTAATTTTAAAACTAAATGAGGTTTCATGTGTGTGTGGAATCTGGGATACAATAATTGTTCAGCCATACTTGCCCTATGTGACAGCTGACATGTTTTTAGCTTTCTGAAATATGGGTGTTGTGGAGGGGTTTTTGTGTGGTTTGGGGTTTTTGCTAGCAAGTAGAATTCAGATTTTTCTCTGTATTGGTTCAGTCAGATGATATAACCAAAATATGGAGAACCCTTCTGTTTGAAAAACTGTGGGTTTTTCTAAAAGTCATGCAGCCTAAACAAGCATTAAACTTGTCAAGGGAAGCGGTGCCACATATGTATAGTTTTATTTTGGGTTAGATTGTAATTTTTTTAAACAATGCATTTTTTTCTAAAAATAACTTGGTGACACACCCCACCCCACCAAAAAAAAAAACCCCAAACCAAATTGAAACAATCAAAAGTTTTTGCTCATTTTCTTTTAATAGCATATACAGGCTTCTGATGATCTGACTTGTCCGCCTGGCTTTACAGATGACAGTAGATGTGACAGACCTCGTGGCTAACAAGGTCTTCAAATAATTTTTCAAAATAATGTGTTGTTTCCCTGCTTCAGTGAAAATACCAGGTTGATGCCTAGAGTTAAAAGTGATTAAAAGGGAAGACATTTGTGTTTGTGGCTTTTAAAGGGAATAAGCTCACGAACTGAGTGTTCTTCATTTGCTCCTCATTTCCATGGAAATGCTCACTAATGCACCATAAGCTTTCTAGAACAAAACCAGAGTGTAAATTGCTGCTGGAAAGTTGCTCCTACCCTGCAATGCCACGGTGTGTGCTCTGGGAGTGACTTTGTGACTAAGAGCAGATTAGCTATCGCACCATCTACAGGGAAATGCAGCCTTTATTCAGAGCATGTGGCTGCGTGTGCGTGAGAATGCCGGGGTGTAACAGCACCCAAACTCTCCTGCAGCGTGTTCCTCATCGACCACGCCTGGACGTACCGCGTGGAGCACGCCCGGCAGCAGCTGCGCCGTGTGCCCGGCCTGCTGCACAGGATGGCCAACCTCATGGGCATCGCCTTCCACGGAGAGGTCCCAGACGAGGGCAGCATCGAGCAGGTGCTGCAGGAAATGTGGAAATACAACCAGACCTACCAGCTCTCTCAAGGGGTAAGTCTCTACAGGATGCTAGAAATTTTGGGGTGAAGACGTTCCAGGACATGGATCTTAACAAAGATCCTTACAGGCATTTCAGAGTAAACTCCTATTTGGGAAGGAGAGCAAATGCAGTGTAGAGATAAAACACACAGCAGCTTGCTACCAGCTTTCTGATGAGAAATTTTAGAGGTTATTTTTTAGAGAGAGAAGAGTCTGCTGCAAAAGAAAGGGGCTCTAAGTGGGAGGTCTGTTTGTATGTTATGTTGGGTTTTTTCCTACTCAAATTTTTTCATAGTGAAGGAAAGAACCTTTCATAGAATCAGATGTTTTGCATGAAAGTGTTTCAGCAGTGCTTGCAGTTTTCCTCACATGTGCAGAGTGCTTTACAGACCAGGGGTGTATCTACACTGCCAAGTAATTCCCTGTACTAATTACTTTGGACTGTGTAAATGTTCTCTTACCCTCAGGTGAGAACCAGCTGGCTTCAGGATGGAGCCTGAGTGTTCCTAGGCATAACTTACTGTAAGGGCTGCTACTTTATGGGTGTGTGGGTAAGAGCACACCAGGTTTGGTCACCCTGCCCTCTGTAGTCCTTCAGCGCTGTACCAGTGTGTCTTGAGCCTTCAAACACCTTCAAGTGCGCACAGGACATTTCTGAGAGAATACAACCCTCAGGGTTCAGCTGAAAATCCTATTGTAGGGTTTGCAGTGGAGCTCCAATGCTTTTTTGAGGTTTTTGAATTAAAGAGGAGAAAGGTGAATTCTTTGGCCTCAGCCCTATGCAGAATGGGGAGGGCTAACCCTGAGCAGTGAGAGCATGATCAGATTGCACCTATTAGCTCAGGATCTTGAGGTTGTTCTCTGGACTGGTCATCTTTATCAATTAAGCTCAGACTTAACTCACAGTAGAATCAGGTCAGAAAAATCCCTGAGAAGCAGGTTCATACTTTTTCCTTAAATAAAAGGGAGATCTGAACAGTATCTCTGAGTATTTTCTATCCTATCTCTTTGTTTCTCAATTTGTCATGAATAGCTTGTGAGTCAAATGGAATTATGTGTGGTACCACTTGAAGTGTGATTTTCCAGAAGACAGTTAATTCAAGCTGTAGTTAAACTTGTCTTCTGTTCCCTTTTCTGGGATTGTGCTGCTTGAATATCTTAAGTCTAGTCTCTCTGCTCTATTTCTGCCTCTGTGAAAAGACCACAGTAGTGCTACCAAGCAATTCAAAGTTTATTATCTCATTCAGGACTTCTTCATGGCAAGTGTTGCAGGAAGGGGCACTTTGATAATGCAGCCTCAGCACTCGCAGCCAGCTGCAGGCAGCAGTTTTGCTCTCCTTCACTCTTAAACTTCAAACACTTTTTAGCTAATTGATTCTGATAAAAACTGAAGGAAAACTAATCCTACCAAGCAGCCTTCTGGTGGTTTAGCTCTCTTAAGTGGCTACTTTGGTTCAGGGAAAGTGGGTCTGGTGGCAACAGCAGTAGCACGAGAAAGAGGATGGGAGTGTGCAGTCAAGGTGGGAGCAGGTATTCCTTCCCAGCAGTGCCTGAGTGCTGGCTTAGCCTCAGGGCTGCAGGGCTGAGAGCATTACTCTGTGTGGAGCACCTGCCCACAGTCCTGGCTAGAGCAGGAATCTGAGAAGTGGGGTAGGGGCGCTGCCACTGCCTCTGTCTCACGGAGCTTTTCCTGCAGTCAGCGTGTGCGAGATGTCTCCCTCTGTTTAATCCTGCAGACTGCAGAGGAAAAGGTTCCTGTCTGGTACATCATGGACGAATTTGGATCACGCATTCAGCATTCAGACCAGCCGAGTTTTGCAACAGCACCTCTGTTTTATATGCCTCAACAAATTGCTTACACGGTTCTCTGGCCTTTGAGAGACCTTGAAACTGGTGGTAAGTGTGTGTGTCTGAGGAGCTGGGGTTTTCTTAAATGCTTGCAATAGAAAACAGGCCAATTCTTAGAAATCACTGAGCATTTCACAGTAGAACAAATGTTTCAAGACCAAATGGCTGTGTTCTTGTAACACTGTCAAATATAATGTTCTGTCTGTCTGGTATTTCCATATTTTGACATAGAGACCTTTTATCAGTCCAAAAATGTTGCTGTTGTTTTATTGATAGAGAACCTAAATCTTGCATCACTGCCTTAGTGAAACTAACAATTCAGTCATCTGAGGGGTTTAAAAAAAATCCCTTAAAGTCGGTGTTTATAGCTTTGAGTCAAATCATCAGGCTCTGAAAGTTGGGAAACACCAGGCCAATGATTTATTCCTGTAATCTTAATCAGGGGCCACCCTATGCCTCTGTCATGTGGAGAAGATAAGCATCCTAAATAATACTCTTTTTATCACAGTTCTTTAATTATCTCTTAGTTTTTCATTTAAATAACAAAAGTTGTGCTGGTATTGACTGTACAGCTGTCATTTGAAGATTTGCAGTGGGAGATGAAAGGCAGTTCCTAAAGGTTCTCCTGGTTTTGCTGCAGATGAAGTCACTCGTGATTATGCTCACGGGGAAACGGATCGCCTGATCAGGAAGTGTGTTTTGTTACCGTGGGTGCCTACTGAAGTGGTGGATGTCAGCTGTTTTACTCCAGAGCCACCAGATGAGCATTACCAGGTATGATTTTAACAAGTTAATTCCATATCTTATCTTCATTAAGAAGAGACATGTCATGGTTTAGCATAGTTTGGGTTTTTAGTTAAAGGAGGGGCTCCATGTCTAAAAAAGCATGGCAAGAATTCTGATTTTGCTTCTTTTTAAACTTAAAGATTGATTCAGAGGACAGCCATTAAATTAAAAAAAACAAATCAAAGCACAGTGAGACAAGAAATGTGCTACACTTATATGTAATATCTAAGTGTTTAAATACTGGAGCAACATAAATGAGTTCTAATATTTTATTGCTGTATTGCACAGCATTTTTTATAAGCACACTACAAGGTACTTCATATGAGGCATCCATCATCCAGTTGGATACTTGATACATGGTCTAATAGGCTTATTGATTGGATTTGTTATTGTAGCATTGCTGTTCAGTCTTGAGTTACAGAAAGATTTGGTTTACTATTTTAGGAAAAGTTACATTTTTCAGACTGGATACTAGGCTGTGTTGTGGTTTAGAACCTTTAAATATTGGAGCAGAGACATTTTTAATTTGATGGCACTTACAAAGTACTCGTTCAGTTTGTTTCCTTTCTAATAAAAGTTTGGGATATTTTAAGGATGTGAAATTAATATTTGGAATCTCCTTTTCATGAACAATGTCTGCACAAGATTCACTTCTTAGAAGAATGAGGAAACTGATACCTATGAGGAAGATGTACTGGCTACTAATAGTATTCAAAGTACAGCTTCTAAAGATGAATCTATATCCCAGTCTGTTTCTTTATGATGGATGAGAGGCAGAAAATGCTCTCTCCAGCTTGTTATTAACAATATCTAGTCAGAAATGAAGTTAACCTGCTTCTGCTAAATAAAGGTATACACTCGTAATAGCTAGGCTGTCCTGTAACCTAAGTCAGATTGCTTGGTTGGGATTTTGCATTTTTGGAAGAGCTGTACTTTGCATTAACAAATGAGGAACAGCAATGCACCCACAGTTTCTCTTACATGTGTTCTCTTGGCAAAAGTGCCTTGGTCTCAGATAAGGCAACTTTTTTGCCCATGTTTTAATTCTGTTTTGGTACTATCAGGTCAAGTTAATGAACTGTGTGTGGCAAATGGGTCCAGTATCCTCCTTTACCACTCTACCTTAAAACATCTTTTCAAAGTAACCTTTTTTTTAACTGTCTCTGCCACTGAGCTGTTGAGAAGAGCTGAGAGCCCTACTGATGCTAGAACCAACCAACAGAGCTTTCTTTTACTCTAGAATATCTAGCAGTAGATGAAAGTTTCAACTGGTGACAGACCAGTGAAGAATAGCTCAGGGCATGGCACATCCCTAAACGCCACAGGTGACACAGCTAGAAAGAGATACCGTGTTGCTGACAGTTCTCATTATATGTAAAATAACAAGAGAGTTGTTACAGCAACATGGTGGCTTAACTTTCTGATACCTGTTTTTTGTTCTGTTACCTAATTCTGGTTTCCAACACAGACCACAAAGGCTGTAACTTAAATGATACTGTAGCTGATGATGGGGCAATGATTGCAGAAACAAGTGTCAGGGGAAGTAGCTTCTGATGAAATGTCTGGGATGGAGGGAGTATCTCTGGGACTAGGGAGATGTCAACAGCTCCCTGGGTTTGATCTGCAAAAAACAATAATGCATCCTTTGATACTGTTCTGAGAATTGTAATCTTCTCACCTTAAAAGTACAGGCTCTCCTATTCTTAGGTGACTACAGGAATTATTTTGTATTTGTCCTGCCCAATCTGTTTTAGAAGGTGATGTCTAAGATCTTCGATTACCATTGTGGTTTTGCTTCTCTTTCCACTCATGTAGGATTTTATTACCTCTACCAGGCTTAAAGAGGTGCCTCTGTGACTGGACAGACACTTCACCACTGCAACTTATGGCAGTCTGGAGCAGCTGGAATTCAAAGAGCTGTTGCACAGCAGCAGCTGCTTTTGTTTCTCAAGATGTACTTCTTCTATCCCAGAATATCTGTGAGCTGCTTCCTTCGGCAGGGCATCAGCAATGATCCAAAAGTGTATTTCCTTCTACCAGTCACAGGGGGGCTGTACAGGATGGAGAGAGACTTTGCAGTCATGGTTACTGCTGAAGACTGCAAAAAACATTTTGCCCGTTTTCACAGGAGCAGAATTGGCTTCCAACCTCCTATAATTTTTTTAGTCATCTGTAACAAAGCATCACAACTAAATGGTCGGTCTTCCATTTTGTTGGAAATACAGCAACTTTGTCTTCTATTGTATATGGCTGGCTGTGATTTGAGATTTTTTTTTAATGTTTAGGAGACAAGAATTTCTCAGGGTCTTTCAACAGTGTTGATGTGCCCTGGTCTTGAAGCCTTATTTCTCGTTCCTTTTTACTGATAGGATTTCCTTCAGCCTCTGCTCTTGTACTGATATTTTTTTTTCTGAACAGCATATCACACAACATAATAGAATTGTCAAAATGTCCTCACTGAAATTCACTTGTACCAAAGAGAACAGGCCAATAAGACATGCAATGGATTCTTTCATTCTGCCTAGAATTAACTTCTTGTGGTTTTCTGTTTTCCAGGCAATTTTAGCCGAAAACAAGGAAAAACTTCCTCTAGTCATAAATCCTCCAGTTTATGCCAAAGACAAAGTTTTCAAGTACGTATTGACAAACCAAATGTTTTCTTACCAGGATTATGTGCAGTATTGCAGTGTGGTCAGGCTGAACAGCCTTTTCCAGCTTTGAACAACAGAGGGAAGGTGAAGGTGTGGTTATATGAAGCCACTTGCCTAAGATTCTGACTTACTAGTTGCTCCTGTTGGATTTATTCTTCAGAGTGAATGAATTGTCACTTACAGAATTTCTAAAGAATAAATTTAGTTTGGTTTATTGGGTTTTTTTTTAAATAAGTGGCACCTTCTGGGTGAAAGAAAAGTTGCGTAATATTTTAACGCTAAGTTACACAGTGTTGTTTTCACTAAGTATTGCTAAGGTTTATAAGATAGACTAAAGACTTGTCTTTTGCATTATAGCATGTATGTCCACAGGGGTACCTGTGCTGCTCAGTGCTGTGTGAATATAACAGACTATTCCCCTTCTTCAGATGGCATTACCAAACAGGAATCTTATAAAAACCTGGGATGTTTTAAATTGGATATGTGTTTGCTACAAAAGCGGACCGTATGCTGTGAAACCATTTCAGAAGAAAGCTGGAAGAACATTGCAAAGATAAGGGATTTTTGTGAGCAAAAGCAGTAGTGCTGCATGGCCAGGCTGCCTTGTTACTGGTTTTATTCCAGAAAAACAAAACATCGCTTAGCATGTGCTGTGAGTTGCACTCTGGGGTGTTTGACACTGGGATCACAGTTCTTGCCTGAAACATTTTGCTTAAGGGGTAAAGTTGCACTAAAATGTATTTGGTAGATGTACTCACACACCAGCTTCTTGTGTGGATTTGTTATTCCCTAGATCAACTTTACGTGAGAAGGACTACTGGAAATCAAAGTCATTTTTGTGTAGAGGCGTTTGTTAACTTGCCCAGTGATAGTCAAGATTCCTTTTGTAGCTGAAATCTCTGGTTACATGACTGTGAGGAAAAGCAAAAACTGCTTTTTTTCATCTGGTGTACTCAGATACAGGAGTCAAAGGCAGATGCATTCTGATAGAGGCAGAAAGAAATATTGAGAATGTTGGGAAATGTTGATACATTTTTCACTGCTTACCTCTTTATTTTGTATCTTAATATTTCAAGTGAATGGCATTCACATTAGGCAAGGAAGGAGGGAGGGGGAAACACATCAAATTCTTCCTGCTCTTCTTCTAAGGAATTTAATCCATGCCCAATCGATGTACTCCTAAGAGTTTTCCTCTCTTTTCCTTTATCCTTTTCATATCTGGGCAGAAGGCTGTAGGATCCTTCTCATGCTCTGAATTTTGTCTACTAAAGTTCCTCCATGAGTAGAGCAGCATCTCAGAGTCCAGATGACTGACTGACTGGGAGCTGCAGCCTTCCAGTGCTCTTGGCCTCTTTTAAAGCTTTGAAGGTTTCAGGGCTGTCACCACGAGCGGACAGATAGGAACATATGGAGCTGAGTAGATGTGTGAAGTCTGTTAATAATGTGTGTGCTCTGCTTTGTGAATTGCTGCTGTTTTAGGGGATTCAGAAGAAATTCAAGGCATGAGGTTGCAAAGTTTAGAACCTGGAACAAATTCTTAGTCAGCTTGTATCAAAGCAGAGCTAAGACTGAGAATGGAAGATGAAATAAATGTTTAACCTGAATTCTGAAAAGCAGGGGACTGAGTACAAGTAGTTTGATACTGCAAAATTATAGGTTCAATTAGGTCTTGTAGCATAGTAACTGCTGCCCCAGGGAGATTGTTCTATCCAGCTGTGCTGATTGCTGAATGGAAAAAAAGGTGAATCAAAGAACTAAATGCTTCAAAGACAGATTTATTAGGCAAAGTCTTTCCAGTTTGTGTTGAGCTTGATCATCTCTGTTTCTTTTGATCTTCTCTTTCATGTTTCTCTTCAGCTACATCAGTTATTTTTTTTAAATGTCCAAAGAGCTGTTGTTAGGAGACAACTCTTTGTTTTGGTTGGTCTTGTCAGCTCTGTGCTGTGGGAGTTGATTCTCATAACTGCTTCTTAGCTTTAAATACTTTGAGCAAATGAAGTAACATCTAAACATATTTACCTTACTTGCATAATTTTACCAAATATCATCTTTAATCCCAGACTTTATAGCATCCCTACCAGGACTTCTGTGAGACAAGGGGAAAAACCCCATCATTTGGGAAGTATGGTTAGCTGGCTTCATTAGTTCAGTGTGTCCCTGATACTGAATGAAAGGTCCAAAATAGCTTGGCTGGTACTACAGGATTGCAGTGTAGGTGCTCTGCCATCTGCCAAAGCCAGAATGGGACTTGGTGCATTTCTTACCTGTCTGTATCTTTTTGTGTGTGTTACCAGAGTAGACACAGAAATGTGTACCAACATATTTAACTAAACCCAAGGAAAATGCCAGAGAAGATCCTATGTGCTCCTTAGATAACAGCAAAGGAATTCCTCAGTGGCTGTCAGGTGCCTGCCCTTTTAGTCTGTGTTCTTCAGTGCAGAGATCTGATTGTTTCAAATGTGTGCCTTAATACTGGATAGGCTGAAGTACCTGAGGGACTCTGACCACTAAACTCAGTGATAAATGTTGGCAGTGAAATACATTAATTTTGCATAGTGTTTCTAGGAGATTTGCATTCTCAAACTGAAATAATCTGCTTTCCAGAGCTTTTGACTGTCCCAAGACTTGATGGTAAGAGAATAGTGTACAGAATGGGTGGAGAAACTTAAAACTTTAGAACAAATGAAATGGACTTATTTTCCTTCTAATCTTAACCTCCCTCATCTTATTACAGTGATGTTCCTGCACTTAACAAAGATAGATTGAGCTCCCCTATTTCTTTTGTGCTGCACTTTGAACAAGTCTTCAAATACATAATCCTGAGTGCTCTGGCACTGGGTCTTTGTGGAATGGTGACTTGTAGGGTGTTTTTGTAAGGAACCAGTTAGAGGTTTTCTGAGCATCTTAAATTTTAGTAGTTCTTGTGCTGCATGTGTTCTTCCGTGCATATTTGTGTGGAGATTTTGGATGCTTCAGGACTTCATTACAGCATTATATAATTGGCCTTTTATCTTCAGGTCACCCCTTTGATTTCCTTTTGCTTCAGCAAGGACAGACAGTTGCTCCAAACCAGTGTATATTAGGGGAGCTTGTGGGTTTGGCAGAACCTGCAATAGATCCAGTACATCAGATTTGGTATTACACTTTCTCCTAGTGTGCAGACTTACAAGGAGAAGTCAAGAAGCCACAAATTGCAGGAAGAAATGCTAGTGGGACTCTGTGGAAATACTAACTTTGTTCTGTTGCAACAATGAGGAATGATTGGTGGCTTCTTTCAGCAGGCTAATTCCCTTCATCCACAGTGAAGTCCTCTCTCTCAGTTACAGGCTTCAGCATAAATAGTATAACTATTGTAAATATCTCACACATGGAGCTATGCAAAGCACCTTACATACTTTGCTTTTTAAAGAATTTATTTCCCCCTGTGACTGGGCTATTTCTGCAGCTCATCTTTTTAGATAAGTGTCTCTCAGGGGAGTATATATCTTCCAGTTGGTAAATAGTGGAGGAGGAGAGGAAAGTTCCACACCTGATAAGAATAGATCTGGAGAGGAGGAAGAATACAGTAGTTTCTCATGGAAAAAATTAGTGGTTGCTTATTCTGTTTAAATGTTCCCTTACCATGAGACTGATATAAAAAAACAGTCTCACTTTTTGAATCAACATGCTGAATTCTGAATTAAGTGGCCTCCCTTTAAGCTGTAAAGTCATCAAAATAACCATTATTTATATCTGCTTATTTTAGCATCCAAGTTACTGGTTTTATTTGAGAGGGAAATTTCTTAAGATATACAACAACTTGCTTTATTCTTGGTTACATTCTGAAATGTCTGTCAGGTTTGGGTTGGGGTTTTGTGTGATTTTAAATGGGAGTGAGAGGGAATTTGTATCAAACCTCAAAGCCATGTGTATTTCCAGCATATACGTAATATAGCTACTTTATATGTTTGGGTTGTTTGAAGTTCTGAACAAACAAAAATAATCTTCTGAAGCTAGTGAATGAAACTGACAAGATTTCCTATGACTTTCTTTCACGTGGGTGACAGCAGGTTGATTTTTAGAGCTCTTTCAGGAGTGAAGGTATTCACAAGGTCGCTCTCATTTCTGAATTATTCAGTGGATTCATGTTAGTGCTTCTGTGTCAGGGATTTAGTCATCATGAACTGTTATATTTGTGAAGCTAAACTACCTGTAAGATTTCTGTCTCAAAATACAATTTTTTAATCTATCCCTCTTCAATTGAAGTTGTTTCTGTGTATCAAGAAGAGATTGTCACAAAGTGTGTATATAGGAAAAGCATAATTCTTGTAGAAAGTCAAAACTTTTTTTTCTATTCAAGCATGAGTTGATCAGTTTCAGAAACTAAATTGACAGTTCTCTTAATGTGCTTCTTTCTTCTAGGGTTTTCACAGACATTCAGCAAGTCCTCAACAACCTGACACATCCCCGTTTTGTATTCACAGACAACGAGGGAGAAGCAGACATCCTCTACAACTTCTCACACTTCAAAGATTATAGGTTAATTAATTATAGGATTCATTGTTCCCCTAATAATACATTTTTAACATTTTTTTGCTATAAAAACTGTGTTCCCAAAGGTCTCCACAACCTTCCCCCTTCACCAAGCACTTGTTTGCTTTGTAGGAAGCTGAGTGAGGAGAGGCCTGAGGTAATGGTGAATCAGTTCCCATGTGAGAACCTCCTGACTGTCAAAGACTGCCTGGCATCCATTGCTAGACGAGCTGGAGGACCAGATGGGCCCAGATGGTTGCCTCGGACTTTTAACCTCCAGACAGAATTGCCTCAGTTCATCAGCTACTTCCAGCAACGTGACAGAAGGTGACTTGTGTTTCCTCTTCCTTAGGTGTTGTCCTGTCTTGATCCCACTTTCCTCCAAGACCAGGAGCCCACATTTTGGTCTTGGCAGCTGTTGCACCACCATGAGTTAGCTCTTGCTGCATTTATATTCAAGTGAATTTTACCTGAAAAGTGGGAGCTTTTTAGGTATTTTTTTTAGGTAAGACTATTTAAGCAATGCAGTTTGAAACCCAGAAACTTTGCTGTGATTTGAATACAGAGTTGAAGTCCTTTGCTCATTGCCTAGTCAGGATCTTGCCTCTTGTGTTTAATGAATATACAAAGCCTCAAAATGTGTTTGCAACAAGTGTGGGATTTTTTTTTTTCCAGGGCACAGTAGCTGTTGTTCTTGCACTTAAGCCAGAGTGGAAAATGTTTAAAGTACTTGGGTTCTGTAAGGTTACAAAAGTAAGATTTAGTTTTAGTGTTAGACTGAAGCAGTCAAGGAGCTTTAGGGTTTTAAATCCACACTTTCTGCTGCTGCAGCTGCCTTGAAGTGGATGGAAAGTATGATTTTTGTTTTTGTAAGGGAGAAAGACAGCATTAGCTACTGCTGAATAACCTCTTCTGTCTGGCATGGAGTATTCTGGTTGAAAGGTTGCTGCTTTGGTGACACTTGCTTATTATGGTGATACCTGCCCGGGGTTTCATTGGTCATTATTTGCTGTACATAATCTGTTACGGACTGGCATTGACCAGGAGAGAGCACACCTGCCGTGTATCCCTAGTGTGGGGTGGCTTAATTCCTTTTTGATATCTAGGTTTGACAGTGAATGCAGTGTCTGTGTAGGGAATGGGGGAAGGAGGAGATAGGAATTTTCAAACTAACTAAACAGACGTTAACTGCTATCTTCAGCTCACTTTATGATGCTTTAATAGGTTGAGGAAAGGACATCAAACATCAAGCATCATCCTGTCCTGACTTGGAAAGACAGATGGAAAGACCGGCATATTGCTGGTTTTTCTCAAGGATATCTGAAAGAATTTTGCCCCTGGAGGTGTCTGAGTGCTAGAAAGCAAGACAATGGTGGTGTGCTTTCATTTTCCTGTAATGTGAGCTGTTGAGACACTGTGTGGTTTCTTCCCAAAGAGATGAGTTATGGTGTCATTTAATGTGAATGATTTGGAGGTGTCAGTAGGGAACCGACTTGAAAAGTTGCACAATGCCCTGCCGGAATGTTCTCAGGCTCCTGGCAGAAGGATTCCACACCGTGACCTGTGCATGTTCGTGGTGATGCTGTCCTGTTGATGGGTTGTTTTCCCCTTTTGGTGGTGTGAAATGCAGGAGGAGATAAACAGTTAGATCATGCTAGGCCCTAACTGGAAAAAAAAAAAAAATCTGTGAAAGGTATCATTGCCTTTTCTCTGCCTTATGCCTAAGACTTATGCTCCCAGGTGTCAGCAAAAGTCTTAATTCTTGCAGTGTAGCCCACAGCTTTATAAAGTATTTTTTCAGGAGAAGACATGAATCCAGTCAAGTGGATCTTCAGCCAGATGAACGAGGTGGATACTTATAGGTGTTGCTCTCTCTCTTTCTCTCCCAGAGGAGAAGACAATCACTGGATCTGCAAACCATGGAACCTGGCCAGAAGCCTGGATACCCACATCACCAACAACCTGAACAGTATCATCAGGCACAGGGAAAGCAGCCCAAAGGTGAGAGAGGATGGCTTTGAACAGGATTTAAAGGGCAGAGCTGAAAAAACTGCTTCATGGAAGGAGGTCTGAAAATACAAAGGAAATTCATTTTCTTCAAAATTCACACATTGTCCATAAGCATACAGTTCAGAATAGATTCAGTTTCAAATTGGTCAGCTCCAGTTGTTGCAGTGAAGTCAGCGTGATGTTGTCTTATTTAAAAAATAAAACTTGCTCTGACAATAAGGGATACTCCAGCTTGGTGCTGCTGTAAAGCCAATCCCCAGGCTGGCAGACAAACACATTGGCTATAGTTAGCATTGGTCATCAATTTGGGAACATTACTGCTTTTGTGCCCTGATTGATTGTTTTTGCTCTGCTCAGTAGCACAAAGTACCACCTTTGCCAAGAAGAGATGAATCAGGAGCTTTTTACAGAGAGCCTGCGACATCTACCTGCACCTCACAGTGTGTGAGCACTGGAGCTCGCTTCAGCACCATTTCTGGGTGGTGTGAGGACTGCAGGTGTTTTCTGGGGTGCAGAAATGCACAGAGAATTGCTTCACAATTGTTGCAAAACAACAAGGTCACCAGAGTTAGAAATCTGTGATTTTTGCAAATGAGAACATACTGACCTCCTTGATTCCACACCCTGTTGTGAGAGTGCGACAGGAAGTCACATGGTGTATTTGTGCACGTTTGTGAGGAAAAGCTGAAGTGCAGGCAGGGGTCCCCGAAGTCCTCGAGGTGCAGTGACACTTGCATTTCACATGGGCTGTGTTTCCTGTGCTCTGCTGCAGGTGGTGTGCAAATACATCGAGGAGCCGGTGCTGTTTGAGCGCGAGGACGTGGGGCTGGTGAAGTTCGACGTGCGCTACGTGGTGCTGCTGCGCCGCGCCAGGCCCCTGCAGCTCTACAGCTACGACGTCTTCTGGCTGCGCTTCTCCAACAGGTGCTCCCCTCCCCTCCGCGGGCACGGGGTACAGTGGGATACCTTGGAAACTGAGGAGCTGCTCTGTTCCTTAGGGCGTTTTCACTCGATGACTTGGATGACTACGAGAAGCATTTCACTGTCATGAATTATGCTCCTGGTGTGACACTAAAACAGGTAGGCAAACAGCCCAAAACATTCCCTCGCCTTTGTGTTGGTAGAAAATCTTCTGGTGGCTATTAGCAAATAACCTATTTCACATCCACTTAAACAGGGTGTTCAAAGTACCTGAAGTCCTAAGCAAATATTTTTCTAGACTCCTTCCCCCAGTCGTCTGTGATTATCTAAGGTAATACAAACCTACATTCTGAATAGGACCCACATTGATAGAGACAATAAAAGAATTACAAACAACGACAGCTTGTCATTGTCAAAGCCTTAGGGTGATCCTTTATAACAAGAAATCCTGGAACAAGGAAGGTATTCAGGAGCTCTTAATTCCCTCGTTCTTTACTTGTATTTGTATGAATGGCAAATACATTTGATGTCCCATTCTCTTGTCATTCCCAACCAAGACAGCCTTTGATGTTACTAAACTGTTTTAGGTGCACTGTGAAGACTTTATTCCTCTGTTTGAAAAACAATATCCTGAATATCCTTGGACAACGGTACAAGTAAGTCAGCAATTTATCTTTGTCATGTAAATGTTCCTGATCTGTTTGGGTTTTTTTTACCCAGCTTTTCCAAAAGTGTTGTGTTAGGATTTTTTTTCTCAGAAGACTTATTTCATGCGTATCAGTTTCACAAAGGAGATCATATGTTAACCTTTACTTCAGAACTTTGTGTAATTTGCCCTCAAATACTTGGTTGTGAGAGAACTGTATTTTATAATTTGAGAATTTTATTCCATGATTACTCTATGATAATTCTCTATGTTGGACTTAGCAATACAGCTGGTCCTGACCACTCTCAAGTGCAGAGTTTCCTGTTGCTGCCCCAGCTTCTCTGTGTTAGCAGCCTTGCCAGAGGCCTGTCCCTGCGCCTTGCACAGGGACTTTTCACAAGCACACAGATAATTTTCTGATACTAGGGCATCTTTTGTCTGTAAAAAGGAAGCTACAAATACTACAGCTTCATAAAACATGCAGGAAGGTAGATGAGAGCCTTCTCATTGATGTTAATTTTTCCCCTGTGATTCGTGCTTGAAAGAAAAAGCTGAATGTGAAGAGCTGGTTCAGAAACATGCACAAAACTGAATTCTTTCATTCTTTCATATTAATTAGGAGCTGGAAGAAACAGAGTGAATGATAGTTGTGCATATTTATTCAAAAGTGCATAATTATCCAACTATGACTTGATTTCCTTGAATTAATTCACATTGGTTTTAACTAGAGCCTTGTATCCAATTAATGATACTCAGAATATGACAGGGTTTAAAATAGTCTGGAAGAGACTACAAGGGCTGAAAAGAGAGATGTCAAAATACATCCTGAAGGTTACCCAAAGTAGTACTTTGTGTGTTCAGAAAACAGAAAGTTTTACACCATCTTTTCATTTGCAGAGGAAATGGTTCACTGCAGTATAAACTCCTTGCTAAAATTTACACCTGTGTGTTCTTCCTGGTTTATTTCACTTTCAGATTGGATATCTGTCTGTTTTTCAAAATACCTATATAGTACATTCTTAAAATCTCCATGTCTCCCCCACCTTTCTTAGGGCTATAAATGGGTAGAAGATTTTTCATTACAGAACTAAACAAAGCTAAAATACAACTGAATAGGCAGGAAAAAAAAGCCAGAACTTCACAGTTATACTGCTCGTCTTCACAGAACTCTCCTGGGTTTTCTTTTTCCCCTCCTCTACACGAGTGGAGTATTTTGCATAATGCCTGAGAAGGGGGTTAATTCAAATGTTAAATGCACTATTTTCAGGATTTCCATAATATTGATTGGCTCCCCAGGAAAGCCCATGGATATTGCCAGGTGCTGAGTCCTTTCTCTGTGTTGGCATTAGGTTTAAATGCACATTTGGAAGCCAATACTGTGCAGATTTTCATCTGTTGTGTAGTGCAATTGATACAAACCCCTTTAAAACACTGTATGATTGAAGTGATTAGAAATGTGTTTGTTGCTTTAATGGAACCTCACTTCTCATTCAGAGACCTTTTTCCTGTTATTAGGCAAGTATTTTTAAGGCATTTGCTGAATTGTTCCAAGTTGCTTCGTCTAAACCTGCCCCTCTCGGCATCTGCGATTATCCATCATCAAGAGCAATATATGCCATTGACTTGATGCTTAAGTGGGACACCAGCAGAGATGGTGAGAAGCTCCTTTATTTGAATGTTGAATTGTTTGTGTTTGTGGACCTTTTCAGAAATTTATTCTTTCTCTTTTAACTCGTATTGTTTTTCAAGCATTGTGAGCTGTGTGCTCTGTGCTTTTCCCAATCATTTTCTATAAATTCTGGATTAAAGACAAGTAGTGATTTGGGGTCTCTGTAGAGCTTGTATTAAGCAGCAATGTTTGTGTTTGCCTTGACAGGAAGAAGAATTATGCAGCCTCAGATCTTGGAGGTGAACTTTAATCCTGACTGCGACAGAGCCTGCCAATACCACCCCACCTTTTTCAATGACGTCTTCAGCACCCTATTTCTGGATGAAACAGACAACTGCCATGTGACACGCATTGTCTAACCACTGGAGACATGACTCTATCAATTTCCTTCTCAGATATGCTTAACAGCAGGATTTAAATTTCAGTTCTATGAGCTGCTGATGCAACTGTTTTCCTATACTGATCACCAGGGGGAAAAAATTGTATCAGAAGAATATGCATATACCATATACTGTATTGATAATCCCTTTGTCTGCATTGTCCTTGTCTTGCTTTGTTCTTTCTGTAAATCATGGTGTGTGTTGACAAAGTGTCTTGTTTATTGAATATTGGAGACCTCCAAGTAGGACTTGTTTTTCAGGTAGCCTGATTGATTGCTTGCTTGCTGGGAAACATTGCACAAGTTCCTTGTGTCAACATTAAAACTATAATTTACCAAATTGTGTTGGGGGTTTGTATGTCCCTTTCTTACCTACCTCTCCTATACAAAGATCTAAAAAGTTCTGGTGGGTGGGAAATAATATTATAATAGTAATAGGGTATTTCAGTGCAATGAACTATGGGGTTAATGAGACTAAATATTTTATGGATCGTCCTATTTTTCTTATTTAAAAAGAGAGAAACAAACCCCACAGCATTTAGGAACCTTGTACTGCTGGCTGTCATCCTTAGCCTGCCCCTTAAAGAAACCAGATTTTTGAGGAAGTGAGCAGGAGGCAATGTTTAGAGCAGCACAGGAATGCAGAAGCCTGAAGGAATGAAAGGGATTTTGAAAACTCTTCTAGAAGCCCAAACAGCCTTTGGACTTCAAAGTTTAGGGCCTAAGAGAGAGGTATTTGGCAGTGGGGTGTCCATTTGAAACAAATCATGCCTAATCTTTCGTCAAATCAGGGTCACTTGGCTGAAATTTAACAATTTTCTGTGCAAGTTGCAAAAAATTCTGCTGTCATATATTCTATGGGTAGTAATTATTTAAGCTAGTTTGCAGAAATTAGGATATGCTTGAGAGGAAAGTACAGTTTAAAAATTGTGTAAGTGTTCTAAACCTTGCGTCAAACTTCGCAAACGTGCAGCGCGTTATCCCTCATTATCAGGAATATAGAGGAATATTTGAGGCTGTATCAGGCTGGTCTGCAGAAACCTGCTTTGATCCACTGACTGGAGCATAGGCTGGAGAAATAATCTAAGGAAAATCCAGTCTGTGCAGGTGGGGCAGAAGGGAGAGCAGGATTGCACAGCCAGAAGTGATGCTCGCACTGTGCTGGCCTCCTGCTCAGGGGAACCCAAACAGCTTTGGACTGTTTATGTAAATTCGATTAAAGAGATGTTGTGACTGGGTTCTCACAGTTTCTTTACAGGTGCTCTGAATTTCCTGGTTTGTCTTGGCCATTGCAAAGGTGAGGAGAAGAGATGAAGGGGCTGTCCTTGAGGCTGTAGCATCCTGCTGCCTTCAGTGTTTTTCTGCTCAAAACAAATTAATAATGATACCAGCAAGGAACAAGGTTAGAAAGTTTACATGTAGTTTAATGCATTTAGCTGAATGTGTGTACAGCCCTTCAAAGTGGGAAGGCACAAACTGTTAAAAAGAGCTTGTCTTAAAACGTTTCCAGAGTACAATGACCAGAAGACAAATATCTGGTGGATGTAGTGGGACATATCATAGCACAAAAGCACTGTGCCTAGTGGTAAACATCAAAGATTCAGGCTACAATCACACCTGTCACTGTCAGGAACACCTTTCTGGAAACTCTGTTAGTGTGTGGCTGGATTTCTTCCTCTGAACATAAGGAAGTTTGAGTTCCTGCTTTCTTCTGGTAACAGTTAAAATGCTGCTGTTGTGTAACATACAATGCTGTAATATGGCACTTAATCACTTTGCAATGGAGACTTTCTTTTAGTTTACTATAAAACCCAGTTAGGCATACACCCCTTTGTGGCTTGCCTAATAAAGGTCTATTTGTTTTGTCACCTTGTAATTAGAAAATTAACGGTAGAAGTAGTTCAGCTAAAAATAAAATAAGGCCATAACTTTATATAAAAAATTATTGTGGGAAAAAAGTGGTTTTGGCTGAAAACTGCTTATTCAGGTTTTTTCTTGTTGCGATTGTCCTTCCAGATCCGGTAATTGAGTGCAGAAGCCAAGCTTAGCCAAGCTAAATAAGGAACCATCAAATACGCTGCTGTTTTGTTGATGTTATACCAGGAAGCAGCCGTAGCTGTTGCTGTACCAGTTGTAAGCAGGAGAGTCACCAACCCCTGAAACACAGAAGGTGGTTAGTGTTGTTTTTACTTGTTGCATTTCCTTGACTCCACAGTCTGTGTGTCACTTTCCACCTAGCTCTGGCACCTGTTCTGTCCATCTAGGAGTTAAATCCTTCTCAGAAAACCAGCCAGCAGAAAAAGATGATAGACTTCAGCTGAGTTACAAAGCACTTCAAGTCATAAAACAATGCAAGTACAGGAAAGGGCATTACAGCTGGGAGCAGAGAGGGAGAATGAAGTCTCTCTCACCCCTACCCTCTTTAGTGGGCAGTGAGACACTTCCCAGTGTGACTTGGAGCAAGCAGATTTGTCCAGTTTGTTCATGTTGCCTGAAGAGATCAGGTGTGAATGAATCTGTGATGGACTGCAGTCTTTCTTACAGCATTGCATGTGCAGCTAGAGAACCAGGCAAATATTTTAATTTTTTTATTACCAATTCTTCATTTTGAGACAAGCAGTTTCTCTTCAGAGAACTGCAGAAAATTAGTCTTTTCTAATCAGGGTGTTGATCACCTGAATAATGTTACAATAAGCTGCTTATCACTGCTGTTTGCCAGAGAGATCTAGGAATTGCAGTAAGGCATACATCTTTACGTTTTCTGGTCACACAAAGCTCTTACCAAAAGCTGGCAGAAAAGAGCTGTTTGAAATCTATCCATTTAAGGATGGTCTAGATCTGTAAGTTCTCTCAGGTGGCTGCTGGCATGCATTAAAGAGAATTCTAGAAAATTTCTGCAAGCCATATTCTGTATTCAGACCCATTTTCAGGGAGAAAAGATTATGACACAAACCTTTCACGCTAATAACTTGTTAATGTAGCAGCCTTTGGTTCAGAAACTTAGTTTTCCACTTACCCATCCCATTTTGTGAGCTCCAAAAAATATTGGAGTCCATGCCCAGTTTAATGCCAGGTTTCCTGCATACAGACCCAGAGGAACCACTGACTTTTCGTTGAAGCCCCCCAGTTCCTCCCACACCAGGTAGGAGCCATATCTGCAGAAAGCAAAGGTGAAGTGTCATTCACTACACTGCTTAAAGCTACCACACATTCTTGATCAAATGAAATAACTTCAGTGCTAGGGTCTAGATTAATTTGGAAAATCTAGATATCCAGGCACAACTTGGCAGAGTAACTGACAGCGCAGGCTTGATCAGCTGCTCTGGATAACAACATGGAGAGAGAAAAATTCCCAGTCATGCCAGAGTTCTCACTTCTAAGTGCATAGAAGCAGATAACCTACAGCATTTCAGTCTTAAAAGAGAATGCCATGTTGAAATGGAAACAAGTCTAAGAGATACAAATAGTGAAGAAACTTTGTTTTGGTACTGGGACATGGTGCTTTAAAGATTTAAAAAAAAAAATAAATCAAACCCCAGTTTTTAAGTGGATGAAATGAATGGCATTGAGTGGGATCTCAAACCACAGTTGAGTATGGGGAGCAGGAAGAACCCTTTAGTCACTTTCATTAGTTTCACAGGGACTGAACAATGCAGCTTTGCTATTTTGGCAGTTTAATTGCAGAGAATAATGAAAACAAAAGAAAGTTGGGGCAGGGTAAGCATTAGAAACTTCAGTTTCCTAAGTGATTTCTAAAGCACAGTGTGGACTTGCACTTGTTCATATATCTCACTTCAACTTCAGACCAAGACCATGATGAACAAGTCTAGGAAGCTAAGTGTCAAGAAAGGAAGGTAAGCTTATTAAATCTTGCTTTGATTTATTTGTTGCTTTCCATATATTCAAGAGATTCTGGAGGAATGAAATGTCTTGGTCATTCAAGGAATGTGTGCATGACGGATTAGAGAAGAAAAGGCTGGTACTAAGTATGATCTTTTCACTGGGCTGGATGTATAATACACAAGCAAGACCATCCAGGTCCAGATAAACTGATTCTGCTGTTACCAAAATAACTGATAAGCTGTCACAGTTTGGACTTTTTAAAGGTATTTAACCTGCTACCCAAATTTGTGATGAGGAATCCAGACACAGGGTTACAGATTGTGCAATCAACTTGAAGGAAGCTGGAAAAGCCACCCAGCTCTTTTCTCCTTGATAAAAGGCATGTTTGTATTCACAAGCCAGTAATGATCTCATTCAAATGCTAACTCTTGAAATACACAAGTATTCCACTTAAATAAGCTAAAAAGTGCAGTCTGTATGAGGAGAAAGGAAAGAGAATACTGGTGGAGAGGGACAGGACATGAGGCTATAAAAATTACAAAGCTTTTCTGGAAAGAAAATGAAACCAAAATGAGAGAATGTGGGCGTGCCAATCTAGCATTCAGTTTCATCCACTGCATTATTGAGCTCTGTTACAACAGTTCTTTCCTAATTTCCCCTCCCCCCCCCCTTTTTAAATTTTCCTAAAACTACTGTAGGACATACTTAGAAGAAATCCCAATGCTGCCTTGCTCCACTATTTCCAGCTTGGCAGGTCTTCCCCTCAGAATGAATGAGGAAAGCAAATTAATGGCTTTTCAAGCTCCTGCTTTTGATGTGCATACCGCATACAAAATGTCCTATCAAACCCACACACAACTCCCAAAACATGTTTTTACCTGATAAACAGGCAGCTTGACACAGTTTCTTACAAACATACAGCCACAGGAGTACAGTCATAGTTCTCTAGTCTAGCATTATACAAAAAGCAACTTTGAGATCAGATAAGTGCCTTAATACAATGTGAAAAACATACCCCATAGTTGTATAGAGAGTTCCCCAAACAGGAGCAAACACCCAGTTAGGTGGACACCAGGATGGCTTCTGTAGAGTTTCATACCATGTTGGGATTTCTCTTTTGGTTATACTGCTTCCTAAAAGTCCTCCTGCATGGGGCAGGAGTGTAAAACCTACTGCTGGGGCCCAGGCTGGTACTTCCATTGAGACAGTGAACCTGAAACAAAACCAAACACTGATTGGCAGAGACATTTTAAAAAGCAACTGCAAAAGTTGCCATTTTTAACAGATTTTAAAAATATGCATGTCAGATCTGATCCACAGCCTCGTCTTGTCACTGAGAGACACTGCAGCTGAAATTAAAGGATCTTGTACCAATACGCCTGTAAAGGACTCTGTCCCTGGGGAATGGGGAAGCCAATGGGAAGTGGGGCCTTTAACTTCCCTCTCAGCTGAGTGCACTAAGAATACTGAATTTTACCTACAGAAATATCCTCACCCATAAGTATGCCAGAGGAATAAAGCAGTTTGATAGTATATCAACTGCACTTGGAAAATAAATAAATGCAGTAAGAAGTGTGTATTTCTGTATTCACCAAAAGGCCCTCAATGAAATGGCAGAGCCAAGGAAGAAAAGAGCATGTGCTTTCCTGTGCTCAGGCAAAATAATGGGATGTGTTGTCTGCAGGATGCTCAGTGGGAGTCAGAGGGATGAGAATCAGCAGCAGGCACTTGAGAAGCCGACATAGAAAACAAACACCAGGGAGGACAATGGGAAGTAAGTACTTAAACGATGTTTTGCTCAACAGGGAAGGCGATCTGGATACATGGGGAGGACACCTTTGGCTCCTTCATGAAGCATTCAATCACTTGCAGCAATTGTATCTGCCAAGCCCATTAAATTTGCCTACACAAGTAGGGCTAAGTAATGCCTTGCTGCTAGGCCATGCTGCTTTAGTTAGGGTACAGGCAGCAGGCAAACCAGCAAGCAAGGAAGGAGGAAAAAGCTTCATTGCAGATTTTCTGGCCAAAAGCCAAATGCTACAGAAGAGCTGTGCTTAGTTTACTAAAATGTAAACATTAGAGCTACAATAAAAAAAAGGGCAGAACTGAAAGATGTTTTTTTCAAATATACAGTAAGCAAATACACCCAATTCCTGTTCATCTGTTACGCAGGAGAGAGATTATGTTAAGAATGATTGCAGCAGTGGGGAAAGAGCAACTACAGAAGGCCCAGTGGAGAAAAGAAAGTTTTAGATCAATGAGCATTTCAGAGGCTTGTCAGAGAAAAGTGCCATATTGATATTGTCTTACCTGTTGTCTTTCCCTGGATTTCAAAGCTTCTATTGCTATAATCATGACTGCTGGGATGAGGAGGCAGGGAGTGGGGAAGAGGAAATCCTACTTGTGACAGATGTGCTTAAACCGATAGGAAATGGCACAGATGACGTTTCATTGTCACAGCTCTGACCCAGTGAATTTCTGTTTGGAGATCAGGGTGAGCTCGGGCAGCAAGGGAGCTCTTACATTATGGTTTTTGTCCCTGCACTCAGGGCTCTGCCCATTCAGCCACACAGGTTTAATGTGAGATTTCAGTAACTGGGACCACAATGCCGTTTGCATGGGATTGAGAGAAATAGTGGTGATAGAAGCAGAGCAGAGTTTTGAAGGCAAACTGAGCATGGATGGACTGGTAAGGCACTCAGGATGAGAAAGGTTGATAGGGGTAAACAAGAAAGGGCAGGCAGGCCTGGGCTTTGGGCTTGGGGGGAAGTCAGCAATGAATAGAAATACACACAAAAAAGGCAGCAGACAGCCATCAAAGAGACACAAGTCAAGGTCAAAAACAGAACAAGACTGAATGGGTGAAAAAAAGCTAATCAGGGAAGAATTCAGAACTGAGGCTGGGGAGGAGAAAAGAAAGAACAATGTGGTACTCTGCTGTGATAGGATCAGTTAGGTCTTGGGTGGAGGATGGACAAGGGAGGGAGGAAAACATCTGCTGGGCTCATTGCTGCCATACTTCCTACCTAGGGGATTCTACTCACAAGGAAGCATCTTAAATGGAGCAGAAGAGTACCCCTGTTCTCCTGCACTTAGATCTGTGCTGTTATTTCCCAGGAAGAAGGCTGTCAGCTGCTGTGTGCACTACTTGTCATCCCCACTGACAGCATGAAAGGCTCTGCTTTTACTGGGATGTGAAGCAATTGCCATGTGCAGGAGCAACAAGGTGTGATGGGAACAAGAGCTCCGAGTACAATGATTCTCTTTGGCTGCCTTCAGATGAGTAATTCCCAAAGGTTAAGTTAGAAATTTAAAGTTAATAAGATCTCACTAATTTTTAACCCTTTTGCTTTGCCTACAGAGAGGCCAGGATTAGCTCTCCACATGTGCTGTTATATGTGCAACTCCAGCATGGCTGCCAAATAGTATTTTTCAAAAGTGGTAAGCAAGAACCCAAAGGGCTTAATCCTTTATTTGGATGTTAACAATATAAGGGTAGTTTCATTGCAGCAGTCAGCAGCTGGACTTTGTCAAGGGTTCTGTCAGCTTCCTCCCAGGGAAGAAAGTCTGAAAGTGTTCTCTAAGCTGAAAGTGCTAAATACTATAAAATTGAAACAATACTGCTCTGCTGCAGTCATTAGTGAATAAATGATGTACCCATGTATGTTGGAGGAAGAATACTGAAATAATTCTTCAGAGAAAGAAAACCAGGCAGGCAAATAGAAACAGGGAAGGCACAAAGCAAAGAAATGAGAGAAGTGAAGCCACTCAGGCACAGCAAAGGGGAGGAAATGGAAATGACGAGATTGAACATACTGGCTGGAATTGAATGTTGGTGTCCCAGTCTTCTAACTACTGTTACTACTAATTAATTATGTGCTGTGTTTTCCAATAGCATCTCTCAGGATTTCCCAAGCATGGCAAAACACTCTGTCTTGCAAGGAGAAAGAGGAACGAAACCATGCAGCAAGATGTGCTGGCAGCAAGACTACAGCTGTCCATCAGCAGTGGGAGTTCCTGTGTTTCCATTCCCAAGAAATTAAATACTAGTATCAATTTTCCATTAAAAGCATAGGTAACTCAGAAAACAGCATTAGCTGATTATGGAAGAAGCCACGTGTGTCTGTCTCTGGTTACCTGATGTAGGTGTTTAGCAAGAGAATGAGTAAAAGGCAAGGATGCACTGGAGAGTCTGTGCAGTGGCCAGTGCTGCAGTCTTTGCTTACCTGTGCACTACAAGAGCTGTGCAATGTTTACAGAACACCTTGTACATTTTCTAAAAGTAATGTAACCACAGAGGTTCATCAGCCCTGCCTTCCTTTCAGTGTGTAGCTGATGATCTGAAATGAATTGGTGAGAACTTACCACAGGCTTGCTAACACAGCCCCACTGGCTGCAGCAGTATTACTCAACCTAGAAATAATAACTACTTTCCCAATCACATCCCAGCTCCAGGGCGAGTTGCACAATGTCTTGCACCCTCATTTTCATACTGAAGAATGCTGGATGTGTGTGGATGATATTTGCAGCGTACCCAGCAGATATCTGCCTCTAAGGACCACCAAGGCTGGAAATATTTTCTTCTCACACACACTTAACTTGTTTACTTCTTTTCCACTTCTTATTTCTGCCCTGCAACATATTCTTCATCGTGCTGCCCCTTTTCTGCTTAGCCCTAATGTGACTTCAGGCAGTTTCAGCAGTGCAGTGAGGGCTGCACTAGGCCACTTTGCTTTGACATATATGTTAGAATAATTTTTCTAGGTATTCAAAACTTACCCAAAGTTGGTTCCAGCTACATAAAGTAAAAGGAGAAAAAAAGGGGGAAAAAACCTCAATAGTTAAACTTGCTGCCTAATGGGCTTCTCTCTGTTGTTTTTCTATGGTGGCATAACATGAAGAAAAAACAAACAGAAACATTCTGTGTCCTCTTTCTGGAACAACCACTGTGCACCCAAAGAAAGGGATGGGATGCTCTGTAGGTGGGATTAGATATATCATGACAGAGCAGCTGGGTTGCTTCAGCCTGATGAAAAATAAACTAAAACACTTCTTTGCCTTGAGAAGGTCTCTGAAAGACAGATGCCTTTCCCTCCTTGGAGCACTCTGTCAGCAGGAAGGAGAAGGAAGGTAGGAGAATTGCTTTCATCCCATTTTTTTATACCCCTGTGCTGATAAAACTTCTGACTAGTTCAATTCTTGTGCAGCTTGGGGCTGGCTATCCAATCACATGGGGCTTAAAAATCGCATTAAAAACACAAAGGAAAATCTCCCAGCAGGGCTAAATCACCCTCAAAGCCCTGGTGTTCCCAGTGCCCACTGTTTGGAGATGGACTGACAAAGCTGGGACCATACCATGGACCCCAAGACACATACTCTCCCTCTCATCCTCTACCATACATTTTTTTGAGGGCAGATAAGGCTCTGCCCAGGTCCGAGGGGCAGCATGCAAATTTTGCCCAGGAAAAAGGCTTCTTCCCAAGACAGCTGTCTGAAAAATTAAAGATAACATAATTTATATTGATAAACTATTTATGTATGTTGTGGTTTTAATTCCTGGGAAGCTGCAACACTAAAATCAAATTTATGTCACAGTCTCTGACAAAGAATACGGCTACCACAAAAAAAAAGGCAGGCTTATCTTTGCTATCTAATCTCAAGTAATAGAGACACTTCAAACAATAAATGTTATAGAATATAAATAAATAATAAGTGTATAACATATGTTTATAATATATGTTTAGAATTAAAAATAAAACTATGGTATTTATTGAAGACTTTAATGCAAGGTGTACAGATGGAAACAAAAAATCTCACTGCCCAGGTTACACTTCTTTAGAAGTGGCAGAGCACAAGTTGTGCAAATAAATCTGATTTATTCACATGCAGGGAACTGAAATGCATACTGGAGCAAGATCTTTGCTAGGATAATTTGCCATTTACTGCTCAGTCTCTTCTCGTTGACACTTATGTTACAGGTAGAGGCAGCCACGGGCTGTCATATATCTCCTATGTTACTGCCCATATATTTCAGCTAATTTGAGAAGGTCACTGGCTTTTCCAGGTATTTTACCTGGAGGCTGACAAAAATGGAAGAAATCATCTTACAAAATAACACAGAGAATAGAAAACTGAGGAAAACCTGCTCACCGTGATCCTTTCGAATTGGCCCAAATAAAAAGTCAACGTAATTTCTTGCTGTTGTGACACATTTTCCTTCTCCCGAGTTGTACTTACACGGTGTCTTTTACTGAGCTGCTCCGACTCAATGCTTGATACTGTTTCATAACCTTACTTCGTGCAAACTCGTTACACAATTGCAACTCCGGCACGGCAACTTTCACTTCGTAAAAAATAATCTGACCGTTGAACGCTCAAATTAGATCACAGTGCATTTTGGGCTGCTTTATCAGCATCACTCGAAAACTCAGAGTTAAAACCAAAGCCCTTTCTTTCACCCTGAATGAAAAAATGTTCCTCAGCGACACTGAAGGAAGATACCTTTAGTAAAACAGCAGCGTGAAAACTTCTCCCGAGTGGGGAGAGCGAATGTGCCCCGTGTGCGCGGCAGAGCCGCCGGTCCCCGTGAGAGCAGAGGAAGGGTTCTGCCTTTCTGCTGTGCGCGCACAGCTGTGAACCACTGAAAAACTCGTGTGCCGGACGAAAATTAAGAATAAACTGCCTAGCTTGGTTCCTTTTTTTTTTTTTTTTTAAAAGCACTTTCCATGCTAAACGCCTGCACGGAAGAGTCGTGAGTGTTTGCCCAAGTCCTCTCCGCCCGTGAGCCGCCCCGCCCGCCTCCATCCAGCGCCGCAGGTCCCGTCCCGCCCGGGGGATCCGGCTGGCCAGCACGGGCCTGTCGCCGGCAGCAGGGAGCGGGATCGCCCCCCTCAACGCGCTCCGCCAACCCGCGGGGGAGCCGAGGGCGCCCGGGGCGCGGCGGGGTCCCGGCGGCGGCAGCGCTGCGGAAGGGCCGGGACCCGCGCAGGGGCTGGGGCGGGGTCAGGCGGCCCCTCCGGCGAGGCAGCCGGGCCCCGCTGCGGGGCTGCGCCGCCCCTCGGGCTCCCCTTCCCGTCCCAGCCCGAGCCGTGCCGCGGGCAGCGCCAGCGTTACCTCCTTCTCCTCCTCTCCCGCGCTGCTGCTGCCGCCGGTAGCGCCTGCTCTGCCGGGGGAGCGAAGCGCCGCCCCCGGGACCGCGCGGGCTCCCCCGCCCCGGGGCGGGCTCTCGGCACTGGGCGGGTGCGGGCGCCTGGCGCGGGCCGGGCCTAGGGCGGCGCGCGGGGCTGAGGGCGGCGAGCGCCGGGGCGGCCCGAGCGGCCTCTCTCGTTCCCTCCCTCCCTCCCTTCCCGTCCCCTCTGCCGGCGCCCGGCCCGGCAGCGGCTGCCGGCGGGGGCCGCCCCGTTCCCGTGGCAACGCCCGTTCCCGGGCGGCGGCCATGGGCGGCTGGGCCGCGGCGCCATGGCGGCTTGGTGGCTGCAGCGGGCGCGGCGGCCTCCGCGGCGCTGCGCGGCGGTGGGGCAGCTCCCGCCCCGGCGCTGGGGACCGGGCGGCGACCCTGAGCGACCTCCTGCAGACTTCGGTGGAGGCCGAGGAGCCGGACGCGGCGGCGGCGAGGCGGGAGCGGCGATGCCCCCGGGAGGGCACGGTGCTGCTCTTCCCCGGGCAGGGCAGCCAGTTCGTGGGGATGTGCCGCGGGCTGCAGCGGTACCCCGGCGTGCGGGACATGTACCGCCTGGCCGAGAAGGTGCTGGGCTACGACCTGCTCTCCCTCTGCCTGGAGGGGCCGCGGGACGCGCTGGACCGCACCCAGCACTGCCAGCCCGCCGTGTTCGTCGCCTCCCTGGCCGCCGTGGAGAAGCTCAACCACCTGCAGCCTGAAGTGAGGGGCCGCGGCGGGGCCGGGTGGGGGTCGGGGCGGCGGCGCCTCGGGCCTGCCCCGCGGTGCGGCTGAGGCGCCGCTCGGCTCTGTGTCCCCGCAGGTGGTGGAGCGCTGCGTGGCGGCCGCCGGCTACAGCGTGGGGGAGTTCGCGGCGCTGGTCTTCGCTGGAGCCCTGGGCTTTGCCGAAGGTGCCTGGGGGACGTGCGGAGCTCGCTGCTAGGATCTCCCAGCCCGGGCCCATGCTGTTTCCAAAGCATTGCCTGTTATCACTGTGTCCTTCCCGCTTTAATTTTTAATTAGAAGACAAAATTTACTTTTTACTTCCACTGTTCGCTTTAACGTGTAATACGGCATTAAAAGCATTGACGTTTCACGAGAGTGAACAAACTGCCCTTTCTTGCGCGCAGGTGCCCGCGCTCACATTCACGCAGCATCTCTGTTTCTCTCCGTAGCGCTGTACGCGGTGAAAGTGCGCGCCGAAGCCATGCAAAAGGCGTCAGAAGCTGTCCCCAGTGGAATGCTCTCGGTTGTCGGTCGGCGAGAGGCAAATTACAAATTTGCCTGCCTGGAAGCCCGTAAATACTGTGAATCGCTGGGTATAGAGAACCCCGTGTGCACAGTTTCAAACTATTTGTTTCCAGACAGCAGAGTCATTGCAGGACACTTACAGGTATTGCTTCAGAATAACTATTCCTTCAGTTGAACTGAGCATTTCACTTTTTAAAAACTTTTACTTTGCACTCTGTGTGGGTGTTACGTACGGCCTTAGTTTGTCCAAACAAAAGTATTTGCTCTGTGGGGCTTTTTTTCCCAGCATGTGTTCAGTTGCTGGGTAGGGAAAGGAATCCCTTTATCACAGTAAGTCCGATGAGGTGATTCTGGTGGGGTGACTGAGAAAACCTTTGCTGTGCAAGACTCACTTCTCTCTCTCTTTTATAGGCTTTGGAGTTTTTGCAGGAGAATGCCCGAAAATATTATTTTAAACGTGCAAAAATGCTTCCAGTCAGTGGGGCTTTTCATACCAGACTTATGGAACCAGCAGTAGAGCCACTGGCTGAAGTCCTAAAATCGATTGAAATTCAGAAACCACTGCTCTGTGTGTATTCCAATGTTGATGGCAAAAAGTACATGCACTCAAAGCACATTCAGAAGCTGTTAGTGAAGCAGGTGGTGTCACCTGTTCTGTGGGAGCAGACCATGCACTCAGTGTACGAAAGAAAGCAAGGAACAGAATTTCCTTACACGTATGAAGTGGGGCCCGGGAATCAACTAGGAGCCATTCTCAAACAATGTAATTTAAAGGCCTGGAAACAATATAAACACGTAGATGCTCTTGAAGACAAGGAAGAAGCGGAGATTAAATAACTTTTTGAGGAAAAGCCACACAACTTGTTTTTTTCTGATCTAAAGCTTTGTGCTCCCGAAAGAGGAAGTCTTAAACATTCATGGCTTCTCCTGATGTAAAGAGCACTATGTGCATAATTGCAATGAACATTTTCCTTTGAGTTCCTCAGGTGTGGAAAGGGGAGAACTAAGTTTGGCTCTTCCATCTGTGTTGGGACTGCAAAGCTGCCAACAAACAGGCCAAGTAGCATTGTTTGGCCTCAATCCTGCAAGCAACTTTCCCTCTTGGGGTTTGTTTGGTTTTGTTGGTTGATTGTTTTTCGGGGGAGTTTTTTGGGTGTGGATTCAGGTTCCAGTTGGTAGCCTTGGCTATCCGGTGCAGGGATCTTCTGCAGGAATGGTGGGGTTGTTGGCTCCAAGTTGTGGAGGGCTCTGCTCTGGGCTTGAGGGTGCATTTAGAGGAGCCCTTTGTTGGGACAGCTTTCAGCCTGTTGATGTTCCCATTTTCTAACTCAACTGACTTGTGGGGTGTTCATCTATGTAAAGTTCTCTTATTTTGTGTCCACGTTGCCAGGTAGCAGCTGAGTGAGGCAGATGATGTTACTAGAAAAATTATTTTCTTAAGGTTGAACTATAAATAAACTATGAAGCTTTTCTTGCTATTTTTCATGCTTTGGGGGTGCATCATTATTGGCTGTGTCCACGTGTGGATGGAAGTAACCTTCCCTCCAGTTGTCCAATGCCACATTGGTTGTGCTAAATTACACAAGAAATGTTCACTGGAGAAAAAAGCTTAACAAAAATATTATGTACGTTTCCTGGAAGCAGGAAATGATGAGCTGGAGAGCAGCAGGTTGTCCCAAACCCTCCGGGTAAGAACTTCCCATTTCTCAGTTTATATTTTTTATTTTGGTATTTTAATGCTGTATTTAACAGATATATAGAAAAAAATGTAGGATATATTAGTTAAATGACTGACAGCACCTTCAATAATGTATTATGAAATGCAGGAGAACTTCCAGTTACGGTACCAATCATTCTGTAATTTCACATTTATGAAAGGGAGAGTGAATTAAAAACACTGGCCTTGATTATCATTGCTAAGTGGACTGTATTATTAAACAGTTCTTTTGTGGACTGCAGCTGGCAGCTGTGCCTCCCCTTACAGTACAAATTCCACTTTTAGCATGTGTAAACATTAACAATTAGTAAAATACTGAAGAGTTTGTCAGCTTCACCATTGGACTGCCACAGGCTGATGATTAAGGGTTGGAATAACTGTAAAGAAAATTATTTCAGTGAAGGTTCCTATGTTACAGGAAAGGTGTTAATTATTCAGAAAAGCACACCAAAGTCAGTTAGAATTATTGGTTAGAATATTGCACCTAGATCCCATTCACATCATTAAACACTGGACTGTGCTGTGTTAGAAGTCTCTGCCTACATCTTGTAAGACCAAATGCAACGTTGGTGACTTTCAAACCAGCTGTTATGATAGTAGAAACTGAGTGTGGTATGTTGGTGGCACTAATTTTAGTGCTTTAAAATTTCTGGACTTTCTTTTTAATTATTTAACCTTTCTAAGGAAATGTTGGAGACATGTTTTCTATTTGTAGTGTTCTTGCTATAATTTTTTTCCTTTTTTCTCCCCCCCTTATTTCACTTGGTTGTACACTTTGCTTGGAATTAAAGCTTTTTGGGAAAATCGTGCTAGAAATCTCTTGTTTGCAAACCATTAGATTACCTTTGCACTTTTGTCAGCTGCACAATGCTGAAGGGCAATCTGTATCCTAAGAGCATTCCAATCTTGTGGGTCTTGTTTAATTAGTGGGAAGAAGGACCCGTCACCACTGTCAGGTGTTTGCTTTTCTTCTGTGCAGTGGTTGAGCTGAGGCTGCTCCCAGTGACCTTCATGTCTCCAAAACCAGAAGCCAGAGGGTATCACGCTCTTGTGCTGATGTTGCAATTTCTAGGAGCAGAAGTGTGATGGAGGTCTTTGTACCTCTGCATAGAAAGTGTTCAGGGCTTGATTTTGTGTGGTGCCCAGCAGCACAACCTCACCTCGTGTGCATTGTAACATTGCCTGTGGCTGGGCAGAGGGTGCCCAGGTAATTAGGAATCCTGGATCTCAGAGCATTTCTTTAATGTGTTTGCTCATCTATCCCCTCTGCTTCTGGAAACTGAATGTTTGAGATGAGAGAAGCCAGCGTGGCTCCTTCACCTACGAACAAGCAGAAACCGGATGTGGAAGAAAATCAAGTGCCGTAAATGCTGTCACATATGAGGAAGTGTGCAGTGAAAAAAAACAGAATTAACTTTGGGTCTCCTGAGTCATACTTTGGGGCTGTGACTAAAGGATTAACTAACTGTGCTCCACAGGTGAAAGAGGAGCCTGGCACTGACTGCTGCCTGGTACTCCAGTTAGTGCTGATTGGTATGGCTTTGGATGCTGTTTGCTTTGTGTTTCACTTGTTTCTTTGCTGGGATTGAATTTTATATTCCTTGAGACTGTTTTGCTCCATACATGCTGGATGATGAAATTCCCCCCTCTTGTGATTCAAAGCCTTACACTATGGATTACAAGAGTGGGGAAAAGCAGAGTCACCCCACACAGCTCTTGGATGAAATAGGTAAAGAGTCTCCTGTTCATCATTGCTCCCCTGTGCATAAAGGTTATTTATCTAGAAATAACTACTTGGTAGTGTTAAACTGATTCAACTGGAAAGAGTCAATTTTTGCATAGCTGGTACTTTCATTACACATGCATAGTTTGTTTATTAGACCCTCCTGATGTTAAATTTTACCCTTTACTAAACAGTGACTTTAACATATTTTTCTATCACACTGCTATTATGGAGCTAAATGGAGCACTCAATTCACTGATAGAACTTTGGTCTGTTTTTTTGGCTGTGTGGGCCAACTTCTGGCCTGTGTGTGACTACAGTTCCAGGTGTGCTAACTGTGCTTTTCTAGAAAAAACTTCCCTACCTGCTGCTGAAGGGCACATCAGTTTGAGAGAATTTTGGAAAAATGTGACACTGGAATATGTGCTGCTGCTTGAATTTCTGGAGTATGCTGGAGCCATCACCCTTTACAATTCCTTCTTTGCATGCTTTCCTTTTGCTCTGCATTTTAAGTCATTCAAAGATATTTCAAAGTCCTTTGCATGAAATGGTCAAATGAAATAGTCTAGTGGAGCTTCATTTGTCTTTTTCCCAGAAACATTTTTGGAGATGGGCAGTTAGGATCATGATGGCACCATTCAATAAAGAGAGAAAGCATGTTCCTCAACGTGCTTAAATCTGGCTTGATTTGGCATTTGTCTTCACTAAACACAAGAGGGGTTTAAATACCTTGTCTGATTTAAAGAAGGGACTTGGACTTGAACCTCCAACTTCTCTGCTGAGTGCTTAGATCACAAATGTATTGAATACTGTGTTTTCGTGTTTCAAAAATATGCTAAGGGTAGGAGTTGCTTGTCTGGGCAAGAAGGCGGCATCTCCTGTGCTGAGGGGAAAATCCAAACCACAGCGATACACTTTCATTTTTTCTCACTGAGAGAACCTATAGTTGGATCCTGAAAACCAGCTTCAATAGCAAAGAGAAGAGAAGATGCACCCAGAAAATAGAATAACCAGGCACAAAGGGGGGATGTTGTTGAGAGAGAAAACACCCTCATGGCCACCCGTGGAGTGCAGGAGGATGACACCTCGACCATCTCCATCCTGTAAGTTGTGCTCATGTTCCCCTCAGGCTTCTATTCCCCCCAGGCACATGCCCTGCAAAAAGACATGCATCCTCTGAGAAAATTCCTTCTCAGAATCCATCAGATTCTTGGGGTTTTGTTCTGGGCAGCTCATAGTTTTACTCTGAAAAGGGGCAGAAGACACTGCCATTAATGTGTGATAGCAGAGTCTTGGAAAATAAAGCAGACAACACTGCAAAAGGTTTGAAGCAACAATTTAATTTTTAAAAAGTATCATGGTTTTAATCTTTACTATTGCTTTTACAGTGTTAAAATTTAAAGGATGGCCAGCATGCCTTCAGTTTTCCTCATATCCAGAATCTCTTTAACAAACTCATTTACAGGAAATAGACACTTTATGTTGCATAAAATAAACACAAAAAAGACAGACTTTCTAATCGCCTGGAGTCACATTTCAAAACCAGCAAGTCAGGCAGTTATCCAGCAACAACCTCTTTACAAGTTTTTTCTTTAAAAAAGATATGAAACAGCAGTGACCCAGCACTAGCCTAGGTTTTAAATATTAAAGAGATTTTTATCAGTGTAAATTTGAAAAACAAACCAGCTGCCACCACTGGGGTGTTAATGATGTTGGTCAGTGTCCAGCAATGACCTCCTGTTGCAATTCTGTGTGTTAATTCGACAGTCTGTAATTCATGGCCCACCAAAAGGCAGCAAGAAGCAAGGCTGCAGGCACCAGCTTCTGGCAGAGGCACCTGAAAGGAAGCCTGCAAGTCTGTGGGAAGAAAGGGGATGGTAATTAGAAGCAACAAGCAGCAAAAAGATGGTGCAAGGAAACTAAAAGAGTGCCTGTGGGGGAGGTCAGTGTGGGCTTGAGGGCACGGTCCAGTTCTGCTGCAGAAATGCAGAGGGGGGCAGCTTTGCTGGTGGCTCCAGCCACTAAAGAATCCTCCTCTCTTCTCTGGGTAAATACTACTAGCAGCAGCTCTGCTTATCTCCCCAAGGAGACCCTTCCAGCATTTGAGAGTGGCAGATGCCTCCCCTCTGAAAGGAGCCTCAGTTGTGTGGGATTTGGGCAGCATCCTCTGTCTTTAAATGAGAAATTTCAGCCTAAAGAGAAAAAAAACCAGGGCACTGAGGGGGCACCAACAAACTAAGGGATAAACCCCAGCCTGAAGCCACATTATGTGCTTCACTCACTGACATTACAAAGGAGCCAGGTGTTCCTGTTGCCTACTTGCCAACAAAAAGGTGAGAGAAAAGGGAGAGAGCATACCCAGCCTCCATAGCCAGTGATCCATTTTGTCCAGTTACTGCTCAAAACATTTCCACAGCTTCTTATAACACTTTTAATAACATTCCATGTCTGGAAAACACTGACAGCAACCCTGATGATTTAAACAAAACAAAACAAAGAAAGCACGAGGATATTTATTTATGTTATTTATTATAAAAAGTGGCAAATAAAATACCCATGTTTAGGAAACAAAAACCAACCAAACCAAAACCCAAACAAAAACCTCTAGTATATTCCTTCTTGAAAGTGTATGTGTACATGTATATTTCTCTAAATATTTAGGAAGAAGACCTTTGAAATCAAAAGATAATTTAGTTTCAGAATTAAGTGATTAAGTGACAATCTTTGTGGTTGTTTCAAACTTAGAAGAGGATAACCCAGTGAGAGACGTTTCTCTCTGATGAATCAGGACAGCAATACTGGACTGACACAGCAATACTGGACTGACACAGCAATGCCACAGGCTCTCTCTAGAGTGTGAATACGGCTCTGCTGAGGTGTATGTATGTATGTTATATACAGATATATTTATATGTTATGTTACACATGTTACCATTCTCTGGTAGGTCTGCAGTGAGTGACCATCCCCTCCCAGAAGCAAGGAGAAAATAAGGTAGAGTACCTGGGGGTTCAGACACAGCTGAGTATCTCAGGTTAGGACACTGCTGCAGGTCAGTTAATAACTATGCAGGACAACCCTTCAGCTCACAGCAGATCACGGCAGTTCAAACTAGTCCAGCCATGTTTTCTTGTATGTGCATGGGCAGGTTATTGCACATGCAGTAACATGTTAATCCCACACTGGGCTGCAGGTCTCTCATCACTCTCATCAGTTGTGCTTAAAGTTGTGTCTGAAGCTACTGTGCCTTTGAAGAATTTGAAATAGCAAGACACTATTAAAGTCTTTTGACTTTAAATGGCTGTAGTCTGGAAACAATTTACAATTTACATTCTTACAAAGCTTTTCTTTGTAAAACAAGCTGCTTCGCTTTTCTAGGTTCTCTATGAGGCAGCAGTAGTAGCAATAAATTTTTTTATTTTGTGTACAGAAACATTCTTGTTTGTCTAACATGATTTTGAAAAGGATCTGCCAATAAGGTAACTTACACTTGTGCCAGGTGAAGCAGTGTTTCTTCTAATGTCCTGTGGTACCTCCTGTTAAATTCATCCCCGATCAGGGCCAGCTGACGGCCAACCTGAGTAGCTGAGCTGCAAGGCAGTCAGGATGTGCACGTTAGAGGAGAACCCTGCAACAGCAATTCTTTAAAGCACTCTGCAAATGTCAGGTACTGTTACTCCCCCAACAGCTGGGCTAAACTGGGCATGTGAAAGTGAAATGTTACAGGGGGTTTGTTTCCTATTATTTATGGGTTTATTGATTAAGCATTTAATGCCCATACATGATGTGTTTTGATGTTTTCATAAAAAGCTGTATATTTGGCACTTTTGAAAAAACATGTTGATTTTTTTTAGGTGCTTCATTTCTTTATACAAGACAACAGGATTCTGGTTTGGGTTTTTTGGTTGTCCCCCTCACTTCCCTCCCCCCCCCCCCCCCAAATCAAAATATGAAAACAGCCTTCACTTCAAAACTTTCAAATAATTTCATTTTACAAAAATGTTGGCTTTGTCATCCAACAGATTTACTCCAATGAGTTCCACTATGCAGTGTGGGTCTCCAGCTACTGGGTGGTGCCCGGGCACAAACTGACCAAAACCTTAAGGCTCTTTAGGGAGGTCCTGGGACATACAGAAACTTGAATAACATCTGTGGCACATGTTGATGCTAAAAACTGGTTATGCTTTCCTGATGAAAATTTCCAAGTAGATTTAGTTTCTCTTAGACACGTGTTTTTGTTCTGGTAGACAAATAATATGAATATACATTTTTACTTTAATTTGCATTTCTGCTGAGATCTGTTTACGAGGTCTGCTGGGCTTAAGAGCTTAATTCTAGAGTCTGCTGAAAAAAGCCCTTGGGCTTGGTTTGGTCAGTCCACCAACAAAAAACACCAGAAAAACCACAGAAAGGAATTTTCACAGATGGGGGAGAAAGGCAACCCCTGAGTCTTGTACTGGAAAATATGTATATATGGGATTAAGAAAAACCCAAGGCAGCACTACTAGTTTGCTGTAAGTGGCGCCTGGAGAATTATGTAAAAATGGCTTCTTCAGCTGCTTGCTGTAACAGGTGGGTCTCTAATGAAGAGCCACATCTGTGTCCCTGTGCAAGATAAAAACTCAGACATTTAATGCAGCATAATCTTGCACAGTCAGTGTTAAGCACTACAGGTTATCCACACTTGCATCTATTCCATTTCCAGTAGTATGCACTATGATTATGTGGCTTAGCAGTTTTCTGGAAGTGTGGCACTTTGTACTTGGGGAGGACAGAAGGAGTATTAATGTAGTGTGATACCTGATATCAAACTCCATTTGCTCTGTGGTGTCCGGAATTGTTTGGAGGTTACTGTAGGTTTCCTCTTCTGGTGCTCCACTGGGGTAGCTGGAGAAGACAAAGTGCCTGGGGGTTCTCCTGATTTGAGACATCTTGCTCTGCAACAAGGCATCAAAGACAACCTCAGGGCTTCATGTTATGCAAGGTCTTTTCAGTTTAGATGGAAATTGTTTGAAGTGCTCTTAAGTTACTCTTTTTACTTCTCCAGTCAGAACACAAGTGTTTCTAAGATACCTATTTTGAGAGTAGTCAAAGGAAAGTTTCAGTGACCCAGCAGATGTCCAGCAATCCAAACATGCAGCATTTAGATGGCTGCTACTTTTTATTGGCTCAAAACAACCCAGAAATTGGACAATCTCGATAAATATAACTAGTGTAGACAAGTATAGTTTCTCAGTAGTTTCACTTATTACGATGTTTTCCTACATTGTTTGCAACAACCTGCCTGGCATTAAATCACTCTAACCCATGGAGATCCCCAGGTAGCAAATATCTAAAGCAAACTTGAACAGGTTTTCTTGTCTTTAATTCAGGTCCAAGTTTACACACCTTCTTCAGCTGGAGGCTACCACCATGGAAATTACAAGCAACTCACCATAGAAATAGAATATAAGAAAAATTTAAACCCATTAGTAGCTTTCCATATGGAAGAGCAGACAGTAAGAACCAGTAACATCAGTGGAGCTGCCTACTTGTACAATGGGAAAGTTATTCACAACCAGTACCACAAAATCAATGGCAAAATTTAACCAGTTTCAGCACACGAGGCTTGTGTCTAATACTGCAAGCATTTGGAAAACACAGAGAGCAGTGTTTGGAAAGCAGAGCTGATGTTTTTGTAGTCATTAGGATTGTTTTATTTGGTTTATCAAGGGAAACAACATCAGAGCTGTGGACGGGGATTATTCCAAACTACACACGCCCTTGGACATTTGCTGCGGTGGAAGGCTCTGCTTGATGAGGAACTTCATTACAACCTTCTGGAGATGCTCTGGTTTTACATTGGTTTTGGCCAGCTTTTTTGTGGTTTCTTTGCTTCCTGACTCCATCATTAAAAACTGATCCCTTTTCTTGATGGAGTGATCCTGGACAGCAACAAAGGGGAGTTCTGGTGGCTGGATTTCTTTCTCATTTTAAACACACTCTGAGCAGGTCAAATGAAAAAAACTAAAATAAAATATTCTCAGAAATTAAACTAAACCAAGCAAAAGGTAATGTCATAATGCTGCTTGGTACGAATTTGGTTTGCCACATTGCTGCGGTCTTGTAACAACTTTAAATTTTACACTTGGGATGAGGTTCAGGCCTTTGTGATCTTCTTTCAATATTTAGATGAAGTTTACTCTGCAAATCAAAATTATTCATAACTAATGTGTATACATTACTGCATAAGCAAACTCACAAAAATGTGACACTAAATAAATGAAAATATACTTGGTTTACAGAAGTGTAGAATCCTCTTAGTGGTGTTTAATGTGGTTGGGGAAAAGCACGTTACAGACTCGTGTCAGCTGGCAGATATTATGTGTTACACAGTTTGTAGTTTTATCTTCTGGCTTTTGTCCTTCTATTTGTAGCATTTCTGATTCACTTACAAAGATGTTTAGAGTCTAGTATTTTAAATACATCCAGAATTCTGAAGAGCTGTGTAGTTTAGCAGTGACAAAAAGAAGCTGGAATCAGGTCTTCTGAATTTTATTGCACCAACTGTAAGGGGAGTTGTGTGACCCAACCCTCTTTCCAAGGGGAAAGACTGCAGCCTTCCTTCCACAGGAGCACTTATCTGAACATATTTTACAGGTGAGTTAAAAGGCTCTTTTAATTCAGATAATTTTCTTTTTAAAAAGAGACAGTAGTTTTAGGTGCTATATTTGCTTCAGAAGATGCCCTGTCCTGTTTTAAATTCTTCCTTTATGTATTCCTGTGTGTGTCTCTCTTCCATCCAAAAAAAAAAAATCAGGGAAAAAAAAGGGTGATGTCCATAGAGGAACTTTGTGCATTCCAGCACCATACCTGACTTCCAGATACCCAGTCACCCCAAGGACTTTGTGGCTCTGAATCAGGTGCCAAGGCTTCATACACACACCGGAGTGAAGCTGTATCACATTAAATCAATCCATGTTCACAGGAGCAGATACTTGAATGGATCTTCCATTTCCCAGGGCAACATCTAGACCAGTGGGTGGCCAAGGGCTGATCACATTCCAACAAGTGCACCCCTGTCCCTTTTTGGTGTAAGGTCCAGTGTGACACTACTGCAGTCTGGACTGGGTGACCCAGGGCAGCTCCTGGTTTGAGAACTCCACCAGAGCTCGGACATGAGCTCCAAGGCGTGCTGTAGATCCATGAATGAGAAACTGGGAATGGCAGAGCAAGGTTTGGAGGATCCCAGGGATGCTGAAGTACTCCCTTGGACATTTAAGGTGTCAGTTCTCTGGATGCAGTTAATCTCAGTAGGCTGCATAGAGAAACAGTCAAAGCACGCAGTGCTGGATTTTTGGAGGTTTAACAACCCAACTGTCTGGCTCACATGTACAAAGTAAAGCTCTAGGGATGTAGTGGTGTACTCCTGTAGCCTGTGGGTACCAATGGAAATGTATTAATTGTGTTTCTTCACAGCTTAGAAAGTTGTTAAAAGTTATCTAGTAAAACAAGTACTATAGTGGATAAAATGCAGTAAGACCAAGCATAAAAGGTCAGCTGTCTCCTGCACATGTATTACTAATTTTAGCTTTCACGACGACATAGTGAGGGAAAAAAATACTAAAAAAAAGGTATTTTCTTTTTCTCTTCTTTTCTTCTTCATTTCTAGAGTCGATGCTGGTTTCACATTCACAGGGCCATACAACGGAAATGTCTATATCTGTGTGAGATGAAAACTGTGTCCTGAAAAAGACCTATAATAAGTCAAGGCAGTACAGGACTCAGACATGTAAACAAACTATACAACACCACAACAAAAGCCCAAAGTGCAACATATGCTACCTCACACCTGTTACCATGATAATGCCTTCCTCCCACAGGCTAAAAGAGAGTTGTTTGGTCATGCTCTCCCCCCAGCTCAGCTGCAGCCTCGTGTGTTGGCTTTGCCCACCAAGCTGTCTCAATGCAAGGCACATCCAGCAAGGAGGGGTGTTAAAATGTGTTTTACAGGATGGGCAGTATTGAGGCAAAGGCAGTCTGGGAGGGCCACTGTCTTGAAGGTGTACAGGATGAGTCTAATTTAGTTTCAAACCAAAGCTTAGCAATTATCTTCTTGAGAATTACCTGTCTTGAGGCCATTTACTGATTTCTGTCATCAGTTTAAAAATCTGGGTGTATAGGTGTCATATAGAAATGCACACAAAAGCTACATTAATATGGACCTGTTCTGTTCCTCAGGTTTGGATCTGTGCAGAGCTGCTCAAGAGGAGCATATATCACACTCCACAGGCCCTTCTGGTTCTCCACAGCAGGATGTGTTAATCTTCTACCACCCATCTCACTCTTCCCTTCTTTCTTGCATTTATACAGGAAGAAAAGGCAAGTTGATTTTGGTTTACAGAAACCAAAAAGGTTGTATGTGTTTGTGAGTAATTGCTTGTGATTCAGAGAGTAAGTGATCACCTCACAACACCTCTGAGGAGGCGCTGGCAGGACCCCATGTCAGCAATAGAGATCGTTTCCAAACAAGCAATCAGATCAAAAAAGCTCAAGCTTCCCTGTAAAGCTTTGACTGAGCATGCTTAAAGCTTAGTTTCAATGGTGAAATGCCTTCAGCAGAATAAATAATGTATTTCAAGTCAAATACATACTTAATGTTCTGATGAAAAGGGGCCTAGATCCAAATTTTAAAAAACAGCTCTCCAAATGCCTAATTATATGATGGAAACTATGGCAATTTATGAACACAATTATGACTGAATAATGAAGCATCTTTAGTTGAAAGACTATGTTGACACTGTCTTTACTTTGCATAGTCAGGTTGTTTTTATTTGTGAGGGTGTTTCTTAACCCAGCAAAAGAGAACAGAAAATCTTCTTGAAAAAGGAACGTTACTAAACCAGGCAAGCTAGCAGGTGAGTTGGGGAAAACAAATGGATCTGAAATTTACTTGTAGTCAGTCCAATTAGATTTGCTGTGTTAACAGATTTTAAGACAGGCACAATGATACTTCAGTATAACGCACCAAATGCATTAATTATAGTTTACGTATTATTCTTATGTATTTTACAACTTATCGATGCAGTTTACGTCCACTTTATGTCTTATGCATACAATCTTACATATTTTATGCAGATGTGACACAGCAAAGCTATAAATAATAACAATATATGATTTATTATGTTTTAAAACTGAATATGAAAACAGAAAATCACTATTCATGATCTAACTCCAGTGTTCAGGCTCAAAATTCCCAGCACTTGCCTACATAAATACGGCTTGACAGACAGGACCCTCATCCTTTACCCCCACAGTATCAAAGCCTATCTCAAACTGTTTCAGATTCTACCAGCTGCCCATGCAAACTAAATTTAAATGAAAAACAAATAGAGGCTTGGTTGTTTGCATATATATCTCCAATCCATAGCCACCTCTTTCAAAACATGACATCATCCTCAGTGCTGCGAGCACAAATCTCTGTGCTATTTCACAAGGATGAGTCTTTGACATAGTGACCAAAGACTAAGAGCTGGTTCAGAGGAATATTGGGCACGCAGGAAGGATACACTCTTTAAAATCTTGGGCATTTTTTTGTTTGGTTTTCTTTAGGCTCTCCTATGACCTCTGTCAATGAGCAGCAGTTGCCCTCCACTTCTGGCCCTCTTCCCTTGCAGGTCATACGCTGCGAGCCATGGGCAGCCCACAGCCCACGGGCACCAGGAGATTCCTGCCCCCTCCCCCACAGGAACACCTGCCTCTGGAACCACCACATATGATAGCAGAATGGTTCAAGGTAACCATCAGCAACCTGAGTTTTTCTTAGAAAGATGAGAGGTTGAGTCATCGTTACTCATTTTGTGCAGGTTAGTCAAGCCAGGGTGCGAGGTGAACTCTTAAATCAGTATCAGGTCAAGGAGCAAAGATAAATTAATTCTTTGTCTCATATGGTGTTCTCAGTCAGCTTAACATCAATGACCTTGGAGACTGTTTACACAAAACAATTCTTAATATTGCCTCAAACAGCTATTAAAGGACACTTTGTAAATCCGAAAAATACACCCTCTGCTTCTTACATTTTATTTCATTTATGTTTTTATGCTCAGTAAGTTCATATGATAACATGCCTTCACTGGGAATTTAACAGAGGTTCTCTTACCTCAAAACAGGATAGGAATTAAGCATTTGATCATATTTAAACATAAAAAATGTGTTCCTTAAGCAAGTTCTGTAACTTGGGTAGCAAAAGAAATGCATACAGCAGACTTTAAATGGAGGAAACCTTTTAAAGTGAAGAACACACAGATATTTTGTATTTCAGTCTCTGCTGAAAATCTTTAAGGGGCTCTGATTGAGTCAAGACTTCAAGAATCTCAAGTTTTCTATGTATCATCAACGTTTCCATGTTGTCTGTTAGAGCACTCAGAGAACACCAGTTCTTACTGTGACAGAGACTGTGACTGTAGACAACAACAGAAAGTAGGTAGCACCGTTATATCTGCATTATAAAGCCATCATTTGATAAGCTTATAAAGTATCATTTTCCTTAAAGTGTCTACTGATTCCTTCAGTGCTCACAAGCCTATTTCAATGGCTTCTAAACTGAAACAAGAAACAAGGGGTGTCTGCTTTTATCAAAATGAACACATTCAGTTCCCAAGAGGTTTCATGGGAAGAACTAAAAACATTGAAGAGAAGAATATATTGATACCACAGTGAAACTATTTCTATTAAAAAAAACCCAAAACCACACATACATTCTGCCAGGCTCTGTTTTGGGGGTTTTTTTTGTGACAGCACCACCCACCTCAGGGATATCACTTTTGCTTTACTTGTTTATAAAGAGTTAAGGTTTAGATTGAGTCAGAAAGATTCTGCTCTAACATTTACATTTCCTTTTCAAAACATCTTCTGCCATTTGTACTTCTCTGCCTCACCAAAAGGTCAAGATTCTTATACAATAAATAAGAATTTGCTTAAAATTGGTTATTGAATTGCATGGCCAAGTTGTAGGAGGTAAGCGTGACAATATTATCTATTGTCACATATATACAGAGTTCAACAATCTATGAATGAAAGAATGTTTTTGTTCACATTTATTCTAAAACTTTGTCTTAGTTTTTTTTTTTTTTTTTTGAAAGCTCCTAAAATAAATGATGCAAAGTTGTTACTGGTGTTCAGAAAAGTTTGTGCAATGCTCATAATTATTAATACAGCTACATAGTAAAATTTGAATCTTTCATTTTAAGATGTGTTCAATCAAATTGAAAAAAAATTAAAATCTGATGTACTTAAGAGACCTTGTTCAACCACCCCATCCACTTGGAGCATGAAGTACCTGCAGTGAACCGGCTGGCATCCTCAGCAGGCAGATTATGAGACTCATGCCTTGATATTAAATGTAGAATTCAAGAATGCTTGTCACCAAGGTCATAACCTGTAAAAATACTGAGGCAGATGCTGAGCTTCAATGGACCAAATAACATTTTTCATTTAAACCTGATAACTCATATTATTAAAAAGCTGGCACGCTTGGGAGAGCTGTGGGGGCTGCGTTTTCTCTCACTTGGTCCTCTCAGCACTGTGCAGCACAACACCCACACTGTCACCTTGCACCTCCAGCCTGTCCCATTTAGGGAGACTTTATTGGACTTGTGGTCAGAAAACACATCATCTTCTATGACCTTTGGTGGTCATTTTCTACAGGTGCCTCTGGAATCCCAGTTACTGCTGCCACATTGGGAAGGTAAAGAGAAACTGTTGGTATGCAAGAACAGTGTGACTGTAAGTCTAAGAACGCAAATTTACCTCACTATTTATGCTGTCCTTGTCCTGCACATCAGTATAGAGAATTAAAATGCCATGCTGTTTGCAGTTTTACTTAGATTTCCTGTATTGGGTCAAGCTCACAGTTCCTATTCTACTCCCACCATCTCTTGCTTTGCCCAGCAGGCTGTTACCCTGCAGAAGCTGAGTGCATTCAATTTTTTTTAGTCTGCTCTAAATGGTCTTACGGTCAATGGCCTATCGATACAGAAATCATTAAAAAGATCTACCACAGACACCTACCAAACAACTAAAGCAGGCAATTTTGTTAAATTTCTTCTTTCAGAGACATAGTGTCTCTACAGGGGTGACATTTTGACATCAGAAGATATCAAACACCTTGCATAAACACTGATTTTCTTCTTTATTATACTCAGTGCTAACTCTCATTCAACTGACATGCATGAAATGAAAAAAAAAAAAAAGTGCCCACAATACTTTAATTCAAAATAACTTTGTCCATGTACCTGTGACAAAAAATGACAAAGAGGTCTATTCTGTCTTCTTGTTATACACGTGTCTGCCTTTCTGCTATGGCCTTGAGAAGCAATCTGAAGCTAATACTTTCCACTTAAACACCTCAAAATCTGTTTAATCACAGAACTCGCCACACCGCTGAAATCACTCCTTGTGAAATGACTTAAACATTACTGAGTATACACTGCTGTACAGATTTCTGTATCCATCTCCGCTGTCGCAAATCATTCCTGTTATCAACATCACCGTTTTAAACGTACACAGACATAGTAAACGAGATATTCAGGAATTTTTTATGTTTAACTCTGGCATATTTTGCTACATTTCTTGGACTTATTTTGAGGGCTTATTTCCTGCTTCGCTAAGAGTGAAAGTACACGCCCTGCGCTCCTCATTTGCTTAGAACACCGTAGTTGAGTACAAAGCGCACGGGTGCTCGCAGCATCCTTCGGAGGGGCACAGGTCCCTGCCGGGGCCGCGCAGCCGGGGCCGGACGCTCCCCCGCCCGCGGGCACGGCGTCCACCGCCGCCCGCCGCGTTTGTTACAGGACACCGATCCCGCCTCCCAAAGCCGAAGATGCTGCGGCGCCAGCGCCGGCGGAGGTGCTGCCCGCGAAACATCCCGGGACACGCCGCGGAGCCGGGCGCGCAGGTGAGGCGGCGGGTCCCGGCACCGCCGACAGCCCTCGGCACTCCGCAGCGCCCCGGGAGCGCAGCCCGGGTCCGCCCGGAGAGCGCGGCCGGGGTCCCCCCGCTGCCCCCCCGGAAAGGCGCCGCCCGTGTCCCGCCGGGAGCCCGCCACTCACCTCGGCCCGGAGTCCCCGCCGCGCCGCGGGCACACAGCAGGCATCAGCAGAGAAGAGCTCCCCGCGCCGGCCACTCACGGCGGCGATACTGCCCGACTGCCCCTTTTGTCCGCCTGGCCGCCCCGCCCCGCCGGGGACACCGCCAGCCCCGGCCGGGCCGGCCGCCCCGCCCCGCCCCGCCCCGCCCCGCCGGGGGGACACCGCCAGCCCGGCCCTGGGGGGCACCGCCAGCCCCGCCCCGCCCGCTGCCGGCGCCGCGGGAAGCGCCGCGGGAGGAGCGGGGTGCGCGCCCGGGGGGAGGCGCTGAGGCGGGATGGCCCGGGCATGGCCACCCCTCGGTGGGACAGCGGCCGCGGGGGATGGAGCCCTGCGTGGCCACCACGGCCCCCTGACCAACACGGCGTACAGGAGCTTTGCGCTCGCACCGATGGAGATGCCAAGTGTCGTGAGCAGGCCCTGCGGACGCCTTTTGCAGAAGGAGCCCTGTTCCAAATGGCTGCCCTTGTCTCTAAGTGGGCCCACGTGTTTTTTTCAGCACGCTGAGCGTGCTGGAGCCTGCGCTGGGCTTTGGTTTGGAAATGTGGTGGTGGTGGTCACTTTTAAACAGGGAGGAGCAGGCTATCCTCTTAGTTCAGTTTAGCAACTAAGATAAACCTGCATCCTCAGCTGTCTCGAGGGTACCTGAGGAAAAAGGGTGTGGGGCAGAGAACAGGAAAAGCCCTGGCAGCACAGCCAATGCAGAGTTACTGAAAGGTTAAAGAGAGATCTGCTGAAACGCTACTGACACCTTGCCCAAAAGGTTTAGTGAGGTCATGGGACTTTCGGTGTTTTTCTTTTGTGCTGCTGATAGCAGTGTTGTGATTCAGTCAGTATCACCCATCACTAGAGAGCACAGTGTACTGAAAAGAGCTTTAAAGAACCAAACCCCCCTATTGCTCCACACTTTATTGTCATGTCAAACAGGAGACTTTACCACTTAATGTTTGAGAGTGGACTTTGCCCTCTATTTATACTATGATTTCATCTCTCTGAGTGAAGGTAAACACCAGGAGAAGCAGAACAGCAGCATAGATACAGCACTCCACCTGGAGCTGGGATGTCCTTAAGACTCATGGCTAAGTTTTTAAATGTATCCAAGTGTTTGCGTGCATGCGTGCATGTATGCAAACCACGTCTTTCAGCACTGTGCAGTGCAACCTCCCTTGTCTCATCTTTAAGCTCTGTACAAGAGGTTTACTCATCTGTAAAATGAACATGTCAAAGCTTATCTTCCAACTCATGCCCAGGACTGTGCTGTGTTTACATTTGCACATGCTGGATGAAAATTGCCTCAAAGGTACAATATAATAAAAGGTAAATTAACCTCTGTACTATCACTGCTTGCCATGACTATCTTCTATTCACCAGTTCTGATATTTCAATTTTTGTATTGATCTTGCGTCAAATCAATAATAGTTCCTCTCCTGAAACCAGGCTGAATTTTGCACATGCAGGTAACCTTGTGAGTTGCCTCAAGCTTAAAATAAAATACCCAAATGTCATCATAAGAGTAATTTCTGTCACAAAGATAGCACATCAGGGCTGCCACAGCATTTCCTGATACAATAATAGTAAGCGTCACCGAGCTGCTCTCAAATTACCCCCCACTTCCCTTTTCTTAACAGTAATATTAAAAAGTGGAGATGCCTTTATATGGAAAACTACAGCATCTATTACTATCTGTGATGTAATACTGTCAATGTACATTTCAGAGAGACAGCAAAACAACAGCTTTTTATACTATGGAACTGTAACATCAATTACAAACTGCTGAATTAAGCTAAAAGACTCATATTTAAAAAAAAAAAAAAAAAGAAAAAAACAACAAACCAACGGCTTCTGTCCTTAATGAAATACTTAATAAATTTTAAAAGTGCATTTCCTTTCAGCTTTCCTCAGAGGTATGATGGATGCAGGAACACAAAAGGATTGACAAGCAAGGAGAAGATTCAGGCTCACTTTTCTTGCTGTCAGCTGCCACGGCAGACATACCTTCTCAATCGAAAGAAGGCTGTGAAGGCTGCTCTCTTCTGCTGCCAGAGGTATTGTTGTGCTAGGAAATTTCCACTGCACGTGGCCATGCACGTGACACTGCATTTTGCAGCTGCTTTCATAGCTAAACTGGGGAATATTTAATAGCTCCAGTTATATGAATTGTTAAATTAACTCTTTCCTTGTAGTTGCATCCTTGAAACAGCCTATTAGCATGACCTGGCAAATCATGATGTATATTTGTTCTATTCAGGTTATTTGGGACATTAAGGCTCTTATGAATTTGCTCTACTCCAGCATACTGTAAACTGCTTATTTCAGCTACTGTCTTAATGTATCTATTTTTTAATGAGTAATTTGTCTTACAGAGACAAATTAAGTATTCTATGTAATTTGTCTTACAGAGTCTCCCTCAGAGACTCTTCAGATCTCTGGAGTCCTCTATGTAGTATCTCATGGTTTTGTATCAAGCCTATCACAGAACGTCGCTGACCTTAATATGTCAGGTGTCTTAACATTATCTCTTTTGTAAGGAATTCTGCATTCCTTTGCATTCCTTCCTTGTGCTTCTCTGCACAAGAACTAAAACCATAACTTCATACGTACTATTTTTCTCACCCCGCTTTCACTGTGAATTACAGTTGTTGATCACGTTGTTGTTGTCATCGGCACAGGTTGCCCAGAGAAGCTGTGGCTGCCCCATCCCTGGCAGTGTCCAAGGCCAGGTTGGATGGGGCTCTGAGACACCTGGGATAGTGGAAGGTGTCCCTGCCCATGGCACGGGGTGGAACTGGATGGGCTTTAGGGTCTCCTTCAACCCAAACCAGTTTGGGGTTCTGTGATGAAATTTTTGGGTGAAAATGTGCATGCTTCCTCTGAACAGTATCCGTACAAAAGCAGCTATTCCTGCAGCTGTATGGTGGTGAACATTTTAGCACCTGATGGGCTCAAACACGGACTTGAGCTTTGGGTGCGTGTCTCTGGGGGTTCTATATCCTGGTAACATCCAGGAAGGTTTGGTCACGCGATGGCCTTTCACAAACCCCCATTTACTCATGAACTAATGTTTGTTAGGGACTTGTTTCCTGACGATGGGGCAGGCCGCAGAAGCTTGAGACCAAAACGTCCCCAGACAGCAGGAACAAGGCTGAGGTGGCTGACCGGGTTTCGGGGCTTTCCCGCCAGGACTGCAGAACGTTCCTGTCCCTACGGGAAGCGCCGGCCGAGCCTCGCCATGACCCCCGCACTGCCCCACACGCACAACATGGCCGCCCGGCCCCGCCCCCCGCCGCTCCCGCGCGCGCTGCCCCGGCCCCGCCCCCCTCGGCTCCCGCGCGCTCCGCCCCGGCCCCGCCCCCCGCGGCTCCCGCGCGCTCCGCCCCGCCCCCCGGCGGCGGGGCCGGAACGGGTGGGGCGATGGCGGCATCCGGCGGGGACGGCCGGGCCTGAGGGGAGCGGCGGCCGCGCTGCCGGCGGCAGGTGAGCGGGGGGCGCGGGGCAGGTCATGGGTGTCCGTACCCCCCCCCCGGCATCCCTTCTACACACCCACAGGCCCTCTACACACATCCCCAGTCCCATCCCCTTCCTGCACAGCCCCATACGTGTCCTGCATGCACCCCTTCACACACACCCCAGATACATACACAACCCCCCCCACATCCCCACGCATACACACCCCACACATGCACACACACACACACCACCCACAGACGTACACACCCCCCACACACACTCCTCCGTCACCGCAAACACCGCCACCCCCAAGCACACGCAGCCGTGTGTCTGTTTCAGTCTTGGGCTCCTTCTCCTCCCTGACACTTTGGGAATCTGGCAGCAGGCCCCCGTGGCCTCCTGTGATGGCACAGCCAGACTGGATTTTCCAGTAGTAAACTTGATAATGAAGCACAGTTACATTTTGTACTGTTAGAAGGAAGTAGGGCTTGCTGGGTCAGGCGTGGCTTCACCCCTGTTTTGCTGTGTGAAAAGTCTGCCACCAGCACCACTGGCTTCCTGTAGTGGCGGTGATGCCGATCAGGCTGCTTTTGGATCTCAGTTCGTGAATTTGTGCCAGGGCAAGAGGTCTCACCTTGGGGTTAGGCTGCTGCCCAGCTTCCTTGCTGCTCGTGGGAGCAGCGCTTTGGAGAAGCGGCAGTCCTGCTGTGCCTCTGTCACATACCTTGAGTAGGAGCTCTGGTATTCTGCGAAGGATTTGACTTACAATAAATACGCAGGCTAGGGCTGTGTTATGCAGTTCTTCTTTGATGTTTTGTGAAGCTAAGGATCTCAGCTGACCAGAAGTTTGAATGTGTAGCTATCTTGTGCAATCTCATCGGATTATCTAGAATACCTGTTTGCAGATTAGAGGATTCCTGTAGAAAACGATATTGTATTAAAATCATATTATCGAAAATGAGAAGGTTTTTGGTACAACTTAAATGTTATTTTTTGTGTGTCCTTGTTTTTGGGTTTCGGTAATCAGTTTATACAAAATTGGAAGATTTTGCTTACAAAATTACAGTAATAATTTACTTAAACATCATCTGAGATGATCAAACTGTCTGCAGAAACCAAGGAGGAATTTTCAGTCTGCTGTTGTATTGCTGTCATTTCAATCCTCCTGTAGCAGAAGGGATCTGTAAGGCCTCAAGTTCCCAAAACAAGAAAAGAATTACACTCTCTGTAATTTTTCTTTTATTTCTGGTAGAAGCTATCTTCAGTGTTTAGCTTTCATTTAGGTTTAACTCGCCTGCCTGTGTGTGAATCGATCGAGGAGTCAGAGAAATGGGGAACCTCATGGGATAGCTTGGAGATGTGAAGAAGGTGTTTTAAAGCCTTTTGAAAAGCTTACATTGTGGTTGGTTAGTACCATTGTAGCCTTTAATGCATTTCCTTTTGAAGGGACAATTGTATTGCAAGCAGACTAATCCCTGAACTTTTAAAACCACAACAAGGTGGTGTGTGGTATTAGTGAGTCACCGATGGTGAGTCATACAAGCTTCAATACAAATACATTAATTGTTTCATTTACTCTTGTTCTGGTGATATCTGGGAGGCCCGGAGAGAGATCATGACCTTGTAAAATTAGGTGTTGTATAAATCACACACAAAAAGACAGACCCTGAGCCTTCATGTACTCTTTTCTATCTAAGCTTGGATTTCAGCTTGGTTTACCAACATGAATAAAAATACGTGGGTCTTAAAGTTTCTAAAATTGAAGTTGATTAGTAAACATTTCCACCTTGTAAGATTTGTTTGACAGGATAAATAGTCTGTGTGGGATTATATGGGTTATACCTCCCAGAGAGAAACAATAGGGGCCTGAGCTTGGTGGCAAATGTACATCTCCATATCTAGTCCTGGAAAATGAAGACCCCTTGAATACCAGTCCAACATGTTACCTACAGAAATTGCATTAACTACATTCATTAATTGCAACACTACATTTAGTAAAGGTGATTTTATGTTTTAATTTACTTTTCAATGGAAAAGAATATGTAGAAGGGGCAGTGGATGGTGTTACATGTGGATGTGTAATAACCCAGCTGTCTCCCGCTCCTTTGCATGGTGAGTTTTGCTCTTGGGAGAGTAATGCAAGTAAAAATAACAAATATAGGGAAAACGATGAATTATAGGGAGAACCACACCCTTCCCTCCCCATTAGGTCAGTCAGGTTGTGAAATGGGATGCCAAGAGAGGGAAGCTGTGCTATCTCTGTCTTTGGGGCTTTTCAAAACATGGATGGGTAAAGCTCTGAGCAAACTGACCATGATGCCTGGGGTGGCCACCTAAAAACAGAGACTAGACAAGAATAAGAGAATAATGGTTGGTATTTATTTGAAGGGCCTTCAAGGTACACCTCAGGGAATCAAGAAGCTACTTCCAAGATGGACCCCAAGTCACGAGTTCTTCACACTTTTATAAAAAGTTTGATTCATTTGCATATCAGGGTTAATTCTCCAATTAAAACTTCAGTTAATGATGTAATTACCCGAAGTTTACCCTCCTTCTTAAGATGTTTACACATTTTGGGCCTAGGACAGTGTGGGTGTCATTGGAGATCAAGCTTGGAGAGGCTTGTTATGTCTAACCAGCATGAGAGAACAGTTGTTAACAAGCTACAAGTAACCTGTTAAAGTTACACACTAGGCAGTGCAGGATTTGAAAAAGATACAAGTTAAAACCCAAGGCATCAACCAGATCTCATAACTAACGCTGCACAGAGCAGGAGACTGGACCAAGGGACTTGCTGAGGTCCCTTCCTGCCAAAATGGTCGAGTGATCCTAACAAAAAGCTGACCTGGGCAAGCGAGAGATCTAATGTAGAAAGTGACATCTGGTGTCAGGAGCTGAAATGCGGTTTGTAAGCACTCTTCTAACAACCTGAGGTTCAGGGAAATCCTGTAAGGCTTTAATGGGATCAGTTGCAAGGTCAGTAACTTTGCTGTAGGTCCCTCCCTTGGGGTACTGCAAATCTTGATTGTTGATAGAGCATGTAAAGGATTTCTTTTGGAATCATGGGGTTTTATTCTAAAGTCACCACGTGATCCAGATGAACTTCCTGCTTCAAAACAAAGCAGAAATGTATGTTCATAAGTTAGGAACAATACAATGTCTGTGCTCCACTCTTGGTTCTTTAAACATTACACAGTGTAGAATAGAAGGTTCTGTCAGTAGTATATTTAAGGGAAGACAGATGTTGTGTGCCTATTTATAAAAGGTGGGGAGTGTGAAAAGTCTCTGTAACCAAGTGTCCTTGTGTGCAGTTGTCCAGCTGAAAAGTGAAGGGTTTCAGTCTGAGCCTAGATGATATTTTCCTTGGTTTTTAAACTAATATGCTTACATGAAAGTGTTTTGTAGGTGCCACTTTTCTTCTGCCTTGATTTTCCTGTATCCTCCCCTGTTTTCAACTTTAAATTTTCTCACAAACAGGTTATTCTGCTTTAATATAATGGCAGGAAAAGTAAAATGGGTAACTGACATAGAAAAATCTGTTCTAATAAACAACTTTGAAAAAAGAGGATGGATTCAGGTGGCAGAAAATGAAGACTGGAATTTTTATTGGTAAGTACACTGCAATTGCCAATTTCTTTTATCAATGTTACGGAGGCTTGCTCTTTTACCAGAGTCCAGACTTCTGTAATAAACTGTGCTTCTCTTCATGATAATGGTTTCTATTCAGGCTAATTATTCAACTTTTCAATACTGAGAGTAGATGTGAAATTAGATCAAGATTGTGGTAAAAGGAGGAGAGTAAATAATCTTCTCATTTAGTGTTTGTCTAATATAAGACCATGAAATGCTGTCCTAGAATGCAGTAATCTATTAACTGGCAGAAACAGTACTCTTTAAATAAACCAAACAATTTATGCTGTTCCTGTCAAATACGTCAGAATGGCAGTTTGTGCTGCCAGATGTACCCTTTGTGAACCACTTACTTAAATGGGCAAGAATCTAGTAATCTGCTCATGCTTTTGGAATGCAGTTGGGAGAATGGGGAAACACTCATGGAAATTGTTGTGTGACTGGTTGTATTGTTTTGGGTTAGTTTTCTTTTTTTCTTCCTGAAATGATAATATAGCAGATTGGTGGCATCGAGGAAATATTCTTAAATTTTCACATTGAGACATCTAGTATGGAAAATTCTTTGCATCTATGTCCCTGCTCTTCTGTGAAAAATGTAGTTGAAAACTGATTTGATGACTCTGTCACTGCAACACTTTCATCTGGTGTATAACTAAACATCATAGGTGTTCTTAGCAAGCTCTCTTAACCAGTTTTCAAGTCATATGTCTGAATTCTTTGTAATCCAAGTAGCAAGGCAGTCAGTAGGAGGTTGGGTTTGTGGCTTTTTTGAAGAGGAAGGGTGAGTTTCAGGAGTGTGAAGTAACAGATTTAGAAAGAGGATTCTCTAGCATTTGGGTGCACTTCAGTCATTTTTCGGCCCTGCTGGGGATTGACCTGATTATCAACAAGCCAGAGTCAAGTAGGACCCATTTGTCATCTTCCTGGCCTCACTTCCTGCACCAATTTCAGTAGTAGTAGAGGGACTGATTAAACCCTTGCTTTGTTAAGTAGAACTTCAGGGTATGTTGGATTGTCACTGCAGCAAAATATTAAATAGGAAGAGAAATGAGAGAGAGAAAAGATGAAGAAATTGGAGTGAGAAGATCTCTAATTTTTCCTCCTGAAGTGTGTTTCTTGAGAGAAATCATTTGGTGTCTGTCTTTGGTTTCAGGATGAGTGTCCAAACAATCAGAAATGTGTTCAGTGTGGAAGCCGGTTACCGCCTCTCTGATGACCAAATTGTCAATCATTTCCCAAACCACTATGAACTGACCAGAAAAGATTTGATGGTAAAGAATATCAAGAGATACAGAAAAGAACTTGAGAAAGAAGGAAGTCCTCTTGCAGAAAAAGATGAAAATGGGAAATATATTTATTTGGGTATGTTGTTCTTATTATCAGCATTCAGCTTTTTTCTAGGTAGTCAATAACTGGAATCGAACCAGCTTTTTTGTGCATGAAGCACTGAACCTCTGGAGTGTTATGACATTAAAGTGGCTACCTTGAAGTGCTCTGTTCCTCTCTTGGGTTTGATTCATTTGGGGTTTCTTAAAAATTATTTTGGAGAGGGAAAATTGTGGGTTTAAGGTAGTTTACAATTAGATTAGTGGTGAAACCAAAAGGCTTTGCTACTTCATATGAGAGAGGGTTGCGGTTTCTTTAATTCAAAAGTGAAAAACTGTTACCTGAAAATCTTACACTGGAGCAAAAACTGAAATAAACTTTTTGCAGAAAGGACAAAACTGATGAATAAATGCATCAGAGGAGAAATTTGGGAGAAGTTGGGGAACTAATAATGACTGCTAGAAAATAAAATAAAAAGCAAACCAGACAAAAAAAAATACCCAAGAAACCCAAACCCCAAAACTAAACCAAGAATAGATCAGGAATGAGGAAAGTAGAGTTGGTTTGGAGGTCAGAAAGCATTGAAGTGAAACAGAATGGGGATATGGGGAGTTGAATTACATCTTGGAAAAGTGAAATGAGAACACTTCATCCGTGTAAGAAAACAGTTCTGTAAGGACAGAAGTGAAGATAATCTAATAGCAAAAAGTGAAAAATGTTTTTCTTTAGGTTTTAGGTATCATATGAGCATGGGAGCAGAGAAGAATAATAGGAGTTCAGAATAAGATATAATAAGTAAGAATAATGGGAGTTACATGAAAATAAGAATTACACAGGCAAAGGGGAATTTTGCCTGCACAGAGCATGATAAGGAATGGTGAAAGTTGGTATAGGAAATTGAGAAATTCTGATTGTTTAGTTGGAATGGTATGTAATACTGTAATTGCACAGCATATGAATGAAAGAAGAAAATCTATTCACGTGAATTAGAATCTAATACTACAAAGTGCAACATTTTGCAATTATTTAAGTTAAAAACTAGAATGTAAATGAGATAAAAAGCAACGTGAGTCTTAATGAAGGAGGATCATGCCAGACTGGAAAACTGAAAATACCGAACTTTTCTTTTTCAGTATATATATGTCAATAGCCTTGTCAGATACAGTGTCTTTAATTGTGCACCTTCTTTTTCCCCCTTTACTCAGATTTTGTTCCTGTGACTTTTATGCTTCCTGCCGATTATAATCTCTTTGTTGAAGAATTCAGAAAGAATCCCTCCAGCACATGGATTATGAAACCTTGTGGCAAAGCTCAAGGAAAAGGAATATTTCTAATCAATAAACTCTCCCAAATTAAAAAATGGTCTCGAGACAGCAAAACATCTTCGTAAGTTCTTGAAGTCCTTTATTGTACTTTCTGTAACTAGGTGAACTACATCAATATGCTGATTGTCTGATGCATGGGAGAAGTATTCCATTATTATTATTATTATTATTATTATTATTGCTTTGTCATTTTGTAATTAGGTTTGCATTTAACCTCAGTTGTTATCTCACTTCCTCCTTCAACAGGTTATAATACGAGTTGTTTTGGTATGAGGAGGCACACAGAACTGCTCAATTAATATTCTTTATAAAAATGCTTTCATTGTTGTGGGGGAGAAAATTGCGTAGAAATAAATTGTTCTGCTTCACAGTATTAAATAACAGGAAGCAAGAGAAAAATCTTCCCCTCAGCAATTTCAATAATTGTTTAATATATATTAAATTACTTTTTGAATTTGTGTGAAATAAATGCATTTTCCTTTTGGAGCACAAAATAATACACATCATGTTGATAGTCTCCTTCCAAATGGATGAAACACGTTAGCAATCTTACATTTTTCTCTGACTAGAAGTTTTGCTCACACAACTAATGTTAAGCTTTTTCCTGTGATCAAGGGACTGGCTGAATATCCCTTGAGTATCTTTCCCCACGTTTGATTTGGAATCTGAAGAATGTCACAATCTGAAAGTTGTATTAACTTTTCACAGTGGTTTGCAATTGCACACCAAGCACAATGAAATATTCCAGTAGTACAAGACCTTGAATAATGAAGGTGATGCACTACATCCTTTTTGCTCGTTGGGAGCTTGCCAAGCTCTAAATTCTCTTTAAGGGAAAAAGAGTGGCCTATAAAGCTGCATTCTGAATGGCTTGGTCAGCTACTGTGTGAGTTTAAATGGGTAATTGATCTTGGTCATCTGTACAGTATTTTCAGCTTTTTTTTGGTATATAGTGCCTGATGCCAAGTGTTTATTATTAACCACCACAACTTTATACATTGTCTTGGCAAAAGATGCAAGATTTCAGTCAACTCAAAATTTACAGAACACTTCTAAAGAAGTAAAAGACTTCAGGGATTATATTGATGCAAATATCATATTGTGAGACATGATTTGTGTTTTTCAGGTTTGTATCTCAGTCTTCCAAGGAAGCCTATGTGATTTCACTCTACATCAACAATCCCTTGCTAATTGGTGGAAAGAAATTCGATCTTCGTCTCTATGTTTTGGTGTCCACCTATCGGCCACTGAGATGTTACATGTAAGGTTGCATGTATTTGTATTTTGTTTAGAGATAATGTCCAATGTAGTCAAAATAATGTGCATGTTACACAAAGAAGTTTAACCTGTAAATGGTACCCTAGGATGCTCACTTCCTTGTTTCTTACAGGGGCTTAACACATTTTAATGCCTTTTTGCATTTAAGGTATAAACTTGGATTTTGCCGCTTTTGCACAGTGAAATACACACCAAGTACAAGTGAGCTGGATAACATGTTTGTACATCTTACAAACGTTGCCATTCAGAAACATGGGGTGAGTGTGCTGAGTTCTTTCATGCTTCTGTGTAGCAAGACTGATTTTCTTAAATTGTCCCAAAAACTTGGAATCAAAAGGTTTTGTCATACTCTTCATCATCTTGCAGTTAAAATACTTCAAATTGCACTTAGAAATAATTGCATTTTAGAATTTAGAAATTTTAGAAAACCGCAGCTCAAAAGTCAAGATAATGAGTTGCAGCTCTGTAATAGAGGGTGATATTTTCAGTATTGAGTCACAGTAGTTGAGAGCAGGGTTGTTCTTCACATCTCCTTTCATTTAAAAGCCAATATGCTCACTTACTGAATTGAACAATGAAATTAATGAGCTTGAATCATGTGGGTATGTATTTTATAATACTGGCTTAATATCTCCTTCCTCATCTCCCCTTCCCTCTCTCTCTCTTGCATGCAGTTAATTCAATTTCTTATTTCCAGCACTTACTTGTCACAGAACTTTCCAGCTTCTCCCAATGTTCCCTCAACCTCCTGCCCCTGCCTTCCTTGTGTGGGAAACAAAGGGACTGTGCAGTTGCAAACTTGATTGGGTGGCTTCCTCTTGAATGGACAAAGCTGGAGCTCTGCCTGCAGAACAGTTCTGTCCTGTAATTTACCGCTGATATTCATATGGAAACATGAGAGCTTTGACAGCACTTCCTTATGTCAAAGTAGGCTGAAATTCAGCAGTGGGGAGGGAAGGTTAGTGGGGTGGGGGTGACACAGATGGGCATAAAGTGTCACTTCCCAAACCTTGTTCCTTCAGGGAATGACTTGATAATGATTGTCCCTTTGGTGTTTTTAGCGGATGTCTGTGATTTACAAACCATGCCTCTGGTACAGTAATTAAAACTCTGTTGTTGCACTTCCTAATGCCCTAAGTTTTATTTTAATGGTATGGAAAATAAATATGTATGGACATACACACACACGTGCTCCTGTTTATGTTCATATGGGTATACACCTGCACTCACACACAAGATATATGTAATATATCTTAAACTGCACTCTTGCTCAAAGTGCCTTCTCTGCTACTGTTCCATAAGATGTGCAGCATAGCAGAACTGTTCTTGTCTGGATATTGCTGCAACAACAATGTGAATGATAATGCTGGTAGTTCTAAACCAGGGTAAGTGGTCAAATATGGCATTTTTCAGTACTACAAACGTTTTAGTGCTCAGGTGCTGATTTGTGAAGTGCTTCAAACACATTTTGGTTTAACAGGGCACACTGACAATTACTTACAGTGAAAGCAGGTTCCATACAACTTAGAGAATAAATCCTGGTGCTGTTGCCAGTAGCAGTGAAGATGTGAGGCACGTGGTACATTGCCTGTCTTATTATGCACCCTTCCATCTTCTCTACCAGTTAAAGAATGGCCTTCAAGTTTCCCAAATAAAAGAAGTGAATGTGGTGGTGAGGTCACTTAGAATAAAGGACAACAGAAATGGGTATAGAAGTAGCAGCCTAAAAATGTGGAAACGTTACTAGAATATTTGAAAAGCTTTTTATAAATTGTAAACAACTGATATCTGTTCAGTTTGGCAGAAAGGCATAAGAGAAGTTTAGCATAAAGTGCTACCCATCCTATTTGTTCTTCTCTTTTAAATGTGCCTGTAACTTTGGAGGCATTTAGACTGTACAGTTTTAGTCTTCTAAAACTGTACCTAATTTGAGCTGTCGGTAATTTATAAAAATTATGATGAGATGCTGGAAAATGCATGTGTAATACAAACAAAACAACAATAATTCTTATGCATAATTATTTTCACTTTGCTTAATATCTTCAATTAAACAACTGTGACTGTGTAAAGCTCTACCCAGTTGCAACCTATTTTGATTTGAGTACTTGTTCTAAAGGGCAAAGAGGGCTGGAACTTTGATCTCTGTTCCCTTGCTGGAATCTGGTCTCAAGACATTTTTTTTCATGGAGCAAATCCTGAGAACCATGTTTCAGGTCTTTATTTGTACAGTCCAGTTTTCCAAATTTACTAATGGGGGAGCTGTAGGAGAAAGCCTAATAATAAGACAGATGCTTCTTTGACCTTGTCCTAAAGGACGACAGCATTTGTTCTTCTGAGAGCTTTTTTCTGCTCTGTGCATTCTGTATTTTATAATTTAGCAGGCATGCAGTCATTAATTCTCAGAAATGCTCTGAGGAGAACCTTTATAAAGGGACAACACTTCTGTTCTGAGAGTTCCTTGAGGGCTGAACATGTGCCTTTCCATCAGTATGAACGACCCTCGCTTTGCTCTTGTCTTTCCATTTAAAGAGAAATAAAGCAGAGCCTTGATAGCCTCTGAAAAGAGAACATAAGGTAACCTCCTGTTTTCCTCTGTTCAGTTTCAGTAACACTTAATGGGTTTTTGTACTGAATTACTTGAAAAATTTAACTTTTACAAACAATTCAGTTAGCGTTTCACTATATTCTTGAGTGTAACTGTTATCAGTAGCACCATTAAGAAGATATCAGGGAACGGACAAGTTGTACTTGAAAGTGTTTGTCTGTGTTTATTTATTTAAAGTGCTACATTTTACAACAGCTACCTTCAGTGAAATTCTGCTATTAGTCATTAATTGTTTTTCCTTATCCCCAGAAGAGGAAAACATTCCATTCTTTCCTTTCACATTTTAAAACTTCTATTTCCAAATCATAACTCATACTTTACTATAAAACTGTCAAAGTACCCATTGGTTTTTTTCCCCTAAGATTTATTACTTGATTTGCAATGTGTGATACAAGCATATTAGAGCTATACTAAAAGCAGTTGATTTTCAGCAGTTCAAAGCTGAAGTCTTCATGAAGCTGCAAGAACAATTAGCCAGCTTTTAGAGCAATACTTGTGAGTATAAGGGGGCTTTTTGTGGGAATGAAAAAAAACTACCGAACAGCTTCAAAATCTTAGACTGAGTGAACTCCTTAACTCTTCAGGATGATTACAACCATATCCATGGAGGCAAATGGACAGTGAGTAACTTGCGCCTGTATCTGGAGAGCACCCGTGGAAAGGAAGTCACCAACAAATTATTTGATGAAATCCACTGGATAATAGTGCAGTCCCTGAAGGCTGTTGCGGTGAGTGCTGTTCCTGGAATGCTGCCAGTGATAGCATTCCAGCTGCAGGCTTCCCATAACCATGGAAGTGAGCTTGCCACTAAAACGCCTCTATCTATTTTCTGCTCTTTGAGTGATGGTGTTGATGCTGATTTCTGCAGTTCTCTTGTCTCTTGATTTCTCTGAGATGAGGGAACTGAATCTTGGGTGGGTGAGTGGGTTGAGCTGTCTGTGGGTATTTGAAGGAGTGAATAAATCTCTTTCCTTGAGGGCTCTGTGAACTATTTAATATGACTTGATACTGCCCTTGTGAATAGTATTAAGTTCTGCCAAAATGTGTGATGTCATTCCAGCAATAACAAATGTGTTAAAGAAAAAAAATCTCTGGAGGACGATTTATCAAAGGAAACCTAAGGCTATTGGTTCAGCAGAGTTACATAACGTACTTTCACCTCTTTTATACACAAGCCATGGAGTTATCACAAACTCTTACTTAAAAAAGAAGTAGCCGCCAGTTCTCTGCTTGAGTGACTTTCTAGTGTTTGGGTAATATTCTGTGATCACATACCAGGGCAGGTATCACCCTGGGGGTCAGCTGGGCTAGCTGAGGAGCTCAGTGTTGCCACGGACTCTCCTGGTCCCAAGTACATTGTCTTGTCATCTCTTTTGGGTTGGTTCTGGCACCATTTAGAGCTGAATCAGCTGACTTGTGAACTGACAATTACTGCCTTGGTTTATTGATGGCTTAGTGTTCTGCCAGGGGAATAAGCTGAGTCATGGAAGGACCAGATGAGCACCAGAATCAGCATGAGAAAGTGGGACAAGGTCATGCAGCTAGGATCAGTGGGAGGTGGGGAAGCATGGCTTAACCTGGCCTCTGTTGTGCAATCATATCTGTAGATAACTTGGGAGAAGAAAAGGGATGTAATCAAATGTTAGCAGAACCTTAGGAGTGGAAAAGTGGTGAGAATTATGGAGCATGAAATTTGTTGTTCCTCTGTCCTGTCAATGGCACATGTAATGAGATGCTTGTTCCTCCTTCCTGCTTTCAGTCCCTGAAGAAATGAAAAGCTTTATTATTAGTCTAGGGGAAAACATCTCACAAATCTTCACAAATTTTCTCTAAAAGTCTAATGAGATTCACATAGAAGAAAAGTATTACACCATGCATCCTGCAAATGTTTAGCAGATGCTGGAAAGCAACTGGTTCTCTAGATGTGCATCTAAGCACCACTTGATTCGTGGTCTCACTTCACTTTGGGGTTATAGTTACCTTGAGTAATTATAATTTTAAAATGTATTTTGTAATTGTTTGACCTAAAATTTTTGTGTAGTTACAACAGCGGAATAAAAGAAAAGTCTTTGAATAAGTCTTTTTTTTCTAAAGTTTGAAGAATTCACAATTATGTGGAGCTGTAAATTTTCAAACCTTCTGTTTTCTCCTGATGCATGCAGGCTTTAAATATAGTTATTACTTTTGCAAAGTATGAAAACGCTTATTTTCACACAGGAAATGTAATGGGAAATTAACATAACTTAATACTTGTCATCAGTGCAGTCATTAGTACTGAAATATTTACATACAGCTTCAAAAAAGAGGCAGTCCTGAACCTACTAGTTAGCAAGCTTATATTTGAGTTACAACACTGAAAAGTGTTGTAGGAGATTCATAATGTCATCATATGTGATTTCTAGCAAAGAAAGTGTTTTGGGTAACTTACTGAAAAGTTGATTTTAATACATATTACTGTCTTTTCTTTTTCCCCAGCCTGTAATGAATAATGATAAACATTGCTTTGAGTGTTATGGATATGACATTATCATTGATGACAAGCTTAAACCCTGGCTAATTGAGGTAAAGTTATATAAAATACAGGAAAAAACTTCCTTCTAATTTCACAGAAAAAAACTTAAGGAGATTTCAATGTGTAGTCTTTCCTCTTTTTAAAAAATATTTTTTTGTTTATCAGGTAAGTGGATTAAAAAAAATGTTGCAAAGTGAGATAGGTTATGGGATGACCAAGCTAGCATGTGCTTTTCTTTCCTATTTTTTTGGTGTTTCTATTTGTTTGTGTCTTTCTGCTTTTGTCTTCTAAATCCAGTGCATTCATACAACTGCACTTCAGAGGCAGTCTGAATGTTAGCAGCCCTGTTAAGTACTGGATCAGTACCTGGAAAATTGGCATTGACTTGATGGAGCATAACATCATATTTAAGTTTTAAATGCTGTCATTGCCTTAATGTTACAGGTTGAGAGGAAACAAAAGGGGCATACATAGGATATTTGGAAAGCTTTTTTATTTTTTACATAAATTTCTCTTTGGTGTATTAACTTTAGATCTGTATGTTCAATATAAATTTTATCCATCCTTCTTCCTTCTCAATCTAATTCGAAGTGAACTTCATTTTTAAAAAATCATCTTTTTATTGTTCTGATACCATTTCTCCAAAATAAATGTGGAACAAAGATACGTTAAATGAATCCCTGTTTTAATTACAACAAGGTACAATGTAGTGCTTTGAATAGAGAGCACTCTCCAGCTCACAATATAACGGGAGAACTCAGACAAGAACTTAGAGAAAAGTTGTTTACCTAGAAGAGGGCCACAGATTTCTGTGTGTAACAGCTGTTCATGTAAACTGGGCAAATTTTGAACACTCTAATGTATAGGGTTTGTAGCCATGTAAACAAAAAATGAAACAAAAATTCTGTCTTGTCTGATTCACCCTGGTGAATCATCTCAACAGAAATCTTCAGGCTGACACTGCAGACACTTAACAGAGTGGTACTTTCCTGTCTAAGTAAAAAGAGGAATGCCCAGTGGGGAATTCCTTCCAGTGTCTGAGGAACTGAAAGATGTGCTTTGAGCCACTAAGTCTCAATTTCCCATGTGGCACACATAGTCATCAGACATGCTGTTTGGAGAACTATATACCACTCCAAAAACTGATGCTGTTTTTTCCTTTTGTAGGTTAATGCTTCCCCTTCTCTTACTTCCAGCACTGCTAATGATCGCATCTTGAAGTATAATCTTATTAATGACACGCTTAACATTGCTGTGCCTAATGGGGAAATCCCCGACTGCAAATGGAATAAATCTCCACCAAAAGAGGTTCTGGGCAATTATGAAGTCTTGTAAGTTTTATCAATGTTTCAGATAAAGCCCAGTGTTTTTCTGTCACCTCACTTTTTTTGATGTGTAATGTAGACCAAAAAGATAAGGTGAGCTTCATTCTGATGTGAAAAATGGGCACAAAGTACCACTTCATTTCTTTGGAGCTGCACTGGAGGTGGGAGTGCATTAAGGCAGAATTCCCTTGCCTCATGTCCAGAGACACTGTTGTCTGATAAGCCCTTCCTTGCACCTTCTGAGCTTCCAGCAGCTAGAATTGAGGGACAGAAGCAAAGAGAATGTTTGTCTTCTACATGTGCAGAACTTTAATTGTATTGAGGGTGATATATAGATGGTACTTAAAGAGTTAAAAGAGTGAGTTCTGGTTTAAAAGTTATTGGATGCAAATTTTTGCTCAGTTGGTAGAAATAATGCCTCTTGAGCCCTGTAATTCATAAATGTAATAATAAATAAATAATTGCCAGATTTTTTTTTAATTCCTCAATCTGTATTATAAGGAGAGAAATGAAGGAAACTGAGATTTTTATATCTGCAAAATTTATCTAGGATTGATTGGTCTTATGCAGAAGAACACTGATTTAAATACCATATTGCTGACACAGTTTCTCATCTTTTTTGAGAAAATGTTTGGATAGGTTCTCTAGCACTAGTGGTGCAATTGCTCAGTGTGTCAGGAATGAGTTTATGTACATAGCTGATCCACTAGTTCCTACTCCTCTTAAATACTTTTACTCCATACTAGTAAAAGCAGTTAAATATAAGTGGCTTGAATTAGGATTTAAGTTTTAATAAATGTTATCTACATGGTAACTGTGAATACCTATAAAGCAGTATAACTAAGTGTATATTATGATTTTTCTACAAAAGATTTTAGTATTATCTTTTGTTAATTACAATTACCTATCTATAACCAAATTCTGCTTGGAATTTGCATAGCAGCTGAAAGGTCAGTATGTGCTGAGTTTGTCTGAGGCTGTAAGGGTTTAGATATTTACAGAATACTCCTCACTGTGGTTAAGTGTTACCAAATACGTGTCATCAAATGCATTTTGTTTGATCCCATGGCTGTTTAGTTCACCTCATTCTTTCCCTTCTTGCTCTGTGATGCAACGGTGGAGTTTTAATGCTGCAGCTAACAAGCCTCCCTTTGAAGCAATAGCTCAGGAGTTACTTAAACTGGCAGCAGTCTGATGTTCTGCTTAACCACAGACCTGCAGAAGTACATGGGGAATTTCACAAGCACGAAATTTCACAAACTCAGGAGTAACTAAAGCTGCCAGGTGACTTGTTTCTTTCAAACAGGGGTTGAAGCTATTTCAAATGATCTGTACTGTAAAATTAGGGATGCGTAGAATCATGGCTGTCATGCTATGCCTGCATAAAGCTGTACGTAGAACAGCTTGCATTAAACTCCAGTTCTAGACAGTAAGCAGACTAGAATGTAGAACTAGAATATACAGGACCCACTGCTGTTTGTGCAGCGGGACAAGGCACTGAAGGGGTTTTCTTATCTCCAGATACGATGAAGAGATGGCACAGAGTGATGGGACTGATCGTGACCTGCGGAGTCGTCCTGGGCAGTCCACGGGGGTCAAAGGAAGCCGTGCAAGAGATTCAGGAAAGCCTGTATTGACCACCTGGAAGTGATGACATAAAAAGTAGCTGTGCTCTTGGTAGGAACACTTCAAGAATAACTTGCAGTTTTAGAACAGATTCCTATGTTTTGCTACATTTCATGTAGGAAATACTAAAGAAGACAATACAGCCTTTGAAAAGTGAAACAAACACTCAAAACCCAGGAACTGTACTAGACGTACACTGACCTGACCTGATTATTATTATTACAACAATACATATAGAGGGTGTATGTATATACATTTATGTTCATATAATTTGTATAAACTAGTTCTCAGTAATGATTAAGAACTTTCTTTATAAAGATGACAACTCAAAATATGCATTCTGAAAAAAACTCCTTGCTGTTTTGGATAGTATTTATTTCCTCTAGTAGCCTCTCCCTTCCTGCCTATAATAAATGAGCTGTGGATTCTGTAAAAGGGCCATGGTGGTAAGTATTAATATTTTCACAGTGATGGTTCAGACTCTTGTAATAAAAGAAGAGCAACTAGAAAAAATTAGCATACATGTAATTGAGGCTGTTGCCAGTTAATGCAGCTATTGATTTATAACCAGTATTAACAAATTGAAAAGCAAGTCTTCAACTGCTGAGGTTTGGGGTTTTTTATTTCCTTTAGGTGTTCTGAGCTGCTATAACTCTTTAAAGGTAGGAAGTTTGATGGACTGAGGGAGCGTTTCAATGGTGTATTGATGGACTATTTCACTAGCCATTAATTTTTATTTTCAGATAGTGCATGTCTGTGGAAAACAGACAGAGCAACCAGATACTGTGACAAATCTCATTGCTTGAAGCTGATGATAAATCCTTATTTGCACCAGAACCTCTCAGTATATTTGCATATATATAAGTCAAATATCTGTATATTTTTGTATATTTTATTTAACAAAAATATTGTTGCACATGGCAGGGTATTTTTGGTAGCTATGATAACAACAGTTGTGATGATTAGCTGCCATAAAAATGGGAATTTCAGTCTTCTAACAGCAGAGCATATAAACTAGTGGGGTCTGTGATTGGCTGTTGCTTCCACTTGACTTTCCACCAGATATTGGGTGGTCATTTATAAATGGTAAAATTGGTTGTTTTTATTCTCCTTTTCCCTCCCTCCTTTCTTTTTTTTTTTTTTTTTTTTTTTTTTTTTTAGTGAAGTTAAACTCTCCCAAAAGTTTTTAGTTTCTTGAACACCTAAACCAGACCACCTGCAAGTGCACCACTTTGCCTGCTCTGCTCTGGAATGTCGTCCTGGAAGAGGGCAGCAAACCATGGTCTTTGGGACAGTTGAACACAGTCTGGCAAGAGCAGCTTGTGTTGGGGAGGAGGGCAGATGTGGGCTGGGCTGACCAATATCCTTACACAGAATCTGGGGTTTATCCTTGCAGTACAGAATGAAATGTGTAGACTGAGTCTCTCCTTAATCTTCATTAATCTTGTATATTCCATTGAAATAAAATCTGATTCTCTCTTCATCAGACTTGAGTCTTCTCACTGGCCTCTACAAAAGCATATTCTAGTTGACTCTTGAAATAAACGAGGCAAAGGCAAGATGATCACTGCAGGATGGTAAAGCTCACCTAAATTCCAGGTCTCGTATTTTGGGGTTGGGATTTTCTGTTTGGGTTTTTTGCTATGGGGTTTGTTGATGGTGGTGGTGGCTTGTTTTGGTTTTCCTCAGTTCCTAACTGTGAGTCTTGCTTGTATATTTGAGCCTTGACAGTCAAGCTGCTGTTAAGTAGATGTGTAGTCAGATGTGTTAATCATCAGTAGTGTTGTTTTAATTACGTGATGCTTAGTGGGCAGATGTTTCCGGTTTTACCCCCAACTGCCTGTTAGGGATAAAGTGGGAAGTAGTAACAGCCCTAGGGACTGTGGGCCTGTAGTAAATAGTATTTTGTAGATGATTATGTGTTTAACAGACAGGTAGCATAACAAGGATGCTCTGATAGAAGGAAAATGAAGCTTTCTCTCACTGCTTGCCATTAATTTCTGTAGTGGCTGGGACAGAGGATGTGGTGGTGTGGTATTCTTCTATTGCAACACTAGCACTGCTTTTTGGGAAGGCTTAACATGACAGCAAAACCAGGTCTGGGTTATTAGGATTTATTGCTGTGGAAGGCTTTGGAGACTGAATCCAGGGGATACTTTTAGCTGTAATTTCACAATGACCCAATACTGATAACAGCATCTAAATAATCTTCTTTTTCCAGACTAGTTTGTTGGTGGTACTCTCTGTTGGCTCTGATGTTATTACAGGTAGGCAGTGAGTTGAATCAGGGCCTCCAGAGCACAAACATTACCAACACAAAATAGTAATGGCACTACCTGTAATATTACTAATACTGAATATTCTTATTTAATTGTTTGGGGGAGTTCTACTGGCTTGGAAAGGGTCAGCTCATTTGCATCCTCAATATTCAATAATTCAGAAGTCAGGACTGGAAATCTTGCTGTTGCTTTCAAAGATTTCTGTCCCAGTGTATAGCAGATACATTAAATAAAATATAGTACTTTTAAAGAAGTATTTTATATGGAAAACGTTTTTGTAGCAGACAGACCTATCAATTCTAAACATGCAAATCCTTCTCTCTGGCCCAGTGTAATCTTGAGAAAGCATATTTCAAACCCTTGAGGATGAAATACTTTCGTGAAATATCTAGTAAATTATCATTACTACCTCAAAATAAAAGCATTAAAATATTATTAACTAGGGAAAAAAGGGGAAAAAATCCTGACAGGAATCTTGGACTATGTAGTACATAATCTCAGAGCTAGAATGAAGGTTTCAAATGTTGATCTCACATTTTACAGTTATATCTCCAACCAATGCATTACTAGTAATTTATCTTGCTGATCCAAACATGAATTTAGTCATGCATTATTCTCTTTAAAGAGCAAGAATTCAAAGACACTGCAAATGCAGTGACTCTTCTCTTCCTGATCTCCTTCTATTTTCTTTTTAAAATAATAGTCTAGTGGTTATATACATCAGACTGCTTTCTCCTCATTTCCTTTTCTTGACAGGCTTTTTGCAGAGGTTGAAGTTTGAAGGCCTAATTATATTTTCACTTCTAATATATGAAAAAACTATATATGTAAAGGGAGTTTTAAGGAATAAAACTGAAGTAACATGGAATTCTAATATATTAAGATTGGTTTTCTGATTATCAGTACTAAACTGTCCTGGTTTCAACTGGGATGGAGTTAATTTCTTCTCAGTAGCTGTTGCAGTGCTGTGTTTTGGATTTGGAAGGAGAATAGTGTTGATAACACGCTGTTTATCCTAAGTCCAGGACTATTTTTTTGTCTTGTCTCATGCTCTACCAGTGAGGAGGTGCACAAAAGGAACAGAGAAGGAGCACAGCTGGGACAGGTGACCTGAACTGGCCAGGATATTCCACACCATGGAATGTCATGGCCAGTCGATAAACTGGGGGATTTACTCAGCAGGGCTGATTTAGGTTTGGGAAGGGGAGTCTGCAGGTGGTGAGCAGTTGTATTGTGCATCACTTGTGATTTTTCCCCTGTTGTTATTATTATTATTATTATTATTACCAACCATTATTATTTCATTTTATTTTACTTCTAATTATCACACTATTCTTATCTCAACATACATTGAAGTTCTCCTTCAATTCTCCTCCCCGTTCCACCCAGTGTGGGGAGGGGAAGAGAGGGAGCTAAGTGAGCGGCTGGGTGGTGTTTCATTTCCAGCTGGGCTTAAAACCACAACACAAACCTCAGGAAAAAAATCTGTAATGAGCAGCAATTCTTCCTTTTCTATGCAGAACTTGAGGCCTCATGTATGTCAGTGAAATGTTCTTGAGAAACTCAAAATTAGGAAGCTCTGTTGCTACGTAATGTCTGTTTTTAAGACTCGTTGAAAAATTATGTGAAGGAATTTTGAGTAAGGAGAGTTTGTGTTAGCTGGAATGAGTGTGCATAAAGCAGCTTTTCTGCAGACTTGGAGGGTGCCAAGGAAACTAAAGCAGTCATAGCTAATAGTTCTGTGGGAGGAGGAAGAGGGTGGTATGTGGATATCATGCAGTGAGATGCTGGTTTGTACCTGGTTGTGAAAGGTAAAGGTGAAAATTGAGTTAGGAGGAAGAGAAACTGGAAAGGGAAACTTTAATTGCTTACTCAGAGATAAAATCTTCAACTTTTCACTTCTGCATCTTTAACTAAATCTCTTGCTGTAGTAGGACAGAACTAATGGTACCAAGTGGTGCCCAGGCTATCAGCTGGAACGGAGGGGATGAGGGAGATGTGTAGCCCACTTGAGGCAGGTGTCTGCCACAGGAGCTAAGGGGAATTGACTACAGGAGCGATGCTGACGTGTAACAGAAGGTGACAAACCTCATGTGGATGCTCTCATTCAGAGGTAAGGTATCTCTTTTTGCTGGAGTCTAATTCTCCAAAAGGTTAAAGCCTGTTTTACCTCCGATTGAGAGAGCTTAAATCTGAGTGACTGCGAGCAGACAAGCTCTTAGTTCTGAGTAACTGTGGCCTTGGGCCAATCATCCTCCAAATCTAACAAAGAAATTGTTTTGGCTTTCAGGGGAGCAAAATAAATCAGAAATAACAGTTCTCAAAAGTTCTGACTTTGGCTAGTATAATAACTTGCCAGGCAGAGCTGATAAAAATGTGTGTCTCAATCCTAAAATACTGTTCTTCGTATGCTCCAGTGCTCCCTGGCATAAAGACAGTATTGTATGAAGAATTAAATGGACAAGCTCTAAACAGCTACAGGAATTGTTATAATGGGATCAGTGTAGAAGGAGTTTATTGTTAGAGTTGAATAGTGGGGCTTGCTTCCTGGGCACTAACCTTTCTCCCTAATAATTCTTTGACATGGAAGGAATTAATACGATTCCCAGAGAATAGCTTCTGTACATGGCTTGAGGAACTTCATTAGTATAAAAGAAACAGTATTATTCCTAAAGCTACTTCATTACTGTTGGCTTTACAATAGGACTTCTGCCTAAAATGTCCCTGTCTCCTGATTCACTTCCTGCTATAAACTCAACAAAACAATAGACATTTCACAGAAGATATACAGCTCTGCATTTCATCAGCAGAACACGTCAGGCAGAGCTCATTTATCTCTGTGGTAAAGGAAGGGCTTTACTGTGTCGCTATAAACTGGTGCTGTTTCTCAAGTAGTTGCTGTTCAGTTGACTTGGATGGAAATTACAGAAGGGAGTTGATAGTCCATGCCTGCTTTATGACAAGAGTTCACTCCTGCTTTTGGGTCAGTGGGAAGGGCTCTGTGCCCTGTGGTGCAGAGGTATCCACTTATGCTGACCTCTAGGGCTTCTTAAACAAACAAACAAACAAACAAACTTTGTTCCTATCATCTCTGCAGAAAACAAACGTGGATAGCTGGGAAAAGCTGACTTTAGCCATGATTTTGTTAAAAATTTGATTATTAAGAGGAAATAGGAACATGAATTAGTATCTTGGGAAAATTGGTTGTTTTATACTGAATTGTAGGAAGTTGTGTGTGCTCGACTGTATGTTTTTCCAGCTTTTTTAAGTTGCCATCAAAGCCTAGGCAAGCTCTCCATACTTGAACTTTCCCAGTTATGATGATGACATAGATACCTTTATTATTGACAGAAAGTCTTCTGTGCCTTCATTATTCTCCAATTTAATACCTATTAAAAGCAAATCATTCACATCTGAGGTAGTAGTCATAGACAATTGGTGTAAAATAGAAAAGTTTGGACAGTATGAAACTGTAATTAAAAACAATAATGTGAAAAACAAGGAGACAACAAAAAATATTTCAGACAAGAACATGGCTTTTATTTGAAAGGTTCTTTCTCAATGAAAGTTGGGCAGTGAAACAGTGAAATTGATTGATTTGAGTGGAATTAAATTTAATAATCTGAAATTCTTTGCCATTGGTTGGTATATATAGTCACTAACAGCATTACACTTGCAATCAAAATATGGTTCAGGATTTAAATCTACATTTAAAGTGTAAACAAAGATGTATAACACATGGAGTTTCTTAGCAAGAGAGAAGGAGTTTGAAGAGAATGCTGAAATGTTATGGCAGCAGTCAAGAAACACAAATTTGTTCTGAGTGAAGACACGAGACAGAATTTCTTTACAGAGAAAGTACTAGTGCCTAAAAGGACACATGGAATTTCTGAGGACAGCAGAAGAAACAAGAAGCATATTTAAAAATAGATTGTGTTAAAAGTAAAAATAACCGTGGGATATTTATCTAAAATGAGAGGATTTTGTTTTTTTCTCCACAAACTTCCTGTCCTGTTCTTAACAGTCTGAATCTAATGCTCACCAGTGGGGCTGGATAGACTGTCAGCTGTTCTTCTAAGGAAAAAGATTAAGGTAATCTTTCACTGGATGTCACATTTTTAATATAACTGAAAATGTGCAGAGAACAACTGCTTTTTAGGAAAAAAAATCAAAATACTAAAATCAAAATTATTAATATGGTAAAGCTTGATTCTCTACATAAGTAAATTATTTATGCCATCATAATAGTGCCATCATGCTGGGATCTTGCATCACTGATGATAGCTATAATTAGACCACTAATCTCTTTTAATTCACTACAAGAAGAACTTAATCTTTGAATATACATAAACCTAATTTACATTTTATAAATTGAAAGAAATAGTACTTTATTATCCACTGAGGTATATTTCCCCAAGCAGTTTTTCGAGTGCATATATGTATGTATTTATGCAGTGCATGTAGCCTCAAACCCTGTATATATTTATACATACATTAAACTGTGTTACTGGAAGTAATGAAGTCAAATTACTATACCTGTATGTGTATTAACCCCAGTGCAGACAAATTCTGCTTTCTTCACGGGAAGAGCAATAGTGTTGGATTCCAAAAGTACACTAAGGTGACTCTAATAATGTTGCTTCCAAATAGTTTCAAATGCTACACTTGGAATGGGGTAAAAATGTGACAGTTAAAAATGTATTTTTAAAACTCTTGTTATTGTCTTACTGGCTTGCAAAGGTGTCCAGGCATTTTTCATCTTAAGTGTCAAAAGGATAGAAAACATCTTGCAAGCAGAAAAGAATATTCAGCAGCTTGAAAATACTATTCCCTAAAGTGGTACCTTGAGAAACCTCAAAATATTAAATTAAGACGTTCATAAAAATTGCCTTTCGGTACACTTTCTTTTTTCCAACTAATAGTCCTGCCTCTACTTTTTTTATCTTCAAAATTATCACTTCATAGCATTTATAAATATGTTTCATAGCAGTTGTAAGGATGCTAGGTGAATTATAAAGATGTTTAAGTGAAACATTGAAAAACACAATTGTTATTCCTCAAGTTGTACTAAAATCTGAGTTTAGTTGTTTGTACAAAAATGTTGTGTAAATTCCTCATTTCTGATCAATCTCCATTCCCTTGGAAGCTGGAACCAGTTCAAATTCCATATGAAGATGACTCCCAAAATGACACACTGCCTTTACACTATGGCACAAGGGCTAAATTTATTGTACCTCTATGTGCGTGTTGTGTGTGTATATGATAGGTTTTATATATATAAAAAGTATAGTAAGTGTATATATGGAAATAAAGTAAAATATATGTAAATAGAGTAATAAATTGTATACCATTTCCATGCACATATTATAATGTAATTTATATAATTATATGTTATATATATAAATATATATATATAATGTATAAGCAGTATATCAGCCTACCAAAGTCAATGCATGGGAATAGCTGATTTGAGGAATATTTTCTTCATTGTTAAAAGACTGACTGATAGTTTGTGCCACCAGACTCGGGACTTGAAGACACATTTCTTGCTCCTTTTACATTAACTGTCCCCAAACTGGCCTAAAATAAGAATGTGGGCCCTGATTTTCACAGGCAGTAGCATAGATGCAATCAGCACTGGGTTTGGGGCACAAGGTGGTTGTATTCAATGAACTCTGTGTGAAACAGTTGGGGATTTTGTGTGTCAGTCTAGCCCAGGCTGCAGGTTCTGTCCTCTGCTAAACTGGAATTCCCTTTCATCGCAGTATGAACTCTGTTCTACCGGGGAGTGCTATGATTTATGCTGAATTCCTGTTCTGTTTCTTCCATCTTTGAACAAGTTTGAGCATTATTTGACCAAACAAAGAGATGAATGACTGTTTTGATGTTAGATTGAAAAAAGTCTTAAGTGTTCTGGCACGGAGAATTTCCAGCTTCAACAATGCTCCAGGCAAAACGGAAGCTTAATTCCTTACAGAAAGTGCTGTATTTATGATTCTATATGTCCCTTGTAGTGTTCTGTAAAGAAAGCTTGATCTCTCATTTAATGAGAGAGAGTGTAGAAAACTAAAGTGCAGCTCTGGTCAGAAGTGTAAGAAACAAATTTACAAGATTTCTCCTCTCAAACATGTACTGTTAACTTTCAACACAGGAGAGTGAAGAAAAGGAGAGTAGGGAAGGGAGAAATCACTTTTAATCTCAGGAAGTTTACCAACCTGACCAAATTTCATAGTACTGTTAATAGCAGTTAGTTCAAATCTGTTTGTCAAGGACATTCAGAAGATAAATTTTATGTCAGTGCTATGGTCTTAAAATCCTACTGAACTAATCTAAGTGAATCTAAGTTAATGAGTCACAGACTGAGTGAAGGAGTACAGGAAGACTTGGCGTCTATCTGATTGTATGCGGACTTGCATAAGAAACATGGCCAAGAGGAAAGTACTCTTAGGACTGTTTTGCAGCCCTACGCAGTGATCCAGAGCTCTTGCTGTCCTCAAACCAGGCTGTCCCAGGGGACAGCGCTGGAAGCACAGCAATGATGAGAAGGGCAGATGGGAGGGAAATGCAGAAACTAGTGGCAGAGAAAGCAAACGCTGAGGGGACGAAAGAAGGTCACCGTCGTGGCTGCTGCTTGGAACTTGAAATGGTCCTCTGTCTAAAACAAATAGATCCGAAAGATAGGCGAAGGCGGGAGTACCAGTTCTGATACTGGGCGAGAACGGCGTAGCTCCGCGGACAGCGGTGTAGCCAAACCAGCAGTGCCGGGTCAGAGGTGGCCCTGTCCTTGAGCCCGTGCCCGGGGCAGCTGCGCGCCCAGCGCAGCCCAGCGCAGCCCGAGCGGGCGCTCCCGGTGCCGGCGGAGCGCACCGCGCTGTGCGGAGCGGCTTCGGCGCCTGCACCGCTGCCGGGCGCGGAAAAGTCCCCGACGCTTCCCGGGATCTGTCAACTTGCTCACGTTTCGCTTCGGGGAAACAACATCTGCTTATTCACGGTGCCCCGCAGTGGAAACGGGACACGGACGCCGTGTTAGACCCGCCGCGCCCTGCCACGTTCCGCAGTGCTCCTGTCACGGTTTCCTACACCAGTATACCTGGCTCACGCTGCGGCCGGGCAGCCGCTGCCCACGCGGTGGCCGGAGCCCCCGGGCTGAGCTCGGGCCGAGGCCGGGGGTGGTCGGAACCCCCCGAGCGGAGCCCGAGCCGGGGGCGGTCGGGGCTCCGGGGGTGACCCCGGGCCGGGGGGGCGGGGCCGCGCGGCTCCAGCTGTCCCCGACGGCCGCCGAGGAGCGCGCTCCGGCCGCGGGCGCGCGCACCACCCCTCACCGCCCCCGACTAGGAAGCGGCGTTGATTGGCAGCCACGGGGAGCCAATAGGCGGTGGGGGGCGGGAGCTTGCCCGCGCTCTCAGCCAATGGGCAGGCGGCTGGGCGGGCGCCAGGGGGCGGGCGGGGGCGGTGGCCGCAGTGGCGGCGCTGAGCGGAGCGCAGGGGTCCGGTCGGTTCCGCCGCGCTCTCGCCGTCTCGTCACCCCGCACCCCCGCCGGGCACGGGCGACAGGCAGGTCCCGGCGCCGCAGGTGAGGGCTGCGCCGCGCTCCGGGGCCCTGCCTTCGGGAGAGGCTCGAGCTGGAGGCCGGGTTGGGATCCCCGTCGGAGCCGTTGGGCAATGGCGGGCGGTGGGTCCGGGCGGGGGGAGCCGCTGGTGCCGCTGCCCATGCTGGGGCCGGGCCGGGCCGGGGGAACACCCCCAGGGACCCCGCTGGATGCGGGCCGCCCACCCCGCCGGCGCTCCGGGGCTGCCGCTGCGGCGGGCGCGGGGAAGGTGAAGCTCTCCTTGCACGGCGCCAGGGGAAGGGCAGGGCTGGGGCTTGCGAGGGATGACGACACTGGCTCGGTTCCTGTAGGAGGGGAGAGCTCCCTGCTCGGGGAAGTTTAGTGACCCACTCGGTCGGTGGTGGTGACCGCTTTGGTTTGGAGAGGGGAGGAAAAGAAGGCAAGGATGGACTCCTAAACTTGAGCAGCTGGGTTTTTCCTCCCAGCTTTGAAATCCCGGCGCCCCGGATGATGGCAGGTAACGATGCTGGTTTGGTGGGAGGAGGTGTTTCTACGGGGGCGAGTGAGGGTTTAAACTGCTCAGGGCCTCCTGAGTACCGGTTATGACCCAGCTCAGTCAAGCTTCTTGGTCTTGCCGTTGCTGCCTTCTGTCTTGACTTTCCCTTTTTTGGCCTGTGGAAAGAATCTCCTCATCTCCTAGACCGAAACTTCTGTGTGAGAGACAGACATCTCTTTATGTGCACTGAGGCTACCTGGTTAGGGAAGAGCAGGATGTGTACAGTGTCTGCCTGGCTTGCTGTATGTCTTTCTCAGCTGTCTCTGCTTGGAGTGACTCAGAAGCTGATAGATTCAGTCTTCTGAGCCGTCATCCTTTTGCCTGAGCAGTAAAGGAAGCCAGAAAGACACAAGTGGCATACGTTGTCCTTTGTAAACTGAACAGTTTGAAAACTAAATGCAGTCTCTCAGTTTTAAACGCTTGGATTACTTGATTAAAATCGTAGATTAGCTAGGATAATTTAAAACTAGTACACCACTGCTCACGTTTCCTGTACCTGTTTGTGTAAGTCTGATCATTTGACCCAGATTTGGGTAAGAAATGAGCCTTGGATATGCTATGCACTTTCGTTTCTGTTGTGCTCTACGACCTCCTGTTCAAAAGGCTGCCACGAGACTGTTTTCTCTTGCTATTGGGGAGTGGGTGAGGGATAACCTTCTGCTAATTTGGATTTAATGCCAGCATCTGATCAGCTCTTCTTTAAAGCCAAAAACCTTTCCCCTGCTTTTAAAAGTTAAAACAGTAGTAGTGCATTATTACAATAGCCATAGTGAAGGCTACGTTATGTAAGCAGCTGAGTTTTCATTCTGATTTTAGTGCAACAAAAGGATCATTCTCATCTGCGATGAGACAAGCACCACTTTGTTGCTTTCTTGGGCAGGGTGGGCACACATGACATTATGACTCTTATTTCTGCTTAAAGGTGAGCAGTAACTACAAGAGTTTGCCAGCTGTGTTTCAGATGGTCAAAACTTGTTAATTGCATTCTTTACTATTAAAGTTATTATTACCAAGGGCTGATGTGCTGGCTGTTTTATACCTGTACCTGCCTGAAATTATATTTTTTCAAACTTGCAATTTGCCTTCAAAGATAGTAGTTATATTCTGCCAATTATGACTGAATCAGCTGAAGCAGGAGCACATATTAGCGTAAGGAGCATGTCTGTTTAGCACAGTGCAGCATCATTTTGGAGATCCCTGATCTCTGATACACCACAGCTTCAGTGTGGTGAGCAGGAGAGGTGTGGAGGTGCCACCTTGCCGTGGCTGTTCTATGCTCAAGTGCTCCAAACTCCCTTTGGGAATGAGTTTACAAATCTGGATCAAATTTTTCTTTTTTATGCCTTTGAAATACCATCATAATAAAATGGCTTTTTGACTGTGGTCTAGATCGTTGTGATCTATGAATGCTTTTAAACAGTGCCTTCAGAAGATGCCTAGATGATATATTTATCTAGTGGGTAGATGTCTGCTTTCTTTCCTTTTGATGAGCCACTTGAATGTTGGTCTGAAAATCAGTGAATCTGTTATTTTTACCAGGTGACATGTTTGGATGATTTAGTGTCAGGCATGAGAAGTTTTGTTCCCCTGCTCTGTCTGTGGAGCATATGGGCACCTTTTCCAGCTCTACAGGTGAGTGAGCTACGTGCTTAAAGATGTCCATATGTCAGCTCTGTGCTTCCCTGTGTGTGGTTAAAATGAGCTTGAAGGTGACTGTGAGTTGAATGCCTATAAATGGAGGCCAAGAAGATGCTGTGCTTATTGCAGGAATTGGATGAAACGCTTAGCAGTGCTGCCAGTCAAAAGTTGCCTGTGCTTGTACAAATCTGTGTCGTAATACAAAGTAGCTAAAAGGTAGCTTTCTGTTTCTGAGTTGGTGCCTGCTTTTCTTAGCGTAGCAGTTCCTGGAAAAAGTGCATCTTGTCATACAATAAACCAGGAGAACAGTAGATGCAGATTGAAGATGGGTTTTGTTTAGGTGGGGTTTTTTGTTGGTGGTGGTTTTTCTTGTTGTTTTTGTTGTTGTTTTGGTTTTTAATATGTATTTTTAAACATCCATATAAAGTAATATATGAGTGCCTTTTTTGGTTCTTGGAATCTCTGCTTTTTTAAAAAAATACTAGGATTTAATGACTTTCTTGTTGCCTGGGACCTGGAATGAAGTATCTAATGCTTGAATTTAAGACTAGTCTGTGAGATGAACAACTTCTTTGTAACATGGGATTTAATTCAAGCTCCCCCAGAAATAATCCCCAGAACTTCAAGAGGTGACACTGTTCTTTTCAACTAAACTCAGTTACTGATTTTTGACTCAATGTAATGATGGCTTATTCCCAGGAGATGAAAAGAAAGAAGTAGGGAATAAAACAGTGAGGTAACTGTGCTGAGATAAACCAAGCTAAGTGTTCTGTGGTTGAATAGAATGCTGTATTTAGTATGAATGTTACCTGGCTGGTTGGCTCACTGGGGTTGAGAAGAATAACCTGGAGTTGACAGTAAAATAGCTGCTGTATTCTGGGGTTGGTTTGCAGTCTCCATAGTCCAATTTGTCACGAGACTTGAATGTTATTCCTTTATGTGTTATCCTTTAAGATGCTTTTCTTAGGGGAGGGGAATAATCCAAATTTCTCTAATAATGTTGGTCTAGAATCTGCCTTGATGAGTGCTCCTTGGAGTGTGAGGGATTCTGCTTGAGCCGCTGGTGCACTTGCTTAGAGTCCTGTGGATCTTGGTGGACAGGATGTGTCAATATTTGAGGAAGTTCCCAGCCCTAATTAGTAAATAGGGGTAGAACTAACATGGCTATTGTAACACTGCACAGTAATCAGCTCCAAGGCAAAAAGAAAATGTCTCTTGGGCTTTAAGTAAGGTGGTTTGCTTCAAATTCTTAGAATATGCAAATATTTTAAAACTGTTCTGGCTTACACAAGGTATTGTAAATATTTTGGTAGTATTGGAAACCTGTATATTGAACTGTTTGGCTCTGGGCTAGTGCATATTGTTAACTCTTTTTGCTTGTGTAGGACTCTTCTTTAAGAACTAATTCCAAGGCATCTGTAGACCAAAATTTTTAAACAACCTTCTGTGCCTTTTATCACATACCCTAGAGCAGTGAACGACAAGCCAGACTACAGTATAACAGCAGAAATGGTGAGAATGAGAACTCTGTACGGTATTATGAAGTATTTCTTTGAAAGAGTTTTACTGAAACCAAAAAGGCTGGATTTTATGTAATCTTTTGACATAAACTTGTAACATAAATGGGCACCACTCAGACTTTAAGTGACACTGTGAACTCAGAGGAGTTCACAAGTATGTTCTAAGTATCTTCTTCTGCCTGTTGTGATTAATATCCTGATGTACTTGCAAGCTCTTAGCTTTTGATATAAAGTAATAAGTTGTTTGTGACTACTAAAACTGGCTGACCTTGGTGTTACTCTACTGTTCATTATGAAGTCTCTTGTTACAGAAGTGTGATATTCTTTCTGCTTTATTTTGTTGTGTCTTTGTGCATGAGTAGCACAAATAGGGCTCAAATCTGACTTTCATGTATGATGGTGCATTAATCTCTCCCACATACCAGGTGAATGTACTGCTACCTAGTGATTGTAGCAACAAAATGTTGTTGACTGGGCTCTGAAAAGACTAGCAGAGTTTTTTGTACCTGGCATCTCACAGCCAGGGTTTTGGGTTACAAAACCAACTTGCACAGAACTTCTTACGTGGCATAGTAATAGTAGCTGAATATTGAAATAAGATTTTTTTTGTTGTTGTTCTCAATAGCAGATGCACAGCCACACTTGATTAATTTAAAAATAATATGACAAAGAATATAATGAGCTGAGTTTTTTTTCTAATTTCTGACTTAATAGGTTAAATAAAAAGTGCAGGGTGAATATGCTTAATGTGCCCTTTTTTAAAGGGGTAATGTGAAGTACAGATTTCAATAAATAATCTGCCATGAGTCACAGCACAGGACAAACGGGACGTGGTTTTGGTTTGCCCTACGTCTCTCATCCTCTCCCTTAACTGAGACTTTCTTAGCAATTTGACAGATACCTACCTCCCTGCTGAGTGGAACAATGCTGCTTTCTTTTTGGGAGAACTGATAAATGGGTAATAAACAGGTATAGATCTGTTAAATGAACTCTATGTATTTAATGGAACCACGTGCATACATCATCAACTTGTAGGCATGCTTACTTCCACAGTCTTTGAATAATATTCTTAAAAACATTTCTTCCAAAGTCTTCAGGTTCTCTCTGTCCCTTAGTAGTTAGAGATAAAAGCTTCAAAACTCTAATTTTTTCATTTACCTGTAATAATCTAACCACTCAAAGTCATCTGATATCTCGTCAACATAGAATTGTGCTTAACTTGTAGGAGCTGCTGAACAGCTTGCTTTAAGCTCTAGAGGGAATTCATCTGAAGGACATTGTTCTTAAATTCTTGCTGTGTTGAATGAGGTTATGGTTCCATTCCAAAATGTGAACATGCTGTTTTACACAGGAGAAACTGGGTAACCATTTCATTTACACAACTTTTCTTTAGTTTTTGTGTGTTAGAGAGCTTCATATAAAGAATGCTGTCGGTGTAGTGTCATTCAGATACAGAGAGAAATAAATTGAGTGGCTAGCTCTTCCTCTTTTGGGCAATTAAATTCTTGGAAACTATTACACCCACACCTGGGAGTATTGCCATCTCACTGTCTGTTATTTTAGGGCTCTGAGAGTTGACGTTTTTGTCATTTTTGAAAGCTTGTGCAACTGAAAGTGGTAACAGCCAGCACATATGGATAAAGTATAATCAACCAATAATGTTTGATTCATAGTGCCACTTCCCAAAGCACACTTCCATGCTGTCTTAAGCAGAGTCCTAAATGGAAAGTTAAGTGAAAAAAAGTTGTATTTTGTTACTGTGTCATTGATGGCCTATGGTGAGATGGCCGTGGTTGGATGCCAGGTGCCCACCAAGCAACTCTGTCACTCTCCTCATCTGGACAGGGCAGAGAAACTGTAACAAAAGACTCACAAGTTGAGATAAGGACAGGGAGAGTTCACACCCCAGTTATGATCATGGGCAAAACATACTCAATTCAGGGAAATTAATTTAACTTACTGCCAATCAAATCAGAGTAGGGTAGTGAGAAATAAACCCAAATCTTAAAACTCTTTTGACCAATCCTTCCTTTTTTCACAGGCTCAACTTCACTCCTGATTTTTCTGCCTGAGTGGCACTGGGTGACAGGGAATGGGGATTGCAGTCAGTTCCTCATACATTTATCTCAGCTGCTCTTTGCTCTTCACACTCTTTATCTGCTCCATCATGGGGTGCCTTCCATAGGAGATGGCTCTCCACAAACTTCTCCAACATGAGTCCTTCTCTCAGGCTGCAGTTCTTCACAAACTGTTCCAGTGTGGGTCCTTTCCAGGGGGTCAGTCCTTCAGGAACAGCCTGCTCCAGTGTGGGTCCCCCACAGGATCACAAGTCCTGCCAGCAAACCTGTTTCAGCCTGAGCTCCTCTCTCCATGGGGTCACAGGTCCTGCCAGGAGCCTGCTCCAGCCTGGGGTTCCCATGGGGTCACAGTCTCCCTTGGGCTTTAATGGCTGCACTGCGGGGTCCTCCATGGGCTGCAAATTTGGCTGTATCCTCAGGAGCATGTGTTGGAGATGGCTTTAATGAATAGGCAGTTTTGGTATGTGGATCATGCATTAGCATTCTGTAGACATTTCAAGATATTATCATTTGATTAAAGAGATTTTAATTGCTGCGGCTCTTAAAATCTTTAAGTAGGTTGATTATCCAGGTGCTAATAGCATGCAGAAGAAATGCAAAAGGATGATTAATAGATTTTAATCCAGGAAAGAACCATTTGTAATCATGTGATCTTTTCTGAAAAAGACCATCCGTAGGACTTGTGTGAATGAATCCCTGTTGGAATTTGATACAACCACAAGGAAAACTTCCTATTTAGAAAAAAAGGATGTATAGTCTACCACAACCCTATTAGGTGCCCAGTTAGCTAATTAGTCCTGCTGTCTCTAACAGGGTAATCTCTCTGATGTATAGTCAGACAATATACACTTCTAGCTGCCTACCTAACAGCACTTTATTTATATCCTGTGATTCATTGAGCACGTTCAACTGAGCATTCTGCTCCATTTCAGAATTCCTCAAACGTGATGCTTAAAATATTCATATTTATGAGATAGGGAGATTAAACTTTGTCTTGGTACAGTCCAATGCAATTTGCAAATTAGGATCTTTAGGTTATGCTCATTTCAGCAAACAGTCCAGATAGGTTTGTTAGCACTGGTTTTGGTCTTATTTACTATTTCCTCAGGCTTTTGTGAAGATTGTCTGGGCAGTAGATCAGTCATGATTCCTGATCTGTTCCCAGGTCACCAGTAATAATGGTAAAGAGCTTAGCAGTAGCTTGGTGAACACATCCAGTTTTGTAATATTTCTTGACTCTGTCTTTTCAGGGCTTAAAATAAACATAACATCAGACTGAGCTTGTGCTATTCTGCATCTTGATCAGAATACCTTGTGAAAGCAAGGTCAGGGCTGTGTTGAGACTTAAGTCCTCAGCATAGTCACCATCACTCAGGATGGTGTCCTCATAAAAAGAAGGTGATGCTAAGAATTTGGTTGTATTGTATTTTTCTTTTTACTATGTAATAATAATTATCAACTTGGTATGCTCAGATGGAATCTTACTTCTTCTATTTTTGACTTGTCCTGGTTCTGGCCAGGACAGGATTAAATTTTGCAGTAAAATTTAACTGGCAGGAGGGGCATGGCCAGGACCTGGAGGTTATTCTGTACCACCTCAGGTCACTTTCCAGGGATGGGGGAAAGGCTCCCTTCAGGAGCGTGAAGGAGGGATGCCTGGGCATTGTTAGGGTTTTTCTGCGTGCTGAGTGTGCTAGAGCATCCCAAATGATATTTTAAAATTCTTGAACAAAAGCTGGTTTGGGCTCCTAAGTCCTTTTAATTTCTAGTTTGAGGGCTAATAATCATATCACTCAAATAAGATTATTTGTCAGTATTCACAGATCTTCTGCCTCTGTCCTACATTAAAGTGAGTAATAGCATTGTTGCAAAGGTTGTTACAGTAAGGATAATAAAGGAGCTTTAAATATGATTGCAGTCTACCAATACAACTATTTCTGTGTTCATTCTGCTATCTTTTGTCATTTCTAGCTTTTGTTATATTTGTTACTGTGCACATCCCCTCTTTTCCACTTCACCTAGAGGTATTTCTGTAGGTTATGTGGTTTTCTTCAAATGTGGCTTTGGGGACAGCTATTAAAAAGTCTTGTGTGATTCCCTGTTATTCTTGGATGGTATATTACTATTAAAATAATACTGAAGTAATATTTTATCAGATCGCCAAAGCTGAGCTTCTCAGGACAGGTAGTCACTCCTAGTTCTGTCATCCATTCTCTTTTGAGGTATGGATGCATGGTGTTCCTTTGTGGTGAATGCAGTGTGCTGTTTGAGTTAGGACATTGTCACCTATGAATCCCATACAAATTTTGGAGTTGGGAAGGTGAAACATGGAACATACATGGATGGGACCAAAGGGCCCCACAATAATGTGGCATTCTCCTTCTCACAGCAGCTTGTTGCAGAAGGAGCTGTGTGTGCTGTGTTGTTTAGTGTGCATTAGTGGCCTCTGGTAGATACCACTTAGTGCTCATGTGGTGCAGAATGTCTGTGGAGGGTTAAATGTTCTTTAAAGTTGCTAATATTTCAAGTGAGCAATGAATATTATTGCAGAAGTGTCACCACTCGTTTCTTGACCAATCCTCTCTCCCTACGTAACCACGTACAAACGCTTCCGTTGTGTGACATGTACAGTGAAGTTTCAGTGTTATAAAATGAGCTTGATTTATGTTCCCAAAGGCAATAATATAATCTCTTACTTGTATGCCTACTGCTTACACATAAGCAATGAAAAGATCTTTTTGCCTTTCTTTCAGGGTGTCAGCCTTTTTCTGAAGGGTATCTTGTGTGTGGTCTTTGTACTTGCCTACTCTTTGTGTTAGCATAACATCTTGGTGCTTGTTAAACTGGCTCCAAAGTTTGTTGCTACTTCTACTCCAGTGATAAGTTACTTCAAAACAAGTGATAGTCTGTGTTGTGACTAAAACAGGAAATCATGTTTTTTTTGGTGGTGCTCAGCTATTTGTTCAGCTATGTGTTCCGTGGTGGTCGTGTTTATCTGGCTGTGCTGTGTCTGGGGTTGGTTCTCTGGTTCAGCAAGAAACCTTTTATTTTTGCAGAGTCATTTTCAGCTGGATAAAGCTTAGCACCTGACTTCCCAAACAGAATCGATGGCATAGGAATGGGTCAGGAGGGATGACTGGGGATGCGGCACAAACAAGATCAGCCACTGTCAGTGGAATGAATTTATGCCATAACAAAGCGATCAGACTATGTACTAAGCGATGTAGAACAGTGAATAATTTCTATAAAGTTGACCTGTAAAGTGAATGTTGAATGTAAACAAGTCTCTGTATAAGTGCTTTTATAATCAGATGTATGCCAAAGATGGTCGGGTGTAATAAAGTGAGGAAAATGGAATGGATATAAATGCAGCATCATTGTTTGCCCTGGCAGCTGAAGCTGTGCTACCTGAGCTGCTGAAATACAACTCAGAAAGATGTGACATCTTCACTCAGACTCTACCCTTACACTGTCCACAGTTAAGGGAATTGCAGATGAACTTTTCTTGATTTTTACCAATTTTAAATGCATGGATGAATACAAAATAAGTATTAAATGATATTAAATCAATAAATTTTAAGGTCAACTTGCTGGTGTTTTCTTGATTTTTTTTTTTTTTTTGCTTAAATATTTTGGAGTGGAAGTACCAGAAGACAATTGAAATACTTTTTCAAGTTAAACAAGTTCCAAGTAGAAAGGAGTCAAAAATCCTTGCCTTTTTACCTTCAAAATATTCACTTGTAAATAGTGTAGGTGTTGCTAAGGTTTAAAGCTGATATTTTATTCTTATGTAATGAAATACAGTATTTGTAGAAAAAAAAAGTGAATGCTAAATAATTGTTTTGAAGCTCCTAGCAGATGATTTAGATTAATCTGTTAGCACATTATTGTTAAACCAAGTTTTGAAGAAGTAGCTTTAAATTTCAATTCAATACTTAATTTCCAAAATTGATGCAATTTTGTGGAAAGAATCAAGTGTGTTTTTATAATGTTAGTATCTTCTTTCCTTTTTTTTTTTTTTTTTTTCTTTCTCCCAGGGTAAAATCTAGGTGTACAAAAAACCCATGCCATTGATGTAGTTTCCTAGACTGAAATAGAAAAACTGCTTGCCTACCTTATTGAAACCTCTTTGGGTTTGGCTTTTTGGGTGTTTGTTCTTTGTTCTTCTTGGTTTTGTGAGGGTTTTTTGTTCATTTGGTTTTTTTGTTTGGGTTTGGTTTTTTTCGGTTGATTGGTTGGTTGGTTTTGTGTTTTTTTAAGAATTATTAGAATTCAAGAAGTAGATTTAGTGAGACTCCTGTTACTTTTGTACTACAATACTGTCCAATCTACTTTATTGGCTATTCTCAGTAAACTACTATTCCAGCAGATTTTTTTTTTTTTAGCAGGTGCTTAGATTGGCTAGCAGAGAACATCTTAGAACAGTATTGCAGAACATTTTGTGGTTTTCTTTGTTTAATTGTTGTCTGCACTGGGAAAGGTGCCTGGGATATCATGAATGTCTTGTCTGTTCATTGAGCTAGGACCAAATTTATTATTTATGTTCATATGCACAAATTTGAGGAGATTAAAGGACAATCCATGTAGTTTTAAAGGATCTGTAGGTGAACCTTAAAATTTATTTGAAATGAGATTTGATCTTAAAATTGGTTTGAATTTGGCTAAGAAATCCTTTGTCCAAAGTAGCATATTAAGCAACTGCTTTTGCTTTGGCTTGTTGTATCCCTATATCAGAGAGCAACATGTGGGTTTAGTCTGTATCAAGTTACTGTATTTTTAGTACTTGGTTTAGCATAAACTATCATAGTTTCTGGTAGAATGTAAATCCTGTGAGTGGTATGGGTGTCATGAGTAAAATCTGTGCTGTGCAATGTTAATCATTGTCAGGTCAGTACCAAGCAGTTCCGTAACTGAAGAACACAGATAAAACCAAGTATCATACAGTGATTCTGAATTTATTTGGGGTTCTGCAAGATAACCTATAGGTTCTTTGCTTTAGACTTTGATCAGTCTGATAAAATATGATGTTGTTTCTCTTTCTACAGAGATCCACTCAGCTGGGGTTTTTTACTAGTCCTGTACAGAAACTAAAATTGTGATTGGAGATCTCTCCTTTATCCCTCCTCCCCTTTCTTGCCAAAGAGGCTGGATAGGAAGCACCTTCGTGTCTACTTGTTGTTAGGTATTGCAGAAACATTTTGTGTAATTAAGGAAAAGTAGTGCTAAATTTAGCATGTAATTAATGTGTTGTGAACAAAATTACTAGTTTTACAGTAATAATTTTAGCAGCTTTTATGCCACCTTATTGCATAGCAGGAAAGAGATGAACAGGTTTCGATGTTTTCAAGTACCTCTGAAGGTATTTTCATTGGGCACCCTTTATGGGTTTTATTTTTTGCACTTGCGGTATTTATTTCACGTATGGATTATTTCATACACATGGATCAAATACTACATTCTCTGAGTGAATATTGCTGTCCCAGTATAGTATCTTTTGATATGATTTGTCTGAGTTGTGAATGATGTAAGTATTTCAGGTTTGAAGTTTATAGTGTGTTTGGTTTTTTCAGTTTTCAGGGATATGTAAAGTATCTAATTTAGCTAGCATACTCACTGGAACACAATTTATTAGGTAGGAGAAATACCATCAAAATCTGTTGTACAAATTAGATCTTTAAAGCTGAAGGTTTTATAAACATGCTTCTCAAAATATATTTTGAATTTGCCAAGGAAAAATGTATCACACAAACTCTTCCATTTTTTTATTGCAATGAATAGTTAGAGAATGAAGTTATGTAATCTCATTTCAGAAAAAAAAGCTTCTATGAAAATCTTGTGAAACACTCTTTGTAATGCAATAGCAATTAACTTGTGCAGTGTTCAACCCTGCAAATGGGGAGAAATGAGCAATGTAGAACTTACAGCTCTTGTTAAATTGCTGTGTCAACTGTTGTTGCAATCCTCCAGGAATCTCTGCATTGCTTCCCAGAATGAATTAAATTTGAGCTACTTTCTCCAGTTATGCAGCTGAAGCGGCTCATGAGAATTATTGGAATGTGCAAAGAATAGCATATTGCACCTAAGCTTTTACGTTAGAATTTCTGTAGCTGTGAATACTGAAAGGGCTGCAGGAAGTCCAACTATATAAGCTTTAAAAGATGTTTTTATATCTTCTTTCACAGTTGTTTTTCTGTCCTAAGGGGAAAAAGAAATCATCATCTCAGGTGAAAGACAAGTACAAGTAGGGATTTGGCATATATGTGTCAAAATGAAAATGCAACAGCTTCAAGTTTTGTCTAAAGCTAGCCTGCTGAAACTTAAATATTCAAGCAAGAAGTTAGGTTTTTGAAAATTCATTTAGCAATCTGTTACTTGATTTCTTCTGGTTTTGTCTACAATTTAGAACTTCATGCAGAATTACTGGTTATCCGTGTTAAGCTGAATAAGCCTTACAGTAGTGACTTGCCTCCAAATCCTGAAATCATTGAATATATTCTGCAATATTACTGTTGAAATGTCCCAACTAGAGGACTGTAAAATGTGAGTTTAAATGTTTTTTAAATTTGGATAAGCTTGCAGTGCCTTTAACTTATAGGCAAAAGTGCTGGCTTTTTACTTGGATATATTGGATCCCTTGAGCCAGAAGCTTTTTGCATAGCTAAAAGAACCCTTTCTATATCATTGTGTCCCGATTACTTTGTATCAGTGACATTAGGAGGACCTTTTTTCAACCTATGTTGGCGCTGCCTTCCATTGACTTTCGCCTTTCCAAACACAAGGAAATGGACAGTGGTGATGCATTTTGATTGTCAATTGGAACCCTGGGGAGTTAGTAAAAGTAATTTCAATGTTAATTTTGCTAGGACTTAGTCACAGCTGTGAGCCAGTACTAAACCTGTTCGAATGGCCTTCTTTATTGCTGAACTATTTTTAGGTTGAAAAGGCTAACTTTAGAAACTTCTTTGGTGAACATTGCAGGGATACAGTTCACATATTCTCATACAAGCATCCAGGGAGAATTTTGAAAAAAACCTTAGGATTCTTCTGATATTACATAACATGCTGCAGTTCTAAATTGTTCCAGTTAGTACCAGGCATCATTATTGAGAGCCTCAGATGGAAGACCAACAGAAGATTTGTGTGGCAGCTACTATATCTTCTTTTACAAAAAGTTCTTGAAACTGAACTGCAGGTGGATGCTAGTTCTAACAAAATGTTGGCTAGACTGGTTTGGTGTCATTAAAATTCTTCAGTCTGTGTATCAATAAGACTAGACAAATATTTCTGAAAGAATAGCTGCCTTCCTTTGAAAGGAGTTTTAGGTACCAGTGGTAGAAATGCAAGTCTGAAGTAGTTTGGATTTAGAGCTTTATCTCATGCCAGTGGATGTTACAATAAAAATATGTTCAAATGATAAGGAACAGATTATACCAGGAGGTACCATGCCCAGGACAAAGACTAATTGTTGAACATGGGTATACCAAATGAATGTTTTTTCAAGCTTAGTTACTTGAGTACCTGCAATTTATGTCATGCAAAATGGACTATAGCAAAAAACCTGTGTCATTACATGGATTAAGTATAATGTCAACTTTGTGTTGTACCAATACCATGAAATTTTTCTTCAGGTATTAGAATTCTTAGTTAAAGGATTAGTGGATGGCTTTGGCTGCAAGATTCAACTGTGTAGCCTTGTACTTCAGCATAAGAAAAAAAGAAAAGTGGACTACAATTGTGTGTGTGCAGAAGGTAAAGAAGCCAATGAAATGTAACTGGCCATGAGAATGGCACTGTAGTTTTTGTCTTTCAGAAGTTGCATGATGTCTTGTGAATTGGTAGATAATTGATTGTAGAGTCCCCATCACGGAAGACTTTGTGACTGGACAGGGTGCTAGGTAATCTCAGCAAGGCTCCCTTTGCCGTCAAAGACTGGACTAGAGAGGTCAGGCTGTTGCATGGTTCTGTGATCCTTGTAACTCGACAAATACTCAGCTGAAGTATTTCTTATGGGATCTGATTACTGTAGGAAAGTGTGGCTGTTGATCACTCTTTGAAGAGATACTGTGTAATCCAGCCTCATCTGCTCCCAGGACTTGTTTTTAGGATCCTGTGACCCTCACTATAACCCTCATCTTTTCCCAGTTAAAATCTGGCATAAAAAATACAAACAGATCTAACTTTTATCTTCTGTGGAACTGAAAAGTAATGCATTTTTTTTTCCTGATGAAAACAAATTCTGGTAGACTGTCCTCTGTCACAGTTAACTAGATCATCGATTGTCAGACTCAAATGAGCAGAATTTCCAATGCTAAAGTGTCACTGGTCCATGACAGGATCAGTAAACATTAGCCTTCTTTGGTTTAAAATTGGTGTTTTCAGCTGGAATTACGGCTACAGGCTTTTTAAGATAGTATGACAAAGTAGATAATAAAGTGCCAAGAGTTGGACATTGCATTTTCAGTTTCATAAATAACAAGGTAGAGAATAAATGTGTGTTGTCTACTGAATCAAGGTTATTCAGCTCTTGAATACTCTATATAGCGCATTCTTTACTAATGCTATTTTTTAGATGCGGTAAATTAGAACTGTTTTTTAAGTGTATTATCTGTTTTCATAATTTTGGGTGACTGATGCATCAACTAGATATTTTGCATCAGTGAAGCAGCTATTTTATCTTTCAGATGTAGACAGTTGCATAAGGTTTTTCAATATAAACTGAATTTCAAGTTAAACACAAAAGGAAAGAAAGAAACTGCTATAGGAGTATTTGTGTGTGTACCCTTTAGATACTTGTGCCACAGGTTAATAATACGTAATGACAAGAAAATCCATACAGCTGGACTCACCATCTCTTTGTGCTTTTAGTGTTCTCCTTTTAAATTGCACATATGTCTTAAACACGACTTTGCCTGTTCTGAGATAACCTTAGTAAATACTCCAAAGTATATTTAAAAAATATTTTTGAAAATTGTTCTTTCATGTGCTCTGTACCCTTAAGCTTCAGGAGTAAGGACAAAACAACTTTTAAACAGCTGTGGTCTGAGACCTGATGTGATTGTGTGAAGGTTCCTTGTGACCCTGACTCTTCAGCTGTTGAGCTGCCTTTATTAGGAGCAAGTGTTACTGAGCTTGAGGCTGGAGTTGCTGAAGGGATTCTCTTCCTGGGTTAGAGAAACTTCTGGCCTTCTCCAGAAAACTTAAAATGACTGAGGAGTTACCATGGGTAGTACTCTTTATTACTGGAGTTGACATTAGCTTTGTGGGTTCAGGAGACTTTCTAGAGGTGGGCCTAATTTTTCCAATAGTGTTTATATTAAGGCTTTAAGCCTTCAGAACCAGAAGTGAAAAATGTCTGTACTTAAGTTTCACAGGTGTTCTCTCCTGAAATGCTCTTGGCTTGAACTGTGATGTTAAAGAGTGTGATTATGAGAAGTATCGTGTGTTGCTTGTAAAATATTATAAATAATATCTTTTAATGTGCAATTTCTGTCATGTATTTTTCATTGTCTAAGGTTTTTTCTGCAGTATTTCTTATATATCTATTTCTATATATCTATTCAAAATCTTATATATCTATTTTATTCCACCATATGATAAAGACAGTTAAATGTGAAATTTATTATTCATTGAGTAAGCACATCACTTGGTTTTCTTATTCTTGGGGAAATAGAAATCTTATTTTCAGTTAAACTTTGAAGTTATTTTTGCATAATTGAAGCTTTCATCATGCAGCTGTTTCAGCTGTTGAACCATTTAATCCTTTTTTTGATTCCTTTGCTGCTCAGCCTCTTAACTCGTGAGCCATATGGAGATACGGCTTTATAATGGCAGTCATATGTAGACAGGTGACTCATTTCAGTAACCACAAACTATTCTAGAGCACTGGCTGAGATGATCCTGAGAGCAGGGACACAGAGCCTTGCCTGCAGTGTCATGGTACAGTTCTGTCTGTGTTCGTTGTCACCCTGCCCTGGCCTTGGACAGGAGAGTGGGGATATCCCAGCTGTCAGCTCAGACACAAACCTTGGGAGACAAATGTGGGATGGAATCTAGTGAGACATTCAAGCTGGACTCAGAAGCACAAGATCACTTGCTAGGTTGTAAAATCCCTTGGAGGTGGTAGTACTGGTAGTGCTTTTTATAAAATGGCTGAAAATCTCAGTGTGTTAACCATTGCTCTAGGCTATAACTCTAGTGGCTGGGTTTATATGTTTGTGTGCAAATAGACCATTATATATGTGGTTTATGCACAAAGTACATGTTAGAAATCCAGCTCAAGCTGTTCCTTTTGAGTGTGTGCAAGTTCGATGTTGTAATTCCAGAACGATTTTATTCCATGATACTAACTTTATTCAGATTACTTCATGTTATTATGCATCATGCAAAAATGAATTCTGTTGAATTATATCTTCATTTAAAAGATGATGTTGCATTGAATATAATGGCTCCAGGCTTTCTGGAGTCTAACATAATGCAGTTTTTCAGTTTGATGATCATGTGTAGAATGATTTGCAGTAAACTAAATAGCTTAAGAAATTTGATCACTTTATTCTGAAGCTACTTGTGCCTGCTTTTCTCAGCTGTTACAACTATCATACTGCTATTTGGTGAATGTAGAGGTCACTGACATATGAATTAAGTTAAATTCAAAAAGAAAAAAGGTAAGTTATTGTACCTTTAGCAGGAATTGTTTCTGGGTTTGAGAATGGTGTAACCATTTAAAATGCTGAAGTTACTCAGCAGTATATATGATGAAAAAAGTCAGTTGAGTAATTGATGCTTTTACTAAGACTTTCTTTCAGTACTGTGATCAGCTTTGGTCCTATTTGATATTAGTCTTGAATTTTCAGCAGTAGGGTTTTTGAGACTCTCGAGAGAGCACTAAATTGAGCTTGGTTGGGATTATCTACCTTTCTTTTTTCTGTCTTCTGATTGTTCCCCATGTGCAGGTTACATGCTGCTGTTTCAATGCTCCACAGTGGTGGCACAGCTTTATTAACTGCAAAAGCACAATGGTGATGGTGATGCAAGAACTGTCAGTTAATGGGGCCTCTTGTTCCACTTTCCTTGAACTTCAGTCCAATTTAGGTTGCAGAGTAGATGGCTGACCTACTTGTATTTTGGTCAAGCATTAATTTAAAATGGCATAAAAAGCTTTCCTTTTCCTGAAAAGCAGGAGCAGGGTAGAAAAGACCACTCTTTCTGAGGTTGGCCAAATTTAAGCATTCATTTCACGTTGTTACGTTTAGGGATTCCACGTTTAAGTGATTTGTGTGTTTGAGAGCTGTATAAGGTCATGTAACATGTATCCAGATCGCTGAAAATCATGAGGAAGACTGGCTGCTCTGCTGTGCTTTCTTTTCTAAACCCTTAATAAGATTAGTGAAACCTTTGCAAACCAAAGAAAAGCTTTCACCTCCTCTCTTGCCTAACCTGGATCCCATGTGCCTCTTTTAAAGCAGCACCTTGTTTTGCACACTGAAAACTCTAGGTTTTTCAGTTGCATTAGGATTAAAGTAGGTTTAAGTGTACTGTGTATGTTTAAAAAAACCCCAAACAAATCAAAACCAACAACCCCTCCCACTTCTGCCTTTGCTTGTCAAATTACATATACAGGGAAGGCCATAAAGTATGATCTCTGATCCTAATATTTAAGAATGACCTTCCAGGTAGCTTAGACCAATGAGTTTAGTACATGGTAAGGAGCCAGTTCATTATATGTATTACAAAAAATAATTACATGTTTTTAGGGAATATTTAATTCTACTAACTTAGAAGCTCATGTTGTCTAGATTACTAAATTGTAAGTAGAGGTATTCTGACCTTGTTGCAGTAATTACCATTTCAGGACCAGAAAATTAAATTGCCTAGAAACATGAGAATTCCTGGCTAAAGTTTAGCTCAGATTCACTGAGCTGAAAATCTGTTTAAATAGAATTCAAGAGTTTCTTTTTTTAGTGACCGTGTTAATGCAACTAAGTATTGAGTAACCTTCTCTCCAACTTTAACACAAGCAAACAATTTAAACTCTCCTAATAGTTCTTCAGAAGCTGCACTCAGTTTGCTTTAAAATCTGAATTAATCTTATTTAATCTTAAATATGAAATACAGTCACGTGCTCTTTTGTACTTTTACAGTATAGCATTGATTTTGAAACACTTGAACAGACCTTTTATTGTTTCTAAATGAATAATTACTTATTTCACTTACTGTAAAGAAAGATAGTTGAAGTTAAATATGCCTCTGGTTGTTTTCTTTCTGCATTTATGAATTGTATTCTGCAGAGGTCTGTACATTTTGTATCAGTTCCAGAAATGAAACTAATGAAATGGGGCATAATCTGATGACTATCACAGCCGAAGATGTTGCTTTTAAGTTGTAAGGCTATCTTCCTTAGCAGTTTTTACATTGATAGTGTTTTCCCCAAATACTGAACTACCCTTTAATGTATTTTGAGGGTTGAGGAATGTTGCATGATTATTTGACCCACTTTTTGTCAGCAGGGCTATGACAGTGAGGGGATAATGACTGCAGAAAGAATTGGTAATTACGGAAGCTACTGTTTAGAGCCTTTTCACAGCTTTGATCTAAGCCAAAAATTATGGCAGGAGTCATTTAATTTCTGCTATAGGGTACAAGTCCTGGGGTACAGTTCTTTGCTAGCTTTGGCTGTCCCTTGCACAAAAGCTATACTAGCAAATAATTTCTGGTGTTACAGGGTACTTGTGTTGAGGAGCTATCCTAGAAAATTGCTGGGTTTGCTTACTAGAGAGTAATCCATTCAGCTCCAAGGAGTTTTGTGTGGAAATGTGATGTCTCTGTGCTGTTTATATCAAGTATAACATGAGCACATTGTGGTCTGTTGTTTTACTGGGTTTGGGGATCTTCTCTTTCACCTTCAGCAATGTCCATCTGAGACAGGAAGGTCTTCTATAGGAAGGTCTGTTATTCTTTGTGCTTTCTCTTTATCCATGGTAAGGAGATCATCACTTCCCCTTTTCCTTTTATTTATATTTCCAAAAAGTGACAGAAAAATTCACTAATATGTGAAGAGTGCACAGATTTTCCTGGGTTCGCCCAGGCAGCTTCCCTGCCCCAGTCAGCCTTCCTAGTTTTTGCCAAGTATAGTCATCTGTATCCCGCTAAGATAAGCAGAAGGTGGGGTATGCTGACATCTTAATGCACAGATTTAGTTTCTAACAGTGATTTAGGCTTTGGAAACAAGTATGAGTTAAAGACAGGGCTGAATTTGGTTCCAATAAGGTATCTGAATTGGTTCTCTTCTGAAGTAAAGAACAGTAGCTCCTCAGTGCAACTTTCAGATTCAGGAGGACTGCCCTGTTTCACCTTAATTTAAGGGTTTAGATCTGCTTCCATTCAATGCATGTCAGTATTTCATTAATTAATATTACAGCCCTGTATTTCCTGAGGTGGAAAAATACAGCTTTTGACTGTGAAACAGTGAAACAACACATCTGTTTCCTAAGTGACTCATCTGCAAAGTGTGCCTACGTGTTTCACTGAGATATTTAAAAACACTCTCCTCCAGTGAAGCCAGTTGTATGATAAAAATACCTTCCCTTAAAATGGGCTATCCATGGCCTTTCCTAAAGGTTATAGTACACCAAATACTCAGCTTTGCAGCTATACAGAACCATATTATGACTGAAAACCCTGTGTTATTTTGAGTGTTGCGGTGTGGAGGGGGGCAAAAAAGACATTGCTTGAGCTACAAGGTTTTCATCAGCCCACAGGAAGTGCTAAAGTACACGCTGATGAGAGAGCTGTGTTTGTGGAAATGGAGATCAGGCAGTGCTGTGCAGGTTCTGTGGTTATCTGTGCAGTTATGCTGCCCAGCTCCAGAGCTGGAAACAATGCAAGTGAATTAAGGCATGCCTTTTCAGGTGAATAGCTTGTAAACAGAATGGGGAATGACTTTCCAAACAACTGTCATAGTTGCTTTTTCCTACCAAAATGTACTCTACTGTGTCACAGCTGATACAAAACTATTTTTGGCTGAGTGTGGTATTTTGCAATGTTTGTTTGAATGTAAGAGAGTGCATTTATCATGTTTGAACTGACGGTTCTGGGCTCATACAGCCTGCTGTCCACAGCACACATCGTTTCTAGAATGGTTATTGTACTGCTTTTTATTTATGTCCTTTTGTGGGGTTTCTGTTTTGAAGTAGAGCAGTGTTCTTGCTGGGTGGTCACATAAGTAAGTTTTGATGTCTGAGGCAGTGCTTCTTGTAATGTTCTATTTTGCTTCTTCATTATATGCCATTTTAGAACAGTTGTGTACATGTCACTTGTCTCTGCAACTGCTTTGCCAGTGCAGCTGTAAATGCTGTTTCATGGTTTCTTTCCTGGAGAATCCATCAGTATCACTCCTCTGCACTGTCCTTGTTTGTGCACTGTTGTAAAATTCTACTTGAACTAAATATTAAGTGTGTATGCTTTAGATATTTCCCTTGACATTTTACAAAAATTAGTTTTCATTATGAGTGTATATAACAAGCCATCTAATTCCACTAGGTAAAGGGTCAATTATTTATTTTTAAAGTATCTGGAGACTTAAAGATTTCTTGCTAACTAAATGCTTACAAAGTGTAATTTGCAATTTGAAGATGTGATCTTTTGCCCCCTTCATGGTTTTTTTGAAACAAATCTAAAAGGATATTAATCTCAATTTTATTTATTTAGGAAGGATGCCAAGATATTATGGTTAATTTAATTTTGGGAGACTTTGACAGGACATATGAATTAGTGTGTGATGTCACAGGCATTACAAAGGTGAACGTTAGAAAAGGGTGAACGTTTGTAATTAAAAAGTTCTTCCTGCGCTTTATCATTTTGATCACTCGATCCAAAACAGTGGAAAACCTCTGATTTGAAAAATCAGAGAGTATTTTTTGATGTTATTTTAACTGACAAATAATCCCGAGTTCTTCAGCTGGTTTTCTGGCAAAATTTACTCAAAGCCAAATTTTATTTCCTTTTTTTTTTCCTGCAGTGAAGAAAATGTTAATGTGGATTTTTCTCTCATACCTCCAGATAAAAAAAAAGTATAGTCTGAAAATGTTAAGGTTTGTTTTAGATATATGCAAGTATTTTAAAGCTCCCCACATCACTCTGTCAACTTTGCATCCTTAGCTGGTAGATCTATGCCATTTAAAGCATGTATTTTGCAGTGTTAATAATTTCTGTGGTCAGTGTCTGTTTAACTTAAAATAGAAACCTCTGCAAAGCCTCTGAAGGCAATTACTAGCTTCCCTGGTTAGAACAAAAATTGCAGAATGAAAGTACTACACCTACACACATTGGCTTGTCAAGCTGAGAATAAAAAATAATTTTTCCCCAAAGTCAGTGTTGTGCTATTTAAGGTATCTATCTCCTGGTTAGTTGGAAAAACACAGAGGAAGGCTGTGCTGGCAGGATGGTTAGGTTGTGAATGTGCAAAAAACCAGCACGTGTAACAGCAACATGTCTAACCAGCATGTCTGGCCACTAATGATGGGGAAGGAGGACAGGAGATAAGAGCTGCCAGCTCCAGGGCTCTGCCAGTCTTCTTTAGAGTGTGAGAGTGAGGTAGTATTTGTACATTGTACAAAATGTGCAGGCTAAGAGTCCTTTTGACTACGTTGGGTCATTGCCTCGTGTTGCAGGTGTGTTACTTCTGCAACACTTCTGTGCTGTGTGTTATTCAAATTGCTTGATCAGTAATTTTAAGTTTCATTTATTTAATAAAGTAATCAGACTGTTATGACTAAAATGGCTGTTCTTACTCCTTTTATTATGCATTGTGAAATTTATATGCTGTAGGATTGCATCACAGAGTGTTAATGTGCCTGAAGAGTTTAATTTTAGAGACTGTCTCCTCACTAGAGTTGTGTGGGATTTTTTTACATGTGGTAATTATCACAGAAGTTTAATCTCTTTAGCGATCTGATGTGTGCTGAAACTATGGCTTAAGTGTGTGTTCATGACTTGTATATTTAGGGCAGTGAATGAGTGCTACTTTCAGTGGTTTCACACACAGCATTTAGCAAACTTGGGCATGGGTGAATATAATCCAATACCAAGGAGGTTGTTGTGGACCAAGCAACCTTCAACTCAGGGGTTTCCTTAATTGACAGAAGTGCAAAGAGTCTCTTGTTAGTCAGGGTTATGAATAACTACTATGAACTGATAGCTTTTTGTTATTTAATGTCATTTTATGTTATCTGCTAACTGAAAAATGTCTAGGTGGCAAATAATTCAGGTATCCAAACTAGAAAATCTAGGAATAAACATTGCTCCCAGTCTCAGAGGAGTGTGCCTGGTAGGAAATAAGCTTGCACAGTCTGTAACAGCGTGCATTTCCTAGATTCCTTCCTTTCGTGCTCACGGTTCACCAAATAGGTTGCTGTCAACTTCTTTCCGAAAATCATTTGGTCCATGGCTCTGCCAACTATAACACAGAGGCTGAATTCCCAAAGAAGTAGTGATTCAATTTCCTTTTACGGACTTTTCTCTGGTGTTTGTTGCTGTAGTTGTTTTCTTGATGGAGACTAAGGGATTATCTTAAATCCCTGTGGAAAAGGGTACTATTCTCCCTGTTTTATGGATTGAAGAAGAACTAGGCCCAAGTCATTGATTTGAGACTCTACCTTTAAAAAGCTAAAGCCTAACTTCTGTTAATAAAATGCAGTCATGTCTGCTGATCGCAATTAGAAGACTTCACAGCACTGAGTAGCAGTGATTAATCATGGTTTGATGCATTTCTTCCCTGCACCCAGGGGCTGGAATTTTTTGGTGTCACTTGGATGTGTAAACCAAAGCATACTTTTTTCCTATGTTTACTTTTCATATTAATTTATGGACTTTTTAGTGTCAGTAGCTGTGAATCTTAACAGCTTTTGTTACATGATTTCACAATATTGCTAAAGAAGTTATGTCACTTTCTTCTGTGTAAATAGTAAACAGATTGAACCCTGAAGAAACTGGAAACTCTTATAGAGCAAGCTCTTTGGACAAAATAGAAAAAAAAGTAATATCTAAATTGCTTTATTTAACCAGGGAATATGAGATTGAGCATATTCATGGTGGGTACACTTGGTAGCAAACCACAGTAGTTTGCACTTAAAGCACAGATTGTATTTGTTTCTGTACAATGGAGTCTTGTTTCCTTCCTATTCCGTGTGGAACAAAACCTGAGACTTCAGTGAGTAATAAGGCAAAATACTATAGCTGAAAGTTCTTAGGAGCTGCTAATTGAAGTTGAGTCATGTTCTTATACATAAGTAGTTCACTCCTTAGTCATGAAACTTGGAATCCTGACAGGTTGGATCCATGGTGACAAATCCTGTCATTCCAAAAATAAGTTTAAAAGGTAGTGTGACCAGGTGCTTTTCTCTTCTAGAGGCTGCTAGACTGTCTCAGCTTGCATCTGTAGAGTCCTTGGAGACAATGCATGGCAATGCCATTTGGCTTTCTAAATACGGATTAATTTCTTTCTTCTGTATGTCATCTTGAGGACAGTTAAACACTGGAATAGGCTGAAGAGAGAGGGTGTGCCATCTCCATCCCTGGTGGTTTCAAGATCCATCTGTATAAAAGCCCTGAACAACCTGGGCTGATCATGCTTGGAAGGTTCTGTCACTCTCTGATTGAGATGTTTCTCTGTTGTGGACCAGTTTGTCACCTAGGGCCACAGTTTAGTGATTGCTGTGCTTTAAAGGCCATTGTACACAGGACTGTAATTAGATTTTTTTTTTTTTTTAATGCTATCTTTTTGAGTATAGTGAAATATATTTTCAAAATAAACATAACCTTCCTAAAGAGATCAGAATGTTAAAATCTCACTTTCAACAACCTCACCTGTTTCACAGTGAGAGTTCATCGGAGTTAATTGTTATTACAAGCTTGAAGGGGTTTAACTGAAGGATTTCTTTAAAAGCTTTTCCCCATCTTCCTGTTGAAAAATGCCTTAAGAGAAATTTTGGATTTCACTGGAGTATTTTAGCTTCTTAATAGTCTGCATTTGTTGCACTGAAAAAAAACCCAAGTATTTCAACATGAACAAAGCAAGGAACTTTGCAAATTGCTTTCAAAGTAACAACATCAAAACCAACTTCTTGAGAGCAGAGGCAGCATATTGTGTTCAGCTGGTTTTGTGTGTGGTATCTGAAGGTCTGCTTGCTCATTATTAGTTAATATTTCCTAAAATCCTTGTGTGTTAAGCCTCCAGGATGTTTATAGCACTTCTTTTCACACAGTAGGGCACTAGCAGTGAGGAAGAAATTCAAGGTCTTTAGTATAAAGCATGGCTAGAATGTTCCCTAAGAGGAAGCTTTAAAAAAAAAAGCCACATTTATTTATTGGTCCGTTTCCTTGTGTCAAAGATCAATGTATCCTAATTTACAAGAATTGCTTAAAGGCCAGGGCCAAGAAACTGGAGCCTTGTTTGTTTGCATCATTTCCGTAGCTATTACAGTATGTACTGTTCAGTATGGAGTTACTTTCTGCAGTTGGACTTTGTGGTTTATTTTTAGCCTATATAAGCTCTCGTGGCTAAAGTGTGCTTGTGACAAAAGGCAGCAGGGGCTCTGAACTGGTAAGGCTTTCTCTGTGCTGCTTTTTTTGGTGGCCGCAGCACTGTGCTTAGCAGTTGGGAGACAAGAAAAAGGTGCTAAAGAGATGGGCCTGGAGTTGTGGAATGAGAAGAAAAAGAGTGGATGAAGCCAAACTGTTGTGGGAATATAGGAAGTGGGCGTGTGCACTGTGCTTTCCTATGGAGTTACAGGTTCTGCTGCAATCCAGCTGACCAAAGAACCCCCGGCCCTGGGAGACACAGGTGATCATTTGTGGAGAATCTATGCAGAACTCATCTTTCTTGTTGTATCTGTCTAAATTTTCTAGATTTTACATAACAGCTGTAGTTGTTCATATGTTTACAGTGAAATGGAAGACCCTGCAAAACAAAAAAAGAGTGCAATGAACTTTACTTGTGAAACCTCTGCAAATTCACTTGGAGGATGGGAGGACCAAACCCTGACGAAAAATGTGCTAAAGGCCTGGCTGCTGTAATAATTCTATTTTGTGAGGGTAGCATGACTCACACCACTTAATGTTCCTATCTCAGTATACAGTTTATTTTTAAGTAGGGCTGTAAAAAATAGTGTTTTTCTGTTCCAGTTGTTGCTATGACTTCACAATATTTCCCTAAATACGCTTGCTCATACTTTCTCACAGCATAGTATTTGGCATATTAAAACCTTAATTCCATCAGTATTTCCTGAGTGCTGATCATTTTCATGCTTCTATGGAAAAAAAGGATAACTCTGTGTATTATGTAGTTCTAGTTGAGGAGGAATAAAAGGGTTTTTTTAAAAACCTAGTCACCACACAACCTGTTCCCTCATTTAAGAAAATATTCCTGTGTTTGAGCTTTTTCAGTTTTTCCATTTGACTTTTCAGGGTAAATTTGCAGGAATGATATAGTTTAAGCTCTTTTGTTAAAGGTAAGTGGACACTGTATTATTACTTCAGAACACTTTCATTGTCTTTTCTATCTGTAATCGGAGGGGAAAAATACTGCTTGTGTGGTTTGGGAGAGTGGGGTGGATGACTTGCTGAAACTTCCCTTCAGGTTTATACTTCAGGGTTTCTTTTACCAAGATGCTGAACTCTACAGCTGTCTTCCAGATCTCTTCCAAATGGCAGTGAACACTTTGGTTGAAAGGTCTTGGTGTAGTGGAGAAAAGCTGCCCTAACCCTTCCTGACAACCTTCAGAACCTCATTCGTCCCTTGTTCCGTGTGGTGTGCCCGGCTGTTTAATTTTAAACTATTCTTTTGAATTTGTCCAGCTAGTTGCAAGCTTACTGCACTTTGATTTCTTCCTTATGCTGCTTATAGCTGTCTAAAAAAGGGCATGAGAAAATATCAACACTTACAAATGAGATCTTTGCTTACCTTAATGTATTGTAAAAATTGCAAGGGACAAAATTTATCTGGAAAGAATACATTCCAGGTAAAGGTGTGCTTCTAGAGAAACTGACAATTGAATAGTGGTTTAGCTTTTCCCTCTTGGCTCAGTAAAAGCACAGGTGGAAATGCTGGTTTTTTGGTAATTACTAATTAAATAATTTGAAGATTGTTACACTAACAAGTAAAAATAATTTGTCTCTATATGATTTTCCCTTCTAGTTTGCCATTTTGCAGAACCCTTCTTACATTTCGGCTGTCTTTTAAAAATAAAATTCTAACAACTGGTGTTCCTGTTGTGGTTTTTAGTTTCATATTCACCATTAAGGTTATGTAAGCTTTTTGGGAACTGCATTATGTAAATGAATTGGATGAAAAACTGGTAAGAAGAAACAGCTTGTCTTCCCAGCCAGAGTAATTTTGTTATGTTTGTGCTGCAACTGTCCAAAGAACTGTTTTGTTTCAGTAGCTGGGTTTTGTTATAAACAAGTGCCTACCCTTATGGCACCATTATTTTCAGTGTATCCCAGAAATGCTAATTTAGTGTTGAATTCTCCTTGCCTGGGAGGCTTTCAATGCCATTTCTCTCAGCAGCTTGTCATAACCACTGGGGCAGCAAGGTCAGGTTTGAAGACGTTTTCTGCCCCCTTTTGAGGGGCCATGGTCCATTAAGGGAAGCAAGATTGCTAGGGCAAAAAAAGAGAGGGAGCTTCAACTTACAGTCTACTGATAAAAGTATTTATCCCACAAAGGGTGGTAAAATCTGTTTACCTGTATGTATCCCTGGTAGTAGTTAGAGATAAACTTGGCAGGAGACATCCAAACAGGAGAACCTGGCGAAGTATCTGTAGAGATCAGACAGGGATTTGTGCATGTGTTTTGGGAGGCAGCTGTTTCCTCTCTCTCCTACCTCTTGGTCTCCAGCCCACAAACTGCATTTGTGGATGCAAGTGCCTGGATTTTTGTCTCAGTTATGTTTTTGATGTTAATCTTACATGTTAGCTTAGGGTAACCCTAACCTTTTTCATAGCTGGTGATTTATAAAGTCATCTGCTTCGATGAGGATAGATTATATTTTTCTTCCTTGCAGCTGTGTCAATAAAAGTGAAAATGCCTGAATTGTTAAAGTAATTACTTACTTCTAATAAAGCACAGAATTCAGAGCTGATGGGAGTTCTGTTTTTTTGTTTTGCTAAAATAGAAAAATGACAAGAAGACATTTATTTTTCTTTAAATCAACAAATTTTGGCCTTAAATATTTCCGGTGGGTTTCATAACACAGATTCCAGTGGAAAAGAAATAGGAGTCAGTGCAGGTGGTTGTTGCAGAAGCAAAGGTCAGTTGATTGTCTCATAGGAATGCTTTGAAAGTGGAGTAGTTAATGAGTAAGCATCTCACTGCTCAATCTTTTCTTTTGGTTGTAATAGGAAATTTTATCATTAAATAAACTCAAGAGTAGTGAAATGTGATATAAGCAGATGCATTGAGTGTTTTCTGGACAACCAAAATCATGATAAGAACCACAAACTTTGTATGGTAGAAGTTTTCTGTTCCAAAATGCCCTGTGTGGTTACTTCTTGTTTTTATGTGGCACCTCTAGATATGAATATTAAATGACGTTGCCTAACATAATTTTTTTCTCATAACTTCATAATTCCACTGCATTAATAATGCTCATAAATGTTTTTTTTTTCCTGTTTTTACAGATTCTGAAGGTGTTTAAGCTCTGAATACTTACAAGCTCATCATACGTAGCAATGTCTGGCTCATACGATGATTCCGTTGGCGTAGAAGTTTCTAGTGATAGCTTCTGGGAGGTAATCCAAATGTTTTATTCAATATTTTGATTTTATTTTTTATTCTCACTGTAGAAAATCTGATTTTTGTGCACTGTAAATTGTGGAAAGAGTTGCAATACAAGACACATTGGTAATTGTGATCTGCAGAAATAGCCTTCGGGGTAGAAATTACCTTTTGGATTTTGACCTAGTTCTGTTGAGGGCTTTAATGGGCACAAACTTGAGGATCATCCATGTGGGTAAGGTATGGAATTCAGAATTGAACCTTTGTCAATTTTTACTGTCAAGGAAGGGCATGTGTGAGTAGCTTTTAAAATGATCAGTATTAAATCTAAAGTAACTGTTCCAGGCTACTGTAAGTGTACATAAGTTACAAATGTGTAAGACAGCGTGTGAATGTACTGCCTGTTTCCTGTTTGTATCTGGATATAAATGTAAACTTTTTTGAGAGAAGTTATGCTTATCTCAGTGTAAAAGGGTACATGCAGAAAGACAATATAAAGTACTTCATAATACCAGTAATTTGTGCTGCCCCAGTCTGACAGAGGCTTTCAGATGCTGTGCTAATTTAAGGTCTAAAGAAAGGAAACTTCAGAAAGCAGAAATACTTTTACAAAACCAGATCTTTTTCTTAGAGCAAAAAGAAAGGTTTGACAGCGCCAACACTGGCACAATTGGAGGTAAGTACACTGTTCAAATTAGCTGTATTCAGTAGGACAAACTTCTGCCATTTGAGAGGGAGCTCTTTGGAGTTTGAACTATAGCAAACATGAAAACAGCTCAGGGGAACCTGTCTGAATATTTCTGTTGCCAGAGATCTGTGTGTGACAGCTTGATTTTGGTGACCTGGTACTGTATTTCCTTTTAAATGTAAGCTTTTCTAGACCACTAAACTGTGCTCTTTGTAATGGCAGCATATTACATTTTGATGCAGATCTCCCATGGTTTTTCAATATATTTTCTAAAGGACCTAATGCCAATGAGGTTCTTGTTGAGTAGACAGGTACCGTTTTTTGAGGAGACATATTAACTATTATGTTAAATATATCTGTCTTATTTATAAAGAAGTTCTTTTAAAATCACTGTATTCTAAGCCTTGACCCCTTTTGTTGTAGGGGTACTCTGTAGGATGACTGCAGAGAGGCTGTGGGACCTCTACTCACAGAGCTGGCTGTGATCCTGAGCAATCTGAGCTATCACACCTGCTCTGAGCAGGGGATTGGATTACCTGATCTCCAGAGGGTCCTTCCAACCTCAATTTTACTGTATGGTTTGTTTTATGCTGAGGCAACTTCCTGAGCAGGCTTCCTTGCTACGAGTGTTTCAAAATAAAATGAGGCAAGTCAGGAAAAAAAGAATTCTGGACCAAAGGGGATATTTTGATGTGTGTTGGGCATCATATACTTGGCAGCAGAATGTGATTTCTGGCTGGCTGTTCCGTACCAAGCTGTTGTCTTCCATCAAGTAATCATGTCTGGAAGCATAAAAGCTGAGTGAATAAGAATGAAAATTCTGTAAACTAGGATGATTATGTTTGGACAAATTTGAACTCAAAGAATTAAATCCAATAAAGGATGATCAGAAATGACAATTACCTTAAATGAGGGCCTTCACGAAGATTTGCTTAAATGTATTTGATGCTTATTATAGGTGGCTTATTTGTGTTTGTGCTTTTGGTGATTTATTTTACATCATTTTGTAAACACTACTACTTAAGTCTGTTTCTTTGGAATTTTCTGTGTATTCTTTCCAAAAGGGCAGGACTGCAGTCTGTTTCATAAGCAATGTGAGTAGGCTAATGTATAATGCATGAGCATACCTTTCTTTATCCTTGGATAAGGAAATGTTAGACTTCTGCATAGCAATCAGTTGGTTTCCATATAGGGTTTTCTATGCTTTCTCTTTTTTGATTTATAACCACAAAGGTTGTTCTTTGCTGTTGAAGTGCTACTTGGAAAGTCATGGCAATCAGGTGAAATTCCAGGTGACAGGAAAGAAATGTTGTACCTGTCTTTAGAAGCGGTGGGAAGAAGGACCCTGGGAACTACGGACCTGTCAAACTCACCTGCGTGCCTGGGAAGATCATGGGACAGACCCTCTCAGAAGCTCTGATAAGGCACAGGGACGACAGGAAGGTTATTTGAGACAACCAAGGGCAAATCTTGTGTGACCAACCTTGTGGCCTTTTCCAGTGGAGTGGCTCCATCAGTGGACAAGAGAAGGGGTACAGGTGTCATTTATGTGGATTGCTGTAAAGCCTTTGACTCCCACAACATCCTTCTCTCCAAATTGAAGAGACATGGATTCCATGGGTGGATTGCTGGATGGAAAAGGAATTACTTGGGTGGTTGTATCCAGAGGGAAGCAGTCAGTGGCTCAGAATCCCAATGGAGATCAGTTACAAGTGCTGTCTCTCAGGTGACCATACTGGGACCGGTGTTACTTAATATCATAATTAATGGCATATTGGGATCGAGGGCACCCTCAGCAGGTCTGCAGATGACACCAGGCTGAGGGTGCAGTGACAATCCAGAGGGACCAGGACAAGCTCGGGCAGTGGCCCATGGGAATCTCATAAGGTTTAACAAGAGCAAGTGCTGGTGCTGCACCTGGGTCGGGGGAACCCCTGGGTTCAATCCAGGTGGGGATGAGCAGAGGGAGCAGCCCTGGCAGGAGGACCTGGGGGTGCTGTGGGTGAGAGCTCAACATACCCCAACCCAGAACCCCCCTGTGCTGGGCTGAGCCCCCAGCGTGGGCAGCAGGGGAGGGGGGATTCTGTCCCTCTGCCCCGCTCTGCTGAGACCCCCCTGCAGGGCTGCATCCAGCCCTGGGATCCCAGCACAGGAAGGACAGGGAGCTGCTGGAGCCAGTCCAGAGCAGGGACACCAAAGGGAGCAGAGGGATGGAGCAGCTCTGCTGGGAGGAAAGGCTGAGGGAACTGGGATTGTTCAGCCTGGAGAAGAGAAGGCTTTGGGGTGACCTCACTGTGGCCTTGCAGTGCCTGAAGGGAGCCCACAGGAAAGATGGAGAGAGACTCTTGACAAGGGCCTGGAGTGACAGGACAAGGGGAATGGCTTCACACTGACAGAGGGTGGGTTTAGATGGGGTATGAGGAAGAAATTCTTCCCTGTGAGGGTGGGGAGGCGCTGGCACAGGTTGCCCAGAGAAGCTGTGGCTGCCCCAGCCTTGGAGGTGTCCAAGGCCAGGTTGGATGGCACTTGGAGCAAGCTGGGATAGTGGAAGGTGTCCCTGCCCATGGCAGGAGGTTGGAACAAGATGATCTTTAAGATCCCTTCCAACCCAAACCATTCCATGATACATCTGGTTTGGAGTCATCTTTCCAAAGTAAATTTGACTGATATTTAGTCTAAAGCTCATCCTTTTTTATATGTTCTAAATTGGTTGTTTTATTTCTGAAGATTGTGACTTTGAATTTTGGTCTTAGTCTTTCTCGATAGGGTTAAACAGCTTTGATCGATGTGTTCTGTTTGATTCCATTAAAAAAGATGTGGTGCATTTGGAATGCTAGCTGAGTGCTTCATGCCTCAGGTCACAGAAGTAAAGAACTCTTAAATCAATTTGGAAGTTTTGTTACTACAGATTCTCTCATTTACATTCTTGTTAGAGGTTTCTCAAGATTTTTGACACAATAAGATTTTTTTCTTTGTTTTTGAAGTCAGCTTGCAGTTTGTTAAAAGGTACTTTGCTATATTTTACTGCCACAGCTGAAAGCAGTGAATGTATTTAAACTGGGCTGTGGCACAAAAGTGACAGTCTGGCAGGGTAAGCTCTTGAGTTTGTTCCCTTGCACTCCAAAATAGCTCAGATTTATTTACCTTTGAACTGTGGTACAAAGCCCATCTTTTTCTTGAAAGGCATTTAGGATAGAGTGGGGTGGCTGGCTGTGGGACCTAGCTGAAAAACTGACTGTGAAAGCTGTTTTTTGCTCACTATATATCTGTTGAAACTAAGACAACAACTTTTAGTTGTTGAAAGTTGTTGTTCTGTTGTGCTGATGAGAACTGTACTTAATAAAACTTTGATAAGTGAACTTCAAAGCTTTTGCCATTGCATTGACAGAAATTTCATTGTGTTTAGGAAATGAAACACTTTGTTCTCTATCAGTTTTCTGACTTTAGAAGGCTTTGTTTTCTTTTGGAACTGTCACTGCCTTTGCTATGGTTTCTTACTGAAAAATATGAATCTAGATTCTGTCATTGCCTGGTAGTAGATGTACTGCTCTAACCTTGTCTGGGTGCATATGCTCAGACTGTCCATGGAGCAATTCAATGCAGGTTACTTCATCTGTTAAGCTTTTTTTATTAAGTTGCTATTTCAATACTGTTCATGGAAACTTCCAGTTCCAGCACTGAGAGTTAAGCTCAGTGCTGGAAATACAATACGAATAGTAACTTGTTTCCTCTAAAGGTCAGTATTTTTTATTGCAACACAGATATTGTTATCAGGTTCTGATTTGTGGTTGGGAAATTGTTGCCTTGTTGAAAGGGAATTGGAGAAGTTGCTGTTTGGACTCGTGTTCTTGGTGATGGTTTGCTGTAGATCTGGCAGTCAAAAAATGTGGGTAGATCAAGGCTTAGGCAGAGGTAGTATATTGCATCAGAACAGCTGATACGACTGAATAAAACAGGCTTTCAGAATTATACGTGTTGTTTTAGCATGCAGTAGAAATAGCAGCAGCTTTCACAATTAAATTGAATCTTTTTTTCTTATTTGCTTAACCCAAGATATTACTTAAAAGCTTTTTGTCTTCTAGCAGGATGATAAAATCCTTTTCAGAAGAACAAATCCTTTCCTTTTCCTCTACTTTCTTCAGGTGTTTAGTCAACAAAACTACTGTAGGAGTGAGAGAATTTTGTACATATTTTAATAAAGGGTGCTTGGAGAACAAAGAATTGAAAAATAATAAGAAAATACTTTCTGAAAGGTAATTACCATGATAACAGTGGAGGATTTCATCAAAGTTTCAGTTGTAGTACTGTCTTAGATTACTCAAGAAATGGAGGTTTCTCTCAATTTATTTTTCTGTCAAGCTTCAGGGTACCTTGATGTGTCTAGTTAAGCTCATAACTCTCTCTAGCTGCAGAAATCTTAAAGACTGAGCCATATTGTTGATAGGATGTTGAAGGAATTCCTTCATCGGTGTTACTTAGCTGACAAGGATATGCTTTGGGTAATCAAAGGTTATTGCTGATAGCCTGAAGCAGGGTGGCAGCAAGTTTTCCAAGGGAAAGCAGAAAATGTACAAATTGAAACCCTTTGTATTTCTTTTTCATCTATTATATGGAGTCTAAGCTTTTGCATGACTGCTGTAAATGCATCTTAGTTTGTCATAATTATTTAGGGCACTTTCTGCATCCAAAAATAGACCGTGGCAAAACTGGTTAGTTCCAACATTGTGTTGCTTTAGTGAAACACGAGAAGTGGGCAAACCTATTGGCCTTGTCCTATTGAAGTAGTTTTGGAATGCCCGTGAAAGAATTTGTTATATTAATAATTAACGAAATACATCATAAAATTTGCCTTCTGCTTATTAAGCCCCAGTCTTATGCTTGGTAATCACTATCAGGGGCATATTAAAAGAAAAGTGCCTTGGGCAAGATGAGACCAATGCTCTTGCTCAGTTACATACCTGTGAAGGTAAGAAAGCCAATGAGTGAGTGTTCCTAGAGATCAAAGTGGAAGTGTATGCATATCTTGCAAGGTAAGACATCAAAAGGAGCAGCTACCCTGTCTGTGGAGGCACTTACTTTAAATGAGCTCTAGGTCCCCCAGAGACTGTGTGCTCCTTATCCCCTAGGTGTGCTTCCTTATCTCCCTGACTTTCTGCTAACATCAGCAATATGGAGCCCATTTATTGCAGGGGTGTTTAAAACACCTACTACCCAAACAGAAATAGTCACTCTGAACAGCTGCTAAACCTGCAGCTGGGATTATTTTAGTGCTGTGAGCGATTCCCTTGGAGGACAGGACCTGGTGTGCATTTCGAAGTGCTGAACACAGGGCTTTTGTTGCATTCTGAAGGATTTGCTGAGAATCCACTAGCAATATAAGATTTCCAGCCTCAGACAGTGGAAGCTGATCCCCTGTGTAGGATGAGTGAATCAAATTTGGCCACTGTTTGCATTGCCATTGTCCCCTGCCCCCTTCTAACCACATTAAAAAAAACAAAACAAACCACTAAAAAAATTCTACCGAAAAAAAACCCCCCCAAACCAACCAAAGCAAGGCCCAAATGAAACACTCTGGATAAAAAATATTTGGACTCTGCAATAGTAGATTCCTGTCACATAGACATTTTTTAAATCTCCTCCTAACTTTGAGCAACAGAATATTTTTCATTTATAGTGCCAGGTGTTTGCTTTACTGGTGTATTTGGCTTAAGATTTTGTGTGTTTAAGAGCTTCCTCAGGATTTTTCTTGTAACCAGTGGTGAATTTATATGCATAAACTTCCCCAGAGCTAGCACTCATAGGTACTGGGACTGTGTATGTGCAAATTATGCAGCAAGATAATTATTTTTATTTATAAAAACCACACAGTGGTTATAGATGTTAATGCTGGTTGAAATGTTTGGAAACTTCCTGTTTGACGTAGCTGGAAAGAAATTTTGCTCATGGTTCAATGGAATGCTGGAAATAGTGTGTGTCCCCATGCTGGCCACTGATGTGTGGGTTTCACTGTGAACCTCTAGAGCTTATTATTCTGTTTCATGCCTAGGAGTATTTGCCCCTAAAAATACCCTTGTTGGCTTTCTTTTGAATGGTTCCAGTTCATAAGGGCTGACTTGTTATGAATAAGCTCTGCAAGCTTGGAAAAAGAGTTGACATCAACTCTATCTTCAGGCATTTGAAACTCCTGAAGTATTTGTGGTTATAGTGATTATCATGATATGCTGAAATTACTTAAGAGGAGTTTAGCAATAGCTGAACGTTTGCCACCTTCTGGGCTGCTAACAAATGAAAATACTCTTCTTTTTTCTCTGTGTACCAGAAAAACCTGCAAAGTATGTTTAACACTCTAGGCTTTTATGCTGCTCTATGAATATGCCTTAAAATAAAAGTCTAACAGTTGAGGTAAAGGAGCCTACATAATTTAAGACTCCTTTGTGTTTAGTGCGTTGAAATTGTAGAATAATGAGGTTGTAAACTCTTAGATATTCCCACTAAAGATCCTGTCAGTGACAGTGCTTGGCTCCCTTGGTCTAAAGAAAGCTGCCTGGACTGCCAAGTATAGGATGATCAATGCCTCATCAGAGGGTGCCTCTGTGTTATTTTCTGGATATTACTGAGTCCCTAAATCTTAGATTTGGCAGAGGGTTTGAGGTGACATTGCTGTGCTCATGCCTGAGAGGAAATTATAAAATCAGAAGGAATGCTTTCTTGATTAAGTTAAGTGGAGACCTGATGCCATCTATAATGCCTGTGAGAGATAAATGGGCAAAATAGGATCAACTGAGGTTTATTAGTAGCAAAGTTCAGTATTTTTTGCAGTGGAAAAGAGTTAAAACAGATAGTTACTTCAAATTAGAACAGGTAGGGAGAGTGACAAAAAACTATGAATCACAATTTTCACAGAATTAACTGATTGCATCAAAAAAGTGACCATTATAGTGGTATTTTTAAGAAATAAACTCTTGGTTATTTCCTTTTGAAGTGTTTCTGAAAAATGAGGGTAAACAGCAACTGATTTTGATATCCTATAATAAACTATCTCTTTCAGATGGATGTAATGTTGATACTAAAATGAAAGTAGGGTATAGTTTTTAAATATCTATTTTTCTTCTTGAAATGGTAAGAAAGTTTGTAATCTTACAATTTACTTTTCTGAAACAAATATTTTATTTGTAGGACATGGAAACTTAGAACGTCATGTCATAATTTCATTCATGTCTTAGTTGTCTGCTGTCTGTTTAACAGGAAATAGCCCAATGCTCAGAATGATCAGAAAGTTATTCTAACTAGCAAAATCACATCTGTTCATGTACTGTAGAGGGCTCACTGAGAAATCTGAAAATTGCCGGGCATTATGTAAATGTGGCTCTGACTGAAACCTGAAACAAAGAAGCACAGGATTTTTTTTTGTTTGTGTTGTTCCTGGCCAGTTGCTACAAATAGAAGAATTTTTCATTTTTAATTTGCTCAAATAGTTGTTGTGAAGGGGAAGGGGGAAGTCTTGCAGAATGTTTGCCAGTAACCTCAGAAACTGGAAAAAGGAGTCTTGAATAAACAATGTATAACATAATGCTTTTCAGAGTTCAGGATGTCTTGAGTGTGTTTCTGGGTTTTTCATTTATTGTTTTAACTTATCTACAGTTAATCTGGTAGTTCCTTGGTGACATAAAAGCTGGAATTCTTTTCCCTTTACTTGGCTCTGTGGTCTAAGGACCTTGTGCCTCAAACCTCATCTCCTACAGTGACAAGGCTGCACATTCCTCTTCTCAAAGATTTGTCATTGCAGCGTCCATAACTTAAAATGCAATTTTTTTTAAGAAACCACTAGGTTTTTAAAGTGTTACATGCCAAGTTATATAACTTATGTTCTCTGTCATGAAACACAGAAGAAATGCTGTATTTCCAAAATTCTAGCATTCTTCATAGGGCAAATTTCAGTGTAAAAGGCTTTCTTTGCAAGACTAGGTTATTTTCTAGTATTGTAGGCCTGGTTGCTCCTTATGCTGATTCTAAACTGTGATGCTGAGTTCCTTCAGTCCTCCTGGGAGGAGGAGGGAGTGTGAGTGAATTATCCGTGGTGTGCATGCAGCTCTTTAAAGGTGGCCTAATGAGATAACAGTGAATGGACCATCATAGGTAAGCTCGGTTCAGTTCTCTGAATACCTGCCTGAAATTTGGCAACTGCTAGATGTTACCATGAGATTAGAGTTTGCTCAGGCAATGCAAAATGAAAGGATTAAATGTACCACAAGGCAGCCAGCTCTCATTCAATATTAGCATTTAAAATGCTAATTTAATAGTGAAGATTTATGAAAGGAAATGTTCATGTTACAGACATAAATCCCTGGGCGCATAGCTGGAGACACAAATTGATGCTGATATAAGGCTTCAGTAGTTGTGCCAAGCTAACCTGTTTTGAAAATCTGCTTGTCTGTGAACCTACAGATGGAGTAATTTTGAGCAGATGAATGATTTGTCTTTCATTACAAAGACTGTAGAAAGTATTCTTGGAGGTATTTAATTTCCTTAACACTTTGATGACGTAGGTATAACTGCCTGCTCCTCGATCTGCACTTCTCCTGAAAACAGGAGGTTATCTTTCATGCTTTCTTGGTAATAGATGCAATCAGTTGACATGGATGCATTGACTCTCTCTGGTAGCTTCTTATCTTCAGTTCTATTGTGGCTTATGTTTAAATGTGCAGGGGGTATGTGTATGCATTTGTTTACATGATTTAGATGAATCAGTGACTGCTAACTAATGCATTACTTAGATGCTAACTAAATTCCTTTGATCTGTTGAAGTGGATCTAGTCCAAATGAAAAAACGTGCTCAAATGAATTCTTTGAAGCCACTGTCTAAGAGAAATGGTTTTGTCATTGATAGTTTTGATTTTATTTTTTTCCCAGATTTAATGAGAAGTCCTAACATCTGTCTGTATTTATTAGTGTAGTCATGTATTCTTCCAGCATTTAATATAGGGATTATTTTCCCTTTTAAGAATATTCCCCTGTATACCATTTTTCTCAAGCAAATGGCTTGCATGTACATCAGCTGACAAAGTTCTGAGTAAATGAACCTAAAAGTTGGATGTATTTCTGTATGTAAGAATGACTAGCGTGCTTTGAGTATTTGAATGTTTATCTACTGCCTTGCTGCTAATCTTCATTTTTCAGTCAGGTGGTTAGGGCAGATAAGAAACTGGCTGTGATATTTAATAGGCTGTGCAAATTCTCTTAACAGAGTTCTTAGGTCTTGTTTAATGTTTACAAAAGCCAGGCTGAGTGACCTTGAATTCAGTGGAAATGTTACTCTGGGAGCAGTGTGTAAGGCTTTTTTTCCTTTCAGACGTTTAGATTTGCTATTCCATGTTGGTGTGTGAAAAGGGAGTGTTAATTATATAGTGGATGTTCATTATATAGTGTGCATTTTGCTCCATGTCCTCATTTTATTGTAGCTTGTACATTGAGCAGCTGTGGGGTTTTTAGTATTTACAATTCTAAGTATGGGAGCTCCACGTCATTGCTGTCAGTATCTTCCCACATTAAATTCTAGAGTATACTTTGGAAATAATTGCTATCTGGTTTGTCAGCAGTGAGTGCATTCTTAAAAACTATTATTATGGTTGATAGAGATGTTGCAATGCTCCTTTGCATGTCTGTGCAGTTTTATTAATCCTGAAAGATTAAACACAGCATAAAATTAAGGTATTAGGTACTTGATAATAAACAATGAAGAGGGGAAGAAATACTCTATTATTTCTCTTCATTTTCTCCACTATCTAGAACATTACCAAGAAATAATAATGCAGAACAATTGTGGTGACTGCCCATAATTACATTGCAGGCCTAATAAAATATAATAAAGCTTTCACTTTTAAAATTAACAACTATTTTTTACAGAGGAGCTTGTAGCCTTTGTTATATTCTTGCAGTTAGGTTTTATGATTAATTGATTTAAGATTAATGAACCGAATTCCATAATGGATTATTTCCTGCTGTATTATCTTACTCTTAGTTAACAGTATTTGTGTTAATTAGAGATTTATCTTGTTTTCAGAGCTTTCAAGCAGAAATTAAGTATTTTTCTCTTGGTAGGTTGGAAATTACAAGAGGACAGTAAAACGAATTGATGATGGCCACAGACTTTGCAATGATCTTATGAATTGTATTCATGAGCGGGCACGGATAGAGAAGGTCTATGCTCAGCAGCTCACAGAATGGGCTAAAAGGTGGAAGCAGCTTGTGGAGAAAGGTAATGCCTTCTGAGTTTGAACTCTGACAACTTTCTCAAATGGAAAAAAATGTTTCTGTATATCTTTGTTTTGGTAAGTACAAAGTAGAAATATTGTGTGTTTTAGCCTATAATGGAGTCTTTGCAAGAGGCTCAGTAATGTGACAAATGACCAAGCTTTTTTTGATAAAAACCCAACCAAGCAAAGGCCTGCTCTTTTGCAAGTTTGCTTGTTTCTTGCTGAAGCAGATGAATCTTGCCTCCAGGGCTGAGTTATGTTCTAGAGAACTGTCTGTTTCTGGATAATTAACTGTATAGTTTGTAAAGGGATTCTGAATAACAAGGGGGCAGTGATTGTGGGGGAAAGACTAGTAATTAAAGACCTAGACATTGCTCTAAGGAAGGCTAAACTGACACCCATTTAATATATTCTGCAATAGTTTGTCCTTTCATGGTTATTCACCCTTCAAAAAGTACACTGAGAAACTGAAGGCAGTTAATAGAGGAGCTCACATGTGGAACACTGAGAATTGTGGTACAGGGGTAAGGACTCCAGACTAAATGAATATTATTTTTTCTGGCTTAAAAGTTTATAATACTCTAAATTTATATGAAAAGCAATTGTTCCCTTTTCTAGGTTTGCATCAACGTTGCTGTTTACAAGTGAATATAAGTCAATAGTTTCAGGTAGTTTCTTGGGAATATAAGTTCCATGTGGGTGATGGTTACTGAGAATGACACTTTTTGTTGTGTTTAGGCCCACAGTATGGAACAGTAGAAAGGGCTTGGTGTGCTTTTATGTCAGAAGCTGAAAAAGTGAGTGAACTACATCTAGAAGTAAAAGGTTCACTGATGAATGAAGATTTTGAAAAAATCAAGAACTGGCAGAAGGAAGCGTTTCATAAGCAAATGATGGGAGGATTTAAGGAAACCAAAGAAGCAGAAGATGGATTTAGGAAAGCTCAGAAACCCTGGGCAAAAAAGCTGAAAGAGGTACAGCAGTAGATTATGTATTAGATATCCTGTGTTATAATATACTAATGTTTCAAATCTCTATAAGGGAGTAAACTCCCTATTCTTTCTGCTGGACCCTCCTTTCTCTTAAAGATCTCTTGCTTTCTGTCCTCTTCTGAAAATAAATATTTTTCTCTTGGTCTCTCCTAATCTTGGTGAGTTCAGTGAAAATCTGGAAAAAGTGGAACTTAAGCTATCATTTTAACAGTATCTGATCTCATGCAATTGAAAATTACAAATTGCTCAAATAAATGAAGGAATAATTGTTTGTGGGTTTTTTCCCCTCTCATGTAACATTATTCTTAAGTAACAGGTTGGCAGAAGAAGGGGAGCAGGTAAACATGGGCATGAGGGAAAAGTGTTCAGTCGGGGACTTTCTGTAAACCTTTTATTGAGTCTGTTCAACACTTCTCTAAGCTGTATGAGTGACCTTTCTTGTATGGTGAAAGAATGCTCCAGTAATTTCCTGATGTTGATTCTTACATGTTGTTCATTCTTTGGCCTAAATGAAAACAATTTCAGCCCCCAAAAAAGAAAAAACATCCTGAAACAAAACCTGACAGTTTCTTCATTGCAACATGATTTTATGGCAAAGATTTTATGATTGCTGTAGACTGTCCCAGATGCAAAGACTCAAATCTCCTTTGTAGGTGGAAGCTGCAAAGAAAGCTTACCATGCAGCCTGCAAGGAGGAGAAGCTGGCTATATCCAGAGAAACAAACAGCAAAGCTGATCCAGCTCTGAATCCTGAACAGCTCAAGAAATTACAAGACAAAGTGGAAAAAAGCAAACAAGACGTACTAAAGGTATATACTGTATGTTTTTTTTAACCTATAGCTTGGTCTTATTGAAGCTCTTTTTTCTCCTGAATGTGCTGTGAACACCAGTTCACATAGCTCTCTGTCAGTTACAGTCCTGCACCAAAGTTCAGCTTTCTCCCAAGAATGTGTTCTTGCCAAATTTTTCTACTCTGAAGATGAATAATGTATGGCCTCCATTTAAGTACTTTCAGCAGGGAACTAAGCACAGTAGGCCAGCAAACTTCTAGGGCAGAGTTCCACTTGTTTATTAGTGAGGGCTGAGCTATTTCACTTGAGAGTCTGAGAGACAGATGCCTAAAACTTGATGACATCTAAATACATCATCATTCTTGACTGCAGAGTGCATTTTTTTTTTTAATCAAGCTGCTATAATTCTTTTAGATCAATGCTGTTCTGTTGCACAGTTTGCTTTATCTCTTCAGTGGGCTGCTACTGAGAAGCTTTTAACGTGTGACTCCTCAAGGATGTCCTTATCCTTTGAGAATGCTGTTCTGGGATCTGGAATGTTATGTTCCATCAGTTGGGATCTTTAAGTTCCTGTCTGTGGACTGCTTCTGTAGATCAGTGCAGAGTCTGAGGTTGTATCTGTTAGCTGAGCTCACAGTGTATGCAATTTATGTTCACAAGGATGTACACAACGTTTGGGGTTTTGGTCATAACTCAGTGCACTATGTAAACTACTAAAGGAGAAAAGGCAGCACTTTAAAAGGTCTCCAAATACCTTCAATAACTTGAAAGACTTTCTGCTCTGATCTACTCCGTAGCTCCTTTGGTTTTTATCTTTGGTGTTACATTAACATTTGTCATGATTTCTGATAAAAAGCCAGAGAAGATGCTTGGAGGTTTATTGTAACTGTTTCTGCAGTTTACTTAGAGAACTCTCGTTGTGCCCTAATGTGGTACAGTGGTCATGGACAGAGATTGCAGCTTGGCAACTTCTGGCCTAAACCTTGGCCATTAGTGCATCGATAAGTCTGTATTGTAGGGCAGTAATAAAACATATTGCTAACAGTTTGGTTTTGTGCCCCCAGACAAAAGAAAAGTATGAAAAATCACTGAAAGAATTAGATAATGCTACTCCTCAGTATATGGAGAACATGGAGCAGGTATTTGAACAGTGCCAGCAGTTTGAGGAAAAACGGTTGCGTTTCTTCCGAGAGGTGCTCCTGGAAGTTCAGAAACACCTTGACTTGTCCAACGTTGCAAGGTAAAGCTGAACAACTTCAAAATTAATGTTTACTATACTTCTCTGTGAAAAGTAACAAATGCTTCAAATACGTCAGAGTTCAGAGTTCTGATTTGTTTCTAATGTGTTGCTTCAGTTTGAAAGTGTAAGATTAATTCTTTGTTTTGTCTGAGATTAGCACCTATCTCTAACATTTGCCAGAACCAGCAAACCTTCATTCTTGTGGTATTTTATAATGAAATGTGTTCCAATTAGAAAGGATTCAGGGCTTAGAATCAAAAAATGCTGGATCAAAGACTGAGAAAAGAGGGTTTTGGTGTATTATGTGTCTTTCATGTTTATTGGAGAACAAACTAGAATTTATTAGTGTAGGACGGCATGAAATTTGTAGTCAATACATTTATTGTTAAAATATTAGAGTTCAGTAATGAAATTACCTTAATCTGGGGATAAATTTAAGATCCATAAGTTAACCATTGCTGAACTCTTGTCCATCTTAATTTCAAAATCTGCTCTTTATACTGTCATATGTATCAAGCGTGTCTTGTACTTTGCTCTTTCTGCATGAGCCCTCACTGTATTCCAAGAAAGCTAAACTTTTGCTAGGGAACTCCAGACACAGGAATACTTGCAGTGAGTGCTGTAACAATAGTGGAATTTTACGTCCCACTTCTAATAGCAGAGATCACATGCACTCTGGTTAGCACTTCAAGTGCAAGGAGAAAAGGAAAAACTGAGTTTGGTTTTAACCCTGAGCAGTGTCCCAAACTGGCTTGCTATGCTGTCACACAAATGTTAAGGCTGGAATGAGTGAAGAGGGTGATATAGAGGCAAGAAGGAAAACAGAGCAGGCAATAGATATGGTCAAAACCACTTATTTTGGCATCATTATCATTTTGGGTTGCTTCAAAGTTCGTATGGAACTGCTGTGGGAGACAGGTTCTTTTTACTCTGAGTAGATAGATGGTAGAATTGCTGCCCATTTGATTCAGTTTCATCAGGTTAAAGGAAACTACAAAACAGAAATAAATGAGAAATAGTTGACTTAATGGACAAGGCTGGGGGAAGACCACAGAAAATGACCAAGTGGAAAGGCAATGATTTCATTTTAAGATACTTAAAATTCCAGGAGTGGTCATAATAAGGTGCAAACAAAGAACAGAACTATTTGGGTGAAACTAGGAAAAAAGCAGCTGTAACTGTTTATCTATTTCCTTACCTTTGCCTCTTTTAGTACAGAGATAAAAGATGTAGAATTAGTCTTGAAAAGAAAGTTTGATTTTTAACTTTAATGATGCTAAAGAGCACAGTCCAGAAAACAGCCTGCTGTGCTTTCTACAGATGTAGGCCTAAAGTTTATTGTTGATTTAACTGATGGCTAGTGAGTCATTCAAAAGGATGTATTCCCTTTCTCAAAATACATGCCTCTCTATTGCTTAAATGCAATGAAATGACTGCTGATGTAGAATAAACCTCATACTGTGCATATGTTAAAGCAGTCAAGTATTATATAGAAAGTGAGAAATGTAGAAGTGTATTTTGAGAAAGTTTGACTCCTTGACAATGTAGCACTAATGAATTCTAGTTCTAAATTTTGTGTGATTTGGTCTGGAAGGATTTTCACAAATTCTCTATCTTGAGTATAATAACAGCTTAACTATGTATATAACAATATAATAGCAGTTCTGTGTCACTTATTTTAAGCCTTGTGACTGTTGTGTTGATATTTTTTTATACTCTGAGTTCCATATTGCACCATATTGGTGGCTTTGATGTAAATGTATTGTCATGTACATTACCATGTGCATGGTCTAGGATCAGGGGATCAGAGTTGTATCTGCAGCATGACTTCTATTCTGTTAATGAAAAACAACTAGAGTAAGAGATAAGAAAAAGTACTGCGGTTCTTTTTCATAACATTTGATATAAATAGTACTGTTAGTAAAATCAGAGAGTACCCAAACCAGTCAGTACAAGCAGTTAGCAGGTATTATACCTGCACAGGAAAATGTGTAACGCATTTACCTCTGCTTCAAGTTTGGGATTTTTTATTTTTATAATTGCTTACAATTCTTATTGGATTAAAACAGGAGTTTTCACAGAGTCCAATGGACTTGGCAAAAAACCAGTTTCTACTGTCCTGTAGATAAGCTTTGAAATTAAAGAAACTTCAAGATTGGCATTCAGTAGTTTAAATAAAGTCCCATATATATATATATTTTTAATGACAGCCAATTAAATTTCTTTACACAAGAGTCATAGTTTTAAAATCTGGCAAACAAGGATTTTATGGTGTGGTGAACTTTTAGCAAGTTTACTTGTTGGACTACTCTTCCCTTTTTACAGGCAGTTAACAGGTCTGTCAGTTTTTAAAAGTCTGTCTTGCTCTAAGTTTTTTCAATACTATTGTGAACTTTGAAATATTAAAAAAATAAACTCTCCAGGGAATTTGCCATGATTCTAAATTAGAAGACAAATTTGTTTTGCAGTTACAAAAATATCTACCGTGAACTGGAGCAGAATATCAAAACAGCAGATGCTGTTGAAGACTTGCGGTGGTTTAGAGCTAATCAAGGTCCAGGGATGTCAATGAATTGGCCTCAGTTTGAGGTAAGGTCACAGTACTTAAACCCCAGAATTGTTTTGTCTATTTTTTCCTCTTTGCTTTTTGTAGTATTTCTTTCTGGTGTAATTCTCAACTTCAGGCTTCCAACACTGCATTTTTTCATTTTACAAGTCATAGTAGTTTTCTTCTCTCAGTTTTCATTGGGCTCTTCTCATCCCACAACTTTTGGAGGTGATTATGTTGAGCACCTATTGAAAGAGAAATTGGGTAAACCAGAAAACTACAGTGACTTTTTTTAAGCTAAAGTCATTACTGTAGTCATCAGCCATCTCTAACACCTGCATGTTATCCTTTGTTTTACTTCTCCCCTTTGGTGGGAGACTTTGGACTTCAATTAGAATTTCCCTGCTGTTAGCAGGTAATTTGTACTGTACGCTGCAAAGACTCTGAGAGAGACTGAATTAAACAGTTCAAAATTTGGAAATTGGTATTTCAAATTCAATACTGCTGTATTAAAAAAAAATCCACCTTGACCCAGTTGGTCATTTTATTGCTGGATGCCATTTTCAAAAGAAAGGAGTTTTTGTAAGTAGTGTTCTGTTAACATAGCCTACAAGAAGTAAGTACAAAAACGTGTCAGTGCAGATCATACTACTTGTGTATGATTGCTGGAAGTGGAATGAGTTGGACCAGAATCATGGGTTTAGTTGAAAGAAGTTCTAGACATTAAATTAATGGATTGGAAGCATAAACTCTGGAGTGTTTCACTGTTCCCTTATTAACCATAATGGAAAACACCACTTGTTTTCAAAATATTGAGGAACTTTAGATTAGAGCGTTTGAGGAAGAAAATTCAGAACAGTAGAATTTCTTTGCCTGAAACACTGAAGTGCAGTTACTTCTGCATGGGGAAATTACCATCCTTTTTCTTAAGCATTGTAATTAACAAATGAAATACTCCTGTTGCTGTTTTCCTAATCAAGTTTTTTCTCATTTACATGCTACAAGGATGACGTAAGTAAAAAAGTCATGATCAAATGACTATGAAATTGCATTATAAACTGCAAATATGCATAGGTCAGTGGTCTTTAAACTATGGTAACTCAGAAATCCAATATGTATTTTACAAAGTTAAAATAATGAGGTATTTGAAGAACTGCAGAAAGCACTGGACTGACCGTGCTACATATATAAACCAGGACTAATAGTAACTCTCGAAACTTCATTTTCTGATAAAAATACTTACCTTAAATGCCATCTTTTGTGTAGCAAACTCTCTCCTGACTCTTTTTTTACCTTTAAGACTTCTGAGAGGAAACATGTCTCAGCATAGGATATTTGCTTGCATCCAGTTTGTTTTCTGTTGGTTCCTGCTTTGTATCAGTATAATATATAGTATAACAGTATAGCAAAGCTTAACTTTGACTTGATGCAGGAGTTGTGTTTAGATCTCACCATGCCTGTCCCATCTGCTCCTGAATGGCTCAAAACTTCAAGGAGGGTCTACAAGTGGCATCATGACTCTTGTCAATACTTGTGTTGATTTGAGCCTTAACTCTTATAGATGGCTTTTTAGGACTATGAATTTCACCAAATCTAGAGTGAAGTACCTTAAGGGCTCAAATCTTAGGGACAGGAGAAGCGATATAAAATGAGTTTAAAAATTAACTTCTTTGTAAGTCATCTGAGAGTGCTTCTTGAGAAGTGAACCCTGTCTTACAAAACCTTTTTTAATTAAATGTAAGAGTTACCTTTTAAATCCAGATGTCTTGGTGTTATTTGAAACTGTGAGCCTTCACAGTACATATTTTAAATATCCGCACTGGCCAGCTCTTTTGATTTCTCCAGTTGTGTACCAGATGTCTGGTATTTTAAGTCTTTTCAAGGGGTTCAGAATACCAAGCAGGGAAGTACAGGTAACCTTGGGATTTTGTGAGTAGCACAGATACCTGTTTGCAGTGCTGGAGCAGGAATTAGATGAGAACTGTAAATGAAACATTTAGCATTTCTCATCTTAAGTAATTATTGGCAGTGTTGTATGTATGGATGTACGTTCCATAACTCAGGTTGAAAATTAAATGTGATAATTACATGTTCAATTAAATTTCTCAATCACGTTTTGCATTCATTGGTAGGAGTGGTCTGCAGACCTGAATCGCACTCTCAGTAGAAGAGAAAAGAAGAAGGCTTCTGATGGAGTGACTCTGACTGGTGTTAACCAGACGGGAGACCAAGTTTCACAACCTAACAAACACAGCAGGTAGGTTTTTTTTATGCCTAAAAACACTAATTGGAAAAGATTGTTGCCTTCAAATACACTAAGCTCTACAGGATCAAAAAGTCACCGTTCAATCAAATGATAATTATCTGCAAGCATTTTTAGTGATGTCTCTGCACTTCACAAATTAATTTGGGAATTATTCTTCATTTTATAGCTCTCTTTCCATTGGGAGCTGAAGGAAACCAAGCTCAATGAGAAACTGAGCTTTCTGTAGCTGATCTGATGGTCTCTTGCTACCTTCCCGTCTCTAGAAATGACAGCAATACTTTGAGATCTTAACTTGCAACACATTTAGTCACATCAGAATTCTGGATGTGATTAATACAAAACTGTTAACATCAACTGCTTTAAAAAGGAGTGAAGCTGGCTAGAAAAATTGCAATGCCTTTTATTTCAGGCAGTAGGGAAAAGAAATTGTGGTCCACAAAGGATATTCTAATTGTGGAGGAATGCTCCATATGTGAGACTTTCCAGGCTTTCTTGAGCCTTATGCTGCACTCAATAGATGTTTGGGTTTTCGTTTAGATGCTTATTTAAATTTTTTTGGCTGAAGGAGGGGTCTTTTAAGAAACTGCTTAGTGGGACACCAGTGACAGTGTTCTCTTATACAGATAGGGTCACCATAATGCTTTTTCTTTTCCAAATTAGCAGTCTTAGTGTCCAGAGTAACACAGTGCAGTCAGTACAATCAAGTTACAATCCCTTTGAAGATGAAGAAGATACTGGGAGTACTGTCAGTGAAAAGGAGGACAATAAGATCAAAAAGTTGGTGAAATGTTGTTTTTTAATTGTTTTCACATTTGCACTTTCTCTATCCAGGGTTTTCTATTTTCGGTTTCTGTAACACTACGCTGGTCAGTGCATGAAGTGTTTTTAAGCAGTTATGTAAGCAACACTGTAACCTGTCTTTCCTAACAGATGCCATATTTGTTGCTTGATCTTTGATTTTAAACTACTGTGGTTATTGGCAGTTGCTAACAGAACTGCTGTTGCTTTTTTTCCTTCCTTTACCAGCCCTATAAAACGTTAAAACTGACGTGTTTTTCTAGTGAAACTGCTTCTGGAGCTTTACTGCTCTGTGTCTTCTCACTGAGTAAACCTGCTTTTAAGATTGCTTTCTTTTTTGTTTAGGACCTTCTCAAACAGCTGCCTGTTGCCTGTTGGTTCAGTGTACACTCTAGGGATATTCCACTCTCTTCACTGGCATGTGCATGCTGAGCAGTGAACTTCCCTTTAAATAATCAAGTTGTTGCAGTATAATGAAGTTTTTTATTGATGGATTGCAATATAGAAAAAGCATTGAAAGCTATTGTAGAGGTTCATAGAGGTTTGGGAGGAAGGTTCTGCAAAGCAATTTAAATACCTTATCCTAAACCAGATAATCCCTCTCCTCAACTACTGCATCCCTTTTACTATTCCAGAATAAGTAATCCCATGGATTATGTGGATTTCTTGATAGAGAAATTTTTCTAGTTTGTGGGGAGATTGATATGTGTTGGTTTTGCCTTTTTCTAACTTTGTAAATGCATTGCAATAATTTTTTTTTTTTAAATGAGGCATTATCAGTTAAAGATAGGTGAGAAAATACCAGAAAGTTAGTTTCCAAACTGGGTCTTAGAGTGGAGTTTAAGCTTGTTCAGGGGTATCTTAGTGGTATTTCTAGTCTCCTATTTTAAAGGCAGTAAAGAATAATTTCAGAATTGATTTTCAGTGTTAGCAGCTATGAGAAAAACCAAAGCTACCCTACAGATTGGTCTGATGAAGAATCCAACAACCCCTTCTCTTCCACTGATGCAAATGGAGACACCAATCCCTTTGATGAAGATACCCCTCCTGCCATGGAGGTGAGAGTACGTGCACTCTATGACTATGAGGGCCAGGAGCAAGATGAGCTCAGCTTTAAAGCTGGTAAGTTTGCAACATTCACTTTAAAATATTTATCAAAAAGGAGAAAGGCAGGGGATTTTTTTTCTCTTCAGGTTTTATTTTCTGAAGTCACCTGTTTCTCTGGATCCTGTATAACCATCACCCCTCCTAATAGTGCTTCTTGGTATCCCCTGTTTGGCAGCACTGACTTCCAAGCTGTTTGGAATGTGTTGGGTTGCCTCTGAGATATTCCTTTCTTACCGTCTTAAGTGAAACAAAATGACCTGCAGACCTGAAAATCCTCTCCCTTTTCTTCCTTGGTGACAGTAACAGGTGCTGCTTTTAGCTGTCTAGAAATGCCAGCTCTACAGAGTTGTTTTTTTAAAGGAAAATACCACAGCAGCTAATCATGAAACTGTATTTAATCAACTGATAGCTTCTCTGTTTAAATGGAAAGCATCCAATTTTTGGCATCCAACTTTCTTCAGTGCTAACTGTTTAGGGTTGAAAATTTAGCCATGGACAGATACTTTCTTTAACTGTCTCTTTCCACCCCTCTTCAGTGTATGTTAAGCAAAGGAATTGTCTTTACCTGGTTTTTTTAGTATTGTGTTGTATTAGGGTACACTTAGTACACCTCTTCCTTCTTAAGGTGGTGTATCTCCCTTGAGCCCTAAACCCTTTTTCCCCCTGTTACAGGAGTTGGGAGAACAGAATAGATGCAACTGGTGGGGGAGGCCCATCACAGTTTCCACACATAGGAAGGTGACATGAGGGTGTGATGGCTGCACACCACAGGTGCTGCTGTCTCCAGCTGAAATCTACCTCCTGTTCATGCTTTTCAAGCCAATTGTTCAATTGTCTTGTCCAGAATTTCAGGAGACATTTTCCAACTAACAATTCCAGGACAAGATTGCTGGAGTAGTTTAGCAGAAGCAAACAGACCTTCTCTTCGTGCAAATGAGAGAGATAGACACTCTTTGAGCTTCTCTCTTTTCCCATTTGCTTGTCATTTATTCCCATCTCCTGTAATAACTAAATTAATTGTAATAGAAAAACAGGATTCAAGTGTTTTAAAACAAGCTCCAGATAGCTTTTGGTTCTGCCTCCCTTTCAGCTGGAGTTAGTAAGAAGTGTGCTATTTCTATACCACCTGCTGTGGTTCTTAGGTGGATGTTAGGGGTAAAAGTTAGGAAATCAGTCAATGTTGTAGCTAATCAGGGAACTGCAGGACATCTGCTCTGCTGATGGAGAAAGGGTGGTGCTCAGAACAGTGTCCCCAGGTCATATTCTAAATGCAGTTTGTGCTTTCTGAACCAAAAAGCCCCCTAGCTCAGGTGGTGCTGCTCTGCCTTTAACTCACCTCCTTCCTTTTTTATTAGTAAAACCACTGAATATCTGACTTCTCTTCTTTGTAGACAAGTATTGTAGGCTTCCAGAGTGGAGAAATGGGTTATTTGTCCGTGAACTTTGCTGAATTGTGCCCTGACAGAAGTACAGTAGTAACAAAACATCTGGTACTTTCTGTGGAATGCACACAAGCCAAAAATTACTTTTCATTCTGTAGACTTCAACTGCTCCTTTTTTCTCAGCAGGGAATGGGAGCATGCTAATCCTCTTGAAATATATGTCTGGTACCTGTGAAGCAGCAAGGGTTTACAGTAACGAGTCTTTCCTTGGCAAAACTGCAATTTTGTAATGGTTAAAGACAAAGTTAGGTATTCTGTGCTGGAGTACCAGCTGTGTGTGCCACTGTGAGGTCTGTAGAAATAAAGTAGAGGAGGTATGAACTGTGAGATGTATGTAGACTTCACTTAAAAAAAGTTTAGTACTTTGAAGGAAGAGCATTAAACAATGTTACACCACCAAATTATGGGATTGATGCAATTGTTGGAAAGGGATGATGTGCTAGACCATTAATCCCCTTACAGATGCTGAATTATAGGATGGCTACTTAGCTTTTAGGCAGAAGTGTTAGTGTGACTAGCTTTACACTGAACACACAGAAAACTAAGGAAAAAGCTCACCAGGCTGGGTGGGAGCCAATTTAAAATGTACTCCATCCTGTGTTCCTCTGTAGATAGGCATAGGCTCCTAAGCAGCTGTCAGCAGAGGATTTAATGCATTTTAAAGATTTGTTCAAATGTACATGGATATTCTCAGATGGGATTTCCTTGGGTATTCAAAGAATTTGCCTACAAAATGCTTCTAGATACGTTACAGAATATATGCTCTGCACAGTGTCCATTAAATGTACTTCAATACATGAAACTAACTTTTTTTAGTGGAGAACTTTTACATGGGGTGGTTTTTCGGGTTTTTTGTCTTGGCAAACAGCTGTGGGAGGCTTCCAAAGAGGAAGAATAACTTTATTCATATCTTGTGAGAGGTTTTATAAGCATGTAAGAGGATGGAACATAATTATTTACAATGTCTATCTCACCCTCCTGTGGCCCTCCACAGCTGAGAATAAATAGGGGCAGTAAATGTTGTCCCTGCAATGTTGTCAGAACATGTTACTGTGTGTGCTGGTTTTATCATCACAGTGGTTTCACTGTAACTGCTGTGCAGATGACACTTAAAAGTGTTAATATTTTCTTAGATCTCCAGCATCACTGGGTTTCCAAGCCCAAGCTTTGATACAAATGCATTTGTTGGAGCTTACTGTCACTGAAATGTGAATTTTTGGTAGTCTTTGTTTCCACTCTTTATTAACACACACTTCATGGAAGTAACAGGAAGGTTTGGAATTGTACTCTCATTCTGCAGCATTAGAAAAAGTGGGAAAAATTGTAAAATGTCTCCGTAAACCAAGTAGAGTCTGAAGTGCCAACATTTGTTCATAATGGTTTTTTATGAGTTTCCTGATAAACTTAAAAACTAGAGGAGATGAAGCTTTAACCTTTTTATCTAAGAGAAAAGCTATAAATATAGATGTCTTGAGAAGATTTAATACAAAGCTTGTCCATTTCTACCAAAGAATTTATAGTCCTGAGGCTAGTTTATATTCTCCTAAATGACACCAAGACTCTCTGCTCTTTGGGACTGTAATAAGTGATTAACATCTTCATCATCTATTTCCTATTGCTGAGATAAAACACAAATCAGTTTTATCTAGGCAAATCACTTGACACAAATAAGTTGCACAGGAGGAAATAATTGTTACTCAGTGTGGCCTTTTTTGCCTGGCTGAGGTGGAGCTTCACTTGCTCCTATGGAGCATCTTGGAGTCTGCAGGCTCTCCACTGTCAAGGTATTCACTAAGGATGTGGAGTATCAGATGTGCACTGTAGTCAAAATGAACCTATGTTATAGTTCATAAATGTCTGAATGGATAGTCAGTAAGTTAGGAAGCAAATTCTGAGTTACTCAATCTTTGTAGCATTTTCTTCCATGTTTCACATAAAACCTTAAGACAATAAGCCTAATGAAATACTTACTTCACTTGCACTGACATAGGTTGGGAGTTACAAATGCAGGGTTATTCTGCTGGTTCAGAGGTAGTTGTATGATCCACAGCTATGTTTTAGTTTCTAAGTAATGATTCTTCCTATTTTCTTGAAATTGGGGACCTCTCATCCAATCTGCAAATCTGTAAATGATAGATACTCTTAGTATCAATGGCATGAAGAGCAGAGAAGGGAGGATTTCTTCTTGGGCCTGGATTGGGCAGGGGAGGAAGAGTGGACATGTAGGTAACTGTCATATAACTTCCTGTTTTACTGAAAAGGATTCAGCTTGTTAACAATATTCCTTCTTTTCTTCAGGGGATGAGTTAACCAAAATGGAGAACGAGGATGAGCAGGGCTGGTGCAAAGGACGCCTGGACAATGGACAAGTTGGTTTATACCCAGCAAACTATGTGGAACCAATCCAGTGACAAAGGACAAAATAAACACAGAAGTGCCACAAGAGCTCTGTAGTCCTGTACAGTGTATTTAGGTAAAGTGAGAGGAAATGGAATGGATGTATAGAGTGTATATATTTTAATGAAAAGGCGAGAGCTTGATACCGAAATAAGGCTGAATTAAAGACAAAAGCTTGACTTTGTTTTCACAACTTGTACACAATGCAAAGGAAAGGAGTTAGGTTGAAAAATAGTATGATAAGAAAAACACTTTTTAAGCTTTTTCTTCCCACATGGTCTGTTATTGTGGATCCTAAACATTTTTTGCATTTTCTATGCTTATGCCTCATCCTACCCCAGGTATGTGGCTTACGCTCACTTTTGTTTAATCAGTTATTTTAAGTGACCTTCAGTAACTTGCAACTTGAATTTTAAAAATTATTAGAGTTAATTTTTTATTTGTTCTTATCAATGTCTGAAAGATGCAGTATTTTTTTATTTAAATGCTATGTAGTTAAGCACCTTTTTGTATGCTTTGATTTATCAATTAATACTTAAATTATGACATAGATTTAGTCACCATTTGACTGAATGAAATCTCTTCCCATGTTGTAGTAATCTTTCTGTCTTGTCAGCATGGCTTGAAGTTGTAAATGGAGTTGTAAAACAAAATACTGTATTTAATAAATATCTGTTACAGAAGGTTATTTGTAGCAGAGGTATCTGCAGGTGTCATAGGCTGGGATTCTATTACAAGTGTTCTTTACGTGGGTTGACACTTTAACTAAGAGTTTTCCATCTAGATCTTAAGTGGCATTCAAAAGAAAGATAAATTGTGCATAAGCCCCAGAAGAGTGGCTATTTCCAGCACATGTTTGCAGGGGGGAAAAAAAAAATCTCCTTTTAACTGCTAATGATTTTTGGGTGATTTGAAATGTTAAATCTGTGAAGGCTGATTATCTTGAACAGAGAAGACTGTAAAATAGACTAAATGCTTTTATTAAGAGCCTATCTATGTTGTGTATATGTACATATAATTTGATATTCCAAAATATGAAGAGCATGGCTATTAGTTATCAAGCCTTTTGGTGTCAATAAGATTTAGACTATTTTAAGAGTTTAAATTTTAGGTATATTTAAATCTGCTTTCCTGCCATATTCATTACTGTACCATAGACAAAGTATTCTGTGATTAGATTTTTCAGAAGTACAGTAAATACACTAATATACTCTAAATCAGTATTTGTGGATCAACTAATGAGTCAAAATAGAAACTAGATTTAGTCCATACATGGATTATTGTAGCAGAACACTGTACAATCTACATTTGTTTGCAGTTACAACTCGGCCAGCTGTAATTGTGTCAAATATGCATTTGTGACATTGAAAACTGGGTTGTAAAATTACAGCAGATTTGTGTTAAAACTAAATATCAGGTAAGTAGATATGCCATGTTAGGAAGCTACACTGTAATGAAGTTAACAAATCTTTTTCCAGGTAACTATAAAACACTGTTGGTAATCTTGGACTTTATCTTTGAGCTTATAGATGTATTTAGTCATCATTTTCAATGAATCCAAGTGTGCAAGCTTAGAAAGTGGATGTATGTATATGTCTGTCAACAAAAACTTACCCACATATTTGTTCATCCACAGGACAGTTACTAAAATTGTCAGGAATTACTGGTTTGGGTCTCTGTATTGTAAAATATTTTAGAAAACAATAAAATCTATTAATCTCTTAAATACACAGAATACACTTTTTACTGTTTCAGTGTATGTCAAAGTAGTCCTATGAAACAAATAATCTGTGCATTTCATTGCAATTCATGGTGACAAAACCTGCATTGTGTAAAAGAGCCACAAACAGGAGTGTGACATGGGTGGATTGTGCCAGTAACAAAAAAAGGGAGGTGCCATGCACAGGAATTCTTGGCAAAACATTCCAGCAAAATCTTCATGGAAGAAGAGGAAACTGTCTTTTATGGGTATGCAGAGTCTACTGTGATGCTGCTTTCTGTGGTGTTGTCAAGTCTCTGATAGTGTGGGTGAGCAGCTAAGCTTTTATTTCTTTTTAAATATAGTATCTGAGTATTTTGTGCCTTTGAGTTTTCTTGTTGGCTGGCAGTGATTAATGCAGTGCCATTTGTGAAGGCTGGCTGAAAGTTTTATCTCATCTCCCCCATCAACACCTGCTGGACAGCAGATCCCAGAGGGTCATAATCAGTGGCACAGGGTCTGGTGGGGGGCCTGTCACCAGTGGTGTCCCCCAGTATTGTTTAATTGTTTAATTTATTCATCAATGCCTTGGGTGAGGGGGTAGGTGGTGACAGAGCTGGGAGGAGCAGCTGATTCCCCTGGGGCTGCACAGCCCTTCCCAAGGACCTCAGCAGGGTGGAGAGATGGGCAGAGGAACTGTCTGAAATCCAGAAAAGACAAATGCAGGGTCCTGCACCTGGGGAAGGACAACCCTGGGCACCAAGACAGGCTGGGGGTGAGCTGCTGGAGAGCAGCTCTGAGGAGAAGGGCCTGAGGGTCCTGGTGGACAATGAGCTGGCCCTGAGGAGACCAATCAGAACTCTGCAAGGTACTTCTGCAGCTGTTTTACACTACTGTGATCATAGGTAACTTATTAAAAAATCAGTAAATAATCAACTGCCACCTTTCTACTTGACCTTTTAATAAATCTACAAGTCCAAATAGGAATCCCTCTGGGGGACACACTGGTATCTTCCCACTGCTTATTACTGTAGTCAGTAACTGATTAAATGTTCATTTATTTCATGGCAGTTTACTTCAGCTTTTATGAAGGACATTAGCAAGGAATTTTGAAGATCAAAGTCACTTGTTACATCTGCGAGATCATCTTGACACATGAAATCTCCAAGCCTGCAAAGTAAAAAACCAGATAAATTGTCAAGTACTGTGGTGACAGACACTTCTAGAATCCCTGTGCAGAAAGCACTGAAATCTGACTGCCCTGGCAGACATGAAACATCATCACGTGGCAAATGCAGGTGGGTTTTGCAGTGGGATGCTACATGCAGCTGGAGCTTTGCAAGTCCCCTGCATTGCTGTGCAAACAGCATCATCACACAGCTGAGTGTTGCTGCTTGTAAATCCCAGTCTGTAGCAAGTGTTTGGCTCTGCACTGGGCAATGGTGTTAGGATGTAGACACTTCCAAGAGTGGAAAGCTCCACGAAACCTCATCTGTTTGAAGTGGTTATGCTTCACGATAGTATCAGGACAAACACTGCATTACTACTAAATAAAAATGTTGAACTGGTTTCATCGACTGGTTTTTAATGTAGATCCTAAACTTCATTTGCGTGTGGTGGGAGAAGCATTTGAACGTTTGATCTTTCTCTTCTAGTGAAGGCTTTTTCTGTATGAATTATTTATGCTGCAGTGATACATCTGTGACTGTGTTATGCCTTTGAGGTTACCATTTGCAGAGGGCCAGCCTGAAACTTGCTGAACTGCAGTTGTCAGGAGGCAACATATTTACATATTGACAACATAGCTGTGAGCAGAGACAGACTGTGCTTAGTGTGACCAAGCTTTCCAAAGGGCATCAAGCAGAATTTATACTTACCTAAGGGACCTTTTGGCACTGAAAACCAGTGAAGATGTAGCTGGCATGACCTGGGACTGTACCTGTATTCCACCATTTCTCAGCAGCACCATGAGGAGAAAGCAAACAAGGAGGGAGGCTTGATAATAACTGGAGAACAGCACTGATAGAATTTTACAGAACTAAAAGCTTTGAATGATGGGAATGGCAGCAAATGTTTTGGAGCTTTGAGAAAGTAGGTGTCCACTGAAGCTGTAATTCCACACAACTCCAGGCAGATGCAAGTGCCAGTTTCTGGTTATCAAGTCAGCCAAAGAACAGACTGTTCTCAAGAGATAACCCCAAATTGTTCTCCTCCTTTGTATTCATATGCCCTGGCAGGGCTGTCTGGCCAGCTCCAGGAGCCCAAGACTTGTTGTGGCAGTTGGATAGGTGAGAGAAGAAGAAAGTTACTTTGCCTGTGCTTCATCAGCTCATGGAGTAGTCCTTGTGCCCAAAAAATGTATATCCACCAAATAATACAGGAAGAACGCCTCCATTTCAGAATGGCTGTGCAGAAAAGGGGGGATTAGCACAGATCAGTCAGGGAGGAAAGGCCTCCAAATGTCTTCAGTCCCATCTCCTGCTCAACACTGAACTAGGAACAGGTTGCTGGGTGTTGCTGAAAACCTCCCAGGACAGAGTTTCCACAGCTGCTGTGAGCAAACTGCTCCAATATCTGTTTGTCCTCATCATGAAATCATCTTCTCTTCATATCACATTGGAACTGTGTTCTGGGTTAGTGTGAATTAAGAGCCCTTGGTTTTTGATTTGCAAACCAGCAATCCCCAACATCATAGTCTGGCTGTGATTTGCTCTCATTTGCATGTGCTTAGAGGGCTCCTAATGCAGGACACGTTGCACTTGCCAGGCATTTGTTTCTGAGCATACACATGTAACAGTGTTCCTCCACGTATATATTTGTCAGATCAGCTGGCATGGAAGCAATTTTTAAGTGATTCTCTCTGCTCTGGGAATACAAATATGTGTTCTGGACATTCTTGGAAAGCACCAGCAAGATGTGATACTGCCACACTGAGGTACCATTGGCAAAGTAGCACTCGTGGGCCACTTCCCCACCACTGCTGCTGTTCTCTCACTGTGCCTTCCCTCTTTCTGCACTCCACTCAAATCACAAACTTGCTGAAGAATGAGACCCACCTCTATTCCCTGGAAAAATTCATCACCTTTCAGGGTTTAGTCTGTTGGCTTCCTTTAGACCAGTTTGCTTCTCCCCTGGACCTGGGCAATCACCATTAGGGGGAGAATAGCATATGGGGGCTATTTCCAAAATTTCTTGAACAAATTGGTGTTCATTCTCATGACAAAAAAATGCCAGCACTGTCCACATGTGGCCTGTGGATAGTGGTACTGGTGAAGGAATCTGTGGCCTTTGCATAGATTTTGTCAAGATGAAACTCTGCTGAGAGTTGAGGACATAAACACTATCAGGCCAGGGGAGTCAGCGATGCTCACTCACAGTGCTGGTCTGCTGCTGGGTCTGAGTAAGGACCTGCACTGCTCACCAGAGAACACTCCTAATCCACAGCCACCCTTGAAGGTAAGCTGCTTGGGATGAGTTGGGGTTTTTTTGTGTTTTAGTTGGTTGGGTTTGGTTTGGGCTTTTTTCTATTTACTCAATGTGCAGAGCAGCCAGTGAATTTTAAGTACTGCCTTTTCCTTGCTGGAGATGAACCAGATCATCCCTTCCTTCATGTTAGCTCCATTCTCTAGATTACCTGTCTTCCCCAGCCTGGAGGCTGCTCTGTGATTGCAGGACCTCCTTCCAGTACCCAAACAGAAATGCTTTTACTCCATCTTGTCCAGAGCTCATCTCCTGGCAATCAGCTGAGCTTGCAGTCTGCAGCAGGAATCTGCAGCATGCACAGCCACAGAGTTGAATTGTGAAGTGTGGCCTTAGGGCAGAGGTGCTGTGTATTTGTGAGCCCTGCATGGGCTCATTCCCCTCTTGCTGCCTGGGCTGCCTGCACAGCAGGGCTTTGAACAGCAGCAGCTTTTTGACATCCCAGCTTGGGACAGAGGTACCACTTCCTGAGGCAGAAGGCCAGCAGAGGAGAGAGAAGCCAGCCCTCCTGTAGTATTACCTGCCTGGGATTCCCAGAGATGCATTTTTGGGGTCTCGGCGTGCTGCAGGGGCAGCACCTTGTTTTTCTCATGTTACATGTTCCAGTTAAATAGCAAGATTGTACCCCTCTCTCTCTTTTTTTAAAAAAACTCTTTTAAATCCTACAGGATAACTAGTGCTGGCTCCTGCGGATAAGCCAGGAGCTCCAAGGGCAGGGCACAGCTGCGGGTTGCCATGCCGAGTGCTCGGGGCTGTGCTCCTCTGTGGCTGCCTCAGGCACCATGGCCAGCACTGGCAGTGACTGGGTGTCACCACCCCCAGCAGCTTCCCCTGAGACCGCTGAGAACTGGGGCTTCTGAGCTGCTGGGGGCCACGAGGAATCTGCTGCATTTCAGGCACTGAAGGTGGTGCAGGGCTGAGGCTGGGGGAGGCAAAGATCTGGAACTCATTATTTAGAGAACTGGATAACCCAGGCTGTGGAGGGGAGGGGATCCCAAAACTTGTGTTTGCAATGGGCTAAAAAGTGTATCAAGGAAAGGGCCTATCACAGACAAGATATTTTACATAAGGTATTTAGCTCCTGAAAGTCACTGGCACTGCGTCTAAGAGACCAGGTAGTTCTGTAAGGCCATTGTGATGCTTTTTCTGTATTGGTAACACAAGAGAATTGGAAAGTGCCACCCACAGCTGGTAAGGGTGGCAAGCCTGAGGATGGAGTGCCTCAGTTCCCCTGGCCTGAACTCACGAGACTCTCGAAGGTGGATATGGTGCCTGGGGTCACTCAAGCAGATCTGTCTCTCCTTGTAGTCACAGCAGATGCCACACAGGAATTCAGTGCTGATATCAACAAAGCCACATTAGCACGTGTTGTGCTGCCACTCACAGGGGGTCAGCGGGACAGAAGCACCTCAGGCACAGAGAACTCGATAAGGGGAGCCTTGCTGACCTGCAAAGACGGAGAGGAAGGAGAGTGAGAAACAGCAGCAGCTTTGATCTCACAGCTCACCCATGAATTGTAATAATTCTGCATTATCCTTGTTATAGACAATATAGCTCCCATCACCAACTTCAGAGCATACTTCTTTTGACCTGTTAAATATCTTTAAAGGTAAGACACATCTAAGTAAATATAATATACCATGTGCATTTAAATTGACTAGAAGTTCCCCAAATGACACTTCGAAGATCCGTGGTTTTCTTGCCTCAGTTACAGATTCCATCCAATTTTGTGATATGGATTGTCTATTTATTATTTTAAAATTTTAATAAAGTTAAATTTTTAGTTATATACTGCAAGCTTAAGTGGTTATGTGGTATCTAAATTGCTGAATGAAATTATTCTGCTAATTGGGTTTAGTACCAGCTGTCCTCTCTCCTGTGACATGTTAAAGAATTCCTTGCCTTAGTGATAGTGTTGATTCTTGAATGATAAGCTTGTACTCTTTTTGATAGAGTTCACTATTTTTGGTTGTTTATCTTCTGCATGTAGTAGTAAAAGCCTGGAGGGGTTATTTGCATCTGGGCAATCTCAGGTTATAGTCCTGTCCTGCACGGTGCTAAGAGTGATCTGTGTCCCTGTGGCACTGCCACCCACCCACCCTGAGAGCAGGCACTGCTCCAAAGCTGTTGGCATCAGTCACAACTCTGCTTTAACTGTAGCTGAGGTTTTTGGACTCTGAAATGAGGTGGGAAAATTGGTCACAGGACCAGACCACACTGGTACAATTCTGAAAACGGTTTCCACTGACTGTGAGTGCTTTAGTTCCAGCTGGGTTTGGTTTTGGTTTAGTTTTTTCTTTTCCTTTCCACCTCACCAGCCACATCCTTTAGAGCAGACAAACACTAAAGTGCCCATAAGAAAAAGTGCTTTATTATTATTATTATTATTATTATTATTATTCACTAAAGCACATAAGAAAACAAAGCATTTATGATATTCAGGTGCTAACAAGACATTTCCTGTGTGCACATGAGCAGCAATAGCCAAGGCCCCTGCTGCTCCTGCAGCATGGGAAGAGCAGCTTTGCTGCTCTGTACTTGAGGGAGGGCTTGGGATCCACTTCCTGGAGGACTGTGCCAATGGGAAGCAGATGCCATCCTCATCAGGGACAGTAAGATGAAGAAGCACAGGCCTGCTGGGCTCTCTCTTCCAGCTTTCTATTCCATCTTTGCTCTTTGCCCTCCTCATTGCACTTCCCAAGTCAGGAACAAGTCAATAAAGCCTTTGCACCTTATTGTGAGACCACAAAAACCAACCCTGCCTGCAGAGAAGGCTTGGGTGGCTCTGTTTGTGCATGACACAAACATAAATGTACATAAATGGAGACCAAAACCCAATGGTTTTGATATTTCCCTGCAGCTGTCCAGCACTTACACAACCTTAAGGGTAGGATTTGCCATTCAGCCACAGCCCTTGTTCCAGCACTGTCAGTTAACCCCAGCAGATCCAATTCAAATGCAAACCTCGTAGCTCAACCCCAGAAAGATCTCTTGTAACCCATACCTTAGCCTGGTATTCACTTTTAACACTCCTCCAGAGCCCTGCTGATCCCCAAACTTCAGAAAGCACCTGGCAAACAAAGCCACCTCCCCAGCAGAGAGCAAAGAGAACCTGGTGACAGGAGACAAGACACTGCTGGTATTAAATATTGCATTCCTACTTTCTACACTGCAATTCACGTTTTATACAAGCACAATGCAAGTGCAGCTCAGACATCACGTGGGCAAGAGACAAGACTTTTACTGAGCCCGTGATGGGCACAGAACTGTGTGAGTGATGGTTGTCAGTGAGTGGCTTAAGGAGCTGCCATGACTGAGACTTTGCTTGCATTCAAGAGCTTTTTGGTTGTCCCACTTACAGGGTTTTATCAGATTTCTCAGCCCTAAAAGAAAATCTGAGTGATTTTATTCAAGTTTAAGTTAGCCCTGCTCTAAGCAGGGAGTGGGACTTGATGACCTTCCCATGTAAATTTTTCTGAGGCTCTAAAGTGGTGATGGTTGTGAAAAGGAGAGGAAAAGAACCAACAGGATATATTTAGATTTTTAATGTATTTTAATTGCACTAACTCTATTGATTCTATATTTAATATAGAATAATAATGGTGTTCATTTTCACTGCACTTTACAAAACTGTTACATTTATCATAGCTGGATCATGATACTACATGTGATAATCTGAGGGTATTTATGAGGTGAAATATGAGGAGAATAAACCAGAGAGTTCTGCTCCACAAGTTCTGGCTTTGTATCAAAGTGCATGGTTTGGGCTTTGACAACCACACTGGCTCAAGGTCTCAGGATGTATTTTTCTCTGTAAAATTCAATTTATTCATCCAAATGCTGCTCAGACATTACTGGGGACCAGTGGGTTCTCAGTTCCTGAGCTGGCTGTGCATATTGCACTCTTCCCTTTCTCCATCAGCTGCTGTGCAGCTGCTGGATCACCCCCACCAGTTACTGCTGAGGAGGAGCTGACTTTCAGCAGTTCCTGTGTGGTCCTACCTGTGGACTGGGTACTGTGCTTGCAACTCCTCTTCAGGGAATCTTATTTGTGGGGTTGAATCATGAAAATATGAATTTACTGAGCAGATACACTGGAGTTTCCTGTGTGCCCAAAGCACCCAGGGAAAAAGGCATTGGACAAGACAAAAATGGCACTCCAAGAAACCATTCCTTTGTGCATGGAAACAGGGCATGGCACCAGTTTGGGGAAGTCTCTGCAGTGAAAGGAGAACTCACCTGCTGTTTCCCAATTACAGGTTTAATTTTTTTTTTCCTTATGCCCCATCTTTTACTGCCATCTACTGGTTCTGACTGAATGGCTTCTTCGTTGGCCCTGGAGTAAATATCTTTGGTGTACTCTATTCATTTATAAAGAGCTACAAGTTTTGACAAGGGACCCTCAGAGAGGGCTTTAGGGATGGATTAACTGAAAAACATAATTAACTGAGAAACAACACTTGTGGAATGGTAAGCTCAGGCCATAACTGGGAAGAAATCATGGATAAAGAAAGGAGAAGACAATACTGAGAAGTCAGCCCTTCAGTATTGCATTTCAGCATTTTGAAAACAAATAATTTTGGATTTGTTTATTTATTTTGAAGAAAAGCTTTTGTTTGGAAAACAACCCCCCAGAACCCTCCCAATGTTTCATTTAAAACAGGTCTATACAAAAGGGGCCAAAATGCATCTTGAGAGTCAATTACATTTTTGTGGCCTTACCTGCAGCCAGGACTTGCAAAATGGCTCCAAGCAGCACCTCAAAGCTCTCCCAGGTGAAGGAAAGCAACTGTTCGCTTGGGCAAGAGTATCCTGTAGTTTGTCTCTGTCTGAATGTGCTGTCAGGGAATAACATCCTGCAGGTATTGGCTGTTTCATGGCTCCAGGAAACTGCAGGTAATGTTATAACTATCAGTGTCTTGTAAATGATCAGTTGGGCACTGAGTCAGGCAGAAATCACGCAGAAAAGCTCAATGCTTTGATTTTGCTGCTGATAAAGGGGGAGAACATCAGAAGGGTTTTTATTATGCTTGGGCCCTGATGAATTTCTTCTTCTCTCCTCTTACACACAGCCTCTGGATAAACCCACCTGAAGACACTGGTGCCCCTGTTCTCAGAACAGGAAAGGAGAGAAGGCTCCAAATCCAGCCCCTTCCACGTTGCTGCAACACAGCCAAGTATGGAACCACTTAGCTGTCAGCAGGTCTCCTTCTACCAGGAGCAGAGCTGGGACCTCCCTCTGGGTAGGGACCATGTGGGCCAGGATTATCTTTTTTATTCCAGTACTTCCCTTCCTAATTATAACCCTTTTGTACTGGCTCAGACAATTCCCCTCTTCACTTGTCACTTCCAACTTTTAAAACCTTTAATGACTTGCTGCAAACCCTTGAACTGACTGTGTCCTGTTATCTCCCCACTCATTTTCCCTGTAGAATGTGCTACATTCCAGCTGGTTGGGAACAGGCTCAGAGGAAAAGGAGAAAGCTCTTTCCAGAAGGGCAGGCCTCAGCTTTAAGAACTGAATCACAGTATCCAAGTCTGCTTTGACACACACCTCCTCCATGAAACTCCTCAAGGACAAGAAAGAAAAAAACCTGATGGCATACTCAGAAGCAGAGAAGGAACTTCTTAACTCTGTGGTCTCTAATCACCACAGGAGGCAAGAGGAGAAAACAGTGCCATAGGGAGATGTCAGAGTATCCTTAACCCCACAGCATCCTTAATCCTGGTATAGTATTTACATAAAACTCACTTTGTACAGCATTCATGAGTAGAGGACACCCACAGCAACAAACACCCTTCTCTGAGTGCATTATTGATGCTGTGTCAGAGACTTGTTTACATTCCTTTTACACTTTTCCACAGAGAACAATCGTGAACATGATGTGATTATTCAACCCCATGGCAGGGGAGCACAGTTATTGCTATTGCCAGTTTTAAAAACAGTGGGGAAAAGAGGAGGTCCACCTCAAGCCACTCCTCTTGGTGGAGATAAAGGGTTTGGATCCACCAGTCTTAACAATGGAGCCAAAGGCCAAATGGCTTTCCCGAACCAGCTGAAGTCATAGCTCTGGGGAAAGACAATACTGTCTGAATCATGGAATCTGGGCAAGAAAAATGGGAATATGTCCCTACAACCAAGTGTTCTATTTGAGAATAACTTAGTGTTGCAGATTCCTGTGTTACAGATCAGCACAACTAAATCTACCTGATTGTTCTGATGCCTGGGGTGGCCACCTAAAAACAGGGACTAGACAAAAATAAGGGAATAAAGGTTGGTATTTATGTGAAGGGCCTTCAAAGGTACACCCTGGGCAGGTCATGAGTTCTTCACACTTTTATAAGTTTGGTTCATTTGCATAGCAGGGTTAATTCTCCAATTAAAACTTCAGTTAATGATGTAATTTGCTCAAGTTTATCCCCCTTCTTAAGATGTTAGTTTACACATTTTGGGCCTAGGACAGTGTGGGTGTCATTGGAGATCAAGCTTGGAGAGGTTTGTTATGTCTAACCAGCATGAGAGAACAGTCGTTACCAGGCTGCAAGAAGTAACCTGTTGGAGTTACACACTAGGAGTGCAGGATTTGAAAAATACACAAGTTAAAACCTAAGGCATCAGTTCCAATAATCCATCTGGAATGGGATATTATCTGTGTGATGGGAATGGACCATGGAGCAGGGATGGTGCCAGCAGAGGGGTGACCATCCAGAGGGTCCCACCTGTCCATCCCTGCTGCTCAGCTTTGGGATGAGCAGGTTGGGGACTGCCCCCTGTGTTTGCTCTGCAGGATGAGGAAGCCAACCCTACCAAGGAGGAAGATGAGGAGGTGTGGGAGGATGGAAACAGCGGCCACCAAAGGCTAGGGAAGGCACAGGCCCAGGTAAGAGCTGTTGCCTTCCAAGGAGAGGGACTTGTCTGTCTCAATTCCCGTTGGAATTGAGGGTGTGAGGCCAATGGAACAAAGGGTTTGAGTCCATCTTCTTACTGGAGTTCTAATGTGCCTTAAGAGAGGTTAGTGAAAAGCTCATTATCCCTGATGGAATCTCTGAAAACCAGGGCTTGAGGCTTTCTGAAGTGGCCCAAACCTGCCTGCATGTATCCAACTGCAGCCCCCAATCCCTGGTTTTGTGTACAGTTGGGATCAGACCTCAGCTGCTGTTACTTGCCAGCTCACAAGTTGTGGAGCTCAGAGTCTGCAGCCATGAAGGGCCAGGCTGTGTTTAAACAGCCTGAGGTACCAGAGAGCTGGAGTCAATTCCTAGCAGGTAACCTGACTTGGAAGCTGCATTCCAAACTTTTGTCCACATTTATTTTCTCTCCTATATGGAGACGCCTCAAGAAGCAGAGGTGGGGTGTTCCTAACAAAAGGACATCCACATTCATGGGTGGTAGAGGGCTTAAAACTAAAGTATGAGAGGAAGTGCCTTTAGGACACTTCCAATTCCTTGGTGTGAATGGAACTCAAATGTTAAGTGTCCAAATCCTGACAAGCCTGTATGAACTCCAAAGTTTCTGCAAGCGTTTTACAGCCAAGGAGGGAGACAAGAGTCTGGAGTCTCTCTCCAAAACCTGCCTGCTGGTTTGTTTGACCAGGCATAGGAATAACTGTGTATTCCCTGGGGCTGGCCTTATGGAGAAAGGTTTATTTATGTGCCCTGGGTTTACTCAGTGTATCTCCAAAACGATGGAAATGGATTTTATTGAAATGCCAGAGGTGCCAAACGCTTTCCCCAGGCAGAGCTCAGAGCCAGCCCAGTGGGAAGGGGTTTAATGCCCATTTTCCCACTCCCTTGAGGCAGCAGCACTGGAGCACTTGCCCCCAAACACACCTGAGGTGCTGAGCGCTGGCAGGAGGCAAAGCCAGGGACTGGGCAGCAGGAGCTTGCAGTGCTCCTGGAATCGCAGGCCTGGAGCTGTGGGTTAGAAATCCCAGGAGATGCTGCCTCACTCAAACCCCATTTAAAGCTCAGCATCCCTCCTGCTCCCTTGGAGTGATTGTTGCTTCTGTTGTTGCTCTTTCTCAATAACATTATGATTATTATTGTCAATTCCCACTCCATTTCTTCCATAGCCCTTTGCTTCCCAGAGGTGGTGCTTTAGGCAACCCCCTCCAGCCTGGGAAGGTGCTTTTGGCTCCGGACACATTCCCAGTCCCCAGGAGCAGCTGCACCTGTGCTGTCCCCAGCAGGTGAGGCAGAGGTGCCTTTCCTTCCTTCCCTCCCTGCTGCACTTTGGCTTTTTGAGGGCTCTCTGGGGGTCTAAGGGAGAAGTTCTTTGTCATTCCAGGCCAGAATTAGCCCTGGTCCCACTAAAAGCAGGAGGAATCATTTTATCCCTGTGTATGGATACACATCTTGTGTTTTCTCTCTTTTGCTGACACCGTGTGGTGAAGCAGCAGCTCCCAACGTTTCAGTGCTGCTCCCTGGAGTAGTTTCTATTTGTAAAAAAATGAATTCCCTGCTGGAATCCCAGTCACAGCCCCCCATACCAATGTGCAGTTTAAGATCTTACACCCTGACCAGGACAAGTTCCTGTCCTTAGACATGGAAAACAGGGGAAAGCTCAGACTGGACTGGAGCCAGACTCCAAAATGGGGAAAGTGAGGCAGCATGCTTGGCATAAACTGGGGCTGGTACAGGGGGTGTTCTTGTTGGATGACACCCTGTGGAACAGATCCTTCTCTTCCTTTGTCCAAAGTCTGATGGCAAAGCATTGAGTAACTCAAAAGTGGGGCCTGGAATAAAAATGGTTCTGTGAAAATTAGGCAAAGAATGCAATAGGAAAAAATGGGCATCCTTTTTGTGTATGAAAAAAGTAGGGGGAAATGCTGAAAAAAGGAGCTTTTATTTGGTGCCACGTCTCATTTTTTATGGATAAAACCCTCCAGTGAGCAATCAGAACAGAAGTGGGAAAGCCAGGAGCCTTTGACTTCCACAATGGACTTAATTTCCATTTTCTCTTCACTTTCAGGACAGGAAAACCCACTTAACTCATCCCATCTTTACCAAAAGCTTTGGTGTTTGAGCAGCCAAACCCAGCGGGCTCCGGCCCTGGCGGAATGTGCTGGAGGGCCCCTGGTGCTGCCCATGGTGTGGGGTGAGTCCCCAGTTGTCCCCAGAGCATTGCAAATCCAGAGGGATCTGCCCTGGTTTCAGGCTGTCCTTGCCCTGGTCCCTGCAGTCCCCTGAGACAGAGAGAGCCCTGGCCAAAGGGCCTTTGGCACCTTGTCAGGAATGTGGCAGCAGCCCCGGGAGCAGGCTGGAGGTGAGAACTGGGGCTGTGTCTGAGACTGATCCAGGTCACCTCAGTGTCTACCTGTGGGGGTTTGGCCCCACACACTGAGTTTAAGCAAGGATCAGGGTGACAGATGCTGCATTTTGGGCACCCTGAGAGTTTCTATCCCCCCTGGAGATTTCCTGCGGGGATGTGGCAGCACGGGGAGCAGAATTAACCCTGCACCTCCCGTGGGCACTGCTGGCCTTTGTCTCTCTGTTGTGCCATCAGGCTGTGGGAATTTGCTGCTGCCGCTGCCACCCCACCTGGGGGCTGCGTGCTCCTGGCAGCCCTTCCCAGCCCCACACCCGAGCTCCAGTGGTGCCTCTGTGCTGTGTTGGGAGTGTTTGCTGGGAATTTGCCTCATCCCTGGGAGCATCCTTTTGCTCCTGAGAGGCTGGACAGAGCTTTTGGGCTTGTCAGCTTCAGAGTTTGGTGGCAAAAGTCACTGAAAAGGGGAATGACAATGAGGTTTGACAAAAGTGCTGCTGTCAGACCCTACCTGACAGTCTGTGCTTTGTGTTGGAACTGGGCGTGAGTCTGCCCTGCAGGGAGTGAATGTCCCCTTCCCAATCCAGCCCAGCAGGTGCCAAGGGCTCTTACAGGAATATTTATCCTTTACTTCCCTTTGTGATAACTTAATATCCACCCTGCCAGGAGCAATTCCTTGATTTCTCCTGTCGAAAACCTCATGGCACAGGCAGTTTGCAAAGGAGCCGACTCCCGGGCTTAGAGCCCCTCGGCCCCGGGGCCCCGCGCACCTGAACCGGGCCCGGCCCCGCCCCTGAGGCCCCGCCCCGGTACCGCCCTGCCCGGGCCGGGACCATCGCTCGCGGCCCCGTCCCTCTCACCTGGGCCGGACCGGGGCTGCTCCCGGCTCTGGGACCGGGCCTTCTGTGTGATCGGCGGTGATTCCAGCTGCTCCCATGGGATTTTCAGCCTTTTTCATTAGTGGTACACTCTAATGGAATGCCAGGTGCTGAGCACGACAGAAAATAATGGAAAAACTCTCTGGATCAGGCAGTGGCCTGAAGAGCTGGCAGTGCCCAGCATTCCTGGCTGGAATTTGGGGGTGCCAGCACAGCCCTTCCAGAATGTTCCTGCGGGCCTGGCACTGCCCAGCATTCCACTGAAATGAGCTTTCAGTGCCTAGCAACGCGCAGGAGCGACAAAGGGATCTGAACCTGGAAATAGGTGAGTTCCGCCTGCCCACCGCTGCTGAGGCAGAGGCTGGGGCTCAGGACAGCTGCACAGCCCTTCCCTGGGGCACCGATCCTGCACTGGGACGTCGTGGTGTTGCCACACTGGGCCTCAAGCCAGGAGAGGAAAAGCCCTGACCATTTCCTCTCCACCCAGGGACACCCACAGCCCTTCCCAGGGTGTTGCGCACTCGTCCCCACCTTCACGGTTTCACTGCAGAGAGTCCGCTGAAGTGGTGCCGAGCTGCGGGCAGGGGGACGGCTCAGGCAGCTCTGGTGGCTGTTCTTTCTCGATGATTCTGTGTTCTCCTGCATTTCCCCGGGCCGGGGAGAGCGCGGGGAGGCGGCGGCGAGGGCCGGGAGCGGGGCCGGGAGCGAGACCCGGCGCCACGTGGGGTCCTCACAGGAGCGGCGAGGCGTGGCCGCGACGAAGGCGTCCCCGCCGCCGCCTGCGCGGCTCCCGCCCGTGACCCCGCCGCCCGCGTTCCCACACCGGGAAACGCCGCGGGAAATCGCGCTGAAAGAGCGGCGTCGGGTTCAGGCAATTGAATAGATGCCTTTGAGAGGCGCGGGGTCCTTCTGGGCGCCGTTTTTCTCGCTACCCAAGGCGCATGCGCAAAATGCTGCCATCTTTGGAAGGCTCAGGCGAGCCTCGTGCCGAATAGCCATCTTTAGTGTGGCACCAACGCGACGCCCAGCAACCCCGCCATCTTGGGTGCTGAGCGACGCTACTTCCGGTTGAGCCGCCATCTTTGGTGTGGCACCAGGAGACTTCCGCCCCTCGTGCCATCTTGGGTGCTGGCAGCAGCCAGTTCCGGTCAGCCGCCATGTCTGGTGCGGTGCTCCTGAGGCCCGCGCCAAGTGCGAAGGTGTCCCCTGGGCTGCCTGAAGCCGCGCCGGCCCCGACGCCGAGCTGGCGCAGGCCGCCGTTCTGCCCCTCATCCTTCCTGCCACGGCGATGCACAGAATGCCACTTTAGACAAGATTGCGAAGGCAGCCGATGGCTTTAGAAATAACCACGAAATTCAAGGGAAAGAGCATTTCCAAGAGAGATGCTGGAGGGGCGAGGGCAGCACGTGCAGTTCTGAGCCGAGCTGCTCGCGCCAAGGCTCTGCCTGGGCTTGGATCTGCAGCTCCCACCTTAGAACAAGATTCCCCACGGGCCCCTGGTGGCTGCTTACAGGTCACCCTTGTCGTCCCTGACCAAGCAGGGAGGTGATGAAGGTTCTGCCCATCTCAGTTCTTGTTCTGTAGTGCAGGCAAATGCATGTTCAGGGCGGTTTTGTGTGTGGTCTCTGTGTTACACGAGTTATTTGTAGAGATGTGGTTTGTGGTCGGAGTGTGCGGCTGAGGAAGGCTGAGTTGAAATTTAGGTACCCTGGACTACGCTTGTTTGTGACTATGCCATAAATTACCACTTGCAAAGCCCTTTGCAAACACAGTTCCTTTGCCTCCTCCCAGGGCCAGTAGCTGGCTGGCATCCAGTCTTTTTCCAATGGTAAATAAAGATCTGGGAGCAAGCCAGAGTGGCTCTCACCACACAATTCAGTGCTCTGGTGAGCTAATTCTTGTCTTGATAAGGTCCTTCCAGCTATACTTTACACTCTGCTAGAACAACACCACCGACTGTGCATTTGCCTCGTGTCACCTTTAGCCCTATGGTGACACAAGGAGCCTTGGCAGGAGCAGTGACACAAAGGAGCATCCAGGGAACAGGAGTGGACAGCAATAACCCCACTTCTCAGGATAAAGCTGCAGCCAGGGACTGCCCACCTGGCCACTGACTGAGCTCAAGAACAGCTTTAACAGGCACAAGTCCAACTCCCTCCTCAGTTTCTTCATTAAAAGTTGTATTTGCATGGCACTACAACAATATCTCTAAGCCTTGTCAGTTCCTAGTTTTTGACATATTCAGAATCTGATCAAAAACTTTGTAGATGTCAATCCAGCAACAGATTTTTCCCTTCACTGACAGCTGGTCAGGTCCTTAATCTCTTAGCAAAGAAATCATCATCATCACCTTTTTTTTCCAGTTTCATGTCTGTCAACTCTGGCCTGGAATTAGGTTCTTCATGTATCACAGACAGCCAGGTACTCAACATTAATTTTTTGCTCAGAAGTTTCTCCTGTGTCTTGCAACACACAAATCCTGATGGCAGTGCCTTAAATCCTTCCATCTGGAAGGATCCAAAATTGCTTATGAACAGTAATTCTTGGCCACTTCAAGTTTGAAACACATCCTCTGTGTGGTAGAGTGAATTCAATCCAGCAATTCCCAGGTTAGTGCCAAGCTCAGGGTTATTTTGGGATGGATTGTTCTTCATTTCCCACAATGGAGCAGATGTATGTAGACCACCTTATACCTACTTAACATATCCAAATAGGTTCTCTGACAAATTTTGAAGTACTTCGTTAATTTTATTTTGCCTAAAATTCTTGACCAATGTGATCTCAGTTTTCAGAATTCTCTCATAAATTGTCCAGTGGGAATTTTATTTCCCAGGTTCAGCTTCATGTTTCTCAGAGTGGGCTGGGAGGTGCTTGCAGAACAACATGAAAATCAAGGAACAATGACTTTCCTCTGGCAGTAACTTTGTTACCTTTTCCCAGATCACCTTTCACAGCTATAATGGGAAATAGTCCTCTACCTGCCTCATGTCTTACTCTGAAGCGTTCTGAAGACAGGGAGGTGGAGCAGCATTTTGCATTTGACTGCTGTACCCTGCAGATATTTAATCTAGAAACCATTTGGACTCCTTTTAGATTAAAGGATTTGCAACATTAGCAATACTTTCCCTTAAAGTCAGTGTCGGGTTTTGGGGTTTCCCCCCTTAATGGAAGTCTTCAAAAAAACCCCAACCCTTAAACATCTCAGTAGATCTTGTAGAACTGCCTCCATTCCAATATTAAAGATATTCTGCAGCTTTAAATGTTCTCCTTTGCAAAAATTGTAAGAAAAATGAATGTTTTGTACAATACATCCATAGAAGAAAACTGTTTACTGTAAAGAAAAAAAAATCAGCATTATTTTTATATTATTTATATTATTTTTATAGGTGAAATAATCTCAGTACATGAAATTATTTGGAAATGCTGTGTTGAAATGTTAGCTTTTGCAATAGTTGAAACAGAACCTTTCTTCTTTATTGAAAGGTGTTACCTCTTTTTTTTATTTTATTTTTTTTCCCAAGAAATACAATTACAGGAATTGATTTGTATCTGCAGAATGTTTATGTGTTGATGAACACCGTGTTTTGTAATTACAAAATCTGGTAGTTCAATCTGTCTTTGAATTACCTTATGGGATCAGTGTGCCCTGCTCCAGACAGGGGAATGCAGGCACCTTGCATAACACCTACCATGTAAAACCTTCAGGAATCCTGTTTTTCCCTTCAGATTACTCACTAGAGCCTGAGGCCCCTGAAGAGACACCTTATAAATAGAAAAAGTTATTCATATCCATAAATGATCAAATAGACTCTACCTATGGGATCCGAAAATCTTATGGGATACTTTTGGCAGTTGCCAGCACTCCAAATTCACTGGGGATGGTTTAAATGATGAAATTTTTAGAACAATGATGAATTTTAGCTTTTCTGATCAGTCTTTTGGTATTTAAGCCTCAAACAGTGCATTTCAAGATCTTTTCTGCAGCCAGCGTGGAGAAAGCTGGAGGAAAGCACAGATTTTCAGGTCATAGCAGAACTCCAGAGGCTAAGGATTGTAAAAGACAGCCCTGCAGGACTCATGTCCCACCTGTGTTTGTAAAAACAGCGAGTTCCCTGGAAAAGAAACTCATGTATGTTCAAGGCAGCTACCCACAATCAGCAGATACAAGAAAACAGTAGCATTAATCCCTTTTTGCCTCCAGAATGGAGATGATAATCCCAGCTGTTGCATGATGGATAAAATGTATTCATTCCTCAGTGCTTGTGATCCGAGGGTACATAATGGTAAAAGCCCCATAGGATCCTGGAGAAAGAAGGGAATGAATAATTCTGCATCCAGTCTGAGGGCTATGTAATATGTTGAATAATTGCACATCAAGTGAGGAGGATGAAAGGGACTATTGAAAACCAGCTCATTTGCTGAAAAAAAAGGCAGCATCCTGTGAGAGGCGGAGTTTGTGATCATCTAATTAAGGAATATGTTATTATCCCTAAACTTAAGGAGTCTGAGCTTCCAGCTTTACAAGTAACTTAATTCCTAGAATTTCTTAATTTTTCCTTTTGTAGTCCTGGAGGTCACCAATGACAAATTCCTGATCCAAGTGAGAGAGAAGCCAGGGAGAACAGAGGCTCCACTGGACTCCACCCTCCTGGACAAGGAAGGGCTCCCTGGGCCCTTGCTGCAGTGACCATGAGATGGTGGAGACCCCGAGAGCAGGGAGAGGGACAAAATGCGAGCTCACCACCCTGAAGAGAGACTGCACTTTGGTCTCTTCAAGGATTTTCTCAGAACAGTCCCATGGGATAAGGCTCTGAGGGGAAGATGGCTCAAGAAAGCTGGCTAATATTCAGCTATCACCTCCTTCAAGCTTGAGTTGTGCATTCTGACAAGCAAGAAGTGAGGCAAAAATGCGTGGATAAACTAGGGGATCCGTGGATAAATTAGGGGCTCCTGGACCACAAAAAGGAAAGCTCACTCAAACTTGAAAATGAAGCAGAGGAAGGGTGGAAGCAGGGATGTGTCATTTGGGGGAAATACAAAGACACTGTCCAGGTACTCAGGGATTATGTTAGGAAAACCAAAAGAAATGCCAAAAGGAAATGAATCTGGTGAAGGGTGTCAAAGGCAAAAAGGAGCACTTCTGTAAGTAAATGGCAAAAGGAACATCAGGGAAGCTGGGAGCCCACTACCAAATGGGACAGGGGACTTGGTGACACAGGACATGGAAAAGACTGAGGTATTGAAGCCACCTTTCCCTCAGCCTTTACAAGGAAGACCAGCCTTCAGGAATCCCAGGTCCCTGAGAGCAGAAAGGCTGTAACGCAGGAGATGCAGCCTTGGTGGAAGAGGATCTGGTCAAGGATACTCAGGCAAATTGGACACGTATGAGTCCATGGGCTTTGATGGGATGTATCCATAAATGCCGAGGGAGCTGGGAGATGTCACTGCAAGGCAACTCTCGATACACTTTGATCATGGCAACTGGCAGAAGTGCCTGAAGGCCTGAAGGAAAGCAAAAGTCACTCCCATCTTCAGTATGGGCAAGAAGAAGGACCAAGGGAACTATGGGCCAGTCAGCCTCACCTAGATCCATGGGAAAGGTAATCCAGGATTTCCAGACACATGAAGGACAAGCAGGTGGGTAGGAGCAGCCAGCAGGGATTCGCCCCTGGCATCTCTCTCAGGACTGCTGAGAAGGCTCAGGGGAATCACCTGAAGGGAGGGTGCAAAGAGGACAGAGCCAGGATTTTTTTCTGTGCTGTCCAGTGAGAGGAGCAGAGGCAGTGGCCACAAATTGGAATTGTTTGGGAAATTTCTTTTTTACAGTGAGGCTGACCCACCGTAAAAAGAGAGAGGCTGTGGAGTCTCCATCCTTGGAGATTGGACCAGATCACCTCCACAGATCCCTGCCAATCTCAACCAATCTGTGATTCTGTATTGTTCTAAATTCTATAAAATAGTAATTTACAAGTTGATGGGAAGTATTCAAAGAATGTAGAGAGGCAGAAATTACTTTCCCCATGCAACAGTCAAGGTCTTTATTACCTGAGTTGGTGGATTGATTTCTTCCAATATAATTATTGAAACGACTTTGAATACTGAAGCAGAGGAAATGTATTGTAATTTGTCAGCAAGAAAAGGAAACATGAGATTACTCTATGATTCTTACTTTTTCATATTACAATAAAAGAAAAAACCCAGGGGAGAACAATGCCAGTTTTCTATCACAGTACAGCTTGTATACTGTAGTTTTTTTGTTGAATGGGTTGGTTTTTGAATAAACTCTAAAGTTAACTTGAGAAAGAAAAACTTAACTAACAACTTCACTGAAAATAAATTTGATGTATCAAGTGCACGTCAGTGTCTTGATTATACATTTGGCATAACATAATAAACCTTCCTCTCAAAATTAATTCCAATGAGCATCCTTTTAGAAATTGGTATGTACCCTGAAAAATGAAAAAGGAAACAGAGTGACTTATTCTTAGAGTAAGGTAATAAACATAGAGTTGAGGATTAAAAGCTATGGGATAAAAAAATAGTTTTTGTTTCTTATGTGTACAGTGGGATGCAGTGAGAACTGCAATAGCAGCAATTTCCACCTGGTACACTGCAAATGGTTTAAGTAATTGCATTGGGAGTAGTGAAGCCTGTCTGGGTGGAAATACCTCTGAATGTGCTGAAAGGAGGTTGAATTTCAAAACAGCTCTCCTGTCCATCATCAGTCTTCACAGTAGCCAAGTTTCTATTTGCATTTGTGGGAGGGTCTGTTTTACAGCGTTGTAGCATTTTTTCCTTTTTGCTCTGTCAACTCTCAAATCCAGGTTTAAGGTTCCTGAAGGGTTTCGGTTTCAGTAGCTTCAAACTTGTGCAGTTTAAGGTCTTCCCAGTGACTGCGTCGTCTGAGACTGCTTTGGAGCTGATGCCGGCACTGCTGTCTGAGGGCTGTTCAGCAAGGGTTGCTCTCCAAAGGCCTTCACTTCAGCTGTAAGAACTATCAAGGAATTGTTGAGAAGTGGAGATCAGGAGGGCAGATAAAGGAAAAAACAACCAGGACCATGCCCTTGAATGTTCAGGTACACAGAGAAGTAAGACAAAACTTTGTGAGTGTAGAAACCCATTTTTTTTTCTTGCCTGTGGAGAGAGTGCTGAAGACCATGTTCCTGAGGCTTCAATTCAGGCATCCATCTGGTAGAAAATGATGGACACAAGCAGAAAGTGATGTAGGGAGAATGTGGAATAAGGATGGGGTGCTGGTGTGTGCAAACTGCAAAAGAGAGCGGAAACATCGCCAAAACGACCCTCGGAGAGGCTGTACAAAAACTGTGAGGACAGGGAAAAGGAAGAAGACACAGAAAAGAAGCCAACAGAGCTATAGGGGCAGTGGCAGGGAAATGCGACAGCAGGGGTGAAAACTAAACACCATGGGGGTGCGAACTGTAGGACACCACGGGAATGAAAGTGCCGACCTGAGAAAAGTGGCAAGAAATAGGAGCGACCGCGCCAATGCGCGCACCCCACAGCGCCTCAGCAGCACCCGCAGCCCCTCGGCACCCGCCAGCCCCTCGGCACCGCGCTCCCACCTCCGCGGAACTCCCGCACCCCAAACCCCGGCGGGACCCGCCCGCCTGCGCGCCCCCGCGCAACCTCCGTCCAGCGCCCGAGCGGGGCCGCGCACAGCCCGAGGCACGGACAGGCACGGACAGCGGCCGGAGAGCGCTCACCCGCGCCGTGCTACTCCGTGTCCCCGAACCACGGAATGTGCCCAAAGCTGGAAGGGACCCGCAAGGATCATCGAGTCCAATTCCCAGCCCTGCGCAGGATAGTTCCCAACAATCCCACACCTGTTCCTGAAAGCGTTGTCCAAACGCTCCTGGAGCTCTGGCAGCCTTGGGGCCGTGCCCATTCCCTGGGGAGCCTGTTCAGTGCCCCAGCACCCTCTGGGGGAAGGAGCTTTTCCTGATACCCAACCTAACCCTCCCTGACACGGCTCGCCTCAGGCCCTGTCCCTGGCCATCAGAGAGCGGAGATCAGTGCCCGGCCCTCCGCTTCCCCTCACGAAGAAGTTGTAGATGGCGTACGAGGAGTTGCAGGCTGCCGCTCTCTCTCTCCCCGTGCCGTGCCGCCCCGCGCGCACCACGGGACGCACACCCAGCACCGCCCTCTGGCTGCCGGCGCGGTCCCTTTAAATGCTAATGAGGCGGCGCGCGTGCCGCGCCGGCCCCCGCTGACTGTGTTAAAACTTCGGCGGGGCCATTTTGGGGGCAGTAAGACCGAGCGCGGCCGAGCCCTCAACACCTCTGCCCGGCACCATGAGCGAGGCGCCGGAGACCAGCGCCGCCAGCCCCGCGCCCGCCGCGCCGCCCGTCCCGGCCGCGGCTGCCGCGCCGCCCGCGCCCGCCGCTCCGGACGCCGCTCCCAAGAGCGCCGCCAGCGCCGCCGCGCCGGGTGCGGCTGTTGCTGAGGCGGCCCCCGGAGCCGCCGCCGCCCCCACAACCGCGGCGGCCGAGCCGGAGAAGAAAGTGCTGGGTGAGTCCCGGTTCCCTCTCCCAACTTGGCGGCGCACCTGCAGCGGGGCTGGGGGTCCGCCCGCGGCCGCCGCCCGCAGCCCGGGCCGGCACGCTCGCCCCCCCGCGGTGAGTCAGGCCGGGCCGCCGCCTCCTCCCTCGCGGGCCGGGGGAGCCGCGCGGCGCCGGCCGTGACGCGCTCGGGAGCTGGGCGGGAGCCCGGGTGTGCCTCATCGGCCCGGAGCGTGCGGGACAGCGAGTGCGGCACAGCCGGGCTCGGCCTCTCCCCGGCACCTGCCGGCGGCATCTCCCCTGGGAAGGGCTGCTGCCAAACCCTCTGTGCCTCCCTTTAATATTAAGGTCCCGGCACAAGTTTTCTATCCGTAAAGAATCCTGCTTGAGTAATGCTTCCAGGTTTAGCGGGGCTTGCTTGTTTTGAGCTTTTGGGGGGGGGCGGGGTTTAGTTTCTACTTTACTATCAGTAAAAAGGTAAACAAAATGCTATGTTGCTATTTCTGTGCTCAAGCCTGGTGCGTAGCAAGTGTGGCTCTTCTTCACTGTAATTAAATGGGATCAGCCTGTTGAAAAGGACAAGACTTCAATCTGCAGGCTACTGCCGATAGGGTCTACTATTTATAAGTGTGTAGCTTCAAGTGTTTGGTAAAGGCAGAGTTGAAGCTGACTTATAGTGTGGAGTCCCAAACTTCCCTAAGGGATAAACAGGACCTTCTCTTCTAAAGGGTAAGACTGAAATCTTACTGCAACAGAGAGAGGAATCAGGTGAAGGATTTCTCTGGAGTGGAGTTAGGAAGAATTCTAGCAAAACAGAGACTGGAGGCACAGCTTTTGTGATTCTTTTTTTTTTCCCCCTTACTTCATTTGTCAGTAATTAGTACACAGGAATCGGCACATTCATACCTGCTGATATATCTGGCTGCTTCTTGCCTTAATGTGGCTTGTTTTGTTCCTGGTAATGTTTTTACCTGGTTCACCTATTTCTGTTGCTTAGAGAGAAGGGGTGGGGGAAGTGAAGGTAGAAGTGCCATTCTTGAACTAGCAGGAAAACGAAAACCACCGTAGTGATGGTTTTGCACAATGGCCTTATTGCTAGGCAAGTTTTTTATTAGGAATGATGAGGAAAATGATCATTGTAAATGCTAATTGAAGATGGACTTATGTTAAAGTCCACCTTGCATGTCCCTGTTAATGGTCACCTGTGTAATTATGTTCACTTAAGCCTTCTTTTACAAAGATCCCGTTAGAAGCACTGTCTTATGCTTGCTCAGGCTATCTAAATGTCTGACTTCTAGGAATATGGGTAAAGGTTACTCAACTTTCTCTTTTCTCCTGGTCACAGGAAGCTTTGGCTCTCCTTGTTAAAAGGCTATTTTGTCATGGGTAGGAGTGGCTGATGATTGTTTCCTCTGATAGCGTCAGAGTACAGCATCTTGTAGAAATATTCGGGCTTCCACTTGCTGGTGGGATGTACGTCAGCCCATCAACTGCCTTCTGTGACTCACCAGTGTAACTGGTTATTGTGTTTTCCTCTGCGCTTGTCCTACTCCTTGCCAGCCTTCCCTGCTCAGGCTTGCCAGTGACTGTGCCATGGATGTTCCGTGTCATGCTGTTGTCTGAGGGTCTTCTGGCCCACAGTGATACTTAGAGGAGACTGTAAATGTCTGCAGGAAATAGTATTTCTCTAGCACACTGTCTTAGGGGGAATGTATTGAACTTTCCCCCCTGGAACAATGTTGTTTTTAAGCTCTGTGCATACTCATCCACTTAGCAGCAGCCAGCTGGCCACAGAGTAAGTTTTTACTACCTCTCCTTCCCCAGCCTCTTGACCCCTCTGAGAGTGTTTGTCATGCTTCCTGGGCTTCTTCCTAATGTGGTTCAAGTAGGCCAACAGATTCCAAAGCTATTTTGCAGGGGAGGGAAAGGATGATGTTGAGGGAAGTAGTGGTATTGGCATTGTTTCTCAAAGCAGGCTGAAACGTGCAGTTACTGTTGGCGCTGTTTCTGTGTTCCCCCTGAACCCCTCCTGTTGACTTGTGTGAGTGCAGGGAGCTCTTGTAGCCAATGCCTTTGTGGTAGCAGGAAGTGTCTGTATGTGGTGATGTCCCTGTGAAACTAAACCTAAAAGCACAGCTATAAATACTGGTGCTGAACACTGTTTACTGAATCACTGTTGGGCCCTGAAACAATGTTTTTCTGTTCCTGTAAACAAGAATTCTTGGGAATGTATGTTGTACTAGGCAGAGTCCTTTCTTCTAAGTAATGTTTCGGTCATGTTAAGACTTCATGCTTCTAAATAAGAACATTTCCTATTAAAAAGTGTATTAAAGGAGACCAAAAACTTCACTTCTAAAAGGGCAGTGAGAAGTGGCCTGTTACTGAAAGTAGTAACAGCAGCAGTGCTACAATGCACTGCTGTTGCCAGACGTTCTTACTTGAGGGGTGTATGAGAATGGCAAGACTACATGAGACTAAAGGTCTGGCTGGCTCTGTCATCTCCTTGTGAGTCTTTAGGAAAGAACACAGGTGTAGAGTAGATGAAGGTAACAATTTACAGTGTGCTCTTGCCTCTAGCAGAGTGGCTTGGACTTGTAAACTGGAGATTCTCTAGTCTGTTTTCCTTTTAATTGCCTCTTGAGTTCCTGCCACCCCCAAAACATGCATGTGAGGTTTTTAGCAAGCAGTCATCTGTAGGTGACTGAACCCTTTTCAAGTAAGTACTGCACAGGTGGTTTAGGTAGTTGTGATCAAGCTGTGGTAACGAGTAACAGCTCTTAAATTACAGAGGCTAAAACTCTTTTACTAGAGGTTTGAAAAATACAAGTTTGTGGTGTCCACCCAGTTGCTGTGAGGTAAGGAGGAGTTGAACTGCCTCCATCAGTGTCGAGTTCCTTCTACACATTCCTGTAAGTTGGAGAAACAGGTTTTGCTAGATCCTATAAGACACTGCAGTGTGGCTTTTAAGTAGATGCTGTTTTACTGTTGAGACAGGAGCTTGCCTTGATCCTGAAAGCCACGGAACATGAAGTTGGTCACTTTATAACTAAGCAATCACAGATTATCTTAGCAGCAGGTGTACTAAAAAATAAAATGTCTTGTGGGGTCTTACTTGGTTAGCATGATGCTGACAATGCAAGAAAGAGCTTTTCCAGAGTAAGGATGTGCTGCCTTTCCACTTGAGAGGGTTGCACAGTACTTGCTACATCTTCTTTGGGCTTTTCTGGTTTCCAAGGAAGAAAGAAGGGCAAGTTTAAGTGAAAGAGAGGAATTTTAAACAGCTTCCTTCAGCTGTGTTTCATGTCTAGCTACTAACCTAAAGAGAACTGAAGAATGGCAGTGGGATTTTCAGGTTTGCTGCCCATTTCTGGGATAAGAAATAAAAAAAGGGTTGGATGGTCAGCTCTGAAAATAGAGCTAGGTTTTGTGCTGTGTGGTAAACTTGTGGCTGAAAAGCAGTGTGTTAAAGCACTGTGTCTTGTTACTGCATTAGAATAAACTGAACTGGGAGGTGAAGGCACACTTTGAGTGTTAAGGGAACAGAGTAAGTCTGGTTGCAACTTCATATGCAATTATAGAAGTATTTTTATAATGTTACTGTGCTTTCTTATGTTTTAGATTAACTTCTTTAACTTTCTTTCCAGCCACCAAAGTTCTTGGTACAGTCAAGTGGTTCAATGTCAGAAATGGATATGGCTTTATCAACAGGTATGTTTAAATTCTGATAATTGTATTTATGCTGTACTAAGACTCGTGGTACATGTGATAGGCCATGTATTACTAATTGTAACAGAGGTCTGAGGACCTGACTACAAGTTCATGCAGTTGATAGTCAGCTTAGGCCAGGCACTCAGCAACTCTTTCTTAAACACCTCAGCCCTCAATCAAAGGTTGTGTGTATGGGGAGAAAACAGAAAGGGTCAAACTCAGTACAGATTTGGTCTGTTACCTGTTTCTCATGTTTACTTCACTACACTCTTAATAAGTTGCATGTTCTTTAGTGGCTGCCTGGCTTTTTTTGAAGGCCTGAGAAAGGTAGGAGGATGAGGGGAAATACTTTCAGGTAAACTTAGTGTTAATTGCTTGGTCAGAATACCTCTTGTGGATACTCATTGAGATTCTCTGATAGTGTCTCACGGAAAATATGCTAGGGCTGTGTTTCATAGAAATTCTGTCTTTGAATCTTTTGGTTTTTTTCCTTCTTCTCTGGGCACAAACAAACCTCTGAATAACATTGAGAGTCCAAACAGCTGTATGTGAGACTGATCATACTGCAACCTTATGTGCAGAAGACCCATGCTTCCAATTTACGGGAGGAAGCTCTGGGTTTTAAGGCTGAAATATCTTTGGGGTTGAGGGGCTTAAATGTCTTATGTGCTTTTTTGAGGAATGAAACTCCTGCATGCTGAACACTTGTCTTCCAAAAATCATACCTGGCAAGTTATTTCACTCTACAAGTCCTTGAGCTGTTACACATCAGGTAGATTTGGGTAAGTTGGACAGTGCAGAAAGGGGTAGAAGACCCCATGTTCATGCATCTGAAGCCAGTTGTGGTATTAATCTCGGTCTCTGGAGATTATTATCCAGGGTTCCACAAGATTGGAAGAAAAGTTTTAATTAGAAGTCCTCTTAAAGTCTGTAATAGCAGTTGATGTAAGAGCCTTCTGCTGGTTATGGTGTAGTAACTTAGTGTTCTTCCTAACATGAAATCTACTGTTGCTTCAATCCAGGACAACAAGTTTGGGATTATGCATTATCTTCACAAACTCTTTGACCCACCTGTTCTGTTCTGAGAGAAGGAATTGAGTGAACAGATGGCAGGGCTTAGGCTCTTTCTTATTGTGTGGGAACACAGATTCAAGGTCTCAGACTTATCTTCGTGTTTTGCACGTGGAAGCCTGAGCTGTCTGGCCTAATCCAGAAAACCTCACATTCATGTCTGGGTTTTCCTCCTGTGGACTCTCCTAACACCTCTTGTGCCTGGTTGCCTTGAGTTTCACTGAAAGGAGATCTGTTAACAGCTGTGCCCAGTCTTGTTTGACCTCTGGGGTAACAGCTCAGGTTGCAGTCCCTCTGGAAGTGTTTTTGGGGAGTTAGAGTAGTGAAAAACAAGCAGTCCAGTCATTAACTCTGCCCTGCATAAAAAGAAAACACTGAGTGTTTGCCAGAAGATTATGGAGAACCTCCCCCGTCCTCTCACGCTTTTGAAGACCCAGGAGTCCTTTCTGTTCTCAAGCAAATGACCACAGAAGTTCAGAGCAGGGTTTTGGTAGCATAGGCTTAGACAGAATGTATGGAATTCAGGGCATGTGCTACAGGCTGAGAGAAGGAGGGTTTCACTTGAAAAGCGAGGAATTTCTAGTTAAGTCTCCTTAGTCTAAACTCTTACGACTTCTCACTTTCTTTTCACAGAAATGATACAAAAGAAGATGTGTTTGTTCACCAGGTAAGACAGCAGTGATTGTGCTTAGAGATGTGTACTATGATAGGTTTCTAATGCAGCTTCCTGCAACAGCTACCCAACCTTGTCCTGGCTTCTCCTTAGAATATTTTCTGCAGATAACTTGAGTGGATGTGCATGTTGAAATTTTCAGGGAGAAATATTAGGTTGTTTTCCTTCTCTGTGAAGGGCTAGGTATTTTAATCCTTCTTAACCCCTTTTGTCTGCTCCAGTTGGAACACTAAAGATGTTTTTTTGGTGTGGTTTTTCTTTGGTTGTCTCCCCTTGGTGAGGTGACTGGTCTGAATATCTTTCTACTTGGTGTCTGTCCTTCCCCTATTTCCTCATGCTCCTTGTGTCCTTTGTTTCTTCCTACCCTCTTTTTGCAGGTCTGTTCTGTCTGCCCTCCCTGGTATTGGAGAGAAAGTGATCTAGTCTGGCTCTTGACCAGCCTGGGTTGCCATCAGCTGTTTCTGCACGAGGCAGCTGCTCTTAGGAAGAAGAGAAGGAAGGCTGTGTGCCAAGTGTGCCCAAGCAGAGAGAGCTTGCCCAGCGGCTTGTTATTGGTTAGCTTTCCTTGGGCTGTCAGGAGGCTGTTCTAAGTTTATACTGTGACTCTCAGGTTGCAGGCAAATAATGGCAAGACAGAGGCTGCTGTCTCCATGCTGATGTCAACTGATTAGTTGGCTTAGATCTGGTTTTGCATCATTCACCAGAAACTGCAATCTTGCCCCTAGAGTTTGTCCTGTATAAAATGTCTGCAGGCTCATGTGATCTTTGAAATCATGCACTTTCTCTGTGGCATAAGTGACACTATTTCTATCAAATGTAACCAGGAAGTTTGTTCCAGAGCTGGTCACAGAGGATTGGGATATGTACACATATCCTTAGCTGATGAATCAACACGGAGAGTTAGTTTAGTTCCTGTGTCTTGATGACTAAATAGTGGTAACTGTTTCTCTGGGTCATAGGGTGTACACCGGTTAGCTGAATCTGGCTGAAGCTGGGAGGGGATAAGTCTAGTGCCTGTTATGAGTAAAGATGATGTTGGTAAGTGTGCACAGTACACATTCCTGGTTCGGCTGGTGGACTTGAGAGCAAGAGCTTTCAATGCATATACCAATTTTCGATGGTCATTTTCCTTCCTTAGCAGCCTGTGCTGTGGGCATGCTGACACATCTGTGGTCTGATGGGATTGTGTCCAGAGGAGGGTGGGAAGAGTTCTGGAAGAGAAATGTGTTCTGGATAGGCAGCACTGCCTTAAAGACAAATGAGGTTTCCTTGATACTTGTGAGACACTGTCCCGGAAAATGGCTGTTGTTCTGATGACAGATAATATGGATTAGTGTTGTTCTGCTTGGGAAGGCTGCCAGCTGAGACCCAAACAGAAAGCTAGTGTTATCTGTGCTGTTTTGTCTCCTTTACCTGTAGAGAAGATTATTCCCCTAAATGTAAACTGGTGGGTGTGTGTGGAGGGGGTGGAGGTGGGCACTTCCCACCTCTTGTGGCTGAAGTCCTTTTGGGGTGAGCAAAACTGGCTTTGTTTCAGAAATACCACATCATGTGCAGGCCTGCATCGGATTAACCCTCCTGGCAGGCTGAGCATGGCAGAGTAGATGCTTCTAGTGCTGCTCTGGCTTGGCTGCAGTCGAATGTTCCTCATCCTGTACATGGATGTGCTCGCTCCCAGAGCCTGGGATGTTCTGGCCAGAGCTCCTGATGGGGCTGTCCGCAAGGGAGGCAAATCCATGCTGTGAGCAAACATCCTGCTTCAAGCTCCCTCTGCACTGATAGTGCCTGCTCTGCCCCTCCCTCGTGCCTGGGAGGAGCTGGATTACACTCCTAATCCCTTCAGAATAAGGCTGACCTAGTTGAATAGATAGAGCTTCCTCCCTGCCTCCCCTGCGTGCATCCGCATGGGGAGGGAACGACGATCTCATGATTGGAATGGGGGTTAGTGCTTGGTGTCTGGCTATTGGATGCTATTTATAACTAGTACAGATTAAAATGCTTTTCTTTTTAGGGCATGCATGGCTTGCTTTGAGTTAACCCTTTGTCTTGCAGGGGCCCCAGGCAGTGTTTTTGGGAAGGGCAGTTCTTCACCTTGCCTGGTTGGTTGGTGCAAGGTGCTGTCCAGGGCGCTGTGTCAGTCAGCTACAGGTGCTGTGAGCAACAGGGATCCATCTGCCTCGCGGGCTGCAGTGTGTCTTGCAATTTAACACCAGGAAAAGTGTCAGCAGCCAGGGAAGTTCCATTTAATTAGAGTTTAAATCAATGAGCAGTGAGGAGTTGTTAATCTCTTTCTCTTGACTTCACTGGCATGAGTTGATTGTGCACAGCCTGGAGTACCTGCACCAGTAATTGGAGTAACAAATTCTGGCTGTTTCTGGGACAATGCTGGATGTGCTGATGATATGATGGTATGAGCATCTGGAAAGAACTCTTTCAAACAAGAACCTGAACTAGCTCTGAAGGCTCTTGTAGCTGCGTGTTAGTCAGTGTCCCCATGGGAAAGGAAAGGCTTTGTTGTTGAGTGTTGTCTGTTAATATGAAACATCTGTCTTCTGAGTTAGAGAAGCTGGAGCCTGCAGGATGCTGGTAAACATAACAGGGAGAATAGTGCTCTCTCCCCTCTGGATACACAGAGTAAAAGTCTTTTCATCAAGCTTAGAGCTTAGGCTTGTTAGAGGCTTATTTCAGCAGTGTTTATCTGCAGCTGAAGTAGTAAAGCTGTATATTTTCTGCTTGGATTTCTAGGATTTATGTGAAATTTTCCTGATTGCCTTTATAAAACAAGCTCCAGCCTACTGCAGCCTCTATCTCCTGTTGGCAATTGCAGATCTGGAATCTCGAAGTTTCTGGCCATAAAGCTGGGAACAGAACAAGTGGAATACTGTTGCTTTTATCTTCCATTATGCTATTTGAAGGATATCTGAGGAGCTTCATCAATCTTAAGTAAACTCTCTGCTGAAAAGAAATTTATTAGTCCTTTCTTCTTCTGTGCTTACAAGGAAGGGGAAGGAGTTTGAAATACAGCTTATTGACATCTGTTGTATGCAAAGCACAAGTCTTCTACGAGTTTTAGTCAGTTGTTTCAGTACAAATAGTACTAAATCATTAACTTTGCTGCAGATTAAGTGTTTTAGTACTAGTATATAACATTTATGGAAAAGCAAACACCTCTTTCTGATTTTTAGAAATGGGACAGTTACACTAAAAGGTCAGCAGAAAGCAAACAAAGTTATCTGAGCTAATTGTGGAGTCTCTGCTTGCTAAAGTAATTCCCAAAGGAATTGACTTGAACAGCTCATTCTGTTTCTGTATTTAAAAAAAAATAAACCTCTTGGAATGTTTTTGCTAATAATAGTATGTACACTCTTGCATCCATCCTTAGGCTGTTCAGGGATGCTACAGGATACAGGGAAAGGTATGGCATGAATGACATGCTGGTCTGTCGCCTGAAACACAAAGGAGACTCTATTCAGCAGCAAGGAAAATAGGTTTCCTAGACTAGTCAAGATGGGCTTTAAACTGAATAAATTTTTCTTTCAGGTGGAAATATTTTTGGGCTGTTGTTGGCTGAATGTTGTTGCTATGCGAAGGTAACAGCTCCATTGATGGTCATGCTGCAGTTTTTCTTGAACTGCAGACAGATAGGGCAACTGGCTCTTCTGTTTCTGCCCTACGTCCCATTTCTTAAGCCGGATTTATGCCCTGTGTTTCCACGTGTGTTTCTCTCTGCTGGCTCTGCACCTCCCTTCTTCCTGCTAACTAAAGATTCCCAGACCAGGAAACTTAATGTGAATTGCTATTTAATAATCTAATGCAAGCTAATAATCTTTCAGTAAGAAAATAGCTACTGGATTAGCTTGTGCAATGCATGTCTTGGTCTTTTCTCCCTGACATCTTCCAGTTCATGAAGCTTTGCCTAATGAACAGATTGTAGGCTTGTCTTGCTAACAGCCTGTTGTGAAATCCTAGAAATACTCCACAGAGTACAAGGTATCTGTAGTTGACAGACTGAAAATTGCTCCTGGAGGTTTGAGTGTTCCTGTGGGTCTGAGGTGGTGTACAACTGGCTTTGATCCAAACCCATGTTGTTATTTTTATATAACAATAATAGTATTATTTATAGCTATTATTGTGGTGCTTTGTGGCTTCTGTCCAGGAGATGGCTAAAATTGCATTTGTCTGTTCTGGTACTATTGTTGTGTTATATAGTAGGAACATATAACCTGAGTTATACTGGGGTCTCCTTTATGATACTTAGATAAAATGCTAATTCATGTTACACCAGAGTTAGAGTAATTCTTTCCTAGTTACCATGACTTGCCATGATACCATATAATTAATGCTTCTACAAAAATGCTCTGGATCTTAAGTTCTCTCTAGATGGTCTGCAGGTCTCCTAATGACTGAAGGCAGGGGTCACACTTGCTGCTAGAGCTGCCTTGGTACAGCTTGGAGGAGATCAAACACTCAGTATGAGCTCTATTCATGCAGGAGATTTGTAATAATTTCCATATTCAGTATGCTGGACAGAACAGATCCTGGGGCAGCTGCTGATTTATAAACTCATAAATAGTGAGAAAAGAGGAAACCTTGAACTGGGTATTGGTGGGCCTGTGAAATAAGAGATGTCTATGTATTTGAAATATCTTGGTGTGGTGACTGCTCTCGTGTGTAGAGTTGGAATTGTAGCAGAAAAATACTGCCCTTCCCTCACCTGTGGGGCTATGAATGTGTAAGATAAGTAACATAAAATAATATATTTTTATGTATCTTCTTCCTTTCAAGACGGCCATAAAGAAAAACAATCCACGGAAGTACCTGCGCAGTGTTGGTGATGGAGAGACTGTAGAATTTGATGTGGTCGAGGGAGAGAAGGTGAGAGATAATGGAGCCTCAGGGTGTGGTCCAACAGAGTTAACATCACACAGAACCTTAGTTGTGTCTCTAGTGTTTCCATCTGATGTGTTTATCCCTGGGTAGATGGCATTCATACAGCTTTTCTGGGGGAGATCTGTTTTTTTAAGACTTCATTAAGACATATTTCTAGGTATGTATCAAAACTCTACAAGTAAACTGCATCCTAGCGTGTCTAGAATCTGCAGTTGTTACTTGATAGAACATTTGAAGCCTACAGCCTGCCCAGTAATTACTAACTGAGGCATATATGGCCCAGAAGAATTTGTCTTGGAGTGTGGTAGCTTAATAACTGTAAGAGCTTTCAATTTCCTTATGCTTCTTTCTTGAACATTTTTGAGGGTTATGAGGTTTTGGGGTTTTTTTTGTCTCTGTAATCAGTTACTTCTTGCTTCCTCTTCTGAACTCAGCCTGTTAGATAGGATTTCAGTATCTTAACTCACGATGATACCCTCTTGGTTAAGGGGTTGGGAATAACAAACCTGCTTTTGCACTCTGTGGGAGAAAGGAATCACTGTAGCTTAGAACTTAGGCAAAAAAGCCTCTTCCCTGTTGCAACTTCTCCCTGTAGATGGTTGTTCTTTTCTTACACCCCCCTGGCTGCCTTTCTTTTGTCCTTTTAGGGTGCAGAAGCAGCTAATGTCACTGGCCCAGATGGAGTCCCCGTGGAAGGCAGCCGCTACGCTGCAGACCGGCGCCGCTATCGACGGGGCTATTTTGGCCGACGCCGGGGACCACCTCGGAGTGTGAGTTCAATTTCCCTGCATTGCTGCTGCCACACACAATGCAGGCAGGGCTGTTTCTCATCTGACTGTCTGAGGCACTTCTGACTGTGCAACATAGGTCTAATAAACTTTCAAGTTATGGTGTACAAAGCATCTTGACAAAAACAGAACAGATTGATGTTGCAAAGTGGATAAGTAGTATAAGGCTGTTGTAAACTGAGAAGTGTAATTTTTTTGAGTTCTGAATCTCTCAGTTACACCTTGACTGCTGTCAAATGCTGCCTGTTCCTACTATCTATCCTAGTTCCTTTGGATGTTTATTTATCCTGATCAGTTTTATACATGAGAGAACATCACAGATGATTGTGGGTTTTTTAATTGAGTATGGTCGTGGTGGTTAAAATGGCTGTGCAGAATGGGAAGGATACATGTCAAACTGAATGTAGACTACCAAGGGCTGTCAGGAGGCTACAGCTTTTCCTTCCTACTGGATCAGATGCAGAAGATGCACTTCTTTTTCTAGATCTCTTGTTAAATTCCTTCTTTTAAAGGGAGGAATACAGTGGGAACTGTAAGTCATGTAACATTTTGTGAAACAGACATTACTGGTGGCTGGCATTTGAAATACAAACCACAAAAAAAACCACTACCCAAAAAAACCAACATGCAGCTTTATCAATTAACAACTAAAGGAGAAAGATAACCACTGTATCTCTGAAAGGTTGAAAAGACTGTGTAGAAAGAGTGATGTGAGGTAATACAATTTTTCTATCTTAAATTTTCTTGATGTTTTTGTGGGGGTTCCCTGTGGAATGGGGCTTTGTGTAGAATGTGAAGTGACCTGTGTTAAGTTTCTGTGTGATGTCTTTGTTAGCTTTCCAAATTCAGAAGTGTCCTGATCAATAGCTGCCTCTCCATAACACATTTACCCCTTACAGTGCATTGTCATTATTGAAATGCACTAAATATGCATCAGAAAGAACTGTTTCTAAGAAGAACAGCTTCTTAGTCTGTGAGGAACAGGGGCAGGACTGTTGGCTCTTGTTTTGTCCTCATTCTAACTTTGCCCAAATTAAAGCCTTTTGAGAATCTGCTGCTTCTTTTTACTCAATATGCTGGGGCTTCTGTCCTGATACATTGTTTTTGGGCTTGCATTCAGGGTTATGGTTACTATACTGCCTGTCAAATATAACACTTTTGTTTTCTTTTGGTGGCAGGGAGGTGAGGGAGAAATCAAGGATGGGGTCACAGAAGGAGGGCAACTTCAGCAAGTGCACAGGAATCCTACCTACCGTCCCCGCTATCGCAGGTCTGTACAGTTCCTCTGCTCAGTTACACAGATGCTTTTGTGTTCTATACAGGCTTCCACGTGTGGGAACACCTACACAAATGGTAGGGACAGTGAGAAGCATTTTGATTACTAGGAGAAATTTGTCTCATGTGCTTGTATGTTCAGAATCATAATGGCCCAGAAAAGGCAAAGAATTCTTTGCATGCCATTACTTTTCACAACTGAGCAGCGTATTGAAGTGAGTTGCAGGGTCCATGTCCTCCCAGCTGAACACTCATTCTTTCCTGGACAAGCAATAAACCAAATCCTTGATCTGGGATGGTGCTCATGGGTGAAAACTGTGTGTGAGCTGGTAAATGTGGAATTGCAGCCCAGAAAGCCACCCACATCCTGGGCTGAAGTCAAATTCCAGCACTGGATTTAGAGATGAACTACAGAAATGATGTAATCCTCATTTTTCATGTGCATGTCTGTTCAAAAACAAAGAGGTAAATAACAGTGCAAGAGCAGCAACAAGCTGAATTTGATAGGGATAATAAGGTTGTTCTTAATTGTAATGACTTGCCTGTTCCATGCACAATGGATCCATCATTTTGGAATCTGGGTCTAAAACCACAAGCCTTCCACCTCTACTTTGAGCTTTTCTGTTTATGAATATTCATGTTCAATTTGGCTCTTTTGTCTAGGACTGTGGGAAATGGGATACCGCTGATGCTTGCTGCTTGTTGGCATTTGAGCTGAATACATTTAATTCCTGAAAGTCTTCATTAGTTTTGGGGAGTCAGAGATAGCACCATAGCAAGTCCAGTGAGTCTTTTGCACGTCATGTGGCTGAATCACAGGCTGAGTAACTTGTCCATGACTAATGGAAACTTGCGAGTTCCTGATGTATTTTTCCTGTGAGAGGAATGGTACGTCCTATCAGTGAGAAATGCTTCTGTTTGAGTTCACAAAGTATTGCTTTTGTTTACAGGCACTAAATCCAATCACACTAGTGCTTTTGTTATGTTCCTTTGGAAAAGCTAAATTGGCTTTTGGGACTAGGTAGCTGTGGATTAGCTAATGGGAATTCAGCTGTGTTTGGACAATTTATAAATATACTTTGTTTATACTGGAAGTGAGGTGAAATGCTCTGTATGCATCAAGAACATGGACTTGGTAGCTTACTGTTAATGAAGTCCAGCTCACCTGTGATAGGCGCTTTTCCTAAATGGTTAAGAGGGACAACATGAGGCAAAGAGGAAAGATCCAGGAATGGTCTGCAGGTAGAAGTGAGGAGGATTGCAGGAACTGCACCATAAATGAGGAATAGAACTGGGCTGGTATATTGCCATGCCAAGGCTAACTTAGCACAATCAGCCCGTGTGGCCACTACTGGCTTGTTTCTTCTCCTAGCCAGCAATTCAAAAGGTCTCACAGCATCTTCGTTGCAGGATACAGTAGAATATGGTGATGGAGCTTCAGCAGGGAAGAGACAACCACCTTCCTAGTCTTTTCTTTCCAGCTATATGCCAGCCAAACCCCAAAGGGATGGTCTGTCAGTGCTCAAAACTGTTGAGGATGATACTTGGTTATGGAAGATTTTGCTGGGTTATAATTACTGTAGTTTAGCCTTTCTTGGGCTTCTTTCATACTTAACACCTCTTTCTGCCCCGTCAGAGGGCCCCCTCGCCCACGCCCTGCCCCGGTGACTGGAGAGGCCGAAAACAAGGAAAACCATCACGAGGCCAATGCCATGAGCCAGCAGCCGCTGCGCCGCGGCTACCGGCGCCCCTACAACTACCGCCGCCGGCCGCGCCCTGCCAGCGCTCCAGCACAGGAGGGCAAAGAGGTAGGGACACCAAGCTGCTCAGAGCCACAAGCACCTCTCCTGGGAGCAAAGGCTGGGAGAATTGGGATGGTTCAGCCTGAAGAAGAGAAAGCTTCAGTGTGACCTCATTGTGGCCTCCCAGTGCCTGAAGGGAGAGATGGGGAAAGACTGTTGCAAGGGCATGGAGTGACAGGACAAGGGGGAATGAGTTAAAATTGAAAGAGTAGGTGTAGATTGGATATGAGGAAAAAAATTCTTCCCTGTGAGGGTGGTGAGGCCCTGGCACAGGTTGCCCAGAGAAGCTGTGGCTGCCCCATCCCTGGCAGTGTCCAAGGCCAGGCTGGATGGGGCTCTGAGCAACCAAGGTATCCCTGCCCATGGCAGGGGGTTGGAATGAGGTGCTCTTCAAGATCCCCTTCCAACCCAAACCATTTTATGACTCTGTGTGGCAGAGACTGAGGTTTTAAGGGGTGAATGCTCAAGACCTTCTGCCCTGTGTGAGTTTTTAATAAGTGAATTCATGTACTGGGTAAGTCTGATGACCAAATCTGATGTGCTGATGTCCTTGTCCGCTTTTTCTGACCTTCTTGGAGAATAAGCACCGTATCTTAAAAGAAACCACCAGTGGGATAGGGATTGCTTCTGGATAGTTCTTAATTGGGGGTCAGACTGTGACGACTTTTTTTTGAAGTGGAAGCAGTTGTGTTTCCCACTTCCTTAAACCTTAATTCTGTATGTAGCATGAGAGATGGATTTGAATGCTCTAGGTCTATTTCTTGAACTGTTTGAACCAGATGATTTCAGGAAACTTTTTTGCAAACACAGCTTCTACTTTATTGAGGAAAGATTTTTTCATCCAGTGTCTACTTCAGGTGTTCCCTTGACAGAATCTGCTGGGTAATACTCAATTACAGGAAATTCAAGAAAAATGAATCTCCAGAAAACACTAAAGTTTAGTGTTTGTTTTAAGACCTGGGTTATGCTGGCTGTACCACTGAATAGAGGAAGGGTGTGGAGGTCAGCCTTTTCCTATAATAAGAGTTTGTTGTGTCTCAGACAAAGGTAACTGAAACACCTGCTGAAAATCCTGCTCCAGTGACAGAGCAGAGTGGTGCTGAGTAATGTCCGGCTCCCCAGGCACCTTTACCATCGCTCAGGTAAGGAGTATGGCTAGTTCCTGTTTTCCAATGGAAGCAGTGTTGTGTATGCTCCTAGGGTTCTGGCCACATCCCCTTATGTATGGCTTGGTATTTGTGATAAGTTCTGAGAGTGCTCTACAGGCAAACCAAGATGCTGCTTTTCTCTTCTTTCTCTCCTCTGCCTCTGTGTTTGTCACAAAGTAAGTTTTGCTTTATAATTGATTTCTTTTTTTCTTGGAAGCTCTCTGATCTGTATAGTAATAGCATCTGCTGATGAGTTATTTTATTTTTGAAAGATCCTGATTATGGGCAGGATAGGCCAGTTATGCTTATCCTGCCTGTTGTAACTATCTTTTCATTTGACATCTTGCCTGTTTAATGAGAGAGTGAAACTTAAATTGCATTGCTTTTTTTAAATTTGGCTCTTCAACAGGTGTCCTAAAATACAACTCAAAAGTAACACCAAAGAAACACACAAGCAATAAATTATCAACAGTGATGACGAAAGCAAAGATTTGAAATACCAAAATGTAAAAGAAAACAAAATTTACCAGCAGCTGAGATCCAGGGAACGCCTACAAGATAGATGCATGAAGAGAGAAAGAGAGCGAGATTCAGAAAGAACAACCTCCCTAGTTTCAACAGCAACTGTGGGGCTTTTTGTTTTTTGGGGTTTTTTTCCCTAGAATTTCACTGTTTTGCTAGTACTGATTTTTTTCAATTTTTCTTTTGGTATCAAACTGAAAAGGGAAAAAAAACCAACCAAAGAACTAAAATTGAAATAAAATGCTTTTTTTATTGGATGCTGGTGCTAAACCTCCCAAGTGTGAGTTTTTTTTTTTTCTGTGCCAGTCCTGTTCACTGCAGGACATGGGGAGGACAAACTTCCGCGTTCCTTGTTAAGATCTATTTGAAACTGTGCAGCATGGGTGACGTTCCTCACAAATAAAAGTGATTTCAACTACCAAAAAACTCTGGTTTAGTGTGTTTTTTCATGTTAGCTTTTAAAATAATTCATTATTTTAATCTTGTTCCTTTGGCATTTATATGGGAAGAGAGCTGCCTCTTTAGTGTGTCCTGCTGGATGATATGTGAGCATGGTTAGGTGGATATACTTCAATACAAAACAACTTCTGCAAAGAAATCACAAAACAGAGCTATAACTTACTCTGTCCTCTCTTCTCTTCTGGCTCTAATAATGTTTAATGGTTGGATTTTCTTGTTACTGTCTTGTCGCAGGAGTTTGGGGGATGTGGAGTGAGTTCCTGGAATGGTTTTATCCTCATCTGTTTTGGTAGGCTTTTGCGTTCTGTAAACAGTAGAATCCAAGTTTTGAGACTCTTCTGCTCAAGAAGGACACTGGCTTAATAACTACCACTTTATGCAAGCTTCTGTTCTGAGTAATGTTTGACTGGCTTCTCCACTCTCTTAGTGCAAACCAGTAAAATCTCAGTACCTGTGCCACCTTGTGTTAATGAGCAAAGTACTGAGCTGTCTTGCTAACATCAGTGGTTTTCTAATATTCTTCCCTAAAACTTGGCTGTCTTCCAGGTGTTACCAGTCTACTTCCAGCTCTTGAATATGGGTGCATATCTTTTGTCCTTCATTGTCTAGTCCAGTGTTTCTCACATTCCTGTCTTGCAGTTGCTATTCCCAAACCTTAGATAAGTATGTTTGTTTCTCAAACAAATATTCCTGTTACTCTTCAGGAAATAAGCAGAGAGTACAGGGCATAATTACACACAAAAGCCCTTTGCTTCCAGCTTCTGGGAAGGTGAGGAAGGACCCTCACACCCTGTTGCCGTTGCCTTGGGGAGAGGGAGGGTAACAAGAGGCTTAGTGGTGCATGAGTTGCACTGCCTGCAGCTGATTGAATTGCAAGGGATTAGCAACCTCTAATGAGTTGTGAAGTGAAAGCCAGAGGCTTGCTTGAGGAAGAAGTTTTTACTTGGAAGATGAAGAAATACATCTGTTTTGACACAAAATAAAATGTAATAAGGTGAGGAAAATGTAAGGAATGGCACCTTTTAAAAATTCTTAAGCAGGATAGATCTTACTAGGCTTAAATTTTGTTCAGAACTAAATGCTCAGGCACATTGGGGAGAGGTTGGTAATTTCATCGTAACAGGTGCAAGATATTCATCAATACTGAAACATTACTGCAGAATTTGTCATAAAAAACTACTTGAATTGCCTTCAATAGGTATTTTTTCTTAAAGAGATTTGACAGGCTAAAGAGAATTTTCTTAATCTCTGCAAAAATGTAGGTCAGATTGGATCAAGTTAACAAAAGTACCTAACTAGCTTTTTTTTTTTTTTTTTAAATGGAAGGAGAAACTGAAGGAGAAATGCAAGGAGTGTCCTATCATTGAGTTCTCTTTGTTACTTCTGTCCTGCCTCTGTACTAAGAACGTTTGCATAAAACAAAAGCTAGTGACTGACATAACCTACTTGATCCCTCAATTCCCTGGTTATGAAAATACAAGCTTCACTCTAGCAAAGTTTAAAGCACTTACTAAAATTACATTTTTAGATGTCTTGGGCTAGTTCTAAATTGTTCCTTTACTAGGCCACTTGTGCTCTTGTTAGCTGAATTTGGCAGGAAAAAAAAAATAAAGTTGGTGCTCAATAATGAGGGTCATTTCTCTTGGCAGCTGGTGCTTATATACCTGTAAATAAGGCTATGGGTTATTTTCAGATGAGGGCTTAGTTTGAGTTTTGTTGGTTTGGTTTCTTGGAAAGACATTTAGCTCCATGGATTTTGAATTTGCAGAGCAGGTACTGTGCTGCAAAGACAGTCCCTGTGGCTTGTGGACTTTTGAGGAGGATAAAGAAAGGAAGAAGAAAGTTTTGTAGGCCTTTGTGCACTGTTTCATTTGAACATAATTGCAGTTCAAGGCACTCACAGTCTGGAGGGATACACGTCCTGTAAGCTTCTGTATCCATGGGAGGACTACACAGGTGCAAAAAATGCCTTGGAAGTGAAACATCTTCTGTTGCAGTTGGAAAAAACTTTGGAAATAAAGCCCATGCTCCATAGCTTGCTGTAAGGGTTGTGAAATCAGCTGTGCGTGTCTGACTCTGTTATTCATTGTAGCTTTTTTAGAGAGTCTCTTTGCAGATCCCGAGTTCAAAGCCATGGTCTGAGACATCATTCTGCTTTCTGCTGGATTGGCTTTTTTGGAGAACCAATGAGCCTTCAGCACCACAGTGATCCTGTAGAGAGGAAGTGCCTGCTCTGGAGTTGTAGGGAAAAGCAGCTGCACGAGCCAAGTGGCAGTGGGATCCTTGCTCAGTGTAAAGGGGATGAGAAGATTTTGGAAGCTATGTCAAACAATTGGTGGCTTGAACTCTCTGAGCTGTTTGCAATAGTGGAGCAAGGCTGCTGTGATTGAAATTTGAGTCCTAGAGCAGGACAATGATGTACTGAGCAGACAATGGATCTTGATGACTTAATACCACCAGCTGATGAGATGAATAATTAATATCTTAAGGTTTTAAAATGTCACAGAAATTACTCAGGGCTTCATTATATTTCCTGACTAATGTCAAAATATAGCCGAACTTTGAAGAATAATGTAAGTTTTGACTTGTAAATGGTGACTTTAGTAGGACCACAAAGGTCCTTACAATTCATCAATTATACACTGCCACTTTCATGCCAGTAGTGCCTATGTACAGTTCTTGTTCAGAAAAAACCCACATTATTTTAATAGTATGTGTAAATAGAGGTGTTACAGATTCAATTTCAGGAAAAATTGCTGCAAGAATCTGGACTGAAATTTTGAAACTGCTAAAAGGTAAAACAGCTCGTATGGACTCCTGAGCCTTTCTGAGATAACCTGAAGTGGGGCTATAATAAAGAACTAGAGAGCAGTAGTAGTAAATGAAATAAATATTCTAAACAGAGCTGTAGGTCATGTCCTGACCAGGTCAAGATGCCCGAGTGGATGTGTGAAATGTTCACATTTCAGCCCCGTTTCAGTTGTTTTACACTGGAGAGAAGGGCAGAGTTTCAACCATCAGAATTTCCATCAGAATTATACAGGAAGCTCTGTGTAAGTCTCATGTTTCTTGGTAAAAAAATTAATGGAAACTCCAAAACAGAGTATTGAGAGTATGTGTGGCTCCATTTGAGGGCTCTTGGGCATCACTTGCCACAGGTGCGGTGCATAACTAAGATCAATAAATTCTGCTGTGACATGGATGGTAAAAGCATTGCACTGTTACACAGCACACGACTGCTGACACTTTTCATCACAGAAAACGGGGGCTGGGGAATTAAGAGATGGCAGCAATCCAGTTTACTGGTACAGTTACGTGAGCACTAGATGGGGCTGTTGCTCCACATAATTTTCTGAAAATTCACGGGCACACCCCTGTGACAGGAAATAAAGGTGCTACAATGTGGGCTATCTGGGCTCTGCTGCAGGCTCTAGGGGGGCTGAAATGGGGTAGATGGTGAATAATAACCCAATAAATGAAGAAATTCAACCTTAAATTAAAAAAACCCAACAAAGTAAAAGTATAAATAACTTGCTGTATAGCTTTTCTAGGAATAAGCACTGCTGCCTATCCCTAACTTTCCTCTCGTAATCATCACATAACTGGGAAGAAAATCTTGGGGAGAAGTGAAGACCTACCCACTGGAAATTCAAGTGTGGCGTTCAAAGTTTGTTCTTTACCATTTGTACCTCTGTAAATACTTGGTGCCATTAAAAAAAGAAACAAAGTTAAATTGCTTCCATATTTTTTACTTCAGTGTGGATAAACATTCTGTCTGAATTTAGTTCCACCAATCTCAAAGAAATACACAGTCTAAAAATTGCCAAACTTTTAGAGATCATTTATATGTGATTTAAATCATTAAATACCTCTTCAGAGGAGATGGAGATACTCTCACTTGCTACATGGTACTTACTTTCTAGTTAAAAGAGACTGATTTTAATGAAAGGGAAGATCCTTAAAACTTGTTGCACTGATTTCCATCTCAGATAAATTACTCATTTATGTATAACCACAAGCCATGAGGTAGTGCTCTTAATCCACATCCTGACTAAAAAAGTAATTTTTTTGTCCTTTTCTCATATTGCATAGTAAGAACATATGGAGAGAAGCACGTTTTATAACATGGTTAGTTTGGTTTCTGCAGCAATGCCACCACACACACTGCAGTCTATAATGGTACAAATTTTTTAATTCAGTAAGTCATGCCACCTTCCGAGGGTTTGAGAAGAACAATCTTTCTGGGGAAACCAGTTCAAAGAAATGGTTAAAAATCTAATGGAAGAAAATGAAACACGTGCAGATGATCTATCTAAATAATAAAGCTATGTAATTGAACACCTAGATGATCCCAAATAAAACCAACACAGTCTATCTGCAAATCTAGAATTTCACCTGCTTTTCATTTGGAAAAACAAGCAATTCTTCAGTGTTCTTTGAAAGGCATGGGCTGGTGCAATGGCACTGTGATAGTCCTCTACAGCACCCCTGCTCCCCATCCCCCCAGCTTGTTCAGGTCTCAAAGAATTCACTCCAGACCATGGAGTGAGTATGATCTTCCAGGGAAAAGGACAGAGGGTGTGTAAATTGTGAGTGCAAACACTACAGGGATTACTGATGGGCATCATAGGAATACAGACATTGCTGCCTTTTACCCTCAACAATACAAAGCTGTATGTGTAATCTCGTTAAAATACTTCCACAGATGTACACAAATAAGTAGTTCTTAGCAAGAGGAAAGCCAATCCATTTCCCACAGTGGCTGGGAAACCTCCACAGCTGGAAGGAAAAAAGACCTAAGGGATTTTCCAAGAGTTGTTGTTCTGCCAGTGTGACCAAATTCAGTTTATTCCTTTTTTTGCCCTTCACCTCTAGATTCCATCAGCACCTCTTGCCTTTTCTTCTCCATGTGCTCTTTGCACCTCAGGAAGGCATCTTCCAAGTGCTGCATGGTGGTGGTCAGGGCTGGGTTGGTCCGGATGGCTGTGCAGTCATAGACTATCTGGGTTGCCCACACTGCAAACACAACAGGTATTACTAAACCAGGAATTCTGGCCAGAAAAAAAGCAATGGCTGATTCAATACACAAAATTAATTATTATCAGTTCAGATCTCAGAGAAGACTGTAAGATAAAATGCAAACTGCCTGCAGTAATACTCAAGACTAAATAGACTGTTCAGTATTACTTCTTTATAAATACCTCAAAATACTCCATAATGGAAGTATACTGATGTAAATTACAAAAGGGGGATGGACACTTCACCTAAAAATCACAAGCAGATAATCAAATAGAAAGAGTCAAGAGACTGTTGTAAAATATATGAATATTATATAAGGAACCCTCTCTCCAGACCAGTTACAGCTTGGGTTAGATGAGGAAGAGTAAGATCAAGGAGACTGCAACATAGAGATGAAATATTTTACGGGCAACTTAAGTAATGAAATTGATCTTGAAATAATGAATAACTTAAATAATGAAATTGATTTTGAAATAATGAGTATCTGATAAAGCTGAGCAAATAGTTTTAGCACTTATGTGCTAAACTTATGTACACTTATGTACATTCCCTCTTATTTTACCAAGAATTCACTGTAGTGCACTGACCTGGGAGGTGGTATGTATCAATTTTTGAGAACTAAGTCTCATTTTATATACTGTATTTTAATAATTGTACATAAAACACCTTAGTAGTGTTTCTGTTTTTAACCAACACTCTGAACTGCTTAAGCATCCATCACCTATCGATTTTTCGTTCTGAGCCATCTGAACCATCTAAATTATTTGCATACTTTTTCACAATTAAGAACAAGGGCATTAGTTGATGGTGATTGTCTTCATTTACGTTTCTATCACACAGAAGTTTACGGAAGAAATATAAAAAAAAAATCTTCAGTATCTTTAGTACAAAAATCTATGTCATTCTTAATAAAGACCTGCACCTGTTAGATTTTCCATTTTCTCCAGAAGTTCCTCTATGCTCTTTTTAAAGTTCTCCCTCGTCTTTCCATCATCGTTTCCTTGCTGAAATTCTGATTCAGCCATCTATAAGGAAACCAAGAATTTCCTACTTTATTTTACTCTAAAATGAGTTGATTTTCACAGTTGAGACAAAGTAACATTGCAATAAAAAATAAAAATAAGCATATACATTTTAGATTTACAAGTGAATTCAGCAAGAATCTGACCTTAAGGCTACTGGTCATCACCTGTATGCTGCATATTATTTTCAATCTCTTTTGAAATTAATTTAAGTAGAAAGAATTAGCTCAAATATGCTGTGCTTGTGCCAAATAAAGATTTTTTGTATCAGTAATAACAGATCATTTTGTCAAACCCTTCAGTAGCAAACTTCATTACCCTGTTACAGTTGTCTTCCAGCTTCTCTCCCAAATACTCTGACCCAGGGCAACTCCTAATTTTCTAAGTTATTTGTAAAATCCCCATTTGTAACCAGTATTTATTTCACAATTGCAGGCTCCAGCCAGGTTAAGTGCAAACACTAAGTTCTGTCACCATACAGGCAGATAAGTGATTATGATTCCCTAACCTCTGTTTAGTTGTAGGGGTGAAATTCTAGGATGTAAAAATGCTTGGGGCAAAAATAAAGTTTAGAACCTCAGTGTTCACCGAAAATGTGACGCAAAGCATTGCCTTTAATTTCCTATTCTGAAAACCACCGATGGATGGGACAGAACTATGAAGAAGGAAATGGAAGAACTTCAGTGTGGCGCCTTTATCCATCACACTGCGTAGTTTTTATCCTATGATTCCTCAGACTCAGTGGGCATCTGTTTTCCGGGTTTTATTCCCGATGCGTGCGGAAGGAATGCGACGGGCGGTTTGTAATGGCTTGACAGGATTTTAAACCGGTGCCAAACCTCAGACGCTGGGTGCTCTTCATACAACGAGGTAAAACTAAGGTTAACTGGGCAGCCCCTTCCCCGGAGCCCTTGGAGAGCCCACGCCCCGCTGCTGTCCCCCACCACGGGCACCCTTCGGCCGTGGCCAGGGCCGCGTCCCCCGCAGCAGCGGCGGCGCCGCCGCCCGCCCTCACGGACAGAGCGGGCGGTAACGGGACACTAAACCCCGCCCGCCGGCCGTGCCGTCCCTCCCGCCCGCTCCGCCCTCGAGCTCGCGGGCTCGGTTGATTCTGTGTTTTACGAAAACAAGCGCTCGGGAGAGCTCGGCGGCCCCGCGGCGCCGGGCTGTGCCTGTGTCCTGGCACCGTGTGCCGGCTCCGCGTCCCTCCTGCCCCTCGCTTCCAGCGCCGCCGTGGCCGGCTCTGTGCGGCATCACGGACCGAGCCGTGTGTGTGGTTTGGGTGGTTTCTACGTGTGTAATAGCTGTCCTGGAGATAAAGGGGATGGTTATGTTAATAAAACTGCCAGTCAGCTGCCTTTCAGTGTGCTTAATCATAAGGAAAAGGCAGAGACGGATAGAGAATGTCAAACAGGACCACGCCGGTCTCCCGCGCCTCCGGGGCCGGGCCGGGTATCGCCGCGTCCCCTCGGCCCCTGCCCGGCCGGGCGCTCGCCGCCAGCGGCCGCAGCAGAGAAGGTAAAGTCCTCCCTGCCCACGGCCCCGCCTGCAGCACGGACCGGCCCCGCCTGCAGCACGGACCGGCCCCGGCCCCGGCCCCGGCCCCGGCCCCGGCCCCGCACCGCCCCCGAGCCGCAGGAGCTGAAGCCGTGGCGGGACCGGCCGCTCCCGCTGGGCCGTGGTGGTTTCAGGAGCTTTCCTGAAAGTAACGCCGAAGGTACATGTTAACCCCTAAGTTTGAAAGCTGGGTGGTGTTTCTGCTGCTTTTCTCAGGGAGTCTCGCCCCGCCTTCAGGATAGAGGGAGGTGTCAGAGCAAGGTCGGCAATAACAGCACAGGGAGCAAGCGTGTTCACAGCTGAAGAGAGTAGGTTTATATTAGATAGAAAGAAAAAAATACTTGGCAGTGAGGATGGTGAGACATTGGAACAGGTTGCCTTGAGAAAGTTGTGGATGCCCATCCCTGGAAGTGTTCAGGGTCAGGCTGTATGGACAAGTGGAAAGTGTCTCTGCCCACGGCAGGGGGGTTGAAACTGGATGGTCTTTAAAATTCCCTTCTCAAATTCTTCTGTGATTCTATGATCTTTGCTTCCACGAAAAAAAAAAATACTGGAGAAGGTGTTTGCAGGACTAGGCAAAACCAGGTTAGAAATCTTCTGGAGAAAAAGCAACGAGACTCAAAAGTTTGTCAAGAGTCTGCTGATACTAGGAATTATCTGGTTTATAGCAGAGTGAGGATTAAGTCCCATTTCTGAATTGTCCATGCTCCAAGTCATGTCTCATTCCAGATCAATATCCAAACCTTGAATGGTTTGGGCTGTCTCTTGTTCTCCTTTTTCATCCACACAAACACAAACTTAGTCCTGTTTTTAAATTACTTGGTATATTAGTATTCTCATTATACAGCAAACTTGCTCATCACTTAGCAACCACCACTCATTTCACTGCCAACTGAGTAGCTGGTTTGAAGATAAGAATCCGTCTTCAAAATAAACAAAAGTATTTATTCACCCAAGTCGAATGAATGCTGTATAATTTATCATAGAGCATTGTGTTGCTAAAGTTTTGCAGGAGTTCAAAAGCAGTTGAGTAAAATCTGTGAATAGAGGAAGTGCTAGCGAATTACTGGACCTTCAGCTGGCTGATGAAGATTGATGCCTAATCACTAGGTCATTTCAGTTTTCTACTTTGTTTCTTTTCATATAGTGCTACCTTTGGAAATTTTAAGTAACAAATGCTGCAGGAATGAACTGAAAAATCACAATAGAATTGCCATTAAAAAAAAAAATAGGCTTGTAATTTTTCATGATTAAGAAAACCTGCTACCTTGAGAGGCAAAGGTCATGAGGCAAAACAGAGACTTGGGATAATGATAAGAGGTTTTTTTCACTTTTAGATTATTCCTTTACTGTGCCATGTTGTGCTTATCTGCAGAAACTACATCAAGGATGTTTGTCACAGAAAAGTCCTGCCCTTCCTCCCCATGGCCCCTTTCCCAGCCACATTTTGTTCTTTCTCACAGTGGGTTCTTACCAACAATTCTTGGTATTAGCCACAATCCTTGGCCGGCTCTGCAGCCATCTGGCTGTTGCTGTTTGTGACTTACACATTAGCCCCTTATCTTCTGGGTTTTTGCCCTTATGGGCTTAAGCTGACCAAAAGATCACTCACAGTCTATCAGCTATAAGCCACAGTTTTAAGTCTTATATTAGAATGTGAAAGTAAGTCAAGAACTTTACTGCTTAATCCCAGAACCCCATCTTGAGGTTATGGTGCAGCAGCTGTGTGTGGTTAGGATGGTTTGTAGGTGTGCTGTAGCTGTCCTGGAGATAAAGGGGATGGTTATGTTAATAAGACTGCCAGTCTGCTGCCTTTCAGTGTGCTTAATCATAAGGAAAAAGCAGAGAAGGATAGAGGATGTTAAACAGGCAATGTTTTCTTTGTGGATGCACATACAACACAAGACGAAGCAGGAAAAGTCTGTTTTTCACAGGACAATAAATGCCTTTTGTCACTTTACTAAACAGGGGGAAAGGCTTGTTGATGAATGAGGAAGATTATATAGGCCGAAGCTTGAACTCCGAACCATTAAAATACCTTATCCAACCAGTCAGACTGGGAGCACAACTGAGGGACTGGTGGGGGAAATTAAAAGCAGCAGCCATTGCTGCTTTTGCATATGCTTACCCTGAATATTTAACCCTTTGCCTTTCACACTCTCTTCCACAGTAGGGAGGTGTAGAAACTGAAAGAAGGGGAAGATTTTCAGTTGTCATATTTTTAAACAGGAATCTGAATAGGTTTTCCCAGGTGCCCTTGAGGAAGGTGCCTGTGGAGTGTAACTCATTTGAATGAGGAACTGTTATTTGCATTTTACCTACTGTTTAGTGGAGAATGAGGTGTAAGACACATCCCCTGCTCCTTCTTGGAGGAAATACTGCAGAGTCAATGCAGGTTAGTACCAGAATGGGAGGGAAGCTGAAGCCAGACTCTAAACCTACACTCTGCACCTGAAGTGATCTTTCTAATCTGAGAAAATATTTAGTCTAGAAGATGTCTCTCCTGGTTTCTCAGGCGATAAAAATCCATATCACAGGACTATTTCACTGATGCTATTTTGCCCACTCTTGCCAGTCTCTGTAGAGAGATCAAAGCAATGAAGAAATCACTCCTGGTTTTCACCATTTTGCACACATGGGTAGTAAATGCCAGCCAGAAGAATAATGCTAAGGAGAAGTCTCTCTTAAATTAACTATTGTCTTTTGATACCCAAACTATTGATGGTTCCACAGCTAAAATTTTCCCCACAACAACATGATTATATGCAGCACCAAAATGTTAAGAGGAGTAGGTGAGTTTGGCTAAAACAGTTGGCAGAGATCACACCATCTGCTGCATCTTCCCAAAGCCACATGCATCGAGTTGCTGACTGTGAAATAAAGTTTGTCTCTCAACATGAGAATGTTGCTACTCTTGAAATGCAACTGCCTCTAACTCCTATGAAGTAGGTAAGCAAATAATCTTGTGGAGACTCATATAACCAGGACTCATGAATTGAAAACTCTTAACACAAGATTTATCAGTGATAGGGGAGGGCAGGCCAACAGCTGGGACTTGCATGCATGGGTTAGTTGGGAAGAAAGCCCCCAGAACTAAAATGCTGAGATGCAATGAAGATTATACCCTCTGGCTGCTGAGGATACCAGCAGAGCACAGTGGAGACCCCAAGGGCATCGTGGCCAGTAAAAGGTCACAGGAAAATTCAGGAATATTGTCCAGTCTGGTTGGGGAGCTCAGGATGGTGTGAGGAAAGGGCAGGGGGAAGCTGATGACAGGGCTCCAGCCATTTTCCAAAATGCTGGCAGAATGCATGGACAGCCTGAGCAGGAGGGACACCAAGGGGCAAGGCAGAATGTGAAAAAACCCTGTGTTCCTGCTCTCTGCTGTAGTGTGTTTTGCTAATTGTTAGTCTTGTATCTCTTTCTTCATTTGCACACTGTGTTCCCAATGGAAGACTTTTTCAGCGTCTGGAGTCCTGGGGGTTTTGTACAGATTTTCTGTTCCAAGAGCCCATTTTTTTCCAACATGAACCTGTAACCAGAAGTGTATGAATTCTGTTTATTACATAACCTATCCTTCTTGGTCTGTTTTGGTCTGCCTTTCAAATTCCACTGCAGGTGTGTGCCCGAGGGCTCCTTGCTGTGCCTGTCTCTGTAGTCAGCCCATGAGCAGCTGGTGTGTGGAAGCCAGGCAGACCCGTTCTGCAAGTGTGTGCCTTCCTGTCAGCTGTGTGTTGGACATCCCTGGGGAGACAGCTGAGAAGACCTAGAGAAGCAAAGAACTGAAGCTGGGCGGGACTGGAGTAGAAAAATCAGTGAGGAGGAACTTAGTCATAAGAATTACAGCCGTTCCAAGGTAATCATCAGCGTTATTGGGAGTGGCCTCACAAACTGGGAACTCGCAGCAGGAGAAGACAACTGCAGGGCAAGGGAAGTGGTGTCATTCAGGTAAGTGAGAGAAAGCACTTCTGGAGGATCAAACCATGAATATTTATTTTTTAAAAGACTTTCATTAACATAAATGTGATCTGAATTAGAAGGTAGCTGTACTGTAAAGTCTGTGTGTCTGTGTATGTGTGCATGTACATATGTGCCTGTGCTTACTGCTTGTAGTGAAGCTGCTTATAGTAATTTCTGTGATCATAATGGTATTGGGGTTTTGAGAAAAAAATAAAAGAGGGATGTCCTGTACATGCTGGCTGATTTGATTGAAATAGCTCATAGGCATTTTTTAAAGAGGAAGACGTTAACAAGATAATTAAGTTTTGTAAAAATTAGTCTCAGTTCACTGAAACAGGGTGATGCTATGCATTTGTGTATAAATATGTCCAGTCTTTAGTTAAGTAATACATGCCTAGGGCTGAATTCAAGACTAATTACCATTTTACTCCCATCACTGTTGCTTGATTATAGGGCAGTGAACTCCAACCTGAGGTGGTGCAGATATCTAGATTTTCCTGTATTTACCTGTGTGTGCATGAGCTACTGATTAAATTATAAACAAAATCTGTGTTAAATCCACCAAGAAACATCCAGAACTTGGGAGACTGAAACTAAAGTTGTTTACACAGCTTCAAGTGGCTGTGAATTTATGAAAGCAGATTTTTGTTGGATTTCTTAAGCCATTAAGCAGCAATGTGATGTCATGCAATATTGTTATCACACAGTAGGTTTTGCACAATAAGAGCTATATGTATGCATGGTCCTTTGGAAAAAAAAGTCCTTCATTCTTCTCACGTTCTGTCACAGTTTTTCAGAATTTCTGTATTTGTGCTGGGGTATGATACAGGCTTAGTCCAGGCAGCTACCAGCTAAATCAGAGATCAGTCAGCAGGGAGACATTTTCAAAAGTAGAGTATGATTTTGACTTCTTAAAAGGAAGCCATAGGTGAGAGTGTGCTGTTGAAAGTTTGGCCTCTAGACTTTTAACAGCCCACTCATTAAGGGCTTCAGCTTAATGTATTCCTCAGGGGTTTTTTATCATTTTGATTTATTCTGCAGATTACTTGTGAGGAATTACTTTCGGTGGCCTTAACTCAGTGGGAGTGATCAAGATGGATGTTAATTTTCCAGAAACTGTAGTAGGCCATGTCTGTATTAGAAGAAATATTTTTGTCTTAATCTCCATTCAGCTTCTGTACTATTTCACACTTCTGTACTTAGATTTCCTTGTGCAGCACAAATAAATTAATTTTTTTACATGATCTGAGTTTAAGCAAAACCTAGCACCGTAAGAACCCGCATATCTCCACTGAGATGAAATGGTGCCAGTTAGGACTAACATTTTTAGCATAAAAGCACAGCAGCACTGAGTCCTCCTGAATCGTTTCTCAGTGCAGTAGTGACTGTTAACTTTGCCTGTTTTTTCTGCTATATTGAAAAGGAGCCAAGTTTGCCCTAAGTAACCACCTGCTCAAATAGCAGCATGGGCCTCATTATTTGCTGTTTTCTCCATGGTCTAGCTTTTCCAAAGTGGTCAGGCTAATTTTCTTTCACTCCCTTATTATGCCTCTGTAGCAGCTAGCATAGGTTTGATACTCAAATTTTTGGACCAATCTTGTGTCTCTGTATGTGATTTTTGAAACACTTTGTTTTCTTACAGGGTGTTACAGCTACCAGCTGTTTCAAAAGTGAGTTATACTACTAAGTCTTTATAGCTGAGACCTTCTTTACAAGGACAGAAGTGACTCTGGTGTGGCTGGTCAGAATTTCCCATTCTCACAGTTGAAGATGCTGCTTGGTACCCACATGTGCCTTGCAGTGAGAGATGAGATGACTCCAGGGGCCAGGAAAACCTTGCAAAGATGTCGTGGTCTGCCAGGCTGCTGGAAATAGTCACTAAGGTCTTCTGCAGGCAGAAGAGACAGAATATGTAGTCTAACAAATGCATGGCTGAAACCTGTCAGGCTCGTTTTTTATTTGGTTTGAATGCTGCTTTTAGTAAACAGTGGACATGGCAGGGGAAAAAAAAATCTCTTTTTCACTGTTTGCTTTACAATGGTGCTTTGCTTCTCCCTCTTCCCTCACATTCAATGTCCACAACCTGCCACACCTGGTGGTTTCCTGCTGTTTTGGCTCCTGCAATTCCCTGGTAGCTCCTCTCCCTTCCCACTGCACAGCCAGCACAGTACGCTTGTGCAGAGCAGTTGACAAAGCCTTGACTGTTGACCGTGTTCAAAGGTCAGATAAAAGAGGAGGGAAATAATAAAAGCAGCAGTGAAATGCTAACTGGAAAAGCTGGAGAGCAAGGTTCTGCCACTGCAAGAAATTAAGTAGAAGACATCATGTTTAAGGATTTATTTTGTCTTTTATCAGTCAGGCAGTGTGGGACTGAAGTTACTGAATTACTCAGCTGCTCTTTATGTGCCTGTAGCTGTGTTACAGCTGGTCCTCACAATTAGTGCATGAAAAACAAGTGTAAGAGTATTTTTGTAATAAAGTGGTGTGTAGTTAATGTGGGACAGGATGTCTGGAGAAATAACTACATTAATTCCATATCAGCTCATAGCACTTTTTAAAGGGTCTAATGAAGATCCAAATTAATCTTAGCCTATATTTTTGTCATATAAAATTAATCAGCTGTTTCTTTAGACCTTTAGCTAATCATTACACAAGGCTTTAGACGTTTGCACTGATGATGGGAACTGCTGGTAGCCGCAAGTCAGACATCTTCAGTGGCAAAACTGTGTATTTGCTGTGAATATGGACAACTTACTCTCCTGAACATGGCAGGAGCAAACAGCAGGCAGCTTCTGTGTGGGCAGTATTCAAGCTGTCTGTTCCCATATATTCCATGGGCATATAAGTCTTGATATTTTTCTTTTCAGTCTTCACCACAATGTTTGTCACTCAGGCTTCTTAAGTCTTAGTCCTGGCACTTTAAATAGGATAATTTGAGCCTGATGGGAACTTCAAGGCCATAAAATGTGAGAGAGGATTGATTATTTTAGGGCAGATCACCTTCCTGGTTCAGTTTACCACACTGCCATGTGAATGCTTCTGCTATTGCTAAGGGGACAGTATACATGTGAGAATGAATGACAGAGGACTGGAAAAATCATGGTAAGGCTTCTGCTGGCACAGAGTGCCTGTGGATCTGTGCTGACACAGGGAGTGGTTTCACAGTGCAGCTTTAGATGAATTAGCCATTCACCCCTGACTAATACTGACCACTAAAATGGCAGGAAATCACCATGGCAAAAGAGCAGTGAATTTTTCCTGCTGGGTTAGTGGTTTGAATCAGTTTACCATGTGATGAATTGCACAACTGAGAGCAAAACAAGCAATGAGAAGACAGCAGAGAGAAGAGATAATCCCTTCTTTTGGTATTGGTGAGCACTTAATTCAGCTCAGCTACATTCACATTCAGTATTTGGGCTTCCCGAACTGGTTTAAGCAGCCTTCACAGCTGCCATCTTCTAGCTGCTTATTCCTGTCCCTCTGTTGCCCTCTGTGCTTTGTCTCAATTGCCAGGGCAGCAGAACAGCTTGGCAAGCAAACGTGAGTGGAAACAAAATGCCACCTTTCCCCAGGTGTTCATCCTGTTGGCAAATGTGTGCAGAGGAGCAGTGTTGGTGTGGGGCAGGTATGGGGGCTGATTAACCTGTCCCTGCTGCCGGGCTGTGGCACTGCTGTGCCACATGCAGTGCACCAAGTAGTCTGCTGGGAGCAGTTTGCAAATGCTGGTGACTGCAGTTTAACTTCTGCTAAGGTTTTGCTTTGTACTTCCCATTGTCTAAGAGCAGCGGCTTCTGCTATTTTTAGGTACCATGATCTTTGTTGTGTATTTGGCTTGGACATCAGGCTTTGGGTTCAGGTTGAAGGTCAGAAGGCTCTGCAGAGGGATCTGGACAGGCTGGATCCATGGGCCCAGGCCAGTGATTTGAGGGTCAACAAGGCCAGGTCCTGGGTCCTGCCCTTGGGTCACACCAACCCCCTGCAGCTCCAGGCTGGGGCAGAGGGGCTGGAAAGCTGGGAAAGGCCCTGGGGCTGCTGGGGACAGCGGCTGGACATGAGCCCAGGTGTGCCCAGGGGGCCAAGAGGCCAATGGCACCTGGGCTGTGCCAGCCATGGGGTGGCAGCAGGGCCGGGGCAGTGACTGTCCCCTGTGCTGGGCACTGCTGGGGCCACACCTCAGATCCTGGGGCAGCTCTGGGCCCCTCCGGACAAGAAAGACATTGAGGGGCTGGAGCGTGTCCAGAGAAGGGAACGGAGCTGGGGAAGGGGCTGGAGCAGCAGGAGGGGCTGAGGGAGCTGGGAAAGGGGCTCAGCCTGGAGCAAAGGAGGCTCAGGGGGGACCTTCTGGCTCTGCACAACTCCCTGACAGGAGGGGCAGCCGGGGGGGTCGGGCTCTGCTCCCGTGGAACACGGGACAGGAGGAGAGGAAACAGCCTCAAATTGTGTCAGGAGATATTTATATTAGGAAAAATTTCTTTGCTGAGAGTCATTCAGCATTGGGATAGGCTGCCCAGTGAAGCTGGTGGAGTCAGCATCCCTGAAAATGTACAAGAAACCTGTGGATGGGGCACATGAGGACATGGTTTAGTAGTGAACGTGGTGGTGGTGCTGGGCTGACTTTTGGACTTTGTGATTTTAATGGTCTTTTCCAACCTTAATGATTCTATGGTTCTAGGAATTCCAGTGAGTGGAATTCAGTCTGGGTAAGAGGGTATTAAAAAAACCAGTGGAATAAATAAGCTGACATTCAGTTGAAATTGCACAAATTCTCTAATGCAAATTCTAAATTGGAGTAACACAGTGTATGTGTGCACATGATCTAGACAGCACTGATTTTGGTACAGTGTAACACACAGGCAAGGAAAATCAGAATGCCAGTGAGGTACAGGTTTTGAACCTTTTAAGGTATTTTTGCCCCCTCCACTGGCTTGGTGCTGGAAATCTGTCTTCATCTAATAAAATAACTAGTTGAGCACTGTCAGTAGTCCTGCTCTGTGTTGAGTATGCACATGAACGTGTTAGTTCCGCATAACTTTCATGTGTCTCCCATTGCAAAAAATATTCAATGTATTACGTGAGTTCTGTGGATTTCTCAGTTACCATTCTCGTTGTGAGGATAGAAATGTAAGAGCTGCAATAACGTGACTTAAAAACGTAAGTTGCAGAAACAGCCTAGTACAGGAATTTATTTGCTCTTGACCTGAAAAGTAGCTCTGAAAGGTACTTCAGAATTATCTTACTGAGTACAACTTCTTTTTCTGCTTGCTGAGTTTTGCAAGAGGACAGACACATAGTGTAAATGGGCTTCTCTAGTCAAGTTTTTCCAGTGATAACACCTCCACAAGCAAAAGCAGCAGTAGGAGTGCCAGGGCAAATAAAGTGCCAATGGCTGCCAGTGTTTTCATTCCTGGATCCCATAGTTCTGCCCTGAGTGTGGTTGGAAAACATGGGTGCCACCCACTGGCATCACTGCTGGGAGGTGTATAAAGGAGTAGGGAGGAATCCTTTTTACAGACAGGGACCAGTGTAGACATGGCTGCTGTGTCAGAGCTTTTTCACATGGATCTTTGCTGCTCTCTCTGTAAGCACAAACTGCAGTGTGTGTGCTTCTGTGTGCCTGTGCATGCAGGGTGTTTAAATGCTAGTGTGCATTTCTGGTAAGCACCTGTACAAAGCCATTAGCAAGTTTTAAGATGGAGCTTGGACTGTTCATGACTTAGATTATACAATATGATTGCTGGCTAATGGTCCTAAAGTCTGTGTGTACCTGAGAATGAAGGAAGCCAGGACTGCTCCTGTGTATTTGTGTCTAAGTGTGTGTGTGTGTTAGAGGTGAGGTGGGTTATTTTAGTGTGCTTGCTTTCAGAGTGTACCTGAAAAACTTGATATTATTGCTGGGTTATTACTCCTTTGACTGGATTCATGGTGTAGCCACACTTTGGAACCAGGTAAATTTGCTAGCATATTAAGAATGAAATTAAAAAAAAAAAGGAAACAGACTTTTTGTGATACCTTAAAGCACAGATATATTCTGTTTTCCTCTACTGCCTCTGTTGTGCAGCTGGTAAAGAATAATTTCACTCATTAATTTTAAGCATGAGAACAAACTCTGTTAAATGTTTAATCACCAAATTCCATAAAAATCAATGCCCTATATTTGCCACTGAGGTTAATTGCCTTAAACTTACAGCTGAAAACAAAATAGGTACTTACAGGGTAAAAGTCACAATTCCTATAAAATATTCTAGATGATACTGTTTGCGAAGCTGTTAAGTCTTAAATTTTAGCAATGTTTGTAAGAATCAGTGACTGAACAAGGTGCATGCTTGCATCTGGATTTTCAGCTGCAAATGCAAAAGAGTTGCAGATGTTGTGCTTCAGAATACCTACAGATGTGGCAGTGCTCAGAAGTTGGTACCAGAGAACCCTAATGACAACTCTTTTTTCTCCTTCTCTTTGTGCAGCAACAGTAGGAGTTGTGGCAAGGACTGTAGTCAAGAATGACCTCTTCTATGCATGCTGCTGATCTGTTCACTTGTAATGGACCAGAAGATAAAATGCTGAGCCATTCTGGCATCTAAAAAGTGTGTTAGCTAGGAGTGTATTAGCTGTTCTTTAAATGTAATTAGGTTTGTAACTATGGATTTTTGTACATATGCCATTTAGGCCTAGGGGTCCTCATTTGTTTATGAAGTGCTGTAGAACAAGCTTATCCCTAAATGCTCTGTAGTCATGCAGTGCATCATCCATAGGATGTGATAGTGGATGTCCTGTGCCATTCTCTAAACCTCCAAATCCCAGTGCTGCTTCATGCAACGACTGATTGTAAGGGGCAGAAAGCTCCATATTCGCTTCACTTGTTGTTTCATCATCATCCTTTCTCCCAATAAATTTTGTTGCTATTCTTTACGTCTGTGCAGGAGGTGGGGATTGGAGACCTGCTTGTTTTTAATTGATCATGGCAGGGGACATGAAAAGACTCTCACGGATGCTGTTGGAGTGCAATAGCAATGACAGGCTATGTGGTAAGATTCACACATTCCTTTAGTAAGCTTTCACATGCTGGACAGGAAGGCCAGCCTCACTAAGTGTACCAAGCCCTTTCTTCTCCTCCACCTGCACCCCAGTCCACACAGAAGGACTTGATGGCACTTTCCCTGCATTGTGTTTCAGGGGAGAAATGTTTATGGGGATGCAGGCTCTGTGGCAGGATTCATCTCACATAATTTCAGCCATTTTAGAGAATTTCTACTTTGAATGAGGTGTACAGCAGTCATTAAAGATTCCCTGCAGCTTTCCAAAGGACCAGTTTTGTGAGATTTTGATTTCGCTACTTTCTGCCATCTTTGGGAACTGAAAAAATGGTCTTGACCACCTCCACATCTGGGGGACATGAGAAAGATAGTTACCTTCACAAGCCTTGCTAATTGCAATGTCTTTCAGTCAAATTCCAAAGGTGACCACTCTGTTTCCTTTAAAATGCTCCGTGTAATTTTACTGGAAGGAGCTGGAGCTGTAATTGCACATGTATTTGTGATGACATAGCAATATCCAGCCCTTCCCATCTCCCTGCTGTCCTGCTGCCAGTGCCGTTTCTGTTTCACTGGTGTATGGTACTTCAAATGGCTGCAATTTCTGGCCTCCATATTAAGGCATCTAAATGAGTGACCTTAGGTGTGGGAGTCAGTGATTTCATGCAGTTTAGGTACTCAGCACCTTTGAAAAATAGGGTGGCAGCACTAACAGTGTCCAGTTGCTATCCCAAGGAGCAGAGGAGGGAACACACACTTTTGGTGTTGAAAGTTACTGAAATGGATTGTTGCTGCATGGTTATACAGAACCAATGTGCTGCTTATTCCTTGGTTTTGCATTTTCTTTCTCTGCTGCTAGTTGTGCGTGAATATCAAACGGAAGTGATCGTTGTCCCAGTTCTCCTGGTGGGACTTTTTGTCATTGTGCTCACTGTAATCCTGTGGCTCCACTGCCGCGGCCTGCGAGCAAAGCAGGAGCAATCAGCACCAGCTGGAACACAAGGTAAAAAAAGTGGTTTTCAACCAGAGGAAAGAGTAGTGGTTTCGCTGGCTAGAAGTCAATTCCATTTCCCCATTGCTTGAGCTGTTAGGCAAAACCATTTATGAGGATCCTGAGTGGTATTCAGCAATCCAGTAAATATTAGAAAAATTGGGAACCCTGATTTATTCCACTTTGCAGCAACAGTAGTGGAATCTGTAGTATAGATGGATCTGAGAAAATTGAAAGCAACATACAATGTAGGCTGTTTGATGTGCTGTGGTAGCATCACAAGAGCTGCAAAGTGTATTTATGTAACAGCTTCCTGGAGGCTGCTGCAAGGAGAGTTTTACTGGGGTAGTTATGAATGATAGTAATTTTGATGTAGATCATACCTAGTTAATCCATTTTCTATACTGCCATTTAAGAAATTTAATTTCAAACTGCTGTCTCCCTCTTCCTATGGAGACAACATGAAGTAGAACAGGGACTGGTGAAGAGGTAGGGGAAGGTTTGTTGATACATACGTGGCTGTGTGGAAATGAAAATACAGTTCTGAATTAATTTTGGGTATGCAGAGGGGAAAAAAGCCTCTTGAGCCTATATTAAGAGAAATAATTGAGAACTGGTAATAAAAGAAAATGTTCATTGCTTGAGCACATGGGAATGAAGTCCAAATGTGTCTTACCTATAAAGGTTATGTAGTTAAACATGGGAGAAATTTCTAGACTGGTTCTGTCTTTTTATCAAATAGAGGGGGAGATAAATTCTTTCTCCTTTTCAAGGGCCAGGATAAGTAAGATACAGTAACAGTTCCTTACTTTGCCCTGATTTCCAAAACACTGTGGAGCAAAAACTAAAGAGGATAGAAGGATGAGCATTGCCACTTATTACAAGAGTTCATCTGTCTGTTTTTATGCGTCATATATATTTGCTTTTATCAGTGAAGAAAAAGAACCAGCAGGAACCCTGCTCAACAGAGAACCACTACATCCAGCTGAGTGAGACATCTGTGGAGAGCCTTCTAAATTCTGCATCCTTGACTCTAAAAGAATTAGAGATCCCACGAGAGAAGCTCTCACCAGGCACCTTGCAGCTGATAAAACATGGTGCCTATGGGAGCATCTACAGAGCACAGTTGGAAACTGGGAGCTCTGGGAAGACTAAGACTGTGGTATTGAAAGCTTTGCAAGGTAAGGCCCATGGTCAGGATCCACCTTGGTACAGTCTCTGTATCCCAGATATGATGCTGGGTAGAGCTTTTCCATCAGTACTGGCAAGAACATGTTCAGTGTAGTAGGTCAGAGGTGTTCTTGTAGGAATGTCTTTGTAGGATTAAAGATTGCTGACCATGTTGATTTTAGCTGTCAACCTGTTCTTTGCTGCTTCCATTTGTTGTTTGGTTTTTAATCTGTTTTCTTTCGTTCTTTCAGACCTGGCTAGTCCCCAGAAAATAAAGGATTTCTTGGGAAGGATTAAATTCCATCAAAATCTTGGCCATCATGAGAACCTGGTTGAATTGGTTGGATGTTGTGTAGACCAGCTCCCACTTTATATGATCATGGAAGATGTGTCTCTAGGTGACCTATTGACATTTCTGTGGACATGTCGGAAGGTGAGTCAAAAGAAGTGATGACAGAATAGCTTCTTAAATTCCTTAGGTACATACCTAGCCATGAATCATAGATGATTCTTTTCATCTCTCTATGCATCCCTCTGTATCACTCAAAACTATTTCCATACCCCAAAGAAGTTCTGCACAAAGGTCCTACTTTGCAGACCACTGAAGGGCGTAGCAGGCACTGGAATTAAAGTGAATTCATACAGCCACCCGAATTTCTAAAGTTTTAAATCCCGTCTCACTCCAAATGCTTTTAAGAAAGCAGAGCAATTCCCACACAGGGGGAAGGTCATGGGAGGATAACAAATTGGTAAGAGACAGGAAATAGAATATAAGATGAAAGGTTGGTACTTGCACTGGAGGGAGGTCAGCTATCTGGGACATGGTGCTGTTCACTGCATGTGTTAGTAACTTAAAAATGGGTGACAGTGATATGATGATATTTGCTGATGGTTCCAGCCAGTAAAGGCAAGGGCTGACCCAGAGGAATTGCAGAAGGATCTTCCAAGATTGAAAGACTTGCCAATAAAAAGAACAGATGAAATTCAGCATAGTTAAAAATTAAATGATGCACAGGTTAAAATTTCACATGTGAATGATGGCTTCATGTCTGCCCATTGCTGATGAGGAGTAAAATCTGATGGGATGAGGTCTGATAGTATAAAAATACTCAGTCCATTGAAAATGTTAACTCAAGCTAAAACAGACCCCAAATATCAGGGGAGGTTTAGATTGCATAGCAGGAAGATATTCTTCTCCAGAGGGTGGTCAGGCACTGACCAGGCTCCCCAGGGCATGCTCACAGCTCCAAGGCTGGCTGAGCTCCAGGAGTGTTCAGACAATGCTGTCAGGGACAGGGTGGGAGTTTTGAAATGTCCTGTGCAAGGCCAGGAGTTGGACTTGATGGTCCTTGGGGGTCCCTTCCAACTCAGCTTATTCTGTGATTTTATGACTCCCTGTTACAAAAAACTCTGCCGTGTTACTGTGTAAACCCATCACTCTTACATCTGAAACTCTAAATGTAGAATTGCTTCCTGTCCTATTCAGCAGAAGGTCCAAGCAGAAGCAAATAAAGCCAGTACATGTCATGTTCAAAACAAACAAATGGAGCTGGTTCTCCATGAAGTGAGGAGTTTGACTAATGGAAGGTCTTGCCACTGACTGCTGTGGATACTGGAACGTCATATGAGGTCAAGGCATGACGGAATGCAATCATGGAAGGTAGCCTTTCAGAGGTTGCTGAACATGCTGAAACCATAACCATCTCAGGAAGTTTTTAAATAGAAGTTATCTGTGGTCTGTAAAATGCCAGGAAGAACATTGTGTGCTACCTTTTTCTCATCTGGGCATCCAGCTAGGGTTACTGTTACAGGCAGGGCAGTATGAGAGATGGACTCTTAGTCTCATTTCAGGTAGCCATTCATATGTTAGAAATGTGCTTTTCTACTCAGCATTCTAATTTATAGTATATCTGTCATTCACCTGTGTGGAGTGTCACTCCTCACTGTCATTCTGACAATTTCTGTCTAACCTATGAATTTTTCCCCACCTTTCAATTTTCCCACCAGTTGTCTCTGGTGTACTTGTCTTACTCAACACACCATCAACATCACCCATCCATGTCCTCTTACATTGCAGTCAGTTTGTGATCAATTGTGAGGAGGAGGAGCATAAGATTCGATAGACTAGAAGGAAATATTCCCCACTACCCTACTGCTTTGGCATTTGTTTGAACCAAGGTCTCCTGTCTTGTCTCTAGGATGTAATGGCAATGGATGGTGTCCCCTATGACTTCACTGAGAGGCAGGTGTATGAGGTTGGACAGCAGGTTGCAGCAGCTCTGGTAAGTCTGCTCACATTGGCTGCATTTTTTCATTCTTGCTTGATTGCAACACAAGTTTGCACGGTGGCCTAAGCACTGGGAATGAAGGCTTTGTTAAAATATGCTTCCATTGTGTTGGTGAGCACATGCCTCTACTGCACAGTGTGGAAGACAAGCATACTCAGTGAAGATTTATATCAATTAAATTTCCTTTTAAAATCATCTGGATTTCTTTCTTTCTTTTCCAATTTCCCAGGCTTATCTTGAAGAAAAGAAGTTGTTCCATGGTGACATTGCTGCCAGGAATGTCCTTCTTCATCACAACTTCACTGCTAAGCTCTGTGGTTTGGGCCTGGCCTACGAATGTCATACACATGGTGCCAGCTCAGTCACACGGAAAGTGCCAGTCAAGTGGCAGGCACCAGAGAGGCTCCTGAGCAAACCCCCTACCATCAAGGCAGACATGTATGGCTTCATTTTGGGACTAGAAGTTCACCTGTCTGTCAGATCTGTCTCTTTCATTCCTTTATGTATCATTTCATGTCCTGAAGTTCACAGGAAGGCAGATGTAGTTTCTGCATAACACTCCTCTTTTACAGCTCATACTTTCTCCTGTCTGCAGGCCATGCCTAGTTGTTTTTATGTATTTAAGCCAGCAAACAACTTTGCTTTGTTTACTTTTCTTGCAGATGGTCTTTTGGAATTCTACTGTATGAAATGATTACATTAGGTAAGAAGACTTAATGATAATAAAAAAAAAAATATGTAAGGAAGCAGCAAATTAACAAGACCCAAAATCTCGAATTTTAGAATGTAAAGTTGGGCCATTTAAATAAGCACCCTGGTTTTTTTCCAGCTTGCAAAGTCTTGCCAATTCCTTTTAAACTTTCTGTTATTGTGAACTGTGGTAGGAAAAAAACAGATTTTGGTAGGGCAGGAAGCCAGTCTTGCACAGAAGCTGCTATCTGCAACCATTGCCATAGCGTTTTCTACCATTGCTCCTTCTGCCTTTCCAGGTGCTCCACCATATCCTGAGGTGCCGACTTCTGACATCTTATCATATCTGCAGAAACAGAACATTATGAAGCAGCCCTCGAGCTGCCAGCAAGCCATGTAAGCCACTTGCTTTATGAACAATTGAACATGAGATTGGCAGAGCTAAATGGAAGTGAGACAGAGAAAACGAGATCTTACACAAGATTTCTAAGTCTAGACTATGCTAAGAGTAACCTGTTAGCTGAGAACATTTGTGTCTGCCACATCTTCTTACTGGGTTCTGCTGCATAAAACCTCTGTGGCCAAAACCCTTCTGTCCTTCTTTTGAAAATGACACTTGTTTCTGTTTCCTTCTGTTGAAAATTACACTTGTTTCTGTTTCCTTAAGTGCCGTTGCATTTTGCTGCTCCACTGCTTCCTTGCAAGGTGCATCACTGCTGTGGAATGATTTTTCTCCTCTAGGTTGTAGGATGTTCTGTGAAATGATCAAAGCGTCCACAGGGAAGATCTAAGGTACATTTCTTTGTGTGAAGACATAGTTTCTTTTAATATTTGGAAGTTTTTTCGTTCCATAATGCTGTTTCAAAAGTGGATTTCCCATACTCTCAGCTGACATCCTGGCAAACAGCTTCATGCCCATACATCATTATGTGGCTGCAAATTTCAAAGGGTCATTGAAAGAACTTCACATGAAGGAGAAAAGGAGGATTTTTCCAGACATTTTAAATACGAGATGGTTTGACTGTAGCAAAACTTTGTGTTGGTGCTTCTCGTTCTTCTCCACCTTACAGGTACTGCATCATGAAGTCCTGCTGGCAGTGGAGTGCAGCTCACCGGCCTTCTCCAACACACCTCTTGTGCTCTCTGAAAACAGCAATGAAGACCAGCAATGGGCACACAGTGCTGCAGGTGCCAGAGCCAGTGGTGCCTGAACTCTATGCTGATGTTGCTGGTGTTGATGTGCACAGCCTAGTGAGGGAATACACAATCCTCTGAAGGGCCCTTTTATGTTTTGGTAAAGGAGAAGAAGTCGCAGAATTTTCCATTTCTAAATATTTTGCAAGCTCAGAATGAGGTGTGCATGTTGGAAGGGATCCCTTTGTTCTTCAAACATGTATAAAATCTCTCCTCCATGCCAGACACAAGAAACTGTTATCATTATTGTTAAATCAACCTGTTGGTATCATTCTGCCAGTGGTCATTTGGGAGTAAAGTGTGTTTAGGAAGCTGTAGAAAATGTAACGAGAAACTTGAGTTAAAGGAGTGTGTTAGGTTTGTGTGGCAAGGGGTGGACTACAGGGGTGACTTCTGTGAGAAGGTGCCAGAAGCTTCCCCCAGTTCCATGATGGACCTGCTGCTGGCCAAGGCTGAGCCCTTCAGCAACACTGGTAGCACCTCTGTGATTATGTATTTAAGAAAGGGTTAAAAGTACTGCACAACAGCAGGTGGAAGAGAGGAGTGTGAATGTGAGAGGAACAGCTCTGCAAACACCCAGGGCAGGGCACGAGGAGAAGAAGGAGCTGCTCCAGGCTCTGGAGCTGAGATTCCCCCGAGATTCCATGGTGCAGCCCATGGAGAGGCAGCTGAGCCCCTGCAGCCTCTGGAGGGCCTGGGGGTGCAGAGATCCACCTGCAGCCCCTGGAGGAGCCCACGCCAGAGCAGGGGGATGCCTGAAGGAGGCTGTGACTCGGAGGGAAGCCTGTGCTGGAGCAGAGTCCTGGCAGAATCTGTGGAGACAGGAGCCCTCTTTGGAGAAGGACTGCATCCCATGGAAAGGGACTCATGCTGGAGCACTTCATGAAAAACAACCCTTGGGAAGAACTCATGTTAGAGAAATTCCTGAAGGACCTAGTCTCCTGTGGAGGGATCCCACACTGGAGCAGGGGAAGAGTGTGAGGAGTCCTCTGCCTGAGGAGGAAGGAGCAGCAGAGACAATGTGAGATGAACTGACCACAATTCCCATTCTCCCTGCTGGATGAGAAGAGGTAGAGAAATTGGGAGTGAAGCTGAGCCTGGGAAGAAGGGAGGAGTGGAGGAAGGTGTTTTAAGATTAGGTTTTATTTCTCACTATACTTCCTAATTTGGTTAGCAATAAATTAATTTTCCCCAAGTTGAGTCTGTTTTGACCGTAGCAGTAATTGGTGAATGATCTCTCGCTGTCCTTATCTTGACCTGGGGGTGTTTTGTTATATTTTCTCTCCCCTGCCCAGTTCAGAAGAGGAAATTACAGAGTGGTTGGATGGGCACCTGCCATTCAGACAGAGTCAACCCACCATGAGGTATCTGGAAATGTTTCCCCATCCTTTCTGTCCCAGGAAAATGCATCAGTTGGGTATTTTAAAGAGGAGATGTCCTGGGGAATATGCTGGGGTGGTCAGTAAAGGTCTGGGATTTCTCCAGTGCTTTATACTGTAGTTTCCCGTGGGAGAATGGGCACTGTATTCCAACAAACAAACCCACAGACAACCCCCATGCCTCCTTTCCCAACAACAACAAGAAAACAAAGCAAAACCCTTCATGTCTGTGGATTCAGAAGCTGTTACATAAAATGTCACACATCTTCATGGAGAGCGTGCTTTCTGTGCACATCAGGTGAGTACTCGAAAGCTCATCTGAAATTATTTGATCATTGATTTTAATGGACATGCAGACTAAAAAATTAGAGGCACTGGAAGTTGGGGCTATTCTGCTTTCTTTTAAAAAGAAGTTGAATCCTTCTGTGAAACAAATTTTCTCACTTATGTTTGTGGTTTCTAAACTTGAGAGTGCCTTAAGGTTTTTTGCCTCTTATTATTTTGGCACTTTGAGCATTAAAGATCCTTGTGAAAAAAAGACTAAATGCACATTAAAGGAATAGTTTTACCATTCTGTGTGAAGAGTGGATTCAGTGTTCACTCAGCATCCCCCCAGTTAGCATGGCTCTTTCTGTTCTGGTTTCCATCAAAACTTGTTGGTCTTCTTCCAAAGACAATGGTGAGAAGTTTCCTTTTTATAATGCAAAATGACAGAAATGAAATTGGGTTTTTTTGTCACTTAAGCTTTATAGGAAATGATGTTTCTTTCCATAAATAAATGTCATGTGAGTTCATACAGCACATGTGTGACCACTATACACTGGGACATTGCAAAGTCCATTCCAGAGGGAGTGGTCAGCTTTCTGACTTTTCCCATGGTGTTGGCTAATTGCCACCTGGAGCTTCCTAAACCAGTTGGTGTAAGTCTGACCTGGAGAATTGAGGTATCTTCTTTTCCAAATGGTAAAATAATAACACCCTCTTCTCTCTCCCTCACTTGAAAACAGTTTCAAAGCTACCTGCTCAATTACGTCAAATTCACAGTTATCTTTGGTGAATAAACTATTCATTTAAAAAGTATTTGATTGCTTCAAACGTCCTGCTCAAGAATGGGATATTCAGAAAGGTCTTGCCTGTGAAAGATGGGTGTGTTTCAGGCAGGTAATACAATCCAAGAGCTGTGAAAGCATCCCCAGTGCTGCTGCAGACCTGACAAATAATGCACAGGAAACCTTGTTAAACAGAGAGCTAAAGGTAACAATTGCAGCACTGTTCTTAGAGCACAGAAAGCAATGCTCCATTTTACACAAATGCTTGTATTTTATTTCTGTTGTGAAAACTCTGATCAAGGAAATCCATGGGAATTCAGGATGCTGAGCACCGCACAACCTCTAACCAAAGATATGGTTTGGTTTCCCCTGAAAGCAAATCTCCAAGACCCTGTTTATGAATTTGCCCACAGAAAGACATTTTCCTGCTATATGATAAGATCTAATTGAATTTCCCTTCAATAAAGTGACCTTACTCATTCTAAGAATGTAAGCACTCTGATTTGTCTTCCCCAGGTTAACTTATGTTGGTTTGGAAGTGACTGAATCTAAATTAAAATAAGTTTTATAGTGGCATAAGTGTAATTGTACATGTGGAGTTGCCCTGGTTTAACTACTCTTCCTGCTTTTTAAAGTAGGCTATACAGAAGTCTTTTCCACACAGCAGTCTCCATTTTAGGATCAGTGTAGACTCACCCATGAATCTCCTCCTTAGTGAACCCACTGAGGGCTTTGTGGAAATTATTCACAGTTGTTTCATGGAGAATCATGGCTTTTCAATTTTCAGAGAGAGACTTTGTTTTAGTTGTTTAACTGGAATATTTTGTTCCCATGAAAAATATTGACTTTTAATTATTATATTTAATTTTCTCAAAGATGACAGGGCCATCTGCATAATTTAGTTATTTTCTGGTAGATTGTTCTCTGTTCTTCTCAAATGTTACTTGTCTTTCATTGCACATAAAGGTTTATCTCTGCTACCTATCTTCTTCAGCCGTCTGATCACTTTTCAGTGAGAGACTGAATTAGATCCAATAGATCTCCTAAGGATGAGGAAATCCTGTCCAGAGCAGGCAGAGAGTGAAAAAAATCTTCCAAAAAGTTACAACAGACAGGAGGCACAGACACTAAATATTCCTGGTGTGATTTGGGCTCCACCATGCTTGGAATTTTCTGAAACCACATATGAGCAGTATGAGCTTTTTAAGAGGCTTTGAACTCCAAAATCTTTTTAGTGCTACAGTGGGTATGTTTCACAGGATTCCCATTCAGTCACACAGAAGCAGTAGTCTTGCTTTTCTGTGTTCACAGAATTGCATTTTTGGTGAGTACTGTGGTTTGGTCATGGGGATGTGAGTGCACTGGTTTATATGCTACCTCCTACAGGTTGTGGTTTTATTTATAGCAGGTGCTGCACCATCAAGAAATAGCATTAATTTCACACCCCCTCCCCCCCCCCCCCCCAAATCTTCCAGGCACATAAAAAGGCTAATTTTTTTTTACATTGGTTTCACATTAGTCTCATATTTTTGTATGGTTTAACAGGTCTTTCTACCTATGACAAAAGGAGGAGGTGGCCTGGGGTTTTCCTCTTGCCTTGTTTTTAAACAGCCCCCACTTCCCCAAGAGGCATTTTACTTCATAGAATCATAAGTAGAAGTCATAGAACGCCCCGAGTTGGAAGGGATCCACAAGGACCATTGAGTGGAATTGTTCCTCATGCTGATCTTAAACCAAAGATAAATAATGAGGGCATTAAAGACAAATTGCCTGTCTTGATTTTTCATTTCATTTTGCTCATCTTTTCAAGGTGTAGTGGTTTGGTCCAAAATGCTCATTACTGTTTATCTGCTGTGAGATAAGAATTAGGAGAAATGCAAAGCAGGCACCAAACTTGAAAGAATATAAAGAAGTTTATTAACAGACCTAAAAGAAGGGAAAAAAAGAGGAAAAAAAAAAATTATACCACCTTCAGAACTCTCCTCCTCCCCCCACCTTCCTCCCTTCTCCCACTGACAATGTAAAAAGACAACCCTTAAGATGTTCAGTCTGTTTACCACTTCCACAATAACCTTGTTCAGTCCATTTAGAAAGAGAAGTCTCTTCTTGCTCGTGCTATGAAAACATTATCACAACGAGACAGCCTCCCACTTCCAAATATTGTTCAGTCCATTTAGGAAGAGGAGTCTCCCTGCCTGCGTGTGAGTCCCTTCCCCCGACTTGCAGCTTTTCCCGCAACTGCTTTCGAGGGTCCACTCTTGAAGTTTTTTGGGGTACAATTTTAAGGTTGAGCCGTTCAGAAACAAAAACAGAGGCCCTTCTCCTTCCCTGGGAGCAAAGGGTCTTCCTCATCTTCATCGTTAGGACTATCTCTGGGAGCATCTCTAGGAACTGAGGTTTTCTCCTTTCTCATTTGGAGCAAAAGTCCTCATCTGGTTCATCTCTCCCTGTCCAAACTTCTCATGAAATTACAGCTGCGTCAGCATCTGCCTATCTCAGTGCAGGTGCTTTTGTTCACAAGTTGAACACTCCACCCCCCATATCTTCATGAAATTACAACAGGATACTCTGATATATCATAGCTTCACAACAGAATTTCAGCTTTAAGCATCTCCTCTCTCTCTTCCCTCAGGTTTTCGGCTCTTCACAGCATTAAAAGGGTTACTCTCACCTTGGCCTTGCAGCTTTGCAGCTGGAATGTTGAATGTTTCTTATCGCAGTGGAGAGGGGGGAGAGCCGAGCCGCTCCGGCTGCCCACGGCAAGGCAGTGGGGGGGGTTCCACGGCTGGAACAGGTCCATGGCTCCAGGATGGCCGTGGCCCGGCCCGGCCTGGCCCAAGCAGGGCCTGGCCGGGCCCGCTGGCCCCCACACGGGGCCCGCAGCCACCTGTGCCAGCGCCGGAAACGAGAGAGAGCTTGGAGGGGGAGTTTGCCTATTCTTAAATGTGGATCACAGAGGTGATCACAACTTTAAGTGGCTTAGAGAATTGTCCATATTCAAACTGGCCAGCTGGTAGGTTCTATCAGGTCCCAGAGAAAACTGTAAGCACCCCTTAGCAAGGACATCCCTTCCGGGACTATGCTTGCTAACCTATGACACAAGGTCAACAGCTTCAGAAATAAAACAACACAGAATTTCACATCCATCCTCTGATATTATGTGGAAAATGCTCTCTCTGTTATTTTATGTGTACCAGGTTTGTGTCTCTGTGGCTTATTATGCTCTTGTGCATTTAAATGGACCTTGACTGTAATGAAGTGGATGTACTCAGCTCCCACATGGCCTTGAAGAAGCATTTTATTTGTTTATTTGATCAGCTTCCTATGATTAGTACTTCAAAAGTCAGTACATGGAGGTGAAGGATGACGCTTGGGTGGGTAAAAAGAGAATATTTTGATGTGGAAAGTCTATAGCAGAGCTGCTGCCACTGAAGACATCTTTCTTTTCACCTGAATCATTGCAACAAGAGTGAGAGCAATTAAATATTTGTGCCTGAGTCTGCCTGTGGTCAGTTGTTACTTTCTTCACTGTACCAATAGCACATCCACAGCTGAGCTGGAGCTCTCAGCTCTTGACCTCATTCTGTCTTCAAGACAAGCTGATGTTTCCTGCCTGGTTTAAACTAACATCTTCAGAAGAAGCATTTCCTGTGAGCTGGTGTTACATTTTCAAAGTGTGGATTTACTGTGGTTTACTGTTTGTGAGAAAAAAAGAGGAACCAGATACAAGTTGAATGGTCTGTGATCAAAGTTTTTTTTGAATGTGTATTTTCAGAACAAATATACTCCAGCTCCAAGCTCGAGGGGAGCATTTAGTTTGATGAGTTAGGTTTTAATAAGTGTAATTACTTAATCTCTTATGCTGAATTACTGATTTTATTGATTTCATTGAATTCAATCCTGCATTCTGTATTTAATTTTTTCGATAGAGTATACAGTCAACGACAGCAGCACAGTGAAGAAATTAGGAATATGGGAGCAGTATTTAGATCCAGCTTGCTGGCAAGTGGGAGAAGTCTGATGTTTATGTCAAAAATCTGCCCACAAGGAGCCACAAACTTGTAAAACAGGGCTAAAGTTCTTCGGTCAGTGTTCATCCTTTGTGTGATTTCTGCTGTGTGCACAACTGATTCTGATCTTGCAGGTTATACTGCATGGCAGAATTACTAGGAGGAACTGTGCTAGCTTGTTTTGCCCCCTGAATCACTACCCTGTCTGGATGAGTTTGAAATATCAAAAGCCACAGAATTAGTCTATGAAAATGGGTTAATAGCATCCTGGAGCTCACTCCTACAGAACCGTCCCTGAAGATGGCATGGACCTGCCAGCCCCTTGAACCACACACCACACAAAGTGCAGTGAGGGAGGAGGAGGAGATCTTTGGATGTGGAGGCTGTGAAAGATCTCCTTTAGACCGTATTAGGCCACACAGCACAAGACAGAGCAACCTGTCCAAGCCCAAGGGGTCTGCTTCAGTAGCCAAAAGTTTATTGTAAAGATTTATTTTAAAATGTCAGTTCCTGATGTCAGACTGGCTGTCCTCTTGTTCCCTGTCTTCTTGAAGACATTTGCTGTCTTCCAGTCTTCAGGGACCTCTCCCAATCAACTTTCAAAGGCCATTGAGAGTGCCCTTGCAATGACATCAGCTCCACTCGTGGGCTGTGGGAACTGGTGGCCCATGGACTTGTATAGGCACATTTCACTTACATGCTCCTCCACCAAGGGTAAGTCTACCTTGCACTTGACTTTATTACAGTTTTCGTGTACCTGAGATGAAGAAGGTGCTGAGTCTATGTCCATTGTGACCACTGCATATTCAGCAGCAGGCCCACATTTTCTCCCTAGTTTTTGTCTTTCTTATGTACCTGGAGAAATCTTTCTTGCTGCCCTTCACATTCCCCCACAGATTCAAATCCAGGTAGTCTTTGGCTTTCCTAACCCCATTTGTGCAAGTTATGGAAATCTCTGGGTTTGCTGACGCCTTGTACACTTGTTTTTTGTGTTTGAGTTTAGTCAGGAGCCCCTTGCTCATCCATGCAGGCCCACTGCCGCCTTTGTTTTGTATCCTGCTTTTTGGGATGGACCATGTTCAGTTCAGAGCGATCCTTGGAAACCAACCAGCCAATTTCTCTTTTCCATGTGAAGCGAAGTCCCAACTTATCCTTAAGCAAATGTGAGCAACTTTTTTCTACACAAATCAAAGAGTTGAGTGGAAAGGCTGATACTGTTGGACGGGTCAGAGAGACTGAAATTTTTGTTGTGGAAAAAGACTGGCAGTCCAAGCATATGATTTTAGTAATGGATTCTACAGATAGAACCTGTTCAATATATTCTCTTGCTCCGTGAACATGGTATTAAAAACCAGCTCAAACAGCATTTGGTGCAACTATGGCAGGAACAGGTTGTCATGGTTGTCACTACAAGTCTGAAATGGTAGAGCTTAGCTCTGGAGTGGAAGAATTCAAATTTCCTGTGTGGGTCACCACAATACTTATTTCTCATCTCTCAGCTGCCCTCTTTCAGTCAGATGGTAATGGTTGCTTTGTCATCCCACAGAGTCACATAAGGAGAGTAGCACAGAGGCACCACCTGTTCTGCTATTACATTTCAGCTTCCTCCTGTGGAGTTAAGGTAATCCTCCCTCAATTTTCCTGTCCCAGTTCTCAGGCTCTCGTGTTTTGCTGTGTTGTTGATATAAATAAATTGGTATAATTAAGGATGTTGATACAGATCAAATGAGCCTGCATTGCTTTCGTTAACGGGGCTTGCAGTGAAAGAGAGAAATGCAATCTGTTAATTACCCCACTAGAATTACCTGTTTGCCACATGAGGAAATTGAATTCTTCACCTTTTTCATCTTGGTCAAGCCTAAATTGCTTATTTATATGATGTGAAGAATGCTAGATGGCTTCACTCCCCTGTCAAAGCAAGTTTCCCTGTCTAACAATGATTTATGGAGCATCCATGAGAGCAGCAGTTTAATCAAGAAAGATTGACTTCTTTGTGAGCTATTGTCATTGCTTAAACCATTTTGTATTCCAAAAAGCTGATGTATGACATTATTCCTTATGTATATTACTTTTCTGCTAATAATACGCTCTGTCATTAGATATGATTCCAAAGTGCTGTGAGGAAAGCTCTAGTGACCCCAGCCCAGGCTTTGTGGTGGATGGGACTTCTGAATTCCAAGTAAAGCAAAGTAAAGAAAAGCAACACTTAAAAGCATGTGTCAGGAATAAAAAGGAGCACATCTATCTGAATGTGAAACGCAGAACTGCCGAGAAACAGAGGAGGAGACAAAGAACAGAGGAGGACAAGGACACCAAGAACAAAGGTAAAGTCTGTTATTAATGGAAAAGATACACACGTTAGTAAATAAGCAGTCTAGCAGATTTCATGTCTGAATCAGAGATTTACATTTGTGTACTAAAAAGTTTTCCTTTCTTTCCTGCTGTTTGAGATTGGGAAGGATGGGCAGTTCAAGGTAGGTTAAAATTGGAGACTTGCAGCTCCAACAGAGTGATCTAAGAACTTCTGTTGATGCTGTATCAAAACACTCATTGTATTTGGACTTCCCTTCAGACGTAAACCTGAGTTGTGACTGATCAATAAGCCCCTACAGTGGGGTAAGTCTCAAGGGAGGGAGTCTCAGGGGAAAGTGCAATGTACTCATGAAGTATGCAGTGACTGAATATGGCTGGCAGGAAAAAAAAAGGGGACCAGAGAGATACCACTTTTTTGATTAACGTTTGTATCAGTTGGGTGGATCAGCTGATCACATCAGCTTGTTGTGTAAATTTTTGTCCATGAGTTAATCAAAAGAACGTGAATGTCTAAGTTAGCCAGACCAGCATGGGGGCAGTGTATATATTGCTCAGCCTAATACATATTTCTTCCTGGTGCCAGCCAGCGTTGCAATGGTGAGCAAATCATAAATTCTGCCACTGAGAATCACATTTGTATTGTGATTCATCTGTGTATTGAAATGGCTACATTCTGCTAATTTGCACTTGTGCTTCCAACACATAGCTGTGGTTGATTCTGCTAAATCAGAATCTGATGAAACATCACATGTCTTCAAATAAGCAAATTTGTTATTAAATGTTAAATTACCAATGTGTGGAATATTGAAAAGAACCCTGTCAGACATTGCTGGACTCTGACATGAGTGCAGGCTGAGGTAAACTGACACTGCAGTTTGACATGAATTATAGCTTTAGAGCTGATCCCATTGAGAAAACCTCACCTTTCTCACATTTATATTCTTTTTCTTCTTGTTAGGTTCTCCTGTTTCCTCTACTACCTGCTGGATTATTGCAGTGATTCTAGGGATCCTCTTCTTGGCATTGCTGGGAACAACAGTGGGTTTTATTACCAAGGGTAAATAAATCTCCTTCACTGAAAATACTTCATTTGAATTTAGAACTTTGTCAGGGAGCACAGTAGAGTTCTTGAAATCTGCTCATTGGTCCAAGAAGAACATGAACCTCTTCTTTTTAGAAGAAGACTTGCTCTCTCACCTATTTCCATCTGGAAAATGGATGCCGTTCACAGATTCCTTCAGAGACTGATTCTTTGCCTGTCTCAGAAGAGCTTTGGGGATGGCTTTACTGTAACTGGGGAGAATAATCTTCTGAAAGAACATATTTGTGAAAAGTGTTTGTAAGGAACTAGGCTATGACTATGAATGGGAAGAGACATGTATGATTCTTTTTCAGGCTGTCCATGTCCATGCTGCCCTGAGCAGTGGGTCACCTACAGAGGCAAGTGTTACTCCTTCTCCAAGGAGAAGAAGGACTGGAATTCCAGCCAGGAATCCTGCCGGGCACAGGGGGCTCATCTCCTGGTGATCAGCAATACCAATGAAATGGTGGGTGCCTTTGCAGGGGCAAGGGCAGCATGAAGTGGGAGCAAGTCCCAGGCAGTTAGGGCCAGTTCCTCCCCTCTGGGAGGAAGGGAGAGTGTAAAAGGCTCCTGGGACCCTCCCACCACCTTCCTGCATTGAAAAGACAAGGCTTTCCCTTAGACACTTTGCAAGAGGGACTTGCTTCTCTCTGCCTGCCGCAGCTGAGCTTCGTTTGTCATGAGTTCAGCCCTCAGAACCCAGAGCTGAGGAAGCTGCCTGGCTCTCTGAAATGCTGAGTCTCACAAAGCAGGTCCCTGTAGGAAGGAAGGCAATAGGTGTTCACATTGAGAGACGGCCCCAAAACTTCCTCTCTCACACAGCACTCCTTTCTTTGCCCTTCAGAACCCAGGACTTGGCTGGGTTTCTCCGTTTTAGGATCAGTTTCTCCAAGTCTACTGATCTCTCTGCCTTTGCATCCCTCCTAGGACTTCTTCCTGATAGAACACACCAAATCCCACTGGATTGGTTTGCAGAGGAGCACTGATGGTGACTGGGCCTGGGAAGACGGCTCAAAACTGAGTGACAAAAAGTGAGTATGGTGTTTCCTTTGTACTTTTAGATAAAAGGTTTGAGATCCTTCCCCCCTCTTACATGAAAAGTCCCATCGGTATTTGACAGAAGTCAGCCAGCAATGAACACAGCTGCTAAGGGATGTTCAGAGTAGCCATAGGCTCTAGCAGATAAGGGCTTCCTCCTGCCCAGCTGCCAGATCCCAGCTGGGTGCATGTAGACCTGGGAGTCTCTATCCCAGGCTAATGGACACAGCTGCTACATTCCCGTCTGTAGGTCCCACCAGTTTTCTGTCCCAGAAACATAAACACGGTTACAGGCACACATGGAAGCGAAGGACTGTGACACAGCTGCCTGCAATCATCAGCTGCTCCCAGAGGCTCAGACCCATCCCTTGCTTTACCTGATCCCCTCTCTTTGCTCCCTGTCCTCTGAAAGTTCCTCAACAAGTTTTGCACAGGCACACAGGCCCACCTTGAATGTACTCAAATCCTCCTGCTCCGCTTTCACCCCACCTTTCTTGTCAGTTACAAAGCCCAGGGTGCCCCTGTCCAAAGCTGTGCCTGGAGGTTTTTGACTGCCCATCAATTAGTAGCTGAAGACTTTTAGTCTTTGCAGTTTTGTGTTACAGTGGGGATTACTGTAACACACGTATCAGACAACGTGGCCTGTGGAAAAGAAATATATATGGACAGATTCTTGGTAGATGTTTCAGAGATGTTTATTTCTCCAGCCTCATGGCTGGGATCAGCCAAGGAACTGCGGCAATCACGGGACCTGAGGGTCCCTGCCCGCGCAGGGAACACAAACCAACCAATGGGGAACGAGGCTGACCAGGGGCAGGGAAACCCCGTGTCTCCCCTCAGGGCCCCTCTCCCAGGGCTCCATGGCAGGGGGAAGGGCCCCAACATTTCACCCGTTTATTTTAATAAAAGAAGATTTAAAACTTGACATTGAAAACAACTGGATAAACATAACAAGAACAGTTTTAAAACAAAACAAGCCACCCTCCTGAGCCTTTAAATGTCCAGACAGATTCTCTGGAACATCTTAAGGCTGACAGAAGGGAGACAGGACTCTCTGGGCATGCTTTGTGGGGAAACTGAGGCAGGAGAGGGTTTAATTTCTTCCCTCCCCCGTTTCATCCCCTCCTCGGCATCGGAGAGGAATTGTAGGGAAATGGAATTGTATAGGGAAGCCATGGGGTGAAAAACGGATTAGGAATAAACCAGGGATGGGGTGAATTTAGGAAGGGGTTCATATTGGGTATAGGGTAAAAGGGGAAAGTAGGCTGTGGGTAGGGAAGTTGCTGGGATGGATATTGTTTATAATTTTGTGCATAACGGCTGCCTTTGACTGGAATACCTCCAGGCCCAGTGACATTTGCTGCTTGTAAACCCTTCTTTCCTTGCACTATATCAAATTGTACAACTTCCCCATCTCCTACACTTTGCAGGTAATTTTTAGGGTTATTCTTTTTAATGGCAGTTCTATGGATGAATAGATCTTCCCCTGTATCATCTCGTGTTATAAATCCATAGTTGTTTTTTTACGTTGTACCGTTTCACAGTTCCTGTGATTTTCGTTGCTATAACGCCTCCTATCACGTGCTTGCGTGTTCGTCGTGGCTGCTGGTCCCGTGTGGCCACCGCCTCGCCGACTCCAGCGTCTCGGCCGGGCCCCCGCGTTGCGGCTGCTCCACGCTCTCCGAGCGCTGCTGCTCCGGCGCGTGTCTGGGCTCTGCGCGGCCCCGCGTTGCCATCGCCGCTGGCTCCGTGCCCTGTGAGCGGTTCCGCTCCACCAGCTCCACGCTGCTTTGAGAGCGGCCCCGTTTCGGCTCGGCGCTGCGCGGCTTCTCGTGTCGCTGTGGAAACCGCCGCTTCTCCCTCCGCAGAGCTCTCCGAGCCGTGTGCTCAGAGCGGGCTGCCACGCCGATGCCCGGTTCCTGGCTGCTCGTGGCCCACGGCACCCGCGGCGCCTGTGGCATCGCTCCCTCACTTACGGTCGCGTGGCCGGGGACCCCGAGACAGGGATGGGGTCCGCGATAAGGCGCGCGCTCCCGAGGGGGCCGGGCGCATCCAGCACAGGCACCTCCGCTGGCACGGCTGCAGTCACGCGTTCCTGGGATGGCGGCCGCGCGGCCTCGGCCATGGGATTATGGCCATCTTCTGCTCTAGGGGTAATGGGACCATGCAAATGCTCCTGAAGAGCTTCACTGATTGCAATTGATCCATGGAGAGGTTCTGTCGCTAGTCCATGTTTTGTTTGATCCCTTATCTTATCCCAGATCTCATACCAAAAACACTCAAGACTAGTTCCAGGAGGATTAATATCAAAAAGTAAGTCTCGAGAAATATAGAAAAAATTTTTGAAAAGTCAGTTAAAAAAATGTTCTAGATCTCTCGGAACAAGTACTTTCTTGTTTTGTTGTTCAAGGATTCCTTCAACTTCTAGATACATTTCTTTCTGTGACTCAGAGCCACATTTCCCACGATTCTTCCATAGTCCAGAGAGAATATCCAAACCAAGATGAGAAGAGAGAGATCTAGAGTGGCTTTTACTCACGAATTTTCTGTCCTTAGGGATCGGTGTCTTGCCCGCATTCTCTACCATTTGTTACAGTGGGCATTACTGTAACATGCGTATCAAACAAGGCGGCCCGTGGAAAAGAAATATATATAGGCTGATTCTTGATAGATGTTTCAGAGATGTTTATTTCTCCAGCCGCATGGACGGGATCTGCCGAGGAACTGCTCAATCACGGGACCTGAGAGTCCTTGCCCGCGCAGGGAACACAAACCAACCAATGGGGAACGAGGCTGACCAGGGGCAGGGAAATCCCGTGCCTCCCCTCAGGGCCCCTCTCCCAGGACCCCATGGCAGGGGGGAGGGACCCGAACAGTTTTGTCTGTTATTTCTTGAATGTTTGTGTCTGCGGATTTCTGTTTTATCACTTTGTCCTCATTATGCTCTTTTGCACTGAAGGAGTCCTTGGTTGGATAACCTTAATGAGGCAGAGGCTTCCACCTTTCACATACCCATAAAGATGATTTTAACGGGATACTTTAACTGGGATATTTTATACTTTCTGTCCCAAACGTGTTTAGTAGAACAGCAGAAAATCCCTTGTGGAACAGAACATTTTGCTCTTTAGCGATGGGAAATGGAGAGCCCAGTAAGAGACTGGAAAGACTGGCAATCTGCAAGTCTCCAGACAGGTCCCACTGCCAGACCTCCCGTGTCCCAGGATGGATCCTCCCTGACATCAGCTCATGAAGTCTAACTGCAGCAGATCTCTTCCCTCCAAAGCTGTGAGATGTTCTTCCGTCTGCCAAAGTGGAGATCCCTCTCTAATGCGCCTCTGCTTGTGTGCTCTGTCTCCCACAGGGTTAAGTCCAACAGCCATGTGCAGAACTGCGCTGTTCTGATGGATGGTGCCATCCATGCTTCCAGCTGTGAAGTCCCTACCCCATGGATCTGTGAGAAATCTGTTCAATCACCTCTGTGGACCTTGCCTTAGGAGATATTCTTTGGAGAGCTGTGCTAAGGCCTGATTCCTGTGAAGTTTCTGTGAGAGGAGCTCAGAGAAAGCTCCTGAGAGCTCCTGGCTCCTGTGCCACCTGCCACAGTGCAAGGAATGAATGCAGCTGCCACAGGAGGTCTGAGTGCTGCTGGATCCTGGCTCCATTCAGGATCACTCTGGTGATGTTCACATTCATAGCCCTCACCTAGTGACAGATAGTCTTCAAAGTAGTAGAGAAGGGGGAGGATAGATTTCTCTGAGTCTCTCAGTCATTTTCAGAGGTACTTGAGCATTATCACTGCTGTTTTGAAATCCTAGGGAGACATGAGCTTGTAATCTGTGAGCTCACACAAGCTCTGAGTTTATTTCTCTCTCGTGAACCCTAGTGACGTGCACCAAAACTGAAAGCTAGCCTGAAGTTTGAAGTTGGCCTGTTTTTGCAAGTGGTCAGATGATACCCACAGGACCATTCTAACCTAAATTCTTCTGTGGTTTATGTTTGTACCTGGAGAAAACTGGAGCAAGGCTTCTAGTGTTTCATTGCTGTGTAAATAGCTGCGAAGGAGTAAACCTGCTACCCTGCTGAGATGTAAATAAACATGAATTGCTTCTAACAATTTCTTCAGTAGTCACTTTTTTTGTTTTCCGCTCCAATATTATTGCTTAATGCATTAGGTAGTTAATAAATGGGCAAAAGGAAGCTGCTGGCAGGAACAGAGTCAGGAGAGCAGGGGGTGAAATACTTTGCAATAACACTGCAGCAGAAGTTCAGCTACAGCCACTGAAGTTTCCTACCCCAGCTCTGCCCAAGGGATTCAAGACTGACAAATTTACTTTTTTCTGTAACCAAATGAGTGCAGCCCTTTGTCTTCCAGTCCCTTTGTCCTAAGACCCACCTTGGCCATGGTTCAAGTGCCCTGCACCACCCCTAAATGGTCTGTTTGCCCCCTGCTCAGAGTTTCTTCCAGAACAGCTCTCTCTCGAAAGAAGTCTTGCCAGACCCTTCATCCAGCACTTCTTCCCATGGGATTCAGTGGACAGATAAATATAGTTCCCATTTTTGTGACAAGTAGGCCACAGTTACACAAAGTCCTGTGCTGTGCAACAACACCTTGACTACCTGACAGGATGACTGTGATAACTTTTTAGGGATAAACTGGTGTTATTTTATGACAGTATTTCTTAAAATACCAATGATTATTTTGTTAGGTTCATTGCCCTAAGCAGTGACATAATAAGTTATTAGAATTAGCTGGGAGAAGTATATTTGTTACAGCAATAAAGCTGGTTTTTACCAGTAAAATTGAGATGCTAGCGTAACACCCAGGAGGTTTGAGATGACAAAACAGTTGTTACCTAAAGAATATTTCTGAAAATCTCATCTTTAGAACCCCTTTAGTATTCAAAAAAATGTAAGGTTAATTAAAATTATGCAAGAGTAATAGATTATTATTTTCCTGCATTCTTCATTGATATCTTAAAGAATGTTTAGTTCTCATAATACATTAGTTTATTATAAAATTGTAACCCATTCAGAAGCAATTAATTAACATGTTGCAAAGTTACTTGTTTGTGTTCATTAGTTTTCTTTAAGAGCTATTCACTTCGAATTACAAAACCCAACACAGCATGTGAGAAAAACAGCAGAGGTGCTCCAAATACTTCAGTAAATTCTGTTGTTTTCTGTATTTCTTCCTAGCAGAATGTAAAGCAAATCAGGCAGGATTCTTGGCTTTTAAATTTCTCTCACCTGGGGTGTTGTTTTAGCCTCTGAGGAGCACTGTCCTGTTTAATATGTGTGATGGCTCCTCATGAATATACAAGTCTTTTCTCTGCACGTGAAATTTGTGTCCTGTTCTCCCTTTAGAGTCTGAGGCACGAAAGAAATAGGATTGTGTTACTTCTGCAAGTTTGTGACATTTCCATAATCAACTATTAGGTTTATAAACTATACTGACAACACTGGAGATGTGGAAGATTATTTGGGCTATGGAGTGAAACCAGTGTTCACACATTAAAAAAAAATATATATATATATATGTAGCACAGCTTTCTTTTAAAGGCACTGTACATTGCTAAGGTGCTCATCAGAAAAACAGAGGGAGAATATTAAATATATCTGCCTTGCTTTTTGTCTTGGTGAAAACCCTGTTAGCCTTCTGTTCTATGGTGCCTTCAGGGATAATGACTAAGCTTTTTCTTAGGGTATCTTATACAATTTGAAGGCAGTTCTGCTGTGTACACAGTGTCAGGAAAAAAAAATGGGGAAAAAACAAGTTAGATAATCAGCATTTTTTAAAGAACTTGTATCTCTAGTCTATTTTGTTTAATAATATTAATCACAGAGGCAGAAGGGAATTTTTCACTGTGATCTGACTTCTTTTGTATTGCCAGCATTTTGGGTATTAGAAGGGTGAAATATTCAGTAATTCCACTATTCTGGTTTGGGGTGGAACTTTCAACTGATTTTCATATGAGAACTTCTGAGAATAGATGTTATTTTAACCAGCTAGTTTGGAAAGCAGAAGAAAATATCATGTGTGTAAAAAAAACCTGGCTTATCAACTTCCTACAGGAGCAGATGCTTCCAGATCTGGCAGTTCTTAGCACTTTGAACCTTTAAAATATGCTTTGCAACAGTAATTAGCTAGCAGCAAGTAATATGTTTGAAATAAACTTCCAATTAAATGTAATATTTCTGCAGACTTGCATTTTGATATTTTTAATACATTTAAATTCCTTTAAAATATTTTTCATTACTTCTTGACTGTAGTCTTGTCAGTTGTCATCAAATAAAGCATGTGGGTGAGTCAGACCTGCTAATTAATTTTGTTGTTCTGTTTGTTGTTTGGGGTTTTTTTCCAAATTCCCAAGTATTTTGATGAAATGTGTTTGATTAGTGTTACATCCTCCAGGAAAAAAAAATTGCTTAAAGGAAACCTGATTTTATAAAATTACTTGTTTTGATGCCAGAGAAGGAGAGAGATTTTAAGTTGGTGCTTACAGACAAGGCAAGATGTTACTGTGTAACTCTACCAATCTCAGTGCCATGAATGTAGCCTAGAGCAGAATCTTGTCTCAGATTTTAGAACAGAGTATGCTTTGATAGAAACCAAACTGAAGCTTTTCTGTAGCGCCAGTGAAAGCAGAAACAAGCAGCTAAGATTTTTCTTCCAGCGTAAATTCTTAAGGTTCCTTTGATGCTCTTTCCTAACCTTTAAAGACTCCTTGGTCCAGAGAAGTGTATGAGTTACTTTGTCATTGTTATCCAGCTGGAAGGATATGGTTGTTCTCATTGACACTGCAAATACTTTCACAGGATTGTCAAGTTTTTGGTTAAACTTCATAGCAGGGAATCCTACTTCATGTTGTGGTCTTGGGTCTTGCACTAACGTTATTGAATCTGTCCCATCTGGTGACTTTATAATCTCTGTTCCACACTTCAGAGATTCATAGCTCCCACACCCCATCAGGCAGACAAATAAATATCTTACGTAAGCAGTGGTTATTTGAGTCCTTTGACTAAGACAGGAGTTTTTTAATAGAAAATGCTTATGGCAGTTGTTGAAAGTGGAAAACGAGAATAACTGGGGGTTTTCTGTCTCACACTAGGTTAGACTAGTTCAACCCATCTCTGTTTCTGTACTTTTTAAGAGGCAATGCAAAACTCCACAGAAAACACACTATCCCCCAATTGTAGCCATCCTAGAGATTTTTTTCTCTGCTCTTTCCTTATCTAAATTTGTCTTTCATTTTTACTGCTTTCAAAACTCCCACATTAGGCATGGCTTACATCTTTCATTTTTCCAATCAAAACCATGCCATTTGGAAACAGAATAAAATTTTCAAACTATGCTTATGAGTGAATTATCTTCAGTATTTCTGCAAATATTGATCCAGTTCCAGCAGAGAGTATTCCCCCTCTCCTGCTTCAGAGCCATGATGTTTTAATGCTTTTTCTACCCTGCAGGTAGGTGATCCATGATTGTTTTCTGCAGCTCAAAGAATGGCTGCCTTTCTATAAGCAGGATGATCATTTTAGTATCAATCTCTGTAGATTGCTTTGAGATTCTTTGAAAATGAAAGTTAGGATTGTCATGTGATGCAACTTGCCCAGAACTCTCACTCAGACAAAATGAGACCTGAATCTGGTAAGTCCTAGGGAAAACAAGGAAAGCACAAACAGCTGTTAGGGGGAAAACTCAGCCAAGGCTCTGAACTACATCCTTGCTGCTCCAGATAATTCAGGTACAGATCAGAAAGAAACACAGAGGAACTCATAACAACCTTACATCCTTGTAATCTACTAGTGACACCAGAAATGACCATTAATTAACATTTAGAGAAAGCTAAAGCAGCCTTGCCTGACCTGAAAATGAAGAAATTGGTGACTTTCTGCCCATCTCCATTAGGTAGCAAAACAATTGTTGCTGAGGGCAGGACCCCCATCACACAGAAGACTAAACTTGAGTTGGAAATGGTACATGAACAAGCTGTGCCACCAGGCTGCTCTTGGATACTTTTACCAGGTGGAGTAAGGGCCCTTGTCATGGCCAAAGCAATCTTGACTTGGGGAATTTTATTTAATTTAACTTATCAACAGCCTATAGAGCAAAATTTTGATTACTGACTCGGCCATTGAGAAAAAAAAGAAAAACTAAACAATTAAACAAATATTTAGGTAAACACCTTTTTTCTTCCTCTTCCTCCCAAATCAATGTCAGTCCAATACCTCTCCCATCCTTCTGGGTCCCAACTTACCTTGGTTTTGCCATGCATTACACTCAATCTCTCCCAGTCCCTTCAAGGATGTGATGGGCAGTGCAGGAGGCTGAGGTTGGAATGCAGCGGTTTCTCTCTGCCAATCCATGCATTTGGCTCATTTTCCTCTGCTCTGATATGGGTTTTCCACAAGCCACAGTCCCTCAGGCGTGTCCTTGTTCTGGCATGGGGCCTCTCCTTCCAAGGGTGCATCTCCAACCATGTCCCCAGCAATGAATTCTTCCATGTGTCTCCTCATGTATCTCCCTTTTGTGGGTGTTGCTCTTTTTAAAATTTGTTTGAGCAGGGGTGTCACGCTCTCTGTCGTGGGTCTTCTGACTGGCTTTGACAGGCTGAGGTTTCTGGAGCATCCTGGGCTGTTCACATCCATATCAAAGTTAGCTGGAAGTTGCTGTGAGGCAGCTCCCTGGCTGCTCCAGCACATGGCAGCCTGGCAGTCTTGCTACAGAAACCCTGCTCAGTATGGACTTGTTGCCTCTTGTACCACTGACAGACACAAATGGAGTTTTCAGTTGGATTATTTGTGCATGTGTGTGTGTTTCACAGCTAGAAATTGCCAGCCACCCACTAATACCACCTCCCTTAGCAAGCAAAGCTTAGATTTTAAGTCACTGAGTGGTGTTCTTTTCTTGTTGCTACCTTACTCTGAATTGCCCAGCTTACTTTCCTTTGCACAGCTTACTTTCCTTTTAGAATTGTTTCTTTATTATCTTGTTCAAGAATATGCTGCTAGACCAGGTGGCATGTTCAGATCCTCCCTGGGGAGCAAGATCTGACCAAAAATCCTTTGCAAATGAAATTTTTGTAGTTTTGTAGTTTGGACAACCCAAAACCAACTGCACAAAGGGGAGAAAATGTCCAAGCTGTGGGAGCAACTGACCTGTAATGGCTGAGTCAAGAGAAGTGTGAGTGCACCACATCAAATTACAGCTCATTCTACAATGAATGAGATGTCCTACTTGTGTTTTCTGCTTTCTGGAAAAATATGAGAATATTACAATAAAAGAATATGCTGAAATATGAACCTGCCTTAGCGCTTTGTGATTTTTCAAGAGCTCAGAAATTGGTCCAAATACCCACTTCATTCTGCCTTCTGGAATAGTCAAAATTTGCAAATTTTATGAAACATGTTCATACTAAAATAGGACACCAGATACTAAATACTTTTAAGTTGCCAAAAATCCAACAAAATGCCAATGACAAGAAGAAAATGTTGGGTTTTTTTTTCCCAGGCCTGCACTGTGATTTCTATTTTGTTCCAGAGAAAGAAGGCACAGATAAATGTATCAATGAGCTTTGAAGAGAGCTGTTGCTCAAAGACAATTCAGCAATGTTTCCTTGGCAGTATGTCAAGAGGAGGAACTACCTTATTGTTGCTGCTTCTGGCAAAGAAATCAGAGCTTTCCCAGTCCACAAATGGCAGAACATCAAAACGTTACAACGCTGTGTTCCTAGAGCTAATGAGGGGGTTCTTTCATTAATGAAAGATAAATGGATGTACAGAATCCACATTTCAGAGTGTGCTGTGTAGAGAGCAGAAACTTGTTATTAGAAGTTCTAGAGATCAGGGAGACAAGGCTTTTTTTTTTTTTTTTCTGACTGTTTCATTGAATGGCCTTGAGGCAAGCCAGTCCACATGTCTGCACCTCCATTTCCCCAGCAGCAGGCTGGAGACAATAAGAGCTACCCCATGGGGCCACTGTGAGTATGAACAAATCATTTCTGAAAGAACTGAGACTGGCATATAGAACTTATTATAATAAGTGTGAAGTAATGAAATGCAAACTAATGAAATATGATCAGACCTGTCACTGCTCATTTCCTGCCGTGTGCCCCTTGGAAAAAATGCACCAAGTGAAATCTGAAATATTCCAATGTTACATCTGAACAACCACTGGAAAGTAGAACAATACTTATTTCAGATTCTAATCTGCATTACCACCTTCTCCATCATTTTTATATACATTTTTGCACAGTACATTGCAGCTTCACTCCTGCCTTTCTCGGCTCTCATTCTAAAAGTCTTGTTTTGCCCATTGTTTTCTACTTTTTCTTTCCTAAATACTTTATTCAATTGCCAGCATATCTGCATTGTGATACCACTCCTTCAATTATATGTTCATTTTGCTCTTGAGCTCAGAATCTCTCTAAAGAAAAAGAAGGATTATCTCTGTGTGAACTGTTCCCTTCTTGCTCTGCCACGAATTTCCTATGTGATACCAGGCAAAAGCATTTAGGATGTCCTGTACCTGCAGCCTGAATGCCTGTTGGAGCAACCACCCACCTAATCTGGAGGAGTTTTTTCTGCAATACCTTTGGCATTAGTTTAAGTCCTTGTCAGTCCCGCCTTGGATGCCTCAGGTTTTAACTTCTGTATTTTTCAAATTCTGTACTGCCTAATGTGTAACTCTGAAGTTTCCTGTGGCCTGTTAACTTCTGTTCTCTCATGCTGGTTAGACATAACAAAGCCTCTCCAGGTTTCCACCTCAAGGACACCAGGTCTCAAAATGTGTAAACTAAAAGCCTCTGAGAGGGAGACAAACTTGGGGTAATTACAACAAGAACTGAAGTTATAATTGGAGAATTAACCCTGATATGCAAATGAACCAAACTTATAAAAGTGTGAAGAACTCATGACCCAGGGTCCATCTTGGGTGTAGCCTTTGGTCTGCCCGGGGTGTACCTTGAAGGCCCTTCAAATAAATACCTACCTTTATTCCCTTATTCTTGTCTAGTCTCCTCTTTTTAGGTGGCCATTTCAGGCATCACCTTGGCAACCAATGTGTTATTTCAGTGCTGGGCCTCCCATGCAATTCTGCCAGGTTCATCTATATTCTGCAGTCTCCTCACTTGTCTGTCCTTACTCCCCTCCCACATCTTGTTCCACCATGCTACTACCTCCATCTGCACTCCACAAACTGAAAATACACCAGCTTTGCCTCCCTCTTTTTCATCCCAGGACAATCCAGTCCTAGCCAGGAGGATCTTTCTTTTTCAGACTCTAATCTTCACCTTCAGTGGAAAGGGTAGAGAAAGAGAGACATTTCAGGGTTCTTCACCTCTGAAAAATGGCTGTATGTAGCAGGCTACCTTTTTTCCAAGATTTCTTATGACATGATGCTTTCTTGGCATCCTTTGCACTCCATAGATGAGAGGCACTTTAGTGGCTGTAGACTTTTCTGAGGGCTTCAGGTTCTTTTTCCCCTCCTTTTACAATTGCAAGTTTTTCTGTCATCACCTGAAGCCTGTGACTGTGTATTACTCCACGCATTTTTTCCATCCTGTGTTTCACTATTGATTTCCACTCTGTGGTGGGACGTGTGGCAGAAAAGGTGCACATGTTTGTGTTACAGGTGTGTTTGGGATGAGCATGGTGTGCTGTTTCCAGCATAAGGTACAGGAAGTAACCACACTTCTGGGTGTGTGGCCAAGGTGGTGTGCTCACAGGTGTGTACTCATTGTGGGAATGATGTGGGAATTATGTGAGATGGGAGGCATTTTCAGCCCTGCTCACTGGCTGCAAAATCTCTTTGAACCCCAGGTCATGGAGATAGGGGATGGCTGCTGCAAGAGAAAACATCTCAGCCTTCTGTCATCTCTGAGAGAGAACACAGCTGGACATCAAGGAGTAAGGAAAGCTTTCTGTTCATGCTAATCTTGCCAGGAAAAGCGCAGGTGCTACTGGAGGAATAGTAGGGTACTGCAAGACGCAAGAGGCGAAGAAAACATAAAGGGTTTACTCCAAGGAGGAGAACTCTGTACAAGTAAATACACCATGAACTCCTGGTCTCCCTGACACATCAGGAAACACTCTCAAGTTCTGCAGGCAGTTCCCACCCTCTTGTTGCCCCGTGCTCCATCAGTCCCTTGGGAACAGCATCCATAATGCTGAGCACTAGCAGAAGGGATCGTATCTGGGAGAGCAAAGCTGGATTTTCAGCAGCAAGGAAACAGTCTGTGGATTTGGTGGCAGCTGTGTGACTTGCCACATGTGCTGGGAACACTGAATGGGAATGCTTTTGCCCCAGTCAACAGCAAAGAGTTACATCCTCTGCAAACAATAAGGATTTATTAATGTAGGGATTTACATTCACTGACCTAAAGGCCTGCTGCTACATGGAAAACTGGAAAGGGGTCGAGTAGCAAGCTAGCAAACCCAAGGTTTTATCAACCTGAAAAGGTGGTATCAGTTGGCTCAAGGATGGTAAGGCACAAGGACTGCTAGCTCCTGAAAGCTCTCTAGGTTTCTGAACGGTGTGTGGAAACTGTAAGAGGCAGCTCAAGTGATAAGAGAGGGTTGTGACAAAAAGCCAAAACAGGGTCCTGAGCTCTGACAAAGACTCCTCCCAAATATGGGGGGAATGAAGAGTGGACAGGAGATGAATCCAATCAGTTTTTCCTTCAGCTAATAATTCAGTACATTCAATCTTAATGCAGTTCTAGCAATGCCCCTGAATAATAACTTGAATAATTGCCCTTTCAGTAACTTGAAAGTTAGGACCTTTATATTCTCTTCCCGCTTCCATGTATCACTATTTTTAGCATTTATTAACAATCTTTTAATTCCCAAAGAACAATACAACATGCAGATGGCATTGGCCAGAGTGCAAAATCAGGGAGAATTCAGACCCTTCCTTTACAGAAAGGTGCTGCAAGATCCAGCTTTTTCAGTAGAATATTAACTAATTCCTATAACGCAGCTATATCCAGGCCTGAGCTGTGCTTTGGGACACCTGCAAGCTTCCAGGAACAAAAAGACCTCCTAAAGCTTGGCAACACAAGCTGGAGCAGCTGTAGTTCATGGTCAGCTGTGCTCTGCTTGAGTCAGTCCTGCAAGAGCAATGAGCTCTCCACTCACTCTCTGTGCCTCACCCTGGGGGAAGCATTTATCTGAGACTGAGTGACAACGAGCTGGACTTTCTCCCTCTGGAAATCTTATTTCTGTTTTAATCAGTGTTTCTTTCATCTCAGGAAGTGAAAACATCAGTGTTTAGCGTGATTTGGGACTTCTTATGTTAGTCCATATATGTCCTTCACAGTGATGTTGTAAGGCCCTAAGTTAAGTGATCTCTTAACTTGGGTACTCTCAGGGGAATATTTTCCAGGGGAATATTTTCCTCAAAAGAAAGCATCAGGATGGAGAAAGGATCCCAGGTGCAGTGATAGTGACCAGGGCAGAGTATTAATTATTTAACCATTCTAAACCAGCTGAGCTCATAATTTCCCCCAGGCCTTGCTTTAATACAATTTCTATAACCCACAGAACAAGGTTATAAATAAAACAGCCGTGGAACACAAGCTGATGTTTCACATTTGGACCAGGCGAATTACATTCAGCAATGTCCTGCCCTGCACATCTTGTGTTAGTGCCTCTCAGCAAATGCACTGACACAAACAAGGATGGCAGGTACAAACAGCCCTGTGGCACCCTTTTCCTAGGAAAGGGGTGAGATGGGGAGTGAGAGATAAGACTACTTAGATAATAGTGGTTTTCTACTTGAGCCAGCAGACAATACCACAACCCACACAGAAAAATCTTCATTGCATTTGAAACTGAAATTCAATTATTTCAGCTAATAGTGTATGTTTTCAGCTGCATCTCTGTCCACCTGGCTGTAGTCACAGCACCCTTCTGCCATACAGGGGCAGCTTGTTTCAGTCACAGTAGTGGATATGAGCATAGAAATTGCTGCTACGGGCAGGCTCCAATGTAGGATGAATTACTGCTTCTCCCTCAGTAGCAGCAACAGAAGCTCTCACAGTGGTTCCACTCTGTATGCAGCAGGAAGAAAAGGGCCTATTTAGCATACCAAGTTTTATTCCTGTGAATCTCAGTGCTGTAATTCTTGACTTTATCACTCCAAGCAACTCTCTTGCTCAGTGCTCAGGGGTTCGGGCTGGAGCCAGTGGTCCCTCTGCAGCATTCCTGCCCCCTCAGCCAGAGGGACCCACACAAACCACAGGTGCCATGGAAGGAGGGAGAGATGGAGAGGAAGTGGCATGTCTGTCACTGCTTCTCCAGGTGACAGCATGCATCCCTTTCCTCTTCACACACTGCCGGAGCCTGGCTTGGAATCATGATGCTGAACAAACAGCACCCTCTGGTTTTGCCAGCTCCCAGCAGGACTCCTTCCCTCTCAATCCACAAATATCCGTAAGAAAAAGCAGCCTAATTTGTCACTACTGCAGGTTTCCTTTTCAAGGAATCCCAGCTTTCCTTATCTTTGCTCTTCCTACCTTTAGAGGGCCTTGTGGCATGGCGGACCCCCTGGGCCTCTCTCACTTCTTCCCATGGGGAGTTCCACCTCAGCCTGGGCTGTGGTGACACAGGAAGAATGAGTGGCTCTGTGAGGGATATGGCTGGCACAGCACATGGGACCTGTCCTACTGCACCCACCAGAGGCAGTGGGGCACAGCCAGAGGTGGTGCCAAGCCCCATCCATAGGTGACGAGGCAGGAATCCCTCCGGCAGGCCAGGGCCTGGCGAAGGCAGGGCTGAGGGCAGGGCCTCAGCGGGCTCATGGCTGTGGGCAGCTGCAGGCCAGCCAAGCTGCAGCAGCACCAGCACAGGCGCCCACAGTCCTGAGGGGCTGACAGGGACACTGCCAGGACAGATTCCAACAGTCCTGGGCCACGGGCATCAGGACGGGTGGCCCAAGGGGCCTGGCACAGCCAGGCAGGGCTGGCGATGCCCCCGAGGCCCCATCACTGTTCAGGGCCTTAAAGTGGCAGAAAATGCATCAGTGTACTCATCTTAAGACTTTCTCACATCATCAGGTCTAACTGAAGTTCCCATTGGTGGCATGGCAAGACACAGCTAGGTGTGCATGTGACAATACCACCCAAAATAGGAGAGAAGGGACTTTTCCTGGTAGACAGCACACAGTAAAACTGCGGTTGTGGGAAAAAGTAGCAGCAAAAGTTCTGGCAAAGCTGTTCCTTTATTTACAAGCCCACATCGGGAAGAAATGCTACTCACCCACTTTGGACCAACCTATGATTTTCAAATGCATCTTTATTGATAAGTTGATTAAGCTCTAGTCTGAACTTTATTTTACAAGAACCTGCAGCTAACCAACACAAAAAAATTACCATCATTACCTTGTACAACACTAGCACAAAAACAGAAATGCCACAATTCGGTTGAAAAAACTGTAAAAGAACTAAATTTAAACTGTAAACTCTACATGTTAACAAACAGTTGTGATTAGTCCCACATGTCATTTATAAACCCAGCAGCGGGAGGGGAGGACTGAGCACAAAACCAAGCACCCCAGATGCCAACTCTTTCTCCCCCGAGTATGCTTAACCACGTGCTTGGCATGAACAAGTGGGACAGCAGCAGAGAGACGCACACCATCTGCCTGTGTCTTCTCTTTTATCCTAGAAAGCCTCCTGGGTCTGTTCTCTGCTTCAGAACATTCAGAGCTTCCTAAAACAAGAGATTGATGCAGATTTGCACCCAAAGGATGTGAAGAGAGCCTGGTAGTTGAAGGAGAGTCTAAAAGAGAGGACTGAGCAATGCAGGCAGAAACTGAAGTTGTCTAAGTTGGCAGTAGGTACACCTCATCCAAACACATTTATTCCAGGATGGAACAGCAAACCTGAAGTTCAGGATGTAATACTGGGGACATTACGCCACCCACTTCATCCTTTGCTCCCTCATTTTCTGTCTGCCCGTTCTGACTACTCTGTCTGCATCCTTTGTGGTTCCTCCCTTCTCTCCCATTCTTCTGGTACTTCCCACCCCACACAGGCAGTAACCTTCCTGCCCCACCACACTGCCTTCCCCAACCTTCACAGTTTTGCCAGTAACTCCCACTTGACACTCCCATGAGCTCTCCTGCCTCATGCACCTCCACATAACAACAGTCAGAGAAGGCTGAAACCTGATTTCCTGTTCCCCACACTCAGAGGAGCACTCATCTTGACTTCTCATTCCTGAGGAACACAGCGAACGGTGATCTAACTCTACAGATAAGTGAACTGAGCAAACACTTTTAACTTAGTTTGGAATTCGCCTGTGTTCTCCATCCTTCCAGTCTTTTCCTCCCTCTTGGTCCCTCTCTTAAATGTAGGAATGTTTACAGTAATTCAGGCCTAGTTCTCTGATTTTTAGGTATGACCCCAGAATTTTCCTGAAAGTCAGCTTGCTCTCCAAGACCCATTCCTTTGTCATAGTTACGGCAATAATGGGAAAATCTGCTGTTTGTGCCACTGGGAAGAAACTGCTCTGGCATGACAGCATAAGGCTTGCACAAGACAGCACCCATCTGACACCCTTCTAAGAACAACACTGGTTTAAAATCAAATAATTTAAGAAAAAAATCTACAGATAATCTATTCCCTTTTCCCTTCAAGTCTAGAAGAACCTCTCTTGTGGCATAGAGAGGCACTGTTACCCAATCACAAAAAGCCAGCAAAACACATGTGGCAGTGACTGATTTCCTACACTTGTGCATGTGGTGCAAGGGCTGTACAGGGATGAGACATGGAAGGAAAGGCTAAACCCACAGGAATTCTGCCATCCTCAAATCTGCAGAAGACTGGTACAAGGACAATACTGATAGATAATTTTCTGTGTTCACCAATAACAAGACCACTAGTAGTTAGTTGCCTTAATGCACAGCAAGGGTGACTAAAGTTAGGTATCAGGAAAAGCAATCTCACTTGTAGGCTAGCTAGGAACTGAACAGACAATCTCAGCAGCCTCCAGGATCTTCCTCAGTGAAGTTCAGTAAGAACAAGTTTGATGAGCAGCCATGGTGGACATGTTTGGGATACTCAGTCCTGTCTCAGAGCTGGTGTGGGCTCTTGAGGTCCTTTCTAGCCCTGTGCTTATGAGTTTATCAGTTGACTTCACTGAAAAGAACAAAAGGGTAATCTCTGATTTTTCTGTCCAGCAGTTGCAATTAAAGCAACAAAGGAAAAAAAATTGCAGAATCTTTCCTTCCTTTTCCCAACCTTCATGTGTCACAGCTGAGGAGTTCCCAGCCCTCAGGGTAAGCCCTTCTAATACTGATGGACAGAGCTACCAGCCCTTCTAATACTGATGGAAATGATGGGAAACACAATACCCTTGGGACAATTCGCAGGTAGCAGCTGGAGTGAGGACTGTCAGCACAGGACAGCCTTGTGTGGGCAGACTGAAGTACTTCATAGCTCACTGAATGGGAGCCATGGGCAAGACAGGACAAGGTCAGTGTACAATACATGGCATGCCTTCTTCATCCAGTGAAACGATTACATGAAAATGGCCATCCTGCCCAGTCACTCTCCTGGAGCTTCACGACACTGGCTTGTCTGTCAGCCTCCAGCACTAACTACTTCCAGCTGTGGCAAGAGAAGAATTGTGAACAGTGGAGTTTCCCCATCCCCCAGTGTGGAACCTCTCAGTAGTCTTTCAGTTCACCCTGTCCCCCTACCCCCACTCCCCTCAATTTAGAAAATAATGATTATAATTAATGCGTGGAAGCTGATGACATTGTGCATGTGGTTCACTTCCAGTTCTCTTTTTTCTCTTCTCATGCATCCTCCTCCTGCCTCTCCAGCAACCCCCTCCCCGGCAATCCATTCTATCAGTCCATCCAGCCTGCATGCCTGGGGGGCTGCTGCTCACTTGCCATAGACGCTCTCATCGCTGTAGGCCACATAGAGAAAATAGTCCTCCTCGTGGTTATCCTGCCAGGGGAGAAAGTGACAAAGTGAGGAGCCAAAGCTGGAATCTCACTGCACGTGAGAAAGCCCAACCCAGAGATGACTGTAACATGAGCAGATAACTTCCCTTTCACTGTTTACACCAAAGAGAACTCTGGCCACAGCTCTGCTTCTAAATACAGGCAGGACACATTTCTGTACACAGGGAATTTACTTGAAGAGCCACAGCCAGACTGTGCTGCAAGCATGAAACAAAAACAGCTGTGACTGTTCACCAGTATCTCAGCAGTGGTAGGGTCTTAAGATTGAGAGGAGAGACTTGGAAGGCTTTAACAAGTCAAAAATCACCTCTAGAAGGTATTTTTAATTTTTCAGAACACTGTGACAAGTGGCTGGATTTCTAAGTCGTGTTTTACATAAGGGCAGTAGAGCTGAGATACTAAATGATTACACTGACACAAAAATTCTGCAGAGTGCCAACAACAGAGATCTGACCTCAGCTCTGGACAGTCAGACACTTTTCCTTCGATGTGTTCAGATTTGGAAAGCACCCTGCCTGTGTTATCTTTTATTATCTTCATCAGTACACAGACTGATGTAAGTGTCCAGTTATTGGCAAAAAGTGACAGATCAAACAAGGCTTACAGCACCACGCCAGAGCTCTTTTATTAAAACACCCAGCAGAAGGAGAAATCAAGGAGAAATCAATCCAGGCTGCAAACCACCCATGGCTATAGAACTGAGAAATATGGGTGTCCAATATGCCTTTAAGGTTGATCAAATTAACACTGCTGAGTAGAAATAATGGGCAGCAATGTTCACAGCATCCTACCTAATCCTCATTTATACAGTACGAGCCATGGAAAAGTAATTCTAGACAAAGGATAAGTGTTCCCTAAGAAAGTATTTATAGACAGATGGATGCCCAGTGATACTGTCCCTTTTACTGGCTTTTTGCTTACTTTTACTAGCTAAAAGGAAATCTCTTTTGTATACATAGCAAAACCTATGTTCTCTGCCCTCTCCAGCCCCAGCCCCAACCCTTCCTCTGAAACATAAAGTTCTTTATTTCAATATTTTGTTAAGTAGTAGGACCAACATATGACTGCTGGGGCAACTATTTGCCACAACCCTTTCAACTAACAAACAATTAGTTGAATTGCTAAGGCTCCCCAGGCTCCTAACTATGGGATGGAACTCCCCCGAACAGGTGATGGCATTAAGCTCAGGGCAAGAGGGTCCTGTGTTCAGGCATCTGTCACCAAGCTGGGCCTGCTGCCACTCCTGGACATTGTTCTTGCCAACAAAAGGCAAGAGGAAAGGGCCAGGCTTACCTCATACAGCTGGCCCATGGTAGCACTGGTGGGAGGGATGGTATTATTGACAAAGAAGAACAGGGCATCTTCCGGCCTCAGGTGGATCCGCTTTCGGATTAAGAAGTAGAATTGACCAACTGAAGAGGAACAGAGAATGCCTTAGATGCAGAAGGAATGTTGGAGGGGTGTTTTTTGTTGTTGCTGTTTAGTTTTGTATTGTAACCCTAACCATGGCTGTTTTCTTTTGGTGGTGGAAGTCACATGCTGTATATAAAAAGTAGGGGAAAATGAACAATGCAGGGAAAAAAACAATAAAAAAGCAGTAACTTCATGACTAACCATATGAGCAGCCAATCCACTCAGAGCTGGCAGTTCCTCAGGTACCTCGTGACATGTACTCTCTAAATCCACACTCCTCCTACTATGGTACGAAATGCTCTACTGAGGGGATTGGTGGGAAGACCTTTAACTAGCTTAACCTTTAAATCCTATAGATCAAAGACACCTTAGAGAATTTAGCCTTGGTATAAATGGTTGTACCATTCCTGAAAAAAACCCTTACTATTTGCTTGAACTGTGTTGCACAAGAGATTTTTTTCACAGTCTATTAAATACCGCAAAAAAAAGAAATGCTGTTCCTTTAACTCAGTCATGTTCTTAAATAAAAACAGATGTAATCACACTCAAAATCACCATGACCATTCAGAAAAGGAACTTTGCAGCTCTGACTCCAGCCACAGGGGTGGAAAAGAATGGGACTATTGCAAGAACTTGTCTCTTCCTGCAACAAGAGTACAGCCTCTGGCAACTCTGCAGCTAGGTCATCACTGACTGGTGATGATGACACTGCCCATAATACACAATTTAGTCACTGTCATCGTGGTTAGAGCTCAGCTGTGACATGCTAGCTAAGCCAGTGAGATACCTCAAAAGATCTCAGAGAATTCTGCATGTTGTAATCCAGGCTATAAGGTATAAATACAACAAAGACAGTAGATAAATGAGATGTAGAACCTGTCTGGGTATTTTCTTTGTGCTGATCACAGAGTAAAAAGCACTTCTGAGGCCATCTCATTGAAAATCAGGAATAAAGGAGGTAGACATTGTTACCTGTGAGGTCAGAAGGCACGAGATACTTTCTTTTGTCTAAGTCAGGTACTCTGGCTTTGGGTGCTTTTTCCACAATTACCTGGAAAGAGACAGAGAGCAAGAAACAAATCATGAATATCATAAACCAAAATGGTCCAAAAAGCATCAGTGCATAAGGATATTACCCTCTGATGGTGCTAGCAGGCCTTTAGGTATCTATTTAATCTGTAACAAATACACAACATTAAAGAACAGATAGGTGAGATGACTTAAAAGAAGAACAGAAGACAACTTAAAATCACTCGCAATAGCTGTGCTGGGAGCCCAGGGTTGCAGCAGTAAGCATGGTGAGTGAAAAAAAGAGTCCAGAACAGACATAAAAATAGGTTTGGCTGAGAAAAAAGAAAATTAAAAATTAGGACACCTTGATGTTCCCAATTCAGGTTAATTTTGTGTGAAGAAGCTGTCAGGAGGCTAATACATGAACACAAGTAAGTTAAACTCTTTCCAGGTTACAGTTCCAAACTGCCTTGCACAAAATCAGCCCTACTCCCAGTAGTCCCACATCCTAATTTCTACTTTCACCACTGCCAAGTGCTCTAGAATGAAGCACAGAATTAAAGACAAACTACACCTCACTAGGGGTTATATTTTAGACCTCCAGTTTTTCAGTAGTTATTTTCTACTCTGAAATTCATATCCTTAAAGTTTATTATCCATATTTCATATAGCTATGGACATTTCCTAATCATATAAATATACAATAATTAAAACCAGCCTACCATCTGGGCAACTGGACCCACAGAGACCTCTGACACAAAATACTGATTTCCTTACATAGAAAAATAGGAAGCTCAGCAGCTTTAAGATCAAATAGACCAAGAAATCTTCTGCTAAAAGATAATTTTTGTTAGCAGAGCTAGGCAAAATGTTTACCTCAGAAACAGGAAGTATTCCAAAGTGACCTGATCTCCTTTTCCACTGGAACCTTTGGAACTACTGGGTTTGTTCAGAAGAGAACTGCAGGCTTTTTTTGGTTATATATATTTTTGAACTGGTAAAAGATATATCACATTTCAATCTATGTGGCTTGCTGTTCTGCAGAAGCCATTTTGACCATCTAAACTAAATCTAAAGCTGGATTTTTTGAACTTCCTTAACTTTTTAATTTCATTAGACCCCATAATTGTAAATACTCCATCTGAGACACCGTGGGACTAATTTCTAAGGGTTCCATGCTCCCATAGCTCTTTGGCAACACAAATCAGCAAATACAGCTGTTGTGTAAGAGAAAAGGTTGAACTACTGTGGACTAAGCCTTCTTTGGAAGAAAAATGATGCTGCCCTATCAGTGAGACACTGTGCCAGAACAAAATGTTATCATGAGCTTGGTGTATTTAGCCTGAACATGGTGCCATGCTAACCTGAATCCTTCTAGAGCCAAGTGAGTGTCTGCAAAATATCTCTCACCAGAGAGGTATCAACTAGTTCATCTCTTCCCTGTGCTCCATTTGAATGTGGCCAACACAGCCAAACCCCCTGAAATTTCCCAGGTTTGATTTTAAAACAGAAACACGGTTGCCTCAGCTACTTCAGTATTTCCAAGTACCTAAGTTAGTACAAGGCACTCAAGCTCTTTGAGGCAGTTTGTGGCAGGACATGCATTTCTGTACGAGGTGCAGTTGGTAAATGCTGTGAGGGAAGGGCAGTACCACAATCCCACTGAACAGGTGCAGGCTGAACAGCAACAACCGCATTTTTTACAAGCACAGCCAACGACCTAACACAGCAAATTGCAGTGGGGAGAAACCTTTAGTTCTTGCCTCCAATTAAAAAAAACTACTGACAAGCCAAACTGCTTGCTGTGACTACCCTGACTGGGGGGGGGGGGAGGTGTAGATTGGTCGTTAGATTATAAAGGAGAAGAAGTCATGCCGATGAGAACGAGGTGAGTGTTGGTAAAGATTTAGGAAAGACTTAAATCAGATCGCCACTGATTTAAGAGATCTTAAGAGAGATCTCCCTCCTGAAGATGCAGGGAAGGAATGGAGGTGCTCTGCTAATCTGACTGGCAACTGTAGTCAGTTTGCTGGATAACGCAGGTTTTCTCTTCTGAAGCACTAAACCCTTCACATACATTAAAAAACCTACCAGGAAAATCCTAAGGGTAGAACACAGACTATCTACACTTGCTTTGTTGCTCAGTGGTGACTGCGATAATGCAGGGCAGTAAAATCTCATCAAAATGCTGAGATGTATCACAGCACTGCAGTGTAGGCAGCCAAACGGATGACATCTTCAAGGATCCTGCTGTCAGGAAGGGCAGACACACAAGTGATGTAAAGAACAGAGTGCTGCATTCACTTCTTTGTATGCAGCTCTGACAAGAGGCAATCCCTAATAATTCACATCTGGGCTTTCCCGTGCATCACTTCCATTTATCCCTAACTCCAGCACACCTTATTCTGGTCCTGGTTTTCTTTACAAAGTTCTGCTGATGCCCCCCCATCCCATCTTGACCTCCTTTACCTCCTGCCAGACTGGGCCTCATCCTGGGCTCCCCACACGCTTCTTCCTCACACATTTGTCACAGCCTGCTGTGCAATCTGCCACGTTAATCCTCAATTTACACCTAGTCTTACTCCAGACCTGCAAGCCCTCATCATAAATACCCGACCCCATACACTGCAAGCTGACCTGCTGCATGCTCAACCTATGCTATGCCAGCCCTCCCAAAAACAGAGAGAACAAAGGCACCCAAGCTCTGACTTCCAAAAACTTTTTCAAGTCCATTTGAGGGTCACTCCCAAGACAAAAAATGGTGTTAGCCCGCAGGGAAAATATGGGGTGTAACTGTTCCGCCCCTGTCATTAGTTTTACAGGGGAGTCCAAGGTTTTTTTTGCATGCAGTACCTTTGAGCAGTAAATCTAGGGCAGATGTCTCCAGTGGGGATGGACAGAAAGAATACTTGAAAAATGTTTATTAAAAAGGAAAAATCACTCCACGCTTAATTAGATTTGTCATCTTTTTTTCCCCCCCAATAATTATTCGGAATTATGAAGCCAGAATTTTTCCATAGGCACTCCAAAGGGGCCTAAGAATGAGGAAGCAAAATTTAGCTGGATGACCTTGCATTCCAAGGAATATTTTATGCACAGAATGATTAAACAGGAGGGCAAAATGATCGAGAAGTATCCTTTTTTTGCTGATGCAAAGGAAAAGAGCAAGGCTTTATCGAAAAGACAAGCCAAGCTGAAGTAAAATAAAAATAAAAGGGACGTACTGAGATGACCCGGATGCAGACCATGTTTTCTGTGAAGAGTACCCGGTTAACCCACTCACTGATCTCCATTTTCACAGAGCCAAGGGTGAGCTCCTTCCCCACTCATCCCCACACATGCCAGGAAAAGATCAGCAGTGTTCCCACTGTCGAGATACTGTAGATCCCAGGGAAAAAGGTGTATTCCACCCCGCACCCACCCACCCACACTGCAGCCCTTCCCGCATCACAAATAGTCTCAGCTTTGCATTAAGGAGAAAAGCAGCCCGGGATTTGAATCAGATCAGCGAGACCACGATCATCGGTACTAAACTAATTTCCTTCGCCTTCAAAATAAAGCGAGCAGCAGCCGACGGCCGGCACGGAAAACAAAGGCGGCCGAGCAGGGGCACGCAGCCATGGCCGCCCTGGCAGCGCGCACTCACGGGGACTCTGTCGGGGTATTTCTTCCGGATCTTCTCCCCTTCTTTTTTCCTGTACTCGAACGGGTGGTCTTCCTTGTACTGGAACTTCATGGCGCCGGGCTGTCACTCCGCTCGCAGCTGCCCCTGTCGTTGCTGCTGCTGCTGCCGCCGCCTCCGCCCCGGCCGGCGCTGCGCAAAGAGCTCCGCCCGGCCCCGCCGCCCGCCGAGCTGCGGCCGCGCCCCCGTCACGGGAGCCGCCCCGACACCGAGCCGAGCCGTGACGTCACGGGGAGGCGCCGCCCCGACACCGCGGCGGTGTGACGTCACGCGGAGATGCCCCCACCGCCGGGCCGGGCCGCGAGCGCTGTGACGTCACGCGGGGGCGCCCCCCGCCACCGAGCCGAGCCGTGACGTCACGCGGAGGCGCCCCCCCTCCCCGAGCCGCGCTGTGACGTCAGGGGGAGGCGCCGCGCTGCCCGGGATGGGCGCAGGGCGGGGGGACAAGGAAGGCTGCGTAACCTGCCCGCCCGGCGCCTTCTGTTCGTGCACCGATTTATTGCCCGGCAATACGTAAGCACATAAATAAATAAATGAATATGTAAAAATAATATTCCCTTTTTTTTCAGTTTACAGGCAGCAAAACGCCGCCCGCCCCCCGCAGCGTGACTCAGGGGTTGTAAACACGGCACCGCTGCATCGAGGCACCCCAAACACCCGCGCTCCTGCACCCTTCGTGCCCAGCACCGCGTGGAGACACGGCTCGGGGTTCCCCGGGTGAGGCCTGAACGCCCCCCTTGTCCAAATGCGGGTTTATGAATGTGACCTGTGCTCTCAGTGGCTGCCAGATGTAACACCAAAAATAAAACCACCCCCCCCCCCCCAAAAAAAAAAAACCAAAACCAAAATTGTTTGTTCTCGGACCGTCGCCGTGGCTGTTGGATCTGGATTTTTGCCTTGTTTGTAGCATCTCAGTGGCAGAAAGCGTGCCATGTGATGTGTCACACAAGCTGCGTGTTGCACACAGCAGGCAGTTCGAGGTAACTGTCTGCAAACAAGCCAAAACAGCGAGCCAATTTTGGCCCAGTTACTCAACTGACACAAACAGTATCTAAGTTTTTTTCCCCCTAGGAGTAGATTGACTTGCAATTATTCACTGATCAGCAGACGAGCAGGTACTAATGAACGGCTCAGCATGCTCAAATCAGCACAAAAATCAATTGTTGCTACCCTAGGGACAATGAATTGGATTGGATTAAATTATTTTCTCTTTGCATACTTTACTCAGAGGAAGCAGAATTTTGCCAAGACTGATCTTCTATCTGTGCAGGTGTTTCAGTTATAGTAGAATATGAGTGGAACACCCAGATGCATAAGGTGATTCTCCATGGGCACACCAAAGGCAGAGGTGAGAGGGCCCAGGTTTCCTAATTCAACCCTGTGTCTTGAACAAGGGTAGGAAAAGGTGTGTTGGGGTGTGAATTTTCTCACCTGAATCATGACATCTACTTTTGGATGGCCGAAGTGTGTCTGCAAAAACTCTGGCAGGTCCTTTACTTTCTAAGCTTTTATTACTAGTACTTTTTTTATAGCAAATACTTTTATTTAGTGTGGGGTAGTGTGACCTCCTGCTGATGGTCAGTTCCAGCAGGTGCATGACCAAATCTCCTATGGATAAAGCAGCCCACATTGGGAATGTCACCAGCCAGTGTGTCCCAGAAGCAACATCAACATGTTTCTGTCTGTCCTAGGACATGTAAACATTCTCCCATAGTTGCCAGGTAGTGTCAGAGGAGCTCAGAGGGGTGAGTCAGAAGGAAGGCATTATTTTTTGCAGTCCCATAGCAAACAGCCTGAATTGAAGGAACCCCAGTGTTTAGACTCAAGGAAAATTCTGGTTTCATGGCAATAAACCTTTTTAATAAAGCCTGTGTTTGGCATCCTTGCTTCCTAACTGCCTGCAGCATAGCAATTGCTGAGGTGTACTGAAGGTCTGTAGTGATGTGGGTGTCTCTTCCTCAAGGACAAAAGAGAGGAACTTTTCTAGCCTGTTTCACCCAAGCCACCAACATATTCTGGCAATTTTAACAGACTGATCTCAAACTCCTTTTGTCCTGTGAATTGCTGTTTTCATCCCCAGAACTGCTCCCAAGGCAGCTAAGATAACACCTGGTTTGAATTTCTCACGACAAATCAGAGAGAGGTGACAGGGTTTTTCCTGTTCTGGTGCAAAGCCATGGCCCTGTGAGCAGATTGCTAGGTGACTTCTCCTCAACAAATCCCCTGACTGAACTCTCCCTGCCCTGATGGTGCAGCCCTGGATGTGCAGCCCCAAGACTCGCTCCTCCTGCTTCCCCACTTCTTCATCAGGCACTGAATTCCCAGCTCTCTCCTTGAGCTTCAATAATACCAATAACGTCACTGGCAAAACAGGCAGGAAGATGATACATGCAGAAGCAGTGACAAACACCTAAACATCTGACTTAGGGTTGTTAAAATGTCAGCCCATGGGCATGTGACAAACCCCATGTTCTGGATTTGTTTGCTAGAGGGAGGAACTGGAAATGGTGTCAGCTAATTTTCCTACCCAGGACTGCCAGCACAAAGTGGTCCTTCACAGACTGGCAAAACAATGTATTTTTTCTTAACCCAGAGTGCCAGAATAGCTCTGAGCACGTACTGTACTGCTGTCTGCAGGTCATGTGGGTACATTCTAAAAGGGATTTCCCAGGCGTTGCCAATGCTGCAGCCATAGGAGCAGGAGACAAAAATATTTGCACAGAATCTGGGGGCAGGGTTTGCAGCCTGTGCTGTACTATACAGTCCTCCTACTTATAGCTCTGGACTCCCTTGGATATTTCTTGCATTATTACCTCCCCTTGGGTACTTTATTTATGCCTCTACAGACAGACTTTATTCATTTTTTAAATCTTTAGTGTGGACTCTGCATACCAAAGTCTCTTTTGTCAGAAAATCTGTGCTTTGTGGTCTGAATGGTGATTAAACCACAGATGGCATACCTGATCTGCTTGCTGCCATCCATGGCACAGTCCTTGCCTGGTGTCTCTCCTATGTCCCTCGTGACTGGTCACCAGTTTCTCTTGGCGCTGGATCTGTAGTACCTCCAGAGCCAGTATGGGCACATTGGTCTTGGATGAGAGCACAGGGTTAGTCACTCCCAGTAAACAATGTCTAATTGTGCAAATGTTTTCCTTTCCTCTAGGAAAGGACTCTGTATTGTCCGCGCTGGACTGCTGTCTCGCTGCTCTATTTTCTACAATTTCTTATTTTTTTTTAAACAAAAAAAAAAAGAAAAAAAAAAAAAAAAAGCAAAAAAGCTGCTCTTTCTTCCCGTACTTCTTTTATGGCCCAGCCTCAGCTCAAGTTGCTTAAATGCATACAAATGATGTCATGAGGAGATTAAGGAGCACACCTTGCTGCGTGATCAAAAGCAGCAGTAAAGGACAAACCCTCAGACCTGAAAAGTAGAGTGTGAGATCCCTTTGTTCCAGCCAACGACTGGGAGTGGCCTGTTGGGGAGACACATCACTGTTCCTGTGAAAACAAGGGAACAACAACAACAGTGGGGCCAGTGGGGTGTTTCTGAAAACCGGTTTTTCTCAAGTACTCCGTGTTTTAGGGAAACCTAAGGGTGGCACTGTTACCAAACAATATCTCTTTAAAAAGGAGCTTGTAGAGCGATTCGGGGAGGGAAATTGCTTTAAGGAGTTTTAATCCATGAAATGGATAACGGATGACAGGCAAGATCCAGGTGATGCCCATGTGTTAGAAAAACAAATTACAAATTTAGGGACTGATATGCTTCAGTGCTCTTAGACCTGAGAGAGAAATTTGTTGTTGAGAACTGGACACAATGCAGAATTTATAAACCACAAAGACACTTACAGAAACTGAAGATGAAGGAGAAGCTAACAAAGACAATTAATGAGATTCTCTCTGTCTGGGAAAAAGATAATAAAAAGACTAAAAATGTGGAGTAATTAGCATTAGAAGCAATAAATAAATAACAGTAGATGATAGAATACTAATTAATGAAGAGAACTATGTAACTTACAAGCCAATGAACACTTAATTCCTTTGTTTGCTCAAATGTATAAATAGTTAAAGGTTTTGCTAACTGGCATACGTGTTCTGTGGAGCTATCCCCATGTACCCCAACACTGAATAGAAGTATGCTAACTTTCTACCCTGACCAGCTGGTTAAAGAGTTTATTTCCCAGCTTTTGGTGGCAGTTTCTGGTACCCTAGATGGGACAAAGAGGTGGCAACTCCACAGACCAGAAGAATTGTCAGCACTCCAGTGCACACTGAAGTATTTTCAGGGAGATCTTCCCATTCTCTGGTCTGGTGAGCAGAGCACTCTGCCCCTTCTGGGAAAAAGAATACAATATTACTCAAGGTACTTTATTTGAAGGTATTTTCCCTGCACATAAGATGCACTAATAGAAAGCTTACAGTGTGAGGCTCAGAGGTTTTTTAAATGTTCACTGGCTTGGGTTTTGTGAAAGGTTGTAAAAAGTTGTAAAACACTGTAAGAGGTTATAGAAAGCTTGTAAAAGGTTTTAAAAATGCTAAGAGGTTTTTTTTCTAAGATGGTAAATATAGGAGGGGGGCTATCTTCATAGCTCCCAGGAGAAGGGATCCTGAAGGGTTCCCCTTTGTGTTGTGTCCTAAGGAACTGGGAAAGGTCAGGGGTTTGGAAGGGGTGACCCCCGACACAAAAACAACTTGTTGAGTATTGTGATCATTGGTGGCTGATATATAAACTTAATGGTGGTGAAAAGTGGCCTGTTAATGGGACTGAAAATTACAATACCATTTTGCAATTAACGCTGTTTTGTAGAAGGAATGGAACAGACACCCGCCGTATGCTGATATAATTTTTTCTTTTGAGGAGTAATCCTGATTAGTGGAAGGAATATATGGATGTGCCTAGAGATCCGATGGTGTTAGCATTAGAACAGAAGGGATGAGAAACCACTCAAAAGATGCTGCTCTGGCTGCAGTCTAGGCTCCATCCTCAGTGCCAAGCATGTGGCTGCGGGCTCCTGTGGCACATCGAGCTGGGCAAGTTTGTCCTGAGGCTGAGGGACTGGTGCAGCTCAGCACTGGGGCTGCTCGGGGAATGTCATGTGGGAAGGCTTTACCTCGGAACTGGACTTCTGCTTTAGGATATTTACTGTCTCACAAGGACAAAGGAGTTCAGGTCAGGAAGGAAAAGAGGCTGTCTGTCCAGTCCTGAGCCCCTTTCTAAGAGGGAGCTGAGCCTGGCTGCAGGAAAGACTTTCAGAATTGAAAGATGCTTTTATGACTGCTCCTGCTCTGGGACTACTGAGCTTTCCAGGCAGAATTGCTGCCCTGTGGAGCAGAGTGACCATCACGTGTTAAATGCCAGCACAGCTCAGGATTCGCAGGCAGGAGGAGCTGGATGTTCTCCCTGGAAACCACTGTGAAGACTTCCAGGGAGTTTCTGGGCTTGACAGTACTTGACACATGTTCAGCAGACTCAAATGTCTCTGCTTGCTTCAGGCTTTTACTGTGGAGTGAACAAGAGCCTTCCAGGAAATGTTCTACAGCTTGGTGAAGTCAGGCCTGAACAGCACTTCAGAGAGCAGCTGATAAAACAGGTCACTCTAACAGGTGTTCCATAAACAGTTGTTGTTGTTGTTGTTGTTGTTGTTATTATTATTATTATTTCTTCAAGGCCGGGTTGGATGGGGCTCTGGGCAGCCTGGTCTAGTGTAAGGTGTCCCTGCCCATGGCAGGGAGGTTTGGACTCAATGATCTTGAAGGTCCTCTCCAACCTAAACCATTCTACAATTCTAAGATTGAAGAAAGGTGTAATAGCAGAAGGGACATAAACTTGTGTGTCACTTCTTTACTTATTGCATTCCAGTTTATCACTTGCTAATGATACAGTTAATAATGACTAGACAATTTAGGAAGATATTTGTGGCCTCAAAATCAAGACCCTCATTAAATTCCTTTAGATACAAAATTCCTGTGGCTGGGCAAGGCCTGGGGCATCATCAGAGATGATGGTTGTTTGTGGAAGGATGGCTGCAAGAAAGAGGACATAAAACTTAAAGCTCAGCAGCTAACCACAAGAATGAGCAAGGTCAACATGACCGTGAGCCTGCCTGCTAGACAAAGATAGGATCTTGTGGTCAAGCTAGACAAGGATGTGAGTTACGGCCCTAACCACAGCTGGGCAGAGCTAAGAAAATGTAACTTTTAAGAATTATCCAATCAACTAAGGACAACTATGATTAGCTAATAAAGCCAGCTATAAATGTAATTGCAGAATCACTAATAAACGAAGCTTGCTTAACAATCATATTGATTGTCCGCATCTTCCCTCGTCCTCCGCAGTTGTTCAATTTAGTTTTATTCTATCCCTGAAGCTATCTTATCAATCTTCTCTAAAATTTTCTGTGGTTGTAATCTCATCATCAGTTAGGTTCCTAAACATGTTTGGGACCTTGTCCTTGTTGGACCTTGTCCAACATTGTCCTTGGTCTTATCTACAAAATAACTGTATTTTCTGTATTTCACAGGAAAGAAGACCAGCATATTAACTAAAGTGGGAATTTGGGTACTTCAGCAGGAAGGGCCAATGCAGGCATTTCAAAAAGGTGTGACCTGTGCATTCATATCAACATGAACATATACATGCCATTCATTCATGGCTGAATGAATCATCATGTGATTTTTAACGTTGTTCTGCTCTAATGTTTTCAGATGCTGAGTCCAAGGTAGAGACAACACTGATGTAATTTAACACTCACCTTCTCCTGATTGCCTAGTCCAAGATTTTACAGATGGGCCATACCTATGTTCATCCAGTTTCATTAATATTTCTGGATGGTTCAACATATTTGTATTGACCAGGAGGGACTCACAAATTATTCTTGCATGTTTTAAATGGTCTTACTTACAATTGATCTGGTTTTAACAGCAACATTAGGAATTAATAAATGATACTAAATGAAAGCATTGAAAATATGATTGAGCTTTATTTCAGAGGTAGTGTTCTTGCTCCTTCCCTTGTTTGATCTGTGCATATATAATATTTTTTAATTCAACTATAAGAGCTTGTGACTACTATTTCAGAATTGCTATATATCCTATTCAGAACCAAATACATTCTCTGTATCCCGCAGGGCATTTAGGGCAGACTGTCTGTATGTATGCTGTCTTTTGTTTACATGCAGATGATTTACTTTTATTTTATTTTATTTTTTTTAAATTTACTATAAATGGTTGGCACTTTCCAGAAGTTTGGTGTTATTATTGGGTCGTAATAGACCTTTGCAAACGTCTTTCTTTTTTTTTTTCTTCTGTTTTGAAGATCTCTTTGCCATCCCGAGGAAACTTAGGCTTAAGGCAAGAGGAATGAGACTGCATCTGCAGTCACCCTGTAGATCACTAACCTACAAAATGGCTCAGCACCTTGATCCTGCTGCCTGCTTATTTCTGCAAAGTGTGATTCTAGTGTTGTGTGAATGTAATAAATGGGCTTGGAGAATGCAAATTATCTCAAGGAGATGTCAGAGCCATTAGACTCTGCTAGATCTGAAAATATTTGGAATTTCAGTTACTTTTTTCCCCCTCTTTTCTCAATTGACTAAGGAAGTTAATCTGAAATTCTTAAAACCCTGCCCAGCTGAATTATTCTCTGCTTGTAACTATCCTGTACTGTTTGCTGTTAGTAAAACCAGACATTAGTGTCCTGGCAGGGCTGGCTGGGCATCCTTGCCCTCGGCAGATGCCTGCGGCTTTTCCTCTGGCACCGGATCCAGGTCTGGCACCTTCTGCCCTGCCTTGGCAACTGTGAACCTGCTCATGTGCAGAGCTTCTTCATACACTGGAGGGGTGTCTGATGTGGACAGGGGAGGTGTTCCCTGGGCAGTGTTGTGGGAGTGTGCCACTGCTAATATCCTCCTGGCAGCAGGTCCAAACACCGAGTGGAGAGCTGGAAGAGAGGAGACCAAAGCTGTTTGCCTCATCCTGAAAGTATCATGTGATTAGAGGATATCCACAGGGTTTTCTTTTCCCACAGCCAGGATGATTTCCTTTTCCTGCCCCTTCAGTCTTCCCTAAAAGGAGTGGATGTGAAATCCTGCTAGCAACATCCCACAATTACACTCTCCTGAAATGCCACTGAAATGCCTGAAATGCCACTCCTGTAGCTGCCCTTATTCCACCCAAACATGTCTCACAGCTGAGCACCTTAGTTTGTAGCATGTACAGAGGTCGCTTTCCCTCCATCCTGCCATGAACTTCCCTCTGTCAGCCTTGGGGTGTCACCAGCTGGGCTTTACAGTGCAGCCCCCACACTTCACAGGCTGTTGAAGTCCCCAGGATCTGGCAAGGCCAACTCACAAGTGATGGTGCTCTGGAGGGTGCTGTCGTGGTCAAACGCAATGACGGTGACCTCGTAGGGCTGGGGACCCGACTCGTCCCCTCTCTGATGGCAGTGGAAGCAGCACCTCACGCAGACAGAGACCAGGCCACACAGGAGCAGGAGCCCCCCGATCACCAGCACCAGCCTGGAGCGGGAGGGGACACAGGACAGAAAGATTTTGTTTGTAGGACACCTCTTAATGTCTCTGACTGCTTACAGCATGGTTAACCTCAAAACTAAACAAAGTCACCTGGGGCCTTGCCCAGCTGAGTTTGGACAGTCTCCAGGGATGCAGATCCCTTGTCCACTCCAGGCACCTGTTCAAGTGCTGCACCATCCTCAGGGGAAGCATTTTTTCTCATGTCTAATCAGAATTTTCCTGTCTGCAGCTTGGTCACCCACCTTATGTGCTTCTACTGAGCACCTCTGAGAAGTCTCTGTCTTTATGCTCTCTCAAGATCCCCCTTAGGTAGTGGAAAACTATAATTACCTTGTCCCCTTAGCTTCCTCCAGTCTCAAGAAACCTGGTTCTCTTTATTGGCTCTCCAGGGGACTGGCTTCAGGTCCTCAACATCTATTTTGTACTAGGGGACCAAAACTAGGTATTCCAGACATCTTGTCATGAGTGATGAGCAGAGAGGAAAAATTGGATCTCACAATCTTCTAGCATACCCTTATTAATTCAGCCTTCTAGATGTTCAACAGCTACCATCCATTTTGATCTCATCCTGGTGGGAATGATTAAGAAATCAGACAGAACTTACTTTAAAAATCAGTCTTTTCAAAGGCATATTGTGCCATGAATGCTTTATTAATATTGTTCATATGACTAAACATGTGGAATAAAAAAGGAGGCTGGTAGGTCAGCTTTTGTTGATGAGACAGCTGAGGGGTTGCCTTGCTCTTGTAGAGCTTTACAGAATTCCAGGGAAAAGGAGGGGGTGGCATCACTCTTGAGCAAGTCACATTTAATCCCACCCTTTGGTACTGGAATTGTCTAGAGATGCAGATATTTAGAATAAACATGTTATCTTACCAGATATACCACAAACGGTCCCATTCTGTACCTGAACAGCTGAAGAGAAGAGGGTACAAGAAATAGTTATCCACAGAATACCAAATAAATGGGAAGATCCCTGTGGTACCCTCCTGCATCTCCCCTCATGCTCCTCACTTATTGTGCAGATTCCAAACGGCACAATGACGAGAAACTCGTTGTGCTTTGTGGAGGACACAGTTGTCCAACCTCATCAATATCCCTGTTAGGTGAATTTCCCTTCTGTTGGCTTTATCTCTTTATTGTTTTCCTGATATTTATTCTTGCCCAATTGCAAGTGCAAATGTTAGAGGTCTGTGTTCACGTTTGTTTTTTTCTTTTTTGTCAGTATACCATTTCAGTTATTCTTACAAATGACATCACTGATAGTAATATTCAGCAAAGCAGTATATTTCAAACCATTTATTCAAGGAAATTTTGTTTCTAAATTCATAATACCAATTAATTGAAATTACACCAGAAAGCTCTTAACTATTGCAGTAATGCAAATAGGCAGCAGGAGCAGTACCACATGATCAGTATGTTGATCAATAAAAATAGTAATTAATACACTTCACATTCAAAGTAATGCTGATTTTGCATGTGTTGCTAATACAATTAAATAAGCTTTTCTGGAAAATGTCAACCATCAGGTCATAACACCCATGTCCAGTATTGCCTTTGGTGTTCATTGTCTCTCAAAAGAAGAACAAGACTGGCAAATACTTACAGTTCAGGGTTGAGGCAGCCTTCCTCACCTCTCACCTGGGGGAACTAGAAGGGGAAAACCAGAAAACACACAGCTAGAGTGAATTGAATCTTTGTCATATGCATCTTTTTTATCTTTTGTGTTATGAGTCTGGATCTCCTATGGTAAAGACTTGCTGTTATCTATCTTCCATTTTTTTCATCATATATTCTGCTGTAGATTTGAAGTTACTCGCCTACCAACAGCATTGTTTCATATATTAACTCCCTGTAGTCACTAAAATCCTATTTAGTACTGTTCTTACCTTCATCCTCACCACAACTTTCCCTTTCTCCACCATAAGCCATTTAGATACTTCTCCACTCTCAAATATTAAGAATATTTAAATACCCTGCTTCACATTATACCCTCTCTGGCTTGAAAACTGCTCTGTCCCTCCAGCGCTCCTACCCTTGTCATTCCTTTTCCTTGGGTACCCTGATGTCTGAGTTACCATCCCTGGAATACCGGCAAATATTATCTTGTCCGTGTGTGCCTTTTATGTGGCCAGTTCTTTCTAATATCAGGGAAATTATTATTGCTAATGGCCCTCCATCTTTCCAAGGTAACTCCAATCTGAGCAGAGACCCATAAAGAGCAATGTCAAAGATGACTTACCCATAAGAAACTCCCTACGACAAAGCAGAGCATGTCAGAGTTACGCATCCCTGTTAGGTGGTTCTGTGGCCTCTTGGTGTCTCAAGCTGCTCGGAGTCTTCTTGTCCTTTCTATTTTCAGTTCATCCTCACCAGTCCAGTGGCCAGGAGAAGGAGCAGCTTCTATGCTGTATGTTGAATCCAATCTCTTCCTCCTACTCTACCTCTTTCTGCCCTTCAGGTTTTTGCTTTTCCTCTTCCCCTTTTTGTCACTGGCAATTCCTGATTGTTTCTGCCTGTCTCTTTTTGTTATTCTATTGGCCTGGTTCTCTTCCCCTTGTGAAGGGATTTCTAAAGCCTTCCAGTCAGATCAGGAGAACAGCAGTGGCTACAGGTTCTTACTTTAGATGTTTAACTAGTTCAGTGAAGGGCATCATGAGATCTCTGCAGGCCTGACCCTTCCCTTCTGTGAGCAGAAAGGGTCTCAGAGTTTGTTCATTCCCAATTATTTCTCTCCCCGCCTCTACCCTGAGGGGAGTGGGTTGAAGGTCATGTTACTGACCTGTTTAAATGGAGTTCAGATTTCTCTCCATCCTCCAGTACCTTTTCTGCCCCTGCACTCACATTGTCCTACCTCTGACGATCCAATCTACTGACTTAGAAGTGAAAGATTTTGCCATATAATAACTATATCCAGCATTTTAAATATATATATATATATGTATATATGTGCAGGTATATGTGTGTATGTAGATATAAACGTGTATACATATGCAACATATATGTATGCATATATATATATGTGTATATATATATACTCATATGCAGCAACTCTTGTACCTCCTGTTTTAAGGCTCTGCCATTATCCCTCTTACCTGGCTGATGCCTTAGGTTTTAACTTTTATGGTTTTCAAATTCTGTACTGCTTAGTGTGTAACTCTGAAGTTTCTTGTAGCCTGTTAACTTCTGCTCTCTCGTGCTAGGTAGACGTAACAAAGCCTCTCCAGGCCTGCTCTCCAAGGACATCAATACTATCCTAGGCCAAAAAGTATGAACCAAAGAGCTTCTAAAGGAGGAGTAAGCTGAGGGGAATTACATCATTAACTGAAGCTTTAATTGGAGAATTAGCCCTGATATGCAAATGAACCAAACCTATGAAAGTGCGAAGAACTCGTGACCTGTCATCCATCTTGGGGTCCATCTTGGCAGTAGCCTCTGGTCTCCATGGGGTACCTTTGAAGGCCTTTCAAATAAATTCCTACTTTTATTCCCTTACTCCTGTCCAGTCTCTGTGTCTAGGAGGCCTCTTAAGGCATCATGGTCATGTCCTGCTATGTCAGTCCTGCAGCTGAGAGTCTGTTCACTCACAGGTCCCACTCCCAAATTTCCTGCGTGGCCAGCCAAGTCCCCCTAAATTCCTTGCAGCAGAGAGAATTTGTGTTGATTATCCTGTTCTCCATACTATTAGTCCTATAGGTGGTTATATTCACAGGTGCCATGCAATGACCCATTAATTTTCTCTGTCTTGTAGAATTGCTTCAAATTTCTGTTAGTGCTCATGGCTGTCCAAAGTGTTATTACAGGCATGTAATTGTGTTCTCCTAATCTTTCTCTTTTGAATAGCTGGACAGAAAAAACTGCTCTGCAGTAATGTGTAACTATTTGTGTTTGGGAACCACCTGGGACTGGTGCATAAATGTTTGTTAAAGGCAGGAGAGCAGCTGCTGAGACTTGTTGCCCTTTGTTGCAATCACAGCCCCTTGACATTAAACTGGTGAATCATTAGCCCTGGTGGTGCATTTTAGAGTTGCAGAGCAGAACCAATGGATTCATGAACATAATGTATTCTCCCAAGGCAGGCTAAAACCCGTTTGCCATTCTCTAATTATAAAAGTGGTGGTGAAGTATAAACATGCCTTAGCAGTAGTTTATCCATCCATCCATCCATCCATCCATCCATCCATCCATCCATCCATCCATCCATCCATCCATGTCTGCTGGAAGGAGGTTTCTGAGTCCTGATGGACAAATAAGAAAGAAAGAAACATGGTCTACCTGACATTGTATTTACATAGGAATTGACCAATATTCTTTTTGTCTCCTTCTCCTAAATTCTATGGTGTATTATAGAAGTCTTAGAAGGAAAGACCCAGCAGAACTGTAAAATATGTGTACACGGCTTTTGAAACTGGTGGGATTAAATGTGGAAAAGAAGTACAAATTTACCAATGTTTTTTGGGGCTTTTTATTATCAGCATGATAATTCAATAGATCATCACTTGGTTTTAGCTGAAATTCAGTCATATGATAATCTCAAATTCTACAAGGATCCAACTGGAGAAATATCATATAAAGTGACAAAAAATTCCCTAAAGCAAAAGCAGCAGTGTGACATGAAACAGTGACCTCTCCAAAAGCACAATGTAATTAATTCTTACTGAAACTTATTGATTACTTTTCTTCAATTTCTATGGCATTGCTATTAACAATGTGTTTCCAGTGTTACCAAAAATAGGTAAAAATACAAACTCCTTAACACCCGTGTGGCATTAAGAAGCAGGCATTCTTTATTTGGCTGGATGCACGAGGGGATATCCTTTGAAATACTGTGCATGCTGAGTACAGAAAAAGATGCTGAGTACAGTAAAAGCTCCTATTTAGAGGCTTTATTTTACACATATATTCCTTGATTTTCCTGGAATGAATATACATTTGATAATCATTTCCCCAAAATCATTAACATATTTTTCCCTCCTCTCTGCAGATGTGTTTTTCTGTCCTGGGGGTCTCTTTGGTGGTCCCTGGTGGTTGGTGACCCCAAAGTCAAACCTGACTGCCTGGTGAACTGGTAAAAGTTGGCACAACTGGGCTGCTTACTCTCCAGTTCTTCTTCCTACAGAATAAGCATTATGCAGTTCCATGGGCCAGTGGTTTTTCAAGAATGATCATTGTATTAACTGACCAGGTGCAAACAATTCTTCATCTGGCAACATTCCCTCCTTTAAGGCTTGGGAAGCTTGTCTTCAGCTGTTCCAGGAGGTGGCCTTTTCCTGCTTAGGGGTGTGTTTTTTAAACAAATTGGACATTTCACTGTTACTGGTTTGTCTATTTCAGTTGTTCCCACACTAAGTACAGAGTTTTGGAGACTAGGTGTCAGGGACTCAATTCCCCCATGGGTTTTGTTGTGTTCTTTTCCCATTACTTTCCTCCTTACGGGAAGTGGAACTATAACCTGTTGTCTGTTTGTTGCCCCCCATCCCTCTTGATTCTTAGTGGCTTTTAATATATTTTCTACATATTGATCCTCACTGTCAGAATTAGCCTTAAATTCAGATATGTCAATTTTTTTTTGGTGGCACTAACTCTGGGATGCCTTTTTCAGCTACTCCTCGAGCTGCTTTGTCTGCCAGTCGGTTTCCCACTCTAACATTAGTTTGTCCAGATTGATGTGCTTTGCAGTGCACCACTGCCACCTCCTTTGGTTTTTTAACTTCAAAAGTTGTAAAATTTCTTCTTTGTGTTGATTAGATGATCCTTGAGTTGATAGCAGTCCTCTTTCCTTCTGTTTGGCTCCATGGGCATGAATCACAACAAATGCATATCTAGGATCAGTCCAAACATTCACTCTTTTGCCCACTGCCAAGTTCAATGCTTGTTTTAGGGCTATTATCTCTGCTTTTTTGGCTGATGTATTAATTGGTAAAGGCTGAGCTTCTAATACCTCAGTGGCAGTCACCACTGCACATCTTGCCATCTATTTCCATCTTTCATGAAACTGCTACCATCTGTAAACTAATTCTAAATCAGGATTCTCTACTGGTTCATCCTGTAAATCATTTCTGCTGGAATACCTGGTCCATGGTTTGGAGACAATCCTGTGACAAGGCTCCCTCATCCACTGCCTTTGGATGGAGGAACACAGCTGGATTCGTGGCTGCTGTCGTCTTTAATTCCACATCATCCTGCTCCAAGAGCACTACTTGGTATTTGAGCATCCTGCTGGGGGACAGCCAATGCCCCTCCTTTTGCTCTAATATGGATGTCACCATGTGAGGGACAAAACCAGTGATGTGCTGTCCAGTCCTGACATTCCTGGCCTCTTGGATCAGTAGAACAGCTGCAGCAATTGCTTGCAAGCATCCTGGCCATCCTCTGCTCACATTATCCAGCACTTTGGAGAAATAGCCCACAGGTCTCCTCCAGGTTCCCAGTTTCTACATCAGGACTCCCAGCTCCCCTCCAGTTATCTGGGCATACAATTTTCCCAATAAATCTCTCCCCAACGAGGGCTTTGGACATTCAGGCATATATAGAAACTGATGGGTAGCACAGTTCTTTCCTAATTTAAATTTCATGGGCTGTAAAAAGGACTGAGTTTCACTTTTCCCTGTAGCACCAGTTACGTTTACCACATTGTGTACATTTATCACATGTACCAATTTACATGTAACAACTTACAATCTACAGTTTACAATTTACAATTTACCAATTTACAGTTACCACATCCTTACTAAGCTTTCCTTTACACGCATTCAATACAGAGTAATTTGCTCCTGTGCTTACCAAAACTTCCACTTCTTTCCCCAGCCTCAGGGGCTCAGCTGGGGTAGAATCCCCCATTTCCCTTCAATCTTCATCTTCTCATATAACAGCCGTGAGGTAGGGTCCAGCTTCCCAGCCTGCAGGTCTTCCCGCTTCCAATGCTCCTTTTCCTTACCAAGTGCGCTCTGGTCTCCCTCTAATCGTTGTCGGGGAAACGATGGGAGCCTCCCGTCTCCCCTTCCCCTTGTTCTGTCTCGCCTTCCTCTTTCCCCTCCCCTGTTGGACAGTCCCTTAGCACCCTCTAGAGTTGCAAGTAGGTTCTCGTGTATCTTGTTTTCCCTTCCAGCCTGTCACATTCCCTTTTCTCTGTCCCTGTTGTGATATGCTGTCCAAGCTTCATCTAACAATTTTCCTGAGTCACGCCACTCCAGTCCTTCCATTTTTTGGAGTTTCCTTCTAATATCTGGGCCGACTGCCCTATAAAGATAGTTGTTAACTGTACAGCCTCCTCTGGATTATCAGGGTCCAGATTAGTGTATTTTCTGGCAGTCACCTTCAATCATTCGATGAAAGTTGCAATCCTGTCCTGCTTTACCTTGTACAGTTTTGACCAGTTCAAGGCTTTCAGTGTAGCATGCTTTACACCAAATAATACCCATCTCTGGTACCTTGTTAAATGATCTCCAGCCCAGGTAAATTAGGGTCCCACCTTGGGTCTGTTGAAGGAAAATTCAGATCTACAGTTCCTTCTAAGTCTCCATGAGCATGTGCCCCCTCCACCTGCTTCTGCCCACAGTCTACACCATCTGTTTTTCTGTACTAACCAATGATGTTAACTAGTAAATCATGACTTGTATATCATTCCAGTCAGGGTCCTGAGTCCTAGTTATGGTTCCTGGTGTAATTCCAGATGTTTGAGATAGCCCTGGTTTAGTAGTCACAGAATCACAGGATCATTTAGGTTGGAAAAGGCCTCTGAGACCATCCAGTCCAACCTGGGACTGATCACCACCTTGTCAACCAGACCATGGCAATAAGTGCCATGCCCAGTCTTTCTTTAAACACCTCCTGGGACTGTGACTCCACCATCTCCCTGGACAGTTCATTCCACTCTGACTTCACCAAATTATTTTTAGGTTTTTCCATGCATCAGGGTAAGGGAAGTCCCTTGCTTTCTGCCTTCTTTCCCTTTCTCTACTGCTTTAGCTTGAACTTTTTAATAACATTGTCCCCCAGCCAACTTTGCAGACAAATAGTATATGAAATTATTCTGTGGAGTGAGACCAGAAAGGCTTTGGCAAACCCTGTTTGTAAATGTTCCTCCTAAAAGCTGCAGAAAACACAGTCTGTTGAAGAAATGAAGCTTTTTCCTTCAGTGACTGATACTGAAGCAATGCCACATGTTGTGCTAATTCCCTTGATTCAGCCACACAACACAAAGGAAAGCAAGTACTAGAGTTGCCTGGCATAGTCCCAAAAAAGCAAGACAGCAGCTAGTGCAAAATGATGAAAACAAGTGCAGTTTTATTAATGAGCTGAGCTTTAAGCCCATCAGCCAATTTGAAATGACTGCGTATGCCAGTGTCCAAGAATCCTGAAAAGTCAGAGCACAGGATCATACAAATTCACTGCTCGCTCACCTCTGAAGGCCATCACAAGGGGAAATATATGCTATACATATCCAGGCTCATGTTACAGACTTCAGTGGTGTCACTCCTGTGCTTTCTATTGCAATTCAGACTTTCTTACACTTCAAGGAGGGCCACACACCTAATGAAATGAAGAAATAAAGATACAGGAAAACAGCTACAGGACACGGTCGATTCACTTTCTCCATGAGCCTGGGAAATGATGCTGATGTTGCTTTTCCTGGGAGCACAGAAAGAAACTCCGACCTGAAAATAAAAAGTCCAGTGGGTGCATCAGCTAGTTATTTATGATTGAACTGTATGTGTGAGATTGCAACTGGTAAAAGCACAGTTTATTTCTCTGTTGATACAAGGACCATGCTTTCGTAACTGTAGAGCACCCACAGGTCAGCATGGCCCCCCTTGACTTGTGATCCCTTGTTCTGTCTCTCAATAAACTTAATGCCTCTGCAGTCCACTCCTATTTATGACACAGGGTTTTACTTCATTCTATTTGTACAAGGAGTACAGCACAAAAAGTAAAGGGCCTCCTGAAGGAAAGGAATTGATTGAAAATGTGCTATCTTTCCTATCTGGGTTGTGATGTGGTTGTTTCATGCAGAGTGGTCAAGGTCCCCTTTGCTGATAGCAGGAAGCTGACCTCGCTTCTTCAGAGAAACTGCTCCCAGAGATTTCTCAGCACAGAGGAAAATGAGCAACTTTCTAGTCTGAGTTGACTACCCTGTCTGGAACTTCTGTAACATCTAAAACCAGACTCCAGAGTTTCCCATGATTTCATATGGATGCAGATTTGAATTTATCCCTCCCACCTCTGCAGGAGAAGAGCAGGAGGTGGAGAGCTAGCGTCCTATGTGACCTCATAGGGGGAGGGCTTGGAGCTTTTAGCAAATAATAGCTGAGACTCTTGGACAGCACAAACTGCAGACTTTCCCTTTGTATTTACACCTATAGATTGAAATAATTTGTCTCCTAGGCTACACAAGTAGTCCCATCCCTTCTGGGAACAAGGATGTGCAACAAGTCTGATGTCCTGAAAATCTGTGTATACAAATATGTTGCCGGATGGGGAATCAGAGACTATGGAGTACAGGACTCACCTGTCTTTAGGATGAGAGATATGCCCTGTTTTACTAAACATGTGGAGCAGATGGACTGGGGAATGCTCAGAACCCCATCCAGCCTGGCCGTGGATACTTCCAGGGATGAGGCAGCCACAGCTTCTCTGGGCAACCTGTGCCAGGGCCTCAGCACTCTTCAAACGGAATAATTTCTTTCCAGTATCTAATCTAAACCTAGTCCTTATCTGAACTGTTCCCCAAGTTTCCATTCTGGTCAGCAAAGAGAAATTAGCATTTCTAGGGCTCAATTTATCTCAGTCTATTGTCGATTTCTAAATTAAGTGAGCTGCGTCCTTAAATTCCTTTGTCTTTCCTGGGCAAAGTCAGCTGAGAGTGACCACGCTGCATGTCCTCTGTACACACCTTGTAAGCTGCTCCCAGTTATCTCAGAGGGAGCTTTAGTGTCCCCTTGGTGGACACTAAAGTTGGGCGAGATGAACCTCAGTGTGTCTGGCTGCTTGTTCCTGTTTTCAGAAGTGTTTGCAAACTGCCTTGTTTGCTTTTCATTAATGCTTTGGCTTCTTCTCAACTTGGCCTGGCTGTAGCTAAAAATTATATTTATTTGTATTAAATGATATTATTTGTATTTAGGTAACTGATTTATGTCAAATACATGCATCCTGTCCTGCACATTGAAAAAATTTGCAAGAGAGCAAAGGACAAAATTATCCTTTGGGTTATTGAAGGCTGATCTCTGTAAAGCGTTAGAAATACTACAAGCACTTATAGGAAAATTTCAGGCCACTTCTCTTTTCCTTTTTCTTCTCTTCACTTGATTATTTTGTTAGGGTTTTATTCTGTGTCTTACCAGATCAATACCACCTCTAGTTAAAATACGCACAGCCTTCTAAAAGTAGGAGTAGGGGAAAGGGAAGAGAGCTAGGACTGCAAAGCTCTCACCTTGGTATTATGGAAATAAACATCCTCCCAAATTAACTCCCCAAATTCCACTTTGTCTGTGAAAAGACATAACAAGGTGGCATGAGCAACTGCTTTGAAGTGAGTAACACCTGATCCTTCTGACTTTAGATCTTTTGACAGAGAACTTCTGTGCCGATATCCCCACGTCACCTCTGCTGTGCAAACAGGGGAAAGGCCACAGGCACTCAGCTTCTGCTGAGTCAAGGACTGAACCTGAGAGCCCTGAACATGAGTCCAGTATAAAATCCACAGCCTGCAAAATGCTTCAGGCTCACACAGGAGAGAATCTGAATTGATTCTTTAAAAGCTGAGTGGTTTTCCTGCTGAAACGTTTGTCGCTGCAGGAGAAGGATAGATGTGAAATAGAAATTCCCTCAGCTTCTCTGACACTCACTGCATGCCTCAAAGCACAATCTGCTGTGTGGGCAGCCAGGGAATATTTCTAAGGGGTAAAGCAGATATCTCAGAAAATCAATAAGCTTCAGTGTAGGGAGTAACCATGGCAAACAAAGTGTTTGCAAAGGCTCAGCCTTCAGGATTTCTCCGGATGGGCTCAAGTGGGGGAAAACTGATTGTCAGTCACACCTAATCCCCTTAGCTGAGCTCCTGCGTTCTGAGAAGCACTTCTCAGAGACAGGTACCTCGGGAAACTATGATGCCATGCAGAGTGTTGGGCAGTCAGCAGCCTGTTTTATGCATGTTTATGCCTTTGGATGCCAGACTGAATAATTCAGCTGGCCTGGTGCTCATTTGGCTCATTTGCTAATCAATGACATCAATCAATGCCATCAGCCCAATGCAAGTTAGTTCAGAAGGAAGCTTTGCACAAGACAGGGCTGAAATTAGACATTCAGGTAGAAATAATTCAAGATAATTGATGACTAAAATGTATGTTTTGTCACTGATCTGTCAGACAGCTGTCACAGTTACTCTGATGCCTGGCTGGTCATCTCTTGGTGCCTGATGTCAATGAAAAGGAGATTTATCCTTTTTCTGGAGGCAGAGATAGGCCTGCCCTGGATGGATGAAGGGAGACCACTATTCAGATTATGTGGGAAGAGAATTAAGCTCATTTGGACTGAGCACTTAAAGGACTGGTCAGCCTGAGTCAGTGCTTTATAGGGGATGGTCTCCAAATAAAGGAGCAACAGATCTATATTTCTGTTGGACCAAATGAACACGTGAGGGCCTTTGTTTCATTTCAATAGGCTTTGGAAGATGCCTCTGCTTTGGAAATCTGCCTACTACAGTTCATCAGTCAGCTTTTAAAAAAGCTTTTATTGCATTTCAGAAAAGCAAGAAATCAAATGGAGCCCCCTGAAAACAAAACAAACAAACAAACAAAAATTAATAGCAAAACAGCCCTCTAGAGCAAGGAATCTGGATTGCTGAGTCTGATCTCACTGTCGTGCCTTTGCTCTACTATGGCAGAAGTATTAAGTCAGATATTTGCATTTTTGCTTTTCAATATTTAACTTTGTTTTTTTCCTTCTTTTTCAGATAAACCCAGTTACCCAATACTAAGAAAAACATTTTTCTCTTAGTCCCCTGTAAATTCCAGCTCAGGAAATTATCCTAAGCTTACACTGATGTGTGATGTTTCACTTTTAAGGATACCAAATGCATTCATAGCTGTCAAATCTAATGCAAGTCAAGTGATTGTTCTTCTAGCTAGCAGCTGCAGCATCCTCCAGAAGATAATACAGGACTTAGGCTCTGTATGAGACACAGGTCCTAAAAGCATCTTGTTCTTTTCAAGCACAAAATCATCCTGCCTATGACCCTGTATTACAGGGCACCATCATTTATATTATCAGTGTATCATAAAGAGATAATTTAAAGATCAATTCTAAGTGTTTGAAATCCTTCATTCTCTTAAGTTTGCTTGCATATTAATGTCTTGTAGAGTAAAGCCTAAAAATGGGGTCATTTGAATTAGGGTTTTTTCTCGGCTGAAAAATGAAACAAAGCACTTGTCAATGTTTCTCATTCTCCAGAGTTTTAATAATGATCCCCAAATGTAAGACATTCACAATTTTCTCATTTGCTGCAGAGCTAACCCTACACATCTAGGGCAGTATTAAGGCAGTGGCACACAAAAAGACTGAAGCTGTCTGGATCCATCTGTGCAAAATGCCCCCAGTGCATATGTGCAGGAAGACTTTTTAGGGTGGTTTCAGTAATGCTGTTTTTCATATGATTTGAATAGTCCAAAGGGCTATGTTGTTTTATCAAATCTAAATTGCACTTGGGTAACACTGAAGTGATAGGTAGAAACCAGACAAAGGAAGCCACAAGCTGCTTCTGTCAGTATTGTTTGAGAGGGTCATAAATGCTGTCGGGTTCAGACACCTTCAATTATGCAAATCTTGAAGTATGTTTTAAATAATAAAATTGGTACTGGTGTACTTTTATTAGCAAATGATTCAAGAAGAGAAGAGCTGGGGATTATGAGGACTGCAGCTAACCAGAAAGAGGGGGAGAAGAGCAGAGGTGTGGCTGAGGTTGGTGTGGACAGGAGAGTGACAGAGGAAGGCTGCTGGTGGATCTGAAAGGGAGATTCTGCGTGTGCTGGTGGGGAGGGTCTCAGGTGTAAGAAAGGCAGGGGAAGCATCTCTCCAAGGTAGGGGCATGGCTTAACCAACCTTCTCCATTTCTCTGCTGATCAGGAATCTGGAGGTCTCCTGGCTAGAAAAAGGATGGGCTGATCCACTTTCACTGCCCACAGCACACGAGCTGCTCTCTGCAGAAACCCACAGTCTGCGTGTGCTGTGGATGTTTGGGGAGACCTCCACTGACTCTGGACCTGCTCATTTATAAAGAGACAAAGGGACTTAGCCTTGGGGTCTTGGACACCTTTCCAAGAGCTCCAGACAAGTTATAATTGTCTAGTACATCTCTGGGTCTTGCACCTCTCCTTCCCTCCCTCGCATGAGAAGGAGCACAAGGACTTTCAGAGGTGATGAGTGAAGGCACACAGCAGGAGAGATGTAGCAGCTATAAAGTGCCTGGTTTTACATCCTCTAACAACCCTCTGGCTCTGGTCTGCCTCTACAGCAGCAAGAAGTCAGTCAGAGGGAGAACTTCACTTCCTCAGCTTCAGAAGACAAACACATGTTTATGAATTTTAAATTGACCTTCTTATTCATATTATTAGGTATTTCTGTTGTTATCTAAAACCAGGATCATCACATTCCAGAGCTTGAAATGGAGAGATTAGGAACTGCATTCAAGCCCTAATGTTTGCCACAGCTGATTTTATACATTTATTAAAGAATGAATGTCTATTATGCTATTTGTTGCTGGTCAGAAGAAATATGCCTTTATAATAGAACCGGTTTCTGTTCACTATAAATATTATAAATATAACTTAGGGGCTATTTATAAATTAATTCAAACCAATCAAAGTGTTATCTACTCACTTAAAGCTAAACAGTGGCAAAATGCCCAGCACAAAAGGTACACCTCTAGATTTATGTCTCAAAAATCAGTAAGCATTCTTTTTGCATTAAGGTGCTGATACTGGCTGGCTGCACCATTTTTCTGCTGCACTTCTCTTTCACGTTCCATCAAAAAAGCAACCAAAGAAATGGAAAAGTAGCTTGGAGATTTGAAGTCATCTTCATCAGCTGAGAGTGATGTAGCCACTTCGTGTTGCGCTGCCAGATAATGAGGGCAGACCTGCGATGCCAAATCTTTCTTTATCACTTTACAAGCTTAAATAAAAGAAATAGACCTAATAACTCTGTAAGATGTTTGCACAAATCATAAATATTTATCTGACCATCTCTCTGATTTTAAGAATAAAAGACAATCCAGATTATATTTACATATATTGCTTTTAATATATTCATATATTCATTTCCACATTCTAAAGTCGTCTTTCGTATATGTGTGTGAATTCTTCATACACATTTAAAGAAGTCTTGCACATAATTATTTCATTTTATATTCAGCCATCAACAATTGTTGCAAAGTGACATTATTGTAGCTGGTAACATTTAATATCTTTATTTCTAGCCTGAAAGTCACCTATTTTGCCATCAGTCAGACCTAGTAATGAAAAATCCTGGCATCCATGCATAAACATGCTGCTCCAAACAAAGCCAATATTATTTCTGATTTTTTAAGGACAAAACACAGGGCTTAGCCTAGAGTTACATTCATGCAAGAAAGGAACAAATATTTTTTGATGAGGTATAAGGGTTTGAGGGAAAATGGTGGATACACTTGAAACCATGAAGATATATGAGGCTGTATTTTGATATTTATACTTACTGTCTGTATTTAATTTAATTTAATTTAATTTCACTTCATTTAATTTCATTTATTTTATGGATAATTTTAGGAATTTGACTGCAATCCAAAATGTAGAAATAAACTGCATGTCCTTTCTCTTCCATTAGGTTTTCTTTTTATTCCTCAGACAGCTCCATTTTCTTCTCTTTGTATAATAATGATAACAGAATGGTACAAGTATAAGAAATAATGATCTGAAAATGCAGGAAACTGAGAGCAATTTTGTGAAAAGCAGCTGGAATTCCAGATCTGTAAATGGTGGCATTAATTTGCTCAATTTTGCATTTAACCTGTTGGCCTTCAGAAGCATTTTCTTTTCTTCAGAGAAAAATAAAATAACTCATGACATTGTTACTAAGATGACAGAAGGAGAGAATTTCGAAAAATTCTGTTGATTAAAGTGCATCTGAAGATATTACGCACTCAGGCAGGTAATTGAGGTGTTTCTGTTGTGAATGGAAGTTTCTGGAGCTGGCTGGCTGTGTGGAAGCCAGTGAGTTAACAAGCAGAATAATAAAAAAAAGAACTCACAGATAACCCCGTATTACACCTTAATCACATAATTTATTATGGCAAGATAAGAAAAAGAGAGACAGACAATGTGAAATATTAATCCTTGGACTTGGATGACATCTAGGAGGTCTTAATATGGATCCATGAATTTAAGGATTGATGTGGATGTTGGCCCAGCAGTCTTTAAAGGTTTTTAGCTTTGCTAATCTGGATTGGATCCTGATTTCTCAATCATGTAAATAAGGATCATTATTTCAGCTAAGTTACGTTGTGGTTTTTGTGATGTGGTTGCATATAATACATTACTCCTTAAGTACATTCTAAAAGTTACAAAGGTGTTGGAGGCCTTACCCAAGGCTTTTAGGGCTGAAAGGGATCTTTCATTAGTGGTGATGGGGAAGACACCTCCACTCTGCATCAGTGAACTTTGGGGATTTGCTGGTATACTCTGCAGAAAAAAAAGTAATTGCTAATGAAAACAAAAACTGACCTAGGTAGAACCATGGTTGGATTTGGGGTGGCTGTTCTTTTATTGCTTATTTACGTGGAAATTTTGTACTTAACACCCTCTCAGAAAGATCTGGCAGTGGCAGTTACCCCACCAATGTTTTAACTTCATTTATTTTACTGAAGTTGGTGCTGATCTCTGCTCTGTGTGACCAGGGACAGGACCTGAGGGAACGGCTGGAGCTGTGCCAGGGGAGGGGTTAGGTTGGATTTTAGGAAGTTTTCTTCCCCCAGAGGGTGCTGGGGCTGTGCACTGAACAGGCTCCCCAGGGAATGGTCACAGCCCCAAGGCTGCCAGAGCTCCAGGAATGTTTGGACAATGCTCTCAGACACAGGGTGGGATTGTTGGGATGTCTCTTTTGAGGGAAAAAGTTGCAGTAACTTGAATGCACAAAAGAGCTACTGGAATTGGTGTTTGCATGAATGTATATATTCTATAAATATAGATTAATAAATGGGAGCAGTATCTAATAACCAGAGAGAAGGGGTTTATTGGTTTGACTCAACTTAATGTTCCTTCCCAATTTCAGACATCTGATAGAGAAAAAGGGCTGTTAAATCTGCAGATTACAACCATGATCACGTCAGCTCAGAGAGGAGATGACCTGGCCTAAAATCAGCCTGATTTCTAGATTCATGGAAAGGACCATTCATCACCAACCTTCAACCCAGCACCACCACCATGTTTGTCACTAAACCATGTCTTATAGTGTCACATCCATGTGTTTTTTGAGCATTCCAGGGATGCTGACTCCACCACCTCCTTGGGCAGCCTATTCTAGTACTTGACAAGCTGTGCCATGAAAAAAATTTCCTATTATCTAATCTAAATCACCCCTGCTGCAACTTGAGGCCACTTCCTCTTGTCCTGCCACTTCTTACCTGGGAGAAGAGACTGACCCCCACCTGGCTACAACCTCCTTTCAGGGGGGTTTAGAGACCACCAAGGTCCCCCCTGAGCCTCCTTTTATCCAGGCTAAAAGAGAAAAGGCTACTCCCTGCTCCTTGTGGGATTTGTGCTCTTCACCAGCTTCATTGTCCTTATTTGGACATGTTCCAGCCTCTTTGGACACACTCCAGGCAGCAGTTCCCAGGGTAATTCTGTCACAGACAGTGCACAGGCAGACTGTGCCAGTCCTGGTTTGTGTGCTCTGTTAGCCCAGCAGGATCCTGATCACACCTGGGGTCTCTGAGTGCAGCAGGTGTTTAGCCCCTGGAGCTGGGCAGCCAGCACTCCTCATGGCATTCTGCTGCCCAAACCCACAGACATCCTCTCCCTTTGTCCCTGCTTGGTTCAAGAGTTATGGTGGAAATAAATCCCAAAGAGACTGGGACCCATCGAGTCTCCTGCACTGTATGTTGTAAATCTTGGTTGTAATACTTTCTCTTAGGATGATGGTGTGCATGGAAAATCCAGGTAAGATGAATGATGGATTTTAAGCCATTTTTATTTCAGCACTTCCCAGAAAGGTGTAAAAAACCCCAAGGTGAGGTGATTCATGGTTGTTGCCACTTGGAAAAATCCCTTTCCTACGTTAGCAGAGAGACACTGGATATAACTGACAATGATTATCTCCCAGGAGAGGCGTGACTGAAGTGACTTCCCTGTCCTTTTGAATGAAGACTTCCAACATGACTAGATGGAAAATACAGCTGTGTGCAACAGGCTGTTGGCATCTGATCAGGTGCAAGTGGATAAAATTGCATGGTGTGTTAGACTTGTGGTGAGACTACAGGGGCTATGGAGCCATTTGTACCTTTTAGTCTAAACCAAAATGATATCTCCAAGGATGGGAAGAGTTATGAGCTGTGCTCCATCCCAGGAAAAGGTCTGGGCAGCTGTAAAACATCTGTTTTGAAAGCTTCCTTTAGAACCACAAAAATCTGGGTTTTTTTAAACTATGTCCAATATTAAGACTAAAATGCTGTGTGGCAGAGAATTCTGATTTGTCCTTCCCTTGTTCTGAGCTACATCCTGACTCTGCCAGAGAAGACAAGCGTGCAGTAGGAATTCTCTTTCCTGTATGAGACATCTGTGCTTAAAGAGCTCATGTAACACAAGAACTTATTAAAGAAACCCCAACTCATACCAAGAGAGAAGAAATATAAACTTTGCAGAAGTTGTGCCACTGAATGACACAAAGGCAGAGAACTGGCACGAAAGTCGTGTTTCACTTATCCAGTCTGGATCTGTGTTTTGATTGCTGTTCCCATCACAAATCACAGAAAGCTGTTACAAATACCAGCCCAATAACTTCCCTTTGGACTTTGGAATTAATTTGTATGTCCAGGAGTGACTAACAGTTTTGGGCAAGATCGAGCTCTACTGGTGCTGGCTGGGAAGGCGTCAGCTTTCTTCCCGGTGCTTCCCAGCTCCTCTCTATCATCTCCTGAGTTTCCTGTAGCATTTTACAGCTCATGTCTAATAACTTGGGACTGAGAGACCTCAAAGAACCTTGAAATCAGGGATAATCTTAAGATGTAGTTGTGGCCAGCTACATGCTGGATTTAAAGGCAGTGTGTGGACCAACAGGATAGCATTTGCCATCAGACCTTTTTGCTGTGTGCAGTGATGCTCCACATGGTGTAGGTCTCTGAAAAACACACACATCAAAAGGCTTTTTTTCTGGCATTTTTCTGGTTCCACATACAATACTTTGGCATATTATTGTATATGTGCTTCAGAATATTACTGTCCAGTTATGCTGACAAATCAAAACAAGCTGAAACCATTCCAAGCCACCAATGAAGCTCCTAGCTCCACTTGAAGTGCTTGTGCACCAGCAATAACAGGGTGACTCATTAGTTTTTGTAATTAATTCCTATGCCAATAAGCCAATAAAGATAAGCAGAAAATAAATCAGGCCTCTGTGGCCTGTCCTCTCTCCCTGGATTCCCAGGAATGCCCCTAGGCCACTCCACCCTGACAAAAAAGGGAGAGGGCTTACCTGGCTGAGCCCACCTGCATGCACACAGCATCATCTTTTTTTGGACCAGTGGAAGTTAAAATCCTCATTTGATTTTCTTTTCTGCCCACTTGTCCCACTGCCATCCCTTCATGTCCTCATTCCGTGTGTGTTTATGCCCCGGAGGTGTCGTCATATGCAGCTGCAGGGCAGGAGAGATAGAGGTGACCTGAGCGGTGGCACTGCCTGCCTCCGGTGCCAGGGCAGCGCCCTGCTGGCAGCAGTGGCACTGTTCTGATTAGCTCTATCAACTGTGCATGTGGCACAAAACATCCTCGGGCAATGACTTGTGCTAAGAGGGATGGAGGAAGATCAGGGAACTTCGTAATCTGCCGTGCCATAAACGCAACATGACTCTGCACAGAGGGCTGGCTTCCTTTGGAGCGTTACCTAAACGCAGGCGGAGCTGCCTCATACAGCAGTGCCTGTGGAGTCAGAGACTTCTGAACTCAGAGTTGTCAACTCATGGCTCTTGATTAGTGCTGACCTACAGGTTAATGAAGGGAGGCTTCTCTGAAAGCACTCTGACACTGCAGGGAAGCCCTGCCAGGAAGAGAACTGCTGTTGGAAGTGTGCAGGGATCCAGTACAGCCCGTTCCAGTAAAGCAGCCTTGGCTAAGTCACACTCCCTGATAGCTGGGACCAGCTCAGAGTACACAGAGGGAGAGTTACAGGAGTCTTGATGTGTTGGGCAGCCCTACACCCATCCTGCAACTGAGTTTCTTTAGAACTACACAGAAGCCCCTGGTTAGGTTCCTAAATTCTCAGCGTCCAGACACTGAGGTGCCCTAACTTCCCAAACAGTCCGAGCACTCGTCGTCGACTCACATCCAATATTTTGCAGGCTGTCTCTACTAAATAGCCATTGGCCATAAACTTAGACAAGACACTTCAATTGTAACATTAAAATAAATAGGGATTTCATTGAAGCCCTTCAAGTGAAATTCTTCTCCCAGGTGCATCAGGTGAAGCTAAATCCTTTGTCATTTAGGGACATGTGGGTTCATCAGACCTGAAACAATGATGAAGTGGAGGCATTTCAGTTCTTGGCCACGTCAGTTTTACCACTCCATTCATTAAGACAACACTGAAATATTTCACAACTTTAGGACATTTAAAAATTGAGGAACCTGATGCTTGAAAGTTCTAGCTAAAACCACTCCAAACCCTGTGGATGTACACGCAAATTTTCATTTGTGCAACCAACCCACGTGGCTTTGCCTGCATATTTCCACAATATCACAATATCTTTTTAGCATGTGCTGCCTTGAGAGGGGTTTGGAGGGGAACAGACTAGCCTCAGCTGGGAAATCTTCAGCTGAAGGAGATGTACATGGTACTGCCTTTTATCAAGCAGAGAAGAGGAGGGTGAATTGAAGCTTGCAGGGCAGAGGCAAGAACAGAACAGTTGAAATTTGAAAGCCATTAAAAAAGAAAGAAATTGCTCACCCGACAAGGATATAAATGGGAGAAGGTAAGTCAGACATGGAGACAGGCAGAGCTGGACTGAAGCAGTGTCCAACTGCCCAGCTGTATTTGCTCAAATCATAAAGAACCCCCAAAATCCAAGTTTTGCGCTGCTCCCTGGCAAGCAAATACCTGTGAAACCTGCTGGTAACCTGTGCACTCCATCAGTATGGATGGCAGGGACCAGGACAAGGAGAACTTGATGCTGGGAAAAGCTCCTCAGAGCCTGGTGCAGAGATCAGGCAATAGGTACTGCAGTCCTGGTGTGTCTGTATATACATGTTCACATATATACATAGACATATATGTATTGATAAAGAAGAAAATCAAAGTTGGATGGTGGGTTTGGCACAGTCTTTACACCTGTGCTCTCTTTGTATAATGTAGCTATAATAATGTACTTTTCTATGGCAATGTAGTTAGCATAGTTTTAATAACAGCTTTTTCCTGCAAGCTGCTGAATATTCTCTTGTTCCTTAAGTTATTGCAATTCAGGATACTGTTCCCTCACAGGGATAGGCCTTATTTTCCAAGTATAGGCATCATTTGGGGAGTACAAATTTCAGCTTCATTTCCCCTGGATTGCCATTATGCACACTGAAAAGACAAGCTACTAAAAAAAAAGCAACTGAAATGAGCTCAGAGAATTGGGATTTTTCTGCTACTGTATTGCTTCTGTTCTACATGTTAGCAATTTCTGTTGTGAATGATTAATTCAGGTCTAAGTTATTAGATGAGGCAAATGTGCTGATTCAAAACATAACAGGAATGCAGGAGGAAATGAAAGAGAATAAGCATGGTAAATATGCAAAACATTTTACGATGAGATTACTTCTGCCAGGCCAAGGAAATAAAGTTTTACTAGCTTGTGCTACATGCATATAACTGGAATTATGACTTGCAAAATAAACCTTGGAAATCCCTGTATTCAAATGAGTACAGACATTCAGAGTAACACAGGAACAGGGGTTTTTTAAGCCTTTGGACATACTTTGTATACCTGAAGTAACCATGGTGAAATCTGCTGACACAGGATAGATTTTGAGTATTTACACCTTAAGGTAGGAAGCAGTGGCTTAGGTGTTCAGCCTGGGAGGCAGAGGAAAATGTTGAGCTCCTCTGAGAGATCCCCTAATTCCTACCTGAGCACCAGGATCCAAGTGTTTCTTGTACCCCCACTGGAAAGATTCCCCATCACCTCTCATCCTTAGTGACAGGAAACATCCTTCCAGAGCATGTTTTCCATGATTTTCAATGCCACTTGGACCTGCATGAGTGGAATTCAGAGTTTGCTGATGGCACAGGGCACATTCTGCAGGCAATAACTCTTTAAGGGCAATTTTATAGGTGAGAAGATCACTTCTCTTCGAGGCTGAGAAAGGAAAAGGGGGAAAAAAATCAATTTTACATTGCTGACTTTCCTTGAGATTGGATTAGAAGCTGGTAAGTGTCCTTACTCCTTGTGATCAATCCTGGCTGCTCAGGTGTTTCTTGGAAGGATATGTCTATTTATTAACTTCTCACCAGGGCTCATGGGAGTACATCTGGGAATCAGCTCCTCTGACCAAACCCAAGTTGTTATTTTTGATAAAAAAAGAACATTGGTAAAGCTGGAAAATCCCCAAAGCACTGCTTCATTTTAAACCAAGATCTGCATGGAGGTTCTTGAGTTGAAGGTACTGAAGGGCCTTGGCTGAATAAATTGAGGGAGTCTTTCAACAGGAAGGGTGAAGCTACTGGATTTTTGAAGAAAAGAATGTAAAAAAAGAGTGAATTACTTTGTGGCCATTGAAAGGAAAATTGAAAATACTAAACAGTCTAGAATGTTTTGGTTCATAACTATTTATTTTACTGTGATACATTCGCGTTGCTTCAGGTCACATTAAACAGAAGTGGAGCTTTCTGTCTGAAAAGTATTAATGATAATTTCCACAGATTCAATTTTTTTTTCCAAAAAATACATTTGAAACCACCTTATTAATGGAGAACTGCCTCTTTCCTGCAAGTGACTTTTATTTTGATAAATCTGCATATTCTGTGGAAAGATTTCAAAGTCTTCAACCACTTCTGGTCATGAAACACGCAGGATTAAAGCCCATGTTAAATATCTATATAGTACATCTATTTAAATATCTGTTTTCAGTTTGTGACTTTTTTTTGCCTATACTCTTCTTATAGAGACATATAACATCTTAAAAAATGATTGTGCTTCTAAGTGCCTCTGTTTTCAAGATTCCTCAGGCTGAAATCAGAAAATCTTCAAAACACTTGTTCCTTAACATCACAAGATTCAAGCACTTGGAATCAATTTGCACTTTTGAATTGTCAAGCTGTTGTATATTTGATAAAATGAAACAAACAAAAAAATTAATTCGCATAAAATAAGACACTGTTTTTCTAATAATCAAAATTATTTTAAGATGCAGCTTTTCCCTTGGAAGGTAAGAATAGTTTCCAACAAAGTATAATTTACAGAATAATCTTATTAAGCGTACTTTAAGGCACCATGTAATGTTCATGCTCGCTATTTTTTTTAAAATTACATTCTGACCATTACCTCATTTCTTTATCTGGAGAGCCAATAAATGACAAATGGGATGCATTTTTCATGACTCAGTATTTCAGTTATTTATTAAGTTAGCTCTAATATTTCAGTTGCCTTTATCAACTACCTGAAAAAAAAAATCAATATCTGATAAGGCATCGTGGTGTGTAGCAAAGTATATAAGCATGAGGTTTGTGCTGCTCAGTCTCAATTTGTCACTTTGAACCATCTGACTGAGAAGTGACTCTTAAATCCCCCTCATATCCCTGTTATCTGATTTGCAGGAACCCAAGACTTAAGCAACCATGTCCAACTCCAGCGAGGCAGAGCTCCTGCACACATTTAAGGGGATTCCCTTTACCACCAGGTCTTCTCCAGAACTTTTAAAATCCTTGGATACTTTTGATGCTAGAGAAGATGATGTCCTTCTGGTTTCCTATCCCAAATCTGGTAAGTTCTAGTTTTAAATGTTAATTGCATGAAGTCTCATGTGTGTGTTTCATGTTCTCTGCTTAAACTACTTGGGAAATGTCTGTGTGAAAGAAATAGGAAAGGATGTTTGAGTATGTGAATATATTATTCTGTCAGTAAGTGTTCAGATTACAAGAGAGATGGGTCATTTACATTTTGATTCTGTAACTGAAAATAATCTCGGATGTTTTCATGTTGGAAAGCAAATAAATATTCCTTACCTGTAAGCAAAATCTGCACTTGCAAGATTTTCTCAAGGACTTTCTACATTCAATTAGTCAAGAATTGTATGAAGATATTTGTGTGGCTCTTGGCTGTACATTTATTAGTTTCTTATCCTCTCTCCACCCACCTCTCTTGCACAGAGGAGCACACAGCAAGGGGGAGCTCAATCAGTACTTTCCAAATATACAGACTCAAGTTACTGTAAGGAAAAAACCCCCCAAACAGGTTATTCTAAAATAAATTATAAAAACAATGTAGCCACCTCTCAGCTGACAGCAGTTTGTCTAATGAGATGGTTTTGGTACCAATATTAACACTTCTCTCAGAGTTACACTGTAATTCATCTACAGCCCGAATTTTTTTAAATGTGTATATATTTGGAGCCGATGGGATTATTTAGTCACGTAGTTTCTTGAATCTGGAGGATTAGAAATATACCTTGTTCACTAGCAAGATGTTTCCATGTGAGCAATGCATGTTTCACAGTAATAAATATTAATCCTTTTTTGTTTGTTTGTTTGTTTGTTTTGTTTTCTTAAAATTACATTTCTGTAGGGACCCACTGGCTTGCAGGAGTTATAACAAAACTTTACAATACTCAAGTTACAATAACATCTCCCATTGAATTTGGAGACATTTCCCAACTGGAGGAGCTGAATAAACTCTCATCAAAGAGAATCATCCCAACACACTTAGACTACAACATGTTGCCTCCAAATTTTAAGAATAAGAAATGCAAGGTAAGGCAAAAATGATCTCAAAGCAGTAAAATTCGTAGAAAGTCTACTAGGAATCTATTTTGTCCTCTTTATCCTTAGTAATCTTTGAATGATTTGCAGTTTTTAGAAGTGTTTTGCTGTGAATTTTGGAGACACAGCTGACCAGCTGTTGAAGGCAGCAGGAACAGAGACTTGGACTAGGGACTGGGTTCTGCTCCTGCCCCACTGCTCCCATGGGTGATTTCTACACCAGGCACCACACAGAACATCAACATCTTTCAATCAGAAATCTCCCATTAGGAATGGGGGTGTCCTCATGACCCCATTTCCTACTGTCTTAGAAAATCTTGGGTACTTATAGGCTGTTCTGGGATTAAAAGTACTCTGCCCCTCCTGCTGGAGCTTTGGGAAGAGCCCATAAAGGTATTGGGCAAACAGAGGAGAAATGAAATGTGGGATGCAGATTCAGATCACAGTTTTGAGTTCATAGAATCACAGAATCACCCAGATTGGAAGAGACCTAAAGATCGTCATATTCCAACCCCCATGCCATGGGCAGGGACACTTACTAGACCAGTTCCTCCCATGCTAATGTGGGAGATCTTTAAAAAATAAGCTCTGGGTCTCAGATTTTATATTAAAAGTCAAAAATTTCAGGATCACTCAGATCCAGACTTTTGGGACAAAGCTAATTTGAATGAAAGGCCAATATTTATGTTTTACAGCTGTCCTTTGAATGTTAATTACTTAATGCTTTCATATGTGAGATATATGAGATAATATACTGACTCAAGGTTAAAGTTAACACAGACTCTTTCATAAAACATAAACATTACCCAGCTGGGTCAAACACACACCTGCCCACATGGAATTGTTTACTAATCACTATGGACTCCTCACTAAGTAGAGATAAATACATTTCTAATTTAATGGCATGGTCACTGAAGGAGGAATCATAAAGGAAAAGGTTTTGACACTGCAAACTGCCTATGACAATGCTCTATTTACACACAGAGCTTCTCTAAAATAAAGGGAGGATATTATCATTAATAACTACATTTTCTCTGTTTACAGATGATCTACATCAGCAGAAATCCAAAAGACACTGCAGTTTCCATGTTTCATTACTACAGAGATAACCCAAACCTTCCCACTGTAGACACCTGGCCTGCTTTCTTTGACTTGTTCTTAAAAGGCAATGGTAAGGATAAATGTTTTCTCCTTGCAGTTCATGTTAGTTTATTGTGCACAGAAAGAGTTAAGAAATTTGAACTGTGTGAAAACTCCTTATTGCACTCTTTATCCATATGGGGTTGGAGGGGATAAATTCTAATGCCAAGCTAAACAAGAGCAAATAACAGGATGCTCTCTTCAGCCCGGCAAGGAGTCATTCTGAGAAGCAGCTGCATCACTCCAGCACAACAGCTCTTCACAGATTTTGCTGCTCTTTGCTGCCCTGGGCGAGCAGAGCGGTGGTTGGTGACAGGGCATGTGAGGTGACTGTCACCAGGCTGCAGGGACAGCTGTGACTGCAGGTCTGGTGTCTTCTCCAGGCTGGGAGACAGCCCTTGGGCAGCCCAACAAAGGAGCCTGGACACATTCCTGAAGCCACACTCTCCCTGACGTGTTGTCTCAGAAATGGGGTCCAAAGACCGAGGACAAGAGGGAGATTTTTTAGGAGTGGTGGGATGGCAGCTGGCAACAGGACCTTGTTCATGTTGGGCACTCCCATTTTTAGTGTTTTATTACTCCTTTGAGGACATGTGTCACCACAGTGATGATAACAGCAATAATGACTGATCAGCTTGAAAACTGAAAGAAAAGTGCTACTGCAGTCATCATGGGCTCACAGCAGAGCTCCAGAAGTCGATTTGTTTACTGCTTCCTCCAAGCTTTGGCTCACGTCTGGTGTTCTGAGTTCAGAGCAGCCCTGGCACATGCTCCAGTGATTTGCAGGATCTTGGCTTGTTTAGTACCAACTCTGAACATACAGTAGTGAAAAAAAGGAAAGAGGATTCTGTTCAAGGCCAGGTTGGATGGGGCTCTGTTGGAACTAAATGATCTTTAAGGTCCCTTCCACTCTGATCCGTTCTGTGTTTCAATGATTAAATTTTAAAAGCATCTCCTATTTACCCGTAAATTATTAGCCACCTTCTATTTTCCAAGTGCTTATGTGTGGCATGAATAGATAACCATGTAGGTTACAACAGAAATGTAGGTAAGAGGTGATGTGGAGGGAAAGGTGGTAAATTTTACTCCTGGTAGAAACATTTCAAGGTTGTGCTGCTTGATCCAAATCCTGCAGTACTCTTGCAGAGTTAATATCAGTCCAAAACAAGGGCCAGGACACACAGGGACAACTGTAATGAATTCCCTGGAGTCTCCAAGGCTTTCCTGAAGTCACCAGGACTGTCCTACCACTGGCCACATCCCCAGAGTAGCTGGCCAGGGGAGCAGGGTTTAATTGCACACTGTGGAGCCTTACACATGCCTTGCACTTAGAAACTGCTTTATGTGCTGGAGAGGGCTACAGACTGGAGCATCCAGCTTAATTATAGCTATTAATTATAATTCATACTTAATTATAACTCACAGTTTGTGACCAAAATGATGCCCATTACAAGATAGTAATATGCTGGTGGTGGTGGTTATAAAGCAAAGTCACAGCTTTGGAGAATGCTGGCTGAGCTTGCTCTACTCAGGCCTCTTCTCATTGCCCTGCAAGAGGTTTTCATCTTGCCTTTGAGATGGAGAGGTCAGAATTTTGGTTTTTAAAAGAAAGCTGAAATCCAGCTGTGTTCCCATGGTTCAGCAAATGGTACATTCAGACAAAACAGATCAGCTACAAACCCCTTTATCTGTGTCACTGGCTGGATGAGGCTTTTGCATAAGTTCTTTATGTAATTCTTCTTCAGCATTTAAAAATTATACAGATTCCCTTCTGCTGGGATGAAAGAGAGGTAACAACAGTGTGCTCCGTTTACCAGACTGCTCATTTCACCTCCTGCTGAGGTGATCCTATCTCTGGGACACATCTCAGACAGGCAGTCATCTGTGAGATGTTCAGATCTTGTTAGGCCAGTGCATTTTCCTTCATTATTGGCCTTTCCTTAGATATGGAGCCTCTTTCCACTACAGAATCATATCTCAGCATAGTATCTGGTATGAAAACAAATTCCAAGAAGAATGGAAACCTCTTTGGATGTTACTTTTATAAGTTTGAGTCACTTGACACAAAGAACTGCCTCTGTTTTAGAGGAATACATGGTACATATTACAAAAGGATCATTCACCTAAATGAGTGAGATACCATCACAGTTACTTATGACCGAAGTTTATCTGAATCTCTTTTACATGGGTTTTCCTTTCAGTTGTCTGTGGATCCTGGTTTGATCATTTCCTAAGCTGGGAAGAACATGAAGATGAAAAAAACATCCTCTTTTTGTTCTATGAAGACATGAAGAAGGTAAATATGCTCTCAGGAGGCATTACTTGTAAATTAGCATCCTTAAAACGTCAAAGAGGAAGTTATAATGAAAAAGGAGAAAGAAGGAAAAAGAGAATATATATCTTTGGACATATTTTATATTTGCATAGAATTCTATATTAGTGAAATAATTCTGATGGCACAACTTACAGAAATATTAAATCCTGTGAGAGTTGCATTTCTTAGATGCAGGAATGGGACTCACACAATTTTCCTCAGGCTCAGGAAGAACTTCAAGTTCTTCTTTTTTTGTCCTATGGAAAGACCAACCAAGGACATCCACTGAGGGCCACACATTAATTGCCATGCCTGACATTTCAGGTGAAATTTTCCAAAAGTGATGTAAGACAACTGAACTACTCATGTTTGGGTCTTGTGTTCCCAATAAAAAAGAAAATCAGAGGCTGGAGGGGTAGGGAAACAATTTTGATGGAAGAAAAATATCATGCAGACAATTTGCTATTCTTAAAAAAGAAAAAGTAAAATATCAACATACCTTAGCTTTCAGAGAATGAATTTTTAGGTGAATAGAAAACACTTTCTAGTGTCTCCATGAAAATAGGTTTTTTCATTCTTGGGGGGAAAAAAATTCCACTACTAGGAATAAAACCAAGCCATTTTGGATGCTGAGTCACTTGTGAGATCTCTAGATATAGAACCTCCAGTGAAATAAACTACTTACACAGGAAGCTGGGCTTCGAGTATTCCTCTATTTCCAGTGAAGTAATTCTGAGAGACAGGAGAACATTTTACCTGAACTGGGAGATAAAATTGACAATGTGACTGTATGTGATATGACATATTCTGTATTCATTCATTTCTGTGAGTACAGCTAAGAGGGGAAGCAGGTTTACTGCACCTGTCATCTGCACACTCCAATGACATATTTAGCTTTGCCTGAAAGCAAATAAACGTGTGACAAGCTCATTATGTAATAAAAGGGATCCTTTTCAAATCAGCTAGAAGTCTGATAATCCGCCCAGAAACATAAACACTGTCTTTTTCTTACACCTCAGGATCTCCCTAAGGTTGTAAAGAAAATCACTTTGTTCCTGAGTTTAAACGTCAGTGACAGCGACATCCAAGACATCTGCAAGAAGTCTTCGTTCTCAGAGATGAAGAATGACACAGAAAAGGAGAACAGCGATCCCACTCACACCGTGTGTGCTCTGACATCCAACAGGAAGCTGATCTTCCGAAAAGGTAAATTCCTGTGTGCCTAACCCAGCAGAAGGAGTGGGAATGCAGACAGAGGCTGCAATGCAGGTCTTTCCTGGAGTCTTGGGGTCAGCTCTGGGAAGCGATGACAGGATTCTTCAATCTGAAGCCCTCTTAAAAATCACTTCCTAAGTTCACTGGCTGCAAATTCAGACTTGTACTAGAGAAGCACAGAGGGGTCTGAACTACAGCCTGACTCATACTGCTCCGTGGGAGCTGCTGAGCCAAAACGAAAGGTTCACCCAGCATTACTCTTTATCTGTCTTTTTTTCATCTAAAAGTTGACCACCTCAGTGTTTTACAACATGTCTCTCTGATATCACCCACCAAGGTCACTTACTTGACTAGAATAAAAAAGAGCCAGACACATTCCTTCTGAATGAGACTGCTCTTATCACCCCTTATCTTACTGAAATATTCCTGGGGAAGGAATATGCTGACAACAACAACAAAAGAATGGTCATAGGTAACTTCCAGACCCTGGAAAATCTTCCACAGTGCTTAGCTCAGATGTGATTTTAAAATACCCGCAGGAGCTGTTTTCTTGCTTCTGGCATTTCAGAAGCTTCCACAGTTTTGGATAATAAGCAGATCAAACCCCTTGTTTTTACATGGATTTTGATTATCTTGATTTAGTTAATTTTTGAACAATAATTGGCAGTTTAAAACTAAGAGTTGTTTCAATTAATAAACAGAGAAATGGTAGCTTCTGTTAATTCACGATGGTTTTACCAGTCGGCAGAAACAAATGACAGCATACAGTCTGCCAATAAAAAAGAAACAAAAAAATGAGATGCATTTTTCTAAGTCAGTGAACTTTGGCAAAGATATGATGAAAATTTTGAAAAATCCCAACAGTTTCACTTACAAGTAGTTCCTATGCAAATCCCAGACATTTAGCTAGTTTCAGCCACTTTGCAGAAGATTTATATGAATATATTATGCTTCAGGCTCTCTTTTCCTGTCCTTTCTGTCTGAATGCTATTTTAGTCAGAAAATGGGATGACTATTTTAGTCAGGTTTGGGATGCAGGGTCTTTAGAGCATCCACATGAGGGGAAACTGTAAGTAAGCATTGTCTCATAAAAATGTGTCAGTTTAAATAACAATTTCCTTTTTGCTTGAACTGGGTAACATTGAAACACTCTTCTGATCACCAGTGTCCATGGCCACCCAGAAGTACTTAACTGCCCTCTTAAGTAGCTGGACATCTCATCCATAAAAATTCCTAGAGATTAGGAGCAGGTGTGAGGGTGGGATTTATCCATCAGGCCATTCTGGGCTCCTTTTCTAGGAATCTTCTTTTGCCAGTGGCTTTTCAGCTTCCACTCATTTAATAAGTTTAGATGGTGACTACGATCACCTGTAAAGGTCCCATCCAACCCAAACTGGTTTATGAATCTATGATTTTTTAGACTATTTACAAGACCATGTAGTAAAGAGACTCTTGACAAGAGCCTGGAGTGACAGGGCAAGGGGCAATGGCTTCACACTGACAGAGAGCAGGTTTAGGTTGAATGTGAGGAAGAAATTTGTTCCCTATGAGGGTGGTGAGGTCCTGGCACAGGTTGCCCAGAGAAGCTGTGGCTGCCCCATCCCTGGCAGTGTCCAAGGCCAGGCTGGATGGGGCTCTGAGCAAGCTGGGATAGTGGAAGGTGTCCCTGCCTATGGCAGGGGGACGGAACTGGGTGATCTTTACGGTCCTTTCCAACCCAAACCATTCTGTAATTCTATAATTCCTCTACTGACTGTGAAAAAACCCAGGCAGAGACCTTTACCTACGTTCAACTAAGGCATGGCAAGATGTCCCTCTGCCCAGATGACCAGGAGCTCTAATTCCACCTTGGAAAGCTGCTGCTCTTCCACCACTTGTGTTGCTGGCACTAATCAACTCTGAGGATGGGGGTTTATCAGCCTGTATGGATGATGATCCAGATCCTTCTACCAGAGTTTCACCAGAACAATTGTGATCTTGACCTACCACAATGACTGTGGTTAAGAATATATTAATATCTGTGCCAACTGCAACATTAACAAAATCAGGCTGTTTTTAAATCACTTTCTGCTCCACATATTGCTCACTTCTGTTCCTGCTTTCCTAGGTGCTGTTGGTGATTGGAAGAACTACTTCACTCCAAAGCAGAATATTAGGTTTCAGGAGATATTTAATGAGAAAATGAAACTCAGCAAGATGGCAGACAGTTTCATCTATGAATTTTGAGTCCACGTGAAGAATCATATCAAGTTATCAACAAATATACACAGACCAGTTGGGGGGAAGCTCTGAATGGGTGCTCCATTCACTTTATAATGCTTCCAATAGGAAGGATTGTAAACATGGAGTTTCTGAGAACAGGAAAGTTCTGACACAATGCAGAGCTAACTCAGTTCTCAAAGGGCAGTTGTAGATGGTTTCACAGTCAGCTGTTTGACAACCAAATCTACTTCATCATTTATTTATTGTTTTTGCTCCAAGGGGATATGAGCAGACTCAGTAGACCTGAATTAGGAATTTTACTCAAGATAATATGAAGAGAAGAGCAAAAAACAAACTTCTAAGAAACTGAATATATAAGAAATCTAAAAACACATAATAAGAAAATTATCAAAAATTTGACCCCAGACTTGCTCCTTCTGTGATACACCATGATTTGGAAGTGCCTATCTTATTGGACATTGTGATTGATAATTAAGTTGAAAACTGCAGCATTTGAAGATCTGAAGTCTGTTTACAAAAATGTTTCTTTTGTTTTCTTTTCTTTTTTTAACAATATGTAGTTCTCTGATGTAACTTATTTCTGGGTTAGGTACCAGAGAGTCTTTGTGTTTTAAATGCAACTGATAAAAACTCAAATAAATTTCAGCACCACATGTTGGGCAACCATAAATGTGTTTCCTTTCCATTTGATTTTCTTCCTGCAAAATGCCTGTTTCCAGTGTTTTGATGAGACCTATTTTACTTCCCACTCCTTGTGCAACAGAACCAAACCACGACTCAGAGACAGCTTAATCTGAACACCACTTATTTATTCCCTCTGCCCTGGTAAGACAGATTTTCCAAGAATCAGCTGTCTGTGTCCACATCCCAGGGACTGTTCCACCCAACTACACCATTCCAAGGCAGAACAATCATAACAAAAGCTGACTGAAAAGAAACTCGTGCAGACAAGCACCATGACTCTGCTTTGACTCCTGTGTGTGAGGGATGCTCCTCCTCTGGGTGGGTTGTTTCTGAATAGCTGAGGTAGGGCCTTGTTTCATCAACACTGATCTCTTTCCAGCCACACACTTCACACTTGCCAGGCAGCCCTTTCATTTCATACCTGGTTTGTGCAAGCTGGCATCAACATATACTGATTTTGCACCTGCACAAACCACACAGAAGTTATGGTGCTGAGAAGAGTGAGAGAAAAGCCTGTGTGCAGTCCTTTGTCATTTACCAATTCAACACGGCTGGAGGGAGATGATGCCCTGCTCTATGCAAATGACCCATTTGATGTGTGACTTTGTTCTTCTGACATTAAAATCACTCACTCTCCCCCCAGAATGCCACTGCTGCCCTCCTTTCAGGTGTCATTCTTCCACTATTAATAAGTGCCAAGAGATCAGCTAATGAAAATGCTTGAACATTTTACTTAGAGACTTACTGTCTTCTGGCCCTTTGAGTATGGAAAAAAAGCCAGAGGGTCCTTGGGGAAATGAGGTTTGCAAGGGAGTATAGCTGCACTAAGACTGCTGTAAGCAGCTTTTGCATCACACATTGTATGCACACGCATAAAGCACCATTTACATCAACATCATATTCACAACGTGGAACTGTGTGTGAAGGGACAGGATGAGGACTTGTCTTGTGGATCAAGGTAAGCTTGGTAAATTATTTAAACCTACCCATCAGCCAGGGAGGTAACAGTGTGTTGCTCAAAAAGCAGTTAGTTCCCTAGCTACTTCGGGGAGGTGAGGAATTAATCAGTTTACAGCATTGCCTACTGGCTGAATTAAGGATTTACCTAGATTACAATTAAAAAAAAAAGGGTACAGCAGGACTTAATCAGCAAGTGAATGAAACAGAGCTAGGCCATGTGTCTCTGTGCTGTCCAAGCTCTGACACCCATGACAGCAGCCTAATTGAAGCAGCCCAAACTTGAGTTCCCTTGCTCCTCACCAGGGGCAGCAGTACAGAGGCACTGCAAGGCACAGATCCAGTTTGTTCTCCACATTGCCGTGCACTGCCTGCAGCTTTATCCCCAAATCCCCTGAAACCTCTTGACTTCCATTATAAATCAAATGTGTGCTTTCTTTGAACAAAGTGCTCCAAGAGTTGATATACTCATGTGGCAAGTCAGGACTAGGGCTTGTTTGCAAGTTATCAGAACTACTGCCCATAAGATCTGTTCAGACTCCAGGAGCAGACAAGTGTAGCTCCAGGTCCTTTAAGAGGCAGCATTCAGAGAATGGAATTAATCCAAAGGTAGATCATGATAAATATATTCAGGAAAACTTAAAGTTCATTAAGTGAAATGAATGGGAGTGTTTTATATTTGTCTAAATTGGGTAAAAGGCTATGAGGAGTGGCTGAGGGCACTTGGGTCTGTTCAGCTGGAGGAGAGAGACTCACTGCAGTCCACAACTTCCTCACGAAGAGGAAGAGGAGGGGGAGGCACTGATCTCTGTTCTGTGGTGACCAGGGACAGGACTCAGGGAACAGCTGGAGCTGTGTCAGGGAGGTTTAGGTTGGGTATCAGGGAAAGGTTCTTCCCCCAGAGGGTGCTGGGGCACTGAACAGGCTCCCCCAGGGAATGGGCACAGCCCCAAGGCTGCCAGAGCTCCAGGAGCTTTTGGACACCGCTCTCAGGGATGCACAGGGTGGGATTGTTGGAGTGTCTGTGCAAGGCCAGGAGTTGGACTCCTGATTCCAATGGGTCCCTTCTAACTCAGCTTATTCTGTGATTCTGTGATACTTCATCCCATTTTCAAGCTTCTTAGACCAAGCTTTATCTAATGAATAGTAACGCTTCTGCTGGGCCTCACTGCTCAGAAGGATCAGTGAGTGGTGACTGACCCCAGCTTGAGCCTGAACTGCTGTGGACAGTGTAACCAGGAAAGAAAAGGTGGGACAGTAAAAACAAAATCCAACATGGACTGTACTAGCCATGAACAGGTGTGCAACTATACCCTCAGTTAAAAGTTACATCCCAGGAGATGGACATACATGGACTATCTCCATGTTTAATACAAGAGTAGCCCTAACTAGTCCAGGTATACTTCAATTTAGGCCAGAAACTTGTCTGCAAAGCATGTGAAAAATCAGGAAGAACATGTGCTATTTTCCAGAACATTCTCTCAATCTCTGAGTACATTTTGGCCAAGAACTTTCCCAGCAATTTACTGTGAGTATCTCTGACTACAGATATTAATGACCACTGATTAGGTAAGAGTCCCTGTACTCTTACATAATTCTGCATGCACTTTTGCCCTATTTTCCATGCGTTTTTAAGATTAGATTACTCCTATTGATAATAGTAATGCCATGTCCTGCTTCTCACTGTGTCAGAGCCACATGTTGACATGGAATGAACCACTAACACACATTGTGAAATGAAAATAAAATGCAGTTGCGTATTTCCTACACAAGAAATAGGAGGAAGAATCCAAGGTTCAGAACCAGAACTGTATCAGGTATCAGACTCCTGAAACACGTGGCCAAAGCCTCTTTAAGTGTTCTGAGGTTCATTAAATGTCTGTAACCCATGCCCAACTCTGGAAATCCCCAAGCTGCAATTGTGCTGAGGCCACAGAAAGAATAGAAAGCACCATAGAACATGATAAATTTATATTCCTCAGGCACCTGATTTTGGCCACTGCTAGCTTCTTCAGTGGCCTTTCCATGGCTTCCCATCCTTAATTTTACAGATATTTTAACACAACTCCCTTCAGTCATCCTTCTTCCAAAGTGAAGAATTCTGACTTGGTTACTGCTGCCACTGAACCTGATTCCTTTCTTCCATCATCCATTTTATCCTCCCACAAACCTTTGGAATGCTACAGCCTTTTCAACACAAAAGAAACAAAACAAGCAGTATTCAAGATACAAACCACTGAATTATACACTGGATTAATTCTTTTTATCCTATTTGCTATATATTCTTTTTCTAATAATTCCTGTTTTTTTAACTGCTACCACACACTTCAGACCAGTACATATTCTTCTGAATTATAACTGCTCAGTGAAAATGGATATTTTAATACATATGACATTAGGGTTGTTTCTCAATCAAGCTCATTTTATATATAACTCCTCAGTTTCACCAGCCCCTCTCTTTACTAACCTGAATAATTTGGTATCATTGCCTTCACATTGCTCACTGCTCATTCTCTTTAATGCCTCCCCCAGAGCAGGGGGAATGCTCTAATAAACCAGAGCCACATCCAGAAATGTATCTAGGATCAGAAATGGGGATACACCAACCTGTCCCAGAACATGAGAGAGAAACAAACCCACCATCCAAAGATTTTTCAGACACATGCATTACTGGTAAGTTTTTCTAACTCGTTTATGCATCAGTTTCACACATAATAGTGATTTTCTTCTGTACAGCATTATTGCTCTTATAATGGTGACAATTAGGAGGATTTTTCCTGCTGAGTGGAACTAGATTAATTTAGAGCTATTTCTAGAAAAAGGAGATAGTGTTTTAAGAACATACTACCAGAAAAAAAAAAATTAAAACCAAAAACCTTCCCACATGGACTCTGGAAAAAACTAGGTAACTAATGTGTGCTCAAGGTTTAAAAATCTTAAAAACTTGAAATCAGCAAGTATTAATAAATATCTCTGACTTCAAAGGCTGAGATATATGTGATTCATATTGACTTGAATTAAAATTAAGGTCAGAACTCATTGCATTACCTTACAGGAACTGGAGAGGAAGATAAACTGAATAGAAGAAAGAGCAGATAAAAATAAATGAACGGAGTCAGAAGTAGGTGAAGGTGTGCAGGTGATTAGTTTGGGTATTAAATCTGTCCACCTCCACCATCATAAGCCATTCACATGTGGCACATCAACTTGGGAGTGTATGATTTGCAGTACAGAAACTCACCACAAGCCAGCCCATAACCATTCTCTACTCAAAAGACTAGAGAAAGCTGTTTATTTAAAATTTGACGTAATCAGCTATTTTTTCATAACAGCTTATAACAAATATTTACATAATTTCCTTTTTTTCCATTTCACATAATCATGATAGAACAGCCCACATTACCTAAGGTCTTCTTTGGAATACACTAGGCCTTTTAAAGTAAAAAACAAGTACTCATGTGACCAAAAGATGATTTCAAAATAAGCCCAGTATAACTAAAATGACCAGTCTGAATGAGTAACACCCCTCTAATCAAAGGCAGTCATGGTGTCACATGTACTGGAACAGGCATTGGAAAAATATTTACACATTTGAAGCTTTCCCAGGACTTGGGATTTCACCTCTAAGGGGACAGAGGTACCCTCATTGTCTCTGCCTCCTGACCCCTAAATCCTTCATATGATTGAGGCCCTTCTATAAAATCAAGAGGAGTAATTAAGACATCCCTCATCCTACTCTATAATTAGGCTTTCCACAGCAGTGTGGGCAATCCAAATCTGAACCTTTCAGGCAGTAGATCATGCATATCCCATTTTTTTTTGGTAAACTGTCTCTACAGCTCTCTTATCTTTCATATTCCTCCCAATGTAAGATTATACCACGTTCTTCTAAACAAGAATTCATCAAAGTGAAAACACTGACGTCCAAAATGTGGCTCTCCTCTTGTCAAAGTCCATGGATTTATCCAGCACAGAACCCTAAAATGTGACTGAAAGGAGACATTTCAATTTAGGTGATTTAAGAACTGATTAGTACAGTAAACAATTAATCTGTTAACTGTAGATAGGCAGTAAATAACTTCAGTTCAACATTTTGCTTTGTGAAAGGAAGTAAACACAAAATCAATCAGAGGCCAATATATCAGATGATATTATTCTGGGAGTGTCTATTTAGCAGAGAAAATAAAATGACAAGCCATTAAAATTCACCTCACTTGTAATTGCCAGTGTACCATGGGTATTTTTATTTTTTAGCATAATCCAAAACAAAACTTGACTCTGATAAATACTATGGTAGTTGTAATGTACAATACAAATCCTATTTTCCATAAATAAAGCATGTAAACCAGCTTTAACATGTTAAAGTGGTCTGTATATATATTTTATATAAACCCACATTAACTATGGTTTGGATTTTGTTGGTTTTTTTTTAAACAGCAGCTACTTTTCTATACAATAAACTTAGGACTTTTATTTGGCTTTAACTCATTTGTGGTTGCAATAGAGTCTTCATACAAAGAAACTGAGTTTCTGCAGAGATCTCAAAGCCAATGGGAAATTTAACTCCAAAATTGGCAAAATATTAATTTAAGCACTTCAATAAAACCCAAAATAAACAGATTCCAAGAGGCACAACTCCAAATGCGATTTAATTACTTATGAGCTTAAAACTGAACACATGCTAAAGTGCTTTCTTTAACTAATATTAACTTGTTTTACAGTAATGATGTTGTAGTTTAAAAACAGAGGAAGAAGTTTTATTAATAGGATTTTACACCTGACCTCCCCAGCATATGTTAAAACACTTCCTTGCTAAGGACAAAGCCTGTAAAATGCAATCACACAACCACAACACCATGCATTTGGTAACAGAAATGCAAACCACATGAGCAAAACTGACAGAAGTTTTGTTTGGTTTTTTTAAGCCTGAATTACAAATCTTCAAGTCATGCAAAATCATTGATCCCTGAAAACAGTCAGATTATGAAATAAAGATGCACCATTCCTGTAGGACAGGTGTGATGATTAAGAGTAGATTTACAGGGCATGCTCTTTTGTAGCATTCCTCCCATTGAACTTAAATGGCTTTTAAAATCATCGTGGATATGTTCCTATTTTCAGCATATAATCATGAATGTGGGACCTGGAATTAGAGGGAGACACCTTTTAAACTCCACTGCGCTGTAAAATTTGAAAGGTAAGCATTCCTTTGGGATAGGGATTTACTGCGGAAGAAAAGCAGGACTGACCAACGGCGTTACTCTTTTTCCATCAGCTCCTTATTTCCTTTCCTGCTGTTCTCATTCCTGCCTCTTTCCTTCCCTGCTGAACTGATTTCTTCCAGTTGCTTCCTTGCAGAGTTCACTTTCTCTAAGAGCAGGAATATGTGTTCCGCAAACTCCCGCACAGCTCCACAGCCACCTCTGCTCTTACAGATATACCCAGCAGCCTTCTGAGCAGCTGCACAGCCATCAGCAGGCACACCACTCATGCCTGCCTGCTTCAGGCACTCCACGTCAGACTCCTCATTTCCTAGGGAGGAAGATGACAGACAAGGCAAAAGATCACAGAGGGGAAAGAATCAGTACTTTTCTCAGTGTTTTTCTATGTATGCATCAATCTGATTTTTGAAATTTGGGGGTTTTTATCACAATCTTCATCTCAGCAGCTCAAAAGCCCTTTGCACATTCAAGTCAGTTGTTGGAAAATCGTGGTGATCCATGTAAATGGTGATCACACTTCACAATCTTCAGGCAAGAGAAGAGTACTTTTAAGAGCAGTAAAATGATGTGAGCAGCTGAATAAGCATTGGCAGGACCCCACACTTAACCTGACACTGAAATACAGCTCAGCACAGAACCACATGGCTTTCAGTTCTGATTCTGTCCATTTGTGATTACCATTTCAGAACATAATCTATACAATATCCCTCTGAAACAAACTAGAATCAGTTCAAAATTGTCAGCTCTAAGTGTATGCTTATCAACATTTTGTTATCAAAATGTTTCCTAAAAGCAAAAGTTTTCCTATATCCCACTGGAAAAACAGTGAAGACTTCCCTTTACCAAATGAAACACTGATTCATCATTTGGATTGTACCCTATCAAACCTTAAAGTACCTGCTTTTGGTGATTGTGTGCTGCAATTTGCACAGCAATCCCATTAAATTCAGTGTATTTACAAAGAGAAAAGCGGTTTGAAGCTCAGCAGCACTATGAAATTTCTCTTTGTCTACACTATTTAAATCTACCAAAATAAAAGATAGACCAATATAAAATATACCAAAAGAAAAGGAACTGACCTAAGTAAGCCACCTCTTTCCAGCTCAAACCCATGTCTTCCTGCCAGTCCTTCAGAACCTGTAGTTTATTTGTTGCATTAACTTTTGCTACACATCCCAGTTGCATAGCTGACAGTGTTTTTGAACAATCTCTGTCAGAGATGAGTCGAACCTATTGAAATAAAATTAGAGTAAGTTCTACATCCCAAGAAATACAACATTACTATTGCAAAAAAAGTAGTTTTGCTAATAGAAGCTCTCCCAGGCATCAGAAAAGCATTGAATAATTGGTTTTCACAACTCAGAGCAGAAGCGATTAGCATCCAAAACCACAGACAGTCTTGAGGTTCCTTTAGGAAAGTGAAATACCTTTCTGCAGCGCCCCCTGACGCTCAAAACAAAATTAACATTTGTCTTTTTAAATACAACATATACAAATAAAATACTAAATATCACAGTATGGTGGTGTGGTGACTATCTAGTGCAGTATCATCTAATTAAGTCATGGTATGGAATGAGAGAATTCCCAAGAAAGATTTCCGTAGTATTTGTAGAACATGAAGTTTTTAACTTGGCCCCTCTACTTAATAACATAATTTTATTTACAGCAGCATTTCATAGCATCAAACCAACACTAAACAGACTGAAGCAGCACAGCACATTTATCTCTGGAAGTTCATTCCAAATTTGAAGTTTCAGGAATGATGTACAAGGTAGGCTAAAACCAGAAGATAATTGCAGCAAGGTTTTTAGAAATCTCAGATGCAACTTCTTCAGGTTTTCTGTCCAAGATGTAGACAAGCTTATCTTCCCTAATTGCTTTTAAATGCTACCAAATGCTCGGCACTGATTTTAAGTACAGAATGAAGAGAAGTGGAGCACAAGGTAGGACTGTATCAGCAACATACACTAGAAATGAATGAAGTGCAGCACAAAGACCTAGGGGTTTTTAATGAAACATTCCAAGTCAAAGAAGGTATGGAAATGAGCTCCCACAGGCAACAAAACAATGACTACAAGCTTCCCACCCCTTGGGCTTCACAGAAAATGAAGCTGAGGGACTGCTGAAAAACCATCTACTCCATTTCACAGGAGTAGGCTCTGGGGTGACCCAAGTGCAGCCTTTCAGTGCCTGAAGGGAGCCCACAGCAAAGACAGAGACAAGGGCCTGGAGTGACAGGACAAGGGGGAATGGCTTCACACTGACAGAGAGCAGGTTTAGACGGGATATCAGGAAGAAATTGTTCCCTGTGAGGGTGGTGGGGCCCTGGCACAGGTTGCCCAGAGAAGCTGTGCCTGCCCCTGGATCCCTGGAAGTATTCCAGGCCAGTTTGGATGGGGCTCTGAGCAAGCTGGGATAGTGGAAGGTGTCCCTGCTCTGGCAGGGGGTTGGAACAAGATGATTTTTAAGGTCCAACCCAGGCCATTCTATGGTTCTGTGAAATGGAGAAAGATGCTGTAACTACTGTGATTGAGAACTTTCTCAAAACTCTTAACTTCCTCTAAGAGTTCTGAGGATAACATTTGTCCCCACCAATATATTATGCTGCTTGATCACAAGTACTGCGAAGAAACTTCAACTTCTATGCTGCCAGAATACAATTTTTTAGAATCTTTTAATGTGCAGGTTACATGAGACATGAAGGCTCACACTTCAGAACAGCACTTACCTGGATTCCTCTTTTCTTCAGCAGATCAATGCCAACAATATCTCTGTAATCATAGGAGACCATTTCCTTGTGATCTTCTGTCACATAAATGCGACCATTGGTCAGGCATCCATCAATACTGCAAACCAAGAGCTTCACCTCTTTTAGTGGCTCTTTGCCAAAATAGCCAAAGCTAGACAAAGAGATTATCTTTTTAGGATGCAAGTTTTTGCACACTTCAAAACCCCAAATATTTCCCATACAGCTGTAATCTTCAGACAGAAGAAACAGCTTTGAAATTCTTCTTTTCTAATGTTTTTTCTCATCACCATCACTCTCCAACTGTATTTTCCCTCTTCAAAGAAACAAACAGAACGATCCAAAGGACAGCTCAGTTATGTTATCCATTTAACAACTAGGATGACAAAGGCACAGAAATTATACTCCATTCCCACCCATTATTTCCTTAGAGTAGCTGCAAAGAAAAGGCAGCTGCTGAGATGGAATCAGCTCAGGGCCTCTACACAAACACTCCCATTCCTGTGGATCAGTTACTGTGGTGTGGAGCACGGTGATCTGGGGCACCTCAGCTGGGAAAGCCAGAGATGATGCTAACACATTACTCTGGTATAGTGGGGCTCACACTTTTCACCAAGCTGAACTTTAAAGAAAACACCAAACTACCAAAACCCTGCCATATAACAAAGGTAATTCAGGTGATTTCAACAGAGATAGGAAAAAATGACAGGCAGAAATAAAGCTGCCCAATTATCTTTGATCTCCATTGCTTCCATTCCATACATTATGAATTCACATGACCACACTTTGAAACAAGCAACATCAAAGAAATAAGGGAATAAAAAGTACTTTTACCTCAACACTCTCTGCTCTGCAATAGGCCAATCAATGTCTATATCAATATCCACACTGTGCTCTGCACGCATTTCATAGTAGGCCATTTTACCACCCTGAAGGAAAACAAACCATTGAAATTTTCTGCTTGGGTCAACCCAAACACAAAACTCTACAATTTAGCACCATGCAATGAAAGCCAGGTGTCTGGTTACACAGTGGCCACCATGGCTTATATAAAAGTGAACCATCAATTATGTTTTTGCCGGTGACACAGAACCATTTGAAGGAACCTTCAGGTTAATAACTATTTCCACTTTACAACTAGAGAAAGTGTGCAAGATGTTATAGCAATTACATCACACTAATTTCACTAAATCTTCTAATCAGCAAAATAGTAATACGTTCAGCATTTGCTAAGGAAGGCTATGATTATTATTTGCTTACTGTTACTTAATCACCAATGGAAAAATATCCACCACACCTCAGTGTTGTTCTGCATCACTACACTGGGATGTAAACATCAGGAAATGGAAAAAGACTTTTAAAGTTACCGTACAAAATTGGCATAAGATTAAACTGGCTGAAAATACAAATTTACAGATTATGACAAGGCTCTGACACTGCATGAAGCTCAGTTTCACACCCTTAGTGGCATTAATGTGAATTCTAAGATACACCAGTGAAATGCAAAACTCAACTCAGTATTGTATTGGCTTAGGGTTATAGCTATATAATACATTTATTTGCATAAATTTATTTGCTATGGAGGATGATGTTACTGGAACTGCTCTAGCTATAACTAGCCCTGCTAAATTACAAATAATTAGCAAACTGTTCTGAGGTCAAAGTGCTGTTATTTCACACTGACTGTAGTAGAAATCAAAATAGAATATTGAATTCAGAACCTTCTACAGCAAGAGTAGAAGATGTATTATTCTGAAGAGCACGAAAAACCAGAAGTACTAACCTGCAAGTAGCCTTTCTCAATCAGATGTCTCTTGGCAAAATAAAATGAGCCATTTTCATAGAGCTCCCCAGGCCAGTCTTGCCTCCGGTACCGCTTTGCTGGATTCAGGTTTTGGGGTTCTGTCATCTTGTTTTCTGTTAACAGAGGGAAAAAAAAGATAAAATAAGCTTTACAGAATTCCTGCTCAGAGTCACTCAACTTCCTAAATAATTTCTGTTCAAAAATTAAGGGCGTAATTCAGTCACCAACTTCTCTCATTATTGCCTCTTGTTGCTCAACTTTATAAAAAACCCCAGACTGGTTTGGGTTGGAAGGGACCTTAAAGATGATCCAGTTCCAACCTCTTGCCACAGGCAGGGACACCTTCCACTATCCCAGGCTGGTCAGAGCTCCATCCAATCTGGCCTGGAACACTTCCAGGGATGCAGAATCCACAGCTTCTCTGGGGAATCACTGAATTGCTTCTCTCTCTTGGAACTGTGGATAAACTGCAGGACTACTCTGTATAGCAGAGGAAAAGGGAATTTTTCATTGCAACTTTGGAAAAAAAACCCCCAAAAAAATCAGCAACAAAAATCCAAGAGGTTATTGGCTCTAAAACTGGTTACTACAAGGAATAGGAGGGACATTCTTGCAGACTGTCCTTGCCAATGTGAAAGAAATACTATTCCTGTACTCCATCTCCTAGTGCACACAGGAATGCCTGAATGCACTCTGATACCTGAAAGGACCGGCCTGAAATCTGCAAGGTGAAAAAAGAGCATATGTGAATAATTTTTGCCTGTGAAAACATCTTGGCACTTCCCCAAAATACATCCTATTTAAGGATATTATGTTAACTCTTCATATATGGTTTAATCAGTGTCCACAAATAAACAAAGAGCTGTCTGCACAAATACCATCCCAAAAGATCCCATATTACTACCAATGACAGTTGTACATGCAGCAGAAACCAAACCAGGGACCAGAGGCTTTTGTCCTTAAGCCCCTTCAATCCAGATGCACAAAGCAGCCAAAATTCACCAGGTCTCATGACCCAGTAACCACAAGAAAGTTAGAGGGCATTCTCAAATACCCAAAACGTCCTGAGGCTTTGGTAGATATAAACACACCTTGTGTTTCATAACCAACTAAAGCTTTGTGCTCACTGAATTGAACATTTCCAGTCAGAGAGAGACCTTTCTCTTTCAGGATCTATCAGTATTAAACCTTAATGCAGAAGGAGCACCAGATCTACACAGTAAAAAAAACCCCATGAAATTCTTTTAATTTAATCAGTTTTCTGAAGCTGTATGGAAAAATAAAAAGAAGAAAAACCATTGTACAATGCTGCTGTGAATTTCCCCTGAAACACCACACTCCTGAAAGGCCATTTGCATTTATCCTTAAGCTGCTCATGTTGGCACAATGCTCTCCTCAGTCCTTGCAGCTGAATGATTCCTTATCTCTCACCACATTAAAAACTTTTGGATGTCGTTTTATGCTGGAGAATTACTTGCTCGTTTAGGTAGGCCTCAAGGCTTTCTTATTTAACAATCTGCCTATGGCACCAATAACTTCAGGAAGCCACATGACACATCCACGTGAGACTTTTTCTTTCACGTTTGTCCCTTCCAGCATCTCAAGATGTGCATGTGGCTTCCTAAACTGCAATCCACAGAATCCTGAAATTGCCACCCATGCTTTTGATATCCCTCTTATACTGCACAAACAGTGTCATTTATTTCTCCTCTTATGAGGAACAACGACAATGTTCAAGTGTTTATTCCAAACAAAGGCTTAACTTTTATTCCAACTTATCTCTCGGATCAAGCCTCATTTATTACATGTGCTCTTTTACAGCATGATGCTTTCTAAACTCACCTAAAATTCATCTGAAGCAGTTACTGCAATGTCTGAGTAACTTTCATTGAAAAAAAAACCCCAACAAAACCCCACTGTGACAGTACCTGAAATAATAATTTTTAAAAAAAGAAGAAAACATTTTTGCTTTAACCACAGAAACAAAACCAATATACATAATGTGTGGAATAGTTCTTTGTACAAGGACAAAAGGTGCTTTATAGCTAAACCAAGGTAGAATCTTTATTTGTAAAATTACAGTCTCTGGTCATCTTGGCCACTGTAGCTGAGAGGCGTATTTTCTCTGGGAAAAACCAGTCATATTCTTCTGGATGAGCTAACCAAGATGAGTTCAGCCCTCATGACTCACAGGCAGTCCGCAGTGTGACATAAGTCAGCAGCCAAATTATCAGGACGAAACAAAGCCTAAGTCCCCAGGCCAAGAGGTTGTCATCCCATCCTCACCAAGATTTCACCTCACATTGTTGGTCATTTGTTAGCTACTGCATAGCAAGAACAAACAATTTTCTAGTTAGGACCTCAGTGTCATGACTGAATATGCATGAATACCCATTAGAAAGAAGTTAAAATGTCAGGTTTTTTGGAGCTGTATTTTCAGCCTAGACAAGTTAAAATATTTTAATTTCTACAAAACAGTTACAGAAGGGCTGAGCAATGCTTGGTATTATCAAGACAGCTGTGCTTGGCAGGAATTTCTAAGCCATCTCACACCTCTCAGAGAACTCAGTCCATGCCTCAGACATCACTTCCTCAAATACCAAGGGTAGGAAAAGCAAGCATTTGAAAAAAATAAAAAGTTAAGTACAACTGTAACCAGAAACACCTAAATATTACCTCCTTTCTTTACCTCACTCCATCTGAATTGATGCCGCCTCACAACAGAGAAGACAGAATCAAACCCCTCCTTCTGGATCAGATCTGCCACTTTTATAAGGTCACTGGGATGTAAACAGGGAGATGTTGCTTGAATATTTCCTACAATATCAACCTCTAAAGAAAAACCAAGAGACATTTATGAAACAATTCATATTTTCAGTAACACAACAGCAAAGTGTGGTATGAGTAGGTACCACACACCAAAAAATAAAAAACCCAAAAAAGGAGAATCTTTCTAGCTTTTATTTACTCAATGCTTTACTTATTTTTCTAAATACTAAGAGCATCACCCCTCTGGGGCTACAATATAAAAGCTCAGCATACTTCACCCCTGATTTACCATGATGATGATTGAGAAACTCTGTGATGGCTTCTAGAGAAGTTGAGGAGTCTTGAGAGACTTCAGGGCTCCTGCGATGGACCTGAGCCCCAAACTGCTTTGCAACCTTCTCGATCTCATCATGGTCTGTGGAAACCCATATGCTGTTGGCAAACAGTGACAGAAATTAATATAAAGAATAAATCCCATCATTGTTGACTTGCCTGTTGTAATTTAACCTGAATAAAACCCCAGCTTATTTATGTATGTATTACACCTTGCAATGAAAGGAACTAGTTCTTGTATTTGTGTTAATAAAACTACCCCAGTCAGTCCAACAATCAGCTTGGAACAATGGAGATAAAACATGGACATTCACTAAAATCTGAATCTTAAATTGCATTCCATACTGGAAGCTTAAGCAACATAAAATTTGAAAGTGTTCTCAGAAAAAGCCAGTGTCAGCACACAGAATTTGTCAGGCACGTTAACAGGTCAATGAACAGTGAATGGGTTGGATGTGGCATTCAGAATCATGTAAGAGCTTAGTTTACAACAAGTAAAACTGCCACGAAGTTTAAAGATTAGCTTATGCTGCAAGTGTGTTAAAATGTGTTAATTGGGCTCCATACAATCCCAGAGAAGGAGCTGTTCAAGTTCCTTATGTTTAGCACAGAAAAATTCCTGTACTGGTAAAGCAAGATTGTGATCGTTCAGGGAAAACAAACATTTACAAAAGGAAGGGCTAATTCTGAGCATCATGTGATGACAAACACTGAGCAACTGTGAAGCCACTGCTGGCATCGTTGTGACAAAAAAGCATGTGAGGTGTAAAAACAAAAGCTATGAAAAGTCACCCTTCCTCTCTCAGCAATGCACTGTCCACAGCAAATGGTGCTGCAGTTACATTTCTTCCCCCAAAGACACCGTGGGATCATCAGAAGTAAAATATGTGTGACAGCGACAGCAATGTCAAGTCACACCCACGAAAACAAACACACAAGAGGTGTTTTCTATAAACTGCTTTGGGATGGTGAACTTAAATACACACTCCCCATTCAGCTAACAGAGTTTTGTTGTGTAACGGGTACCCTGCACACCTTTCCAAAGGTGACCAGGCACCTGCCATGCCTCAAAGTCAGCTTGTACAACCCTGACTGGCTTCCTGTTGCGAAAATTCAGATGCCAAACAGAAGCCACAGAAGGCCATTAAGCAATACAGATTCACCATCATTAAGAAATTATCAGTGACCTCAGTCAGAAGTGTTCTTGTCTGCTACTTTATTAAAAATAAAACAGAATGCTGCATCCTCTACTTTTCAGATACAGCAAGAAAGGTTTTCCAGGCTAGATAACGATACAGCAGCTATGAGATACAGACTGCTCTGCATCTAGCTGGGCTGCATTTCCACTTGACTTGCTCTGAGCATTATGCAGCAGGTTTGCACTGGGAACCTGCCCCTAAGTGTGCTACACACTAAGCACATCCTAACCATGGTTTTAACTATCAGCAAATGTGTAGAAAATCCTCAGTCTTGCTCCTGCAGAAAAATCTGTAATGCCCATATTCTCAACACCAACAACACCCTTGTTTCTATCTAGCTCTAATTATTGCTACAGAAGTTTCAGGCACTTGCCCACAAACTGAGCTTCTCTTCTGAGTCACATGAGCACACAAGATTATTTCCTTCCACTTGACATTTGAGTGAGAATGCTTCTGATGTGCTGTGTCCAGCTGTGGGCTCCCTGATACCAGATAGGAAAATGGCAGCAAGCCCAGCAGGAGCCAGCACGATGACTGGGCCTGGGAGCAGACATATGCCAGGAGATGCTGAAAGAGACATCTCAGCAAGGAGGCGACTTCACTGCTGTCTTCTGTGCTGGGCAGGTAGAGAGAAAACAAGGAAGCTTTTTCTGGGTGAATGCAGTAAAAGCAACAGAAAGGCTGTGGGGTCTCCATCCTCAGAGATCCCAAACTCAGTGCACACAGTCCTGAGCAGCAAGATGGCCACGAACCAAAGTCATCCTGTGCTTCAGCAGATCATCGCCAGCCTGGCAGTTCCATTTAATGCAGATGTCTTAATAAAGTAAAACCATCAATGTTTGCTGGTAAACATTACCAGCTAGTGGCCACCCAACCACGCATCAGAACAACTTTAATGTCAAACTACTGTGTTAAAAGACTTTGATTCCTTCATTCCTCTGCTGCTCACCCTCAGCAGGAAGGGACAGCTGAGCTCTTGACAGGGTGCTTGCCTTGCCTGACCCTTAACCTGGTGCCACAGTAACTGCACCCCTTTGTCTTAAGTGAGGATCTCCTCCAACACTCACTGGCAGAGTCACAGCATGGGTCAGGCTGGAAGGGACCACAGCGGGTCATCTGGTCCCACCTCCCTGCTCCAGCAGGGTCACCTGGAGCAGGTTGCACAGGATTCCATCCAGGCAGCTTTTGAGTATCTCCACCGAGGGAGACTCCACACCCTCTCAGGGCAGCCTATTCCAGTAAAGAAGTTCTTCCTCATGTCCAGGTGGAACTTCCCGGGCATCAGTTCGTGCCCCGTTCCTGACGTTTCCCCTGTCCCACTGCTGGGCTCCCCGGAGCAGAGCCTGGTCCCTGCTCTGAGCCCTCCCTGCAGACGCTGACAGACACCTCTAAAACCCTCTTGACGAAGCGGCGGCTTCCCCCAGCCCCTCCCTACGCCGGGGTCCCTCGGCACCTCCGTCCCGAACCAGAACCCCCCGGCACCCCCATCCCCAACCAGGACCCTCCAGAGGAAGGGGAGGCGGAGGGGGATACAGCGCGTGCGCACCTGTGGAAAACGCCGGCGTCGATGGCGGCGCGCAGCACCCAGCCGATAAGCGGCACCCCCGCCAGCAGCTTGATGTTCTTCAGCGGGATCCCCTTGCTGCCGCCCCGCGCCAGCACCAGAGCGGCCAGGTGGGGCTGCGGCCGCCCCTCGCCCGCATCCATGGCCGTGTCCGTGTCCGTGTCCGTGTCCCTGTTCCTGTCCTGCTCCCCTCTCGCCGCGCCCTGCCACGCGCACGGACCGCCCCGCGGGGGCATGCCGGGAAATGTAGTCCTGCGCTGCCGCGCATGCGTGTTGGGAGGGCGTCGGAGAGACACCGGGGGACACCGAGGGACCCGCGGTTTGGGGGGCTTGAGGGGGGTTTCGGGGCATCGTCTGCCCTTTGTTGAGGAGAGGGTGCTCCTTGGGCACAAGGTGCCCCGCAAAGCCCTGTCTGCCTGCTTTCACGGCTGGCCGGATGGCCGGACCTCAGCGGTGTGTATCTCTTTAGTCTAGAGAAGACTGAGAGGGAATCTCATTAATGCGTGTAAATATCTCAAAGGGTGCCAAGAGGATGGTGCCAGGCTCTTTCCAGTGACAGGACGAGGAGCAATGGCCATAAACTAAACACAAGGAGCACTGCATGAGGAAGAACTTCTGTACACGGAGGGTGGCAGAGCCGTGGAGCAGCTGCCCAGGGAAGTTGTGGAGTATCCCTCTCCACATTCCAACCCCACCTGGACATGCTCCTGTGTCACCTGCTCCAGGTGACCCTGCCTGGGCAGAGGGTTGGACAGGCTGATCTCCAGAGGTCACCCTGACGGTTCTGTGGTTCTGCAGTTCTTTGTGGACGTTAGCAGGACGTGGCTGCCATCCCTGTGGGCGCCCAGGACGTGGCTCTAAGGGCGGTGGGCTCATCCCGCGGAGCCCCGGCAGCCGAGCGCGCTGCCCAAGCACCGCGACTGACAATTCCGGAGGTTTCTGTCGTCCCCAGATTCCAGAGGTTTCTCCAGCGTCATTCTCCTGAGCGTCTCCCTCCTGAGCAGCCCCGGCAGAGGGCAGAGCAGCCACACGGAGTCTCGTGGTGAGAAGGGGAGCTGGAAAGCACTCCTCGCTTCTCCTTTCCCCTTCCTAAAAATGTACTAAAGCATAAGAACATAAGATGTTGCCATTCCAACTGTCTTGCAGAAATCTAATGGGAAAAATCAAGTAATCCACTGCTGACATAAGTCTGCACGGGAATTTGGGGTTTAATATGGTTTAGAAAATGGAAAGTAGAGGCTGTTGAAGAAATCACGGAGTTACTCCTGGAGGGTCTCAGTCCTGTGTCAGTCTGTAGTGAAAACGGACCACATGTGGGTCACCGATGTGCTCTGGTTATTCAAGATGTGTTGTGGAACAGAAGGACCTTATCTATCACTGCTAAGTGGAACATTCCCACTTACATTCATCTGTGGACAGACATTTAAGAAAAATAATCATATTGGGGCTTTGTTTTACTTTCTGAGGTATTCCAAGAGACCCAGCAGAGATAGAGAGCTTGCTCTTCTATTCTGCAGATCAAGGCAGCTCCTTTCAGGGCTTTATTTTTTAATAAGATGAAATTAGTAGCCATAAGGTTCTGAGGAGTGTGATTCCTGCAGGTTACTTTCCATGTGTTTATTTTAATTTTTTTTTTTTTAACTCTAGGATTTTAAGCCTTTGCCAGAGCCAAGCTCCCACATGTTTAGCACTGTACTTCTGTCAGAGTTTGCTGTGCCCACAACAGACCAAGTTCATTAAGGTTGGAAAAAACCTCCAAGATCGAGTCCAAACTTTGACTGAACACCACCACATCAATGAGACCATGGCACTAAGTGCCACATCTAGTGGTTTCTTGACTCTACCACCTCCCTGGACAGCCCATTCCAATGCTTGACCACAGTGAGGAAATTAAAACCGCCTGTAATTTGGTTCACCACATGGTGAAAATTTTATGATTTATCAGTAATAATACTTCAGCTAGGTAATACGGTTCAGTACCCTTCTCACAGTCTAGCAGTATCCCAAGCAGAGAGCTGAGTCTGGGTTCAACTTTCAGTTACAGAGAAAAGAAATGACATTAGGACATCTGGCACACATCATAGATGCCATGCTAGATGGGGTTCAGCTAATAAGAATTTTTTTACAGGTCTGTGAATAATTAAAACTGATTTAATTTTTTTTTTTCTCTTCATATCAAAAGCAAATCTTTCACTCACAGGGCTGAAACGGTCCTCGCACAAGCATCTTAAATACTTCTGTTCTTTTTCACAGACTTGTATGTAACCCAGTCCTAAAGACTATCAGTAATGTTAACTGGATAACCTGTCCAGGCAATGTAGAGATTTGTATGATAGCAAAGATTTTCCTAATCTTTACTAAATCTTCTTTTCTGTAATATGAGTCCATTCATTCCTGTCTTATCTGAAACAGATCTGGAGATTAGATTATTTCTTCAGCAGGCATGTGCCTATTTGAAAACAGGCCCCATCTCAGCTCAGACTTTTCCTTTTCAGGATCAGACCCGTGAGTTCAGTCTTTCTCCTGGTTCAGATCTTCCAGACTTCCCATCATCACCATTATTCTCCTCTGGGCTGCTTATAATGTAGTGCTCAGAATTAAACAGGATATTGCAAGGGAGTGAAGCAGAAGGATTACTGCTTCACATACCTCATTTATACAACTCTATAATTTACCTTTTCTTGTGCAATATTGACATAATTCAGCCAGTGGCTTGCTTTGACCTAAGGTTTGTTTCTGCAAGAGCTGGAGTATAGCCAGATGCTTCCAAACCTCTGCCTTTGCCTCTGGCTCTGTGTGTGCCCCAAGGCAGTTTCCTGCAGTCATTCCTACAGCAACCAGACCTGTCCCCACATTAAAATAATTTCATGAAAACCCCATTCCTGTAGTTTATTTATGTGAAATCTATTGATAGTTTCACTGAGCTTATGATATAGGACATCTACTCAATCTCTTCCTAGCCACAGGCCGGGGTTTGTAGATTGAAATTATACTGGCTTGACTCATTCTCTGTAAAATTTTATTGCCTGCTATTAATGCTTTGATTTATTTTATGTGCTCATCAAAACCTTTTGATTATTTATTCCAGCTTTTTTTTTCCAGGATCAAGTGTTCGACTAATGGTTCAAATGCATCTGTATCAATATTTTAGTTCAGCTCAACAGTGCATTTCTACTGACTCTCCAGCTACCTAAGCTGTTGCTGTGTGACACTACTTGCCAGAGCAGACAGAGGGGATGGTCCCCAGGCTCTTCCTTTCTCCCTGTTTTTAACACAGGGAGCATTTTGTGCTTTCTGGTCTCAGTAGCTCTGCCTGGTTCAAAGGGTTCATCAGCCGCCTGCTCCAGTATCCAAGGATGAAACTCAGCTCTGAGCACACATTACTCACCTAAACACATTCTAACTCCTTCCTCTGTGTTTGCACTGACAGCTTGCTCCTGGTGGGACTGTGCGGGTCACAGCACTCAGGGAGATAAGAACATTTGCTATTCTAATAATAGAAAAGTGGAGAACAGAACAAAGAATATAATGTTTTCCACATCTTTGGAACATGTACCCTGCTTTAGGGAATCATGAAATGGTTTCCCAGTGTGGAGGGAGGGGTTGCAGCTGCCCCATCAGCACCAGCAGTGCAGCACTTATTCCCACATCCCATGGTGTGGACAAGGTCTTGGAACTGCACGGGTTCCCTTCCCCTCACTAATATCCCCATCTTGTCATTCCCAACTGTCCCTGAACAAGAAGAGCCAAACTGGATCATTTCAAGGAAATGCTGGTATAGAAGTAAAATTAATGGGAATAAATTCTATTTAAAAAATATGTTCCATGCCATATGACTCCATTGGGAATAGTAAAATCTGTGAGTTTCCTTTCTGGCCACCACTCAGTTGCTATAAACTATCAGATTACTGTTTCTCTGAAGAAGGAAGTCCATTCATTCCTGTCCTTGTGTAAGAAAAAATGGACAAATCCAGAGGTGTTCAGTAGGTGTGTGCTGAGGTGTTAATACTCAGAAGTTGTAACCTACTACCTGGGAGCACATCATGGAACTTAGCTGATTAATCAGGGAAATTTTCTGCAGTGTGTAGCTGTTATTAACATGCATCAGGCATGGCTGGACAAGAAACCTCTCAGTAATGGTGGCTGGGGTCTGCTTTCACACCAACACCCTCTGAACTGCCTGGCATGAGATCAGCCCTGCCCTTCCAAATTGCCAGTCTCGAGATCTGCGCTGCCCTTTCTGACATCCACACTTTGTATTGTGAAAAGACAGGAGAAGCATGTCACAGAGGTTCTCTGAAGCTCACCCAACGAGCCTTGTGGAGTGTGGGTCAAAGCCAAATGCTTTAAAAACCAATGGCCAAACTGCTGTTGGCCCAGCTGGATCTGGTCATGTGTGCATGGAGTCTAATTTATGCTCCATAAGTGCAGGTGGCCCCAACTGCAGGGTCCTATTTTTTCCTAGGACATACCTAATTTAATGAATACTATGGAAACAGGTAAGAAAGGCTCAATAGAAGCATGTGGTGGGAAGTTCTGGGATATGCTTTCTGGGTGAACTGGGATATGCTGTTTCTAGGCCTCTCTGCAGCAACAGGAAGTTCAAAATTCCAAATCTCCTGTCCTAAACCATGGAGAGCTCCAGTGAAATCCGTGGAGCTGGCTGGAGTCACACCAGTGTAAAGGAAACAGGGAATGGGCCTGATAAAATCTATCAAATTACCCATTCCTGTTACTGGAAGCTTTGTGCAAGTCTTGGGTTAATATAGTTTGTCCATACATGAGAGTTAGGTGAATAAATGTTACCATGTTTATAAAAAAGGCCAAGGAAGTGTTCAAGGGTCTGAAATTTCTTAAAAACAGGCAGGAAGGAGTATGATTGCTCAGAGTTTACACTTGACCTAGTGTATTTCTTGGACTTTCTGCAGAAATGAATTGGTGCAAACTACTTTACTGCAGCAGATTGAAATGCACTGTGTTTAATTCAGTGCCTACTGGATGGACTGTGATCCTTTTGGCAATCTCATAGACACAGAAGAAATCAGAATTGAAATATGAATATTTAAGAGTAATTTCAAACTGCTGAAGTTGTTGTTATTACTATTATTATTATTATTATTATTTTTATAATTATTATTACTATTATTACCACCAAGACTATTGCACTATTTGACAAATAGTGCAGACATTACTTGCCTGGATATAAAATAATTATTAATTTTTGCAGTAACAACACTGATTTATTTTTACTATAAAAGAGTCCAAACACCTTGGTAAATCAAGTCAATATTGCAGACATTTACACTTACGCATCTTTTTTGATACCATTACTTAGATTTGTCCTGTCTAAATCCAGGTATCCAAATGAGGCAATGAGCTGGAAGCCTGAATACCTTAGGTTCTTTGTACAGCTAAACTTTATAGTTCAAATATCCTTCAGGAAGTACCTGTAGAGAACATTTGAAAGCAACTTTAACTTTGGATTGCCCTCAGAGAGGGGACATCAACAGCTGTCCCCAGCTGGAAAATTAGTTTTAACAGGGCTAGGTATCCCAAAATACTCAGCTTTTTCAGATGCCGGGTTAGTTTGTCCTGCTTACATGGACATGGTTAAGCTTTTAGCCAGATCTGCAAGCAGAAAGTTTTTCCCCTGAGTTCAGACTTGCAAATGTCTTTGTTACCTTGATTGGTTTTGTTTTTTTAAATTTTCTTTAGCAGTGTGATTTAATCTTGATCATCCCTAAAACCTTCAAAAATTCCCTCCTACTTAAGGGACTTAGTACAGGAATGATGTTTTCTTTCCGTAGCTCATGGCTTTTCACTCTTTTTATTCCAGCTTGTGTTTATCTTCTTACAGAGTCAGGGAATTTCATGGTTCAGCATTTTCTGGGTGTTTTTTCTTTTTTCTCTCTCTCTTTTTTTTTTTTAGATAAATCTCTATCACATGCATGAACAAATTATTTTTTTTCCTAGCCTATTGTTCTTATAGCTTTTCTCCATCAACCAGCCTTAAGGATTCTAAATGCCCCCCCCCCCCCCCCAAAAAAAAAAAAAAAAAAAAAAAAAAAAAAAGTTGTTAACAGCTGGTAAAGCAAAAAATCCTGCCTGGTCTTCTTTCTTATAATGAAACTGTGAAGAACTGTTGAGGGAAATAGAGCTCCTTAAGTAGAAACTGAGAGAAGAACTGATATTTATTGTCACACAAGTAGAAGATTTCTGCAAGAAAATAATCTTTGTCATGTCAATGGCTTGTTTAGGACAAGTTGCAAGCATGACTTATATTATGGCATATTCAGGCCAGCTGTTAGAAATGCTAGGGGTGAAAACATCAAGGGACATGAAAATATTTTAAAAAAAGGAAAATTCAACAAAATAAAATCTTAGAGAAAGAGAACTTTTTACCTGTTTATTAAATCTCTGTATAAGTTGATGTTTGCACTAACATTCCCTCAAACATTTCACTCACTCACAGTCCCATGTCACAGTTGCAAGCATCAACATGTGTCTCCCCAGCAAGGATCACTTGTGTGCAGCACAGATAGCAAAGGACACTGTCTGTCATGTGTTCTCTGGCACTTTTCTTGATTGACAATGATTGGGGTTTTGATGGATCTTTGCTAACCTTTAGGAGTCAGAGTTTGTTATAGGGCAGTCTGTTGTTTCGGGTTCCTGCTTACTTCAGCCTCCATAAACCTTTGGAAAAGTTACTGATTTTGCCCATTTTTGCTTGTTTGTTTGAAATTTATATCTGTTTTTCCAACAGGCCAATGGGGAACAAAATGCTGCAGCCTTATTGCCATCCTGTTGTGAGGATGCTGGAGCATCTTCTACTGTGAAGTCATCTTGTCCTGTGGGCTTCAGTGCAGGCCTTTTGGGCTTGCCCTAAACATGACATGACTCAATTTTACTGCTGAGAACAATGTTCTGGGAACAATGTCAAGGAAGTGGTGTTCTTCATTACCAGTACAGGCTATTCTTTTACCCCTTGCTCTGCTTTCTCATCTGCTGCTTTCACGTACGTGCTTTTCCATTCATCCTGTGTTCATAACACTCTCAATATGTTTGTTATAAATCTCTGCCACTTTAGCAGCCAGCTCACTCATTTTATCTGTGCACTGGGTCATTAAACTGGCTGACTGCATAAACATCCTCAATCTGCTGCTGCAGTTTGCCCACAATATATGTCAAAACTATTTATGAAATGCATGTTTATTTTACACATTAACAAATTCTTTCACTTGAAGCACAGGAACGTGTATATAGTGCCTCCTTTTTGCCTGACACCAGACATCCCTGGCTGCTGCTAATGGTTTTGGTCTGCCAAGTGCAAGGCTTTGTGTGTTGCTTCTGAGTAGGAGAGAGATCCACAATTTGAAATTGTGGCCTAATCAGAACAGAGCTTTATTTGTGCCTAGTCTACAGCCATTTATACCTCTGTCTGTCTAAAGCAGTAGGTTTAATTATAGATTCACACAGCTCTTAGTCTGCTATGCCTTCTGAAACTGCTGCTGTATCACAGCCTGGTATAGCCCTGAGTAACTCAGAATTAGCAACCCAAAGCAGTGTTCACATGTCATTTTGGCAGCTGCTGGGACCAGTACCATCTAGTGCCATTATTATAGCAGCATTAACACCATGTGGCACAGCAGCAAGTAATAATCAACTGAGAGAATCATCATCAGAAGTGCAATGAATTACCCTTCTTACTTTAACAGTGATGTCAGAATGTGTCCACAGAGAACTCAGCAAAATCACTGTTTTTACTGCAGACAGATTTCCAGACAGTTATCTAATATTGTTGCACAAGGAATAGCTTCTGCAGATGCCATTATGCTATTACTGCTTGCAATTTCTAATTACTGTATTGACACTGAACCGTGCCGTAAATCAAGTCCCTCCTGATGGGAGAGAATTTGCTGAAAGTCCTTGCAAGGAGTTTCAAAGATAAACTGAGACTTTTCCTTGAGTTTCAATGCTTCCAGATAGTTGTTTATTAAGTCTTATCAGAGGAACAGAGCCACTAGCGTGACCCAGGTACAGCATAGAGCACAGAAAAGCAGGAGTGAGCTCTAGTTATCAAGATTTACACAGCTTTTAAAGATATTTTAACCAATAGTTACTAAAAACGTACATTATTTTCACTTTCCTACCAATTATTCAGTAACACGACTAGGAACTGCGGAATTTTCTATCCAATCATTCCAAACTACTTTTACTGCAGAACATGGAGTAGTAGAAGAAGAAGAAGGTTTAGAGAACAACAACAATCCTGCATTTTGATACTTTTTACTCTTACCTATTCACCACAAAGAGAAGCCCAAAACCTCTAAATTTTTCACCCTGTGACAATCGTACATAGTAGTCTATCACCTAATTCACACCACTGTATTTTCTAGTTCTTGTCTGACTGTTGGTAATTTTTCCCAAGGTTTGAAGTTAAAACAGTGTTGTTCAGGGGGGTAAGAACCCTTAAAAACAGGCAGAGAAATGTTCTCGGCACTCTGGGTTCCTACACTATATTTTTTGTTTCTTTAATGGCTAAGCTGAGTTGGAATTCCCGTTCTTACAGGTCTAGAGCAGTGGTCGTTTCCCTTTAAGTGAAATGAATCCCTTGTGCATGCATGTTACTCCTCTTCCTTTCAAAGTGTGTCTTCCCTCCCTGTGTCTAGGCCCCAAGCTGAATGGGAAACAAATAAGGGAAGAGTTGTTGTTTGGCCCTGTTCCTGTTTGCAGTCTCATGGCTGGCTGGTGACCCACGGAGCAGGCCCGGGATGGAATCATGTGCGCAGGCCGAGCATAAATTTGCAGGGTCGGATAAATAATCCTCTTCATAATTTCTCTATGAGCATGTGAATTACAGAAGGCTGTACAAAAGATCAGGCAGCAATCAGGGGCTTCTGATCCCACCTTTGTAATTCAGGCTGTTGGGAAATCCACTTCCCATTCCCCATGGCTTGCACAATGGCTGCTAGAGCCAGAGAGTTCCCAGAGCTCTCGTGCCCCCGTGGGCCTGGCTGTCTTCTCAGATATTTTGTGTCACATTGCCTCGGGGTCACTTGCCTCAACGCTGCTGCTGAGAGCGTTGCAGAGCTCAGCTCTGCATGTACTGCCTTCCCGTGTCACTACCATGGAAAGTTACAGAAGATGGTTCTCACAGTCCAACTCACCAGTGAGCAAAGGCTCATTTTGGACTACCCAGACGTGCCCACACGCCACATTTCACTTGTAATTGCTGCTGGGAAAGCGAGTAATTGAATCTGTATTTCTAGAGGCACGCAGTCATAGGACATCTGTGATAAATTTTGATTTTTCATTAAATTAACCCTACCAAAAAGTAGTACTGTGCTGATTGTGGAGTAAGTAATTGGTTTAATATTTTAATGAAGACACAGAACATTCAAAATATCTGTACTATAAAATGATTTTATAGTTGGTTTTAGTTTTAAGTAGTTTCAGTCACGCAATTTTGATTGACTTAACTCTGATTTGTGGTGATGAGCTTCAATCGTCCAATTTTGATTGAAGTACCTCCTGAGGGGAAACAGGAAGCTGGGGTGACCATTTGGGCCAAGAGGTGACTAAAAGGACATTGGGTGACTCGTACCCTGGACTTTTTCCTTGCTAAGTCTTGGAAAATAGTGGGACACAGAAAGCTCTACTTTTTAGAGACAGACATTATCTAGTTGTTTTATCATCTTCCATATTATGATACTCTTACCCTTGCCTTTGCAAGTTTTTGTCGTTTTTCAAAATGAGACCAGTCCAGGAGGTTTTGGTAATGGGGGACTCAAACTTTAACCTATCCTACTATGTAACCTCAAATCATACTCTAAACCACAATCAGACATCACACCTCTGCTTTGTCTCTAAGGAAGGGACTCCTGGAAAATATTAGTAACTATTGACAGTACAGCACTTGCAAAGACCTGTACTGTGAATGGTGCCAATCAGATCTCTTACCTGTTAGAGTGTTTGAAATGCATTACATCTCCTTTAGCCCTCACCACCTGTGAAAACTACCTAAAATATATGTCTTTGACATGGAAATACGTATTTTTCTTAGGCTGGCTTAGATGTACTGAGGCAGAAAGTGTAGGTAGCTTCAAGGGGATGCTGTTCTGGAGCCAGAGCTCCTCCTGACACTGACCATGGCCACACTGACCACAAACACACAACTATTCCATCAACCATTTTTGTCTCCAGGTTAAATTGCAGGCTGATTTTCCTCCTGTCTGTGTTCCCATGTTCCCTAATCAAGTACTCTGTGAGCTCAAACCAATAACTTTCTGTCTTAATTGATGTGTTTCTTAAGGCTCAGGAGGAATGACAGCCATTGGTCTGAAAACAAGAGTTTTTAGTAGGGAGGAGGAACTTGCCCCTGTATCACTCTTCCCACAGCTCCTTACGTAGATGGAAGATGCCTGGGTATTGGTACACCTTGTTCAGGTACCAGTGTTGAATGCTTCCAACTGAGGGTGAAAAGGAGGTTGTTTCAAAATTGTGGTGTCACTTTTACTGGTGATATCTGATACCAAAGCACAGAATATTTTGATAACTGTTCCACCCTAGTAAATTTTCTTGGTGAAAGCTGAAATGCTTATTTGCAGGAGAGAAAGCTTTCTAAACAAGAGTCTTGTTTTCTGCTGATCAAAGTGGGTCCAGAAATTGTGGTGAATAAGCATTTCATCTTGTTTTATTTATCAGGATCTCATTTTATTGGGTCCCCCAGACATCATAAAATGTTTTAATACATTGAGTAACTGCATCCCTCCATATATTCCCCATCTTCTATTACTTCAATTAATATCTCTCTTTTTAGGTCTGGAAGATTCCTCAAGGGTTCAGGAATCTGCATCTCCTCCCAGCTTCAGTAGGAGCACTGTTAGCACTGCCTCTTAAGAAGACAAGTTAAAATTTTCAAAATATGGGGCCTAGGATATTGCATTTTGAAAATGCTGAAACAAATGTCATAGGAAAGAGAAAGATAAATTTTTCATGTGTAAGACTTTTCACAGTGTTATCATAATTTTTATCTCAACAAATACGAGGTACTATGGACCTTAAAAGTGTCCATAATAAGATTTAAAAATAAGATTTTCCAATTTCTTGCTCTGTGTTTTGCTTCTAAATGGAGGGAGGAAATACAAGAGGGAGAAATAGGTAGAAATGAGAAAAAATACTGTATTTTTGTAAGCAAAAAGTAAATACATTACAGAAATACTTTGCTTTTTTGTTTGTTTTTAAATGAGAAAGGCAGAACGGCAAAAGCTTTTCAAAATAAAATTCCAACCAATTCTGCTAGTTGTGGTTTTCCTATCAACTAGCATTGAACCAGTTTAATTAAACACCAACTACCTGGGCTGAGTGGCGATTTAACCAAATATCCAGTTCAGATGAAGCCACAAGGGGTCTGTCTGATCAATTAAGGTAAGAAAGATGTGCAGCTGTGTTTTCTCTGAAAGACAAAAATATTCCCAGAGACATCCTCTAAAGCATCTCTCCTTTTTCTCACAGTTTTTTTCTCAGTTCTGTGGAACAACGTGAATCAAAATATCATTAGCTACTTCTTTCCAACGTAGTATTGTCATAGCAACAGATAAAGTGTTGTGGGTTTTTTTTTAGTCTAAATAAAAGAGTGCACACTCACATCAGCTGCTCAGGGCACCCTACAGTGTATGAAATGAGTATTGGACATACGAACTTGTACTTCCATCTAGGATTTTCTGAAGAGGGAAAAGGGGGTTTGACCTTCTGAAGGTATCATTTAATCTTTTCAGGCACAACATGTCATATGTGTGTGATTCTTACCACTAGTGGCTGTTGCCTTATGGTTCAAATTTAAACCCAGTTACGTTTGACTGCTCTCAGAAATCCCTCAGTCCCATCTCGCAGTTAGTTGCTGCAAGTTGGCACACAGAATCTGTCTCATTGTAAATAAAACCCCATAATTTTAAACAACTGCTGGATGATGATGTACATGTCTGTACATGTACAGACCAGATTTGGATCTGGGTTGTACAGATGAGGTTCATTTTTAATTGCAGCTAGAGTGACAATGCTTAACACGTTACACACAGCAATGCGCATAGACCAGCGGGGTCTTCCTGAGATAATTGGGAGGAGGGATGAATTACTTCATCAGAATAGCTGAGTGCAGCCCATTTACATACCAGTTCACAAAGTGAAGATTTGGCTAGGGTGGTTCTGGTCATATTATTTTGGTGGTGTCCAGATTGCCTCAGTGTGCCAGTATTTCATATGCAAAACTGCAAAATAACCCATTGGGCCACTTGAAATGAGATGGTGCTGCTCTTGGCTGCTACAGGGACAAGATGTAAAATAGAGAGTGAACAATGATGAAAGTCTGTTTAATTCCCTTTGACATTTCTCAGACCCTTTGCTTTATTACAGCAAATCTGATGTAAATGTCCCTGAAGTCACACTGATAAATCTTATGCTGTCTGCCAAGAGTCTGCCTGGAAGCATTGTGCACTTCAGGGAGGTGTTTTGCTACTGCTGTTCTACGGGAACTGCTGTTTTCACCACAAAGGCTGTTTAATTTTGTATAATTTCTGTACCATATGGTATTGCTGCTGTCTTGGACCTGGACCAATTGTGTTGTAACAATTTCTCCCACTTTTTCTTTACTTATATGAACCCTTTAACCCTTTAACCACACTGTCAGACTGGTGTCACAGGCTTGTTATGAAGTATAAGAGAAGTACCTTAGATATACCCTACCCAGGAGCTTCAGAAAGTGTTTTGGGAGAGTCTGTGGGTGCAGCATTCCTTGAGACATAAAGTTTCTGCAGTATGCTGGTTACTGGATAATTTATGAAGTTTTAATTTGTTTTCAAATTTGTTTTCTGCTAAGACACTGCCTTCCACTGCTGGGCCATTAACACCTCCCACTGTAATGGGGTAGAGTTATTTTAAATTAATCTCGATCTTTTGATTAATTTTTTATTCCCAATTTTAATCCATGTAAAGTGAGATTTAATAAAGTTCTGTGTGCTATAAAATGGACTTTAGATTTACATTACCATTTCCTTATTTCAGCAAGTGTAGCAGATGACATCATGAAGAAGAGAACAAGAAAAGATCCCAGATCCAGGACATTAGTATTTTGTGCTAAATACAGGGGTATCAAATAACACAAAGAACAGGGCAGTGTGTATTAAATCCTGAACTACTGCACTTAATCTGCAGCAGTTGAATTACCTGGATGACATATTATTAACTGAAATACAACATAAAATGTGATCACAATAATTTTAAATGTATTTGGGGTTTGTCCTTTTTATGGAAATGGATTTGAACAGAAGTTCTTTTCTGTTCCCAGAAGTCTGAACAGAGATTTGTTAAGAAGCTTCCAGCTTACAGATATGCAGCTCCAGAGACTGGAGGATGAGGATTTAGATAAAAGGCAGATGTGGGACCCTTTATAGTTGAATGTTTCTCTGAAAGCAAGGCACTGCGCTACATATCTTGCCTGCAAAAAAAGATATGGATCTTCTTAAGGATTAAATACATCCTCTTATGGTAGTGGATTTTTAAAGAATGTATTCTGTATGGAACAAATAACAGAAAAAATCCCCACACCGTATTTTTTAAGCAACAGATGTCAGATTTCAGGGTTACTATGGGCAAATGAATTTCATCTTTTCCTATAGAAGAAATTTCTTATAGTTTTGATGGTTTGTTTTCCCTTACGCTATGCATTTTTCCCAACATAGAATGTGGCAGGGCTCAAGTAGGAAAACTTCTGGAATTACAGAGACGGAAAGGGATGTGAGAGACATTTTGTGTGGGCTCTACCAGGTCTAGTAAAAATGGTGGGGATGAGTTCTACAAGACACTTGTCATGGTTATTACCCTTTTAAAATATTCTCTTGCTGTACAAAGTAAGGCAGATACACGCAAAAAATATATCAGGCTGAAAATTTATTTCCATACATCAAAGAAGAAGAAAAGAAAAAGATACAAGTAAAGTTTTCAAAACTTTAACCATGTAGACACTGTCATTCTCTACGGGGTGACATTGTCATATCCAGTGGGGAAGTAGTTCCCACTATCTTCTATACCGGGTTTAGGATGAGAAGAATAATCATCTGAAAATGTATTTTTCTCTCCAAATGCTCTATAGGGAGCCTAGTAACAGGCAGAGACACAAGCAATCAAGTATCTGCCATTTAATCCTGGGTGAGGTGAGTTCTGTGTTTAGTATCTAGTGCCCCTTTCAGGCATTCAGTCTGAAATTAAACACCTAAAATTTTTATTTCTGACTATTACATCTCTAAAAGCCAACATTTGTAAATGGGACTAAACAATGTAGGTGCCTTGTTGAGTTTAATGGGAGAAAATGAACCTGATCCTACATTAGTTCTGTTTTGGTTGCAGAGGGTTTAAAATCTGACTGGTGGGTTTGCTGGGTTAGAAATAATGAAGATTTTCTGTGCAACGCAAAAGAATGGCTTGAACTGTCCAGTGTCAGCCTAGAGCACTCAAATTCAATATAGCACAGAGGAGGGAGTCCCCACCCCTGCAGGTGTCCACGGAACAACTGGATGTGGCACTCAGTGCTCTGGGCTGGGTGACAAGGTGGGGGACTGGTCACAGGATGGACTTCATGACCTCGAAGGTCTTTTCCAGCCTTAATGATTCTGTGATTCTTTAAAAACAAAAAGAATCCCCCTTTTCCCAGTTCCTCACACACAGACACACATGCAAAATCCACAGTATCATTGTTAAGGATAATACAAGTGGGTCTATGGGTTTGGTAGAATTTAAATTATAGTACAAAAGGTTTACTTTGTGATATTTATGATGCAACTCCTCTACACTCAGAGGATGTGGAAATCTTGCATTATTCTTGACAGCCTTGAAAAGCCCTCTAATATTAAAGGAATAGCTCTCAGATTTTGTGGAAGGAAACAAAAGAGTGTAATGCAAACCACACATGTTCGGTTGCCCAGGTCGGTTTGTTTGGTTTGGTTTTTTTAATAAAACAACCTTTCTCAAACAGAACAAATAAACCTGGAGATCTGAAAATTTGTATTGTGTGCAGGATCTAACTTTTTCAAAGATCAAGAGGTACCAAGGCAAATGGTAGCATTGCATTTGGTGCCTCTGACTCCACCATGGCGCCGTTGTCCCTCAAAGATCAGAAGGTTTGTAAATCCCTGTTCAAGGCCTGTGGCTTTCTACACCTTTTATAGAGATGAGCTCTGAGGTCTGGGATTTTGTCGTCCTTCTCCATATAGAGTTCTTTGCTGCTTAGATTGCTCTGTTGAAATCTTGCTGTATATATTTTCCACAACAATTTTCCCCATAGAAACCAGGCATGATAACTTTTAAAAAAAGCTGTGGAAAATATTTCAAATAATTCTAAGCTTCTGCTGCTTCCCCACTCCAAGCTTAATAACAATAAGTATTTTAAACAGACAGAGAAGTTATCCAAAGACCCGGCTGCATTTTCTACTACATTAAAAAAAATTAAAATTAAAAATTAAGTCTTTGCTACTGCATTACAATTTTCTTGGTAGATCCATTAATTTTTCTTCGATAAAATGAGCAATGTATAATTAAAACAAATACAGAACTTTTTTTTTTTTTTTAAGTAGGGTTGCAAGTGTAAGTAAAATTAATCTTGAAAGCTGTGTCAGTCTGATCTTTTTATATGGTGGCACGAGTTCTGACACAGCACTGTGGGGATTCTGTCACTGTGACAAATTTAGAAGCAAAATAAAGACTTGATTGTCCATAACTTATATAATCTACTCTGAATATCTTTTTGTATTTCTGTTAGAATAAAACCCTGGTATGAATTATGTAAGTTGATTTAAAATCAGTCAAGGGATTTATCCGGCTCGGCACAATGAGAGGTTTTCTCCAAAACAGCCACTTTAGTGTCAACCTGCACAAGTGGATGAAATGATGGTGATTTCAGCTCTTCACCTAAGAAATGGAAAAGACAAGGAGCCTGCAGGCAGCTCCCTGAGTTTGGCTAATAAATGGGAACTCGTTAGGGCCCCGTGCCTGGATTGCAAGTGTTGGAGTGCCATAAAGTACACGTAGAGGGAGACCCATGGATTGGTCCACAATATGGAAAATGGCAGAGAGAGCTGCTGGCAGCTGAATCCAGAACAGCTTGTGGTGTGAATGCTGTCCAGAGTGTAGCTGCCTTTCCTTTCCTGGCTAGTGAGTTCAATAAACCAAGACAATTCAGGTGGAGAGTGCTCAGCCAGGACCTGCGATAGGGTATATCTAAGGTACTTCTGTTATACTTCATCAATTAATCCATGCTGCAGCACTTGCCAGGTCATTTTCCTCACATCGGTGAGTCCTAATTTGTGAAAATCTTTTCCCATACACGCTGTTCCTCCACCATTTTGGTTTCTTTGAGTTCAGCTGGTCGAGCTGATGGAAGCCCACCAGGGTGTGGAAATCAGTGCCAGCCGGGCTGTGGATTTTACAGAACGAAGGAACCAAAACTCAGAGGTTCTGTTAAGATCCGCTTAGAATGTTTTGCATTCTGCCTCTCCCTCCCAAAGCCATCAGGGGAAGCAGCTTCTGCCTTTAAGCTGCCCATCCGCCATGGTCAGGCACTCCTCTCGCTCCGGGGCCGCGGGGCCACCAGCCCGCGGAGGGACCCCCGCCGCCGGTGAGTGCCCCGGGGAGCGGCGGGGGCGGGCGCCCGAGAGGGTGGCGCATCCTTCCTCGCATTCCTCCCTGCATCCTTCCCCGTACCCCTTTCCGCATCCCTACCCACATCCGTCGTTGCATCCCTCCCCGCATCCTTCCCCATATCCCTCCCTGCACCCATCCTACATCCTTCCCCGCATCCCTCCCCGCATCCCTCTCCGTATTCCCCCCCCCCCGCACCCGCTGCCTGGGCGGCAGTCCCGGTGCTGGCGGCGCCAGTTCCCGGTTCGGTCCCGCGGTTCCGGTGCCCGGTTGGGTCCCGCACCACTGGCAGCTCTGCAGCCGAAGAAGCTCCGGCGTGGGGAGATACTGGTACCAGAGCTCGTCTTCTGGTGACGTGCTGGACGTGGGGGTACCTGAGGATCGGCCTGTGGTTGTTTCCAGTCATTTAAAGGTCCAAACATTCCCTGAAATATTTTGAATTCCTGTAATTACCTTTTTTTCCCCTCCTTCCCCCCTCCCTCCGCCTGGCAAATCGAAAAGCCCTGATAGAAAATGCCAGATCCGGGCTGAGTGTTCTGACATTTCAGAGCCATTCATTTTTCTTAATCCTTTTAAAATGCATTTCAGTGCATTTTAGCTTGTCATGTAGAGGAATGAAAGCGCCCCATTTAGAAACAGCAAAATGAAACATGCTGGTTGATTCCATGTTCATTTTGTGTTATTTTTTCCTTCCTGTTTAAACAATTTTGTAGAAAAAACAGAGCTGAATAACAATGAACTAAACATTCATGTTTTGGTAAAGAAAATCGTGACCATAAATGTCACACACTTCTGTCAGAAATTGTATGTATTTTCAAAAACATCACATGACAATGCTATTTCAGATGATGATTAGATAGGTTAAATACTGGTTTTTTTAATCTTCTTTAACAAACATAGATATATAGCAGAGCTCAGAGACTTCCAATCCACAATCTTTTTTCTAAAGCATTTGATACATGAAAAGGGAAGAAATAAAAGAAAAAAAAAGTAAACGCAAGTCAAAGATTTCACGTGCCTTGGAGGACTGCTGAGGTCTGTCTCAGTTGCTCAGCATAAAGCTGTGTTGGTGTTTCAAATCAATGGGAGCTAACAAAAGGTACTAGTTATCTCTAGCTCCGAGGTTTCTGATTTCTTATCCCTACAACAGTCAGGTTTGAAACATCAGAGAAAAAGGAGCAGTCCGGGTTTGCCAAGGTTCTGATAAATCTGGCAGTGTTTGGCCTCAGCCATCCAACTCCATCCTCAGCTCACAGTTCACTTTAACCCCATTCATGGAAACGTGGTAACACCTTTGACCTCAATCCCTTGGAAACCATTTGCTCTCTAATCATCTAGACACAATTCCTGGATTCTGCAAGGTCTAAGCAAAATTCTGTCCCAGGGGCCTCCAGCTCTAGGACCTAATGACTGAACAGGAATAGGTCTGGATGATCCTTGTGTGTCCCTTCCAGCTCAGGGTATTCTGTGATTCCAACAGTTGTACTCAAAACCACCCTGCATTGCCACATGTCCTGTGCTGCACCACAAGTCCCAGATCTTTGCAATTTATGGCCTCACGTTGTAGGGCTCAAGTGAAACTGTCACGATGGAAAAATCTGAATTTTGGTTTATCTTTGTTTGATGGTGCTGCAAGAAAATGAGCAAACAAACCAACCGACCACATGTAGGCTCTCTTGGGACTTTCTTACCTCTAAGTAAACATATACAATGGATTTTGCAACTAAAAAATATTATCCCACGTAAATAAGGGCTATTGTATTCAAAACTATATTCCTGGTATGAGCATCAAATTAGTTTGGAATTTTATTTCAAGTTTTAAAAAAGCTGTGTCAAAGGAAACAGACCTCTATGATCAAAAGCGAGATTTGGTCTGTATTTTAAGCAAAAAAGCTGGAGGGATTTAGCTAAGTAAGCAAAGTAAAATATCTGAGTAGACTCTTCTGCTTAAGATGGTAGAAGAGATGCAAAATTATGTTGCCAAATTCAAATTATCCAAGATTAATTCCAAAGAAATCAAAAAGCTGAATCTCTGCAATCCTGCCAAAAGTTAGGCTACCTGTCTAAATCAATTCCTTCAGATTAGCCATCTGCTAATAGTCCCTGTGCTGCATTGCAGCCTCTTGGAATCTTACTGCTCCAGACAAGGAAAAACGAAAATAAAAGCAAGCAGAAGAAATCCCAGGGGACTGTAGCTTCAGGAGGCGAAAAATTGGTGCTTTTTGTTTGCCTGTCTCTTCCCAGTTTCCTGCCCCCTTCAGCGTATGAGAAAGGCAAGAAGAGTTTGTGCACTTTGGAAACTCGATAGGAGGCAGCAGCTGATCTTCCCATCACCAGCCTAAAAATAATCCACTCCAGGGCTTGGAGCGGCTTCACTAAGTGGAGGAAAATCCTGCCATCGGGATGATATTGATCACATAGCACAACCGAGTGACACGTTGGGTTGGTATTTTGGGGTTGTGTTTACAAAGGTAAGCTGCAGAGTTTGATCTAACATTCAGCAACCAAACGGGGCATGCGATGACCCTCCCCCCATTATCTCCCACTAACCACCTCCTCCTCCTCCTTCCCTTTATATCTGTGGGACAGGGCTGCTCCTCGTTCTTTCCTGGGATTACAACTCCAATCTCTTTTTCCTTTTCCATCCGCAGGCATTCTCAGCCTTTACCGTCCCCTCCTGCTGATGTTTTCTTTGCTGCTGTTCACAGGGCTCTGTTTCTTTTTTTAAACTGTCCTGTCTTGGCAATGTGAAGTCGAAGGTTTTACAGCAGGCAGCGTAGCACGCTGGTGTTGGGGATCGCATTGTGTGGAGAAGCTTTCCAAAAAAGAAAGAAAAAAAAAAGCGATGTATTTAGATGTGTGAGACCACTGCAGATGTTTGTGTGAAATGCTTTGCAGTGCCAATAGCCTGTTTAGCACCACTGCCGTTGTGATTTTCCCTGTGTTTGGAGCCTGATCCAGAAGGCTCCCGAAGTCAATGAGATTCTTTGCATTGACTTCAGCACCGTTTGGATCAGGCTGTGGCACACGGCAGTTAGCGCTGCGAATGCTGACAAGCACCAGAGGTAATTCATCATCCTGAGGCCCAGGGGAGCTGGGACAGTGCTTAGCAAGGAAGAGGGGTCTGTGGAGTATAGGTGGTCACAGCTTAAATAAGGAATAAAAAGAAAATTGTATTTTGTATTGGGTCATTTTTGATAAAATAGATTTTAAAGGGGCAGTGCTTTAAGCCGTTACCTCAGTAGAACTCTTTGCAAGACTGTAGATCACATAGGTTGGGTTAGAGTGCTTTTAGGAAGGTAAGAAGAGCAAACTAGAAGGGTTAAACCTAGAAAGGAAAGAGATTCAGAGCACTAACCTAAAATCTGTGGAAAACCTCAGAGTTAGGCCTTCCATTGTGTGCATTCAAAGCTCTAAATTAATCATTTGTCCTTAGTTAAAATTTACTATGGGAAATTCCAGAAGGAAAGACAAATTCTTGCTTTTGTGATTTCTTCGGAAGATAAGAACTAAGTACTTTTGTAAAACTACTTTCTCCACCCTGCACCTATATGCATACACATATGTATATACATACATGTTTATATGTATATATGGGCATATAATGCACATTATATGTAAGACCAAAATTAAATTTGATCTGAACTGAGACACAAGTATGCTCTGTAAATGGATATATTTTAATTAGGAAGTGCAACTGTCAATTTATATCTTTTTTTTTTAATATGGACAACAGAACTACTGCAATAAATGTTTTTCAAAATATTCTTATTCCCCCAAACAAGCTCCACCTGAGGAGTGTACTTATACTCTTTATAGTCATAAGTACCTTGCAGAGCATGACGATCAGAGTGATAATCCAGGTAAGATGAAACTCTTGAATATGAAGATTTTTAAGTCCACTTTAAAAGACCCTTAAGGTAGTTAAAATGTCTTTAATTAGAATTCTTATAGTTTTGTACTTGGTGAGGATGTTCTCATAATTTTAATGGAAATTTAGATTATCTACCATTTTTCCATTGTCTTCTTCAGAATTGCTTATGGAAAATATATCTCATGAACTGGCTTAGTGCCCTGAGAATCCCCATTTATGCTTGTTAAAATGAGATTTGTGAGTGTTTAGGTTCAATGTTTTGTCATTTCCATGTTTACGACTTTGACCTATTTTCTTTCTTCCCAAAACTCTCTCCTCTTCCCAGTGAATATTTATTCATGAATCCCTTTTGTGGTGCTTTCTGTTTATTCTCTTTCAACTGTGTCTGTCCACCTTAGCCTAAAACCAGGAAGTCTCGACTTGCCAGTAATGGGGACCTTAGCATATAAATTTAAATGGTTAAAGAACATGAAGGGTTTTTTAGCTATTTCATTGAATGGTGAACTGCTGTTCAGATAGTTCACATCTCATTAAAGTAAACCAACAGGGAATCAGATTCCCAAATGATGTAAAGGAGAGATGAAACTTGCATTCCACTGGTACCAACATGGGCCCATCCTCCAGATTGTTCTTCCCATTCCCCTCCTCTGTGAAGTTTGGCTGGTAGCTTTAGCTCATACTGACTATTCAGCACAGGCCATTCTCAAAGGGAGAAGGAAAAACCACCTCTGAGAATCTCTGATGAGTTGTAGAGTTCATAAAGACAGAAGTTAAAGTGAGCAATTTGACAGTAACTTTGAAGGACGAAGGCCTTCCAGCCTAGAAGTGTTAAAGCAAAAAATTACCTGGTACTCGGCACTCCTGCTGGGTTTGCTGAATGCAGCTGGTGTCCTCAGATGGCACATGCTTGTTATCAGATGATCTCTGTCCCATTACTACATTTCCATGTCTGAAATGATAGATTAAACCTAGCATGCTTGGCAACATTATTATAAAGTATAACATTCCTGCAATAATTAGCAGTGAAGCAAATACATTGTGGTGTACCCACCTTGGTGCAGTCACCCCAGCATAACTTGTTGGCCTACTGTATTCAACAGCAAGTGAAATTTTCTCTGGGAAAGCCATTTTTTGTAATGACTATGAATAACATTTTCTTTTTAAATGAGTTTATGAGCACCTCAACAGTTATTTTGAAAAGTTGCTACTACCTGATGAGAAGTAGTGGTTCGTAACTGCAGAGGACCAACAAATTTCCAACTAACTTGCTACCCCTTCATCTGTTTTCTCCAGAATATTCATGTTTAGGTTACACAATTTCTTTTCTCAGTGTGGCAGTTAGACTGCTCCCATTTTGTTCAGACATTGCTGTTTGCCAGTCAAAGCCATCTTCCTGTAGAGAAACTTTTAGCTCCAAAGATTCCAGCCTAAACATGAGCTTAGAGAAAAGGTCAATCCATATGAGAAGAGGTCTTTGCTTTCCAGTGCCTCTCCCTTCCTTTGGGACCCACAGATAAAGTTTTGCTAAGAGGCTGGTGGACATTTCTCCACTCATATGTCCTTGAGAAGTCCTGCATGAGCCAACTTGGGAATTGAAGTAGGGTAACTGCAGCAGTTCAGCTCTGATGTCAAGCTTGATGTGAGCAGGGCTTCTTATCTTGTGAACAGCACCACGGAGATTAAGAGTGTTAATTGGGAGACTGAACTAATGTTTGTGTGGCTCTCTGCTGGACTGTGAGTCCACAGCAAGGCAGGCAGACTGCTGAGGGTGATAAACCCACCTGGCTTTGCTGCTTAATTCACCTGTGTACCCTTCCAGCCAGGCTGGCTCTATGCTGCTGCCAGTGCTCCCAAGGAAGGGTCCTGGCAGGTGTAGGAGGGCAGCTGCTGCTATGGAATGTGATAACCTCTGAGTTGGAGGATTAAAGGCTTTAATCTCTTCCATCCCTGTTACAACAGAAATCTCTTCAAATTTCTCTTAATGTGGCTCTGCAGCCCAGTTTTACCCCTTTGATCTCTCCCTGCATACTTACTGCCACCTAAAAAGTCTGTCTCCTCATCTTTGGGAACGAGAAAATCACCTTTGGCCACAGGGTGGGAAAACTTGAGTCAGCTCTATATTCTGATTTGCTTAGGTCTAATTCAAAGACCTTCAGCATTACAGGTTTTGCTGTTCTGTGTGATCAGCATTCTGTCTTTTTTTGTGGGAAAAACAGAAAAATATTCCATGTATTTAGTTATGTGGAGAGAAACCAACAGCACTTCCTCACATGGGCAAGATACCTCTATTTCCCTCTCTACAGATCTAGTTCTGACTGAAGCCCAGCATTTGCTTACTAGAAGAGTTAAAGCCAAGGGAAGAATAATTTTATTTTTATTAAGAGAACCAAATTTGTTCAGTGGTCAGTCATAGAAGTGTTCCATCTTCCCTTCCTGCTGCAGTTTTTGATGAGTTACAACAGTAAGCACAACTGCAATTCTTCGTTCTTCATGCTCATCTTCTTTTGGTTTTTTAATTTGTTGTTCTTCCTCTTCACATTTTCATTTCATTTCATTTCATTTCATTTCATTTCATGGAATCTTTTGGTTGTACAGAAAGAAGGGAATGGTGCCTTTTCACCCTTTCACTGAGTCACTGAAGTCAAGATCTTCAATCTCTCTTAGTTTCCAGGCTCAGTTTTTTGAGTGAAAGCTTTCACTAGGACTCATTAAAAGTCAGTGTAGCTGAGGCCTTTTAAAACTCTTTAAAATTCTTAGAATTATTAAAGATCTCTTTAGCATTAACTCCCACTACTGAAATACTGTTTGAAAATGCAACTTAGACACTCTTAATTAGTCTGAAGCTTTTGAACATGCCATTACACTGTTTGCAGCCCTAAGAATGTGTCTTTCTGTAGGTACACTGAACTTTCCAAGCATAGGATCTGAGTATGCACACAAGGAATTTGGCCATTGTATTATCAAATTTTTATTTGAAAAAGATTGAAGGCTGCACTGTTTTCTTGGATGAGCTATTGCATCTGAAAACTTGTCATGGTCCAACTCCTGTTATTTTTAGCAGAGCTGCAAAAACAATGTTGAAAAATGCCCTGTACTGTCTAGAGAAATCAAGGATTTGTTCTTCTGCCTTAGGGGCTTTTCTTTCTGTCCTTCTTTGGAGATGAACACAGCTTGTTAAACTTTGAGGCTAATGAAAATGAGCTTCTAGGGGCATGCCCTGATGCAGCAGAAAGTAATGGCTAATTTCAGCTTCGAACCAAAGGGCATTGACTGTAAATGCAAAGCATCCTCCCTTTGATATCAGCAAAACTTCATCCAGTATATTCCCCTTATCTAGGAAACTTGAGCCAAGAGGTAGGAACTACATTACATGCTTTATTCCAGGGGGTGATGGGTCTGTGCATCTCTCCACCTGCAGAGTTTCCTCTGTATCTAAGTTTTCCAAAAAACACAGCAAGATCCAGTGGTTTGTGTCACAAAACTGTGGAGGGTGTGTTGGATCTGCTTTCTGTACCAGAAATGGGTGGAAAAGGAATGATGGAGAGGTTCCTGTCTCCCCACAAGGCACACTGGAGATGACATTATTTCTCAGAGCTCTAAGGTAGTTTTACCTCTAAGGTAGCAGAGTGTTTTCATACACCATTCTTGAATACCCAGAGAACTGCCAGCAGTAGAATGTGTTATGAAATTTGAGATGTGCCAACAGATGCAGAACATGAGTCCTCCACTTCCAGCCACAGCTTGTTCCCAGCACAGGGGAGATGGACAAGTGGGTGGAAGAAAGGAAGGAATGGAGGGAGGAGGGATCACTGGACTATTAATGCTTCCCTGTCAGTGCCAAACTGTACTGGATGTGTGTCCTGAGCTGGGTGCTGCTAAGCAGGGAAGTTGTACATTTTCTGATTTGGCATTTTGTGAGCTGCATTGGGTCAGCACAGCATCACGTCACTGATCAGAATATTTTGATAGACATTAAGCCTGTGGAAGTTTAATGAACATGGTAACTAGGTAAATTGATTCATGATGAAGTTTTCTATTAAAAATCTTAGGAATTTAGTGTCAATTACCCTGTCTCATTTCATTTGCAATGTAATCTTTTTTATTTTCTGAGGATTTTTTCAAACTATCCAACCTAGGCTTGATTTTCTCTCTCATTTTAAGAGAAGATGATTAAATTCTACTTCTCTCTTTTTGAAATGAACGTGTAACAAAAGTATGGTGAAAGACTGCCCATACCTTTTCTTGAAAAATATCACCAGTATGATAGGCACTGTCTCTAGACATCAATATGAACTAATAGGACCAGGTTCTTTTCTCAGCCCTGGCAATGTGTGAAGGACAATTGGTTTTAAGAGTGTTACTGGACATACTCCATCACAAAACCAGGCACAGCACAGATTCTTGTGAAGATTCAGATGTGATTCTTCAAAGATGCATCTTTCCCAAGAGTTTTTAGGGACTATTGTTTGAGGTGGGATAGGAAATATCTGCAAACTGATGGTGGGTTCTAGTTAGCAGAAAACACCCTCCCTGCAGTTAATAGTCCTTCACTTGAACATTTGCTGCCTCTATTCCATTTCCCTTCCAGAAAAATTGGAAAAAAAACACCAGTTCCCTTAGCTTCCCTTGGATGTGGTTTTCATCCTTTCTCCCAGATTGATATTTGGCTAGAAGCCAAAAGCTACACTGGGAGTCAATGATTCAGTGCTCATCTGAACCCAGGATTCTCCTGCCTTTCGGTACCACTCCAACCACTAGACCACAACAGCATCTTATGCTGCCTCAGAAAAGAGTCATCCTTGTGGGAAAGGGAGGAAAATTCCCAGCAGAACTCCCTTGGACTTCTGACCTTCGACAAAAATGAGGAAACAGCACTTCTGATTTTCAAGAGATTACCATTATCATTATCTTTCCCTTAAAAAAGACATGTCAAGCTTTTACAAATTAAACCCAAACAACCCCTGTGTGTTTGTTTGTAAAGTTCCATCTTTTTTTGCTAATAACTCCTCGATATATTCAGACAGAGCCCGCATTAACAGAGTGTTTCTTTTTTTTGTTATTAGCCTTATGCATTTATGAATGTATTTTGATAGAGAAACAAACTGATAGAATGATAGTGGTCATATCACTCTATTCATTATAGAGAATGGGCCAAACTCTCCATCAAATTGTGTTACAGCACATGGACTGTTAGCAGGTGGTGGTTCCTGAAGTTTGAGTCGGTTGACCCTCAGCTTTTGCCTCACAGTGAGTACGTGAATGCGAGTTATGTTTAACTTCTGGCAAATCTCAGCTATAAACTGCTGTTATATTTGGGAAAGGGAATGCATTTATCACACTCCTTTCAAAGAAACTCCTCTTCACTGATGTGTTTTGATATGGGTTATGCTTTCAGATCCAAAAAGAACTTGGTTAAAAGCAAAAAGGGGGTTTAGCAGAGGTTCAAAGTGCCTCTTTGAATTCTGTATTGTTGGGAAAGTCTGCATGTTTATTCTGTCTCTAAGGGACTACTTGTGTAGTTTATGCTTACCTTGTTATGATTACCTTGTTTAAACTTACAGAACTAATTGAGCTATTTGAGGAAAGAAGGAAACCTTTTTCTCCCCATTCAGCTGATTTTTTTTTGTTTTTAAACAGCATTCATGCATTTTTTGCATCTCTATCCTGTTCTGACTCTGCAAAACTCATTAATGCCAACGTTGTTGCAGACAGATGCTCTGCTGAATTAAATATATTCCTTCTATTTTAGCATGTAAAATTCGAGAAAGGAAAAAGGTGTGAGTGAATGAGTTTGCATAACTTATTCTACAGCACTCTGTTGCTGTGTAAGTCTCAGGCAAAGAAATGAGCAAGCTAAGACTTTGCAATCCTGTTTGATCTTATAAAGAAGAATGAAAATAAATGATGCACAGGTTGCCATGAGCCAGAACCTGGCCATAATTCTGGGTCACTCTATGGCCCACGCTCTGCAAGCACAAACACAGGAGCTTATCTTGGTGTACAAAGATAATCTCACAAGAAATCATGGAAGTCAGAGACTGCTGGGATGAGTCTAAGCATAAGGGCGTTCAGGATCCAGCATAAGTGCTGATTTACTGCCTAGGCAATCTACTTTGGTTAAGAGTTCGTCATTTATCTGTAATGTCTCATGTATGTGTCCATTGTTCTACGTGACAATGAAGAAATACAAAATATCAGTGAGTGCAAGGCTGCCAGATCACAAATACCAAAGGTTCAGAGCTTGCACTGGGAATGCAGTGCAACAAATTGTTGGAGATACTGCACAGACAGTGTTGGCTCACCAAAGAAACAGCAACACACAGAAATCAGCTTCTGTCCATTTGGGTTTTGTGATGAGAAATGGAAATACTTATTATTCAAATCTTCTACTTTCTTTCTTTATATTCTTACAGAGCTTTTGCAGCATAGTGTTTGTGCCTATAATGAGCACTAGAAGTTATAGCATAATGTATTTAAAAATAGCACTTAAATAATGAATGCAGCTAAATATAAAGAATATTATCAAAATATAAATAATACTAATGTCGTATAAACATAGCCTTCTAATGTGCTTGTATTTGACATAGCCTGAAATAATTTTCAAAATACAACTGTGTTATTCTCTATGGGTTGTTCCTTCCCCGTTTCTTTATTATATTTATTTTGTCTTTAGCCAAGGGGAATGCCAGCACTCTTGGTAGTCAACAATTCTCTCTTTTCTGTAGTAGCCAGACCCTCTGGAAGAGATGGGACTCGCATTTTGTGGTAATGACAATACCTCAGCCTACAACATCAGTGCTGGCGTCCTCAGGAACGTCTGCTTTGTGGATGCCCTCAACTTGGTCCCTCATGTCTTCCTGCTCTTTATCACCTTCCCAATTTTGTTCATTGGTGAGTTATTCCATGGAGTTCTGCCATCCCAAAAACACTAGAGCATGTATTTATACTCAATCATGTTTGTATGGGCTTGGTGAAACCATTGGATGCTTTGTATTTATGAATTCTGAAAAAGAGGAGGCAGAATGGCTTCACCCAGAGGACGTGAGGCCAACCCACTGAAATGTGGGAATTTTAGATACAAATCTGAACTAATCAGCATGAAGAGATGGATGAGAACCAGAGAGATCAGATCCAAATGCTGTGAAACTTCTCTCTGTAGAAGTTTTCTTCAGATTTGAAACTGGCAACTTGCAACCTTTGCTATTATTAGATATTAGAAGACTTAGGGCAGTGGGTCTGAATTTCCTTGAAGTTACATGAATTATAGAGAATATCCAAAATGTTCACCTTGGATCCAAGGCTAGGAGAAGTGTAGGAAATATTTAAAATAGAATAATTCCTTCTTTTGCCAGCATTTGTAAATGAAAGTAGAGCAATAGAGATAATTTTTTCCCCCACAGGAATGAATAATAAGAAATGATAAATCCCTCCTGAGGAATTTAGGACAGTGGAGGGGCTCCAACTCACACAGTCTTGTAAAAAAACCCATCTAAGCTAGTACTCTAATGATACTTTTCTTCTATAGTGGTCTTTTTATCCCAGTTAATTTGCAGTGGTGAAATAAACGCAATTTAATACTTCTCCAGAGATGTCAAACAGTGGCTAACTGATCATAGGAGATTAAGAGACTTGAATAACCATCAAAAGTATTAGTGAAAATTAATATTCTCCTGACAACTGCATGAGAAATGGCCATGTCAGTTCTTCCCTGTTACCTTCCTGGTGTTGCATATGTACGTTGTATTAATTTCTTCCACAAGGAAGATTTGAATTTAAATTTGAGATTTAGGGACTTTCATTATGTAAAAGACTTCAAAGTGCTTTAATAAAAGGCTACAGGAACCTGTGGGTTAAGACACTCTCTATCTAATTGTGACATGATCCAGTGACTAAAATCTAATTAAATAATTAAGCAAGAGAATAAGAAACAAATTCTAACAAATTAATAACCAAAGACTAGAAAGAAACCCCAGGGTTATGGAAACTCTCTCCAACAGTGCTGGATTTTTACCTCAGTGCTGGCTCTTCCTTTGAGGTGAGATGCAAGTCATCCTTGAAGGACAGGGCTTTGTGCAGAAGTGTTTGATGGAAGTACAGTGCAAGGTCTGAGGGCAGAGATAATATTTTAGAACATTCTAACATCAAGTGCTGCTTCGATTGTTTTTAGAGGTATTAGCCAATAAATTTTGAAATAGTACTGCAGCCACTGAAAATTCCTTGTATTTCATAATAAAGTTAGGACAAAAAAATTAGTTTAAATTGTATGTTATTTATGTAAGTATGTAATTATTTGGTTTCTATTTTGTATGCTAATTATCAGGACAAATAGATGTTGAACAGAGCATTAAAAGCCAACTGGAGCCCCTGGTACAGTCCGACTCCAAACCAGAAATTTGGTGATGAGCTGTGTTTGTGCAGATGTATGGGCAGAGAAAAAATGAAAAGCAGCTTGGGAGAGACAAAGATAGGAGCAAGGTCAAAGAAAACCACATTAGATTAGAAAAGTTTCAGAAAATGATGGAAAATGCTTGAGATATGCTTCTCTCAAAGGAGAAGAGAGAATAATTGGTTCCTGCAGTATTTTGCTTATTAAACAAGGATGAAATGGTGAAATCCTGACAGTTTCCAAGAATGAATTAACTTAGGTTCTGGTTTGTGTGTTCCTGTCACCTGAGGAGCCTCTAAGCACGATGAGATGCTGCATCCTTGTGTATCAAAAGCACAAAATCAAAATCAAAATTGTTTCTTTTTGTTTGGTTTCTTTACTTCCCCAAAATGTGCTGTTGTTGGGATTCTCTACGGGCTTTGGGAAGCCTGTCAGGGAATTCCAGGAGCTGCCTTACAGTAAGAGGGACTTTTGGGCTTCCTGACTCAGGACAACCCTGTGTCCGTGTGGGAAGGGACAGAGGCCCAGGCTCGCCACCATGAGGAGTCAGCCTGTGGTCAGGCCTCAGCTTCCCCCTGCCCGGTCATCTCCCTCAGATCCTCTGTGTCCCGCTTCTTGCTGGGTTGCTGGCCTCAGAGAGGATCTTGCCTGGAAAGGACAAGTGACATCTGAGGTGATGACATGGAAATAGGCTTCAGGTTTAATTTGTTGATTAATTTGAGTCCTGGCGTTGTGTTGGGAGCTTTAAAGGGCCAGGAATGCGGAGGCCTAGGAGGCTGGGCTGTGCCTGAGGGACAGAAGCTGTGAAATCACTGTTCAGCATTCCTTCAGACTGTGCTCCCAAACAGGCCTGAAACAGATCATAAATGTTACTTGTTTCAAGTAAATGTATCTTGGAGGCCTCCTTTGAGGATGCAGCTTTTATATCAGTTGGGAATTTTTCCTGCTCCTGTCTGTGACTATGAAAGACGTGAGGACGCCACCATTTCAAATCTGTCAGTCCCTGTTGTCTGAGCGTGACACTTGGGATGTTTGGGGTTTTTTTGTTTTCTTATCCTTTTTCTCAGCCAGGGATGATTTCTCTTTGACTGTAATTTGGGAAAAGTATTGTCTCCTTGTCCAGGGTTTGATTTAAATTATGGGGCAACTGAGATACCCCTGGGTCATCTTTTTAGTAACAACCCTTGTAGTCTTGTGTTGATTGCATGTAAGTGTGCCCAGAAAGTTGATAACCAGATCAGTCACTGACTGGCTGTGAGACAACCTTCCTCTTCCCATCTTATCGTTTCCCAGGCTGGGGAAGCCAGAGCTCCAAAGTGCAGATTCACCACAATACCTGGCTGCACTTCCCCGGGCACAACCTGCGGTGGATCCTGACGTTCACCCTGCTGTTCGTGCACGTGTGTGAAATAGCAGAGGGGATTGTTTCTGACACGTAAGTGGCAGAGTGTGGTGGCTAACCACGCTAATTGCATTTGTTAATGAACAGTGTTAATGCCTGCCGGGCTGGCTAGTAAGCCATGAGGAGGTTTTCCCCCAAAGACTTCATAGAATCCTTTCATGAACTGTCCAGGTTTTAATGGGATGAAGGTGAAGCTGTTGTTCTTAGCATTAATTCTTCTTTCGAGCTATAATGGCAAGCAAATATTGACCAAAGTTAAAGCACTCATGAGGACAAAAATCTTTTTGTCTCTAGGAAAGTCGTGTTTGTCCTCTTAAATAGATGATCAGAACACCTATGGTTTCACACAATGCTGAAAAAAAGGCACCAGATTCACTAATTTATACCTTACTTATTTTCAGACAAATGAAATCTCGCCACCTGCATCTCTTTCTACCAGCTATAATGGGATTTGTGGCTGCCACAGTATCCATAGTCTATTACCATAATATTGAAACATCCAACTTTCCAAAGTTACTGCTGGGTAAGTCTATGTCTGATATTTATTTACTCTTAAAAATCCCAGTATATTAGTCAAAGTCAGCTTGTGTAGGTTGAAGAGGATGCTGAAGAGAATATTAAAAGAGAGAGGAATAATTCTCTGCTCTTCCAGCTGTAGTATCATAGGAGTTACTGCACCTTTCACAAGGTACACATTGAAAACTGCTTTTAAATTTATCACAAAAGAGAAAGCCTTGCATGCCTGTCGCATTTCTATCATGAGCTTTTAGGTGTTTTTTGACACTGCTCATTATTTTGAGGAAAACCTTGTCTGCATTCAAAAGGTCTGTTTCAAAAGGCCACTTTGAAAAGTGATCTGACCACAAACCATCCTGTGCAGATGCTGCTCTTTTTCAACATATTTTGCAGCTGATTCTGAGATTATCCCATCTGCTCTTTCAGTCAGGAGATGGTCTGACTAGACATTGCAGAATAATGTTCCATACAGGTATATTGTCCAAATTGCCTATAACTCAACCACCTGAACAAGCCCCTGACAGATACCAGCCAGGATGCAGGATAACACTACATTCCACAAACTCGTTTTCAAAATGAGCACATTTCCATATTCTCACTTGGGATGCACCTCGCTTTTTCAAAGAGGCAATATGACATTTGTTAAGCTATGTGCCTTTTCCTTCACTTTAAGAGCAAAGTTCCTCTTCAGAGGAAGTCCCATTCAATGGACTTTCTTACCCGTGTGAAGATCTGCCATTGTGGATCTTTTTGAAGGGTTGTGGCCCAGGAAAGAAAACAGTGGCTGGTGACATAGAGGATCACTGGGCCTGCATTGTACCAAGCCATGGAAGCTAAAATGGTGTAGTTACACTTATTTATTATTTATTTTTAAATTATGCACTTGCACCTGTTTTACAGCTCTTTTCCTTTACTGGATAATGGCCTTTGTCACCAAAACCATCAAGCTTGTCAGATACTGCCAGGATGGGGTGCCTTTTTCTCAGCTGCGTTTCTGCATCACTGGAATAATGGTCATCCTCTATGGGCTGCTGATGGCAGTGGAGATCAATGTCATCCGAGTCAGGGTACGTGGCTTCTTCCTCAGGATCTGGAAAAATATCAGTGGTATCATGGGGATGAAGATGGGTCCTTAGTCCCAGGAACTCTGGTTTGTGTCAAGTTTAGGCCCGAGTTTAGCTTGGCCATAAATGTTTGGTTAATTCTGTGGAAATCAGTGGTGATTTAGGTCTCTTTAAAATGTATGTTCTTGATGTATCCCCTGGGCTTGGTGTGTGTGCCTGTGTGTATCTACCCACACAAAGTGCACACATATTTGTATAGATAGATGTGTATTTGTGCACATGAGGATGGTATAGGTGTGTGGATGCAATCTTTAAAATATGTGGCATGTTAGTGCTGATGAACTATTTATGTAGTGAATGTGTCAGCATATGTTCTTACCCATGATAATTTAAAATATAATTGTTTTCCAAGAATTCATTTTTGCTGTTGTTCAGCTCAAGATAAGTGGTACTGATACGGTACAGAGCTGTATCCACATGCCATGTTGGTCAATTGTTTGCCAGTTATCTGTCAAAATGGAAATGCTCCCATTTACATGCAAATTTATATTTAAATTCAACTTATAATTACCTTTAAATGCAAATTTGTGGTTGTCTTGCACATAGTTTTTACTAAAAAATTACTATGAATAAGATAATTCCTGAGCCCATGTTGTCTATTTTCTCCTCTCCAGAGGTATGTGTTCTTCATGAACCCTCAGAAAGTAAAGCCTCCAGAGGATCTGCAGGATCTCGGGGTGAGGTTCCTGCAGCCCTTTGTCAATTTGCTCTCAAAGGCAACTTACTGGTGGATGAACACTCTCATTATATCTGCTCACAAGAAACCTGTGGACCTGAAGGCCATTGGGAAGCTCCCAATTGCAATGAGAGCACTGACAAATTATGTCTGTCTCAAAGAAGCCTATGAGGAGCAAAAGGTAACCACAGATGTCCATGTCACTGTTCGGCCTTAGAAAGCCAAAGCGTCACTTTGAATTTCTTCAGCTTTCATGAAATCCTCATTTTAGGAACTTTTAACTTAGGACTGTTTGTTCCAAGGTGAAACATTGGCCTAGGAAGTTCCAATCCAATAGTTACTGTTTGGTTTTAAGTAAATTTATAGCAGGAGAGAGTTGCCAAACTGAGTGCAACTGGAAACTAAAACCACAACAGACTGATCACTTGCTAGATTTAATACTGAAAGATTTGTTTAAATCTTAGCTACTTATGAAATTGGAAGACATTCTGTCCATAATTTCAGCTGGAAACACTCATCTTCACCTTTTTTTTTGCTCCAGACAGAGAAATAGCCAAAACCACACATCAAGAATAGCCAAAAGACTGGTGTCTTAGCAGTGACTTAGTCACCAAACTCAAACACAGCACCCTACAGGTTGCTATGAAGAAAATTAACTCCATCCCGGCCAGACCCAGTACAGAAAGCATGGCTGGGAAAACTCACTGGGTAGGGCAGGATTTTCCAGGGAAACTTCTGGATGCATTTAGGCAGCTCTCTGCTCCTACCACCTAATGGAGCTGCAGGCTCCTTTCTGTGCCTTCTGAGATGAAAGAATAATCAGTACAATTGGTTATATTTTAACAGATATAGGTTGCTTCTCTTTCCTTCTGCAGTCGAGGATTACAGAGACCAGAGATCAGGATCCTTCTGCTTTAGGCAGAAAGCTACTGAGTCTTTGGAACTGAGCTTTTCACAGCAGCTTGGGAGAGATGCATCCCTTAGGCCATCTCCTTAAGGTGCCTAAGCCCTACTTAAAGAGGGATATGCACCTACATGACCCAAGGACCCGAGTCTGTGCCATTCTTGATGACAGGCACAACAGCTGGGTGCCAGCATTTGTCTGTAGCTCATTCACATCTGCAGGTGCTGTCTGTGCCTGCCCAAAAATGCAGTTCAGTTGCCAAAAGGCAAGTTAAACGTGCTATTGCTAGTGTGCATGAGCACAAACTTTCAGTGTGTAGCTTCCCTCAGTGTGTGTCATGCACATATAAACACTTGCATAAATGTTATTTATGCAGTTACACTCACCTACATTTCTGATGCTGCCTTACATCAGATATTTTGTGTTCTGTTGTTGTCCAAAGTCTTGAGATTACCACACATTTGTGCTACTCTTCAAAATCAGGCTGTAACCCTGAAGTAAACTGGTATTTGTAGATAACATTAAAGTAAACCAAATGGCTAAAGCAGATCCAAGGAGCCAGGCAGTGGAACTCACTGCAGTTCATTCCTGTCCAGAAATGCGTTGGCTTGTGCCTGGTTGGGCCAGAAAACAGCCACATAATTAGGAAAATTCTTCAGATTGGAGTGTGGTCTGCAGTCTGGAGGAGGTGATATGCCACTGTCTCTGCTGCCAAGTGTGTATTTTACGCTAATCTCCTGTAACTGGGGAGGGGAGCCCCACAGCCTCCTCTGGATTAAGTCGGGTTATCCCTGCCTGTGCCTGGAAGTAGCTGATCTCAGCTGTGCTCCGTGGCCCTGCAGAGAGAAAACTCCTGTTCCTTCCCAAACCCTTCCTATCACACCTTGATGAAAGGTGCTGAACATGACCATGAATACTCTATAGTGTAAAATGCTTTTGAGACAGCTCACATTGTCTTGCTATTTCTTCTGCATGCTATGAAAATGGAAATAATTGTATCAATTCTCACATAATTCCATTTACTGCCCCCCTGCCCAAAAAAACCTGAGATCCTGTGTCTGCTGTTTCTTGGCTTTTGTTTCAGTTTCTGTAGAAGCAGCCTAGATGTTTCACACCACATACCAGTGCATCATATATCACATATCCAAAAATAGATTTAGCACATCGATATTACATTTGGCTTAGGCCACCAACCTAAATCCTGTATAGTTTGTGCCAATGGTCAATAGAAAGCTTTTCTTTTGGGCATGTAATAGAAAAATCAATTTTTAAAGTCAAGGGCCATCAGTTTCCTATGCCTGCAATTCATGTGCCATTATGGATCTTACCTGCTAGGGCAAAAACCCAGGAAATTGTGTTAATTATAAATCACAGGAACAGGGCATTGCTCTTCATCACCAGGCTCATGCTGCCAGCTCCAGAACTATGAGAAGAGTCAGATTTCCACATTTACTGAGGCAAACCTTACAGGTGACTTGATTTATCAGCAAGCAGTGTCTCACAGCCCTTTATTCCAACTGTGGATTGGCCAAGGTAGAGAAAATTACAGGAATTTGAAAGGAAGTTGACAAAGACAAGGAAGACCTAATCAAGTGCCACAGCTGAGAACAGTAGCCCAGACTGGTTAATCAACACAGCAACATTCTATGCAAGCCCATAACAATCAAGGACCATTCTGGAAAATAAATTATGATTAGAAAAAAATCTTTCTCCCCTCTTCCCATTACATGCTTCAGCTAATATGAAATCCTGATTTAAAAAAGAAGAAAAAACAGTGTTTAGCAATAAATTAGATAAATTAATTAGTATTTTTTCCAACGAAAAGGGAACAGATTTCACGTAGTGATGACCAAGGTGTGAATTGTAGTAATAATGAAAATGGCTATTGTTAGAGGAATAAGAGTTTACCTTTGGTGTTTACCAAATTTACCATTAATTGAATAATTCTGCCCAGAATAATATAACAATTTTTTTCCAAAAGATGGCAGCTGTTTACCCAATAAATTAGCTTAGCTCCTCTCAAGCTGTTCAAGTTATTAAATTATTAATCCTTTTAGGGCACTCAAGCTCAAAACCCATTAGGCCACAAATTCAGAGCCTTTTTTCTGGGCAACTCACACAAGGCCCCAGTGCTCTTTACCTCCTCAGAGGAAGCAATTTCATTCTCACCCCTTTCTGGAATGGTAGCTCTGATTTGACCTCATGGTGCTTATTTCTCCTTCCTAAGCTCCTTGGCATTGGCCTGGCCCAGTCTCTGGCAGCCACCTGGTCCACCTGCACATTTTGGCACCACACACATGATCCATCTCACTGTGGAAACAGCATAAAAAGGAAAAACTGAGAAAAAAGGAAAAAAAGACGAGGCAGCCAGGGAGGTTACCGAAACACTTGCTTTTCTTCGGTGAATTTGCTGGGGCAGGGGGTGGTTGTTGCTTGGCTGTGCTTAAAATGTTTCTGTGAAGGCTCAAGAGGGCTTGGCTTGGCTTGCAGCTTGCAGGCATCTGTGCTGCTTGAGAAATGACAGATGCTTGTTTAAAGTGTCAAAAGCTGCCGCCTGAACTGCAAGGAAGCACTCTGCAGAGCACAGCTCTGGTCAGTAAAACTCTTTCTTCGTTAAATTGAAAGGACCTCAGAGATATCAGAACTCTTCTGATTACACTAAGACATATCTGCTGGTTGGTGTTTTAGCCAAGAGCTGTGATACTGTGTAAATTCACAGATCTGAAGGCTAGAAAGGACCCTTGATTGAATTAATCTTACCTCCCATCCTGGTCTGCTGCTTTAATTTTTTGAGCAGAGTTATCATTGATTGGTTGAAGTGTGTCATCTTGGAAGGCATCCAAGAGATGGAAAAAATTCCAGGTAAATTAAATTAAACTATGTTCTTGTAATTGTCATGTATTTTTCCTGCAATCAGAAGCCTTTACTGGATCAAGTGGTTTCACAGCTACTGTGAAACCAGGATTACCCACGTGAGCAAAGGGCTGAAAGGTCAGAGCTCTCCCTGAGCACACATGTACAAGGGACAATGGCTGCCTGCCAGGATGATAATCTGTGCTTGCATTCCTGTGTTCACAGGTTCAGGAAAGTGGTAGGATATAGAGGTGAGAAACCACAGTTAGCAAGGGGAGGCAGAATTTGAACTTGCTGTGAAGAATGTCTGAAATCTGTTGATAATTATGATGTGTTTGCTGCCTCACCTGGTCCAAAACACCTTTCTGGAACCATTTAGGCATCCAGACAGGAATGTTGCCATATAGAGCCTGGGAGGCTTCTCTTAATGCCTGGGTACCTGTTTCTGTTTTCCAGAAAAAGGTGGAGGACCATCCCAACCGGAGCCCCTCCATTTGGTTGGCCATGTACAGCGCTTTTGGACGGCCAATCCTGCTCAGCAGCACCTTCCGCTACCTGGCCGACCTGCTGGGCTTTGCTGGGCCACTGTGCATTTCTGGCATTGTCCAGGGCTTCCAGAATACAACTAATAATACAAATACCACAGAAAAGGTAACCTGACAACGTGGATTGAATGGCTCTGGTAGTAGTTTTAGAGTCATAGCAGGTATTTAAGACAGCTGGCTGCATGCTTTGATAGGTCTGTGGTCTACACTGTATTATTACGGTTTCTCTCAAGCAAATTGAATATTTCTGTTGTGAGAGACAGTCAAGTTATAAACCTGAGCAGTGGGAGCCTTGGGTAGGAAGGGAACACAGATTGTGGAGGCTCCCCTCAGCTCCCCAGCTGCCTGTCTTGATGGAGTGACCCCAGCAGTTCTGGGAAGAAGGAACGACTTTTCTGCTCCTCTTCAACTGTGCCTGTTTGTTTCAGGCAGGACACGCACTGGTGGTGCCTCAGTGGTGCATTCAGCCTGGGAATTTTGCTTAATTCCTATCCATTTGTCAGTTTATACTTCACTAACAGTTTTGAGCTCTCTGAAATCTGTTTTTTTACTGGGAAGCTGAGAGTAGCCAGTCCCTGTTTGTGGCTGATTGTGTTGATTGCTGCTGTGAGGAAATGTGTTGGCACATGTGAGAAATTGAAAAGTATCCACTTTACTCAATGGCATTTTTTGATAATAAAGATGCACAAGAGATGCCAGATCACTGCTCATTTCACGTTTCACTGAGACTGAACTTTCTGAGATCACCTCTAAACACTGAGCAAGCCTCTGATACAGAACATTTTCTATTACAAGAAAAAGAATTTATTAGTAACTAATGAAAAGATACAGGTAAAATTATTTTACTGACAGCAGAGAAGAAATGACAAAGACATTTTCCTGCATTTGTTTTCTGATAGAGAAACATCTCCATACAGTTTCTGGAGTGTTTTGTCTCTGAATGAGCAGATAGGTATGTAATGGAATAGCATTTTCCTCTCCAGATAAAGTATTTGACTATCATCACTACCCAAGTATCTTTTTCTTGGCTGTTCACTCCTGACATTAATTTTCTTGACTGATGGTCTCAATTTGGCTTGAGGCTTTCACTGCACTGAAGGAGAGTTTAATTGTACAGCTTATCAAACAAAGCTTTTTATCATCCTTGAACCTGCACAAGCTGGATTTGAGCCACAGAGTTACAGGGCAAAGTGCATGTTTTGCCTTCAAAAATGTTGGGGTCTTTTGCATGGTGAACAAACAAGGTATTTAAGCTTGAAAATGATTTCTGGATCTCAGATTTAGGAATCCTTTGCTTCCTTTATCTTTTTGTACTCTTCAGTGGAGGGGTTTCAGTTATGGCTTTTTAAAAAGTTTTAATCAGCATTGGCTAAAGGGAAGGTTGGAATCATTGGAGATCTTGAAACCAGTTGGCTTGGTGACAGTCACTATTTCTCTTGGATACATTTCAGAATACATTTGCCTTTAATTTATGGATTTTGATAAACTTTCTCTTGGCTGTTCTTGCTATTAAACATTTCTCCTTTAAATTCTCTCTAGTTCCAATTAATGTGAATATATTTAATTTTATGCTTCTTCTGCCTTAATTCCTGAGAACTCTATATACATTGAAAAAAGGTATCTACAAATGTGATTTTCTTATTTATATCCCCACTATGAAAACAAGGGGAAGTTAGATGCAGCAGAACATTAAGAGAAAAGTTTTCAATATATTTGTCTGACCAACCATGCACTTAAGCAACCCTTTTTTCAATGAATCTTGGGCAGATGGCTTTCTTTCCTATATTGCCCAAACCTTTATTCTCAGAATCAGGCTGGATATTTCAGTAGAACAGGCTTTTTCCTTCTTTTTTTTTCCTTTTTTTTCCCCTGTAAGAATTCCAGTACATCCTGCTTCCAGCTGGATCGGAAATACCAAAGGAACAGTCTTCCTTGGAGTATTTTGGTACATTTGTTTCCTTTTCTGCCTGAAACAGAGCAGAACAGTGAACACAAAAACTAGAAAATGAAAACAAAGGGCTTTAAACAAGATTTTTTTTCTCTTCCATGTTGAGGCATTTAAATCTCATTTTGTGGGGAATACTGGCATGTATAGTCTTATGTTATTCAGATTTTATGGGTATCATAGACTATATTCCTGGAAGGAATTGTTTCCATAATATGCAAATGCAACATAAATAACTAATCCCATACAATAAAAAATATTTTCTTGCAGCTTCTCTGTGATGCAGGTGGAATGAGCTTTATTTTCTACTGAGTAGCATTTCTATCCTACAAATCACCAGAATTTGATGAGGAAACTAAAGACAAGGCAGACATGGCAATCTTATTGTTCCTTTCCTGCTAAAACTAAATCATTTTAGAACTGCTAAAAGATCTCAATCCTTAGTCTTTGGAACAGGAGCGGAGTTTTTAATTTGTATCCAAATAATTTTGATATAGAGGTCAATGAGAAATCTGATTTCGATAACTTTCCCATAGTACCATCAGTATGTTTCTTTCTAATGCAATGATTGAATTTGCTTGTTTCCAGCTTCTCAGGAATATACAGTCCCTCCTATGGCACTTGCATCATTTTTTCCTTTCTTTTCAGGTGAAGGATCCATCAAACTCGTACCTTGCCTTGGAGGATTTCCTCAGGAATGTTTATGTCTTGGCAGTCCTTCTCTTCCTGGCCCTTATCCTGCAAAGGACATTCCTGCAGGCCTCCTACTATGTGACTACAGAGACTGGCATCAACCTCCGGGGTGCTTTACTGGTGAGCAAAGATCTGCCAGGAGATTCACTAATAATAGCTCCATCTTTGTGCTTTCATTTGTCTCATTCTTTATCTGAAGACCAAGCTTGAAGTCATGGTTTCAGAGAAGATATGTGCTGTATTTTTATACAGAAAACTGGACAAAATAGTGCTGGCAAACTGCTGGCAGCAATTCCTTTTGCTAAAAACTTATCCCATCATTTTAACCTGCGGAAGTTTAACACCCAGAAAAACCCATGCATATAAAAATACATCTTTGCAGACAATGAGAGATAGATGAGGATCAGCAGTGTCATTTTGACTCTGCATCTGCTTTGTTCGTTTGCTTATGAGTTCGCTTCTGCTGACTGTGGATGGAGTCATCTGCAGAGCGTCCTTGTTTTATGGGAACTCTGTGCATGCATCGGGGGTGGTGACTCTGGATATTTATGCCCTTTAGCACAGAGCCCTGTGGGATGGGACGGGAGTGATTCATCTGCAGGACTGTGTCTGTAACCCCAGCATCCCTTAACCCTCTGTGAGAGCCTTGTTTATGAAGTGGAGCCAGCAGCTCCGGCCCAGCACGTGGTGGGGGTGTAGCAGGGCTCTGCACAGACCAAACTCCACAGGCAGCAGTAGCACTCCAGAAGCTGGAACTGATGTTTTGCCAGATGTAACTAACCATGGGAATATCATCTCAGCATGGAAGCTTCTTTTTTTTTTGTGTGCTCACCCTGATTGATGGAGCTGCTTCAAACATTTTCTGCCTTCTCCCAGGGTAGATGGTACAGATTTGGGGATGAAAGAGCACCTGGTCGTTTCCTTTCGTGACTCCTTTTTGTGACACCCACTAAGCAAAATTGGGACTCTTAGGGCCATATGCAGCTGATTTAATTCACCAGGCATTTCTGATTAATTCTGCAGGACATACTTTATTCATGGAGAAAATGGGTCCAAAAGGACAAATTATTTTTAAAACTTCATTGGAGCTGCAGTGTTTCATGTTTGGTCATAACTGCAAACTGGGCTCACAATATTTGTCTTTAAAATCCAGTAGATGTTAGCCCTGATTCATTTTAAACCCTGTTAAGCTCCTACAAATTTTATGGAAAGGAATGGCCAGGTAAGGGAGAGAAACCCAAAGGAATACATACCCACTCTGATCAAACTTCACAGCATGAATTTAACTGTCTTATCAGAAACAAGGATCTCTTTGACAGACAGTGTCACAGAAAAGCAGGCTCACCAAATGCTTGTTAAAAAAGTTTCTTTGGCCAATTTCCTAAATTTTGATGTTTTGTTGTCATTTTTGTTCTGTTTTAGGTCTGCGTTAAGCAACAAATCTTTTAAGAGGAATTGGAGTTTTTTAAAGTCAGTGTTCTCTCTTGTGCTTTCTCTCACTCTGTCTCCATCTCTCGCTGTCTCAGGTGAGAGACTGGGAGAAGGGCTGTCCTAGGTAAAGGCTGATGATGCAGTTTGAAACATCCCACTGCTACTGTTCTTTTATAATTACATTATTTTAATAACTTCCTTTTTTCCCCCCTTTCTTACAGGCAATGATATATAACAAGATCCTGAGGCTTTCTACATCCAACTTGTCCATGGGAGAGATGACACTGGGACAAATCAATAACTTGGTTGCCATAGAAACCAACCAATTAATGTGGTTCTTGTTCCTGTGCCCCAATCTGTGGGCAATGCCTGTTCAGGTAGAGCATCAAAGTAAGGGCCTGATTTCAGAGATCCTCCAGCCTGGGTGAGGAGAATGCATGTCTGGGACACTACTACAAAATCCAGAGAGGAACCTGCACTTCCCACTAAGATTGACGAGCAAAAAGGTGGCCCAAGGGCTGGAAAGGTGTCTCTCTAAGGGCCAGTGAAGAGAGAGGGGATTTTTAGTAGGATTTCCATGTCTGTGGCTTGTAGGACCTGCAATCCTTTTCCTGCTCATATTTCTTCCACTGCTGACACAAATCCATTGCTTTTATTTTGCCACCTGGCATCAGAACTAAGCATTGATTCTGCAGTGTCCACTTGTAACCGGGTTTTGTGGCAGGACCAACAGCAATTGAATCCTGCTCCATGACTGACATGAGCACTGACAATGCTCAGAGGAGCTCTCTTCCAAACAAACTTAGTCACTGGACACATCTGGTTCTTAACAGGGCTGGGAAAGAACTGGAGGCAGATCTGTAGGAAGGAAAGGCTGGGATAATTAGCTTGAAAGAAATCTTCAAAAGTGCCAGGGCCTACTTAAGGACCTAAGCCATCCTGATTTTTCTGTGAAGCTTGAATTCCTGTAGCATCTTCAGAATTTTAGCTCAGGTTGTGTTTGGCATGATCCTTACATTTCGGTGATCTCAGTGACATTAAAGAATTTTTAAAGGGGATAGAACCAATTCTTACAGTAGATCTGCTGAATTTCCTAAGAGTGTAATCTATTTCATTAGTCAGCAATATTATTACTACTAATGGGTTGGATAGGGTTTAGAGTGTCATGAAATAGTTTATGGATAAAAGGCAAAAAAGGTTACATGGCAACAGAAATTAAAAATAATATAGAGTGTTTCATTTCACTGTTTCACATCCAGTGAAGTGGGTGGAAGTGTTGCTGTCAGTACTTTGAAAATTATTAAATGAACAGGTGATCTAACTGCTGTGGCTAGGTATGGCCATTTGCAGTACAGGGGCCTGAAAAGCTAAATATTGCTTTAAAAATGTTAAACTCCATTGATTCTTACTTCTGATGTTGTATAATAAGAAAGGAGATTTAAAGACAGACTTGTTTAAGAGATAAAAATATGAGATATGCAACTAATTCTGGATACCCTCTTATCACTGAGGACATCTCTACACCACAAAGTGGAGCTTTTAATAGAAATATTTATATAGCAGAGCTTGAATTAACTCAGGAACCAGAATCACAGCAGTTGCATCACAGCCATTCCCAGGTAAACTTCTGTGGGAAGTGTTCCCAAACCCTTTGTAGGACTAAGGCAGCATTTTCCTCCAGAGCTGCGTGGTATTGATGCCCAACCTCAGTTTGTGTCAGTCCCAGCACATCTGCTTTGTGCTTCAGTGCCTATCTGAGATGTCCCTCTGCCTGCAGTTGCACAGGGACACTACAACAGAATGCAAATGTGATCCAAGACAGCCCTAAGACCTCTGAATGCTTCCAGAGTGAGGTAAGGAGCTCTAGTGTAAACAGGACTTGAGGCCAGGAACTCTGTAAAATGCCTCGGGGCAAGCACCATCATTTTAGTGCTCCTTTAGTTTTGTGGAAACCCAGTCTGGATTTAGAACTACCAGGCACTAACACAAACTATTTAGTTAATGTCAGAAAGAAAGGCTTCTGGGTTTATTTCCCACACTTTCCAAATGTGATCTCCTGAAGTACGGGCTCAGCTGATTCCTATGAACCATTTAAGTGTTTATTAGAAGAACAAACATTTTTCTCTTGGTATGGTTCTGGCTTATTGAAATCTACATTTTTTCCCCCTGTGTTGCTCTTCTCTTCACAGATAATAATGGGCGTGATCCTCCTCTACAACCTACTGGGAGTGAGCGCCTTGGTCGGGGCCGCTGTCATCGTGCTCTTAGCTCCCATCCAGTACTTCATAGCCACCAAGCTGGCTGAGGCTCAGAAGAGCACTCTTGTAAGTGAATTATTTCAGTGATATTTGTGATCCAGAAATGAGAACAGGGTTTCTGGGTTCTGTTCTTGCAGTTAGTGAAAACCATTGTGTGTGTTTGGGCAGGCCATCCTTCAATTCCACCGTCCCTCCCTGTCTGTTTCTCTGTGGCTCAGTGTCTCTTCCTTCCTCACATTTGTCAGAAGAGAATCTCAAAAAAGTATGTGGGCCTTGACGTGCCTTCTCAACAAAGAGTATTTTTAATCCAACTAGCACAATTTTGTCTGAATTCCACTCCATGGAAGGGTGTTATTCCCACACGCAGATGTTGTATTTCATGGGATGTTAGCAAACAGTGCAAATGACTGATAAATTATAGCAGGAAAGTATTAAAGAATGTGCACAACCTCCCTCTGTAAAGTCTAGAGACTTTTTAATCTCAGCCCAAGCTTTGGTATTCTCTAAAAATCAGTTGGTACTGATGGATTATTATCTATTAATATCTAAATTCTTCAGTGCTGTAAGTTTGTTTTGCTGCCTAATTTAGTTCACCAGTTAGAAATGTTTTCTGCTCCTTTGTCTAATTTTTAACTTTATTGCTGTGACCCTTGAACTTTTTAAATAAGCCTTTGATGTTTAAGTTGCCAAATATTTAGAGATCCTTTGTATCTTAATATTCAATAAGCAAATCAGACATGCATGGATCTAATTGCAACACACTTCAATCCTGTTGAGTTGTGCCAATTTTTATAACCTGTAAAAATTTTACAGAGGGTTTATCTTTGCATAATTTCAGAAATAATCTCAGTCTTTCCTGCTGCTCTATTCTGACTCATATTCCTCTGACTCATAACATCTTTCGGACTGTGATTTTACCAAAATCCATGATTTTACCAAAACTTATGATTACTGTTTTTTAATGAGGGGAAATTAGCTAAATACATTGATAAATATCTCAATTATTTGCACAACTGGATCCCAGAATGTTTCTTGTATCAGCAAATACACACATTTAGGTTTCTGTCTGTTGTTATGGACACCATTGACCTACTAACCCACCTCCCTGAGTTTCATCCTCTCTTTGAAGGGTTGGGATGTTTTGAGTTATTTTTCTTTGCAGAAAAGGGTCACTTAATTTCCCCTCATGGCTGTAAATATTTTAATATCTGCAAAGAAAATGAAATTTTATATTCTTTTTCTCAGTACGGTGCCTGTACACAATCACAAACAAACAATAATTTTTTTAAAATGAATTTTGCAACAGAAGTGAGGAGAAAAGAGGGTTCTCATTAAGACTACAAACAGTCATCAATTTTTCTTCTGATTTTCTTTTGAAATGAAGGACTATTCTACTGAGAGATTAAAGAAAACCAATGAGATACTCAAAGGCATTAAGCTATTAAAGCTATATGCCTGGGAGCACATATTTTGTACAAGTGTGGAAGAAACAAGAATGAAAGAGCTCACCAGCCTCAAAACCTTTGCACTCCATACGTCTCTTTCCAGTAAGTAACTGTGTTTTTAGTGCTCGGAAGAGTATCCTGTTTTTCATGTGAACATTCTTCCCAACTTCAACTAAAGAGAGATACAGCTGTGCCTGTGACACTTCTGTCTGTGTGTAATGGCATTAAAATAAAAAGGCATGGTAAATACATAACACAGACATTCAAAGGGATAAAATGTATATTGCTGATTTTTTTGCAGTAATTTTTCTGTTACCTTCATTGTGACATTACAGTTAGGACTTGCTTTATAGTAAGGAGGCTCCAGATAATATTGGCAGCTCTGATTGCAGCAAAGATAAATAATGTTTTCTGCATATAAATTGTGTTTTTTGCAATGTAGAAGGGTTGAGTAATGTTTCAGTTGTCTTTCTTCCTGCAGAGTAATTTTCCTTTGGGCTTTTTAATTACTTGAATTGGAAATAACTGGATCCTTTTAGTGTCATACGCTTACTGTAAAATTGTTTTTTCTTATTTCCTATAATCTGATGCTTATTTTGTTTCTCTTTCCCAGTTTTTATGAATGCAGCCATACCAATAGCAGCTGTTCTTGCAGTAAGATATGGGGTTTTTTCAGTTTTCCTTATAAGAATGGGAGAGAAAAGTGAGGGGAGGGGGTGTAAAAAGGAAGAACAGGACACCATTGTTATTGTAGGACCTACTCTTCACTAAACCAGCAGATGAGTTAAGGGGACCCTGCTAACTGTAGGACAGCATGACACTGGAAGTTGTCATTCCCAGAAGGTGGATTGGTAAAACCAAAGAGAAAAATAGTTCTTTACTGTAAGAAAGAAAAAACATTACAACTTGAATTTTAGAAAGAAAGAAAGAAAGAAAGAAAAAAAAATTCATTACCACTTGAAAGAAGACCCATTTTGAAAAGCTCTTTTTGAAAGGGGTTTTGAGTGTCTTTTCTTGTCTCTTTAGCAACAAAACTCATTCCTGTTTCAAAATGCATTATGAGGCATTTTGAGAAAGGGTACTCTGCAGTTTAAAGAGGAATAAATTTTGCTTATCCTCTAGCCAGGTTTAAGTCTTATCTGTGAAAAAAACCCTAAGATTTGTTAGATTCTTACTGGGTTTTTTTCTGGGCTGTGTGTTTCCTGTAAACCCTAAAGTCAATTACGAAGCTGTAATCAAATGCTAGATTTTACAATGAAAACTTTTTCACTCTTCAATGTTTAAACCTCTTGAAAACACTGGCAAGATTTTAAAATCTAGTTTGCTTTAACACAACACACCTTTCTCTTCAGTTCATCTTGATTCCCAGTGAACTGTGGTAGTTATTAGCCTTAGCTGAGCAAAATATCTTTCTTGCTGTCCTTGTCCATCTTGTTCAAGAGTCCTTGTCCTGACGTGCTCTTTCCCTGATGTGACAGACCTTTGTGACTTATGCATACACCAATGACAGGCCACTACAGCCCGCCCAGGCCTTTGCATCCCTGTCACTGTTCCACATCTTGGTCACACCTCTGTTCCTGCTCTCCACCGTGGTTCGTTTTGCAGTCAAGGCCATCGTGAGGTAAGTGGCCCCTCTCCTTCCTCCAACTCCTGAACACCCACGTTCAGTAACAGAAATGGTTGTTTCTACCTGCTCAAGTGGAACAGTGTTATGAGGTGGGACTCTGATGCTAAAGATGTGAGGGAAATCAGTGACCTTTCCTTTTCACTGCAGGACACAGAGACAAAGAAACACAGCACAGGAAGGACAGGGAGCTGCTGGAGCCAGTCCAGAGCAGGGACACCAAGGGAAGCAGAGGGATGGAGCAGCTCTGCTGGGAGGAAAGGCTGAGGGAACTGGGATTGTTCAGCCTGGAGAAGAGAAGGCTTTGGGGTGACCTCACTGTGGCCTTGCAGTGCCTGAAGGGAGCCCACAGGAAAGATGGAGAGAGACTCTTGACAAGGGCCTGGAGTGACAGGACAAGGGGGAATGGCTTCACACTGACAGAGAGCAGGTTTAGATTGGATATGAGGAAGAAATTGTTCCCTGTGAGGGTGGGGAGGCCCTGGCAGAGGCTGCCCAGAGAAGCTGTGACTGCCTCATCCCTGGCAGTGTTCAGGGCCAGGCTGGATGGGGCTCTGAGGAAGCTGGTCTGGTGGAAGGTGTCCCTGCCCATGGCAGGGGAGTCAGAACCAGGTGCTTTTTAAGATTCCTTCCAACCCAGGCCATTCTGTGATTCTGTGATTCTTAATGTTCCATTCTTTTTACAATTTCGCTAACTTTGGCAGTTCACATTCAGAGCTGCACTGTTCTTCCTTGAGAGATGCTCCTGTTCTCCCAGTGTGGCCACCCGCCATCACTCTTCCCTAGCACTCTCTGGGCTCTTGTCAGCACTGAGGCGGTGAGAGAGGCTGGTGTGAAGCTTTCTAGCAAGACCAGCCTTTCTGAAGCAAGGAAGAGTAACTGGCTTAACCCTACCTCCACAAAAGGTGCATTGGGCTATAAGTGAGAATTTAGTGATGTCCTGCATCCAGTTCCAGGTATTTATTTCTGTAAAACAGCCCAACAGAGCAGCTTCCTTCATGCTGAGCTATAGAGTACTTACTCTCAAAGGAGCTGGTTGGTATAAATCAAATTTCCGGCTTTTGGGTGTTGTGTCAGTGGCCTGTATGGACACAGTCATGGACACTCTGACTTCAAAAAAGAAAAATAATTAAACAGAGTTTATTTTTATCAAAGCAGCAGCAGGAGCAAGGCCACACGAGACATTTTCCCTAGGTTGAAAATGATTTCTGAGTAGTGGAAAATCTCCAGGCTCCTCTATAAATCATCCAAGCCTCTACATCTCTGTACAATGTTTAGCATAGCCCTAATATCAAAATGGTGTGTACATTTTCCTTAACACTGCTGGCCACCCCTCAGGGCAATATTTAAAGATTTGCCAAAACAAACTGCATCCTTTTTTCAAACTCATTTCCTAACATCCTTCTCCCAAGAACATCATGTCCCCCGAGTGAAGGATAAAGATTGTATGTTTGGCCACTCCATGGCTCTATCCTCAATCAAATACATACATGAGTATGTGCTTATTATTTCTGTGATTAAGAGCTTATACTTTGGTCAGAATCTTAATTTTCTGTTCAAGAGTAGTTCTAGTGCCAATAAAACTTCTGAGGGAACCTCATTCAAACACAAAGTAAGGGTTGATGTCATCTTAGGTGCATGACCAAAACAAGGTCTTGTATCTTCTACAAAAAAATGAATTCTTGCTTAGCCACCTAAGTAAGACTGAAATTCTGATATGGAAACATATCAGAATTTATGTTTCACATAAATTTTCTGTTCAAGAGAGGAGATGGGAATAGGCATGCTGGCAGGAGGAAATAATGACAACAGCAGTGCTTTCTTGCTAACCTGTATCTCCATGGCTTGAAGGTGTATTGATAATTTAATATAAAATACACAGACAGGCTTTGAGATGCACTACTTTCCCATTTGCAGATTGATGTTCAAATAACTCATCTGGAGGCATATGTCCTTCTGCTTTCTCAGTCTCTCGCCCAATGCACCTTGATTTTAGTTTTTGCAAAGTAACAGCTTCACCATGACTGGTGTGTGATTTTGTTCATCCCTTCCCCAGAATGATAAAGACCCAGGTGCTTACAGCACTCTGAAAGGAAGTGGGACAGAAAGAGGATCAAATCCTCCTGTGATGAAGAATGAATTGAACCTGTGCACTACATTTCCCAGTGGACAATTTTAAGAGCTAGACAAAGAGTTGCTGTGTGTCTCCAGGCCACAGCTGTGCTGAGGTGTGCAGTACCCAACCCCTGTGTGCATGCAGTGCATAGAACCATGGAATCCCAGAATATGCTGAGTTGGAAGAGACACATCAGGATCATTGAGTCCAGCTCCTGGCCCTGCGCAGAAAGCCCCAGGAATCCCACCCTGTGCATCAGAGCATTGTTCAAATTCTCCTTGTACTCTGTCAGCCTTGGGGCTGTGACCATTCCCTGGGGAGTCTATTCCAGTGCCTGACCACCCTCTGGGTAAAGAACTTCTTCCTGATATCCAACCTAAACCTCCCCTGACACAGCTTCATGCTGTTTCCTTGAGTTCTGTCACTGGTCACAGGGAGCAGAGATCAGTACTCGCCCCTTCACTTCCCCTCGTGAGGAAGCTGCAGAACTGTTGTGAGGTGTGCCCTCAGTCTCCTCTTCTCCAGGCTGAACAAGCCAGGTGACCTCAGCTGTTCCTCATATGGTTTCCCCTTCAGACCCTTCCCCATCCTCATGACCTCCTTTGGACAGTCTCTAATAGCTTTAATGTCTTTTTTTATATGAAGCAAAAGCTGTGTCAGGATGCACCCACTGTCCTGGCATTTCCAGAGGATGGAGGTGGGTGAATGACTCATTTCTGCACCCTGACTGCACAGGCATGAGAAAGGCATGGAAGAGATAAGCCTGCCAAGATGGAAACCATTCCCACGGAGCTCCCTTGGCACCCTCATGACTTGCTCTGCTCTTCATTCCCAGCTACCAGTACAATGCTTAATTATTTTCATCTGTCCTTCTTCCACACACATAAATCTTCATTTGCCATCAGGGTGGCAGATGAAAAGATCCCATGAACTCCTTTTGGAACATTTCTGATAAATCCTGCTGGCGTGACTGCACAAAAAAGGAAATGTATTCGTGGAAACCTGGGTTTATGAAACTCACTGTCCTGTTTTCTTTCAAGTGTACAGAAGCTGAATGAGTTTCTCCTGAGTGATGAGATTGGAGATGACAGCTGGAGGGGGGGGGACAGCTCTGTACCTTATGAATCCTGCAAGAAGCACACAGGACTTGTAAGTTCTGCTTCATGACACTGAATTTCAAAGCAGAGAGGCCACATAACCCCATACAGGGCCAGTGGCCAAGCTGACAAAGCCCAGGAGCTGTAGCTTCTAGCCTGGCTCTAATATTGACCAGTTTTTCCTCTTTTGTCTTACTCTCTGTGTTTTTAGGACATGAAGGGTCCCCATATGCACTTAAGCATTGCTGAAGTGCCAATAGTAAAAAAAAACCAACCTAAACCAACTGTAACACACCAACAGATTTAAATATTACTAAAATTCAACATTATTAATTTTTAATAAAAGGCCCAGGTAGATTTCCTGTGGTTATGGGGTTTGTACTGTATATTGCCTGTACAATCCATTTTATGTTGGTCATCCTTAGGGAGGAACAATTCCTGCTCTGGGAAATTCAGAATTAAAGGTGGAAGAAAACAACACCAAACTTTGTGAAATAGGAATTAATTCCAAAATGCTGTTTCTGGAGTACTAAACATAGAGTAAATTTGAGTAAAATTCGAGGACAAAAAAACCCACAACAAAGATGAATTGGGAAAAGGTGTTTTTTTCATTTTGACATTTTTCTAAAGCTATATATTTCAGCAGTTTCAATCTGACTGTACAATTTGAAATGTGACTGAAACTTGAAATGGCGACAAAAAGAAAGGATTAGCACAAAATAAATTTTATTTTAGCTTTCCAACCTGAAACAACACATTTTTTGGTTTTTTTGATAACAAAAGAAACAAAAATGAGATTGTTTTAGCCTATATTTTGTTTGTCCTGTCCACCTTTTGCTTAGTCCAACAGAGACAGCCAAGTCCAGATGATGGGGAGAGTGTTTGAGGAGGATGGCAGAGCTGAAATTTGAGATGGTTATGCACAGGAAGCAAAAAATCCCAATATTTTCTGTGCTTCAGTTAAGGGTGTTCAAACATTTAAAAAGTGTGCAAGACATTGGTATGTCTATATTATCACATACTGAAAAGCAGTGGCTGCTTCTCCTGAGCTGGAATGACGGCAGGAAAGGGAATGGATTGTTTGCTTTACAGGGCACCAAATGCTGTCTTCTCTGGAGGAGTCCAACTTTTCTCCTTCCTTCACTTCTCTCTGTGTAGCACACCAAGGCCATCAACAGGAGGCAGCCTCTGAGGTATCAGCTTGAAAACTACGAGCAGCCAGCAAGGAAGCAGACACGGCCCGTGGAGATCGATGATGTGGCAATTAAGGTGGTTTGAAAATTTCATCTCATTGAGAAATGAGATGAAAATGTTTTCCCTCATGAAAACAGGGAGCAGGTCCTCCTGCAACAGCACCTGATGGTGCCCAATTGCTGCTGTTGTTTCAAATTTTCCATGGCAAGAGCAAGCCCTTAAATAAGTTAGCACTTTAGCCAAATTTACATTGAGAAGAGTGAGCTTCAGACCAGTTTTTGTAGTTATTTTGTGTCTTCTCAGGAAACAAAGAGGCATCATGAGTCTAAAGTCTAAGTCTTTAGTCTCATATTTGACAGAATGAAAGTGTTTGTTAAACAGAACTCAGCTCAAGATCATCCCTTTCTTGCATTACATACATTATGTATTTGTGTATTTATCTTTTCTTGTTGACAATTTTTGTGGGTTTGGCAATCCTTACAAACTTGGCTTGGTTTTCTTCTGTGTATGTACAACCATACCACACCGTGTCTATTAATCACAGGTATTTATAAATGCATTTTAAATCTAAACTAATCATTCTATTTTTTTCCCCTCCAGTGTTTGAATATCTGTTTCGTGGTAATTGTTTTGCAGGTGACCAATGGATACTTTTCATGGGGAAGTGGTTTAGCTACACTGTCCAACATAAACATTAGAATCCCAACAGGTAGGATGAAAGCACACCTTCAACATGAAATATATAATGTCAGATTGTTATTAATTCCATTTATTCAGTCTGAAATGCACAAAGCTACACACTGAGAATTTTATAAGAAAAAAATTGATGGTAAAAGTGCATGCAAGGTCATGCCCTGTATTGTACATATAGCAATATAATTAGATAAATTATATGGCTTTAACATATCTATGTAATTTATATAGTTCTATAATAGCCCAAACTGAGTCAAGAGTAAGAATAAACATGAAAAAATGGCTGCCAAAAATTAGTTATTATTTTTACTAGAAAATTGAAAAAAAAAGAAAGAGGGAGGACTCCAGACTCATTCAAACCAAGGGTCCATCTAACTCAGAATATTATTTTTCAGCAACACTCATGTATTATAATTTTCCTGCCATTTATCAACATTATAGTCTCCCAGTTCACAATCATTTTCATTCAGAAAATGCAGTTTTTCTGTCAATAAGTCCTCAATTATTTTGTCTCTCAATGAATTTCTCTTTGTCAAGCTGAGTTTCTGTAATTCCTTGCATCCTCAATGTCTTTGGCTAGGAAATCCACAGGTTTACAAAATGCTCGTTTGTTTTGGAAGACTTGCATAAAAATGTGAAAAGTAGCAACTAACTTTTTCTATTATTATTAATAACAAAAATAATTTTATTTATCATTTTTGTTGTTAATGCTGTAGAATTCATAACACCATCTGTTGGCATTTCATATCATTGAATATCCTTATGCTTTATTTTGATCTCCTATCAAGGGCTTTGTTTTAAAATAGAGTATTACTTTAGGTTGCTGTCACATGGTAATTTAGTAATCTCCAAGCCTGTGTGATTTGTTTCCATGTAGCATTGAATGTCACCAGGAAAATATCTTTGCTCCAAGGAGTTTACAGTCTGAGGCCATGGGTTCAGAGGCTGGGTGAGCCAGAGTTTGCCTCCTATGGAAGGAATAAGATCTTTGGCTTCCCAGCTGGAGAGAAGCTTAACTGGAAATTTTCCAGTACCTAAACAGGGGCTACAAGAAAGATGGAGAGAGACTCTTTACAAGGGCCTGGAGTGACAGGGCAAGGGGGAATGGCTTCGCACTGACAGAGAGCAGGTTTAGATTGGATATGAGGAAAGAAATCTTCGCTGTGAGGGTGGGGAGGCCCTGGCACAGGTTGCCCAAAAAAGCTGTGACTGCCCCTGGATCCCTGGCAGTGTCCAAGGCCAGTTTGGATGGGGCTCTGAGCAAGCTGGGATAGTGGAAGGTGTCCCTGCCCGTGGCAGGGGAATGGAATGAGGTGATCCATGAGGTCCCTTCCAACACGTTCTGTGAGTCTATGAAATGCACTGGCCAGCTCAGTTAGTGAATTCAATCAGTTTATGGGAAGATCTGAGAAGCACCGTTGTCACTGCAGAGTAGGACTGGAGGTAGGAAAGTGTCTCTGTGGGGGGAAGGAGAAGTACAGCAAAGCAGAGAAGAGTTATGGGTCTTCTTTCAGCTCATTTATTAGATTGGCCCAAATTCATTTCAGTTCATTTGTTAGATTGGTCCAAATTTTCATGAAACTTCAGACTGAATAATCACTCCTCAGCATATATCATTTGACCCTAAATAACTTTCACAGAGTAACACAGTCCCATAAAACAAATTTTAATATAGGTAAGAGCAAAAGTCTCATTCTTTTGGAGATTAGTGTGTTATTGCAATCCATTAATGTTTCCACAGATGAATATAGGCAATATTGCCCATTTATGTAGTGGATGCTAAAAAAAAGTAATGAATCAGTTCAAGTGCTCTAGAGCTGAATCTAGCTGGGCCTTGTGAACTGGAGTATAACTGGGTTTTTTTCTCTTTTTAAACTGTGTTCTGTTGTTTTTACTATTATCATAGGTCAGATGACAATGATTGTGGGCCAAGTTGGCTGTGGCAAGTCTTCACTTCTCCTTGCTATATTGGGAGAGATGCAGACCCTGGAGGGAAAAGTTCACTGGAGCAAGTATGTTTATATAGCTATTAATTGCTGTATTCATTTAAGGAGGAGGCTGAGATTTGCTGTGAGAAATGTAAACTTCATCCCTCAGAACTGCATGTTGAGTGATTACCACCATCCAGATCCTCTCTGGAATGCATCACCTGCAAACTCAGGAAAGATTTTTCACTGTTTTGTCATGTTCAGAGCAGGCAGAGCAGGGTGCCCCAGGAAGGGAAGGAGACCAGTCTGGTGATTAATATCTAATATACTGGCCTGCAAATGGCCTGGATAGAAAGCATGGGCTATTCCTTTTATCAAATAGGCTTCAGTACTCACTATAATTGAAGTCAGCATTGTCATGTTGTTCCTGTACCCAGCAGTGAAAGTGTGACAGGCTGGAGCTTCTCCAGCCTAGTGGGATGTGTAGGGTGCCAGCCTAAAGGAAGGGATGTATTTCCCACTCAGAAATGCTGCTGCTGGCAGAAAAAAAAAAATGTAATTACATGTGAGCAATGCTTTTCTCCTTCCCTGGTATCTGCACAATCCCCACCTACGGAACAGTGTCACTCTTCACAGTAATACACTCAAAAAGCCTGAGAACACCAAACACCTTAAGAGTAAAGGCTGGTAAAAAGCTGTTTCTAAAAGGAGAACTGCCCATGAGGTCAGGCCTTGGATTCAGGAACCAGTGAATGAGAACTTCCTACAGAAACTAGAGTGGGGCAGCAAGCACTCTTCAAGCCTAGGCAGGACAGAGACAGTGGAAGTGATGTGCTGTAACCCCAAGACTTGTTCTTTGGTTTTAAAGATCAGTTCTCTTTCCTTAAAACTACCAAGCCAAAATCCTCTCAATCAGCTTTTTTGCTGAGAAAAGAGGGAATTTTGTCACAGAGACCAATATTTTGTTGCCCTGTCCCTTGACTAGTAACCTCCTTTGTCATATTTTTCTTACAGCAATGTTGTAAACTGTATTTTTTTTTTGCTTTTCCTGTGATAGTATCCATGGCATTTTTGCTGTCTAGCTTTATTTCATTTTCTGCTATTCTAAACATATGATCTCACTGGAGTAGCAGGTACAGTTGAAGCCAAGGCTAGACTAAATTTAGTTTAATTATATATGAATTTAAGCTCTGAAGGAAGAAGAATATGTGACCTACCACAGTTAATTTCTTTGAGACATGTAATGGAGGTTTTCATACCACAATCAGGCATTGTTTTTCTGAGTAGTTTAAAAAAAATAACAGGAGTAAGCAGAATGTACCTTGAAATGATTCTCATAATTGTTTTGAAAGATGTATTTGAGAAAGACTCAGATATTTCCTAGATAAAGATATGGAACCTTGGAGAGATTAGAAAAATGAGAAGTCTTAGAAACATAATAGGTACAGCTTATGAAATGTTTCACAATTACGAATTGTGAAAAAATAAAAGTTGAAGTTTAGTATTGTTCAAGAGATAGGACCATGCTGTCAGTTGATTAGCAGTCTGTACACCACCAGATCACCAGGCAACTCAGGGTGTAGTGGTTTTGTTTGCTAAACCACAACACAAGGTTTAGCAAACACCTCAGACATTTTTTTCATTGCACACTATAATTGTGATATAGCTGATGCAAACATGGTTATGTTTTGCTGGTAATTTCAGACTACCTGGCAGACAGATGAATACAGAAGGATACTTCAGGTATTTAACTAAGTGGATCCTGTGTTTTGCAAAACCATAATAAAGGTCCTATTTACTCTTTTAAGTCCCTTTCCCTGTGATTCTCCATGCATGACTAACGCAGCTACTGATCCAGGGATGAAATGCAGGCTAAGTGAATTCCTTTACAAATTCAGCTGTAACAGCACAGTAACTGTAAGCATGGATAAGACTGCAGCCCCAGTTATACTGGGACAATCCTGCAAGGCATCATTGGGATTCAAATACCCTGTTGCTGTGGAGGCTGACTGCAGTGAGAGCCGTGTGTCCTGCTGCCAGGGTTGTCACTGCTTTGGCATCTCAGGGAAATAAAGCATGGCAGCGTATCTTTCTGTAAAAGATCTTGGCTGGGGCAAATCTTGTGGGCTGGGTCTCAGTTTTTCCCACTTATATGAGACATGCCCCAGAAATGTGACATCCTTAGACATGGAACTGGGTTTTTGTTTTCCTAGTGAGCAATCAGCTTGAGAGGCTTGTTGGACACTGATGCATGGGGCTGTTGGGGTGCAGTCATTCAGCCAAGCCTGTTTCAGATCTGAGTTATTTATTATTATTTCTTATTAATTTTTTGGAATTATGCAGAGAGGTGTTCCCCTCAGGCACATCAAGCCAAACAGTCAGAACCATCTTCTCAGACTGACAAGCCAAGAGGGGCTAAGTGGAAACCCTTCACTTGCTACACGGTTTTTGTACATTTTAATGGTTTCTGTGCAAACAGCTTGTTGTATACTAAGTGAAAAGCTCAGAAAACACAAGAACTATTAAATAGATCCTCACAAATCACCTATTCTGTCCTCAAGTATCCAGAAGGATGTGACAAAAATTAGGAAAGGCCAGTGCTCCCCTCAGAAGGACTGCCAAGTGCAGTGCTCACCCAAAGATTACAACCACAGGAGCTCACAGAAGGCACTGAAGGACATAATGGGCACTGGAGGGATAAATGATCATCCACATAAATCTCAGTTGCCAAAATCAGCAGAACTACCAGTTCTGGTTGCAGGGACAGGCCTAAATCTCTCTCAACTCCTAGATGGAATATGTGTAAATGCTTGGTCCTCATCTTGCCTCAATTTCCAGCCTATATTAGCAGAGGAAATGGCTCATTCTGTGGTTACAAGATTATCTCAGAGATTTCGTACACCTTTATTCTCCTTCCTTTTTACTTTGTAGGGTGAGTGAATCAGGGCCTGATTAGAGATCCTTTAGTCTATTTTAAAACATTATGAGTTACCATAAAAGTGTCTAAACCTCAACAGGGTGTCTTTTTTACTTTTCCTTAAACCCTTGATTTAAATTGATTTTTTGTTTGTTTTTTTCCATCTTATGTATTCAAAATCCTATAAAAATGACTAATTAGTTTGGCCCTTCCTACCATTTCAGACTCGAACTTACCACACCCCATTTTGGGCAATATGTATACTTTATAGTACAGCTAAAAATCAGTATAAATAGCCACATTTCAATAAATAAATGAAGTAGAGGAAATAAATGCTAATCCCCTCAGGCAAATAAAATACCATTTTTAGAAATCTCAGGAGCTTCAATTTCAGCCCACTCCCATGCCCTGCAATCACATCACTCTCTCAGATTCAGCAGGGTAATAAAGTATAAAACCAAATACTTAATCCCCTTGTTTGGGAAGGCCCCAGCTCACGAAAGGTCTTCTCTGTGTTTATTCATGGGATTATTGGTGAATGTGGGTTCTCACAGAAATCTCATTCATAATTTGGGAGAATCAAAGTCTGTTTGTCAAGCTAAACCGGGAATGAAATTTCTAACCAAGGAAAAAGGGTTTAAGAAACCAAGATCCTAAAATTAGTCCTTGCCCATTGAGAAACTCTGTTTGGTTATAATGGCAAGCATGCTAAATCTGGTATGGAATTGCAAAGAGTCTTGCAAGGCTTGTGCCCGGTTTTTGTTAACTTGTAGTTCAGAAGGTGCTCCCAAACTTATACCTGAAAGCATTTTCTCCTTCTCTACCACTGCAGTGCTCTCCTGATAAAAGTTTGGGGGTCTTGAATGGAGCAAATTTAGGGTTTCTTCTTCTTGTTTGCCTTCAATCCAAGCTCCTTTTCAATCTCTCCTTAGACTCCATCTTTTGATTTCTTGTAACTTTTTTCCATGGTAGAGAAGACCGGAAGCTTCTGCTGAATGAGAGATCACTCAAGTGAGGGGCTCTCTGTTTTGAGCCTCAATGTGTGGCTCTCTGACACTTCTGAGACTTATTCCCCTCTGATGCAGCACCTCCTCTCACAATTGGTGCACGAAGAAAACACAGAGTGTGCATTTTAGGAGGCCTGAATTATCCAAGTCCTCAGAGAGGTGATGTGCAGCACAGAAAACAACATGTCTCAGTTCTGGCATTTTGGGAAGATGCTTAATACATGAGTCTGGCATTACAAGGACTCTGCTTGCTATTAGAATTTTTATGCCCTTTCTAGACTTGGATATCCTGCTACTGAGTGCTGCTGCATTTACTGGTATCCCAGCAGTCAAGCAGTCATTTCTGTCTCAGTATTAGAGAGTTTCATCTGGAGTATTCATAGGCCTGAGAGAAGAGGATTTGTTTGTTCATGGCCGTTTATTTAAAGTCAGGAAAATCATGTCATAGCATGAGTTTTCCACCCTCTTCCAATGCCTGTTTCTATTTACCTGGTATGATCTCTTTTAAGTTTTGCACTTTGCAAAACATGCATCACCATGCCTGGAATGAGCATCACTGCTGGTCCAAAACTGCTTTCCCTGCCATTCCAGGCCCTTGGCACTGCTAATAAATCAATTAACAAATAGAGGGAGCTGCAAAATCATTTATGTCATTGCTGCCATTTGAATGCTCTTCAGAATGCATTTCTTAGGGATATGATCCTTAAGAAGTGGAGGATGACAAGGAAAATCTACATGTTGTAGTGCTGTGCACAGCTTTATGCAACCTTAGTGCTACAAAGAGATTAAAAATCTGTTCTGATCCTACAGTGTAGCTGCAAAGTTTTTCTTTACTCCAGGGGAAATTTGTCATTAGTCACCAACTTCTGCAGGCCATTGGCAGAACTGTCTGGAGAAGCTAACTTACTGCTTGCCAGGCAATATTAATATTTTAATTTCTAAAAGGTTTTATGAGACAATTTTCATTTTTAATACATTTTCTAACAATGTAATTTGCCTGTTTAGCCTCTATGCTTTGTAGATATGAAACTGTCAAATTTAGAAAAGTGTTATGCTTTTGCTTAGACCTTGTTTGTTTTCCCTTCAAGAACAAAAAAACCCCAAACTTATGTTAAGTTTTTAAAGTATGTCATTAACTCCAGGTTCACTGTATGTAAAACTAGCACAAAATGTTATTCTTTATATTTCCTGCTTACTAAATGTCATTTACCATAACTTACAGTGTAAATGAAACTGAACCTTCTTTTGAAGCATCCAGAAGGTATTACTTCTTTTCTAGTGTATCATAAAACACTCATTAATTTCTTCAGAATCTCCCTAAATCCTCATCTCTGTGCTCTTAAGCCATCTCTGTGTTTCCTTAACATGTTGATAATTGTTTGCTGTGGGATTAATTGATAGATTGTGCAAATCCAGTGGATCCCCCACTTCTCCAGCCAGTGAACCACTACCTCTGTCTTTTCTGAAAGATGCTGAGCTCCCAGCCAATCTCAGTGGGAGTTTAGTGTGCTCCTTGTCATGCAAGACAGGATCTCTAGGTATGAGGCATCATTAGTTGTCTCTTTCAGTGTGTTTTTGAGTTTTCTGCCCAGTACTGGGTTCCCCATGGTGCCTAACCTGGGATGGGATGGAGCAGGGCACAGAGGGAGCCAGCTCAGCTCCAGCTGAAGCCAAGCACGGACTCCACCCCTGGCTCCAGGTTTAAAAGAAGGACAAGCTCCACTAAAAGCATGTCACAAATGACAGAGAGGTAGTGGCACACAGAGGTGTGGCTGGGAGCCACACAATGATTTGCTGCCCCATAATCTCGAGGACATATTTCATATGAGTGCATATGAACAGCTAAAACTCCTGGAAGTTTTGGGATGTTGCTGACAGCTTCTAACCAGCTGTTTCTCCTGCCCTGGCATCCCCTCTCTCAGTAGTAAATCCTACACGCTTACAAATGAAGCTAAGCAAATGCTTTGCTGGAAGCAATACCATCAAAGACACTGAGAAGGAACCTAATTGTGGCCTTCCAGAACCTGTAGGGAGCCAACAAGAAAGATGGAGAGAGACCATTTACAAGGGCCTGGAGTGACAGGACAAGGAGGAATGGCTTCACACTGACAGAGAGCAGGTTTACATTGGATATTAGAAAAAAATTCTTTATTGTAAGTGTGGTGAGGCCCTGGCACAAGTTGCCCAGAGAAGCTGTGGCTGCCCCATCCCTGGCAGTGTCCAAGGCCAGGCCAGATGGGGCTCTGAGCAACCTGGGATAGTGGAAGGTGTCCCTGCCCATGGCAGGGGGATGGAATGAGATGATCTTTAAAGTCCCTTCCAACCCAAACCATTCCATGATTCTATGATAAGTGTTCGGATCCATGAGCCAGTACCAGTTCACACCTCCTTCCTCACCTCACCTTGGGCATCTCAGAAAAATGTCTGAAATTGCATGACCTTTTTTGCTGCTGTACCTTGGCAAAACAGCCAGAAGTAAAGAGCATTCATGCCTCTATTGACACATGTCACCAGGCATTTAGACACATCTAAAGTATGTCTAATAAATCCTTGGGAGACTGCAGTGCTTCCTTCCCAATCTGTACTAAACTGCTCTCTATTCCAGTATCATTGAGGATCTAACAGCCTGAATGGAAAAAAAGTATTCACTGAGAAAAAAGTATTTTATATGTGTGGCCACATAAAATAATCTAAAACTTCAGAAAGCAGCAATTCAAGTGTGCTGAAGCCATTTGAACAGTGCTTTTTCACTCCCTGTTCTGATGTTAGAGAAAATAATGCCAAATAACTTTTCCTGTGAGAATTTGATATTTCTTACTGTTATTTATAATTTGCCTTTGGATTTAAACCGCAGTTACTAGATTGAGGTATGTACCAGGCATTTATAGTAGAATAGAATACAACCTAGAGTGTAGAATTTGCCATCAGGGGAGAGATCGGGTGCTGTTCTAACAAAAACATCAAATTTAAAACTCTTCCCTTCACTTTGTTTTGCTTATGTGTTTCCCTGTATTTTTCTAAATCCACATTCATGAAATTAACTTTAAAAAATCTGATTATCAGACATTTCATAGTGTGAGGGCTTTGATTCTTACTAAAGCTCTGTGTCTGTCTGCAGTAGGAACAGGTACTCCGTGGCTTATGCAGCTCAGAAGCCGTGGCTGCTCAATGCCACTGTGGAGGAGAACATCATCTTTGGCAGCCCCTTTAATAAGCAGAGGTAAATATCCACCTTCTTGCAAAAAACACCTGGCAGCTCCTTTTAAAGAGGGTTTTTAGCATCTTCTGGAGGAACTTTGTAGATTCTGGTAAATATCAGTCAGTGCATGCTAAAACTGGGGTGGATTTAGCCGACCTGACTTTGTTCACCTCAGAGGAAGGTTTCTGGTTAGTCTTTCAAGGCTGCTCCTCTAACCAGAGCATGTGTCCAAGATGTTTGTGAGAAATCCCACAGTGGCCATGGCTCTCTGTGGAACACAGCTGAATCCATATGTGTCATTGCCAAGGTGAGATGTATCTCATCTTTGGAGACTACTGACATGTTTTTCTTTTGTTTAATGGAGCCTGAGGCTGCCAGAGGTCTCTGGAAATAGGGATTCTAGGCATGTTTCCACTGAGTTTATGTGCTAATCCTGCTGTGATCAAGTTACTGAAGCAGCCACTTCCCAAAAACAGTATTTATGAAGATGGGGTGCCTCGAGAGAATGGCCTTAATTCTTCCTTTAGAAATACAGGAGAAGGGAGTGTGAAAGCTGAGGTGCACAGCTGGTATTGGGCCTATCCAGCACCTGCTTCTTGCATCCTTCTAAAAGGTCAATTAACAAATGTGGAAAAAGTGACTGGACCTAAAGAAAACAAATTGCTGATGTTTTCAAAGGCAACACTCTATCTGTTTTCAGTTATTAAAAATACACCCTGTTCCTCTCAGTCTGTGCTAAGATGTATGATTCCATTCTGACTTGATAAAAACCTAATCATGACCAAATGCCTCAAAATCCAGAAAAGCACCAAAATTTCAGGGACCAAATTCTTCAGCCACTGCATCCATCAGCCTGTTTCACTAGCTTCAATGGGGAAAAGCTAAATTTCATCATGCAAATAGTCTGATCCCAGCTGCTCATCAGCAGATCACCTGCCACAGACCCAGAAATCTCACCCAAAAAATTTCAAATTTTTGCAAGTGGTTTGCTGTTTCTGGTAAGATCAGAAGAACTTAAGAATCCTTTGTCCTGTAATATCACTCCAAAGAAAATGAAGAGGCACTTAAAGGGGGAAGAATAAAAACTCAATGGAAAAGAGCTTCAAATACTCCAGTCCAACAAAACAACTCCATGACAGGGAAGAATGCACTCAATAATTTACATAATTAAACCTTTAAAAAGCAGTCTTGCCAATAAAGATCTCTAATAAATATGTCATTTTTTTGTTTACAATGCTCCTACAATTTACAATTAGTTCTGAATAATCATTTTTCCCTACTTATTTTTGCAATTATCCAGCCATCCCAGAGCCATAAACACTTCGTGGTGACCTCTAGCTGGAGGTTTTTGTGTTGGTAAAGTCAATGGCTGCATAAATAATTGCAATGACCATGTTGTTTTTCCAGGTACAAGGCTGTTACAGATGCCTGTTCTCTGCAGCCTGATATTGATTTACTGCCATTTGGTGACCAGACAGAAATTGGAGAAAGGGTAAATAATGTGAATGCTTTAATCTCTGCTTGACCTTTGTATTAAGAAGACACTCCCTGATGTCACTCAGACTAGTGACATCACTTCTAGTCTGTATTGGGCTGCCAAACTGGTAAATAATTGTAATTGACCAAGGGTTGCCACAAAAGAAGTTGAAATCTCTTCTGCTTCTTCAGCTATTTCTCAAATGGGATTTCTTGGCCTGAGTCTCCCATATTTTGCTTGCAGAATTTGATGCTGGTATTGGTTACATTTTTTCAATCTAAAAAGCCTACTGTGCTCAGAGCAGCTCTTCATAATTTACACTCACCCATGAACAATAACTTTTATTCTGATATTATATGAGGATTATGCTTGTTTATCAATAGAACTAGCATTTTAATGAAGTTTTTTTTATTTTTATTGGAACTCTATAATTGTTAAAAAACACATTTCCAAAGGCCTGTCATAATGTTTATTCAAAGATGCCTATTTCTGATCCATTTTACTCATTAGGGGATTAATTTAAGTGGAGGCCAACGACAGAGAATCTGTGTAGCTCGAGCACTCTACCAGAACACCAACATTGTCTTCTTGGTAAGATTTTTCTTTTTCACATGGAGTGTGGGAAGTTAGTAATAAAACTGTAATTCCATATCTTTAGTTTATGTTTAGAAGACCTCTGGGGACTTGTATTCAACTCCAAAACCCAATTATAGAGATAGGAAATAAGCGTCCATCAGAGGCAGCATCAAAACATCCTGGGAGACTGGTGAAGGTGGGAATTGCTGCACAGATTAACACTGGAAGAGTAGAACAGATTGTCTTCTCCTTGCTCTCAGTGGTGACCTACAATCAGCAGAGTCCTACAGAAATCAGCAGGATTTCTGATAAGGAACCATAATGAACAGTATGAGGGCTCAGCACTCTCCTGCAGAGTGCTGTGGAGTTGGACAGACTGTCCCTTATCTATTATTAATTTCAAGGCATATCAGGAATTTTGGGAGGTTCATGAAGGGGCTGTTTGAACCTCTTCAAAATTAAGTAGAGACTTCTTGAAGAAAAAGTGTTTGCATACTGATATCCTTATCTGAATGTTGCCTTATTTCCAGCCACACTCACTCAAAGTGAAGGCCAAGCATGTCTGTAGTTTAGTTTGGAGGAAATGAGAAGAGTTGCTAACTCTAATGTAATTTTCCTGTGCCAGTTTCACATCAAAATTGGGCCCAAGCTTGTATTTGGATCCTGGCATTTTCAAATTTGGATGGGAAATTTCAGTTCTGGTGATCCTGCACTCTGTCAGTGAGGGACCAGCACTGCACACAGCCAGACACAAAAAATGAAACTGAGTCCATTGTTGTGAACTGAAGAGCAGTGGATTCCAGCTCACTGGAGTGCAGCCCTCTGACTGGGTCCTAGTCACTAGAGAGAGATGAAACATCAGTAAAGACAGATGCTTTTTTAAAATAAATACTATTTTAGGAATAATCCTCGCTGTTGAATCCTGTTCTAGTATTTTTCAATTTGATGTGATTGCAGGATGACCCATTCTCTGCACTGGACATTCACTTGAGTGATCACTTAATGCAGGAAGGGATTTTGAAGTTCCTGCAAGAAGACAAGAGGACTCTTGTTCTGGTCACACATAAATTACAATATCTGCCACATGCTGATTGGGTAAGAGAAGAGGTACCAGGGGAAAAATTGCTAAGGATGAATGTACACTTGAAGTTAACACCATAACATTTAATGGGATTATTACTTTTCCCTGCAACAGAGTCCTTCCTTTATTCCATATGCCATGTGGCTAACTGCCACTTTAACTAACACAGATTTTATAGTGGAAGAACTATTTTATTTTTACATTATTTAAGTAGATTTTGTTTTTGTTAATTGAAAGGCCTGGAGAATTTTGATCAAATTGCAAATATGTCTATCCCTTCTTTTCAATGCTTTTTTACATGTGCAGGAAAGCATGACTTATAGGAGTTTCAGTTCATGAGCTGTGCCAGCAAACTTAAGAAGTTATTAATAAAATATTGAATAAAATGAGGACAGAAATTTGCATAATGGTATTGTCATTAATGATGAGACATGTCTCATAGGATCCAGGTCAGTGATTATGGTATCTGTGTTGCTGAGTGCTGGGTGCTTTCTCCCCTAGATCATAGCAATGAAGGATGGAATGGTGCTTAGAGAAGGGACACTAAAGGACATCCAAAACAAGGATGTTGAGCTATATGAACACTGGAAAACTCTGATGAATCGCCAAGATCAAGAGTTGGAAAAGGTAAATGGGAGCATTTAGGCAAGCATGAGTTTTCTGCAAAGAAATATTTGTTGTTTAATTAAAAAAAAAAAAACAAAACAAAACTGTGTCTGAAGGAAGTTTTAAACTTTAGGGCAAAACCACATGACCTGTAAGAAGTTTTAGGGGCTGGAATAGATTTTCTAGGAAGTGTGTGGTATATCCATCATGGATGGTTTGTAAGGATGTCTTAGGCAAATAACCCTTGGAAATGTGGTGCACAATTGATCCTTTGGTGGGGCAGGGGTTGGACCCAGAAACTTCCTGTGGTATCTCTTACCCTTTTATTCTGTTATTGCCATGAACATTTAGGATTCTCTAAAGACTATTTTGGAAGTTTTTATTATTCCAGAAGACAGTGAATGAAAAAATGGCAGAAAGAGAGACGGAAAGATGTGGACAAATCTGAATTTTCTGACATTTAAATTGAAAAATACTGTATTTTTCCATTCTGTGAGTTATATGATCCACATAAAGTCTCTTTGAGGTTACTGCAGGTACTACTACAATTGGTGAACAGCTAAGCTCTCAAATTAATAAATGATCTCGCAAATCAGTAAAACCTATTATTAACTAATTAATATTAATGATAACCTAACTATTTCAGGATATGGAAGCTGACCAGACCACTCTTGAGAGAAAAACCCTTAGAAGGGCCATGTACCCCAGAGAATCCAAGTCACAGCTGGAAGATGAAGATGAAGGTTTGTTTTACAATTTCACTTTAATGAACCCCATATTTCATTGTCTTTCCACTTTTATAGCTGACAGTTCTTAGCAGCAAAGTGAAAATCTATTGATAACACTTGGTAATAAGAGTGGAAAGTCCAACATTTTGATCTGTTTACAACAGGACTTGTTTAAGGGGTTCTCCACATATTTCCCTGAACATTGTGCAGGGATAAGGGTGTACCAAAACAAGTTAGCTTCTTTGCTAACTCACAATGCCTGGAGTTACTGATGGGTTAGATAGAAGTACAACAACAGAAAGGATTGTAAAGAAAACAAATTGAGGTAGCTGTCAAGAGGAGGGCAACGTTTCCCTTCCTCAAGTGAGGCCTGCAGGCCTGTGAGATATATATTCTTATTATCTGGGGAAAAAAAATAAACTTCATGTTTATACACCTCTGAAATACGTATTTTCCATAGCAGAAGTCTTCCACCATTTGTCTTTCAGTAGAATGTGATCAATTATCATTTTAGTACTCTTGATTGAAGAGTAAGTTTAACTTTTTCATGCAAACAGATGATGAAGAGTCTGGATGGAAAGGTTTGGAGGGTTTTCTAAAATCTTCCAAATTACTCTGCTGACTGTGTAATAAAAGCTGCTGAACAGGTTGGCCTGGCCTCTGCTATAAATAATGAGTAGTGAAGACTTAGTTTATAAAAAATTTATTAATGAAACTGTGACAAGTCAAAGATTGGCAAACTACAGAATTGCTTAAAGAGCACAGGGGAACTCTTATGAAAATTGTCTGAAGTGTTTGCTGCTATTAAATGACAAACTGAATTATGACTTTAAAATTTAAATTCAAAAGGAAAAAAAAAATCAACCAAATCTGGTAAAACAAGGTATAATTCTTAGTATTGAATCCAAGCTTACTTGATCAAATGTCTGAGTCACAGAGGAGGAAGAGGAAGATGATGAAGATGATAACATGTCAACTGTCTTGAGGCTCAGGACAAAGATGCCATGGAAAACCTGTTGGAGATATCTAACCTCTGGAGGATTTTTCTTGCTCTTTCTGATGATTTTCTCCAAGCTGTTGAAACATTCAGTTATCGTGGCCATAGATTACTGGCTTGCTACGTGGACATCCATGGACAATGCAAATGAAGCCAGGAATGCTGATGAGGATAAGCTTGCAGAGAAGGTGAGCCAGATCTTGGAGCCTGACAGGGAAAAAAGTGAGAGAAAACATGTTCTGAAGTAATTATTTGCTGTTCATCTAGAAGTCAGCTGGATTGAAATGACAGGTAGATTATTATACAGGATGGACAAATTCTTAATGTTAAAAGAAGGCAATTCAAATTTTATCAGTCTTTTTTGAACATGCAAAACTGAAACAGAAGCATGTTTGAGGGTAGAAAAATAATTGGCCTTTCAAAGGAAGGAACCTTACACTAAACTTTTCCATCTGGATTTTATAACTGGTCTTCTAAGTCAACGACCCCACTTTCCTAAGTACTGGCTGTTGAGTAGTGTCCTGCCAGAAAAAAAATAATGGAAGTCTTCAATTGTACTGTTTAAGTACAATCTGCTTATAGTTGTAAATTTGACTCATGTACAGTATCTCTCTGGAATCCACTTACTAAACTTTCAGAAGGCTTGAAATGTGTTATAACCCTGGCAGATCAGTTTAGGATTTGCACTGGGAATTTTATGATGCTTGAACTTAATAAAGTGGAACTTCCCAACATCTCTCAGATGCCTTAATTCTTGAGAGGTTCTACTTGGGTCCCCTAAGTTTCTTGGCTAACAATCCTTTGTATTTGTCCACATAGTCAGTCTTCACAGTTCTAAGAACTACCATTTCAAGGTCTTGAGGGGTAGAATAGAGTGAGGGATCTTAGAACTGCCAGAACTTCTAATTACGTGAACTTGATGAATTGCAGTTCCATCATAGTTCTTTTATATCCCAAAGATGATCTATAATTATGTAATATAAGAGATTAGTATCAGGTACCCTGGGAACTTCCTAGCAGGAAAGAGAAATGGGTATTTATTTCTAGGATTGATGTATTTGTCATTCTATTAGACTTACCATGTAGCTGTCTTCAGCATCCTCTCTGGAGCCGGGATTGTCCTTTGCCTTATCACATCCCTGACTGTGGAGTGGATGGGCCTCACAGCAGCCAAGAACCTGCACCACAATCTCCTCAACAAGATCATCCTCGGGCCAATCAGGTGCAGCAAAAATGATGCCCCTGCAAAGCTACATGGTCAAAACCTGTCCTCTTGTAACTGCAAGGGTACTCCTATGAAAAGATCTTGTATTTGACCTGTTTTCTTCAAGGTCTCAAAAAGTGAAAATAGTTAGTGAGGTAACTGGGGGGTGGGGGGTGGGGGGGGGGGTCGGGGGGAACATTCCATGAGAAAACATGTGAAATTTTGCCCCTGTTTATTATCTGGCTGAAAAGTGTCAGAAAGCTGGCACCCCTTCAGGGCTGGGGCATCAAGGGTAGCTCTGAGGGCAGTTCAGGCTCCAGGGCACCCAGCTCCATCTCTGAGCCATGGCCATGGTGTCAAATCATGTGGACACCAAGGCTTCTTCTATGAACAATAGCCAGGGTCTCAAAGGCAGCAGGATGGCCAAAAGGGTGCCTGGATAACAAATAAAGTTATTACAGTGAAACATTTGGGGTTGGTGCCCCTTAGAAGGAGGCTGAGCAGCAGCCAGGAACAGGCTGTGATCTTTGGAAGGGATCTTAAATCCTGATGGAGCAGGAAAGAAAGATCAGGACACAAGACAGAAGGTTTTTGGAAGAGGAGACAAAAGTTTTTTTCAGGGGAAAATGCCAAAAGAAGCATTTAGACGGTCAGGATGCAGATAAGGTGATCTGGTATGTTACTCATATTTACTGCTTAGTTTAGGACAATGGCTGTACATAGCTCTGTGGTCTGTCTGACTGGACTTTTAATCCAAAACTAGAATTCCTTTACAGGTAACTTTTTGGTTTTAATTTGTCCAACAGGTTCTTTGATATGACTCCGCTGGGGCTGATTCTAAATCGCTTCTCTGCTGATACAAATATCATTGATCAGGTAGATGTATCAATAGATTCTGTTTTATCATCCTGGCTTTGCAAATTTTCATGTAGATACTGAATAAGATGATGTACTAAAATATTCAGTAGGGAAAGGTATAGCAAAACCACGCTCTGGGAATGATAAGAGGGACACTCAAAGTAAAAAGTACATACACTTGTAGTAATGAGGACTGGTAACCATTAAAATAAACATAATGGGAGGTGGTGGCTCTTAATTTCTTCATATGCAGACTGGTTGCTTCTGGTGGAAGATCTGGATTAAGAAAACATCAGATTTTGGGCTCAAAACAGGAAACAAAGTAGAATATAACAACTTTGAATATGTGGGAGTGGATGTGATAAATAAATGTTCCACCCTGGCTGCAGCACATGTGGATTTAGAGCATTCAGGGAGAGGAAGGGCTGCTTTCACTATGGCTGTGCGTTAAAATTTTTGGATGAACAATAATCCTGAATGTAAGGTTGGTGGGAACATGGAATAAAAATTATGAGACTCTGAGTCAGAGCATTCTATTTCTCTAAATGTCTGGGATATCAAGAACAATTCTCTCTTCCTTGCCTGATATATAAATGAGGTGGAAATGGCTCCTATTTCCCCATGATCTTTGAAACTCTGACCTTTAGAAAGCAAAAACCTACTGACTAATTTTTTAACCTCTGTACCTTTGCCTATGAGACCCACAGAAACAGAAAGACTCCTGATATTAGGAGAATAACATTGAGTGCATAGTGGTATTATTCCACTTTTCCTATAGGAAAAGGCTTTTAGTGGTACTTACAGGGATTTTTGCATCATGGATGTTTTTCATTTCCCACTAGCACATCCCTCCCACGCTGGAGTCTCTGACCAGATCCACCTTGCTCTGCCTGTCAGCCATTGGGATGATCTCCTATGCCACTCCATGGTTCCTTGTGGCCCTCGTGCCCCTGGGCATAGCATTTTATTTTATCCAGAAATACTTCAGGGTTGCTTCCAAGTACGTATTAAAGAACCTTCCTGAATGTTTCCTCCATGAGATATTGTACATATGAACTGTGGCGGGACAGTGAGGTTGTAGGAGCCAAAAAAGGGGGAAATGTCCATGGCATCCTGCTTTTGATGCTGAGGCACGAGTTTGAGACATGCACTGGAGAATATTTTCAACAGACCTGGCTATAAATGGGGTATTTGAGGAAGTAACACCAATTGAATCAATTTTTTTGTCTCTAGAGTCAGATGAGCATGAAGTTTATTAATCAACTGAGCTTGCATCTGGTCCAAACTCCTCTTTGACATTTGAGGGTTAGTAGAGAATGGAAAATAACTCCCTGGATTAACATCAACAATAGCTTTTCCTTCATATTGGGGAAAAAAGCTCCACAGAAAGTCATTTCCACTGTACAGTGTTTCATATTCAGGGTGGTTTGGCTGGGTGTAAAGAGTACAGTTTTTCAGCAAAAAGCAAGTCATGCTTCTAGTGCTAAATTCATTCTATAATTTCATAAAACATCTTCAGCAAGCCATTTAAAGTTTTTTCTTACATTCAATCCATTAATCTTTTGTTATCAGCCAGAATCTTCCAAGAAGATTTATTTATAAGAAAACTCTGTAATCACAATTCATAAACCAGAAATGTTTAATTGTGAAATAATTTGCTTAACTTCACTGAGATTTTTCAGAAACCTTGTTCTTGCCCCACCAAGCCTCCAAACTGAAGCTGTACATGGCAGCACACCAGATCTCAAGGTGGCTGATGAATCAGTAGACATGGTTTTCACTCTCAAATTAATCTGTTAAATTAAACTCTTTTAAATCACTTGAGAGGCATTCAGACTTGACTTGTGTTCTTTTGATGCACAATAGAAATTAAAACATCCAATTTATTTCTATAAAAATTAGTCTTGGGGAATGTAGGATGAAGGAATAGCTTCAGCAAGTATTTGTAACTCACTTGCATGCAGTCCTCTGCAGGCATATAAGCCTCACTAATTTTTAGAAATGCAAATATTTACAGTATTTCTTGCAGCACTTTGACTCTTTGTTGTATTTTCCATTACATCTTTCGAAAACTTCTGTGTATTTTCCATCATACATTTGAGAGATATTTATCATCAAAACATCAGCAGCAAATTCAGTTCTGTGTGCTGCAACATCCAGCATCATTGAGCAGTTATTTCCCCTGGCCTATTTAATACAGTGTGCAAAATTAGTAGGATTTTGATAATAAGTTTTAATCTCTCATGATCTGGACTCTCTTCTGTTTGTACAACTGGCTGCTATGCCAATGGCAGAGTGTTACAGAAAGATGTATTTTTCTTCTGTGGCTTGGAAAACGTTCCTGCTTCAAAAGACTGGAACTTTTTGGACTTAAATATTGTTGCTCCATGCAGGTCTTGGAAGTGCCATTGCTGAGTAATTAGGGAAATTTATCATTCATATTATTTCTCTGTCAGTGCTGTCTCTGCTACAACCAATGTTAACAGCACAAAGAGAAGATCTGCTATTGTCTGTTTTATTTTATTTTCAGTTGTGGTACTTCCAGATATGGAGAATGAGGCCAGGTTTATCTGGAAATACAGCTCCTTTTTTAGGCCAGATGTTATCATAAAATATATAAACTTCCTGATACACAGACCCTAGCTATTATATACCTGACCTAAGAGCCACAAATAGCACTCTGTAAAGTTTAAAATCAATGGTTCTGAATTTAAGTTAATTTTATTAATATATCAGAATCTGTGAGAATAAAAGGTAATTAGGATCTGTCTTAAATGGACAGCAGGTTTTTATCCAGGAGACACATGATAATGTCATTAACCCTGGGGAGACAATAGAAGCTTAAAGTGACCAAAAGTAGATGGAGAGGGCAGCTGAGAGATGATTCAAAGGCTCCTGTGGTGAAAAAGGAATGTGATATTCTCCTGCCAGTGTCTTTCTGTACTATAGAAATACTATTTTGTGTGATCCTGAAAAGAGTATGTGCAATACACAGAATGTCTATTGTTGTCTGCTGTGCAGCAAAATTTCTACAGACAATGTTTACATTGTAATGGTTGTCTGCTGTTTTTTATGCTCCCAGGGACCTCCAGGAACTTGATGACAGCACCCAGCTCCCTTTGCTCTGTCACTTCTCTGAGACAGCTGAAGGCCTTACCACCATCAGAGCATTCGGGTAAAATTTGTAAAACAAATTATTAGAGGGAGGCTTGGGGGTCAGGCTGGCCTGTGCAGCTTCCTTGGAGCATGTCTGACGGCAAACTGTTGAATTTGATGAACTTCATTAAGCTATCTCAAAAAAAGAGAATAGATTTTTTTCCTGTTGCTTTGCCATGCCTCCTAAACATTTTGCATATTTTCAGTAACACACACATATTGGTGTTCCACTGAATTAAAGATGATTATGTTTTTAAGATATGATATTTAAACTTTTAATGAGTCTATTTTAACCATGCCATTAACCTGGACAGCAGGGAGCTCTGTTTTCCAAGCAGGCAGAGACACTGCCCCTTCAAACCTGCTGCTATGTCCAAGTGCCCCTGAATCAGCTCTGTGTTTAACCCACTTCCCAAGCAGGGAGACATCATTATGGCACTCTCCAGCTGAAAGGCAGTGTGCAACGTGAGGCACTTTCCAAGAAAATTGCAGCAGAACAGAACTTGATCTTAATATTGTAAAACCTCCCTTTGTTAATCAAAACTGAAAAATACATCCCCTAAGATCCAGAGAGTTTTGCCAGCTTTCCATGCATATATTTTCTCTCTACTACATGAAATATTGGCCAAACTGTCCTCCTGTGTTCACTCCATTATGGTTATCATGACTCTGTCAAAGTGCCAGCTTGAGTTTTTCCCCCAGTGACTGCACCTTGCACCCATTCTGCACTATGCAGAATTCCAAACCAGAGCAGATCCCACTGCAATGCCATTTCCACACCTGTTTGATCAGCTTAAGGCTGTTTCCTCAAGTCAGGCTACACTTTAGGACCTCAACCAGTAAAGCCTGTGGAACGACAAGCAAAAACATTGTTGTGTTGAAGAGATGTGAGCCAGTGGTCAACAGGAAATGCTTTAACAAGCTTTATCAACAGAATGATGTTGAATGAAACAGGAAGTCATCATTAGGGCCTGATGCTGATGTACGCAGAGTACCTCCTGAGAGGTTCAGAGTGGCCTTTCTCACCTTGTCTCCTGAGGAAGACAAAGGAACTTAGCACTTTCTCAGTGCTTTTTTGCCTCACAAAAAAACTCTTTTTTGCCTCACAAAAAGGCAACGTGGGCTTGGATGGTAGAGAGCAAAAGGCAGCCTGAGGGCACCCCAACAGTTGAGTTTTTCAGGATCTCTGGTGCTAATCAAAGCTATTTCATTTTCCTGCCTGTGCTCCACTGCCCACCAAACATGAAGACTCCTGCATTTTTTGTCTGCAAACTCATATTTACTGATAGTCCTGTTAGTCATTCTCTGCAGTTTGGGTTCAGTATGTTCCAGGATAAAACTGAGCAGCTCCTCACATAACTTACCACAAAGCAGTACAGTTGGATCAGAGAGCAATCTCAGTGACCTTTGCTGTTCGTCATCTGACAGGATAAAAGTCTGAAAGTGCCCAGAAGATGAGCTGAACGTGGATGAAAACACAGACTGAGCATGTCAGATTTTCCATTAAGAGAGCAGTGGTTTTGTTGCCAGGAAGGCAGATGAGCAGAGTAGTCAGTGTATCCTTGCTCCTCCCCACATCATTACCGTTACCAGTTGTTCTGGGGAGGTTGTTTGTCATGTTTACAAGCTGTGCAGAGGGAAATAGAATGTCAGTGGGAAATAGCAGGGAATACAAAGGAAGTTTCTGGAAGAACATGTGTTACAGGTGCTTCACAGCAGGGCCCTGAGACTTTGAAATGGAAGATAAAACAGACACTGAGCGGCTGACTGAAGTTCAGCTGGTTTATTCAAGTGAGGGTATTCAGCAGACAATAGAATATGGAACAACAACATGGTTTCCATCTGACTGTACAAGGCTCCATGAATTTATACACTGGTACCAATAGAGATTTCCCTTCCCCTCCCAGTGTGTACTTTGGCTCTTCAGTGCTCTGGCATCCTTGCACTGGTTTTTAAATCTGATGGCATTGTGTGGAGGAGAGAGGAACAAGTGACAGTGGAGGTAAAACCACTCATTTTTGTAATTTAGAGGTGATCCATAGCTCTCCCTGAATGTAGTTTCTGAGTTGCAAAGTGTGACTGGCTGAGAAAACAGCTGAGCTGAGTAGCTGAAAGGTTTGATTTACAGATCACTACATCCACATTACCTGAAACTTTAGGGATGTTGAAACCTTCAACCCTGTTGAAGAGCCCTAAGGCTGGCCAGGTAACTTCTGAAATCAGGTTTAAGCTGACAGGGGAGCCCTGTACCTTTGCTAGCAGCTTATGAGGAGGAGCTGAGGGGCCACAGCAGCACTCACCTGTGGGAGGGAGGAGTGGACTGCAATGTAACCCTATAAAAAGTGGATCAGCTCTGGGAAACAAAACATTTCCCAGCACCCTGGCATTGCAATCTCTTTGAGGGGACAGCCTCTGGTCCAAACCCTTGTCCAACAGAATTGCTTGTCAAACAAATTCCTCCCTACTCCATATGTTGCTCTGGCTATGGGGAGCTGTGGCAGCAGATACGCATCCTCAGGGAAGAGCTTTTAACCCAAACTTCGGCAAAAACAGAAGGGCAAAAGGTTTGGGGCTGGGGGGAGGGGAGGCAGAGCAGAGTTAATGCTTCACCCTTTTGTGTATGAGTGTGTAATGTGTTGTAATGTAACAACTTTGGTCTCGGCAGGCACGAAGCCAGATTTAAACAACGTATGCTGGAGCTGACGGACACGAACAACATTGCCTACTTATTTCTGTCAGCTGCCAACAGATGGCTGGAGGTCAGGACGGTACGTTCAGTTTTGTCCCAGCCATGGTTTTGAAACCTTGGAAGCAAACAGAGACTTTGCCTGATGCAGAGAAGATAATAACGAGTATTAATCTCGCGAGGAGATTATACACACAGTTCCTTAAAATAGATCAGGATTGTTATGTTAAACCCAGAGGGTTTTTTCAGCTTTCTTGGCCAGGAGTAAGAAAATACAAGTCTGCCTCATCTGCTGCTGCTGTGCTGTCTAGCGTCTGAAGAGAGTGCAAGAACAAACATTTACATAACTTCAAACAAGGCTTTCTCTACTACTGTGCAGCATCCACAGACCTGCCACAGCAGGAACTGCTTTCAAGGCAGAATGTGGCTTTTCAGTGGTTTTGTGAACTGTGCCATCCTTCTGCCAGTGCTGTTTTAGGCACGCTGATCTCCCAGGTTTGAACTATCTCTCCAGCAGCAGGTTTCATCCCACGGCTGTAAGCTAAACCCTTGCAAGGCCATGTTGTTTGTGGTTTTATCGTTTGATACCACAGAAGATAGCAGAACTAGATTCCAGAAAGAAAGTGACAGCAGGGCACAATGCAGCCACTGACAGTGACACAGGCTCCTGGTTTTTGGGGGAGCTCTCTATGAGGGACTTTCCTGATCTGTGAGGCAAGAAGAGGCAAGCAAAGTAACTGTGATTCCCTTATTTATCTGAAACAGAAAGAGCAGTGAATAAACAGAGCAGTGGCCTGATTCTGCTAGACATAAATAGCAACAGGCATGATTAATCCTCACATCAAAGACTATATATTCACCTTCTTTTCCTGTTGGAGCAACAAAGTTACTCTCCATTTCTCATGATGGCAAGGCTTTCCCTTCAGCTCAAAGCTTTCAGCTTCTTACAGCATCCAAGATCAGCTGAAATTGCTTCCAAATCTAAGACAGATAAATAACAGAGCAACAGCCAATCCTGGAACACGCCTGCTAATGTCTCACAGTCTTAGACTTGCTTCCATGCAGAATGAATTTGGTCCAAGAATATGCCTCACCTCATCAGAGCATTAGAAATAATGTGGTCTTGCCAAGGAATAGTTCAGTTAGCTCTGCCTAATGGCACAGTGGTACTAAGAGCACCAAAAAGTTTGTGGGATTTAATAGCAGCTGTTAAGTCCTGTCCAAGCTGCTGATGGAGGTTCAAGACCATTGTGCTTGTAATTCTCCATAGGTGTGAGTCACAGAATCCCAGAATCACAGAGTGGTTTGAGTTGGGAGGGACCTTGAAGCCCATCCAGTTCCAACCCCTGCCAGGGGCAGGGACACCTTCCACTCTCCCAGGTTACTCAGAGCCCCATCCAGCCTGGCCTTGGACACTGCCAGGGATGGGGCAGCCACAGCATTTCTGGGAAATCTGTGCCAGGGCCTCACCATCCTCAGAGGGAACAATTCCTTCCTTGTATCCAATCTAACTCCTCCCTCTGTCAGTTTGAATCCATTCTCCCCTAAAATTTGAGTCTGTATTCTGCTCATCAACACATTTTATAGACAGATGAACTAGGCAGCCCTCATTTCAAATCTCAGAAGGAAAGATTCCTGACAGGGCATCATCAAACAGGAGGAGAAAAATGAATGGAAAATTTGATCCAAAGTAAATGTAATGTAGACAGCAGATACCAACTATATTCCATTAATGAGCACCTTGACTCCATGAGATGACATGTTGCATAACTTCAAACCTGAGATAGGCATCAAGAAAATGGGTTCCAGCTCCTGCAAAGCTTCTGCCAATAAAACATGTGCATGACCTGTATAAATTCTAGCAAAAGCCTTCATGGACTTTGTGAAGTCAATGATACTTCCTTTTTTTGAGGAGGCAAACCCATATTTCAGAAGACCTGAAGGAGAGTGAAGAGACTGGAGTTGATTTGTTTTAGTGCTGGGAATTAGGGGTGTCACTGTTATATCCTTCTCATGATTTTTTTTAAAATATGTTTATTAGATTTTTTGATCCCTGCTCTTTTTGGGGTGGCCACCATGGGATGCCCTAGCCCAAATGGATTTGCAGCAATTACTGGCCTGTTTCAGTTGTGTGCAGCAAGTTGCTTTGAGTATTTCAGGTTGGGCATCACAATGATGACCTTTTCCAGGGAAAAAACCATACCAAAATTAAGGACTAGGTGTCATTATATAAATAATTCTTGGTAAAGCAAAACTGCTCCGCAGGTAAAGAAATGTTCTGGTTGCTGCATTTTTTCCCTTTTTTGTCCCCCTGTCTCTCATTCCAGGATTACCTGGGTGCTTGTATTGTCCTGACTGCTGCTGTCACTTCCATCACTGAAGGGCCACACTCAGGCTTTGTGGGGCTGGGTCTCCTGTACGCTCTGACGGTACGTGCCAAGGCCAAGTGTAAGAACTTGCAGACCAACACATTATTTTTATAATATTTTTATGTGTACACGGTCATCTCCCAGCTTTCTTCATCTTGAAAAAAAGAATCCTGAAAATAATGGACTCGAGCCAGAGCTGAGGGAGTTCAGGGCAACTTGGACTTGCTTCAGGTTTATGAGCCAATTAAAAAAACACAACCATTCCCAGGCCCTGCGTGCTCCCAAGCGGAGCAGGAAAATTAAAAATGCGTAAGAGGACCTGCTGTGCACTCTGTTTTGTACAACACACTGCTGGTTCCACCTCTACATGGCAAAAGCTGCCAGGAAATACAGATTGTCATCATCTGGGTAATTTTTAACCAAAGATCAAATAAAATAATTGCCAAAGAAACAGAATTAATGGTTTTGCCTTTGGAGGAAAACTACTGAGATGCCCAAGATTGTCCATGCAATTGTGAATGGATTTGGGGATTGGGACCTTTGTGGGCATGGTTCATCATGCCAGGTAGCACTAGGAATTCAGAGGTGATGGAGTCAGAGATGACAAGGTTGTGGTGGTCCAGTAGCTGGTTACTTTTGCCACTGTCATTAGCAGTGAGAAGAAGGAACAGTATTCTAGTATACCTGGCTGCAAGAGAGGCTGAGTGTTTATCATGAGCACAGAATGAATGACAATCACCACAGAAAGTAGAAATATTACTGAATGAACCACAAGTGTGGGGACAAAGGCAGGATGATGACAGTGGCAGGAAAAACTTTTGAAACCATGGCTGGCATGGCAAAAATCTGGCTGCTTTGAAGCACTGCTGTGAGGGAGGGATAAAGGTTTGGGTCTAACACTGAGATCTGGCTTTGCACATAAATGCTGGTGAGCCCGTGGCTACAAAAGAAAGTCCTCAGCAGCTGCCTTAGGGTGGCCTTAGATCCCCTCTGTGCTGCTGTTGCAACAGTGTGAGAATCTGTCAACAACAGAGAATCAGTCCCAGGGCTCCAGCTTCACTCTGAAAACATTCCTGGTAATGCTGCTTCATTAGCAGGGATCTGGAAGCACCAGGATGTCTGTATCATCATTGGCTTCTTTGTTTTAGCCTGTATTTGCAAACAGTTCATTAGCATGAAATAGGCATGTGCTGAAGTCTGGCACAGAAGGTGAAGAAGAGCTGTAGCCAACAAGTGATCACCTGTCTCTCTCTCCTGCCCCACAATAACCCTGATGAACTTTTGAAGGCAGCTGGATCATTACCTGTGCCCCTGACATAATTTTTATTATAATTTCTCTTTGAAGCTCAGAGAGGGCTGATATTTGGACCTGGATGAGAGAAAACTGTTTGTACCAAGGTTGTGTTTACATCCTGAGTTTATTCTCTCCTCTTTTATAAACACTGCCAACTCCCTTGCACAACTGTGAGGAAGCCTGAGATAGTGGGAAGAGCTTTTTGGCTGCCAGGTTGTGTTATCAAATCAGCCAGATCTAGGATAGCAGCCTGCCACTGCAAGCAGCAGTTCCACAATGTTTTGCTCATCTGCAAACTTTCCCATTTCTGTAACTTCCTAACTCAAAAGCTGGACACCAAATGAGCAGGTTTCTGAACGTGAAGGAGAGAATACCCCATCAAGAACTCTATCTCAAGGATAAAGCAAGCAACCAAGTCCTCTAAATTAACAACAATTTTTTCTGAATCTCAGTTAAAATTATTTACCGTTTGCATATTGCATCAGTATTAGGTTAGTGGTAAAGAAGTGAGACTAGGTGATTTATTCTTAATAAAGTCCTTATTTGGCACCCACCAAAAAAAAAATGGCAAAGCCTTTCTCTGAATAGGTTTCTGCATAAGGTGTTTTTATTTTTAAGTTTCTAAACCTTCATTCAGGTACATAAAATATCTCGATTTTTAACGGTTCTTGGCAATCTTCCTAATAAGAAGATTTTTTTATAGAAGCACCTGAATACCGACTTAGGAAACAGATTTCCAATCTTCAGCCTTAAATAGTAAGTCCTAGAAAAGAGTTTGTCTGAGCTACTGAGTATTGTTAGAGAACTAATCATCAACTATTATCTACTAAAAGTATTACCTTTACTATTGATTTTATTATTGATCAAATCTTTTTCATCACAAATGAGAATAAAAACCAGGAAGGAAATATTGCTGAACTGATAACACATTTTTTCCCTCATATATTTCTATGCTAGAAACTTCTCATATTTTCCACAGAGATAAATGGATTATCTAAATATGCACAGGCAGAAACAGAAATGAAATTATCATAAAATCTTTTCAATATATTTGCAAACAGCGAACTTCCTTAATCTTTAGTTGCAGTCTTCAAAAGATTAGAATATATATAATAGAAAATATTTCCAAGCGCACTTTCAATTTTGATTCTTTTCTGTGTTTGTGTGCTTAAAGAAGACACATTTTAGTGCTGATTATTAGATGCTGAAAACAAGAGATTCCCTCAATCAGTCAGAGTTTAGGTACAACTTTTCCATACTTCTCCTTCAAAAAACAAGGATGAGAATACCAAGCACTAAATTACTGTCTTAGGGCTAATAGTGTTGGAGTATGACTGTCTTCTTACAGATTTGATGCTGTTGCACTGGGTCTTGAACTGTTGTAATGTTAAAAAGAGTCCCACTGTGCTGGGTCAGGCCAAGGATTTTCATAAGTGTATCCAACCTTTATTTCCAAATGGGTAGATGAACAGAAAAAAGGCTGAACCCTGTCCTTGTCTTCATTTTATGATGCAGATAACCAACTACCTGAACTGGGTAGTGAGGAATCTGGCTGATCTGGAGGTGCAGATGGGTGCAGTGAAAAAAGTACACAGCTTCCTGAACATGGAGTCTGAGAACTACGAAGGCTACCTGGGTATTGCTCTCTAATCCTTTTGGGGCTTTACATGGTCATGTTAAAGAATGGTAGACTTGGTCATGCAAAATGTACACACCTCTCTGGCCAAAATCTGTTCTCATTGAGGTGTAGTAACAGCCACTGGTGTGAGTGACAAGGATAGCTAAAAGGAGCTATGAAATATGTTGCTCATGTTAGTCAACATGAAAAAAAATCCTATCAAAGGAGACAGAGCAGGATCCTGTAGGACAATCAGAAAATGCTGCAGTTATAGATGAGATGAACAAAACATCCATGTAAGTTACTCAGAAAACAAAAATAGGGATAAAAATTAGAAATGTCACATGCTTCAAAATCTCTGATCTTTGTAGCAGGTGGGGACTACAGGGTTGGCAAGCAGATCTCAGCTACTCTTCTCTGAGCTTCACATTGGAATTCGTGCTCCACACACTTCAAATTGGCTTTGATTGCTATTTTAGAAGTGGTTGAAGTGCAAGCAAAGGCTTGTAGGTCAAGAAGCTTCCCTGCAAAGCCAAGCTCCTTAGTCCAGAGACAAAAGCTGATGTGTATTTGCAAATCAGGATGAAACACGAGCTGTGATAATGTCAACAGCTCACATTGCGTGGCAGTAACAACTTCCTTCCTCAAGCTGCCCTTCCTGTGCTGGTCACTGATCCAAGGCCACGTTAACACTGCCCTGACACCACGTTCTCTGCTCGTTTGGCTTCTCCCTGTTGCAGTGCCAAGAGATGCTTTAGTATCTGTCCTCTCTCCCCATGTGTGGAGATCTGGAAGCCAAGTGCCTGCCAGGCAGTTCCCAGCCCAGCCTCCCCTTGACAGGGAAATGGGGCTCCATTTCTCCAGTGGCTTAAAGGAAGATGCCCAGGCAGAAGAGAGAGGGAAAGGGGACTGTCATAAAGGGTGACCCTCTGGCAGCACTCATTTCAGTTTGTTTTTCTGTAACTATTTCAGATCCCTCTCAGGTCCCCAAAGACTGGCCCCAGGAGGGGGAAATCAAGATTGAAAATTTGTGTGTTCGCTATGAAAACAACCTGAAGCCTGTTCTGAAGCATGTGAAGGCCTATATCAAACCAGGGCAAAAGGTATCATATCAAGCAAGTGCCCATCATCCTCATTCTGGTGCAGATCCTTTGTTACTGTGTTTTCCTTTCTAAAGTGCCAGAAGAACAAGATTAACAACTTGCAGCGGCAGATATATACATTTACAGTCCTCTCAGAGGTCCCTGGGCACAGATCAAGAACTTACACTGACAAAAGCTTACTCTTGGCTGGGATCAGTTTTTCTTCTGAGCGTCCCATGTCTTTCCAAGTCCATTTTCCTTGCATAAAAGTGAGCCTAGATGGCAGATAAATTAGAGGAACATCAAAGTGTACTGTGTAAAAACACAAGTGTATCTCACATTTCAGCATGCAGTGTCATTGGCATCCTGGTTAAAATGCTGAAATGCTCCCGGGACAAGTCCTTGTGATGAGGGGCAGAAAAGGGGAGTGCGCTCGCTGTGCTGTTTTGTGTTTTCCCTAGTGTGCCACCTGCCCTTGGGAAGGACCTTTCTACTCATCTGTGCAGCTTTCCCAAAAGAACTGCAGGTGTAAGCAAGGAGTAAGGCGTAAGTGGTAAGTGAGTACTCTGTGAGTAAGTGACCTCCTTTTGTTGCAGGTTGGGATCTGTGGTCGCACCGGCAGTGGCAAGTCCTCCCTGTCCTTGGCGTTCTTCAGAATGGTGGACATTTTTGATGGTCAGTTTTCCCCAGAATATGTTGTCACTCCTCAACCTGCTCCCCCCTTATTTCCTCAGAGAAGTGAGGAGCCTTTTTGATAGTTTATAAACTGGTTCTCTGGCTCAGAAGATATTTGATTGGAAGTGTCATGCCTTCAAAGTACAAAGTGTCCTATTGTGAGTAGCACTTGGTTCTTCCAGGAAATGTTGTGCACAGATTATATTTCTAATTTTTTAAAAAAAATTTTTGCGTATGGTCTGACAAAACAAAATGCAATTTTTGAGATAGGACAAAAAATATGTAACTCTCTGGAGTCTAAATTTCTCCCTAAAGAATGATAGCATAAACTTATTATAGCTGTCAAAATATTAGCAGAATAGAAACTAGAACTCAACAAGTCCATTCCCTTGATTCTTTTTTTATTTTATTGTGCTTTCCCACAACTGCAGCAGATTCTGACTAAAGGGTTGAGAAAATGTTGCTGTGTTTTCACTCCTGCAGCATTTCACTGTTCCAGCTAATTGGCAGGAACTGCTTTTCAGGATTTATAATACAGATACATGTGTGCTGTTGCAGGACTATAGAAAACCACTAGTAAGTCATCTTTTTTTCCAAAGATTTCCACATTTCTAATTTAGCCCTTGTGCATGGAGTGTTTGCGTGGGAAAGCCCAGTAGGATGTGGGAGGATAAGTGAATCTGATGCAGCTAATACTTGCTTTTGTTGTGGTTCTGTGCCTGTATGCGTCTATGGTCACAGGCTTCTCATTCATGACCAGGATTCCTGGATATATAAATACTGCGAAGAAATAATAACTATGCTTATGGCCAGCTTGAAGTTTCTTTCTACTTAAGTCTTCTTTCTGTATATTTTCTTTGTCTCCTTCTTCTGTATCCCTGATTTTTCCCAATGGGAATGTCTAAGCCTTTTCTAACTAAGCTCTGTTTATCCTTTGTGCACACCCCTCTCCCAGATGGACCCATATTTGGCCTCTGTGCTGGTCCATTTCTGGGTGGGATCTTGACTCTAATAAAAGTTATATAACAAGATTTCGAGTAACTTTACTAGAGCCAGGATTTCATTCATGTTGTTCCTTAGGTCTTCATTATCTCCTTAAATTTGTATCTGTCCCATTTTATTTTCCTATTTTTGCTTCTCTGTTGTTTAGTGTTTCCCTTCTCTTGCCCTCTGTTCAAACAACCTCTCATTTCTCTTGTGTCTTGCTTGACCATCTCTCACTCCTTTCCCAGTTTCCCAACTCCTCTCAAATTTACTTTTCCCCTTAGTCCTCTCATCTCCTCTTTTCTTTTCCTAGCTCCATATCAAATATGCATTTCCCTATTCCCCAGGCATGCCATACTAATTTTTCCCTCCTTATTCCTCTCATCTCCTCTTTTCTTTTCCTAGCTCCATATCAAATATGCATTTCCCTATTCCCCAGGCATGCCATACTAATTTTTCCCTCCTTATTCCGCCTCATGTTCTGCTAACCCACTCTAATGTCCTTGTTTATGAAGAAAAGTAATTACTTAAGTTTATGCAACCACCAATGCCTCAAGCAGGAGTCCTATAACCTGATTTGGACTTTCTTGAAGTCTGAAAATAATTGGACTTTGCACCTTACAGATAAAATCTTGATTCTTCTGACCATATAATAAAAGCATAAAACTAAAATAATAGAAGTAGTCCAGCTAGGGGGGGATGAAATCTTCCACTGGAACAGGGTCAGAGAACAACCTACAAAATGCAGAATCATGAGAATTGGGAATGACAGAAGGAACACACATACACAGCTCTGAATATCCACATGCCTGCCAGTTCATGGTTAAGTTCTTACTGTTGGGAGAGACAGCTGATGAAATTAGGGTTAGGTACATCCCAGGGAGGAGTGCAGCTGCCTGGTGAAGCAATCCACATGAAAACTGCAGAAGTGCCTGATGGAAATACCCTTTACCATATCCTCATTCAGTTTGTCCTAGCCCACCCCTTCCCCATAAACTGAAAGATGTTTCTATGTTCAGAGGAAGTCAGTGGGGTCAGTCACTCCTGGATTTTACTTGAGAATTAAATGAAAAAAATTCCTTCTGCCCTTCTCACCATCTTCTACTTACAGAACAGCCAACCAGTTTCTCTTGTACATTTTTCCCATCTCCCTTGCCTGGATATCAGCAGTTGCCACACCCAGCACATCATAAATCAGATTTTCAGAGGATATCCATGTGTTCATTGACCTGAAGTAGTGACTAGAAATGGAAAAAAATCCTCTTTTTTACCAATTATCCCAGCTGCTGCAGCAACTTCTTGTTGGTGAAGATTAATGTGACTGCTCCCAGTAATCTCACAATAGCAGCACAGTAAGTGGTTAATTCACACCACACACTCAAATGAAATTGAGCTGTAGGTGAATGGAATTAAAATTCCCTGGAACAGAACATCCTTTCTGTTCTCCTGATCTGCCCCTCATTACAAAGTTAATGCTACCTGGCTCCTCCTGGAGTCAGAAGGATAGTTTTGGCTCCTGGTGAATGGGTTGCATATACATATATATGTTATGCAAAAGAAATTGTGCACATCTCAAAATATCTTCTGCAACTGTTGAATTCAAGGGGAACAAAGAAGGGCACAGCAACGTAAGTTGCTCTTGTTCTTTCTCTGTTTGGCTGTAAAACTCAAGTTGACCCACAATAAATTATCCTTCAATCATTAATCACATAGCAAGGAACCCATGTATTTCCCTTAAGGGAGGGTGGGGGGAAGAAAAAGGAGAAGAGGAAGGTGGCAGTGTCACTGCTAAGCTGGGACATCCTTGGCTTGTGTTATTAGATACATTCACCTTCCCCCTGTGTCTGACAGTGCTGAGAGCTCACAGAAACAGTGTCCCATCATCTGGACACCAGCCTAGAGGGGCTGTCCCACCTTTCTGCCAGCTATCTGTGGATCATGTGCTTTGTGCAATTCCCTCACATGTTCTGCGTGTTGTTTGACACAGGGAGGATAGTGATTGACGGGATAGACATCAGCAAACTGCCTTTGCACACGCTCCGCTCCCGGCTCTCCATCATTCTCCAGGACCCGATCCTGTTCAGTGGCTCCATCCGGTAGGTGTATGCCATCAGGGGGTGGCAGGCAGCATTGCACAGCCTGCCTGCCATGGGAGCTGTGCGACAGGAGAGGATGGAAAAGGCAAGGAACCTTCCTAGCTCAGTCCAATCCATCTGCACAGCCTGCCCAAGGGACATCCAGTGACACACACAATGCCAAAGTGTTCATTTGCAGAAGGCCTGAAGGTAATTGCAGTAGCAAGATTCCTATTACTGTTTTCTTTGCAGCTTTAATTTGGATCCTGAATGCAAGTGCACCGATGATAGACTCTGGGAAGCTCTAGAGATTGCTCAGTTGAAGAACATGGTCAAGTCATTGCCAGGAGGCCTTGGTATGTCTGAACCAATCTCTGGCACCATGGGCCAATAATGGGATCATGCAGGCACACAAATAAACAGATCCATCCCATCTGACACTCTGGATCATCATGTAGGAGCTGACAGGCAAATAGTGAAGATTCTCTCTTCATGCTAGAGGGAATATTCTTATTGAAAAGCTGAAGAATAGTCTGCTTTCCCATGCACTGTGGAAAAATCCTGCAACACCTCAGCATCATGGTGTGATTCTTGGGGCTATCCTGTGCATGGCCAGGAGTTGGATTTTGATGATCCTTGTGGGGTCCTTCCAACTCAGAATATTCTGTGATTCTATGTTCATAGTGGGATAATTAGTAAGGAGAAAAAAAAACCCAATTTTACCTCCTTTAGCAGAACCTGGCTCTGCCAGCAGAGCTGTAAACATTGACAGAGCATTTTTCTTACCATTGCAGATCCGTTTCATGAAGAAAACTCATACATTTATTTCCATATCAAGCATATTTCATATTACTAAGATATTACCTACCTGCAGCCTACCAGATTTCCTAACAATTTGTGCCAACTGTTTGTTTAGTGATATATTTCTCCTTTCCCAAGAGGCTGTGCTCATTTTTCTTGGTATCCCTCCATCCCACTGGTCAGTCAAGATTATGGTTATTGTCTTTTATGGGAATTTTGCTTGGCCCTGGAATAGTGCACAGGCAGAACTCCTCAGGGGCAGCATTTCAGGGGTGCAAGATTCACAGGAACTTGTTTTGTTACAGATGCCATGGTCACAGAAGGAGGGGAGAACTTCAGTGTGGGGCAAAGGCAGCTCTTCTGTCTGGCCCGAGCCTTTGTCCGCAAGAGCAGCATCCTCATCATGGATGAAGCCACAGCATCTATTGACATGGCCACAGTGAGTACAGCAATTAGCTAATTATGGACCTACCAGGAGAAAGCCATCTTCCCTAAGTGTCAGCCATGAAGCCATGAGATCTCTGTAGCAGAAAAAGCTGGCCGTGGTTTTGTTTCTCTCAGGATAAAATGAAATGCTTTCGAGAACCCCTGTTTTCACAGGTGTGATGTTTCACTGCTGGGAAAGAGATAGTGTGGAATATGCTTGAAAACAAGTGAATTAGAAGTAACAAGATGAAGTAACTGAAGTGAGCCTTTTCCTCCTACAGGAAAACATCTTGCAGAAGGTTGTGATGACTGCCTTCGCTGACCGCACTGTTGTAACAATAGCAGTAAGTATTAAGCCAGAAAAAGCTCTTTTTCCCTCATTCCTCAGGCAGTTAATCTTGCCCTCCACCAGTTAAACACCACTGTATAAAACTAAAAAAATCACAGAACAGAACTAAACCATGAGTCCAGAATATTCCCATGAAAGCAGAACAAGTCAGACACCTACTATCAACCTGAAATTTTGCAGTAAATGCTGTCTTGCTATTAAACTAAAACACTTGGATCTGAACAAAGACTTTACAGGGAACTTCAATATCTGCATTGTCTCCAACAAAATTTGAAGTCATTCTCACTAAAAAATTGAAACCAAATGCATGGCTTGAACCATTACTGAAAGTTGGATCAAAATCTAGGTTTGAATTTTACCTCTGAAGCCTATGTATGTATAGTGCCTACAATCACGGCACAAATTTATGAGTTGAGATTTCAAAATATTCTTGGTGTGGTTTCTCAAGTTGGGCTATCTTTTCTGTCTTTTGGAATAAAAAGCTGGGTTGACAATAAAGGTTTTAAAAACTGTAACAATGGGAATTACCTCCCAAAATAATACCTTTTCAGCTAGGGGTTTATGATGTTCTTTCCTATTTTCCTGCCACTTCTAGTGCCCAAAAGTTCCATATATCCATGCATGTCTATACATACACATGCACAGACATGTGCTGGATACCATTAGGAATATTTCCACCTTCTGACAGTGGCATTACTCAACAAACAGAGGTTTTCTCCACGAGATAAATACGTGTTTCAACAGCTGTTTCATTTGCCTTGTCTGGAATCCAGTCCTGTGGTTAGAGATTACAGTCAGGCTTCCTGGACTCTGGTTTCAAGCCTGTCAGTGAGTAGTTTGTGTCAGGCAAGCCACTTAACCCAGCTCATTTACAATGTGCTCCAAGGTTCTTGGCTGTGTAAATGATGAAGATACTGGTGGTGAGGTTGTTGTCGTTCAGTTGCATGCTGTATTGTCCTTCTGGCTGGAATCTCACTTTTCTTTGGCTTTGCCTTTCCAAAGTCAGTGTCCCAAGTGAAATAGCACACATTAATATGTAGCTTTCCTCACGGAGCTGGCTTCATTCCTTCTCCTCATTCACAGCTGATCCTTCCTTCACCCACCTGTTTTTCTGTTCTTTTTTCCAGCATCGCGTATCTCACATTTTGGATGCCAATCTTGTCCTAGTCCTTTCTGAGGGCTTTCTAGTTGAATGTGACACTGCCTCAAACTTGCTCCTCAAAGAGAACGGCCTGTTCACCACTTTGGTGAAGACTCACAAGTAGACTCTCTCAGTCCACCCTGTTCACAGGACTTCTGGCTCTTTGGTAGTTATTTTTACCTCTTCAGTTTCATTTCACTCTGCTTCCTTTCTACTGCACAGCTTCTGAGAGGACAGTGCAAGAAGGTGTTTCTTGTGTGGTTCCTGGGTTTGTTTAATTTCATGATTATTTATGCTGACCATACCTAAATCTTAGACATGCAGCTGACATTGAAACTACCATGTCAAGGAAATCCAGCCCATGAAGTGATCTCTGACTTTCAGCCTGTGTAGTGAAATATCACACTTTTAAGAGTTCATCCCATCTATACCTGACCGGCTGTATTCATATGGCCTTGAAATTAAACTCAAACTGGTTTCAAACCTGTAGCCTATGGGATTAAGCTGTTGCCTGGAGCATGCTCAAATTAAATCTCAGAGGGATTTACAGAAGGAACAGCCCAGGAGTGCCCTGAGATAGATGGAGAGCAGACTGCTGGGGTGCAGAGAACAAGGAGCAGAGCAAGATTCTATAACACCTGACAGTGCATTTATTTTTAGTATTTTTAGGCTTGGTGGCAGAGCCTGTAAAGTAATTGCAGATCTCTTCAGGTTAAAGTACAGGAATCTATTCCAAATATTGCTGTAAACAGAGACAGCCTTTCCCTGACGGGGTTTGCCTTGCATGAAGCCCATTAGTGAGAATTATCCAAATGAAAACCTCTGTTTGCTTTCCTTCATGCCAGCACCGGGTTCACACCATCCTCACTGCAGACCTGGTCATTGTCATGAAGCGAGGGAACATCCTAGAATACGATACTCCTGAGAACCTGCTTTCCCAGGAAGATGGCATCTTCGCTTCCTTTGTCCGGGCTGACATGTGAAGAGCCACACGAAGCATTTTAACAGCTTATTTTTAAACAGATGAAATGCAAATATTTTCTACTCAGTGTAACATCACTTTTACCTTTTTTTTGTTTGTTTTGCTTTTTTAGAGCTTTTCTCTTCACACTTCTATCTTCCAAAAGAATAAAGCCTATTGCTATACACGTATGCCTTGAAGCAATAAAAATGTCACTTTATTCAAAGCTACTAAACTTCACACACACACACATGCCCACACAGAGGGAGAAGTTTTTACTTCTTGGGAATTTGGCATTTTCCTTAGACTTTTTATTGACTTCATTTTCCTTTAAAGAGAGCAAAAGAATGCACTGATCTTATAAACTGCATATGTTAATGCTGGATCCAGCAATAAAATCGTGCAGTTTGTCAAGGAAGCAAGAGGTTCCCCAGATGCATTCTGTCCCCAGAGGGAAAAATTAGGAAAAACATCCAAGCCCATAATGCTTGGGGCAATCTGCTGCATTCCAAAGGCATAAACTTTGCTCTCCAAGTTGTAGTGGAGGGACAGTGAATGAGGGAAAGGAATTTCATCAGGAATAAGGACATTCTTCCTGTCCTTCACTTTCGTAAGCACACTTCAGTTGTGACAAAACTATTTTCAGCACAACAATGGTTTATTCCTATAGTCAGTTCCTAAATCCATATTCATTCTTCCAATTTTCATCAAAGATTCAAATCATACTATGATTATGCATGCTTTGATAGGCTTATAGAGGAATTTTGTACAGTACCTCCAGACTTTGTATTGAAGTTGATCTGAATTTATAAACTTGATATTAGCCAATCCTTTAATCATGTCCACTAAAATATTCTGCTTAAAATGGCATGTGATTAGCCAACCACTAATTTTTTTATATGTCTTTAGTCCTTCAAGTTCTATTTGGGGACAATCTTTATTTTCCTTTACACATTTGTGGCCTACCTCAAAATCAGATCTAGTGCAAGGAGGTGTGATTTTCAAATTATTGCTAGATCCTCAAGAATGCAGGTGAAGTTGGACACATATTTATATCAGGCAGCTTTGCAAAGGCTGCCTGCACCTGACTTTCACATGTGGTTAGATCCTGACCCATGGGCAGTAAACAGCCAAATGGAGTTTCACAGGCATATTTTCAAAGGTACATCTTGAGAGATCAGCTTCGCTGGTAATACTCAAGGTCATTCTTACTCACCTACTGCTAAAAAATTTAGGAAGACTTAAGCACACTTAAGCGTATTTTTAGTGTCATTAAAATAACATAATGCACAGTATTTGCCCCCTCCCCTCATGCCCAAAAATGCAATTAATTTTGGAGAAGTTGTAGGGCTTGAAATTGGGATTACATTTAGTCTGGCAGTGTAAAAATGATACAGTGGTTTATCTTTTTAAATTGGTTTTTGGAGGTTTTTATTTTCTCTGAATTATTGGAAATAAAAGCTGTGTGACACAACTAAACAAAAGAGCTCAGTCTTGAACATTTTATGAGGGGAAGTACTTCTGTGATTTCCCTGTCTACTGCTGTGAAAAAATTGTTGCTCTTTTCTGGATCAATTCCCTATGCTGACCTTTGTCATACAAATAAAATACATTCTTAAAAAGCAGACGCCTGCAGCAGAAGCACATATTGTTATCCAAATTTCACGGCCAAAAGGCCAAAATTATTCTTGATTTAATTTAATTGTCTTCAGGGAAAAGCTAATTGGATTCCCTGCTGTCAAACTTGGTACAAAGATGAAGTACAAAAAGCTTTGTTGAGCTGTGTGTCTCTGGTGGCGATGCAATCCTGATTTATTTTAAGTGGTGCCAACCACTTCAGTGAGATCCCTGTTCCCACCACATTAAAGGGTTGCCACGGGCCTGGGATTGTGTCTTGTAGTACTTAAGAGGGCCAATAATTAGCACCTCTTTTCTCTTAGGTTTTTCCCAGAGCCATTACAGGTGTGAGAAGCATCTTTGCTCACCCACGCCTGTAGAAGTGAACTCTGCTGTTTGAACACATGGAACAGAAAATCTCTGATGTGGTGAGGAGAACCTCATCATGCTCCAGTTGTTTGGAGGGAGGAGTGCAGGAATATTGGCCCCAGTGTTACATTCACCACGAATGAAGTGTTGGGTGACTACTGCAGCGTGTCCCACTGCTGCCCAGCAGGTTTAAAAGCACAATCTCATTTCTAAAGCAATTAATCCTATTCAACACAGACAAATCTTACAAGAGAACATAAACCACCTGCTGCAGACACAGGAGATCTCCTCCTGCTATAGCTGCTGTCCATATGATGGTACAGACTCACCAAGGGCTTAGGCTGAACAGTTTTTGTGTTTCCCACTAAAGGAGGAGGGTGTTTCCAATAGCTGCACAGCTGTTTTGTTACTGAAAAGGGTGCAGAAGGGATGAAATCTTTGAAACAAATTTGTTTTGGTTTCATGTAAAGGTCTAAAATGTGTCCCACTTGGGAGCAGTTTCCTAAGGCTGTGGCATGTGCACAGTAAGGGAAACATTAGCCTGGAGATTTTGCATCTTTGACTCTTTTCACACTGCCTCTTCTGCTGGTAGGCCCTTCTTCTCTTCCACAGACTCCTTGCTCTTTTTCTTCACCATCTTCTCACATCATAGCCCTCTGAGGCTCCTGCTTTATCTCAGGATGCTCCTCATTCTGCCTGTTCCCTCCCACTCCTTCCCAGTTGAGCTCCATGCCCCCTGCCCCATTTCTTCTCTCACACAGCTCTGCACTCACTCTCCTTTCCCCTTTCCTGTCTTTCTGTCATAACACCCCTGCTCTTCAGGGGGACACTTACTCTAGTGGCATCATGGTTTGGGGTTGGTTTGTTTTTCTAAGCATTAAACTAAGCAAGCTTTCATTATTGTGATATTATGCTTCAGAACTATGAAGTTCTTCCTTTTGCAAAGGAGCTTTGAATGTGAACACTGGCTATGTGTAAAATTAACTATGGACAGAGGAAAGTCATCTCTTTGGTAGATCCTAAATAATATTTCTTATTACCGCAGGCTTGGTTCCTATGGTATATCACCGTGTCCCACAGCCATAGGGAGGAGGAGGAGGAGGAGAAGATCGAACAGGCAGGAATTGTGCAGCAAGATTGATTTATTTAATTATTTTACAAACTCTTTTATAGACTTTTTTCTTCATAGTTTAATTGGACAAAGGATCAGCCACCCCTTGGGGTGATTGGCTAAAATCCTAAAACATCCTTTGTCAAAATATTTTTCTACTATACCATAAACAAGACTTTTCAAGGTTGCAGGTAGCTTGGTTGTTTACATAACTCTGCTACCTCTTCTGTGAGAGAGAAAAGTCTCTCACGGACTTAGAAAATAGCAAGAAAATCCTTGCTAGCAGCATTTTTGTATGTACAATTTCTCATCCCATCTGCATTCATTTTTCTGGTAACTGTTTCTGGAAGAGAAACAGCAAAGTAGAAGGAGTAGATCCCTTGTTGCCAATCATAGAATCACAGAATGGTTTGGGTTTGGAGGGACCTTAAAGCTCCTCTTGTTCCACTCCCTGCCTTGGGCAGGGACACCTTCCACTATCCCAGCTTGCTCAGAGCCCCATCCAGCCTGGCCTTGGACACTGCCAGGGATGGGGCATCCACAGCTTCTCTGGGCAACCTGTGCCAGGGCCTCCCCACCCTCATGGGGAACAATTTCTTCCTCATATGCAATCTAAACCTGCCCTCTGTCAGTGTGAAGCCATTGCCCCTCCTCCTAGCACTGCACTCCCTCACAGAGTCCCTTCCCATCTTTCCTGCAGGTCCCCTTAAAGTACAGAAACTGGCTGTGCAACTGCTTGTGGAGCCACAGCAGTGTTTCTTAACCTTTAGCTTACAACCCGTGGGTAACTTTCCTACTCCTTGAGCCGGGTCTAACGGCTGGCACAGATCAAAGTCTACCTTCCTGTTCTGTCGCTGTTCATCACACTCATCACAGCGCGTAACAGCTCATCCCTGCTTCTTCTAAACTAGAAATATCCCATACAACCTTTACTGAGCCCAAACTTAATCATGCTGGGAAACACTGGCACTTCCCCTGAGCAGTTTGGGATAGCTCTGTTAAGCCAGGGGCATAAGCAAGGCAAAGTCTGCAGGGAGAGATCTCTGCTTTGTTAGGCCAAGTGATCCACACAAGAAGTATCTCAAGTGTTTGTAAGTTCCAGTCTCACTGCAGACCTGAAAAAGCTCTTTATTTGCAAGAGTGTGCCTGCTTTTCCCAACTGTATCATTCAACTGAAAGAATATATTCTCCAAAGCTTCCCAAGCACTTGGTCAAGCCCCTTTTAGGTTTGTGTAAACTAGCAGAACACCTCTGCTATAAATTTGTACACCTCCATGCAACTCAGTTAGTACCAACAGGAATACGGCCCAAAGAAGTTTGCATCTCATTATATGTAAAACCTCTGCAAAAAGCAATCATATTGAATTGTGTTTTCTTAAAATATAAATACAATTTTGAATGTGGTCAAGTAGTAAAAACTCCTTGTACAATGAATTGCTTTATTTAATTGATTGTGCTCTTTTTGCTTCCCAAAGCAATGGACTGTTGTGTTTTATTGTATAAAGATGTTGATTCATTCACAGACAGTTCTGCTAATGCATCATGATAAGCTGAAGGAAACCTCACGTGAGCATTTTACACAAGATTTGTAGGTATTTTATCAAATAAATAAGTAGACATATAATGCACTTGAGCCAACAGCTAGCTTTATAAAAAAAGCTGTGGGCAGGGGCCATCTTTTCATTACCATATTTCCATTACCCAGTGTCAGAAGCTGGAGTATGTTCCCCTTGGAAGCACTATAACCCCGTGTCCCCAGTGTGATACTGCCAGTCGAAATCAGCTCTAAAGTATCCACTGAAACCACAGCGCCACTTGTAAAAACCTCTCTGGAGCAATGATTCTCCCATGAGTTGTGATTAAAAGCAAAAATTAACTCAGTATATTTGTATCCTCAAGTAGCATCTTTTGAAAGCCTTATTTAAAATCGAAATATGTTATGTAAATTCTCTGATATGAATTCCATGGTGGCATGTGAAGAACTCCTTAGTTTCTTTGGAAATAAATCCTTTCAGAGGAAAAACTAAGAGACTACTAAGAAAAGTCTGAAAACAAAACTGTAAATCAAATTATTCATTGCCATGCAAACATCCCAATCATTTCCACATTGGTTTTTTACTGCTCTGTTTTTTCTCCACTAGAATTGACCTCTGTGCAGAACTGTGGGGAAAGACTATCAGGTATTCAAATTATCAAAAAAACTGTCCTGAAGCAGAAGTTCTCTGACTCGTACAAATTAGCAACTTGCTGATGCTGTCTTGGCAGGACAGCTTAAAGCATTGGCTTGAATGAAGCTAAGAAGCTTCCAAGTGTACTCTGTCAAGAGAAGAGAGATTTTTAGAAAATCTATTTACTACAGTTACTAATAATTATTCACTATTGACAGCATTCGTCTGCTGCTAGGTACTACCCATGCAAACAGAACAGACATTCCTGGCAGGGGCTGCTCATTTCTTTAATATAATAAACCACATTCTGAACACTATAAACAAGCAGTCATTTAAAAAATATTTTCAATTGGTTTCTGTTAGGTGTAATTGTCATTCATCACGTGCTTGTCATAGAACACGGGGATTTTCATCCCAAGAACTGCTGTATAATAATGCAGCATTCAGCTCACGACACCACACTGCACATTTCAGTGGCCACTGCATTCATTCCCATGTATGTATATTAGTCTGCTTTATACATAAATACATTACATGGTTATACAACCTTTGGATTAAAGGTATAAGTAAGTAATGAACAGTCCCAGCTAGGACTGCCCAAAAGAGTTCCACATAGCTATTCTCATGACATTTCTTAACTCTCCCTTTAATTTACTTCAGGATTTTAGGGCTATATCCATAAATATCACTTCCAACGTGCAGTAAAATATTTAACCATGTAACTAAGGAACTAATGCAGCTTCGTGTAAATGACATGGTCCAGATCTACCACCCTTCAGGATCACAGCCACAGATGCCCCAAGGCAGCATATTCTTGCTTATTTAATGGTTATATGTGTTTTTATTCTACCAGCCACATTAGGCCCTTACTCCTTCAGCAATATGACCATTAGACTTCTTTGTCAGAGTCAGGAAGGTTGGAGTCTAAGAATCTCTGAGTACTGTGGCTGAATTATTCAGGTTTGGGGCCATCTGCTTCTTCAGGTCCCAGCACAGCATCTGAGATTTGAGGGCTTGGAGTTGCCAGATATTCCGTGATAAGGTCTGAATTTGAGAATGGCATCTCCCTTCTGTCACTGGCACAATCTTAATTTAACCCTGGAAAAGCCAGTGAGCCAGAGAGGAGAAGAACATAACGGACACCACACTCTAGGAACACAGCTAGAGACTCACTGTAGCCATGTTCAGCCCACCTAGAAACTGATTTACAACCATCCTGTAACTTATGGCATGGAGAGGCAAGGAAACAACCCCAAACTGGGGTTGCTCTTCCCAGAGCCTTAGGATAAACTCCAGGAAAAGGTATGTAATGAACAAACTTCACTATGCAACTTACATTGGACCAGGGGCACTAGTCACATGTATTCTGATGATAAAAACTATTTTTGTCCTGCTGCTCTTGCATGAAACAGGAGGAGAAAAAAAGAGCTGGTTCAGGGTAACAGATGCCCTTAGTTTGCAGTTTCTGCTCTTTCATGTTTGATGGATGTCCTGCCAGCTCATGTAGGGAAGAGTTCACCCACGCTATCCGAATATGGCTTATCAGCTTTGTGTCTCTGTGGAAGCCTCTAAGTGCATGACATCTCTGGACGCCTGCAAAGTCATCCTATCTCTAAGCTAAGATTAGAATTTCAAACAAAACTTATTACGAAGCAGGATTTTCTGAAAGGGCTGGACATGGCTATAATGGGGAAATTTCAGATTCATGTCTAAGCGCATTATTTAATCCTGTTTTTTAGATAGGCATAGTTGTAAAGTGATATTTACCATAATATCACTAATGCTTGTGGGTGTAGGGGAATGAAACAGCAAGAAGGAGACACATGAAGGGCCTTAAGAAAACTGGACCTAAAACTGTCATCAATTCTGAGCATTTTTTTCCTGAAAAGGCTGTGTTCACAACACTCAGACACCATGTTCCTTACCAAACGGGTTAGGAGACGTTTTAGGAGATTTTCCCAGCTATTACTTGAATCTCAGACTCAAGTGTGCATGTGGCAACCAAACAAGTATTTAAAAGGTCAGAGGGGACGGGTTTTAGTAGCTGTCACTCCCCAGAGCATATTCATACACTGGAACTTAGGGAAATGGATGCTGTGCTCAGAATCATGTCTGGAGCTCTTGATCCTCACATCCCTGTGGTCATGGCCCAGCAGGCTTCTTCAAAACTATAATCTCCAGTAAAAGTGAGGAGGAAGGCATCTCTTCCAGTATAGAACAGGCAGAGAGGAAAAGATGGGATTTTATGAACACTTTTCCTGCACTGTATGATGGTGGGTGAAAGGATCAGTAACTTCTGTTCAGTCACACTGGGGCTGTGCCAGGACTATTTGTGTGTGTTTGATGGATCTCTTCCTATCTCAGCTACAAAAATTCCAGCCTCTGCAGGGTGCCCAGTGAAGGGGGAGGAAACCTCCAGCAGGTTAGTGGGGAACATGTGGGGCTGAGAGCTCACAGGGGACTCCTGACAGTGCCAGTGCTGGCAGCAGTTTCTGTTCCACTTCAGTAGATTGAGGAATGTTACTCCTTGCTCCCACCTGCCCTCAAAGATGGGTTTAACCCATTTTTTCAAACTACCTGCTAATCCACACTCTAACTTAGTGTCACACAGTTGCACTCACTACCAGCAGAGATGGGGTGGGGAGCACAGCAGCAGCTGAGGGGCTGAGCGAGAAGGGGATGGGGTCAAAACCAGCCACACATGGGTTATGCTCTGAGGTGGCAAGTAAATAAAGCAACATTTATTTCTGTGCTCCTGCTTATAAAGCTGTGGCTTTCAAGAGCTTCAGAGGAAACTGTGTGACCGGGCAAGTGGCATGAGCCAATCTGTGTCAGAAGCAAAGTCATACAATTCAAGGATCTCATGGAGAAGTGAGGGGTGGGGAGTGCTCCATGCAGTTCCCAGACAGTTATTTTGAGTTGCATCTAGCAGCCGTACTGGGGAACAACAATCTTGTTTCTATCCCTAGAACAGAACAAATACTTCACAGGAGCTAAAAGGGAGAAGGGCAGAGGAAAAGAATAAGGAAAAGGGAAAAAGGAAAACGGAACTTTTTTTTCATGTGTATTAAACCAGTTATTTCCAATAGTTACATCCAAGTGAGATGCACTTTTGGAGACTGCATGAAACAAATGAGTCAGCCCCTCTAGAGCTGTCTCTGCCACCCCATTTGTAGCAGGATCGTTACCCAAGTTCTCCAAGCCCGGCCCACAAAGTGCCACACACCAACAATGCTAACCCTGCAGATACCCACCCAAGTGACTTTATGTGTTTGTACTCAGAGTCTGGTTAGAATCTAAACATATTTGGCTTAGACCCTGATTTTTCAGCTTCCCATCTGCCTAAAGTTAATTTCACACACAAATACTTAGCTAATTGCCTAATATGACTGGAGCTTTGCATCTGTCTCTCCTCTGGCTACCGGGTATGTGGTATTAGCAAAGGCCAGTGCTGGAGAAGTTTCCAGGAACCACTCATCTATTTAAAGTTGAGCACGTGCATGTGTTCAGCAGGGTGGATATCTTCAAGCTGAGGATTACACTGCCTGTCAAAGGTGCCTTCTCAGTTTTTCCAAGCCTGAACATGCTTAAAACCTTCCTGATTGCAACAGGCCTGTCAAGCAGTTCCCTAGTTTACAGAGAGGAGTGAGGTATTTTGTTCTGTATAAATTTTATAACCTACAGGTGATTCACTTGAGTGGTACACAGAAAAGTTTGGAACCTCCCTACCATACACACACACACTCACACTCCTTGGATTTGCGGTTAATCTGACACAATCTCTGCACTTGGCTTCATTAAAATCTAAATTTAGATATTTTCATAAAGTTGATGTACTGTTTATTCTTCCTATTACAAACCCTAAGACCTCAGGACAAAAAAAAAAAAAAAAAAAACCAAAAAAAACCCAACAAAAAACCTGCAATTTCCAAGAATGCAAGTTTCCATTAAACACAAGGGCCAAAACTGTAAACCTCAACCAGTGGGAAAGAGAAAGAACTTCAGTGATTTCACTGGGGAGGTGGGGGAGAGGTTGTCATTGTGCATAATTCCTCCTATACCCATCCCAAATACAAGCCTCCATCTGCCGGTGCCCATTCCCCAGCTGAACATTACAATGGGCCTGATGCGACCCGTGAAAAGAAATGTCTTTCCTCCTTTTCTTGCAGAGACAGGTAATTAAGTTTGTCCAAAGCTGCAAAGGCCATGAGATTCTGGCTTTGGTCCCCCAAACACTTACGCACAAGCCTCGTTTTCTCTGTCTCAGCCAGATTAGAGGGAAGATAAAGCCAGCGCAACTCCTGGCTTGCCAAGGGAAGCAGGCAGGCGCGCAGCTTTGTATACCCAGCGAAATGGCACAGACCACCAGTGTTAGCACCTTGCCCCGCTGCTAAATGGGCCGGAACCTGCCTAAAAGCGCCGAACCCATCGGCCACAGGCACCGCGCAGCGAAGGGAGCTGTGAGCCCGTGCTCCGCATCCCGACCGCGGTTCCCCGCCCCGGCTCCGCATCCCGAGCGAGCCCCGCACCCCGAGCGAGCCCCGCATCCCCAGTCCGACTCCCGCCCGGCCCCTCCGCGCATCCCCCCCGAGCCCCGCCCCGCTCCGCCCGGACCCCCCCGCTCCGCCCGGCCCGCTCCGCCCGGGCCGGCCGCGTCCCGCCCCGTTCTGCGGTGAGTGGCGGCGGGGCCGGGGGCCGGGGGGGTCCCTGCGAGGCGCCGGGGGTCAGGCAGCCCTGCCCTCCCCCGGTGGGACGGGCCAGCCGCCGGGGAGCCGGGCTTTCCGTGGGTTTGTTCTGTCACCCGTTTGGGGACAAAGTTTGGAAATAAAGGGAGGGTTTCCCCGCCTGATCCCGGAAGGGAAGGAGAGCTGCGAGGGAAAATGCGACCGCTTGCTCTGTGGAGTCCCGTTCCCTGCCTGCCGCACCTCCAGCTCAGCCCCTTCTTGTGATGCTGTCAGGGGACGGGGCAGGGGCTCCCGGCGGGCTGCTGGATGCGCTGCGGGGCTGCAGCCGTAAGGAAGGAGTCTCCACACTCTCTCCGCAGACTAACTTCGGCTCAAACCACAGACATCTGATTCTTCAGGTCCTGAAGGATGCGAATAACTTAGTGCTTCGTGTTCCGGTACCCATCTGAGCATTGCTGTCTCCCGGAGAAACAGCCTGAGGAACCGACCTGGTGTCTGTCACGGTACTTTACACCGACTTTGTGAGACTGCTTTGCAGCCTCCCTTCCTGCAAGGAGTCTCCTAATAGCATCTTTCATTTCTGCTACGAGCTGATACTGACTGCTCAAATAAAAACGATGGTCTGAGAGAGGGAGGGCACTGTAGAACCAGCATTTAATGTAGGGGGGTTTGGCAGGGGGTACCTAATCGGGACTTCTTGCACAGGTGACAACTCTGACCAGGCTCTCTCTATTTTGCAGGGTAAAGCGAGCCCTGCGGCGACTTGCTAGAGGGACCGTCCTCCATTTCGCATTGCTGAGTGGACTATGGTGGCAGGAAGATGTTGGCTCGCAAGAGTATCATCCCTGAAGAGTATGTGCTGGCACGGATCGCTGCCGAGAACCTGCGCAAGCCGCGCATCCGCGACCGGCCACGCAAAGCCCGCTTCATCGCCAAGAATGGCGCATGCAACTTGGCCCACAAGAACATCCGTGAGCAGGGGCGATTCCTGCAGGACATCTTCACCACCCTGGTGGACCTGAAGTGGCGTCACACGCTGGTCATCTTTACCATGTCCTTCCTGTGCAGCTGGCTGCTCTTTGCCATGATGTGGTGGCTGGTGGCTTTTGCCCACGGCGACATGGACCCGAGCACAGAAAACACTTTGAACAGCACGAAGTGGACACCGTGCGTGACGTGTGTCAGGTAAAGTAGAGTTTGGTGGGATGAAGGACGGGGAGGGACAGAGCTGCCTGCTGTCCTGGCGTTGTCTGAAGTGCAGCTTTTGGTTTACATGAACCGTTATGTTTGGTTGAGACAGTTGAAAAGTGCAGTGTTTTCCTCTAGATTGCGTAAACTCAGCAAGCCTCCCGGGCTTGGAAAATACTGTACTGTAGATGTCTTTGATTCCTTACAGGATCTGAAAGAGAGGGAGACCTGCTGCTTTTCATGTGTCTCCACACTCTGTGGGTAACTCGATTGCCTGTCGAGATAAGAGCCTGCTGCAAGAGTGGGTATGTGTTATATGTATTGTAACGTTGTCTACGGCAGCGGGAGCATCCCCAGCGCCACACCAGCGAGAGGTGCTCCCTCCAGAGCAGTTCCCGCGAGGCAGGGAACCAGCCCTGGGTGTCACGCAGGGCACCAGCCACAGGTGCCAGGAAATGTGTCACTTAGGGCAAAACTAGGTGCGTTTCAAGATGAATCCCATGAGACTCTTAAATATGCGAAGCTTCAAAATACCTTGGTGAAGCCACAGGCCAGCAGATTGACAGAGGAGCACTTTCCACACTGTGCATGATGTGTCAGACAGTGAAAGCTTAAGGGATGACTGGATTAAATGTCACCTGTTGAAGTATTTTACTCTCCGTCCCCAAAGCCACAACAGTTGTCAAGGCTCTGATAAGCTGACACAAACATACATGGAAGAGAAGACTGTGAATTGCAGGTGGGGTAAGCCATAAGATCACTTCAGGATCTCATCAATTAAATCTGCCTTTGTAGCACTAGGTTTTTAGGTAGAAAAGTCCTGGTTCTCTACCACCAGACTGCCCCAGATCATCTGCCTTTACACATTGCAGTGCTGTGAGGGTCTGGGGGCTGCAGAGTGCTCTGAGACGTCAGAGAATCCACTTCTCTTCTCTTCTTTCCCACACAAAGTTTTGAGGCAACTCATCAAGTCTGAAGGGACATTGTATCTGGCCCATGAGGTAGCAGGCATTTAATTCTCCCTTTGTTTTGACACTTCTTTTGCTAAATGGAGATTTTCCGAGGTAAAATAAGAGGAGATTTTTCCAAGCTAACCTTCACTAGGTTGGGGGGAATTGGAGCAGGGGTTGCTGTTTTATTTCTTCTCCAATGCCTGGCCACAAGCAGTTTCCTCTGAAATGAGATGTCATGACCCAGCTTGCGCCCGCAGGAGCGTTACCCCTGGCATTTCTGGGATTTGTGGGATCTGTCCAACCAGAACTAGCAAACAGCTACAACCCTGCAGCTCGTCAGGGTCAGCTGAGGGGACATCCCTGCACGTGGCTGGTGGCTCCCTTGGTGTGGCTGCTGGGTCACCCCACAAGTCCTGAGCTGGGGGCCAGGGGCTTCATGCCACTGGGGCCAGGCACATCCACAGCCAGGACTCTGCCCCTATTCCCTCCCCGTAGCTACCTGTGGCTCTTCCAGGATGTCTGCTGGGAAGCACAGTGAATGAGTCAATAGAAATTCTGGTTTAGCCCATGCCAAAGAACACACACCCCTCCCTCATGGGGTGTTCAGGCAGCAGCTGCTCCAGTCCAATGTCCAAGCCATGGGAAATCTTTTCCTTTCCTAGGGAAGTCTGGCTACCACTTTGGCCAAAGTCATGAAGTAATGATGTGATTGCTGACATCTTTAAGAATGGCAAGGTTTTGGGTGTAAAATATCTTTAGTATTGCAATGCCAGAATCATGGCAAATTGTTTTTAAGCTACTCCCCTGAGATTTAGGCCCACAGATATTTCAGGAGAGCTTTCTTGGGTAGATGCTATTACATATTTATGGGAAAACCTGGCTTTGGAAATTTTAACCAGTGCCTAGAGCTTGCACAGCACTTTCATTTTACAAAGTGCTGCAGAAATTTCTAAGCCTCACAGCTCTTTGCCACAGAAAGCAAACATTATCCAAAAAGGAAAGCTGTTACACAGCTCTGGGGGGAAGGACCTGGGAACAGTGTGATTTGCACTTACTCTCTCCCATTTCACATGGTCAAAATGCTTTACAAACTTGCTCTTTCACTTACTTCCACTGTTAAAAACGTGGATTTCTTTCTTTTTTTCTTTTTTTTTTTTTTTTGAAAGAAATAATATTGCTAAGGGAAGTCAGGTTATTTACTGGATGGATTTTTAAGCTGAATTAAGCTGAATGAAGTTTAATCCAGAAGCTTCATTCTGCATGTAAATGAATATTCATGAACACAAGAAATCATTCCATGGATTCTATTAATTAACTCCTTCATCTCTGATTTCTTCAGAGTGAAATACAAAAATAACCCCCCTTAATACAAAGGAACTTATTAATGATTAAGAAAAATAGCAAAGGCAAAAGAAAAGAGTTATTTCAAAGATATCTGTGCAGAGACTGGCTGGTTTTCTGAAAGATAGACTTTCTCATTGCACAGAAAATTATCCCTAGTATTGCCTATGCTACTTGAATGTGTCCTTGATATACCAGTGAAAATATGGCTAGTAAATAAAAAAAAATTAAAAGCAGATTAATTGAAAAGCAGAGCAAACCAAATGAATGATTAAGACCTATCTTCATGGGCAGGATATAATTTCCAGGTATATCCCTGTTAAACATTGGGATGCTTCAGATTTATTGGATTGTGCTTGAAGGATGTATCTAGAAGGAATAAAGGAATAAATAAATGTAAAAGGAAGTTAAGGACCCTGATATATACAGGGGATATGACTTTGTGGCTACTATAAAGTATTTTGGGAAGTTTGTGGACAGCATTTTCTGACATCCAGCACCATAGCATTTTAGGGTATTTAACTTAACCCACACTTCTACATCCCACTTCTGTGTTGACATTTTCCAGCTGGTCTTTCCCTGGCAGTGAGCTAAACCCAAGCCCTGGGTCACAGGGCTGTGCTGCTGCCAGGGTGTGCAGGGGGTACCCTGGAGGCCACTGGCCTCTCTCTGCAGCCTCATCCTGTTCAGTCACAAGATGAGCAAGGGTTTGGGAAGCGTCACAAATCTGGGAAAGCCCCATTCCCCTCCCTCCGCAGGAAATTTTGGGTCACAATTCAGGTAGCATGAGTGAAATGCTGCAGTTTTCCCTGTTACCTTTCCCTGCATAGGCTGGTGGAAGGATCTCAGTGTGCCAGCTGACTGCCCACTCTTGCCAAAACCACCTCTCTCCACCAAGAGCTTCATGGGATGGAGAAGGTGGAAAGCCCAGCTGTTCCAGAGCTGTTCACTAAGCCAGTGGGCAGCCTGTGCTCCTGGACAGAGATTCCCTGAGCAGCTCAGGGTCACCCAGATGGTCTTTGAGGGGCTCAGGCTCTGAGGTCTCCCCTGCCACCATCAGACACCACACCAGCCACACAAATCTAAGCCACCTAGCATGCAGTGCTTTGGCTGGTGTTAACAGAAGGCTTATGTGTACTAGAACCATACAAATAGGTCCTTAAGTTTGTTTCTGGAAGTACGTGTTAACAGCTTCTTAGTCTGTGCTACATGTCCTGAGAGTTAACTGGGTGCAATCTTCCCCTACAGGTCCTTCACTTCTGCTTTCCTCTTCTCCATCGAAGTTCAGGTGACCATTGGCTTTGGGGGCAGGATGATGACTGAGGAGTGTCCCCTGGCCATCACGGTCTTGATCCTGCAGAACATTGTGGGGCTGATCATCAACGCTGTCATGCTGGGCTGCATATTCATGAAGACGGCACAGGCTCACCGGCGGGCCGAGACGCTGATCTTCAGCCGGCAGGCGGTCATTGCCGTCCGCAATGGCAAGCTCTGCTTCATGTTCCGGGTGGGGGACCTGAGGAAGAGCATGATCATCAGCGCCTCGGTGAGAATCCAGGTCGTGAGGAAGACCACGACCCCTGAAGGAGAAGTCATACCCATTCACCAAGTGGATATCCCCGTGGATAACCCCATTGAAAGCAACAACATTTTCCTGGTGGCTCCCTTGATCATTTGTCACGTCATAGACAAGCGGAGTCCTCTTTATGACATATCCGCTTCCGACCTGGCGCTCCAGGACCTGGAGCTCATCGTGATACTGGAAGGGGTTGTAGAAACCACCGGCATCACAACACAGGCGAGAACCTCCTACGTGGCAGAGGAGATCCTGTGGGGTCACCGCTTTGTGCCCATCGTCACCGAGGAGGAAGGCGTGTATGCCGTTGACTACTCCAAGTTCGGCAACACCGTCAAAGTGGCTGCGCCGCGCTGCAGTGCCCGGGAGCTCGATGAGAAGCCCTCCATCCTCATCCAGACCCTGCAGAAGAGCGAGCTGTCCCACCAAAACTCGCTGAGAAAGCGCAACTCCATGAGGAGAAACAACTCCATTCGGAGGAGCAACTCCATGCGGAGAACCAACTCCTCGCTCATCGTGCCCAAAGTGCAGTTTATCACGCCCGAGGGGAGCCAGAGTGCCTCAGAAACGTGATGCACAGCTTCGTGCCATGGCACTGGCTTTGGAAGGAGGAGGCATCTGAGGTATTTTGCTTCAATTTCCTTTTACTTAAGAAATCAAGAACACGATGCAGAAGAGAACCATGCAAGAACTATTTATTCCATTACTTACTGAAAGCACCCCCTAATGGCATTAGAAAACACCTTAGCACTTAGTGTATGAATTAATAAAAAATGGCACGTACACTAAAGAAAACACACTTCACTCATGTAATATAATGTGTATTTATACTTGTTTTAATGGCATGCTGATTTTTTTAATCATATTTTTCCTATCAAGAGTCTCTTTCTTCTGCTGGCTGTCACAAAATGTGGGGCTTTCCTATGTAAGTGAGTGCTTTCACGAAACTTCTGCATTCAACAGCTCCCATGGATTTTGTGCATGACATTTGGATGTTGACCTGTTTGTGTGAATTCCTTGTTCTCTTAAAAGGAATAGCTAAATTCATCAAGGATTTCACTGGAGAAGAGCCACCATTTTACCTTTGGTTTTCCAGGCTTTTTCTTTTCTGTTGGTTTGTGGCAAAGGCATTATGAGAGCAAATTCAGGTCAGGTGGAGTGACCTGTCCACCCCACAGGAAAACTGGTGTCACTCCAGGCAGGAAAACCAGCGAAACAGCTAAGTGCTGCTCTTCTTCTCAGAGTGAGATACTTGGCTGCAGGACAACACACATCTTAGAGTAGCTGTAGCCCAAACTGAGAAATTCCAGTCCTCCTGGCTGCCACCTGGGCATGTGTTTCGCTGAAATTATTCAAGCTGGAAAAAGCAGATGCCTCTTTAACATTCTCGTCACGTTGGAAGACCAAATCCTGTTTCGCTTTCTCTGATAGATTCCTACATGGAAGGAAACACGTGTACTTGCTTCACTTACTTTTCATAAGATTAAGTCTGCTTGCTCCAGCAGAAGGTTATTTTTTCCCAGTGGGAACTCATGAATGGGAATGAGAGGGAAGCCTGCCAATAATACTAGAGATAGCATTTTCAAAACTATCTGAATGGTTTTCAGGGGCACTTGGGTGCTGCTGCTGAATTCCTGTTTTTTAGCAGTGCCTCACCTGTGTTTTTATATAATCTGGCATTGAGAATTGGTGGGAAGCAGCTTTTCTCTTCAAATTAAGATGGGCATTTGTTACCTGGAGTCTTCCCAAAAATGTCATCCCAAGTTTTTCTACAAGAATACATAAAAATAAGGCAACTAATTCTGTCACATTTGGTAACCTATATTAATACATGTTTGTTTCCTGAATAAGCATAACTATGGACAAGTTCCTGTTCAAATCTCTTGCTGAAATTGTCTTACGTCTGTGGCTCGAGAGAAGTACTATCTTTTTTCTGACCTTGCAAGCCACTCAACCATTTAAATACTTTCGGAATTTTAAATGTTTCCTTTTTCCTGTAAGGTGAAATAGTCAAAAGCAATGCTGGATTCTAATTCTCTTTGGAAATAGCACATCAGCAGTTGTTGGATGGATGGTTTCAGGCTTCATGAGGTGTTGGGTGGTGGCAGGGAGGGGCATTGCTCTGAGGTGTGGACTCCCTGCATTCGGAACAGGTGTTCTCCAGAACAAAAACTCTGACAAAATACTTCATCTGAAGCAGCAGAGGAAACTGAAGTTTCTGCTAAAAGCATTCATTCCCTGGCCTGCCCATTAATGTTCTGGAAGGGTGGATGGTGAACATCTGGAGGAATTAATCTGTCTGTTGTGTGTCCAAACAATGATCAGCTGCAGCTTCCAAGAAGAGTCAGAGGGAAGCACATACAATTTGTCTCTGTCCTCCATTTCCAGGGCTGTGAATTTCTCTGAGACTGGCTGTTGGATACATGGTTAAGTCAGATGCTGTGCAAAAGCAGGTTTTATACAAAATAATAATAATAATAAAAAAGTTACAATAATGTCTTGGTTTGAAAGACAGGTATCTGCCAAGGAAGGCGGGAATTTCTCTTGGAATGGAAAAAATATGACCCCCCTTCCCTCTGAATTATTATAACTTTGAAATTAAGGGGCTTTCAGGCAAAGATATGGGAAAAGGAATAACAGTTCTTTACTAGTATGTATAACAAGGCAAACAAACAGCACCACTGGCAGCAGCAGCAAACAGAACCAGAACCCAGTCCATCCCTTCTCGGCTGTCGGGCCCTTTCCCCTCGGGTGCAGTTCCGCTCGCAGCCGGCAGGGGCGCTGCTGGCTCCCGGCCGGGCAGGGCAGCTGCGATGGTTCCCCCGCGCCTGCAGGGGGCGCTGTGGCGCCAGCTCAGCCGCGTCTCCCTCATGCGGTAATGGCGGGCGGGCTGGATGGCGAAAGGGGTGCAGCAGGAACCTCGGAGCAGTGGCTGGGATGGCAGGAAGACCCCAGAGTAGTAAAGGAAATGTATCAGAAGCTCCGCAGCTGTAGGAGGAGCTGTTGGGTCCCGGCAGGCAGGGGGTGTGGGTTAGAGTGTAGCGAAAACAGCCTGAGGCAGTGGCAGAAAGCAGCGGAGCTGGACAGTGGTGGCCGGGCTTCTTCATAGCAGCTGCTGCACGCAGCCGGGGAGATGCACCCCCCGGGAAGGGGGAGGCGGTAGGGGTCCTGGGTTTTTCCCCTGAGGCACCCGAATAGATGGTGAGGGATAGGGTGTTGATAAGGTCCCAGTCCAACAGCTGCTCTAATGAGCAAAGGCTCACCCACAGTAGGAGAAGCAATGGGAGGACAAAAGCTCCGTAGTTGCAGTGAATCCTCTGGGCAGCGACCGCAGACCGGCTGTGCCTCCTCTGATGCCGAAAGAGAGAGAGCGAGAGGAGCCGAGCCCAGGCCCTCACCACCTGGCCAAAATCTCACAGTATCTTTGCCCTTCCAAAGAGAAAACCTCCCAGGTAAGAGAGTAGCCAGCTGCACCCTTCACCTACCTTGGCCATTTCTTTTGCCTCTCATAAGTACAGGTCGTTATTGTCTTTTAGCAACAGATGTGACAAAATTCCATGAGAGAAAGAAACAAAATGAAAAATCCTAACCTCCAACGATTTCTTCTGTCTCTGATTTTTCCCTGTTCCTTTCCTTTTTTTCTCTTTGCATTCTTCATTCATTCTTCTATACTCTTGGACCTTCCTGTATCCCAGCCTTTTCCATGGTCCTTTTGAATAATAATTTTATGTTACCTCATTATTCTCTCAGTATTTCAAATGAGCTTTTTTTTTTTGCCCAGAACCATTTTCTACTTCCAACTTTTATTTCATCTTCATGGCTCTCTCTGCTTCACACTTTTAATGCACTCTGTTTCTTGGAACACTACGATATTGGTATTTTGAGGTAACACTAATACACCTCAGTCATATGCCAGGATGCTGAACAGATAAACAAGGCAGAACTTCGTGCCGTGAATGTCATGTTTGTGAAAAATGAGGTTCACTCTCCTGTTAGGATTTAAAAGTTTAATAAAGGACAATAAGGGACAAAGATAATAAAATTCACAGTGCTGGGTGCTTTGGCACTTAGCCAAGAGCACACCTGTTACTTCGTAGACACCTTTACATACCTGTCCTATTGCATCAGCCTAGTGCATCTTCATAATCAATGATGCATATTCAAACGTTTCCTTAAACTAGTTTACATGTTCCAGGTGCTGTTTAGCAGGGCTCCTCCTTGGATCTGCCTTTTCAGAGCACGCACATTTCTTGGCTGTGGTTTTAGTCAGTTTTTATCATCACCTCCAGAGTGGGCTTTGGTCGATGGTTTCTGCAGACGGCAGTTGCTGATAGTTGGCAAGTCAGTAGCAGGGGTCTTCAACACAATGTTTATCCAACCAAGCAGACAGTTCACAAGCATAACTATATTAGTTATTTCACTATTATGTCTAAGTTTTTAGTTAATGACAGAAATAAAGGCATTAGTTATTGTTACAAAACTATATAACAAAGCTACATTATATATATAACATCTATTTGTAGAAAGCCATTATTATAATATGTATCTATTACAATTACAAAGCTACTTGAACGTCATTCATTTTAACATTTGCAGAAAGCCAATATTATAACATTTGTCTATCACAATGTTCATACGTGCTGTGCTCCTGTTCTGTGCAGAAAATCCTTCAGTGCAAAGCCCCTTTCTTGAGCAAGTTTTGCAGTTCTGCAAGAGGTCAGGGACAGAAGCAGCCAGGTATCAACATCATCCCTTCACATTTACTCGTGTCCCTGCCATTCCCATCCCTCTGCACACGGTGTAACTGGAACTGCATTACTTGACATCACTTATTCTGTGTATTTAATATGCTTTGGCTCTTTGTGCAGCCTACCAGAAGAGCAAAACTATTTTCTAAACTCAGAAAAGTAATTATAGAGTCCTTCCAGGACAGGCATAATGTCTGGGGTTGCACTTTATTTTTTCTTTCTACCTTTCACCTAAGGAACCTCTCTGTTTTAAACAGAAAAATGGCAGTGAGAGTGTTTGTCCATGTTTGGGACACCCAGAAGATTCAGAGTTACCGTGGTGGGGACACAGAGCAAACAAACACAGGCAGTGCTTACAGGGGATATAAAGATTAATGCTCCAGGGTCGAAGCCAACCTCTGAGTAACAGGATTTGGAACAAACTTCCCCTGTTGGCAGCTGATTCTGTGGCTGTCAGCTTCAGGATTTCTTGCGCTCTCTTTTGCAACATCTGTTGCAAGCCAGGGACAGAAGCAGGAGCTCGACACTTGAAAGGCCTGCTGCAAGCCTCACTTTGAACCTCTCTGCTACCCCTGGCATCACTCTGGCTTTGTAAAACAATTCTGGCCTTGTAAAACAGTTCTGCCCCTTGAGCATTTCTTCATGAGCACGTTGGCCTACAGCGATCTGCCCTGGCCTATACAACTGCCTGGCTCCTTCCACACAAGGGTTACCCTTCTTTCTGGGCTTTCTGGGATACTCAAGACATTGTCAAGTGAGAGCCAGAGGAATATTCAGATTTACTGAACACCTCCTGTGTGCCGTGGGTCTTTACCCTAAGGCCATGTGTCACTCTAGGCCAAAGGGTCGTTTCAGAGGCCTTGCCTCACAGCCATAGTGAATGAATTTCATAAAAGCCTGAGCCTTTATCTACACTTTATAAAGTGCAGCCCAGGAATCATGCTTTTGCTTTGCCATCTGGAAAGCAGCATGGACACACTATTTTTTCTGATTGAAAATAAAAAAGATGGTTAATTCTCCACATGTTTTATTCCCTCACAAACTAGAGACTGAGGACATTTTGTGAAACCAGTTTCCAAGCACTCTAGTGGTTATTATTAGCAAATGTTTTTTGCTGCAAGCTGCAAAAGTAGTTAGTCCAAGACCAGAAAGGAGCTTTGACAGGAGAAAAAAACATTAGATATTACATGATGAAAGGAACAAAGCTTTCATTATTTTGACAAAACATATTCTCTGTGGGGCCTGGTACTTTCAAAACACTGGTGGGGGTTGCTTGAAAAGCCAGGTGAGACTTAACCCCAAATCTTATATTAAAATATTTTTCCCTATATTTGTGTATATTTACATGACATCCAGACTAATCTAAGCCGATAGGCATCAATTTCTAACACCCTTAGCGCATTAATAATGCTTCTCAGCCCTATCTCCCTGAATTATGTTTTCTATTTTCCCTTAAGAATTCTTTGAACTTTAAAAAAAAAAAGATTTCTCATGTGATAACTGGATAGTAAAGATAAAATACATTCCCACATTCCCTTATTGGATGCTGAAGAGAGATTTAGCCTGCAGAGGCAAGATCAGTGCTGTCCAAGAGAAACAGCCACTGGGATTGAGGCACTCACGGTCAGGACACATCACCAAGGGGCTTGGATTAAAAGAAATATTTTAAAATATGAGTATACAGGGGGTTTCTGGTTGAGGACTCTCAGAACACTGACGAGTTATTGGCTAGCATTGATGGGAATATTCTAGGATCATCAAGACACACTACAAGAAACATGCATTCAAGGAAAATATTGTCCATACTTTAGTTATTGCTACCAATTATTTTAACATTTAGGTTATTAAAAATTCAAAGAGGCAAACAGAAATGGAATGGATTCTCTCTTCACCTGTAACAAAGTTTTAACACCTTTTTTTGTACTCTAAGGAAGAGTTGATCTGTCTGAAGACATCACTCCCACCACAAACATGCTGTAATTTTCTCGAGGATAAGTGTTAATCTCTACACAGTTTTCTGGGCCCAGTGCAGGAGTAGCTGTGCATGATGTCATGGCCTGTGCTGCTCAATATGTCACATGGGGTGATCTAATGGTCCCTGCTGCATTCCAAATTTATGGCTAGGGAGAGTTCAATGAGTTTTGGTCAAGAGAAAGCTTTCCTCTGAGTCTTAAATTAATCTCCCACTGAGGAAACAAACAAACATGGGGGAAAAAAACCCCAGCAGAGTTAGGCATCCCCAGATGGCTGATTTATGTTGACAAATGCATTTCAGTGCTAATTATGGATTCTTCAAACAGCATTGACAAGTGTCCCTGGGGATAATTTGTAAAAATTAGGGTATCTCATTGTTACAGGAGTTTACTTGGATTCCTGCTGTTGTTAAATTTTGGCTCAGTAGCAAGGATGAGAAAGCCAGCTTCTGTGTGGGCCAAAGTGAAATGATACTTCTTGGTTTTATGGTCTGAGGTCTACTACAAAGACCATAAAACTGAGGAATGGCACTGGAGTGACTGCGAAGGGCTGTTGTGGTTTGGACTCAGCATCTTCCTCATCCAGGGAACATCACTGCTTTCCTCAAGTGCTTTTTTTTCTTTTGTAACCACAATAGCCATGTAAATTGATTGCATCCTCTCATGGCCCAGCCTCATTATCCTTCAGGGTGTATTTTTTGATGTTAGGTCTTTGATTCTGGGTGATCTGGGTTGGTCTGTCAGAGAGGGGCTGTTTTTGCTGACTGTCATGGTTTTCAAATTCAGTCGGGGCAGGACATGAAGCAAAACTGAAGGGTTGTGACACTGAAAGAAACTCTGCTGAGTTTGAGTCAGAGCAAGTGACAATTGTTTGCCCTTTGGGTGGTCATCTTTTCATCTCAAAAATATATCAAGTACTAATAAATATATTTCAAAAATATATCAAGTACTAATAAATGTTGTCTGCCCAGCCTTAGCTGGTGTTTTAAATCATATTATAAACAGATACTATTCTTGGCTGATCAGATTAAATTGTTTGGGATGTGCTATTTTTTCCATATACAAAATCTCACATCATTCTTTACATATTTTTTGTTAAATTAAGAGAGTAATGACATTTCTGGACTGAAGCTCTCCTTATAGTCAGCTGCTTTATACTGTCAACATCCACATGAAAAATGGAATACAAGACTCAATGTGCTCCATGAAATATTAAATTTAACCTAATTTTAAAGACATGAATATCCTTCAGTTTATATTAGTAGTAAGTATGGTGTTACTGGTCATGGGTGTTTTCCTTAAGGGACTATAATCTGTTCAAATATCAATTCAGATCCTCTGGTTAAATATAAAAAGCAACAGGCAATGAGTCCTAATTCATTCAAATCAGTTACTAGAGAAAGGGCACAAAATCAGAGAAATAAGAAGTTCAGAAGACTAAAACAAAGTCTTCTTGACCGTGTACGGAATGGTAGGTGGAACAGTCTTCAAAGCAGAGGTGCCAGAGACTTTACAGGTGGAGATGTTTAAATTGAAACCATGCACAAGACACATACAAGCACAATGATTTAGCATGGAAACGTAATCATCCCTTTCTCATTTCAGATGTCAACATCTGAGCACTCACTCACTAAGAGGCTGCTAGTGGTGTCCACAAAAAAGAAATATAATTTTAAGTAGGTAGCCACACCTTGCACAGTGTTTGCAATCCACTGCAGATCACTCAGACTCCTTATGTCTTTCCGAAACTGTACATCTGTGTACATCAACACATTCTTTCCTATTACACTTCAAGCACAGAACTATTAATTCATCAGTAAAATCCTTCAGCTTAAGTTTTCCTTGTGCACATTTTCAAATCAAAGGAGAAAAGTTTGTTTAACTTGATATCTATATATATATATGTACATGCACATTTATATGTATAAAGAAGCAAGTGTTTGAACTGCCAGATTTGACAGTAGGGATTCTCCAAGTTATTTTTACTTTGGTTTTCCAGCCAAAAGATTCCACTTTAAGCTTAGTCTTTGGCCGCATACACACACACACACACATTACATATATATCTATATCTATATCTCATGAGTCCTCATTCTCAGAGACTCCACCATGTGCTTTAGAGAGAAAAGACCCTCAGTAAGATGGACTTCTCCCTCACCTCGGGCCTCAGCTAACTACACTGACATCTGAGCAAAGCTCCCAACCCCATCTCTTCTGGCAGACATTATGGAAGGTCCGACACAGCAGAAGATGCATTTTTTTTGTTTGGGAGAGCAGGCCGCAAAATGGGAATTTTCATCCTTATTAGGTCAACTTAGCAGTGATTAATGTGACATGATGTCACAGGAGGAGCACTGGTTTTGAGACCAGTTTTTGTTTGTAACTCTTTGCAATGGGTTGGTTTAGATTTCTGTCAAGTGTCTCAGTGAGCTCCTCATGATCACTTTCCCCTTGGAAATTTTCAGCTTGAGTTACATTTGAACACACTGGTGGAGAAAGGCTGGGAACTCTTACCCCCATTAGGATTTCCAGGCATTTCATATGAGTATTTTGGGAATGTCATTTGGGATATAACACTGGGGAAATAAAATGCAGAGGAAAAGTGTGTGCATGTACAAATGTGTGTGTGCAAATACACATCTGAAGATTGTTGCTGTTTAGTTCCTGTTGGGAAAAGGGGACGGGTTTTCTTAGTAGAAACAGATTCCAGACCTCCCATCAATACGGACCCATCAGCACCATGCACACAGAAGAGGGTAAAAATACCTTCCTAGGGGTGAAATCATTAGCAAAGACACAGAGAGCTTGCCAAATGGTTTCACTCAGAGATGTGAGCTTTGAAAGGCCAGCACTTAACTCTCAGTGCCCATTTGTATCCCTGGGGAGCTCCCCAGCCATGGATGCCATCACATGGGAGCTGCACACGCCGTGCAGGACATGGAATTTGGTCACGGAAATCAGCAGTGAGCACAGAGCTACGTGCAGCCCCTTCAGCCAGGCAGGGACTCTCTCCCAGCTGGGTCACATGCCGTGGCCATGCAAACTCCCAGCAGCAGCAGTGAGGATCAGCCCTGGATCCTCTTGCTCTCCAAAGCACATGTGCCTGATGTGCCCCTGGGGACTCGGAGCTGCCAGAGCACAGTTCAAAGGGCTGTCAGAGGCAAACCAGATTCCTGCTTCCCTTCCTTGGCTTTTGCTTTTCCTCCTGCGAAACAACTGATTATGGCATGTGTGGGTCTTGCACACACTCTGAGCATTGACAATGTGGATTCTCTGTGATAAATAGAGGAGAGTGAATGCTGAAACAATTTGGCTGGGCCACTCCAGTGAACCAGCTCAACAAAGGGCTGCTGGGCAAAAGAAAGGATAAAACCCAGGAATGGCAGGACAAGCCATCTTTGGCACATACAGAGTATTGTAATGTGACCAGGCAAGATGGAAAAGAGGGATATCAGAGACAGCAGACTTGAAGGAACACATCATCCAGAGAAGGAGAAGACAGCTCCTCTAGGGAACCAGGCTAATGTGGGAATGCTCTGAAGAAGTCAAGAGATGGACGGCTTTTAAGGAAAGCAGCAGTCAATGTCAGCTGGTCACAGTTTTAAGAACATTTCTTACTAGATGTACTATTCTTTTTGGTGAAGTAAACGTGATTTTGGTTTTTTTAGGATCAAAGGATTCTGAAGGGGAGATCTGTAAGTGCTAGATTCCAGTTGTTGTGCTGGGAATCTCTTGCTAAGACATAGGTACCTAATAAAGTGTGAACTGTAGAGTAGTGTCTGCTAATATGAATAAATATAATGAAATTAAAACACTGGGGATGCGTTACCCACTGAGATAAAAGTGTTCAAGGCCAGGCTGGATGGGAATCTCAGCAACCTGGTCTAGTGGAAGGTGTTCCTTCCCATGGCAGGGGGATGGAACTGGATGAGCTCTGAGGCCCTTTCTAACCCAAGCGATTGTGTGATTCATTAAAACACCTCAACACCTCTGAAATCCTAAACAGTTCAGCAATCCTGGTACACTTGCGTGAAGTCCCCTCCAAATTAGGAGAATTCTTAAGGATTCTACAGTTAAATATCTACTTAAAGAGCTCAGGCAGGAAGAGCATTCAAAGGGAAAAGTGGCAGGAACCCCACAGCATAAATCTGTCTAGCAGGGGAGTTTTCCTAATCCTGAAGCAGCCCTTCCCAGGCAGCGTGGGTGTGTGCCTTCCAGCCCCAGGGAGCTCTTTAACCCTAAACTTACACACAACTACAAAGATCTTTGTTTAGACATTTCAGTGCAACCTTTCATGCAAAAGGAAACAGCAAGAAGGTTCTAGCTGCCCTTTCCATATGGCAGCAGGCTTCTTTTGTTCCATAGGTTTTCTGGTAAAAAAAAGGAGAGGAAGATTATGTAGTAACAGAACCTCAATTAATAATGAAAAAAGATACATCAGTAATCTAGTAAGAGAACAAGATTTGGTGTTCCCTAATGTATCTCATGGTTCAGTACCGATTTTGAAAGCATTGTCTCCTTTTGGATAGAGACAGACCTCCAGATACTGCAGGGTAGACTGCTGCTGTTTGAAACACCAGATGTGAACACTGTACAATGAAAATAAATTGAAGTAGACTGTTTGGATCACTTGTGTGCATTTATTAGAGCCTGCAAAGTGAGCCTGTGAGCCTGCAAAGTGCCTTCCACATGCCGTGAATGTGAGCAGCTCCTATCTGAATATACTACCAGGTGCAAAGAAGAGGTTCAGATTTGCTAAAATTTGTGATTTGTTCTGACACAATCTGTCACAATCTGAGCATAATCTGAATCTGGTGTTCTGTGGAAGACTTCAAGTTTTCCAGATGCAACCTCATCATGTTTCACAACCTTTATTCCCACTAACTCTGCTGTATTTCCAGAAGATAGAACAAATATATGTTTTAATTTTATAAACAAGGTTTTTTTCTTGTTCAGGAACATAAGAAGTACACCCTAGTTTGCTTTCAAGTGTGTTGGCTCCCAGATTTGCTGTGGGAGAATATCTGAGAGCAGGGATGGGCAATGGCCCATCACTGAACAGGGATTTCCTGAGCTTGCTGTGCTACCTGCCACCAAAACATGGCCGAAGTAATCCAGCCCAGCTCAGTCTGGCTCAGAAAAGCCCTGGGAGGACAAACCCCTGCATGTCCACTATCATAAATCAGTTTAGCCTTAAGTCTTACAATTACATAATTACATGTACTACTTGTAGTCAGGGAAAGAAAAATGACTTATCTCATCTGAGCAAAGGTCCAGTAGTCACTTGAGAAACAAAATGTCAAGCAAGAAGAATCTCCAGGGTACTGAGCATTCCCAGAGGAAGTGAAGGACACGTTTCTTCTCAGGAGATTTTCCCACCGTCGACTTTCCCCAGGCCGTCACGCAGTTTACATAGCAACAACAAAAAAAGAACAGATCCCAGCAGGAACAGATCAATTGTGCTGGTTTGGCATGTGATTGTTTTGCTTTGGGTTTTTTCCTAGTTCATAAACCTGAAATTAAACATCCACAAACAGTATTTTATATCATTTTCCTCGTGGTACGGCTTTCCCTTTGCCATTTGAAACAGAAGAGCCAGGACTGCACTACAAAATCTCACTGGTATCAAAACCAGACCACAGTGCACACATCCCCTTCTGACATATATTGCTGTGCTATATGAGAGGAGTTGGAAAGCATGATAAGGATGTCATAACTTAATTTACAGGAATTGGTTTACTGCTGAATTCTCCCATGGAACATGTTCCAGAGTACAGGAAAGGGAGGCTCTGTCTAGTCCCTCATGCATCAGTCAAAACTGGATTTCTCCCAAAATTGGAGAAACACCTAAATCCCCAAAATACATGTCCTATTATGATATAACCTTTCTTTACTAAGTGCTAAACCCCAGCATGCTAGGAGAAGGATAATACTTTGATTATTTTTCTGCATAATAAAATGAAGTTCTGGAAAATTACCTTTCTTTTCTCATTACCTTTCTGATAGACTACAGGGTAGGATGAAATTACAGCCATAGGAATGTATTCTCATTATTGATCAAGCCTGGAGGCTGTTTATCAGACTGGCTTCACCAGAAACCAAAGCCTAGAAATCCCCAGGCATTCATTCCCTTCCACACAGTACAACGTTTTGGGAGAGTGGAAAATCAGAATAAACATTCTTTACTCTGTGTGTATATCTCCACATAAGCACGTGTATACATAGCTCAAGGAACAACTTCAGAAGCAAACATTAACAGATATCCTACATTAGTCTTGTGTGTTGATCTTCTGAAATCTCCAACGGATTTCTTCTGAAAGCCTTTAAAAGATGGATCCTGACCTCTTCTGCACTGCTGCCTGGTTGGAAGAGGATGCAGAGCAGATCAAGGCTTGTATAAGAAATACGTATTTTCTCTGGTGAACAGTGTTAAGAAATAAGCCATGGGTGCAGTATCATCCTTCAGTAATAAGGAGCTATTGGATCACACTTCGTGCAGAGGAGAAGCCATATGGCAGCATATTTCTTGGTGCACTCATCAGTAAAGAAAGGCCAATCATTCACCACATATTTTGGCAATCCACGCTCTGCATTTCCCAGCAAACATATTTTTCCATAATTTAGCCATGTCCTACATCAGTGGTCATTTCTCTCAGTGACAGATATGTGACAGAACTCCAATGAAATTTGCTTGCCTTCCTCATGCTTTTGTCCCTGTTTTGGCTGAGGTACACAGAGTTGGTCAGAGACAAATAGAGAGTTCAATAAATACAACCATAGTTTTGTTTGATGAAGAGAAAAATGACGGGTGGGTGGATGAACAGAGTTCCCTGACTATTAAAGGGTAGTTGGGAGCATTGCATTCTTCAGTATCACTGGTGTGTCACCTTGGGGAGTTCATTTCCACATAAATCAAACGTTAACCAGACAGGGGAAACTGTTCTCACTGTTACAAAGGAGGCAGCTGGCCAGCTCAAAAGGACAAAATCTCTGTTCCTCTGGGACATATGGAAATGGTCATTACAAGACAATATTTATTTATAAACACACTTGGCCCCATCAACTGGGCTTGAATATATAGAGGAATGGAGCTTATTAGTAAGATAAAGCTTTCCCACGACCTATAGAGGACACTGCATAGGGACCACAGATGTTCTGTATTAAAAAAGCTGGAAAATTTATGTCAATGGCCATGAAAAGCTCAGTTGGAAAATAAATTTAAATAAAAATAAATAAATAAGGAGGTCACCAGCAAAGACAAGGTTAAGGACACTGGAAAATGGATCTTCCAGGATACTTAACCTTTATTTATTTAATTAAGCGGAACAGATCCTGACCTCAGCTGCATGTGTCTCTCCTGAGCAGCTCTGCTGAAGTTACCAGAATTACTCTGGATTTGCACCACCAGAGCTGAGCAGATGGCTGGTCTGCCACACAGGCAAACAACCCCTTGGCAATGGGATTCACAGAATCAGTGCTAGGAAACGCTCAGGGAAGGACCATACTTCGGAAGTACGTGCCACTTTCTGATGCACGTATGAAAAAATCTCTGTCTCTGTCAGATAAACTTGTAAGGACTCAGCTTCAGCTGCATAACCTAAATCATGGAGCTTCTTAGCGCCGAATTGGTAGCCTATTTTGAGATGGAAAGCCAGAAAAACTACAAAGAAGCATCACAAGACCGGATTCAGTTTTTATTTACCAGGGCCTTCAGATCACAGAATCAGAGAATATTCTGAGTTGGAAGGGACCCACAAGGATCATTGAGTCTGACTCTTCAGTGCATGGCCCATACATGTGGGATCAAACCCACAAGTTTGGTGTTATCAGCACCAGGCTCTGACCAGCTGAGCTGACCTAATGCAAGCTGGGCTGTCTAAGCCCACGGATCCTCTCTGCTCTCAGCAGTTCTGAATGTGCTCCCAGCCAAATGCAAACAGTTCTCAGTGCTGGCTGGCCTGAAGCCTTGAATCCCAGGGTTTGTGTACCTACTCAGTCTGTGGGAGCTGGGGAGCATGGGTGATGTTGTTTGCACAGCTGTGGGCTCGCTGAGCACCTGCAGCCTGGCTCACAGACTCTGCCTGCCCCTCAGCTGCTGCTCTGTCCAGCAGACACGGATGGAGCTTCACACCAGCATCTCCTCCCCCATCTGCACGGCCAGGGGCTTTCCTGTCACACACCATCTCCTTGGGTCCCCCTATCTGCCAGAGGGATGCCGGCCCTCAGAGCCTTCTGAGAGACATCCAGCAGGGAGTACTGATTTTTCCAGCCATTCAAATGGCTTTCTCATGCTCAGTCGTGCCAGGACACTCACTGACACAGCAGGAACTAGGAAAAAATCCCTGATTCTTCTTCTTTCTGAACGAAGTCCCATTAATGCTCAGGAAGAGGAGTGAGGCCACAGAACACTCACTGGGAATGAGACACCTTTCCTTCACAGTTTCCCAATGAAAACACTACAGCTCTCAGAGCACCATGGGCGCGTGAGGGACTGACTGACCACCATCAGGCAGCTGAAGTCCAAGTTCTTCGAAACCCTGAGGGTGCTGCAGCAGGTTTCCAGCTGTCCCCGACATCGGAAGGCCAGGCAGGCATTTACACAAGCACAAAAATATGGGTGCACCTCCACTCTTGGTTTGCCTCACTTTCTATTATTACCTAAGCACCTGATCTCACAGATGACCTTTCAGTTCAATGCATTCCAGAGATACCCAGCTTTCTCCCAGGCCTGGTGAAGGCAGGATATCCTCTGGATATCCCAGATATGGGGTCAGGCTGACGTACTCCCATTCTCCCAGCACACACTGACTTGGACCTCCCTGGTGGGTGGAATTCCTGAGCCAGGGGCAGTCATGCTGCAGCTGGTGAGGCCATGGAGGAGCAGGGGATTATGAGTACCCCAAAACTGGAGCACCTACTAAAGATCTGAAATAACTGCTAAATCCCCAAAGAAAACACATCACAATTCAACATTATCTACTATTCTTTCCCATAGTAGGATAGGTATAAAATATCAGTCTGATTACTGCAGTTCAGGCTAGGTTTACAATTACCGAAGAATTTTTTTCTTTTCCTGTGAGCTTGGTATAGTTTACACCAAGAGAAAAAAAAAGCTCACGGTGTTGTTTTACAGAGTAATTTTCCTTACATTTGTTTTCTTTCAACTTTTCTAGGGTTTTTTTTTTTTAGAGTAGTAAGAAGGAACAAAACAGTTGAAGCACATATAACCCTCTCTGGTTTATGAAAATGCAAGAAATTCCCACTGCTTTTCAATGCTGAGGTGAAAATTTTCATCTGGAGTGTAATTACTACTGCAGTATGGATTTAGTTAGATATGTTCAGTTCAGTCTTTGATCCAGTGAAACTTTGTGGGGACTTGTGCAATTGGAAGTAAAACAGGATCCATGATCATTTTTACTTTGCAATAAAACTAAGAGAAAGAAATTGAACTATCAGCACTTATATAGATCATCAACAGAAATTTTAAACAGTGTTGGCCCCGGTATGAATTCCTGGTGCACACCACTGGTGACTGAACTTCATGTCACAGATGACAAGTGTTTGATCCTGGAGGTCATCCAGTCACCTCGCTGCCCACCTATCTAAACTCCACTTTGCCAGTTTGTCTGTGAGGTTATGAGCTTGGTCAGGTACGATTTGTACATCTGTGCCTGACTATTCCTAGTCACCTTCTTGCCCTCTGTATGTTTGGAAATAATTTTCAGGATTAGTTGCTCCATCACCTTCTCAGGGATTAAGGTGAGGCTGGCTGGCCTGTAGTTCCACGGAAGGTCCTTCTTGCCCTTCCTGAAGACAAAGGTGACATTTGCGTCTTCCAGTCTTCAGAAATCTGCTGATTGTCACAAATTTTCAAAAATAATTGGAAATGGGCTCATAATGACATTGGTCAACCCTTGTGGGAGCAACCCATCAGGACCTATGGGCTTGTGTATGTCCAGTTTGTTTGGTTTGACATTTGTTTTAATCATTTTCTTGACTCATTTCTCTACCTCTAGAAACAGTGGTGCTGAACTTGTCATCTCACAGTCTGCAAGTTTTTAAGTCCGCATACCATCCTGTTAACAGAGCCAGAAGTCAGAGACTTCTCCCACACTGCAGTGTTCACTCTCTGCTTCATCCCTCAAGGTAATCTAGTTTATAAAACATAAAGAAGAGGAGATCAAATAATTTTAATGTTGTTCTCTATAATGAGAGCCCAGAGCCATGTTTGTGTGCATTATTTACTCTGGCTCCTTTGAAACAAGCAGCAATGTTTCCAAACCAGTGCTATGTTTTGGTGCTAATCTCTCCAGTTCTCACAAAGGCTATCCTGGGTGGAATTAGAAACACTGATTCATCCCAATTATCTGTGCTCAGAGCCATTCCCCATCTTCCCATGCAAGATCCTGAGTAACCCACAAAGGGAAAAATACTATCACAATGCAACCTTTCTTTCCAAATCCTCTGCTGTCCCTGGATACCACAGGAGCCCATTTCAACCACAGTAGGGACAAAGATATTTATTTTGATTTATGCTTTCCTATGTGCTCTCCCTTAGCCACAAGAAACTGATCTCCAAGCAGATGCATCATCTCTGCGTATCTCTGCTCCCCAACCAGACAGTGACCTATTTCAGAAGTCAAACTGAGATCAAATGTTACTCTCTGGTTCATGGGTAAAAAAAACCCAACTTTGAATCACAAGAGGAACTAGAGGGAAAAGATGTCCATCCTGCACACTGCTGTGTTCACAGTGAGTACGGTTGCTTCCTTTCCCACACATCTTGGCTGTTTATTTGTTTTTTGATTAAGCTAACATGCATTTCAGCAGCTGGATCCCTGAGAGTTTTAAAACTTACCTAACAGTAGGCTAACCCATTAGCAGGAAAATAGGACTGGGAGAAAGAAAAATAATAACCTGACAGATGCTGAACCTTGTTTTTCTCGTAGTGTGGTGAGGTGAATTCACGTGCAAAAATTTCACAAAGCACACAATGACAACACCAAGTGTGTCTGCCCAGAAAAGTTGTGGATTGGTCATCCCTGGGAGTGTTCAAGGCCAGGCTGGATGGAGCTCAAACCAACCTAGTCTAGTGGAAGATGTCCCTGCCTATGGCAGGGGGGCTGGAATAAGATGACTTGTAAAATCCCTTCCAATCCAAATCAGTCTGTGATTCTACAGTTCTATGGAGCATTGATCTGTTTTGTTTTTTGTTTTTTTTTTTAATTGTTTCTTCTAGAAGAAAAAGACAAAAGGAGAAAGAAAAGGAGATAGAGGAGGAGAATGAGAAGGAGAAGAGAAAGGAAAGTTAAAAAGCAAAAGGAAATGGGAAGGGGAAGCAGAAGGAAAAGGGGAAGAGGAAGGGCATGAACAAAGATGTAAATGCCCAATAGTCCTTGTTTCAGCAAATTAAAGCTGGAGCCATTGACCATAAACAACCAGTTATAATGTTGGGTCTGAGTCCCAAAGCTCATACTCATGGTAGCTCATGGTCAGACTGAGGCTTTTAAATCAAGGTACACAAATTCCACAACAGTAGAGCTTCCCTATATTTAAGAGTATTTAGAGCTGAACTCTATAACCTCAGCTTCTTGCCACATCTCCCTTTCTGTTGCACCACTAAAGCTTCAAGGGTTTTTTGATCTATGAACAAAAATTGTCTGGATTCCAAAGCCACTGTCATCAAAACATCAATTAAATAAACATTCTGTTTCTTTTCATTCTCCTTATAGAAATAATGCAGAACTTTGCCTTAATAGCGACAGATTAATTGCATCATGTCTAAGGTCTGTTGTTTGGATGACTTGTCTTGCTAACCAGATCTGATGGTTATTTGTCCTAGATGGAAACCAGTGAACTTTTAAAAATAGGTGGAAAAGGGAAAAATCTGGCTGAGAATTAAGCAGTTTCCTAGTACCTGCCCTAAAAGTGATCATCCCAAATATGTGTTATTTTTAATGGCTACTCATACCCCTGGTACTGGAGGTGTGAAGTCAGTTGGTAATAGAGGCTCAATCTGGTTCCACCAGAAATAAAAGGAGCAGATTTCTCATGTGTTGCCCTAGAAATAGCCAACAGCATGTGAAAAAATCACAGAATCATTTAGGCTGGAAAAGACCCCCAAGATCATGGAGTCCAACCTTTGACCACCTTGTCAAGTAGACCAGAGCACTGAGTGCCATGGCCAGTTGTTTCTTGAGTATTTCCAGCACCTCCCTGGGCAGCCCCTTCCAATGCTTGACAAAGGAAAGAAAGGCTCTGCCTCGTTGTCAAACACTTCAGTAGCACAAGCACTTGGCCAAAGATTGTCCAAAGAGCAGTGGAGACAGGGACAACGTAAAAGAAAACACAGCTTTATGTCTTTCAGGATGGAGAAATTTATTTCCAAATAACAAGGAGATAACTTTGCTAAGTGTGGAAAGGAAGGAAGGAAGGAAGGAAGGAAGGAAGGAAGGAAGAAAGGAAGGAAGGAAGGAATTCAGAAGGAAGGAAGGAATTCGGAAGGAAGGAAGGAAGGAATTCGGAAGGAAGGAAGGAATTCGGAAGGAAGGAAGGAAGGAAGGAAGGAAGGAAGGACGGACGGAAGGAAGGAAATTTTAAAATCAAAGATAATCACAGCTAATATTCCAAAAGCAATTTCTTTGTCAACTGTAACTAATTCATAATATACACACAAATATTTTCTTCTAAGGATGTACCATGCCAGAGGACTCCCTCTGTAAATGAGCTCTGTATGATGGATGAGGGAGACGCTCTGTGGAGCTGTCCTGGCCACCTCTGAGAGACCAGTTCTTGTATGTCCTGTAACACCAGGAAAACAGGGTTTGGAGGGGGTAAACCACCAGATCAAAACCTTCCTGAGCAGAAATTGGTGAGCAGTCTGCAGTGGAGCAGTCCAGGGTAGGAGAGAGACTCATGCAAAAAACCAAGCGCTCAACCTGATACAAAGAATTTTTGTGGTATATTTCAACTGTGCCATTCTTCTCCCTGATGATCAGTGACAGGACCTGAGAGAATGGTATGAAGCTGTGTCACGGAAGGTTTACCTTGGATATCAGGAAAAGGTTCTTCACCCAGAGCGTGGCTGGGTACCAGAACCGGCTCCCAAGGGAAGTGGTCACAGCACCAGGCCTGACAGAGTTTGAAAACACGAGTTCAGGTTCAGGTTCCCTTGTAAAGCAGTGAGACAGATTTAGGGGTTTTCAAATCATCACTACTTGTCAACCAGCATCATTAGGTACTCAAAGTGTTAAATCTTGTATCTGACGGTTTTGAGTAAAATCTACGGAGACAAGGTAATTAAACCCATAATTTCCACTTCCCATCCTACTTAGAGTCAGGGCAAAGTGCCACACAGTGGTTTGAGCTGAATAAATTGTTTTCTGCACTAGCTCATCTGACAGCCTGGTGAGCTAAAAGAGAAAGACGACTTTCTCTAAAAGAGCAGGAGAGAGATTTATCACCCAGTTTATCACCCTGAGCAGCTCTGGGATGAGCACAACAGAGCAGGATCAGCACAAGTAAGCAGGCACCAGCCCAGCTGTGCCACCTGACTTCATCCCCAAAGAGGGTCAGGGACACTGCTAAAGGGTCATACTGAGAGGTTGTGCCCCCACAGCCTCTTATCTCCCACGGACTTGCAGCATGGGGATGGTCCTCACTGGTTGTTGAACCTGCAGTCTCTCTCAGCTTGTAGAGCTGCTGTTGTTGAGCAAAACCCTAATTTACCTGCCAAATGCAATGACAAATGACAAAGCTTCAGTGTACTCTGGCTTATTTGTTATTAGCCGTGGTGTAAATGTTCCAGGAAAACAATGCTTAATACCCCCATCAGCCAACAAAGCGGCTCTTTCACCAGTATTTACAGGAAGGGCTCGTTTCCCTCAAGTGAGTTTGCTTTGACGTTATTGGGAGAGGTTTTGTGGCAGATATTTACACTAGGCTGAGTGGCTGTGGCATCTTCTGAACACACTTGACACAGGCTGGGGGCCCAGGCTGCCAGAATATGAAAGAGCACTTCCCACAGCACCTTATCAATTTGTTGTACTCCCTGAGTGGCGTGATTACCTTTCCATGGCCGGGAAGGCTGACTAACCCTCCCTGAACCATTAATCTTGGGACAGCTTGAACCAAGAAAGATTTCTGTAAAAATAGACCACAAAGAATGCATTGGAGACGAGAGGCTTTGCGTCTTTTACAGCTTCTTGACCTCTTCTGGCTGGATTTTTTTACTAACGGGGAGGATTAAAGGGAATATCCTGGATCCCCAGCGCAGCGCAGTGACCGATGTGCACAGCCGCTCTCAGTCATGTCTCTGAGCAGTGGGGCGGCTCAGGCTTTGCTGTGAAGCACACCAAAAGGGCCTGACTCATTGCTCTTTCAACTCAGTTTCTGTCCAGTAGCTCAGATTTTCTGGGTCTCAAACCCAGCCCTGATTTATGCTCATTTTTTGGAAGCTCTGGAACCAGTCTGGTGAAAAAAGGGAGGAGAAGGGCACGAAGGGAACACCTGAGAAGAGAGATGTTTTCCTAGTGTATAACTTCTCTGTAGGTGGTGATTAGTTGTGGTGGCAGGCCACCTGGCTCCAATAAATCACAACATTGCCTAATCATTGCACACACGGTGGTGTAAGATTCATGATAATAAAACAACTGAATGCTAATGTAACACATCCTGCAATTCCAAAAATACTAGATGCACAGAAGAATTTGCCTCAAACTAGGAATAAAAGCCTTCTACTTTTCAAAACTCTATGTGATATATAATGTTATTTCTTTTTCAGATATTTTATTTGATAGCATAAAATAGAATTTTATATTTCATATAAAGTAGCTTTTATGTTGTGGGAGAAATGCACTCACTTTACCAACTGAGTCTCGGAAGGCTTCATAAATTTTCCAACTGGAGTACTAAATATTGTAGAAAATGGTTCTTTAATCAAGGTGAGTGCAATAATCCAGTAAGTCTTCATCTCAGATTGCAACTAATTGTATATCAGTGTCACTTCCTTCATATTCTTATACTTTTAGCTACAACATCGAATTCACTGTTAAGTGGAATGAACACATTAAGTAGTTATTCCAGCTGAAATGCTTTTATCAGCAAATACAAGTGCTAATTTAGACACAGAGGGAATTCAAATTTTACATTCCAGTATGATTTTTGTCGGAGTAAACCTTGGCTGGTAGTGTGCTGCCTGTGCAAGGACTTGGCTGCAAAGGTGAAGAAAATACATATGCAGAACAATGTTTGGACATTGGTCCAATGGACACAGATTTGGTCATTTGATTTGGTGAGTTTTCTGTTTGAAATGATTATTTGGGGAATGCAAGAACAGGGGATTGGTCAAAATACATTTAAACATTCATTAGCTTAAATTTTGTTCCACTGGAACCAAACCAATGCTGCAGACAAAGAAATACTCAAGCAACAATAAGGAAGACCTTTACCTTATCCTCTATATTATTTTCTTTATTTAATTTCATTTTTAAAAGAAAAAAGGGAATTTGGTTGGGCCTTCAGCTTTTAAACCTTACACCAATCAAAGCTGCTGCAGCATCACCCTTGCAATACGTGGGTGCTACTGCAAAAGAGGGAATTGAACCATGAATCTCCAGCCTTTAAATACAGAAGAAAAACAAAGAAAATCTGTCGCAAGCTAGGAAAACAGCCTCTTCCCTCTGTTGCAAGCAAGGAAAACAACCCCTTCCCTTTGCAGCCAGCTGCTCTGAAATCAGAACTGCATCTACATGGTTTGTAAGCCAGCCTTTTGTGGCTGTTTCAGGGGGAGCCACGTTCTTCCCCACTGCTGGGTGATGAAACTGTGGTTCATTATCACATCTGAAGTCTGATGGGGAGCACATAAAATTGTCAATCCTTTCCTCAAACAACAGCAAAAAGAAAAAAAACAACCAACCAAGAAACTGCGTTGTTACCACCATCTACTGGTGGCCAGGGTAGGCTTTCAGCGAGCACTTCAGGACCTGTTGGAGTCATGGAGTCCAACTCCTGGCTCTGAGCAGGACACCCCACGAATCCCACCATGTGAGCATTGTCCAAACATTTTCTTTCCTGAGAAAATCCCAACCCAACCTCAAAGCACTGGGCAATAACAACTGCAAAATGCAAACTAAAATATACTGAGCGAGGATAGAAATGGTTTTAAAATATGACCACTTGTAGTGGCATAAACCTTTTCCCCATCTTTCCAGATATTTTTGGTCTGGTGATCTTCTCTCTAAATATTAAAAGGAGTCAAAGACAAAGTATCATGGGAGTTACTGGTACTTTGCTTGTTCATTTCGAGATAGATTCAGGCTATATAAAATAATAGAATATAGCAAAGGGTTGCATGCTCATTTTTCTTATTTCTTATAAAGCAATAAAGTGAAAAGGCACTTGAAATTATTTTTTAAATAATGTGCCTACAGGTGTTTCATATCTTGTTTAATTATTATAGGCTCAGTAGATAATTAAACAAGATATGAGACACCTGTTGGAACATTCACACCTTCCAGAGGGGCTTTAAATGTGAAAACTTACACATCTGTGCTTTGGAACAGGGGAAACTCATTAGCTGACAAGCACATTACAGGTTCTCTGATTTACTACGTATTCTCTTAACTCTTCTTCTGAATCTTTAACCAGAGAACCTGGCAGAGACTTTTGCTATCTGCATTTCCCACTTCCTGTCCTTATTTCCTTCCACCTATTTATTTTCAAACACGAGAATGAGACAAATATTTGCTAAAACTGGATCAGATCCTTAACCTGCTGATACCAGCCAAGGTAAATTTTGCTTGTGCCAGTTTTTCCAGTGCAACCTTGGGACAGAATTTCATAAAACGTGAATTTCCATGCTGTCCCTGGCATGAAATTGCACCCCTGCCGTGAGCACAGCTCATCTAAAGTGATCTGCAATCCCAAAGGTCTGGAAAACAAAGTCCAGATGTACAGGAATGAACACAGTGAACTGGGCACTAATGCCTGGATGATGCGGCCAGTGGAGTTTCTGTTTGGCTTTCTTGGGAAAAATGCCCTAATGTCACTGTATGGGTCTGGATTCAGGGTCGCTGAACGAGGGGAAACTCCAAATTTTGCTGTTAACCATTAAAATAGAGGCAGAGCTGAAGCAGTTTCCACGTGCTAAGGCTGTGGTTTTTGTCTCGGTCAGTAGATGTCAGTGATACACAAGGAAAACCACACATGGACAAGCCCTGAAACCAGGATGCTTCAGAAAAAACGGCAACACTTTTTTTTTTTCTCCTTGGTGTCAAGGTGCAGCTGGTGGAAAAGAGGAGAAGCAAATGTATTTCAGAGGGAAAATGTTCCTGAGAAACACGGGAGATTCCTGTGTCCTACATATGATGAAACAGCACGATTGGGTAGTGACAGATTCAGGATTGACATATATCATTTCAGTCTGAATTTTGGAAAGCTTTCATTTGAGGAAAACATGCATTCTCACCTTCCCTTTCCAGACTAGTGTGCCCCCTCCACAGCTACACTGTTAAAAAGTGTAGGTTAAGGGGGTTCTTGGGGTCCAGTCGGGACGGCCGGACGTAGACGAATGGAGACGAGAGATCTCTATAGGCAGGTCTTGGGACACAGCCGGTTTATTGTAAAGGGCGTGGGTATTGGGGCACTGCTCAGAGCTGGTAGACTCAGCTCTGAGCAGGCCCAAGAGAGCAAGAGAGTGAACGGGTGAGAGAGAGAGAGAGAGAGAGTAGGAGCAAGAGTAGAAGTGGAAGAGAGGAATGAATAGAAGAGAGAGAATGAATAGAAGTGAGAATGAGAATGTCTGAAGTCCTGGTTACAATACAATAAATCATCTTCTGCACTGAATATTCTAATTGTCACTAACCAATCTAATACAAGATACAAATCCTATAGCATTTACATACAGCCTATAAGAGTTCTTATATTACCATAGAGTGTTACATCTTAACTTCTAAAAACTACTCTTTGGACCCCTTCTGCTGAGCTAGTAGGGTCTGCTCTGACCCTTGGACCTGTTTGCAAGCAGAGAGTATTGTTCCATCAAGAGGGGATTACTTCAGTGGCCATACCATTGTTTTCTAGTTGTTCAGTAACTAAGACCTGGTATTTCAAAAGTGGCTTTCATTTCGATGTTGCCTGTAGTTTTCATATTCCCAAAATCTTTTGTCAGGCAATCATATTTCCAAGGCTTTCCTGTTTCATCTTCCCCAACAAAAAAGTATAGAATGTTTCAATTGATGGGCTAATCCTAAATCTTTCTCTACTGAACATGAATTAAGGACTGACTCATTACGGTTCAGCCCAGTTTATAGTAGAGTTTATTAACAGTATGGTTTATTTTGCAACATAGTAAATACAGACAGGCAGAACTGAACATCTCATTCAAGAATAAATTCAATATGGATTTTTAAGCCTCCAGAACTTCCATAGCTTCACAGCTTGCTGAATTGCTACAAAGAGCTGCAAGTCTTTCCAAAAACCAGTAGGCCAGCCCTGAAAGTCTTGGGATAATCATTGGACATTCATTCCCTTTATGCCTGGGAAAGACCCAGGCTCAAGGCTGGTCAAAGGTTTCCAGCAATAAAGACAATAAAAGGGAACTCATGTATTAGGAATAAAAGATTAATACATGTAGATCAAAGAGGGAATTATTAGAGGGTGTTAGGGTTTTCTGATTTGGTCAATGCAAAGGAAGTTTGTCAGATAATCACTATTTAAACTATTTTTGACCTGAAACTCAGTTGTAGGTCCCACCCCAATTTTAGCTGGGTACATGAATGCTACAGCTCCAACCACAGTTTCCTCATGCAATATTCACAGCAGAGGCACAAATTAAAAACAGTTTAGATCCTGTGAATGCCCTGGTGCGGCCATACAGGTTTAGCAGGCCTGTCTGAATGCAGCCACCTGAGTACAGCACCTGTAACACCTCAAATGAGGGCACTTGAAACATTTGCAGGCACATTAATTCTCTCCTGACTTCAAAGCTTCATACACCTGTCCTAAATGATCCAGACCTGGGCCAGGTTTGCATCCCTTTCACAAATATTTAGGAAATGAGTACTTTTTTTTTCCTAAAAACACCAGCATTTACACATGACTATTACTGAAAAAAGCAAGGGAACTTAATATTGCTTAGTTATTATTTCTCACCTGCTTTTGTTACTCATTGGCCCCCTTGGGCAAAGAGACCAAGCTGGAGAGGGAAAAAGCTCCTGCTAATACGAGCTACCCCTCATCTGCAGTGAATACCAAATGCTGGAAGTGAGTATTTTATTGTGATCCACTGTACATTGATACTTGCTTTTAGGAATTGTTTAACATCTTTACTACATGACTACCTCGGCTGCCTGTATTTCAGGTAACTCTGTCTCTTAATTATATAAGGAACACAAACCCCAAAGACAGAGTTCCTAACATTCATTTAACCCAGCACCTGTTATTGAAGCCCTGATGCCTGAAAACTTTCCTATTTTTTTTCCCCCAAGTAATTTAGTAAAAGAGGGTAGCACTCCCTGCAGGCCTAGTGTGCAAAGTGGTGCTTCCCAGAGTATTTCTGGTACCAGCATTAAAATATACACCAGGCTTTTCACGATATGGAGGGGATCACTATTGATTCCTTTGCACTGAATACTTCCAAGCTCTCAATACTCAAAACAAAAAGTTGATGCAAACTTGCTGTGTAAATGCCATACTTGTTCTGTGTTTCATCTTTCACACATGCTTCATTCTCTTCCTGAAATTCCTCAACAGCCTGAGTTACCCTCAGAGGCAGCGTGTGTGCTTATGGATTGGGACCATAGGAGAAATTGGCATCAGAGGGAAAACATGATTATGATTTGGCACCGTGCAGGCCTGGGATGCCTGGCTTGGAACAAAAGGTACTTTAAACCCCTGGAGCTCAGCACTGAACGTCTGATACGCAGAAACCCGAAGCCACTTTGTTGGCAGCTGTGCACATCTCCATTAGCTCTTCCTGCCCTGGCTTTATCCCTAGGGGACCATTCCACAAATTAACTGCCTTGCCAATTATTTTTTCTAAAATCCTGGCCCACCTGGGAACACTAACAGAAGCTCAGATTGGTTTAGAGACATTGCAAATTCCAAGTCTTTTCAATATGCGAAAGAGTCAGTGAAAGTATTGAATTTTCCATGAATTAGCCAACAAAACAACCTCTCTGTGCTTGCTTTTCTTAGTTCTTGGTACACCCACATACATATGTGCACATCCAGGTGCAGTGACAGAGATCCCAGTTTGAAAACAGATTTTCCTGAAGGCTTTCTCTGAAGGCAGTCGTTGCCAAACATTTCAGAAGTATTAAAAAAAAGGTGACTTTGATGACGCATATCCATCGTGGAAGCTTCTTACTAATCCTACTAATCTGAGTCAGTTACAAAATGACTCATTCTTACAAATTAGAATATATATTTCTCATATACCTCTATCTCTCAGAGTAAATGTAGATATTAGTCAGGTATACCAAGTCTTTTTCTTTTTTTTTCAGCCTCCTCTTGCAGCCTGGCCTTGTTTTTGTTGCAGTATCAAAAAGCAGCGCCCCATGGGCTGACTGAGCACAGGCCTAACAGGACATCTTGCTATGAGTTTGCATTTGTCTCCTTTTCCATTTGTGCACTTAATTTGGAAACACCTTGGAAATGCTTCCTTGAGGAGAGAGAAAGCAAACATGTTTAATAGACAGGAATATGCAGGGATGGGGAATAAGGAAGTGCATTTGGAAGTCTCATGCTGCAGGCTCTCTGCAGAGCTGTGCTGTCAGTGTTCAGCCCACTCTCCTACCTATTTTTAAAACTAGCCTCCCTAAAACCTCCTTTCTAACTATAGCACAGACCAATAAGGTGAAGCACTTATGAGTCAGACTTTTATACCCTTGCCTTTTTCTCTAACCAATTGTTTTATAGGAATTTTTCCTTTTTAACAGGATTTCTTCTCGTAGCACCCACATTTTCACAGCAGCAGAACTGCAGCCAGCTAAGTCACACTGGAGGATGCTCAGGCTTGGTATATCACACTATCATCACAAATCACTCAAATACAGTATAAAAAGAACGGTGTGGTTTTGGGGAAAATAGAAATATGGAGTGTTTTCAGAGTGGTATCTGAGCATGGAAGGTGCTGTAAATTGGGGTAAAACAACCCAGCAGGGCTTTTTATTTTAGTCTTCTCAATACTAGTATGATCGGCTCCTGGTGTTTGACGTCATTAAGCAGTCCACAGGTCTAGAAATAGTGCAATTTTTTTAACACAGTTTTCAGTTGTCTCCCTTAGTTTGACCCTTGATAAGATTTATCTGGGCATTTATCAGTTTTGATTGCTTTCCCTTGCAGAGGGAGGGAGGGAGGGACTCTAAGGCTCAAAACTACCTCTTCAAAATGAAAGCTGCGGCTGTGTTGTGTAGTTAGATAATTTTTTAAAAAAGGTCGGGGTTCTATAAAAATCCTTACTTGGATTGGGAATGGCTTCATCTAGAGCAGATCTCCGTTTTCACTTCCTTCTCTGTCATTTTATAACTGCAGGAGAGTAACCTGATTTTCATGTCAGGTTTTTACTGTGAGGGTGGGGAGGCCCTGGCACAGGTTGCCCAGAGAAGCTGTGGCTGCCCCATCCCTGGCAGTGTCCAAGGCCAGGCTGGATGGGGCTCTGAGCAAGCTGGGATAGTGGAAGGTGTCCCTGCCCATGGCAGAGGTTGGAATGAGATTCTTTTTAAGGTCCTTTCCAACCTAAACATTCTGTGATTCTGTTGTATATTCCTGCTTAGCCCTCACAGGTTATTGTACTGCTTATTCTACTACTATATATTTTCCACCTCTCTTGAGTATCTTTTGCAGATATTCCAAATCAATTGTAGACTGCTAAACAGAAGATCCATATGGAATCAGGATCATTGCTGCTAAGTACAATAGATCCATCAAGTTGAAAGGTACAGCTTTTATTTTTCCCCAAAATTATTTGACTCCTGCAGTGCTTTACATTTATGATTAATGATGCATTTGCCTGCTGCAGCTAATTAGAGAGCAATTAATCGAAATCTTTTATCTCTGTCAGCTAACCAACTTTGTAACCATTTCTATGCTGATACTACCATACCAATGGTCTATATATTTCAGAATTTTTATGTTTTTACAATATTTGCCCTTTTCTATTTATGCTGGGCCATTGGTCATGTGGATAACAAATTTTTTTCTTTCTGCATGTGGAAGACTGAATTGTTATAAAACATGCACACTCCTCAGGCCTTAGCAGCTAAATTTTCTGTGAATTCCCCACTCCACTTGTGGTTATGGCATTCCCACCAAGCAGAGCCAGGCCCTGTGTTCACAGGAACCAGTATTGGGTTATGTGAAGGACTGATGAACTGAGCAGAGGCCAATCCAAAGCAGTTTAGAAATATTGTCTTCTGTGGTGTTTTTGTTTTGTTTTTGTTTTTCCCACCAAAAATAAAGAAAAGAAAAAGGAAAAAAGAACAAGCAGCAAGAAAAAAAATCTGCAGGTTCTCTTTCCATAGCAGGTTTATCTTGCCATCTGGGGGATAGATTGTGAAAGGGAGGAGAATGACACTTTGCCAGATTCTCATCTGAATATTGTCTTGCAGAGCCTTATGCCACCTTCCAAAACTCCCTCCTCTGAAGTCAGAGTCAGTAGCAGCCAGTTTCCACTGCTGGCTGGCTCTAGATAAGATTTTCCTCACATTCCCTACAAAGGAGATTGTGCTGCCAACAGTCAGAATTGTGCTAATCCAGTACAGCTCTCCACACTCCAGCGTCCCACCAGAGTATGGACAGGAGCCTCTGGCACGGCCACAGGTGAGGTTCCCTTCCCTGGGAAAGTTGTCCTGCTCCATTCCAGCCCACAAAATCTGCTCTAAACAAGGCACTCCCAGATGCCAACCCAGACATGAAATGGCATCAAGGTAAAATGACCTTCCTGGAGTCCAGGTGGATGAAAACATCAGATCCTCCTGTGAGAGGAAGGCTGTCCAGCTTTGGTTTACCTATAATTCTTCATGTAACTTTGGAAATAATCTTGTGTTCACTCACTTCTTTGTCCATTCCAATTTCCAGACAAGCTTTCAGCCTTTGTCATCTGAGCCCTTCTTTATCTATTGCTGTCACCTGAAATCTTAACAAAAAGAAATCCTGTAAAAGAATGTAAATTATATGCATCTTACTCTCTTTTGACAGTCATCTTAAAAGCTTTACAAAGAGATGGTTTGGTTTGGTTTTTTTTTCTTTTTTCTTGTTTGCTGAAAATTGCCCAAGCTTTGTTGCCACAAAAATAAATTGTAACAGATGTCTTAGCACCCACATGGAGCTACGAGAACATCACATCCAGGCACAGTCCAGAGGCTTGGTGGAGGCTGGCAGCTGAGCAAGGGTTTGGGGCTTTTTTTCTGGCAGGTATTTGACATCAGGTAAAATGAGGCAAGAACCCCAGCTCTTGCAGAAATGGCTGCTCATTTGTGGTGCCTCTGTCTGGGGACACAGCAGATGTCCAACCCAAACAAATTCAGCACAGCACTGAAAACCAGGCTTCTCCTACTCTGTGTTGGGCAGCTAATATTGCTGGCAGCACCACGTAATATTTTTTCCTTCCTGTTTGTGGCACTGCTTACCTTGCAATAGGTGATATGAAGTGGCTCAGGAGGTGCTGTGAGGCACAAGTAATGTGTGTTTGTAAAGCACTCCAAGGCACTTGACTGAAAGCAGGTAGGAAAGTATCACCTCTGGCTACCAGCAGGGTCAGGATCTCCACAGCAGCCTGGCTCTGGAAGCAATAATTTCTGCATGATGACATGCCAGGAGTCACTTATTACATCTCAGGGCTGCTATCTCTGTAAGGGACGTGTCTTCTTTGGAGTGGCCACCTGACATCCTCATTAAGGCTTCATCAGCTGTAATGGGCTGTACATAGCAGCCAATGCCTGAGAATGAGAGAAACACCTTCCACTCTGAAAATGTGAGAAGTGGCCACTCTGATGGCTCACCTGGCCTGAAATGGATCTAAAATATCCCCACTATTACTTCCATGTATGCCCAGAGCACCTATTAAGCCCCCACATGGATCAAGACTTCGGTAAATCAGGAACCATCCACAGGCAGAACAAAGCAGCAGCTTGTAAGAGAATCATAGAAATGCTAAGGTTGGGAAAAACCTCTAAGATCATCGAGTCCAACCATTAATCTAGCACTGCCATGTCACCACTAAACCATGTCCCCAAGTGCCACACAGAGGAGGCAACAGATGGGGGCAGGTTGAATGGAAAATAGAAGGAAACAAGGAGATGGAATCAGACAGTACGAGTTATGTTAAACACATTCCAAGCTTTTGCTGGCATCCCTGCAAGAAAGGTCAGATGAGACGTGGGAAGAGGGCAATGAAAGTTTCTCTGGATGCTCCTCAGTGGCATCTCACATGGAGGCTGGGGGCCAAAACACACAGGTGCTGCTCAGGGTGAAGGAAACTACAAGGAGTTACATCAGCAGAGGGGAAACAATAGAAAAGCCACAGGAGACAGCAAAATTACTAGGCAGGCACTTGCTGGATGAACCTGGGAAACTTTTAAAGTAAGTTTCAAAACAATGGGGGAAAAAAGTATACCTTTCTCCCCAGTTGCTGCTGTGCCCAGGCAAACAGCCCTTTGCTATACAGTCCCTCTAAAGGAAGTGTATCACATAGATATTTGACTCTCCCATCTGTTTCTCGCTCAAAAGGAAAGAGATGCATGTTGCTAAATGCTGGCTGCCTCCTTGAGACACAGTATGCTCAGGTAGAGGCAGGGTGCACAGGGGATGCTCTTCAACCCCAGCCAGGTAGAGGTGATATCATTAACCTTTCCTTAGATGTTTGGCACTTTCTGTGATGATCAAATAAATAAATAAAGCCCCATACAATTCACATACACTCATATATATGGGGAAGCAAACTTGCAATGTCACAAAATAATCCTTTTGGATAAATTAATAAAACCACTCACAGTTTAGTGGGTTGGTTTTGTAACAGACCAGTTCGTCTGTGGTAGGTTAGAACATGCCAATTAAGAAGAAAAAGAAACATAATTCTGCTTCATAAATTGACTAATTACCATGAAAACGTTGCAACTTGGAAAGCTTGAACTGTTCTGCCACAGAGAGTATGTAAGAAAAGCAATGTTCCAGTTTAAATTGAAGCTTCCCATGCCTCAGACAGGAAAATGTCTAAGCTCTGCTTTGAGTTTGGTAAAAATGCCAGCTACATATTTACCGAAATATTTAAAGTAGTGAGCACATGCGTTACATTCCATTACTTTAAATGAAATTTGTATCCTGCTGTGTCCCCCAGTATTTCAAAGGAAAAGAGGGAGGAGAGAGGGAAAAAGACCAGGCAGAGCTGAATCCACTCCACAAAATGAAGATACCCAAAATGCCTGGAGGGACTGCTGGCAATCCCCTCCTATGTACAGTGAGCTCCTTGAGGACAAAGAACAAAGTTCTGAAGCTTTTCTTCTGTCTTAAATCTTCTCTGTACATGAGGAGGATGCAGGCCCCAGCTTGACAAGTGGGAAAGAACCACTACAAGGTGCAAGGTGTCTCTGCCAGCCAGGGATGTACCCAGGGCTATAGCAATAGCAAAATCAGTCACTCCCTTACAGGAATAGCAGCCATTTCCACCACTGTGACCCAGGATGAAAGTTTGGGTGGGTTTCTCAATTCTCATTCTGACATGAAAAAACAGTAAGTCTTTGTCTCTTAATTTTAAATGTTGAGCCCCTGTTTGCCTTCCGGCTTGGCTTTTTTAGAGCACAGTAGGAACATTTGCTTTCCCTAAACTTTAAGTGAGATTATTTTCCCATACAGTCACACAATCTGAGATGCCATGAACTTTAAGAAAAATTCTATCTATCTATCTATCTATCTATCTATCTCTGTGTATATCCTGAAAATTGTGGTGGCATCACTGGCATCAGGAGTACCTAGACTGTTCTTCATGTGAGGACAAAGCTTTATGGGCTTCACCTTTTCTTTCATTCCAAATACAATTCCTCCTTTGTTGGTCACAAAACTGGATAACCACAGCTCCACGGAGTTCAGCATGTTCTTTATTTTCATTTTCAGGGCAGAGTCTGTTCATAAATGAGATCTTGGCTCTTACAATCAGTTCACCAAAAGCTTGAATGTAGTCTATGCCACGGGGAAAATAGTGGGAAAGATTGGAGACCTCTGCTGTGGTTATATCTGGATACCAGCTGTCAGATCTCATCATCCTTGGGACAGCAGCATGCATTTTCCATCACAAATGCCATTAGGTGCATCAGAACAGAGCCTTTAACAACAAACTAAAAAGCAATAGCCCACATGAATCACAAAACAGCTAAAGAGAAAAGGCTGTGAGAGAGAGTAACCCAGAAAATCACTTGATTAAGAGCTAAAAGTGGCTACTGTTCCCTTAGGGGAATCAAAAACTTCCTTGTTTATTACGGTATCCCACAGTGGTAAGGAGGAGAAGAGGGGTCCAACAGGCAGGAATTATGCAGCAAGATTGATTTATTTAATTATTTTGCAAACTCTTTTATAGACTTTTTTCTTCATAGTCTAATTGGTCAAAGGATCAGCCACCCCTTGGGGTGATTGGCTAAAATCCTAAAACATCCATTGTCAAAATATTTTTCTATTTTTACCATAAACAAAGCTCTGCAAGGTCGCAGGTGTTCACAGTTTATAGAACTCTGCTACTATCTTCCGTGAGAGAGAAAAATATCTCATGGGACTGGAAAGAACTGGAAAGAAGCAAGAAAAATTCTTGCTAGCAGCAATATTTGTATCCATAATCTGTTGGTAGCAGATTATCAAGGCACATCAAAGATTAGAAGACAGGTGTTGATTGAGGGCAAAAAGACACAGAGCTGTGCCCACACAACTAAGATGTGAATTAGGAGCACAGGCAAAGGAGAGAGAAGATCATCTTGTGGAACAAATGACAGCTCAGATGGGATGAACTCAGTTAAAGTACCACTCAAAGTCCTTGCAGTCACACCTGTGTAGAGCTGCTTCTGCCTTCCATGCACTTCACAGCTACTCAGCTACTCAGCAACCTCTGCTCTCCATTTAGAGTTATTTGGAATGATGTGTCTCCATAAGGAAATCCTGCCAGCACAATGTCTGATGTATTAGATGGTGATAGAGGGAGACAAAATCAGTGTAAACTGACCGATTAAAGTAAGTGTTCCTCTTTTCAACCTTTATAATTCTTTCCACTTGCCCCATTTTACTTTTGCTGGTGTGGGTAACACTGTGCTGGTATTTTGATGATGACTCTTGATGCAAATCTCTTCTGGAGCTGATTTCATAGGCCATGGCTGGAGGTAAAGCACTTTATGGAAAGAAAAATGCAGAACTGATGATGGTCACATCCAAAATCGTTCTCACTGAGCCAGAAAGGCCAAGCTTGCACCTGCCCTGCTCCAGCAGCTCCCAGGAGGAATGGGAGGAATTCTCACAGCAGCCAGGGGCAGCACACAGCTGACACATCTCCTGAATCTCCTTGGAAAGCACTGATAAGGAGGCCTGGTTTTGGCTGGGATAGAGTTAATTTTCCTGTAGGAGCTGGTATAGTGCTATGTTTTGGATTTAAGATGAGAATAACGCTGATAACACACTGATGTTTTAGTTGCTGCTGAGCAGTGCTTACTGTAAATCAAAGACTTTTCAGTTTCCCAGGCTCAGTCAGCAATCAGGTGGTCAAAATGCTGGGGGACATGGCCAGAACAGCTGACCAAAGCTGGCCAAAGGGATATTCCATACCACAGAACATCATGCTCAGTATAGAAACTGGGAGTAACTGGCTGGGAGCTACCAATCCCAATCAGGAGCTGGCTGGGCATTGGGCAGTGGGTGGGGAGCAATTGTACTGTGCAGCCCTTGTTTTTCTTGCCTTTGGTTCCTCCTTCTATTTTACTATCTCCTTTTTCATGACCATTACTATTATTATTAGATTTTAACTTATTTCAATTACTAAACTGCTCTTACATCAACACACAGGTTTTATGTCTTTTTTCCCCAATTCTCCTCCTCATTCCCAGCATTGGAGAGGAATGAGGCAGCTGCTGCATGGTGCAGAGCTGCCATCTGGGGTTACACCATGACATAAGGAAATACACACTACTCTGGCAGGAAGCCTGGGCTGGGCTGGCTGTGACAGGCCACTGGAATTACTTCCTTGCAATTTATCCCATCAAGACCAACACACGTCACAGAGGAGGAAATGCACAGAGGAGCTTCCAAGGACAAGGTCACCGTACCTGCCCGTGGCAAAGGCAGAAACAGGAACAACACTCCCTTCTGTCCCAACACTATAATTATTCTGATCAATTTTATTTTATGATTGTCATTAGGACACTGCTGGGAAAAAAAGTTATGACAATTAGAACACAGCAACTACTGGGATATAAAGTGAAGATGATATGGAACAAAGTTTTGAGAAAAATACAAGGAAATTACAAGTTTAACCATGAGTGAAACAGAAGCCTGGGCAGAACTGATCACACCTCTGAGACCAGCATCAATGTGAAAGAAAAATCTGCAAGAAGGGAAATTTTAGATGAGTGACTCACGTGGTACTCATTTCAGGCAGGGGAAGTGACAGGCTGCAGTGAGAACCAGTCACTTTTCTGGCTCCACAGCCATGAATGCAGCTCAGCAGGAGAGCCCAGACCTCTGGAAAGACTTCAGGGGCTCTGAATGAAGGATTTCTGCTCTACCCCACCCATGACAGAGCCCCAAACACTCAGCAGGACCTCTGGTGTCTGTGCAGTGTGAAGTGAAAGTTAAGAGTGATTTGTGTGTGCACAGCCGTGAACACTCAACTGAAATAAACCACCCAGCAGCAGGAAGTCTGCAGTAAATAAAAGCAGCAAAGCCAAGAGACTGTGAAAGGAATACCCCTGTTCTCCCCTGCCCTCAGGAGGAGGTCAAAGGCTGGTGCAAATCCCGTCTAAGTTAAAGGGAACAGCTGTGTGTTGTTAGTGAGCCTCTCTGACTCCTTTGTTTCTAACTCGGCTCTCAGTGACACAGCAGCAGTGCAATTTAAGGCATATAAGGGAACCAGAAGACTTTTCATAGTTCACTTGATTTTTTTTTTTTTTGGGTTTTCCCTTAGGTCATCTGGGATACTTCAGAGACTGTTCATATGAGTGCAGAAAATAGCAGAAAGGCAGCCACGCATGGAGAATGGAAATGCTACGCTGTTTTAATGAATGCAAATCATCCAGGTGCCTGGAAAGCCCTTCAGTGTAAAGGGTTAGTAATTACCAACAAATAAGTAGTAAGCGGAAAAATGTTCTCTGTGGTCTGCAGTATTCAGTCCTCTCCTTCTACCCCTCCCTCACATAATTAAAACTAAATTGACTGATTGCTATGTCCTCTATTAAGAAACTGAAAGTAAAGGAAGAGGCAAGGTAAGGCATAACCCTTCAAGTCAATGGAAAATAAACCTGGTGAGGCAAGAGACAACTGTTCTTCACCCTGTGCCATGCTGCTAACCCTCGGATTTGAGGTCTTACAGCACATGCTGTCAAATGTAGTCACTTTGCTCTGCAAGAACAGGCCCCTAAATGTACCAGGTGTCCCCTCTCCCAGTGTGTCCCCAGCAGTCTTTCCACTTTGGAGCAGCTCCAGGTGACAAACTTCAAACATGGTTTCCTCCTCTGATATTACTCAAAGTGATGGTGGGGTGAAATTGGCACCAGGATTTTCATGGCTGCCTGAGGCAGAGGGAAGGCGCAAGGGAAACAAGAATTTGGACAAAAGACTGCTGGTCTAGCCAGCCACCCTCTCCTATCTGTAATTTAGATAATATTCAACCACTGCACAAACAAAGCCATGCGACTGGGAGCAGTTTTTATTTGCTGAGAGAATCATTAGCGTCTGTCTTTCCAAGGCCTCTCTTACCTGTAAAGCTGCAGGATTGTGAGATGGGTGCATTTGTGTATCTTCCTTAAAAAAATGGCTCCCACACCCACCTCTTGGGTGGTCCAGGGCACTAAACAGCCCCCAGGTTAGTGGTGGTTTAATTATCAGTTTCTGAAGGGCAAAGCAATCTACCCCAAGCAGATGGGAGAGGCTTTGATAAACAGCACACTCCCCTTTCCTCTAACCTTTGCAGGAGGACATGCAGAGTGCTGGTAGGATTGTGTTTGGGGTATTGCTAGGAAAACAGGCTGGTTTTGCCAAGGCTTCATTCCCTCATGTGCTCCCTATTGCTTTGCTAATTCTCTTTTCGATTCCAAAGGCAGGGAAGGGAGCTTCCACATCAGTGTTTTACAAAAGAGCTGGGGTTAACAGGCATTAATGCAAACCACGACCAACACTGGACTACTTTGTTCATGTGGCATCAGACAGCTTATATAAGATAGAACTCTATTTTCTTTAAAACTCACATTGTTTCACATGTGCATACGATTTAAATTCCAGTTTATAAGTAACGTACAAAACCATTCCTAAGCTAGAAACAAAAATAAAACATTGTCCAAGAGAGTAAAGGACTCCTGGGGTTCTTTATCCATGCAGTTCCTATAGATCAGAATGTCCCATGGATTTTCTCCCAACTCAGAGGTTCTTTTTCTTCCACCCAACAAATGTCAAGTATTAAAACCACCAGAGCAATGACTTAGTCCACATTTCATTGCCTGCACTGGTACAAAGGTTTCTGTGTAGTCTGTGATCAAAGCAAGCTGCAACCTCTGTCAAAAAATTGCAGTCACAAGGAGAATTTTCAGGAGTATTTTACAAGATATATTAAAAACTATTCATTTATGATGGCACAGTTAGAAGGCTGCAGCAATAGGAATCAAAATAACACACTATGAACACAAATGATCTCCAAGAAACTTCATCAAGAGGCAGTCCAGACATACTTGTACTGCAGGCAAAGGCTGCCTTAACTGTTTGCGTCCTTTTTTGTGCATCTGTGATTCCATCCTTTTTCACGCACGAATAGGAGATTGACGTGCTAAACTAATTCTGCACAGAGAAAAAGAAGCAGCCTGCTAGCTGAAACAAGGCTCTTTTCCTGTTTAACATATAAATCCCAATTATTTGCAAAATAGGACTTTCACTCTGTTAATTACATGTGCAATGACAATTCAGGTTATTGACAGGAAAGATTATATAATAATTGCACAGGAACCTCAAATGTATGCTTTCCGACCTTCTCCCTAAAAAGTTATGGATTTCTAAATATCATATATCTCAATTGTGAAAATATCTCAATTGTGAAAATTACACACTTCCATCACAAAAACATGACTGGGGGTTTTATCCAGTTTACTCGCCTGATGTGTGTCTTGGTGTGAAAACGTTACATTTCTTGCTGAAGTTTGCAAAACACAAGCACTGCTTTTGCCTCTCAAACAGCCTGTTTTGCTCCCAAATAACAGCACCACTCTTTTTTTAGTTCAGATACTTGATATCAGCAGGTGAGAAAAGAAACCCTCACATATCCTACCAAAGATTCGGCTGTTCTTTAACTCTGCACAGCATCAGAGCACAAATACACGTGGTGGAATGAGCATCCATGGCTGTTTCGGTGGAACATTTTTTCAAAGCCAGGAATATAACTTGAGGACTTGCCATCATCCCAGCTTCTGCCGTGCCGTTGCACACCCCTACAAAGCAGAATGAAAGTTTGATGTTCATTTCCCAAGGTTCAGCCTAGAGATAGCTCTGTAATTTGAAACAGCCACTCCTCACACAGCAACAAAGCTGAAGGGGAAGCTGCCAAAGGTTAATCTTTCCTCTGGTATTTCTACCCCAGCTTTGCTTGGCCGTATTGCCCTTGGGCTGAATTGAGGAGGACAATGAGACTGTTAAGCAGTTTGGCTTTGTTTTGCACGCTATGGAAACCCTAATTCCCTCCTGGGAGAGGATCTCTCTAAGAGATCTGGTTGGCCACACCAGAATCCTACATGTGGAATCCCAGCTCCTTGCTCGGCACTGCCCATATCTGAATCTGCAGCTTTGCCACTCACCTCAGCCCACATCTGCCTCTGAAACAGGCTCTGCCTCATTCCCTCTGGCACGGGTGCTGCTTCCAGGTCAGTGTCTGAAATAACCTCCCTTCGTGGCAGGATGATTCCTAATGGTGGTGAATGGAATGCACACCCGTGGCTGCTGTGATGCAAACCGGCTTGCTATGTTGCTGATCCTCCCAATTATTTTTGTACACTTGGCAGGCCTCGCCATCCACGTGGAACTGGCAGAGCAACATCAACATCGAATGGAGTAAAGATAAAGCCTCTAGAGGACAAATATAAATTACTAATAAGCTTTTCACAATGCCAGCGTGTGCCAGCCAGACATATTAAAGAAAAATCTCAGGTTGCTTCTGCTCCTTCCTCCCCTGTGCCACTTAGGAATTTCCTCCACCACAGACAATCATGGATATGATTTCACCTCACTGAACGTCACCATGCCCAAGAGCAGAGGCTATTTTTTTCCAATTTACTTCTGGAAGCCAATCCATCTTAGAGCTGCATGAGGGATAGCAAATCTGCTTATCCACTGCACACAGACAGATGGCACAACAGAGTGAAAACTTGAGTCAAGGACGCTGGTCAGAATTCACCTTGCTAAATATATGTTCATGCTGGAGACCCTCACATTCAGGTCCATCAGGCACTCTAGTTGTTCTGGCATCCTGACTTCCTAAGCGGGATTGGGGGGTTAAAACATTAAAGAGTGCTCCAAACACTTCTTGTCTGCGCAGAAACTCCAGGCACTCCAAGCTCGAGTTCTCCGTACATCTCACAGCCCAGTGTAACAACCCTATGTTATCCCCTGTCTGCATCCATACCTGCACAAACACGGCCTGCATGGGAAAAACCAGCTGGCACAGGAGCCACAGGCTGGCAGAAAGGCCGACATTGCAGCTGTCACTGTGCTTGTGCTGCGAAGGACCTGGTCCTGGCTCCCTCAGACAACTCCAGACAATTAAAAAATTGTCAATATTCAAACTAGCCAGTTGATAGGTTCTGTTAGGTGATAGAGGAAGCGGTAAGCTCCTCTTTGCAAGAAAATCACTTCCGTAGCTATGCTAACCGATGACAGTTAATTACCAAAGAATACAGGCGTCTTCGAAAATAGATATTCAGATACTATGTTCTCTGAACAAGTGCAGTTGTCTTTCGCTTTCAGTACCAGATCAAGGATGTTGACTGTGACTCCTCAGTTTCAAAAGAGAAGACTTCAGCATGTCCCCAGCACAGCCCTCTCTCACACCCTGACAAAGAAGATGCCTCAGAGGGCTCAGTGAAATGCAAATGTAGCTGGTTCAAAAAGAAAATGAAAATCTGAGGGTTTGCACAGGAAACAGCCTGGGGGCGGAGAAAGGAGGCTGAATGCCTTTCATTGAAATGCAAAAAGAAAATTTTCTTTCTCAGGAAGAGCAAAAACCACCCCCCCGGGGGGATAATTTTGTTAAGGTAGCAGGAGAGTAACTGGTAGCAAAATCTATCCTAGATTGGTCCTGAGAAACCGTTTGAGTTAAATCATCTCCGGTGTTTTCCACTGCACGACACTTTCTGCTTTTTTCATCACTGCTGTCTTGAAATACACGGGAGAAGAAAAATTTAAATACACAGGGGAAGAAAGAGTCTATCAAGACTTAATGAGAGCGGAAATGATGCAACAGGAACCCCTCCAATGATCCCAACGTGTCCCAAGCACATTAAGTAATTACCATCTGTCCTCTTAGCTGGAGTCATTAATCTCTTCAGCTGTGCTGTGCTGCTTCTTGGTGGCGGAACCTCTTGCATACAAAACCATCAGACTGCAGAGCTGCTTCACAACCATTTTGCCATCCTTAGAAGCTTTTTTAGCTTTGCCAAGGTGTGCTTGAGTGCATTCATCAAAACCAGTACATGAGGGAAAAAATGGGAATGGGTTTGGCAGGCAGAAACTAAAGATTTGGCCTGATCTGAAAAAGAGAGGCGCTGGTTCAACCAGTGGGGAGTGTTTGCTGGCAGAGGGAGCAGCCAAGAGGAATGTGCGTTGGAGGGGACCCTGAATTCAGCAGGGACCAGTGCCAGGGAGCAGTGGGATGTCCTGGCACGTGGGATGTCCTGGCACGTGTGCCAGCGGTGGAGGCACAACCCCTGCCCCCGGCTCTTTCGGCGTCACTTCACACAGGGCACTTGTCCTCCTTCAGACTCACTTGGTCTCCACGCACCGCTGCTGGTGCACTAATCGGCGATACATCCTCACGCATCAGCACACCTCCTGCTCTCATCCTCCAGCTTTTGTTTTACCCCTGCCCGACCACCCTGACAGTACACACCCGCCTGTCCTTGTGTCACCAGAGCCCTGCCCCGGCTTAAGAACAAAGGGACAAGCTGTGCCTGCAACGGGTTTTTTTTACTAATCAACAAACTAGTACATTTTTTCCCATATTTTTTTTTTCTCCTTTGTACTTCCCAGACACCCAGTTTACACCACATTCTTCTGCCTGTGTGGGTGGGTGTGCCAGCCCAAACCTTCCTTGTCCCATCCCTGCAATGGCTCCATTGCTGTCCTGTGGCAACAGGAGTGACAAATTCTGCCCATTCTTTCATTCCAGCTTGTCCTGAGGACCATGCATACTGAGAAATGCTACAGGCTGCAGGAGGAATGGAGTCTGTTTTATGAAATGTCTCTATCATATAGACTCTTTGATGGCTAGGAAGAAAGCAAGCTCATAACTTTCCATGTAGGAAGAAAGCATGAAAAATTCTCATCTCTTCTGGTGCTTTTTCACTGAGTGTGTAAACAGGCAGTGGTTTTGAGAACCCAGCTCCTCCCTCGTCTGCTACTGAACTGCCCAGGAGTTACTGGTAGTTCTCAAGAGATAAGAGACTGACAGTCACCCACAGGCAGGGCCTGTAAAAATGATCAGATTTGAAGCTGTGATATCTTTCAGGAGGCAGGGTGGAAAATAAAATAAGCAGCCTTGGAGAGGGGGATGAAAGTATTTGAGCTTTTTGTCTTCCCAGCTCTAGTCCAGAGTGCTGAAGGAGGAGGTTTGTACCCTGCTCTGTTTGTTGGAGGAGACCGGGCTTGGGACAAACAACTTCGCCGCTGGTCTTCTGTTGACTCCAACAAGTAGAGCAATTACAGCTATCCTCTGAAGTGCTGGAGATAAAGGTTATCTCTGGTAAAAAGAATGCTGATGTTTCTGGGTAGCCCTTGTTCACAGAGAGGAATAGCTAAGCAAACTCCCTATGGACTTCAGGGAAACACAAAGGCTCTTCAGAGTTTATGTGCTGAGATAAGGCTCCTGAGAAAACTTTAGCCTAACCTTTCTCCAGCTGTTTGCTTTCGTAGGAAAATCTATGTGTATCCATGTGAAGAAATCGCAAGAAGAAAATTAAAAATACTTTTTTTTTTTTTTTTCTCAAGTTTCACTTTCTACACGGGAAGAAACAGATCCAACTCCAGCAGGTCTAACTGGAAGATGACTTAAGTGATTGGGAAAATTAAAGTGTGATGACATTCCATTCTCTATCTTTTTTTCTCTGCTGTATTTCGTGTGTATTTTAGGCTCTCATTCTGCCCTGTAGAAGATGCAGTTATAAAAGACTGAGTCTGCACACAGTTTCCTTGTGGCTGTGTATGTGGAACCATGTGGTAGTTGAAAAGATAAGTCGGTTTTATTAATTTTACTTAATTAGTTAAGTTACCGAGTAACAATTGGATTTACATATTTCCGGATTACTAATACTTTTGGATACTCTATTTTACTAACACAATACATGAATAGACAGTGCTGTCTTCTAAGTGCTGTTGATAATTTCTATTCCTTTTTGAGATGCTGCTTTGAAATTCTTTCCTGGCTTCATCGAATCCAGGCTCTGAAGAGGAAATGCACTGCTTTCTGCAGTTATTTTTTTCTCTTGAATTTCCTGGTTTAAATTCCTTGGAGTGTATTTTTGCCTAACTGGCAGAATATCTACAAGAACAGCTCCTGGCAAAACGTAAACATCTGACACATTAGGGGACAAGTTACTTTAATTGTGAAAATAAGCAGATATTTGTCTAAACAATACTAAAACTGTTTTAAGGATGTAAATACAAGAGTGACTAGATAGGAAATGCTTTTATTCTGCTAAAGGAATTTCTTGTACTCATTTCAGACAAAAACTACAATAAGCATTCCCACTGAGGTAAATGAAAGAAATAAGGCTAAGTGCTAGCCTAGGTAAAGAAGTTTACAAGCCCCTGAGACAATAAAGTTGCAGAAATGGGATCTTTGTCCTTTTGAGGGGTCATGTGAGCCAAGGAACCTGGATTTACCTTCCAGAAGGGCTGGAAGCTACGCAGGCACTGGAATTGCTTGCTTGTGTCAGTGAGCAGTTCCAAATGCCTGAGGTGATCACATCCCTTCAGTTATTGTACCACAGCAGGGCTTTTGGCTTTGCCTAAGGGTTACATCCAAAAGTGTGTTAGTGGAGATGCCTTGCTAAGAAAATTCAAAACAAGTTGTTTTATACACCTCTCTTTACCTGTTATGTAAAATTACTAGAAAGCAGACACAGGCATGAGCTGTGATTTTTCCTTCTGAGGAATAAGCTTGAATTGAATGTTCCAGGCATTTTCCATGCTGGGATGCCAGAACTAAAGTGATCCCAAAGTGTCTGATTTAGATCTGGAGCTCATTCTGAAACAACTGCGGCCAGATCTTCCCAAGGTTTAACCACTCCCCCATCCTACAGCTGGGGTTGCTTTGAGGACTCCTTGTCAGAGAGTCTTTAGGAATTCACCCCTGTGAATTCCAACAAATGACAGATTTAGCAGCAAACTCCATCCCTAAGCTACTGACTGCTGGAGGTTTATCTGTGCTCTGATTCTGTAATTACAACCCTTCCCTTATTTATCTCTCTTGCTAGACCATGAAACGCAGTGGAAATAAATAATAACAGAGGCTGTCACTCACAATGCTTATTATGCATTAAATACTGCAGAGGTCCTGAGGTTTTGCCTCATGGTAACAGTCTCGCTTTCTTCCTCATTTGGCAGCAAATCCAATTACACATAAATGATAAACCTCTGGGCCTTGACACAACCTTTACAGCCCCTTTTATATTGCTCCTTGGTCCTGCTGTCTCACAGATGGCCAAGCCTATCTGGAGCCATTTATTTGCTGTTGGTTTACATGCCTGCTGTAAAATGCACTATTCCCTTTGTAAGAAACCTCAAGCTCCAACTTAAGTTTGTGCTTTTGGACCCCAGAGTCTATAAAACATCCTGGGTTTATGTTCTTCTGCACCTAGTGGAAAGACACAATTAAAGATAAAAAAATACACTTTAAGATAAGAAAAATAGTTGGAGCATGAGAGAAAAGAAAGAGCAGTCAGGGCTTAGGTAAGGTTTCCTAAGGTTTTTTCAGGCAGAGAAGTGATGACCTTGAAGGCTGGAGCAAAGGGAACTTAAGTCTGGAGAGTCTGTAGGAATCATTAAAGATGCCAGGCCCTTCATATACATTACTGACACTGTGAGTGAAATAAAAATCTGCTTCATGGTCAAAAGAGTAACTGGATGACAGAAATCATCAGCTGAGTTGTGATCATTACAAATTCTTTGGAGCCGGGTATACACAACACACAGATTTTACCCTGACACAGAATTCAGGACAGGTTAGATTTCACTGAGAACAGGGCAAAGCATAAGTTAGGAGGAGGCAAAGATAGGCAGAATGGAGATGAAGGCAACATGTGAGACACCATGATGTAAGATTGCTTGTGCCATGATTGTGTCTGGAAACTGATCATGTGATCCCACAGCATAAAATGGCTCCCCAGTTTCTCAAAGGCATTCCCCCTAAAAAACTTTAAACCTTCATCAAAAGCAGTGACACTTCCTGTTCCAGTTTGAGTTTCCATTGGCTTTTAGGCTGAAGCTACAAGTAGAGCAAAGACTAAAAAATACCAGTTGGGAGAATAAACATTACCTTGGCACACTCTGAGCTGGCCAGCTAAGGAATTTATCCTACCGGAGCATAAATATGAGGATGAAAGTTCTCAATAAAAACAGATTCCAAGAAAGCCATCCAACTGTATGGTTCTGATCTTCATTTTCCACCTGAAGGAAGCCATAGATAAGTTCAAGCTGGGCCATCTCCACTGTGGTTTTCAATCTTCAGACCAGCTGGAAAGGAATAAGAATAAACAGGAGGCTCTGCATGCTCTGAGGGGGAGTGGCAGCAAAGAAGGGCTTATATGAAACTCAGTAGTAAAGCACACTTTATTTCCTGACCCAGATACCTGGAATAGGTATCCCAGAGCCAGTGAGGGCAGCACCATGTAAACATCAGAGACGAAGACATAATTAGTTACATAATTGAACAGCCTCAGTGGCTCACGTACTACACATTTACTTTTTTAAGGGATGTTGCTGTTACCTGCAACCTTTTGCAACACCAAATCTCATACTATAAGACATTTCACCAGTGAAGAAGCACCCTGGTCTAAATAAAACTCCAAGTACCACTGTCTGAGGCCCTGAACAGGCAGAAGCACCTAGAATTTCTCTTTTCCTATTTCTGTGGTCAGTGTGTCATTTTGCATCCTGAAGTGCCATCAGATCCCTGAGGACTGGTCAACCCAAGTGTTCCAGAGCAGTCTTTGCAAGGATCCACTGAGTCTCATTCATATGGTAACCTGATCTGATTCAATTTTTCACATCTGCTAAAGAGATCATGACAGAATTCATCATAGCTGCAGACCAGGCAGGCAGCAGAGGGAACCTGAGCTGGAGGTGGCACTCCTAGACCTGCTCCCTTTCCTTTGTTAGCCTGCGCACTCAGTGTTGCTATAAATACACAGCAGTCACTTGACCTTGGCAGTTGCTTTGGCTGCAGTAATTCTCTTTTGCAGCTGGCAGGGGTTCAAGAGGAGCACATGCCCTGCTGCCCCTGGTGCTCAGCTGGAAGGAATGACCTTCCCCTTGCTCTGAAGGTGCAGCTTTGTGGCTGCCTTATGCTCAGCTAAGAAGGACTATTCCCAAAACAGTGACACCACCTCCTTTCCCCCCCCCCCCCCCATGTTCCTACTCACTTTTCAGACTGAATCAGACTGAAAATCAATCGGTTTTTTTTTTTTCCCCCTCTAATGATTCAGCCCAGTTTCAGAGTGAAGGGAAGGAAAATGCACTTTTAGGAATCAACACATTTTTACCCCATGGCAGACATCTGGATTAGGACAGATGAGTCAAAGTAACTTGTCTTTTTTCTTTCACTTAAGATGACTAGACAACTATAAATGTATGCTTTGTTTATCTAAAGGTAGGTGAGAAAAACCCCATCATCAAAGTGTATATCCATCTTTCCTTTTCATAGTTCCCCATTGAAAAGTTTTCTAAGCCAGTTGACCAGAACCCTCTAAAATCCTACTGGGAGGTGAGCAGCCCTGCAGGCACTTCATCCTCTCAGCCTGTATTTTAGGATTAGTCATACTGCCCCCAGGATCACATGTCAGGTGCTGATATTCTGCCATTAATGTCTGTGAGGTGCTGTGTTTTCTCCCGTTAAATTCCTAGATCAACACTTCACTGCTGAGCAAGTCCAGGATGGCTTCTGTCGTATCAGGTTTCAGAATCACAGCCTCATCATGCCTGGCAGATCTTTCAATGAAGTGCTTTCCTTTGCCAAGGAGCCATCCATGGGAGCAAAGGCTGCCCAAGGCCAGTGTCCACAGGCATTTTTCCTGGCAAAAACATGTAGAAGAGGAGCAGGCTCTTTCTACATATTTTTTCTGCATTCCTTTAATAGCCAACATCTTATAATGGGCATTTAGATAATATTACAGGTCACAAATGCTACATTAAAAGGCAACTGAGAGGTTGTCCAGAAGTCACAACTGTATTTTTTTCTCATTTACTACAGCAAAAATGAAGCAGAGCCCTGGCTGGTTCTTAGAAGTGGTGCTGCTACAGCTAAAATCAATTTTTGTCAGAATACCACACTGTACCAGTAGCACTTACTATATGGAGCAATGTAATGATGCCATAGTGGAACAGTTCTCTTAGACACATGTTAGATATCCAAGGTGGCTGGGCTGACTCAGCAGGTTTTCTATGCAGAGGTGACATAAACTGTCCCAGAAACAGGAGCTTGCTCTACCAGGGGAGCCTCCCTGGCTGGAACGCTTTCCGAAGTCTAACTGCACTGACAAATCTTTTCCAGCACTGGTGGAGTTTTAGCATGGGCAGAATTAGAGGGGGAGAGAGAGTGCAAAGAGAACAGGAATGAGCACTTGAGGATAAATCATCCATGCTTGTGCAGGTCATTCAGTTGCTCTCTGGAAGTCAGGTCAGCAAAAACTTGTTTATTTTATTAAAGGTTATTGAAATTACCTTGTACAAACAGGGACAGATGTCAAGTTCCTTCAGTCCATGAAGGATGTGGGGCTGTAGATGTCCTCTAAGTGTACTTCCTATCATAGTGCAAGACAATTTAATTATGTTTTGTACAACGATGGAACAATGATGGAGAGAGAGTGGAATGTAATTACTTTTGTGGGTTTATTTGATTTGAAAGGTGAGCTCCACATCCCCAAGCAGTTCCATCAGCTGCAGTGCTACTGAACATCACATAACATAGGCAGGCACAATATAATCTGAAATGCATTAAGCAGCATCACACATTCAATAATTGCAATGAGGAATAAGTTTGCAGAAGTGAGTGACTACAGGGTGCATCAGGAAAAGTAAACAATAAGTTTAGGAAATCACATCATTTTAAAGGGCTTTGAATCTACTCACTGATGAAGAAATACATGAGTGTGACGATCACTGAAGGCAGCAGTGAGAAGAGCACCAATCTGTAACTACTGGAATGACTTGGAAAAAAATGGGGGGTGTTGATACCTATCCCATAAGGTTCATTAACGGTTTGTCTTCAGTTCTGTGAACTTTTCAAAATAGCTCGGATAAGGGCTTATGCTTTCAGGCATAGATCCAGCCCAGCCAGGCAGAGCAGTCACAATGAAGTTATAAAAGGGTAAGACAATTCATGATCACACGAAATCCAGTTTTTATCTGCTTACAGGATAGTTTTCATGCAGAATGCTTCACTATTTTTAAACTTTTAAAATAAACCACTTCGAATTACACTTTTGGAAGCTGGAAGCCCCTGCCATCTAACTTGCACCCTTTTAAATGTATTAATTTGAATTCCTAGTCCAAGTACTGATCAATAAAACTAAAATCCATGCAGGGTACATTTCTACCTACTTTCCTTAACGTGCTAAAAAGCAAATCAACAAACTGCAGGAAGCCTGTGACTTCTTGAATGTCTCAGAATTAGCTTGCAAGTTTACAATGACCCGGCGATTTTGGGAGTACAAGCTAAATACACACAGTAAATCGCTGGCACATGTCAAGGAAAAAAATTGTGGTGCTTATCTAGTCAGTGTAGCTGATATTGCTGCTGGGGCTGATTCAAGACAATTTACAACAGTTTACGTGCATGGGTTACTATTAATAAGAAATGCTGGAATTACAACATCAGGTACAGGAAGAGGCATTTATGGATGCTAAATTGAGCTGAGTGAAGCCAATTCACACCCCCAGGTCCTTCTGCACTCTGTGGAAATGTAAGCTTCTCTGGAAGGCAGCTCAGAGCACAAGCTTAACTTAGACTCAAGTTACAGGAGAGGCAGAGAACTGATTTAGTGTTTTCCAGGCATGACACAGGGAAGGGACTCTTCCTGTGCTTCTTCATCCCAGGCCTTCCTGAGCTGTGTCTGGACAAAAAGCTGCTTCAAGGAAATAAAAGTTACAGTTTTCTGCTGATTTAATGAGCTGAAATGGCTCAGGAAGAGATTAGAGAAGCTTGTGGGTTCAAGGGATAAGCAGGGGTGGAGGGCAGCCCTTTGAGGCTTGCCTGATCTCACAGAGCTCAGCTTTGGACTTAGCTCTGCTTGGAAACACCACCCTTGGCTGCTCTGTTCATGAGAGAAATTTTACATGGGCAGCTGTTAGATCCCACGATCTGGATAAATCAAAGATAAAATCTAAAATCAAAGATATTTGGTGCAGTCATCCTAAAGTTCATGGCTCACTTTGCTTTGCCTACAGCACTACAAATAAAGTGGCAGCTTGATTGGTTGAATAACCCAGCTATGTTTTATAGTTTGAAGGAGAAGATTCAAAACGTGTCCACAGATATATTCCCTCACCTTTTGTGCATCACCCTCTAGGACCACTGCTGGAAAATGTTACTCTCATCACTTCATGGGGAACTTGCATCTGTCCCCACTTCCAGCAATGATTTTCCCCCCTGCAAAGCCCTCTAACCAGACGAACAGATTGACAGGGTCAGGTGAAACAAGCTGTGACTGAGGACACTCCAGGAGTCTCCCCAGTATTTGAATGTAAACTGACACACTGCGTTTGCCAACAGTTCTCTTCCCCCTCCCCAGGAATCCAACACTGTCAAGGGTAGGATGCTCCCCCACACCACCTGATTGATGGAATTCTGCCAAATTCCATCAACAAGTCCCTGCCACTATGAGTCCCCTCCGTGTACAGTGCAAAGCTTGTCCTTCCTAGACACAGGACTCAGATGCAGCGATGGAGGCAAACCTCCCTCAGTACTGGGAAATGTTAAATAATGCTTTCTGGAATCTCAGCTGTGTCCACAGCTTTTTCCACAGAGCTTGTGCTCTGGGAATGGCAATGTTAAGGGTCCAGAGTGCAATATGGCAAAGGTTCTTCAGATATCACTGGATGCTTCCCAAACAGGAGGGCGGTCAGTCAGCCTTGACCCTTCACATCAGCAATCTGCTTCAAAGGCAGTAGCTGGAAGCCTGTGACAGCTCTGGAGAGATTTATGTAAACCACAGACAGAGGTTTCTGTAAAACAGGCAAAAATGTATTCAGTTTGTCTCCAGAATTACTTTTAACAAGGTAAATTGTGGGATCATGTAAACAAAAGTCTAGGTGGGAGTGGGAGAGGTGAATCTGTTCTTTAGCAAAATTCACTGTAAGCAATATCCAGACATGGGGGATCAAATAGCATAGATCCTTCTCCAAGTACAACACACATACGAGGAAACCTGGATTCAATTCCTAAAGAGGTGTTAAGTCCTGCAGTTGTGGAACTACAGAAGTCATTAAATGCAAAAGATGTGTTTCTATGTGAAGCACTACTGCAAAACCTACTGTAATACAATGTATTACTGTATTACAGGAGGCAATTCTTACCTACTAACTCACTGCTATTACAACAGCGCTGTACAGGAGTACTACAAAAATCTCTGTACAAAGATCAGTTGAGGTGCTACACACCAGATGTGCTACACTCTGTGTGTGACTACAGGGGGTGATTGCACGAATGTAAAAAACTCTCCAGCATGAACATGGCCTTGCATCTGTATCTGGAGAGGTGTTAGGCTGACAAGGCCACATTCACTCCTTCAGACATACAAATTAAACCACAAAATCCATACATAAAAATCTTAGGACTACTAAGTTTTCTGAACAGTTCAGAGAAAAAACACACATCCTTATGGTATGGAAATTCACCTATTGATTAAAAAAATCACTGTCTGTAATTTCAATTCCATATAGTTTTACTTGCATATGCACTGTTTGCCCCATTTCTGTCTTGTCACTTTGTTTAGCAGCTGTTGTTTCTCATGAACTTTTTAATGAGCCAGAGCTCATTAAATCAATGCAGTTTAATTCTTACAAACTGGGTGCAATTATTTACCTAATTGTAAAACTTATCACCATTTGTTTCCTCTGGCATCAAGATATCATTAAATATGATCATCACATTTCACTCCTTTTGCACTATAGCCCCCAAGCTCATGATGTGTTTGTTTGGGTTTTATTAACTACATTATAAAGCACTTAACTCTTATGAATGTGTTATCTGTTTAACACTGTCTAATCTTTAAACAAAAATTAAACAGAAAGTCGGCTCGCTGCCAAAAATAAGGAACCATTCCTTCAAACAAAACCAGGGAGAAAGAAGCTTGCAAAGCTGCCACTCCAAGATCATTTTTCTTTATTGTGTGATGTATTTTCCCTCCAAATGGCAAATCCAGGTGAAGAAGCACAGAATTAACATAGGTGGACCAGAATTTTAATTCAGCATCTGCCAGCATTGCATGTGACAGCACTTAATGACTTCCAGCAGATTAATTCAGGTCTCTGTATTTTGCAAAGCTGAACATCTAATTCTTTTTCCTCCATTGCATCCATGTGAAATAATGCTTAGAACAAGTCCATCTTGCAGGGCAAGGACCTGATCTACCAAGTCTATCACAGTGAGAGAGAATCTTTACATTATGTTCTCCTGACACCAGCCCTGCATCCCATCCTGTGGTGTAATGGGTTCCTTCCCTTCCTAGGTTAAATTCTTCATGACTTAGGGCTACAGCCATCATCAGACCATGGCCATCAGACCATCAGCATCTTGCTGTGTGAAACAGTCCCATGAACAGAGTTTTTCAACTGAGATCTTTCTTTTTAATCAGGTTTAAGGGTAGTTTTGGAAAAAGAAACAGCAGGGAAAGTCTATCTACTTTTATGTGTTTTGAGAAGTTGATGGGACAGATGCAAGTAGTGAAGTGTCTCAGACTTATCTAATGACACACTTTGTATACAACCCAAAAGCTGAAAGTGATTAAAATATATACACAAAAGATACATCATAATTGTATAAAGGTTAGCAGGCAAATTTATTTACACTGTTTAATATTAGGGTTTGTTTTTCTGGAAAACCACACTGCATCAAAAATGCCAGAGTTGCCAAACTGGAGCTGAACTTTGAAATTGTGATCTGTCACCAGGAGACTTCCCGTGTGACCTTGGGGAGATCTTTTCACCTCTCTGTGCCTCAATCCTCCATCGTCTGGAACAAGCATGTAAATAATTAAGAGCAGGAAGAGGGAATAAGCTTCTTTCTTCCACCCACCTCTTGCTCCTGCCTTGTCTATTTAGATTGAAAGGACTTCAGGGAGGGGACTAAATACCCTGTTCTTTTAGCACTGCATGCAAAATGAAGCCTGATCTAAATGAGGGCCCAGAAGAGCTGTTGTAAACTGTGGTAAATAGTCCAGCCTGCCTTTTAAAGCTTTATTACCTTGCAAATATGAACGTGGCATTTCCGTCTCTAATTCCAAATGCTACTGTGATAAAAGCTCATAAGAAGAGAGAAGGATCCTGTCCAAAGAAGACACAATGCAGTGGTGAACGTTCCTCACAACAGGCACTGGCAGGACAAGGACCTTTGGTTATGGTCCAGGAATTAAAAAACCTTGCTCTGGTCCTTCCCTAATCTCTCCAGAACCTTTTCATCTCCCTTCCTCCCTATTTCCTTAAATTTCAGCTGTGCATGTTCCCGTTGTGACTATAGATTTTCTTACCCTTACATTTCATTGTATAATTATTTACCTCCAGCTCCCATTGCAACTGTAATTTCAAAGTCTTGAATTGATTTTCTTACAGCAAGCTGCTACCTCAAGTGTCATGTGGATGGCTTAACTAATTTCTTTCCCTCCAGGGGACTCTTTGCAACATCAAACAATGTAAAGAAGCGAAGTAGGCTGCAGTTAGACAGTGATTTAAAGCCAGCATGGGTCTGGTACCGATCTGCTGCCCAGAAAAGCAGGTTGCATCCTTTGCTCACCACCTCTCTCATGCTCACACCATCCTTTGTTTGGCTACTTGGTGAGCCACAGGGAATGAATCCAGTTGTTACTAAACCAGGCAAAATACCTGGCAAAATACCTGGCAAAAAGAAAAAAAATCAATAAAACTTTAAACTAGCCACAACAACAGAATTAAAAAAAGAAAAAAAAAAAAAAAAAGGTAGTCATAGGCAAGCAGAGCTAGGCTCTCTGCCTAGTCACATTTAACCCAGTGACTTACTTGGGAGGACTCTGGAACCCACTATTCTGTTTTCCCTCTTGTGAGAGAGACTTAATCATGTGTGATGAGGAACCTAAAGCTTTCTGGATTTTCCCCCCAGTGGAACTAATTGCATACCATTCAGTGTTTTGCTTCTACTTTCTTCCTTTACAGCTAGAAAGATGTAATGTTCCAGCACTAGATGAAAACACTGTTTGCTATTATTCCGTATTTTGCTTGCCTTGGTCCTGGAGGAATTCCAAGAAATCACTTCCTTCTGTGCTCAGCAGCAGTGGCCGCTTGTACACCCAGATTTTCAGTCTGTGTGTTCCGTGGGTCTGAGGAAAAGGAAAATATCGTCTGACTCTTTTTGCTACTTACAGTGCCAGATGTGCTTATGACTCCAACACGGCATGAAACTACATTCACGCTTATTACCATTTTTAAGGGATGCCCTACTGGGACATCGCGAAATAGTGTGATGTGGGTCTGGCCGAAGCCAAGGGAGAGGGAGGAGGCGCGGTGGTAGTGGCTCTGCTCAGGTTACGTTCCTTGTTGCCCTGCCTCATGTTACATCCCTTATTCCTGCCAAGGCATCCCTCTGTGGTTCCAGGCGGGATTCGTCCAACCACCAAAAATCCAACCGGAGTCAGCCCCAGGGCAGAAATCAGAGAGGGCAAAAATCAGATACCTCTGACTAAGGAGATACCCCCAACTTGAGCAACCTCTCCCTGGAAGATCAGGTAAAATGCTTTATTTTTGCCGTATTTTAACCTCGCTTACTGCGATTCTGGCCGAGCCTGTGGCTCTGTGGCGCTTAGGCACCAAGAGCCCCGCTGTCTCCTGTGGAAGTGAGCGGTGGTGATGCTGCCGAAGCCACCAGTGACCAGTGACCAGTGTCCAGTGTCGCCCGGCCACCCCCGGCCCCGGCAGCGCAACCGCTCCGGGCGGCGCGCCCCGCGCGGACACAGCGCCGGTAACGGGCCCTGCGCCACTGCAGAGCCGGGGCGGAGCGGCGACATCCTTGAGACTCCGTCCTTGGCGGCGATTGAGCGCGGCCGCCGCCTCCCCCCGACCCCGCCGCCCGGCCCGCCCCTTCCGCTGCGGAGTGCTCATTGCCCGAGCCCCGCACACCGCGCTCTCCTCGCCGCTCCTGCTGCCCGGTGCGTACGGGGAGACCCGTACGGGACGGGGGGTGCTGGAGGGCCGCCCAGGCGGCCTGTCCCTTCTCCCTCGGGCGGCTTGGTCCCGCCGGGGTTTTCCCCTTCCCGCGGGCCGAGCATCCCTGCGTAGAGGACGGGTGATGCGTGGGGGGCCGGAGCTGGGCCTGGCTCCCGAGGGTTCGGGTTTGGAATGGCCGGAGTCGAGCTGGGGTTCCCGGAGCTTTGGGTTGAGGTTTGGGGCGGCCGGAGCCGGGCTGTGGACCCCGAACGTTGGGGTTTGGGCTGGCCGGAGCCAGGCTGTGGCTCCCGAGGGTTTGGGGTGGCCGGAGCCGGGCTGTGGCTCCCGAGGGTTTGGTGTGGCCGGAGCCGGGCTGTGGACCCCGAACGTTGGGGTTTGGGGTGGCCGGAGCCGGACGGTGGCTCCGGGCTGGTCGCCGGCCGTGCTCCGGCCCCCCAGTGCCGCCCCGGGCCCTGGCTGCCCTGCAGCCTGGCGCGGCTCGTGGAAAGGAGCCGGGGAAATCCCAGCCCGCTCCCGTTGGCTCGTGGAGTCGTGTCCCGGAGCCCCGGTGTACCGAGAGGTGAATGCCCAGAGCCCGGCAGCGCTGGTGGAATTTCACCCTCCGGCGGGCGGCTCTGGGAACGCCGGTATCGAAGTGTGCTGCCGAAATCGCCCCCGTTCAGGCCCTGGCTGGGCACGGGGAGGGCAGGGACCCAAAGCCTCGTGGCCGCGGAGGGTGCGTGGGGGTGGTGTGTGGTGACTCGTGGCTGGGAAGGAGCCCTGCGAGCAAGGGCGGCGTGCCCGGAGATGCCTTATGTAAACCCGGCTGCGGCAGGTGACCCCTCCATTCGCAACATGCCTTTCAGCTCCCTCTGGCCCGCTCTGATCCACGTCTTTCCATCTCTCCTCGCAGAACACCATGGCTACTCTCAAGGACAAGCTGATCAGCCCCATCGCGGAGGGAGCCAAGGTCCCCAACAACAAGATCACGGTTGTGGGGGTTGGCCAGGTTGGGATGGCCGCTGCTATCAGCATCCTTGGGAAGGTACGGCTCAAGGACCTCGTGCTCTCCAAGCCCCTGCTGCTGTCATGCTGTGTGCTGCCTGTTCGTCTTAGCAAAGGGTGGGAAATTTGAGAGGTTGGTACAGGAGTGAACCGTTAGCAGTGACCTACAAGCCTGACCTCCACATTCAGCCTCTCCTTGTTCTCTCACCTTTCTGCCTGTGCTTAGCAGTAAATGTCTCATTACGCAGAGTTATTTTCCAGGCTGCTGGGGAAATGTAGGGAGGAATGGCTCTGAAGCCCCTGCCAAACCTTTCATTCTCATCTTAATTTTTTTATTCTTCCACCACAGAGCTGGAGTTTGCTTGCTGAGGAGCTCTGCTGGGCAAAGAATGGGGACAGAGCAAAAATCTAGATGAAATATAGGATAGGAATCAGGAGCGTTTGCATTTTATTCTTTTAAAGAATGCGTGCCCTAATAGCTGAAAATACTAGTATCCCCTTCAGTATCTTCTTGATTTCTCTTAAGCCCTTTTTACTTGTTTGTATGACTTTATTTTTTCTAGAGGGGTGTTAGCTGGTTTTTAAAAAACTAAAAACAGAGGGCTGGACTTAGAGGTTATTATGACTTTTCCTGTTACTGCTCTGTGGGATATTTTTGTCAAATCTCATGGTGCAGTCTTTGAGCAAAGTAAAGGCTTTTAATCAATGAGGATATCTTGTAGTTTGCACTCTGTTTTTAGAGAATATTGTGAATTAGTTAAATTTGGAAAGACAGATGGAAATTGCAGACTTTTTTTTTTAAGAAGGCATCAACAGATATGCTCTGCTCCCTTGCAGGGGGCAGATCTTAAATCAGGTAGCTCACAGTCGAACAAAAAATCGTGTTTGTACTACTAAACCAGCTGTATTTTGTTTGTAGATGATCCTTCAATGTATTACCCTGAAGATGCATGTTTTAATGCATGCTTAATTATAAAAAAAGAAAGTAAGGGCTTTTAATTGCTGATATTCATGAGCCCTGGCAGCAAGGAAAACCTGACAATAAGAACAGGCCACAGTGAAACTAAGTGTGAAACTGATGTGAAAGTGGCAACTAGTTTTTAAAACAACATATATAAAGAAGAAATTTATTGGAAAAACAGTGATAGTTCATTGTGGTTTTTTATATTTATAATTTTTAAGCACATGGTCTAAAATCAATTGGTTTTGAAGTGCTGTAACCTGTGAGGGAGCCAGGTGATGTTACCACAAATCGAATCTACAATTCAGCATTCATCTGTGTTTAATGCACTGCTCTAAGCAGGATCAAACTCTGTTGTCAGATATCTAAGCACAAAGTTTCACTGTTAGTGAATAGTATGCACCAAACCGAGAGTAAAAACTGGTTTTAAATTCTTCAAGCATGAATGATGACATGGAATTTGTTTCGGCCAGGCTTTTCTTCTTTCTCACAGCTGTAAGCTGCAGTATAAAACATTTCTATAATGCAGCCATCTGGTTCTTGTAACTGAATTAAGAGTCATAGACTCTTTTAGGCTGCAAAAGATCTCTTATGATCATTGAGACCAACCATTAACCCAGCACTGCCAAGTCCACCATGTTCCCAAGTGCCACATCTAAAAGTCTTATAAACACTTCCAGGGATTGTGACCCAACAACTTCCTTGGGCAGTCTGTTTCAATGCCTGACCACCCTTCCAGTGAAGAATTTTTTTGTCCTATCCAATCTAAACCTCCTCTGGCACAGCCTGTGTCCTGTCCCTTGTTCCCTGGGAGCAGAGCCCAATCCCACCTGGCTACACCCTCCTGTGGAGAGCCAGAAGTTTCCCCCTGAGCCTCCTTTTCTCCAGGCTGAGCCCTTCCAGCTCCCTCAGCCACTTGTGATGCTTCAGCCCCTTCTCCATCTCCTTCCCTGGACACAACAGAGAGGGCTCCAGCCCCTCAATATCTTTGTAGTGAGGGAACACAGAATTTGAGGTGAGGCCTCACCAGTGCTAAGCCCACAGTGATGATCAGTGCTCTGGTCCTGCTGGCCACACTGGTGCCATGAAGATTTTTTGCCTTTTTCTTTATACCCCTGTTATACGTTTTTACAACTTCTGTATTCCTGGTGCTTTTTGCCTACATTCTTGGGCTTGTTTGTCAAGCTAAGAGACTAAACATTTTAGAAGCTTTGTATCTAGGGATCAGTGTGCCCCAGACCCCAAGGTCCTCTCCAGAACCCATTCTGTAAACCAAGATAGAACCATCCAGGGGAAGGTTCCTCAGAGAGGGGGGCTCACTCGAGCCTCTCATTGGGGAATCTTTGATAGATATGCTAATTAGTAAAACCTATAATGTTATACTGGGTCTTTTGGGGCATATTCAGGGGAGTGCATTTCGATGCATATGACCTGGACGTGTGCACCTAAGGATCCTTAAAATAAATACCAAGATAAAATCCCTTTTCCCCTTCTAACAGTGTATGACTCTTGATTTTAAGACCAGGAAAAGGCATCAACACCATTCCTGATACAGCCAGAAGAACACCTTTGGCCTTTTTGGCCAGCTGGGCTGGCTCATGTTCAGCCACTGCTGACCAATATGCTGTGGGTTTGACTTGTGCAAGATGCTTGGCTGTAATACTGATGTCAGTTTACTGGTGTGGTATTAAATACATAAATTTGCATGACTCTAAAACTTCCATGTTGGTTATTTTTAGCTCCTGCTCAGTTAGAGGCAAATCACTGATGTTGCCATACTGATTTAGAAATGAAACATTGCCACAGTCACAAATCAGCTGCTCTCAACGAAAATATTTGAAGCTGAGTTTGTGTGAAGCTTCACTCCTGTGTGTGGTAATAAAGAGATGAAATCTCCTCTAGGCAGGTGATGCAAATTCTTGAAACGAGTCACTGGAGAGGTGTTCCAGGTGCTTTTCTGTTTTAGTGAGAATTGGCTCCTGGATCCTGTAGAGTATGGGGAATATTGGTTGCAAGTTCTAGACTGCCAGTCCCGTGTGGTCTGCCTGTGCATGTATAAATCTATCCATAATTGTACATGTGCACACATTATTTCAGATTCTGGTTGCACTAACTTCTTAGTTTAACACCAGTGACTTCACTTAAGGATTCTTTCTCATAGTGTTTAAACAACTGAGAATAATTTTAACGTGCAGGCTATTTTGAAAACAGAAAAAGTACAAATACAGATTCCTATGCTTTTCCTTCATCAGTTAATAAAATCAGCTGCTAAAGGAATCAATGTAGAAAAGCAATTAACTAACATTATTTTAAAGTATGGAATAAAAACTTGGAATATGCCTGCTGTTAAATATATTTTCCACAGGAAAAACTGTGTATTCTTTCACGTTTGAAGTATTCTAGTTGCAAAAAATGGCTTACCTGCCTTCAAATGAGGTGTAGGTATCTAGGAAAATAAAGAGAAGTAGTAGTCTTAATTTCAGTGTAGTTTTTTGCATGGTAAGCCTTTAAGGACAATGGAATTTACCAGGGTAGTAAACGTTTCTGTCAAAAGGCAGTAAATGTTTGCATTAGAGCAGAAAGCCTTTCTCCTCCACCCCCATATTTCAGTGTGTTCCTGTTCTGAGGCTGTATGACATTATCCCAACCTATTCTGGAAAACAAATACGTGGCTAAATCTGTTCTGCAACATAAATACCACACAGTAGCTGCTGTACAGAAAAATAGCTAAAGAATCTGTTTTCTCTCAATTTTAGTATTGAGGAAGTCTGTTCCCATTGTATATTTTTGTGAAATGAATTGACTGATGGTATGTTGAAAGAGAATACTTATTTGATGATTATGTGGTGTCTTCCTTTAGATATTTAAATATTTAAAACAGGCTTAATTTGCTGGATAGATTTAGAGGGTTCCTTACAACTCTGAAAGATGAAACTTTTTTCCAAGGGTAATAACTAAATTAAGAAGAGCTTTCCTAGCAGAGGGTTGGCTGTGCATGCAAACTCCCTACAAATGATACTTTTTTTGGAAAGTCAGTGAGTTTCATGAACCTGTGCTGTAGTAGCCTCTGACTTTGTGAGATACATCAGAACACCGAGGTAGTGTTGTCCCACTGGTTTATTGGGAGAAGAGATGCTTTTCAGATGGGTGAAACGTGTTACTTTAGAATGCTATATGGCTGAGCTCTGGGTTGACTTTAAAATGCATTTGATCTGCTTTGTTGACTCCAAATGTTGTTGTTTTCAGGGTCTTTGTGATGAGCTTGCTCTGGTTGATGTTATGGAGGACAAACTAAAAGGAGAAATGATGGACCTGCAGCATGGGAGCTTGTTCCTTCACACTCACAAGATCGTGGCAGACAAAGGTTCACCTCCATTTCTTTAACACTGATATTCTGTGACTTTGCTTAATAGAGGAGAATTAGTTGTGCAATCCTAAAGAACTCTCAGGATTTGGTATTGAAAATGTGAAGTGTGTCAGTTGCGGTGAGAGTTCAGATGTACACCATAGTGGGAGTGGCTCTTAAGCCAGACTCTCTCTTACATCTCTTTACAATTTGGGGCTTGTTTGGTAAAACTGATTTTAGTGAAACTGTGTGTAGAATAAATAGTATTATTTTCACGGTGGAAATAAGGGTCAGAAAGGTTAAATGTACTCTCAACACCCACATACTGATATATCAGGTCAGTGTTACAAGATGGTGCTGGCTTTCAAACTGATGTCTTGTGGTTTTGGGTTTGAATGCAATGCACAGTGCAGAAGCTCCCTGTAACTCCTGTGTTAACACAGTGCTACTGGAATTAGTGGAATTATTTTAAACCCTCTCTGTATCTGTTCCCCTGTGCTCTGCTTAGACTATGCTGTCACTGCCAACTCCAAGATCGTGGTGGTGACTGCAGGAGTCCGTCAGCAGGAGGGGGAGAGTCGGCTCAACCTGGTGCAGAGGAATGTGAATGTCTTCAAATTCATCATTCCTCAGGTCGTCAAGTACAGCCCCAACTGCACCATCCTGGTGGTTTCCAACCCAGGTAAGGCAGTCTTTTGCTAAATACTTAGAAATTAGCTTTGACAAGGCAAAACTCTAGCTAGTTCTCAGAAAATCTCTTCAAATACAAATTGTTGAAACTTAATAGCTTTTTGTGGACATCTGAGAATACAGACAAAATACTCTGTACTTTCTGATGCTCTCTTTATTCAGAACTTGTCAAGGTGTCCATATTTTAAAAGAATGCTTTGTGATAAATACTTAAGTTCTTTCCATCCTTTGGCTTAAGCAGTAGGAAGTTCAAATTTTTTATCTCTAATAGATAGCTTTTGTGCCTGGATAGGATAGGGCTGTTTTTCAACATGAAGAACTTGCCCTATAGTCGTGGCTGTATTTTCAGGAAAAAGAATTTACGTGTTGAAGCTTATGGTGAAACAAGGGCTGGCTGTACTTCACAGTTCAGTTAAAACAGAAAAAGAGTTAATTATGCATATTTGTGTGTTCATTTGCAAGTATCTCATTGCACTGAGACAGCTTGGATGTTTGGATGTCCAAAGGTGACTGTAAATGTTCTGATGTGCTTTGTAGGGTGTCCCTGTAGGGCTGTCTTTGCTTAATTCAACATCTGAGTGAAGCCAGTACTGAAGAGCTGTGGTGAAGTTACACTGCTTTTAAAGATAACCTGGCAGAGTGGAACCAGTGCATGTGAAGCTTGCTGCTCTGCTTGGAGTTGAGTAATTAGCTGGTGTACAATTAGCCAGTGTTCTGAGCGAATACAGTAACTTGCAGCAGTTTTAAACATTTATCTAAAAATCAAACTGAGACAAAGATCAGGCTGTTCTTGTTCCAGCAAGGATGAATTCAACCTGTAGACTTCTCTCCAGCAGAGCAGCTTCAGGAGGAGAATTGCATGTTGCTTTTTCAGAATTATTTTTATAATCCTTTGTTTTCTTAGTGTGTGGAGTTTTGTCCACAAGTTTTATATATTGAAGGTCACTGTGAGCCCATGAGAAGGGACTTCAGGGGTGTAACCTTGATGCCCTTCCCTGCCCCAGCTGAAGCTGTTGGGAACATGCCACTTGTGAGGTTTGAACGGTGCTTTGGTATCTGAGCAGAGCAAATGATGCATTTCAGATCTGTGTACACAAATGTGTTCCCTCCTGAGAACTGCCTGGCTCCTCAGAGCTGGAGTCATAATTAATTCCTGCAGCCTGGTTATGATTGTTGCTTTGAGCTGTGGATTAGAAGTTTTCTGCTCACATACTTCTGTCTGCCCTACCTAGCTTTGGTTTTTTTTTTTCCTAAAACTGTATTTTTAGAAACACATGCAGCTAAAGCACATTGCTCATCTGGCTTTTCATGCTGCAGAGGTGATAAATGCAGAAACTGCTTGGTGCACAAATCAGGAAATTAAACTGAAGGAATTACCAACTACAAAGAGTATGTAGATCTCAGACTTTTGATTCTGAATTGTTTTACCTATTGTGATGGTGAACTGGAAGAGAACATTTCTTCAGGAAATTGCTGGAATGTTTTAACCATGTGAGATCAGTCCCAGTTCTGCATGCCCTAGGGCTTTAACTGTGACAAAAAATAAGTGTGTCCAACTTTAGCTGGTAGGAATCTAAAGACACCTTTGAATTTTCTTAGGACCCATCAAGCTACTGATCAAAATTTCAAGTAGTGCCTCTATTTTAATGCCCCAAATAGTCAGATCCAAAATTCATTGACCGGTGAGCCCAACTGTGTCCTCCTGATTGCCCTGCTACACTCAGTAAGGTAATTGTTGGAGCATTCTTGATGTGAGTGGAGTTTCATTTGCCATGCATGCTTTTCCTTTCAGTGGATATATTAACCTATGTCACATGGAAGCTGAGTGGGCTGCCAAAAAACCGTGTGATTGGAAGTGGCTGCAATCTGGACACGGCCAGATTCCGTTATCTGATGTCTGAGAGACTTGGGATCCATCCAAGCAGCTGCCATGGCTGGATCTTGGGAGAGCATGGTGATTCCAGTGGTAAGGAGTAGTTCTGACCTCCTTGGGAATGAGCAATATATCAGATGTTGAGGCCTGAGGTGTGTTACAGGATTCTGAAGGAACAGCTGCAGCTGAGCTCAAGTAACTGGTACTTTGCTGTATTTTTATGAATATTAGAGTTGAGAGAAGTCTAGGGAATCTACCTACACATATTTAACAAATGTGAGTGTGGCTGTATGATTAAAGCCTGAACTGAAAAGGCCAATTTTGTGAGTGAAGTTGTGTCCTGAAGGCTACAGCTTGCTCCTCCTCTTTATCCTCAGGAGTACCATTCCATAGCCTGTAGCACAGTTTTCCTCTGAAAGCAGTATCCACACTTGCTAGGTCAATAGCAGAGCTTGTTGCTCTAGCAGTCCAGATTCAGGCTTACAAAATTATCCCTTACCTTATTCCATGACTTCTCTCCTTGCTGTTGAAAGCAAAGATAGTTTTAAAACGTGAAATCAAAGAAGTTTATCTGTCTTAATTCAGTTCCTGTATTTCAAGTCTGAAATGATGCAGCAGAACGTTTATGTAGATTGGTACTGCTTTATATTTTCATGCTGTGTATTTCTAAGGGAGCCACCTCTTCAATGTCCCATTGCATTTGATCGAAGTACAGTGTCTGATGAACAGCAGCAGTTGTTGTAGCCAGCCCTACACCAATGAAAGCTGAGTTTGGCTGAGCACATGCAGAGTTTATCCTGTGTCATTGTCACAGCTGCTTTTGCTTTAAAGTAACTCAGAATTCCTACTTACTTCCCAAGAACAGAGACTGTTCCTGCCTCTAAGCTTCCAGGATGCAGGGAGAGGTGCAAATCCCTGTCTTGATATTCTAAGTTTGCATATTGCTACCCTCTTATTCATGTAAATAAGAATAGACTTCTTGAAGGCTAGCCCTAATACTGATTAGTGAAACTGCAACTACCTCCTTGCTGCAGTTTTGAGTAAAATCTGTTTTAAAAGGCTGGGTAGCTAAGATGTGCCTTTTTACTAGAATTTGATGTTTCTGACTTCAGAAACTTCCACAGTCTGAAAGTTCTGCTGTCACATGTTAAAACTGACCTGTTAAAATGCCAGTACTAAAATGGTCTCATATTTCACTCCCAGAGTTCTCAGATTTAACTGTAGCTAAATAAAAACTTAAAACCTGCCTCAGCCATTGTTGTGGTTCTGGCTGCTCCTACTTGGTTTCCAATTATTTTAGCTAGGAAAAGTGGAGGGGGAGTTGTCAACTGCTCCTGACACTGATGTCCTGCCTCTGTTGCAGTGGCTGTTTGGAGTGGAGTTAATGTGGCAGGGGTTTCCCTCCAGGAGCTGAACCCTGCCATGGGAACTGACAAAGATCCTGAGAACTGGAAGGAGGTCCACAAGCAAGTGGTTGCAAGGTATGATGACCTGAGGGATAATGTGGGTGGATGCCATGCTGACAACAGCTTGTCTGCACTCTGCCTCTACTCTGGTGCAGCTTTTATGCCCTCTTAGGTAGAGGGTTGCTTGAGTGAGTGGGACTGCTGGTTTAAAAACAGAAATGCAGGATTTCAGCTGGTAAGATGTTATCCTGCAGTGAGACAAGCTATTGCATAACAAACCCACTCAAATGCTGGAGCACCTAGAGCTGTGTGTGCTTGTTTTCCCACATGGAGCTGCTTCAGTGGGTAACTTTGTTCAGAGGGCACAAGAGCAGGAAAAGGTAGGATGTTTCTGTGAGCACAGTGTTGGGTTTGGGGAAAATTCTGTTCATGGATGCAGGAGAGTTTGTGTACAGCTGACTACATGTTGCTAAGTCTTTTGTGAAATGAGTGTGCACTCAATGGGATAAAGTGTGTGCAGATGTTGGCTAAAAACCTCAGGATGTAGTGGTGCTTTGACTAAATGTTTGCCTTTTCCATTGTGTCCCTGACTGAAACAGAGAGCTTGTCAGGTATAGGTGTGGTTTTCTACTTAACACTAGGATCTCTTCCTAGATGGGAGCTAATTTTGTTTTCAGCTAATCCTGCGAGAACAACAGGATTCTTTATTATGCATATGGGATAATGTAGACTTTATGCTTTATCTTCTAATGTTGAAACACGTAATTTGGACATTTTAATTCCAAAACTTACAGTGTTTTGCAGGAGTTTGAAAATTTTTAAATGGGTAAGATTCACTGGTTTTAAGACTTGTAATTTGCAGTGTCTTGCGTGAAGACATCTTAATGCAGTTGTATTTCAATGTTTCCTTAGTGCCTACGAGGTGATCAAACTAAAGGGATACACAAACTGGGCTATTGGCCTTAGTGTGGCTGACCTCTGTGAGACCATACTGAAGAACCTGTGCCGGGTTCATTCAGTCTCCACTCTGGTAAAGGTAAGTAGTGGGGGCTAATTGGACACTCTGGCTCATTTTGTTGTTGTGGACAAGCTAAATAGTCTCAATTAGCAACGTGCTAAATGAAGGAAGCTTTGTAAAATGCTCCTTTGAATTTCAAAAAGGAGCTCACTACTGTTGGTTTTTCTAGGCTGACCTCTTTAGCCTGTTCCTCTCACAAGTATGGAGCTGAAAATAAAGTTCTCTATGCGGTACTACCCTTGTGTGAAGCTTTGCCATGTGTGGCATGCAGATTCCTTGAAAGGAAGTTTCAGTGTAAAAGTGGAAGACTTGTTGGAAGCCCATCTGTGATTCCAGGAACCACTGCCTGGCAAAGGTGCTAGGGAGGAGGGCTGTGTCCTTTTATAGCTGGTGTAACTGGCTGCATCTGGTCTGTACTGGCTCCACAACCCCTGCTGCAGCAAGGGCTCTGAGCAGGGGGAACCGCTCCCTCTTTTGACCTGTCCTGAACCTTTGCAGCTCCTTGCTGTATAGAACTAAAAGTGAGAGGTTTGAAGGTGGGGTTTCTGCCACCAGCTGTTTGGTATTGCCAGGCATTCGGTCCAAAACAGCTCTATACCGTTTATTTTCTCAAATACATCGTGGCTGAAATTTTTCTCCAGGTTGTAAAATGATGGATTTTGAGCTCTGCTCTCAGGAGGTTCCCTGCAATGCAAACCAACCCCAGATCCGTGGTGAGGGGCCTGTGTCTGATCTCTTTTGTTTGTGGCAGGGCATGTATGGCATTGAGAATGATGTCTTCTTGAGTCTTCCTGCTGTCCTAAGTGCCTCTGGCCTGACGAGTGTCATCAACCAAAAGCTGAAGGACGATGAGGTGACCCAGCTGAAGAAGAGCGCAGACACACTGTGGAACATCCAGAAGGATATTAAGGATCTGTAACTCATGAATGTTAGGTTCCAGCAATAGGAAAACAGCATGTTGTGTTCAGATGTGGGCTCTACTCACTACACATCTCAATGGTTTAACATTAAATGCTCTTCCAGACTTTCGTCCATGGTAGCTAAACTGACGCTTGCTGTAACGCACAAACCGTACGAACAAATAAAGCAATTTTCAGGCATCTTTGGTTGTCCTAGTGACTCATTTTCAGTATGTCAATTACTTACCTTACACTGGCATTCTCCTTTAATGTTTGCCACAGACTGCATGGGAGTATAGACTTGATGTGTCCTTTTAAAAGGCTAGAAACAAAGTAGTGATAATGAACTGGTGTGATTTCACTAACACCACCTTGCTGCAAGGATTTTCTCAGTCCAAGTGCTGACTAAGTGTAGTTCATTCCCAGAACTGTTTCTGATAGAGAACTTCCTATTTTTTACTGATGGGTAGAGGAAATGGAATGGGCATTTGACTCTGTGCAACCAGCCAGAAATATGCCAGCAATAAGGTTTTGTATGCTACTGGCCTAGAAGGAGTCCCATAGATCCTTCTCTCTTCTGGATTAAGTTCTTTGCTTGTTAATGGTGTCTAGTTTTTTATAATGTTTGGAAAAACAAAATTACTTTCTATTTAGTTATCCAAAATTCAAGACTTTTTCTGGACTGAGGCTGAAATGTTGTAGTTACAGTCTTGTTTATTAAACAAGCCAAGTTGGGTCTTAAATCTCTAAATTTCAGCATGATTGTTAAAATCTTTATATACTTGGAGGGGGAACAGTTTATTTCTTAATCACTTACTGTTACGGAGTAAATACCATAAAATGAACTGCTCACCCTAAATGTCCAGGGGACAGAGAATCAAATCCATCTGTCTTGTGGGGCCTCTTAAGTTTTGTTTCATAACAAATGGTCTGAGACTATGCTGGAGCAATTTAAAGCTCTTTTCTACCTGCATTAAAATGCTTTGGATATTGGACTAAAACACTTTCACAGGCAGGTAGCTTAATTTTTGTAGTTCCTTTTTAAAGGGAAGATCATCGAAATGTTGTTATATTGCAGGATAACTTCTGTGATTCAGTAAGGCTCATGTAGTTACTGAAATATGCATGGGATGCTGCTGGCAGCATTATTTACAAAGGGTATCCCAGGGAGACCTTGGGACATGTTTTATTCTTAGTTACAGGCTAAATTCCAGACTTCTTTGCCAGTAGGAGGGAGAAAATTATATTCTCTGCTTTCCTAGCTTGGTGTGGAGATCCTACTGGAAGGCTTTCCACACCTGGATGGATTAAAGTTCCTGCTAAGAACTGTTCCTGATGGGCTGTTACACGGTAAATGGCACAAGCTGCTGCTCTTTTCAGGACGCACCCATTAGGAAAATTCACCTGAGCACATTAAGTACAGGAACATTGCACAGTTCCTTCCTGGCTTTGTTCTTACACTGTCCTCAGTTAATGAAGTAATTCAAAGTTGTGTTGTGGGACCTTATCTTGCAGGATTGAGTGATGTGCATGAAGAGGCAGCAGCTGTCTCAGAGAACAGGGAGTGGGCCCTTTCCCCTTCTGGTGGTGATGATTGATTTTTGAAGGTCACAGTAAATGACTTCTCACTGATTGCATCCTCACCCATTAAAATGTAGGGTCAGATCCTGTTCTGTGGTTGGCAAACTGAGACCCAAAGGTACATTTTGAGTGTACATGGTCCTGGTTCTTGAGCTGGGAGGATTCTGTCACCTGCTGTCTGTCAGATAACTTCAATCCCCTCCAGATCCACAGGGGAGGGGTTTTTTTGTTAGTGATCATAGACTTAATACAAGATACTTAGTGCCTAGACATTAAGCAACCAGAGAGCTAATGACAAAATCTGTTCTGTTAAAAGACTATGTGGATACAGGTGAAGGAGGGAACTGAAGGAATGAAAAAAACATTGGTTTGCACGATGAGAACTTTTCTCAGCACATCAGCAACCTCATTGTACTACTACCTTTTTTCCCTTTATACTTTCCTTTTCTCAACTTCTACTTTTGGGGATATGACATCATGAAAGAAAACTCTAAAAAAATTAAGCAGCAGTGAATAGGCCTCCTGGGTGTTATGGGGGATTAGTTCCAAATGGTTAAATAGGAATGAGTATCCTAGGTTAGTGGATTTTAAGATTTCAGAAATAGGCTCTTCAGCTGTTACTTGCATCCACTGATGTTTGTAAGCCCTATGCAAGTACATCAATTATATTGTGAGTATTTTTTGTTAGGAGTCTTACCACACAATTTTGTATCTTCATTGCAGTTGCATGGCTGTAGAATAGCTTCCCTGTGTGATTATACAATACCAGCCTGTCACCTCCTGTTACTTAGAGTCTATCCACAGTATAGTCTTATATCAACCATATAAATTCCTAAATAACAGTATTGCTGTAGGACATCTGTGTGGTTTTATCCAAATATAATAGGCTCATGTTTATCTTCTGTATGCTTGCTTTGTCCAGGCCGTTGATACATGAACCTTTTTCTTGTTTTATCCCAAGAAAGGCAATAGAGGTTTTTAGCCACATTCTGATGTGTCAAGAGGTACCTTGGTCACTTGTTGGTCCAACAGAGAACATTGTGGTGCTGTTGGACAGAATAGTGCAGCCAGCAAGAGGAAATGCTTCAGAACACTGAGGACAGCTTGCTCTGCTCACTCACACAGGGTAAGATCAGTAATGGTATTTTAATTGCCATAAGGCTCTGGACCCCCTTGCCTTTGCAGGTGCACAAATACTAGCTACAGAATAGAAATCTGGTGTGACTACCCTGCAAATGTAGATGTTGACAGACAACAGAGGCACAAGGGATTTTACTGACTTTTAGTGTTAAACCATGTACTTTTGTATTAGTCAAAGGATAAAATTGGGGCAGGGAATTGAAGGCAGGTTTGAACAGTGAGACAGTGTTAAAAAGAAAACAGCTGCAGAGGATGAAAATGTTTTATAAATGTATTTTGAAGACTTTTAGTGCTTATGTGACTTTTATACTAGCTGAATTAGAACTGTGGTTTATGGTAAGTAGGTGACTTCAGTTGCTCACAGAGTTCCTGTTATCCTTGTGTTTACACACTTCGTGTTAGCCTTGTGCTGCAGAGAAATGCTATTTCCCTTGATTTACAGGTGTAAGTCAGAACAATTAAGCCACAAACTCTCAGTGGAATGTAGATGCTGAACTCCCTGATGTCAGTGTGACCAGTAGCCCAGAAATATTTAGGAGCCAGGTCCTTACATTGTGCTCCTGTGGCCTCCAGGGCAATGCCTAATTTTGGGCATTTCTTTCTTCTATAAACACTTCTCCCCTAATGCATGTGTGTGTATCAAGCCTTATGCAAGACAAAACTTCCAAAGCCTTTCAGACTACATTAGGCAGGGCGTTCCTAAAATCCACACCAGTCCCTGTGGTGTACTACATTTTTATAAACTGCTCCTGAGATACCATTGCTGTGTGAGTTGTTATTCTGTGCCAGCAAGGGAGTTGTGGAAATAATTAACTTTAGAATAGTCTGTTGGAGAGGTCGGGCTTGGGAGGGCTGGATTTGCTCAGTATCTGAAATGAATAATTTACCTGCAACCATAAGCAACAAGGACCAGGCAGTGGCTATGCAAAGTAAGATTTCTGAGTAAATACTTTCTTCTCTATGGTCTTCTCTTTAATAGCTCTCCAACGTTATTTAGGTGTGTTTACATATTTAATACCTGAGGTTAAAAATCCAGAAAATTTGTCAAAATAGCACAAAGGTGGATTCCTAGCAATACTGATTTCTGGAAGGGAATTTTGATAATTCTTGCTCTGTGAGATACGCTAAATGAATATACAAAGGGAAGCAAAAAAACCATTTTGCTTGAGATATTGTTTTCTCTGTGATGCTAATTCTGTATTTTGGGCAATAAGACAGAAATACAATGATTTCCAAAGTCTCTGTTCACTCAGCAGTCTCCACCAGTAGCAGATACTGCAATACTCTCCCAGTATCACTGGGAATCAGGCATGTCTAAGAACCATATCAAACTCATTTTCCTACCCACATATGACAGTAGAGGAGTCTCTGATACTCTGACTGAAGATCAGTCTAGAAAAGTATGTGTTGAACTTCAGTCCATTTTACTGAGTTTGTTTTTCCCATAGCAAATTGCTGTGCAGAAGGAAATAAATAATTTAAAAATTACTTTTGTACTGGTTTGATTCTGCACACTGTAGGGTTTTGTTTGGTTGATTTGGTTTGTTAAAGATAAAAGACAGAAGAATAAGCAGAAATATCTTTTTTTTATATGCTTCAAGGGCATTCAGGTCAGTAGAGGGGCTCTCAAAGAGGCAGAATAGAAGTTAAGAGCACACTGACCTTAGCTCAAGTGCCTCTATTCCACAGAGTAGGATTTATGCTTAAGTGCTTTATTGAATGGGGTTACATTTCAGTATGTTAATCTGAAGGGTTATCATGGCATAATCTATTTTTTATAAAATCCTCACTATACTTCCATAGCTGAATGAATGGAAATGCCTCTTTCAGCACTGCACCTCTGTCTGCAGCATAGTCTTTCAAAGCATGGAAACCTTTGCAACCAGAGAGGTAAAAAATCATGTAGTGGCCACTTGCTGCCAGCCCTGGCAACAATTCTTCCAAGGTCATACCAGATAAGAAAGATACTAAGAAGTCACACCTAGCCTGTGTCTTTTAACAGGGAAAAAAACCCCAACCCAACCAAAAAAAAAAAAACCAAAAAAAACCCAAAAAAACCCCCAAAAAAAAACCAAAAAAACCAAACCCCAAAAATCACAACAAAAAGCAAATCTGAAAAGAGTTGACTTTGATGTAACAGAAAGGAAAAAAACCTATTGTAAGCAAAGGACTCAGGACAAAACCAGAAACTTCCGGAGAGTATAGTTACAAGAGCAAATAGTGGCAGGATAAGGGGGAATGGAATGGTTTCACAATGTCAGAGAGCAGGGTTAGATTGGATATGAGGAAGAAATTGTTCCCTGTGAGGGTGGGGAGGCCCTGGCACAGGTTGCCCAGAGAAGCTGTGGCTGCCCCTGGATCCCTGGCAGTGTCCAAGGCCAGGTTGGACGGGGCTCTGAGCAATCTGGGATAGTGGAAGGTGTCCCTGCCATGGCAGGGGGTGGAACCTGGATGATCTTTAAGCTCTGTTCCATTCTGTGATTTTATGATATTAAGCAAGTGAGGCTTCGATCTCTCCATGATTGCAACGTTTAGTTAAGGAGAAAATACCACAAGTTACACCAACATACTGACAAATTCCCATGCTAAATATGACACAAACACTGTGCTGAGCTCAGAAAACAAATTACCAAAGCAAATATGTGTGTGTATATCTATGAAAGTGTTTGTGTCTTTGTACATGAGTCTGAATTATAGGCAAGGGCATGACACTGAACAGTAGAAAAGAGGCAAAACACTGGATTAGTCTTACATTTTACTTTTTCAAGTTAGAGCCATATCAGGCATCATATAGGAAATCCTGGTGCCTCTCCTAAGTTTTTTGCATGTGCCATGTGGCTGTACGTTTATTTGCCAGTAGAATTAGTGGGATTTTTTCAGTCTCTGAAGCTTAGTTCCTCTCTGGAGATACAGAAAGGGACACTGCTCCCTCTCAGAGCATGTGAGCTGTATGTCCTTCCTTTGTCAGGAGATCACTCCAGGTGCCTGGGGTCAAAAGGGAACATTCCCAAATCTCTGCTCACACGGGAATCATGGCATACATGAATTGTAGCACAGCTTTTTTTGAGCAGTCCTGTCCCTCAGAAGGATCCCTGCTAATCACAGCATTTATTTTAAACTTTAAATAGGATGGTGGCATTCTGATGCTTATCCAAGTTGCAGATCTCTCTTAGTGGCCAAGCTACTCTGGCATGATTTTCCAAAGCCAACTCCAAAAAGACTAACCTTAAACTTGCCCATGGCAAGCTGGTATGTCTAATTCTTATTGTCACTTCTGGATGAAACAGCAGAGGCTGAAACATTCTGCAGAGCTGGGAATGTAAGCCTCTCAGACCAGCTGATGGGAATGTCTTTTGTTTGGTGTCTCCTGGAGTCCATGCACTCCCAAATTCCTAATTTGGGACAAAACATACCAGGTGTCACTGAGAAAAATCCATTGTGTCTCCTCAAATGTTTTGTAGCCCCTTCTCCCTCCTGGCCATTTCACAGGATTACTGAACATGGCTGTCCTCTAACTGGAAGGAAAATTCTCCACTCGTGGGAGCTTTGGAGCATTTGTTGACCTTGCACAGGGCAGGAGTGACGGCCGTCACTTCACAGCTGGAATGCCGTGAGCTTGCTGCCAGGCCGGGGAAGGAGGGCTGGCCCTAGAGCACGTCTGGGCCCCTCCCTGATCTTCCCTAAACTCTGCAATGACAGAACGACAGCGACACTGGAGAACTCATGCGAATACCGTCAGTGCCACCTACTGCTCTGTATCACAAGTACAGTGTGTGTGCATCACTGACTGCTACAAACCCTACAAACCTCTGTCCTGTCCTCCTCTCTAATTTGGCTCAATAGCTACAAGCATTTTTAACATCCATGCCTGGTTGTTTTCCCACAGTTAATTTAGGCAAACCTTGGAAGCACAGTTCTGTTCAGAGCAAGCCAGTCCTAGATAGGTCTTTCCTCATAAACTTCCACACATGTGGAGTGCTTCTTTCCTTACAGGCACCTTCTCACTTGCAGCCAGGGAGACTGAGGTTGATATTCCAAGAAAAAAAGCTTGTCTGGAGTGGTTCTGCTGGAAGGACTGTGGTGTGAAGACAACATCCACGACTCACTTCTTGGAGTGATGTACTGAGTTTTTTGCAGAAAACTTTGCTCTCCCCAAATAGGAATTGGATCAAAGTGTGCAGACAAGACAACATCCTAGAGGTAACAGTTGCAAATGAGATTTAGGTAGGCAGAATGCACAGCATTGTCCCTGGATTGCTCTCTGCAGAGAACTCTAGGAAATTTGGGAAAAACAATACACACTTTGTACATTTCTGTTCAAAGACCTTGCAAACTTAGTCTTCTTTTGGCCCAGTATTCTTGCAAACAAGATTATTTCACTTCTGTGGGCTGAAAAAGAATTTGGTTCGGTAACAACTGGTGTCTGGCAGAATAGCAACACAATGAAAAATGCATTACCAAAGGGCATTTCTATCGTTTGTGATAAGAACTATATGAGAAGCTAGGCTGGACTCAAAACCAGTCTCACTGGTTTCCAGATTTCTGGGAAATATTTTAATCAGTGTTATATTTTAAAAACTAGCCTTTCTGGTATGTTTCCACCTCCCCACTTCAGCAGCTGGTCTCTGTTTGGTGAAAAAGGAGTGAACTGCACAATCATAGTCACAACCTTTCCCTGCCTCTGTGACAAAAATGACACATTGTTCTAGTGTCAGCAGAGCATCCCTTTCAGCACTTGCACCTTACTGCACTTCACATGGAGGACAGCTAAATTAATGCCCTTCTTCATGTCAGAATATAGCTTTTCTTCTGAAGAGCTTTTATTTTGTCTTACTATATGTGCACAGCAACACACACAACCTCCTTTATGGCCCTAAACCCAGGTAACTCCAGCTGAACCCCATATATCCCACAGTTAATCCTTGCAGGCCATAAATATAACGAATAGGGCCCTTTGCCCTCTAGCAGTAAAGAACATTTGCAGGGATGAAAGTTTCTGGACTATCTGTTGGAGCTTGCCCTTTCTGGAAAATTCAAATTTTTTTTTCTTGCTAATAATAAAAAAGCAGGACTTTGGGATGGCATTGTGTGAAAAAAAACCAAAACCCAACCTTCTTTAAGACATGCAGATTGGATAAAATGAGCTGTGCTCAGGATACAAAGGAGTGCTGGTGTTCACTGTGCCGTTGAGCACTTTTTATCAGTTAAACCTCCATTATCTCCAAGCTGCCAAAGGTGAGTTACTCCCAGGTTCACCCAAGGATGGCATTGACAGTGCCTGTGAAATTATCTCATGGTATCTGACCATTCTTTCTAACTCATTTGCCAAGGTTTAGGGAATTATATAATCTTTTGTCAAATTCAAAAAGTAAAAGAATTTTCATCTTATTACAAACAGAAGCTGGAAAAACATGACACTCAAGAGCCTGAAAACCACAGACTGTGTAAGGAGCTTGAAAATTTTGCTGTTACAACTTCATTGTTGTAAAATTATTTACATGTTTTTCAGGCTTTTGAATGCTTAGGGACAGTGGTATGTCAGTGAACCAGTGCCACTGGTTATCTGGCATCACCTAGAGGTTTTCTTTAGAGGGATGGAACACTTCTCCTATGATGAAAGGCTGAGAGAACTGGGGATGTTCAGCCTGGAGGAGGCTCTGGGGTGACTTCATTACAGTCTGAAGGGATGCTACAAGAGAGCTGGAAAGGGACTTTTTACAATGGCCTGGAGTGACAGGACAAGGGGTGGTGGCTTCAAGATGAAAGGCCCTGGCACAGGTTGCCCAGAGCAGCTGTGGCTGCCCCATCCCTGGCAGTGTCCAAGGCCAGGTTGGATGGGGCTTGGAGCAAGCTGGGATAGTGGAAGGTGTCCCTGCCCATGGCAAGGGTGATGGAAATTGATGATCTTTAAGGTCTCTTCCAACCCAAACCATTCTGTGATTCTGTGGTCCCTGGAGAGGTAACTGATGTGAACAGTTTTGATTTAAGCACCTTGAGAGCTGTTTGAAGACCTGCAGAGCACAGTGGTACCCAGCCAGCAGTGGGGAATGGGGCCCACACAACCACAAATCTGTCAGGATTCCCTCTGGAGTGCTGCAGCTCCTGGCATTACTCACAGTGAAGGTGATCACACTCGATGTGGTCAGTGAGGGGTGTTGGGGGCTCACTGCACCCCCTGTCTCCTTTAAAATGAGAAGTTTTGCCGTGTAATCATTTGCACAGGGTGAGGAAAACCTGTGGGGTGAGGATGGACTTGTCAGCTGCTTTGTTCTCTGTTCTCCACTCCTCACCTGAGATGGCCTTTGTGCACCTGGCAGCTTTAAGCCTCACCCTCAGCGTGAATGTCCCAGAAAAAGTATGAAAGTGTGACTTGGGCAGATTTGATGTTCAGAAATGAAGTGAGCCCTAATATATTACTGGTTTTTCTTTTAAATAACATGATTTTTTAGCTTTGGGATGATCTGGTTTCCTACCTACTCCAGGTAGTAAAAGCCAGAGCTGCTCCAAAAATAATGATTTTGGCCAGGCCTTTTTTTTTTCATGAACTGGTAAATAGGGCAACTCAAACCATTGAGACAAAATGACACTCAGCCCATAAACCCTTGAATCTTTCCCTGGCCTCTTACCAGGCTCTTTTCTGAGACAGCTCAAGTTCTCAACTCTGCAAACAAGTTTTCTGTACCCTTAGGTTTTTTCAGTGAGCTGTATCCACCAGCTCAGGGATGGGTCTGACTGCCATGCATGCAGAGAGGGCACAGGCAGTGGAAGTGGAAGAGCAAGTCTTTTTGGGGAATAGTTAGTCATTAAGGGAGGCTCAGATGTGCCATGCATTATGTATTATGTCTAAGAGACTCCTATGCAGATGGGCTGCCTGTCTCCTGAACCAATTGTCTTGGCCTTGTTTTACCTTAGGTGAGCTCAGAGCCTTTCCCTCTATGCCTTCTGGTGCAGTGTAATTCTCCACAGTGCCAGAGACATCCTGGATCTCACCTGGAGATTTGCTCCCTGCTGAACTGGGGGGTTTGGGCAGGTTGTGCTCTAAGCTCAGCATGGGATTCAGCTTGCACAGCTGTTCCAGACTCACTGGCTTCTCAACCAGATGTGTAACATAAGCATCTAGCAAGCAAGCAGCTGCTCTGGGAAGCTTTGGGGATCTCAGGCTGTGAGTTAGGGATCAGCATCTCTGCAGATGTGTGTTCGCTGCTTGCAGCATCCCAGCTCTGTGCTGGAGAAGACAGGGGCATGCTGTGCCCTGACTTAGTACTCACTAAGCTCCCTGGGTGGAGGACAAGGGCCCAGAGGCCAGGGAAGAGCTGAGGCATAGAACAAAGGACAGCAGGTGGAAAATCAGGGACAGGACTGCAAGGAGGGGCAGAGTGCATGCCAAGACAGGGGTAAAGCCTTTTTAGCTCTGTAAAAGCTGGCAGGGCTGCAGAGCTGCTAAAGCAGCCAACAGCTGGTGCAGAGTCCTGGGAACAGAGCTGGAGATAATTGTGGAGGCAGGAGATGAGGTAAACTGGGGCTTACAGACTGCTGAACTGAAGAAGAGGACACAGCGTTTAACCTGGCAAGGAACCCAAGAGACATCATGTCCAATGAGTGTATTCTAACCCCTTTGTGGATGGCCAGCAGGTAGGGAAGCTCCACTCGTGCAAGGGGAGGGTGTGTCTCGAGGGGAGGACTCAGGGGCTGGACTCAAATCAGGTGGTGAACTCCAAGTGTCCGCCCTGGTGGAGTTTGCTCAGGGCGGTGCTGAATTTACAACCGTCCAGTGTCAACTGTCCCTGAGGTGCTGCTGGATACTGAATGCTCTGACTCAGGAGCTCAAACCCATTTTTTTACCTCCCTCTGAGAGAAGAAAAAGAAAGAGCTCTGGCCCCAAAACAGTCAAGACCTTTCTCAGGTCAGTCTTAAATTCTTACCTCTCCCAGCAGCTGCTTCTCAAGCCCTGAGGATTTCACTGAGCCAATTTAATGCTGGTGGTCAGACAGTTTAAACCCATTAGCTCCCAGCTATCTGAATAATTTTCTCCTGGGATCCCAGCACATGGGCAGACTGCTCTAACCAGAACTGCAGAGCACTGCCACGGGACCTGGACCTTTGCTGACTGCTGTGGCCTGTGTGGTGAGCACTCAAGGGCTGAAGAAAATGCCACTGGCAAGATCCCTGTCCATGACATCTCTGAACGGGCTTCCTCAGTGGGAGGATGAAGACCTGCCCGTGGAGGATTTGTTACTCTTTGAAATTTCTTGGGAAGTTACCAACAAAGGTTTGTACCACACTTGGGGGTTAGTATTGCTGTTTTCTCAGGAGTGGAGGGAAGGTTGAAGAGTTGGAGAAGAAAGGCATTAACAGGGAGATTGGAGAAGGCTGCAGAGCTGCTGGATTGGAAGAAGTGTAGGTGTGTAATCGTGCATGCTGAGTGTGGGCTGCACCTACCTGGACTTGTGTGGGATGGGCAGAGCCAGGATGCTGCTGTGTCTTTTTGTGTTCCACCACCAGGGAGAGGGGGTTTGAACATCTAAGTGATAAGTCTGAGTGTGCAGATACATATTTATTTATTGATTTATTTATTTATATTTCTTTGTACATATTTATGTTCTGCCTTCCATGCAAATTCACTTGGGAATGTGATGCATGGAAATGAGCTGTACAACAGAGATCAGATGCAGAGCAGTTTAGCAGTCCCCCCTCAGCCTTCTAGAGCAGTGTGGAGAGGAGGGCAGGCTTGGAAGAGGTACAAATAAATAGAGCTGTGTTACAGCCACTGAACAAAACCCAGGAGTCAATGACCAGCAGCCTTTGTGTGCCAGCTGAAACTCCTTTGGGCTGGTCTTTGCAAACACAAGTGGTGCCAGACAGGGGCTTCATTTGTTCATTGGTTGCAGCTGGTCAGGCAATGGGCACGCTGCTTGCTGGGCAAAAATCCTTCCTCCATTTCTAATTCACCCATCAAATAATCCCCTTTCAGGTAGGTGTAGTTCTGCAAGGGTCCATTTTCAACACAAGAGCGAGTTAGTGTTAGTATGAGTAAATGATTGACTTCATGTGTGTTATTGTCCTGGCAGATACACAGAGATTAATCAGGAGAGGGGATCTGTAGTCTGTTAGGAATTTAACTTTGAAGGGGAAATGTGTATGAGAGGAACAGGCAGTGCTGGAGTTTATCACCATGGGGAAACTGGAATTCCTGTTCTGTGACAATTTCTGCTGGTTTACATTGCTCTTTTTCGGATGGTGAGCCCTATCAATACCCAGAAGTGGGACAGAGTAGCTTTGGCACTTTGAATCCCTGGGGGCTTATTTTTCAGTAGCTTCAGTGAAGCTTTTAGAGTTAATTTGCTAAAGCCAGAACTTGGAGCATGCAGCATTCACTTTTGCAGTGTGCATGATAAGTAAGGCTCTGGCAAGCAGATGGCAGCAGAAATCTAGGAAATTCAGGAGTTCTCACTAAATTCTCTGAACTCCACAGTACATGTGTTTTCTGAGTCATCTGGACCCAGTGGTTGTAGATATCACACAAGACATTTAAGAAAAGGTAACCCATTAGATTCTACCTGTGCAGGTACAAAATTGAGTGAATCATTTAATCTTCCCTAGAGCTCTGGTTGACTTCACTGGAGCCAAATCAACCGACACAGCTAAAATTTACTATTCACACATTTTATGAGAGAATTAATATTAATATAAGTCAATTTTATTCAGTATGTTTAAAAATCAGGTGCCTTTACTTACACCACTTTCCAAGCCCATATATTCAAACAGGGCTGAAAGAACATGGCATGGAAAACAATTTTCATTAGAATCTGACCTTGTGCAAAGCTTCCATTAACCAACCTCGACTAGAAGCATCTTTGCAAAACCCCTTTTATAAGCCTGTTTCAGCCTATTTTTCTGGTAAATTCTTGATACTGAGGGTTTGGGAGCTTTTTTTCTGTATCTTCCAGGCAATTGGATGTCTAAGTCACGTGGTGAGAACTGTTCCCTGGTGACCTAACTTTTGTAAACAGTTCTGGGAAAATGTTAGGGCACTGTGAGAGAGAGTAGCCAGCAAAATACACGAGAGTCATCACAGAAGATATATAAGCTTAGGAAATAATACCTTGTACTGTATATTTCCTACCTCCTTTAGCAGGAGGAGTTGTTTATTTGATGAAGTAAGCTGGCCGTACAGAGATTTAGTTCTGCTGCATGTTTTAGTGTTTGTGCTGCTGTATATATTCCTAACATAGAAGGCAAGATAAGAATTAGCTGGATTTATTGCCTGACAAGCTAATTTTGAGCATTTAATATGACGGTCTCTTTCTTCCTTTCTGGCAATGCAAAGGTCAGAGTAGCTCAGCCTGAAGTTGGTCTGCACTGCCGAGGTGGTGTAAAGCTGCTGCTGCCCACAGGAGCGAGCCCCAGCCTTTGTGTTAATTTTGTGTGCATCACCAGGTGCTTGGGTACATTTCCTCCTTGGCCAGTGCTGCTTCTTAGTAGTTCCTCCATTTCTCTTGTGGCACTGACAATCAGGCTGAATTGTCTTCTTTCCTGTGAGGAAGGTGATAGCAGAGCTCACAGGTGGATATCCACCCCTGTAACCAATGACCTCTGCAGGTGCTGAGCTGAACCTCTTCAGAGCCAGAGGATGGTGAGGGGGTCCTACAAATTGGAGAATATGTGATTCTGTAGTGGGAGAGGGTCTTCACGTGCCAGGCTGCTCACGGGGAGCAAGCATTCCCTGGGATTTCCCTGATGGTGCTGGTTGGTACTGAGGCATGAGGTGCAGCTGTGGCAAGAACAAGATGGTTGTATGAACTGAGGGCTCAGAGATCTACAAGTATCCATTATTTCCAGAGTCTCATCTCTTCTTTGTCAACAGCTGGAACAGGGAAGTTGTCTCTCTTTTTGTTTTAAATATAGATCATTTAACACATGCTCTAATAAGGCAGAGCTTTCTACTTCTCCATGTTTCCTTTTTGGATTTTCTGTCCTGGCTGCAGCCTGTGCTAAGTTACAACTTCTGACATGGAAAACATTGGCCTCTCAGTTACTGCTCTTCTTCCTCTTCTCTGTCTGCAGCAAGCAAAGATAAGGTAGCTGTAGGAGAGAATGGGAAATAAAAAAGGCTCATCTGCCAGTGTCACTCTGCCTTACCCTTCCCTCAAGTCACATGAGAGGGAACTTGCCACCTAAACCAAACACAATATTGAAATCCTCTGGCATTGAAAGTCCTCTGCCAAAGAAATGAGAAATGTGTAGTTTGTTTTGTGAGATTTCCCTCACTTTAGTTGCCTTTTCACTGATGGGCATAACCCTATGTGAGGTGGATCTACAGTTTCTGTGGCAGAAGGGGGAAAATGTAAGCAGTGAAGGCTCCCAATGCACTGCAGTGCCACAAACCTGGTGGTAATAGTGGGGGAGATCAGCATTTTTACCTCTTCCTTTCTCTCCTGGCCATCATGCTCCAGTAAAGCCAGGTCTGGTCATGTATCTGTGGAAAAAAAGGAACTGCTTTCTTTCCTCCATAGCATGAAGATCAATAAAAGCTTTAAGTACAGGAGTACAAAAAAGTGGCTACCAAGCTATGAAGATTTAGTGCCTGGGTTGGGTTTCTCTCTGGTGGGTTTTCTGACACATTAGTGAGAAGGGTTGAGAATGTTCAAGATCTGCTCTTTTCTCTGGAAAGATGTCTTGAAAATAATTCCAGTGATATTTAGATTAGTATCCCCTGCTGTACCACTCACAGCTTTTAGAGAGAAAATAGAAGGATGCTTAAAAATGCTGGGCAAACAGCCAGCTTGTATCATCATTCAGCTGTGAACAGCTTAGCTCAAGAGTCATTGGTAGATGAATCTCAAATATTTTTTTTCCATCCCCATTGGAATGAAGACTGTGCTAAAAACAAAACTTGGTTCAGCTCTCCCTGGAGCAGAGATCTCAGTACAGTTCCTCTGGTGAAAAACTGGATTTTTGGAAATTCAGTCCTGAATCCACTGAGGTCAGTGGGACCATCATTTTACCTCCTCTGTGTTCAACATCTTCCCATGATGAAAGTTCCTTGGGGGAAGGTGATTGCTGTAATTAGTGACACAGCTGAAGTAACACCCTTTGGGGAGTGGGGATGTGCTGGCATAAACTTGGCATAAGCACAGCCTCAGAGCTCTGTGCATTTATAGAGTGGGGTGGAATATCAATGTCAAATCAATTCCAAATGAAATCCTGTGCACTGGGCATGATGCACACAGAAATAGCTTCTCAATTGTGGACATCTGTCATAAATTTCAGCGGTTCAGTATTATTTCAGAATATGTTTGGAATGTCAGAATTTCAAAGAATGTGGAGATCTATCTTCTGAGGAGTCCTGGCCACAAACGCAGCCCAAAAACCACATGAAAAATATCTGCCAGCTGAAGATGCTGGTTGTTTTTCACCTGCCATGTTTTACTGCCTGATTTTATTAATGGTACCTCAACGGGCAATCAATCAATCAATAAGATTCCAATCAAAAGTTAGGAAAAAATAAGTTCAATCCCAACTTCTATCACACCTGTGCAGATCAGAGACACATTCTGAGGAGAAGGGTGAAACAGTTGTTGTAATGAGTGGTTGTGGCAGTGAAGTCAGTTTGAATCCTGAGCCTGGGCTCACACTGCTCCCATGGATCCTGTGGCTGTCATGGTTCTCTGGGAAGCTTTAGTGCCTTCAGAGTGGCCTGCTCAGGACATAACAAAGAAGCTGCAGAGCCCTGGAGTCATCCTGATCCTCTCTCTGTGTAGCAAAGGTGTGTGGGAAAGGACTCTGAACAGTGACAATCTCCACTTACCTCTGTCTCACTTCCATAGTTCACTTCCTATTTCTCTCCCTCATTTTTGGTTTCTGCTGCTCCTTCCCTCTGTCCTTCTGCAGTGTGAGGTGGGTGGGAGGACAAGCTCTAATTGCTGCTTGGATTTTAAATACACAAAAGAAATAATGCAGCAGGACTTGAAACAAGGAAAGAAGAAAATGCTGGAGTGATGCAGAGAACTCCTTTAGACAAATTCATAGTAGTGGTAACGTAGATAAAAACGTTCAGACTTTTTAAATAATTCTATGGAATATTTTCTGAGAAAGTATTTTGGTTTCATCTTCTATTTTTTGGAGAGGTCACTAAAAAGAGGTCAAACATGTCTTAAATTAAAAAAATCCTTCTTTCCCAAACATCTTAGTTCCCCTTTCTGTGCCAGTTTAATTTTTCCCTTAAAAAAAAAAAAAAAAAAGAGGAAGAATGGAAAGGAAATAAATGGGGAAAAAAATTGTTGTTTATTTCCTTCTAAACTTGATTTCATTTATTGGTGGAAAGGTTAAAATCACGTTTTAAAAAGAAATAATGGAAATATTTTTCTTTCAAGGATGTTTTAAAATGACTAAAACTTAATATATTTGAATAAAGCATTTTGTTGAAGATCAGAACACTATCCCTGTATCAACATTTTACTGCTAATTCCCCATGTTTGTGAGGCTCCAAACCAATTCTCTTGTTCTGATCTCTGCTGATTCTCTCTTTCTCATTTTGTCATTTCTTGTTTGTTTTAAGCCTGTTTCAAAGTACAGAACTTCAGAGGCAGCATAGAGAAACTTGCAACATTTCGGTACATCCCTCTTGTTTGGAAAGGTTTTCTGTTTCTAGTATGGCCTTAAAACATTGTATTAGAGAAGAAAAAGAGGGTTTACCAAACTGTTGAAGCAATTTGAGAATTCTGTGAGGTGAATATGTAAACCCCTACTCTGTTACTCAGTAGGATATGTAATGTTTTGCTTACTGGCACAGATATTTCCAGGGAATTCAAAGCAACTGAGCATATAGAAGCTATCTCTTAAAGATGTATAATGTGTTCCTTGAGCTTGCTATGGAGAAGTGTAATTTCCAAAGTCAATACATTATTCTAGACATTGCTCTGTTCTTCTCAAGATGTCTTTTTTAAGTTATACCCAACACTTCCCACATACATAGTTTCACTTGCAGTTTCCCTCCGCTGTCAATTAAAGCTTATGCACAGACATGTTTTGTGAGTCATATTGCCACAGTAACAGGGAAGACAAAAGCCAGTTTGGGGGCCAGGTAAGACTGCTTTTATCACAGTTAGCTTCTAAGGAGTTTTTACAGCCTGTAAAATGTACTCTTTGGATTTTATCATTGCATTTCAGGCAAATCAGTGCCCTGATTTGTTTTTTTACCTTGCTGTGCAGCAGATTACGCCAGCAGAGCACAGCACACTCTCCATTCTTTCCCCCATAAGAGGCCTTCCATACATCTTTGGCCCTATAGGGCACACAGGGGTCCTAAGGATAACCCTGTGGAAAGAAATACTCAGCTGTTGGCTGTGCAAAACAAAGGTCCAGGCTCTACCCAGCCTGTGAGCTGTAGCTTCCTCTTCAAATCCGTGGCTGTGGAAACTCAGCTACGTTGCCAATCCCAGTGTTGAACCCCTTGCAGTATGGAAGAGGCTGATCCATGCTCCTGTGATGGGGGAAGGAGCTTTGCTTCACTCTAGGCATATACTTTATCATGTTATTTAGTGTCTTTCATCTTGCAAGTCATATTTTCGCTTTTCCCTGGATCACCAGGCTGCTTTGCACTAAAATCTTCCTCATTCTGAGCTCTGTATCCCTGCCAATTCAAACCAGCCAGTTGCATGACTAAGATTTCTACCAAGCCTCATATTTATCCATGTTGGATTGAAGCCCCTTATGCTCCTATGATGAATTTACCACCCCATAAAAACAGATGTATCATCGTAACTATTGCTTTATAGGTTGAATGTCCTGAGTTGTTTCATATAATTAAAATTTTATGTTTATCTGAATCCAAGCTATTCAAACAGACTCTCTCAGCTTGTGAGCAGAGGAACTTGGAGGGAAAATACAGTGTTATTTATCTAAGATTTCTCTAAATCCCTGTCCAAAGCAGCCATGAAAGAATACGATGACTGTAAATGAATTCCTTGTCCTGCTGAAGGGGAGAATAATAGTCTTATGCATAGGTTTCCTTCTGCAGTTCCATGTCTACATGATGTGAAACTCTTGAACCTAGAGCTTGATTTAGGAACAGACATCTGTAAGATTCTTGTCTTCTTAGGTCTTGAATTATTCAGGGTTATAATTTATTGTACTAATTCTACTTAGCAAGCTGGTAGATTGGAACTGCATTTTTTTTTTCTTTGTAAATACCTAGAATCCTGAGACATGAAAATATTAAGACTAGGGATCCTTCCAGCATTCAAAACAAATGGGATATTTGTAGGGAAAAAGAATCTAAGTGAACAATTTATTTTCTAGGAGCATAATTAAAACTGTAGCTCCATTCAGCTCCTCAGGGCTGCAAGACACCAGGCTTTGCAGAAGGCTTTCTGTAGTTGTCAGGGGATACAGTTTAATTAATCTGGGAACTAATCTCCCAAAGTGCTGAGCAACTTCAGCTGCCATATTGTACCTAGTGGTGGCAGATTTTTTAAGGAGAATTAGGTAACTTCTCAATGTTTTTAATTCAATTGGATGTGGTGCATTGGCCGCTCTGGATATCCCAATAGCTTTAAAAGGGTGAGCCTGGAGTGCCAGCTCTCAGACCCTGGCAGCTCTCAGTGCTGACTCCATAGGTAATTTTGATGTCACTGCAGGAAGATGTAGCACTGCCTCCTTGCCTGGAGTGCTGCCAAGGATTTCCAAAGCTTCAACATTCAGTGGAGGAAGAAATGAACAGCAATCCCTTCCCTAGTGTTTCTTTTGCTCTTTGTACCTGTTGTGCTTCCTCTCCCCCACCACGCTGGAGCTACGCTCACTCTCTCTGGTGTGCAGCAGCTGCTTGCCTTTGGGTTTTCTTTTCCCTTGCCATCCCTCCCCCTTGCTGGATTCCAGCAGGCACTGTTGTTCTTCTGAGTTGGTGGTGGTGCAATGTCCACTGCCTGGCACCCTGGGGACTGTGGCAAAGGGAGGTTTGCCCTGCCAATGCGTGAATTCCGGGGCTGGCTATGGAAAACTGTGAGGAAGAGCAGCTAAGGGACTCTTGCACACCATGTGCAAGACTAGATAGATCTGTACTGACTTGGCAGGGGATGTGCTGTATTCTCTTTATGCATTATTTGAATGCTGCATTTGTTTTTAAAGCAGACAATATTTTGGTGAAAGGTGCTACAGACATTTATACTGTCAGTGTAGGCTACAGTCATTCCAACTTTAACAGCTCTTCAAGACTGATGATGGAACAAGTCTCCAACTCAGTTGGAGAAACTGAGTCTCAGAAAGGCTATGAGATCACACAGAAAACACTGGTTTTTTGTAGAACTCCTTATGCTTTGGGGATATTGGTTTAAACCCATTTTTATAGTCAGTAGTCAATGAAATCCATCAGTTCCTCAACTTCTCTTAGTGATTTGTGTCAAACAAGCTCAGTTCTTACCACATGATGAAAAATATGTTTGAAAATTGTAACTGCAGCAATAAAACAAAAGCAGAAGGCTGTGCTTGGGATGCAGCAGAATCAAGGTCAGACATGGGAGAGTGGAAGTGTGAGGCCCAGGGTTTTAATCCCTCAACTGAACAGTGAAGCTTTGACACCATTTAAGAGACTGAACTTCTGTTTATTTGATTGAGTCTGCATTTCACTTAAAATCTCTGTATGTGAAGGGATTTAACCAGCAGTGTATCTGATCCACAGGTGGGGTGGAGCTTAGTACAGAGATTTGTGGCTTGTGGCCCTTTTTACTTTCTGTTCTTTGTGATCTTCTTTTGCAGTGGGAGGCATTTACACTGTGATCCAGACAAAAGCCAAAACTACAGCAGATGAATGGGGCGAAAACTATTTCCTGATTGGCCCCTATTTTGAGCAGAATGTGAAGACTCAGGTGGAATTCTGTGAGCCTCCAAACCCTGCAATTAAGAAGGCGATGGACACCATGAAAAGCCAAGGGTGTCAGGTAAATCAGATGTGCTGCTGCTTCCCAGGGCAACAAATCTGACTCTGAGGAGATTAAAGTTTGGGTTAATGCTCTTGTCGTTCCACTTGACACAGCAGTCCTGGTCAATGTCACAACGGGAAAGGCTCGGAATCCACTGTTAGAACAGCAGAGTCAATTCATTAAAGGTTATTTTTGAGGAAGAACCAGTTCATCCAATTATGGGTTTTAACAGTCATTTATCTGCAAGGCTGCTTAATTGGATTAATGAGTTATTTATCTGGTCTCTAAGCACGGTGAGATTTTAGTAGATATAATATGACCTTACTTTGACTGAGCCCTTACATTTCACATTCTTGCATGGGAGTGAGAAGAGCATTCCAGTAGCTCTCAATTTTTCTTATGTATCATAATATTGAGCTGAAAGCCAGAAAGGAACTTGAGAAAAGCACCCACCTGATAAAGAATCCACTTCCTCAGCTCAGTGCAACCAGCTGTCAGTTCCCTGGGAAGAGAGGTTAAACTACAACACAGGGAGTGGATTCATCTCCCTTTCCAACATGATTTTAACCAGTGTTTTCTGTGTGATCTCATAGCCTTTCTGAGACTCAGTTTCTCCAACAATAAAATAGGAATAAACTTCTTCCTATAAAGATTATCTGCTAAAAGAAATGGAACCTGTTGTGTTGATGGGCAGTTATTAAGCTGCAAGCAGCTTTGGCTGAAAATGGGTGGAGGGTAACTCGTGCTAAATTTGACCTCCTTTCTTGAAGCCCTCATCAGAGATGTAGAACTCACCTGCACTCTGGCTCAGTGTTGAGCCCCTCAGAGATGCCAGTTTGCAGGAGGAAAAATTGTCTGCTCATAATGTGTGCTGAACAGAGGTGGAGAGCACTGAGAGGCAGAAGCAAGGAAGCATACTTCCTGTTGCTGGGGGGACTGACACACTTCAGTGTAGAGATTCCTAAAGTTCTTGGGCTGCCACCAGCTGTGGCACTGGCACTGTGTTGTCTCCTTTGTAAGAGCAGTTCTGCTGTTCTTAGGATCTAGTGCCCTGTTATGCAGATGGTTTTTGTTGGATGAGTATGTGCCACAGCTAGGAAAGTGTCTGCTGGGGACACTGACATGATGCTTGTATTGTTCAGGCTCAAACTGAAAGGTCCAATCTGCCATTTCTTATTTTCATCAGATTTTCATAGGTGATTGATCAAGTTTCCCATGTTGCCTCTGCAAGCTGTGCAACACTCCTTTGTCTGGAAAACAGCTGAAGTCTTGTGGGGCAGATTGATTGCAATGCTTTATGTTATTCCAGCAAGAAATCCCATTTAATCAGCCACCTCTGCCAGCCCAACATGTGCATTGTGCTGCTGGAGTATTCATATACAGCAGCAAATCTGTCCCAGGGACGTCAAATATAGCTTTGATCTCCAATAATGACGCTCTAGTTTCCAGGAGCTGCACTTATCCTATTAACATTTATGTCTGGATTTTGCTTATGCATCACAATGGATGGTTTTAAACTGGGGGGCCTAGGAATGCTTCCAAACTTCTCAGGTCAGGTATGTTCCTTGCCACAACCTGACCACATATTTAGATGAAGTCTGGGTTCCCTGCTTTTTAACCTCATTTTCCTGAATAGCAAATCTGGACAGTCTGAAATAAATACATGAGGAGTGAAAAGGAACAAACCTGTCTTTTTTTACGCCTTGTGCTTTCTGTGAAAATAGGCCAAGAGTTTTTATCTCATTTGTTTTCAAGACCTGACCTCTCTTCAGCTCATTGGCGCGTCAGGGCTGGGTTCAATCCCTGAGGTCCCAGCCGTTTTGATGGTGGATTTAATGTGAAATAATTCGACTTTGCAGACTGTAGTGTGGACCCAGCTGGGTTGGGAGGGCAGGTGAGGGCAGTGAAGTTGTAAATAGTCTTAGAAATGTTTAGCTACAGCAATGCAGATAAAGTAGGAAAGCTGCATTTTTAGCCTGATGTGATTTTAGGTATTGAGGTACCTTCTGATTGATCTTTCCACTCTTCCAACTGGAAGTGGAAATCCTTCCTCTCTGTGCTGCTTGAGAAGAAGGAAGAAATGTCATAGTATGTACAGGTGCCAAGCATCAGTCCTACAAAACCTCTCCCTAGTAATCTAGCATAAATGGCAAAAGACTGGAGACAAATATGAACGAAAGAAAACAATAATTTTGAAATAAGAATAAAAGTGGCATAGTTCAATAAGAACAGAAGACCTCATTATTCAAGCAAGTGCAGTCTTCCTAACGTTCCCCCCCCCCCCCCCCCCCCATGGGAAAAAAGTTAATATTGCAATGAAAATCTAAAATGATAGTCTTAAAAATAAAATGTTCCTAAAGACTGCAGTTTCCTTTGTTCCAGTATTACTCCATGTATTTTGCAAGGAAAACCACAAGTCCTGGGTGTGTAGGACTGTGAACACACATGTTCTTTGTGTGGAATACTTCAGATGTGATGGATGAAAATCATTGTGCTAACTGGCCTTTACATTCACTTTAACATTTTCTTTCTATATCCTTGCCTCTTTTCCATAGGCCTTTTTTGGAAGATGGCTGATAGAGGGCAGCCCATATGTCTTACTGTTTGATATAGGATCAGCAGCTTGGAACCTGGACAAGTGGAAAGGTGAATTTTGGGAAGTCAGCAACATAGGAATCCCTTTTCATGACCGAGAAGCCAATGATGCTGTGATTTTTGGATCATTAACAGCCTGGTTTTTAAAAGAGGTACAGTTTTTAAATCTAGAGCTTTGCAGACCAAAACTGCTTTGACATGTGGTTCCTATTCTCCAGACAGAAAACTATGATTTTAAGGAAGTTGATCTTGATGTAGATCAAATTTGTATTTAAAACTTAAATGTTAAGTGGTCATTTAATTATATTTTTCCAGAAGAAGGGCAGTGGAGCTGCCCAATGTGGAGTCTGAGTGACTGTGCTTGTCAGAACCCTCTGACACTCTAGAAAGGAGTCTCTTCTGAGACACTGGAAAGGCACAGGTTTTTCCTGGGCTAAGGATTAGGCCTGACGGGAATCAAGGCAATGACCACTTAAAATTGTACGGTTTTGTCACAAGAAGGAGAGCAAGCATACAGAAGGCTTCACAAAAAAAAAAAAGGGGGTTTCTGGAGCTGGGATGGTTGATAGGATAATGCATGTTTCATATATTTCTTTCTATTTTCAGCTTTCCTGTCAGTTTGATGACAAGCCCAGTATAATTGCCCACTTCCACGAGTGGCAGGCAGGAGTGGGTTTAATCCTGTCTCGATCGCAGAAACTTCCCGTCGCCACAATTTTTACTACACATGCAACTCTGCTTGGGAGATACCTCTGTGCAGCCAGTATTGACTTCTACAACAATCTGGACCAGGTAGGAGACATTGTCCTTATTCTTCCCTGGTTTTTCTTTTTCAGCAAATCATCTCCTGGCTCCCTTTCTGTTTACTGTGTTATACCATTTATTGTATTTTCTCTTTTGTGTGATCACTTATGACTGACCCACAGCTGGATGTTGATTCTAGAGCATGAGAAATGGTACTTGTAAGACCATGAGGTGTCCAGGCATGAATGCCTCTGTGTCATCTGACAGGTCTGAAAGCTCAGTGGGAAACTAGTAAAACCTATTCAGCTCTAGCCAACATCTAACCATCACAGCACTCTTTCTTAATGTAACACAGTAGAAAAAATAACCAATAACCCTTCTCTTGATAAAAATTCCCTGGAATTGCAGTGGATGATGGTTGCTTTCGGTTTTTTCCCCCAGCCCGCTTCTTAATTTTAACAAACCATAAAGAGTCCTTCTAATTCAAGCATTTCAGGTTGGGCCTAATTTGTAACTGGCAAATGTAGGAAGTATTTTCTGAGTTCAAAAGACCCACATTTGTTTCTTGGAATCTGTGTAAACTGTCTAGTGGTTTGGTTTTCACTGTTCTCTTTCCACTCAAAGTGTGACACAAACAGTGTTGCAAGGACTCAAATGTCTTTAGCACTGCCCTCATCAGGGGTACTTTGCATCATCTGGGATTTCTCATATGCTCGCAGGCAAACTTTAATTGAAGAGGTTTTTGCATTCCAGCACTTAGTGAAGCTAGAGGTAGTTAAAAGAATCACCTTATTCATTGTTCAGACACTTCCTTGGCTGAAATCTGTGAAGAAAATTACTTAGTTGGTAATTTTCAGCTGGGTATTTGAAACTTGCCACGCTGGGGAACTGTGTCTTCCAAAGACAAGGCCTAAGCATTTGTGTGCTACTGGCCTGACTCAGAAACAGAGATCATAGAAACATGGAATGGTCTGGGTTGGGTGGTAAACATCATCTCTTTCCAACCCCTGCCCTAGGCAGGGACACCTTCCACTATCCCAGCTTGCTCAGAGCCCCATCCAGCCTGGCCTTGGACACTGCCAGGGATGGGGCAGCCACAGCTTCTCTGAGCAACCTGTGCCAGGGCCTCCCCACCCTCACAGGGAACCATTTCTTCCTCATATCCAATCTAAACCTGCTCTCTGTCAGTGTGAAGCCATTGCCCCTTGTCCTGTCACTCCAAGCCCTTGTAAATCATCTCGCCTAGTCTCCTAAATTAGTTATGGCTGTTGGGTGCATTAATGAGGCAGCATGAATACCACAGTCCTGTTGTGTAGGAGTCCAGACATTCCTGCTCCCTCATGGTCTCTTCATGTGTATATATGCATAATATAGAATGGTTTGGTTTGATTTTGGTTAATTCAGTGAGCTGCAAGCAGTCCAGAATAGAGTCTGTTTTTCTCAAAGCTATTGTTTTTTTCTCTTCATGATAACTTTTGGGGGTCTCGCCCCTCTCTGTGTACTCAAAAGAAAAACTAATGATCTCACATCTGAGTGAACCTACAGATTTTTAATATATTTATAAACTAGCCACAGTATTAAAATAATTTTTTCTGTTCACACGTGGCATGGGCACCTTTATGCAAGAAGGCACTGTCCATCCTGCAAAGCCTCAGAAGTCCCATAGGCAACCATCAGCTATGTCACAAATACAGAAATGTCTGTTCAGATTTTATTCCAAGAATATGTGGAATGAAACATAAGTATAAATTTAAAATATTATTCTCAATTGCTGTAAATAATATTTAAGGGAAGAAAACTGTGGATTTCTCGGCCATCATGCTTTATACCCTCTGTGGGCTGATATTTAAATCTACCAATAGAGGAAATGATATCAAGCTGTTATACCATTGTTTAACATTCCTATAGGGTGCTAAAACTCTTCCTGGAAAAGTTAACTATCTTAGTGAGGGCTCCTTTGGCTGTGAAAAGGTCATCTTGGCCCAAAAGTCAGTTGAGACACAAGAGGTTGATCTAGAGTACCATAATTAAATAAGAGAGAGCTAAATCTTCAGACCTATTCTTGTTGCTGCCTTCTAGCAGGAAACTATTTAGGTCAAACAAGCAATATGTCAGTGAAGAAGATTCTTTAGGGCTTCCTAATGTTTAATCTTTGGAGGAAATAATATTTTGTTAGAGCACATCATCCCCTTCCACCCCAAAGTAAAATAGCTGGGTTTCCTGTTTCAGTGCTATTGCATAAATGTTTTCTTTTGAAGTATAATTACGTTTGGCCAGTGTTTCACAGTTAGAACACAGTTCCCACCAGGCAGCAGCTGAGATGGGGAGAAAGATGCAGCTGCAGGATGTGTTGTGCCAGACGTCACAGCAAAATGGTTGCAGCACAGAATGGAAGTGCGTGGCTTTATTGTGCCTAGACACAATCTGGCATGTACAGCTCATACAGAGAAAAGAGGAAACCTCATGTCTCTGTTTCTAGTCCCCTACACAGTCCACAAAATGCTGAGTTAGGACGCCTGGTAGGCAGTTCTACACCACCCACACAGTGCAGGACTCTCCCACTGCAGTGTCAAATCATCCCAGTAGATAAGCAGGGCCAGAAGATGCAAGATCAGTAGAGTTGTGAACTGTAGGCTACCAAAACTCCTTCTTTCATGAGCTCAGGGCACATGTCAGCCTGTAATCTGTAAGAGGACATTTTCTGGGAGGCTGCAAGCCCAGTCAGCGTAGTAGAGGAGAGCTGTGGATGGTTGGATGATGGGAGGGTGCATTATGGATGTAAGACTGTAATGTTGTGCGAGTCCTGACCTCTTCCTGAGCCATCTGCTCTTTGCCTCAGTCAGAGATGGGATCCTGGTTCTTAGGCAGCATTACAGCTTAACGACTGGACATGGCACTCAGGGCTGTGCTTTAATTGACAAGGTGGTGAGTGGTCAAAGGTTGGACTCGGTGATCTTGGAGGTCTTTTCCAACCTTAATGGTTCTGTGGTTACTGTTTGAGCTTATACAATTCTGTTCTTACAGTTTTAACCCAGTTCATCTGGACTGGCTGGAATTTACCTGCCTCTGCTCCAGTGAGAACCTGGCTGTTAAACCCTTAGCAGGTGCCCAGAAACACAGTGACCACCAGAAGTAACACTGTTGTGTTACTATTTAGTGCATATTTTAGTTCCTAGATTCACATTTAATTCACTCTCACCTCTGAGAAAGGAAGGGAGGGAAAACCAAAAGCGCAAAACAGAGGGTGACTTGTACAGTAACTGGCAGTGTCTTTATTTTTATCTGCTTTTAAACATTTGAAGAACTCTGGGTAGATGACTGGGCTGGGGACTGCTAACCAAACCTATGGATTACTGGCTTGAACTCTTCCAAACTCAACACTTCCTAATTTCAATAACAAGCAGGGTTTGTTATGAGTTTAATTCCCAAAAGAAGTTTAAGAACTTTTGTATGTCTAATTAGTCCAACCAGCAGGGCATTTTTCCTATTGTCCCAATGTCCAGTGTCGTTTTTACACTGGTGAGTGTAAGGCTTTTTTGTTGCCATGATAAACTGAACCAGTTATTCCTAGCTAACTCCTAGGTAAAAGTTAGGAATTTCTGTGAAAAAGATCTCTGAGTCTGTGGAGCCTTTCTCTCTTCAGGAGGAATTGACTTCTCAGCTGAAAATCGAGAATGTTACTTTTTTATTGTTTTTCCCATTGTTTAAAGGGACCGATTCAGTTTTTTGTTTGTTTCTTTGTTTAGTTGGGTTGGGGATGTTTTGGTATCCTTTCATCCCTCTAGAGTTTTAAATAGACCAGCACTTTCCATAAATTGACTGATCCAGACAAGTTCCTAGGTGAATAGGCAGCTCATTTTGGGAAATTATTTAACCTGGAATTTCATCTGAGAGGCCATCATCTGAAATGATTTTTGGGACCACTGGCCTGGCATAATGGAGAGGTTTGTATGCTTTAGCCTCTGATGCTTCTTACTAAAAAACCACTTTGAGTTTAATGGGAGAAATGTTCCAAGGAGAAGGAAAAAAAGGCTAGTCATATTCTTCATTGCCTTTTTCCTTAGGTTGCCCTGCCAATGTGTAAAACTTCTGTTTAGAACTTGGAACATTTTCATTCAGCTCACGCAGGTGCAGCTGAATCCACTTTGCAAAGTGGTAGAAAATCCTGTTCCAAGAAGTCTAAATGGAAAAGTACTAAAAATTCCAATGAAAATTAATAGCCAAGAGCTTTTTTGCTGACAATATCTCACTCCACTTAGTGCTGTACTGTCCAGTTTGTCACTGAGCTCACTGTTACACAAAGCTAATCCTCTTTGTCAGCAGAGCAGCTGATGGAAATCTGATTTAAGCCAGGAAGCGTAAATTTCATTCTCTTTTGGCCTGGCAGAGCTATACCAGAGTGGATGTTCTCTTTGCACAAGGTAACAGTCAACTGGAGGTAAATTTGATGTAAGCTGGATTTTAAAAGAGTAGTTGTTACCTAATTCAGACATTGGCAGCCAGTGAGATTATGCTGGAAGCAAAAATGTTTCCATTCTACCTTTTAGTAGGTAAGGAATCTGAACTTCAAACCAGTCTCTGTTCCTTGGTCCTGCAGAATCACTTTGAACTTGAGTGTACCACTGTTTTAAAAGACCAAGAGAGATTATTTCATTCTGTGTTTAAAATCCTCATGCATCAAACCTGTACCTTTCATTTGAATTATGAAATATTTACAGAGATATTATCCATTCTTGAGGTAAGGTTTAAATGCTGAGGGTAGTATGTATTATTTCTGCAAAGGTGTCACAGTTTTATTTAGGAAAATTGCACATTTTAATTCCAGTTTGAATTTGTATTGGTTCAACTTCTGTTGGTTTTCACCATACTTTTTTTTCTTTAGGAAGGCATAGCCTAATATCAGTATCTAGAGATTCTATGCAGACTGTAACAAATAATTTATCTGTCTTTCAGAAAAGTATTTACATAGCTAATATAGTCCTTCCTCCTTTTCCACTCTCAAATGATTTTTGTGGTTTGGAAACACTTTGCTATTTGTCTTTAAAATTTTGAAGTAGGAATGGCTGATTTGGATTTAGTACTTCAGCAACTGTTTCCAGAAGAAACATAATGCCAGTATTCCATAACTGCTCAATATTCTCTTCTTTTTTCACTCCTAGTTCACCGTAGCTGTCTTAAACAGAATGTCATGCTGGGAGGCTCAGTGATTACCTGCTGTGCCCCCTAACATGTTGAATTTTAAGACATGAATGAGATGTTGTGCTCATTACATGGATCCACATAAAGGACAGAAACAAGCTGAAATTTTCCCTCAGAATTGCACTGCAGAAAATGCAAATTTTATTCCAAAGCATTATACCTGTGGAACATCTTCCTGTTTTGCTTTGAAATTAGAGTGGACTTATAAATGAGTCATTTCCCCTTCTAATCCATGCCATCTTGTAAATTCTAATAATCGGCTTGGTTTCTACCAGTCAGGGAAGGAGGGGATCCTCCAATAAATTTACAGGGAGGTGGATTTTGAAGTTGTTAGTCTTTAAATATCACTGAGGGAAGAAATGGTTGGACTTAAGGATCTTAAGAACCTTTTCCACCCTAAAGGGTTCTGTAAACAGTTCATCTGACTTCGATCTGTTTTCTCTTGATGCAGCTGTCATCTGTGGCTGTGCTAGTGTTCCCATTTGCTGATAACAGCAAACAAACAAAAGCGGGTATGACGCACTTCACGGGTATCTCGCTTTGCTCTCGCTGAACATGAAGGATATGGAACAGAGTTCACGGGAGCCTGAGCTGGGCTGGACAGAGAGCAGGGCTGAATGCTGAGAGGAACATTAGGCTGGGCGTGAGGAGCTGCCCGGCTGTCCTGCTGGTTTCAGCATATTGCCCCATGCCCCCCAGTGCCTCTAGTTCTGGAGCTAAGATTGTCACAGCAGGCTCAGCTGTCTTTGTACAGGACTGGGTGGGTTAAATTTGTCGCCTGCACTGTCTCATCAATTAATTTTCATTTAACCTGCCCTTCAACTTGGCTAAGGCTCTTTTCTGAAGTCTCTTGTCTAGCCTGCTCAGAAGCGCACAGTTCTTACTCCACATTATAAGTGAGGTCAAAAGTCAAGGTCTTGCTTTACTGATCAGTGCTGGAAGCTGCTGGAGAGTGAGAGCAAATGAAATGTAAGAACCCCATGACCTTTGTTTGTACTTCCTAGTAGATGTGGAATTGTGTACCTTTGCAAAAACATGCCAAAAGTCACACAAGCATATGCAAGATAAAATACTTCCCTTTTCCAAAAGATGGAAAAATGAAAAGCAATGAAGAAATACACATTGATATGTGTTAAATATGTAAAGTCCTTTCATGCAATCACAGAAATAAAAGTTAACTAGAAATAAGTCATAGCACTTAATCTTTTTTTTAACTTTTCTCCCAGTAAGGTTACAGGGAGTGTTTATCTACAGTTAGTGAATATGTCAGTTTTTAATCACATTTTATAATTAAAACCCATTCTTGCTGAGAAAGGGAAAAGAGAAAGAAAACCCTTTGAAGTCTGACCAGCTATTTGTTTGCTAGAAATTTAAAAATTATTTTTAATAGAAAGCCAAATGTGTTTGAAAAGATTTGCATAGTTGTGACTGTGCAGTGGTGCCCATCCCATTCATGTGTTTGTTCAGCATGCTAAAGAACCACCCCATTTTGTATATTTTTGCACAGTGTGTTTGAACAATCAAAAATGCAGTTAAGAGCTGCTTGTGAATCAGTTTAGTGTAAACCAAGCACGATGCTGAGACGTGTGGCACTATAAGGAGTCAGATGAGTTCCCCTCTATTTTTCTCTTCTCCATGCTCTTTCTGCCACTCGGCTTCTGTGGCAAATGAGATATATGTTCCAGAGGAAATATAATCTTTTGTATTTCAAGCTCTAAGATTCTTACGGGGAATGTGGAAAATACGATACATGATGATACAACTGAGAAATGGTATCATGGTATTTAGCACGTAATGTGGTAGAGTGTATTTGGCAAACGTGAAAAAGCTCTTGATATAGAGGATCGTCAATACCAAAATAAAGCATCTAGTTTCTTTGGAAGTTTTCAGCTGAGATTTTACTAGAGTCCTTTTTTTTTGGTCACGCAAGGGTGAGTAGAGTGGCACTTTCAGCTAATACAGTGGAATCTACTTTCCCACAAGTAGTGGAGCACTGCTGCAGAATTAGAGCAGATAAAAGCAACTAACTTTGTTAGCAAAGCAGTTATAAGATATCTATATCTACATCTGTGTCTGCACCTATCTAAGTGAAAACAAGAAGTTTTTTGCTTCAATTTGAAATGGTTCACACTGGGTCAAATTTCTTACAGTATGTTCTGTACCAACATTAAGCATCTACTTGGCAGGACAGGTCATGGTCTAAATAGCTTTATTTCTGTCCAAGTTGCTAAAAACAACTGGCCATGGCAGGGGTCACACGATCCTAACTATAGAAAGTGCTGTCTGCCCTGCCTGTGATAAGAGTTAAATCTATTACAGTCCATGAAGTTACACAGTCAAATGCAATCAAAATCAGTCTGTGCAGCCAGCATTAGGCAGCGATCACGACAGAGCTCATTGAGAGTCGTTGTCACCCTCCGTGAAACTCACACAGTCCATTGGGTGCCCATGCTGTTGACCTTAGAGGGTCAAGATTTCTGTTTCCAGAGGTGAAACATCATGGAAGACTAAGAGGATTGTGATTTAGTTGAAAGCATTGACACCTTTTTTAGACTACGTTGTAACGATTTTGCACTGGACACTGTTAGTGAACATTTGAACCTTTAAGCGTGGGCTCAAGGGAATTGTGCATTTTCTTTGCACCAGGATAACATAAGCTCAGTTTAAAAAAGGGTAGCTGCAAGGTTTAAAGGTGATTTAGAAATACTTTGGTGTTTGGAATGTCTTATCTAGCAGTTTAACTTACATCTGCCTCTAAAAATTAAGGGAGTTCAAATTGAAATATAAGAAGCAGCAAATAACAGTTGGATTTGGAGGAAGAACATCTCTGAGTGTCAGAAAATATCTCATTTTCTATTTTCTTTGTTCCCTTGGGATTTGTTACTGAGTCTTTACATCCTGCCTTTCCACCACACCACATTTCTCTCTTGCCTGTGATTTCTACCATTCTACCCAGTCCCCAGGTTCTGTCCTCATCCCCATTCTTTTTTTTCTTCTCTCCCCTTCAGCTACCAGCAACCTCCCTGCTCTCCCAAGTTTTCCAACAAGCCCAGGGAAGCTGCAACATGATATATTGCCAGCCAGCAGGCCAAATTCCACAGACCCTTACCTTTCATGGGATCGTTAATTTAGGTTTCCTTCCATGGCAGAACTGCCATTTTTTCAGGAAAAAAGCAGGAACTGAGAGCTCTCTCACTCTTTCAAGCTCTTTGAAGTTGATAAAATAGTTCAAAAACCAGAATGACTAAACAGCAGCATGTTCACATGGTTCTCATTCCCTGGGGAAACCGAGCCTAGCAGGAGCAACCTTCCCTGAGGGAGACAGTCTGATGGTCACATCACACAGGCATGTTCTTTGTTTGTTTTGTTATATAACAGTTTGACATTGACAAGGAGGCTGGAGAGAGGCAGATTTACCATCGGTACTGTATGGAACGGGCATCTGTGCATTGTGCCCACGTGTTCACCACAGTGTCCCAGATCACAGCTACAGAAGCAGAACATATGCTTAAAAAAAGCCCTGGTAAGACCTGAAAAATTTTTCTACTGTATTTCCTCCAAATGCCTGAATTTCTTTAGACTGAATGAACATAACAGAGACAGGTATGCAAACATGAGGAGAAAGGACACATGCACAGGTGTGTCTGGCTATGCTACAGGGATTAACCAATTTTCCATGGATGTTGGGCTTTTTTTGCCAGGACTCCTCAACTTCAGGAATTTTGTCTGTGACAGGGTTTCCATGCTTTTAGAACTGAACCATGATAAGCTTCATATAGATAAAATATTTTCTATTAGGCCTAGAAGTAGAGTTTGAAAAATAGTTGTGCCCCCAATAATTTGTCTGTTTTTCCCCTTGATATTAGTCTCATAAAATTTGAAACTTAGAAACCTTGTCCTGTTCCATGCATGGATTTTGAGTAAGGTCATGATCCCGGTTTGATGTGTCATTAAAGTTCTCTTTTAAATCATCTCAGTGCTTTATAGGGACAAACCCCAATACTCCATCTGCAGGTAAGCAGCATGAGGGGAAAACGGCACAACAGTTTTGGAGACTATTTAGCAGGTGTGTTCATATCTTGGTTATTTTAAATATAACAGTGCTCAAATTAATTTTTGTTTGTTTGTTTGTTTGGGTTTGTTTATAGGTTTTTTTTTTTGCTTATTTTTTGTAGAGCTTTTAGCTGGTTTGCAGTGCTAATTATAGTTCTTTATTTTTATCCTGGTTAACTTCAATGCTTCAAGCCACATTGTGGTTCCTGAACCAGAACAAAAAAGCTGTTCATTGAATCCTTTGCCTTGTTGCTGACTAGCTGTCAATAGGATGGTGAACTTAGATTATTTTTTTCATTTTATTTTCAGCATGAAAGCCACGTCTTAAAAGTCACTTAAGTTCAGTCATTTAAACTGGGATATCTCTGAAAGGTCTTGATTTTTACAAAGTGTGGAGCACTCTGAAAATAAGACTTTTGAAGCTGTTTTATGTCGGCATGAGGCTTCTCCCCACAACAGCTACCCTTGAAAATCATAGTCTCTGTTTTGGGATTTTAGGAGATTGAAATGAGTCTGAATCCAGTTTAATTTGGGGAAGAAAATCTCCAGACTGCTCAGAGATAAAACATCAGTTGGAGCTGAAGAGAATTCCATGCACAGAGATTCACAGGCCTGAGCTTTTTGTGATTATTCTTGCAACTTTGAAGAAACCAAGTAAATATACTTAATGTTTGGGTTAAAAAATTACTGACACGTGTCATGCTTCATGTTGACACAGCTAGAAAGAAATTCAGTAGGAATTGCCACCCCAAATCCTAAGAGACAACTGTAAGTGGAAAGTTATGTTCTGATGGGAAGAAGTACTTCAATAGTTTCTCTGAATCCAAGAACACAAATAAACTGTGGAGGAGCCTATTCTCACACTATTTATTCTCTCTGATGCTGTGAAATCTGCACAGACATTGATTGTTTGGAAAGTCCAGCAATCCTTCAGTAGGTCATTGAGCTTGAATTCTGCAAAGGAACATGAATACTGAAAGCATGTGTACATTTCTCCATCCACTTTAAAAATAAACCTTTAAAAGGGGGGATGCAGAATTGGCACAATTAACTTTTATTTACATTTATTGAGACATAAACTTTGTAACCAAATTGTTAGCTAAAAATAACTCAGAAATATGCTTTGTTGAGCTGTCTCTGCTACTCCTCTTTAACATCAAACTTGGATTATGATTTAAATTATAAATCTCATCACTTGGAAAAGTCCCTTTAAAATTTAGTAAACCTGATTACATAAAGAACTTGTGCAGCAGGACAAAGGCCAATTTGCCACTCTAAACCTGGCAGAATGACTGCTTGCATTATGCTGATCCCACTTGCTGCAGTTGTTACGTGATCAACAATTTATCAAACCATATTTGTCAAAAGCTTGAGTATCTTTGATGTATCCAGCAAGATTCTGTCAATGATCATAAGTTATATTCTTGTGATTTGAAAACTGATGTTACGGGATTTCTAATGCTTTCACTCAGGTATGAAACATATTTCTCATTAGCAGTAGAGAAGACTTTGAATCAAAATTCCAAGAGACTCAGGTATCGTTTGAATTCTAGATCTAGGCTTCCTGCCTGTATATATTTGATCCAAATCATAGAAGGAAACTCTGAAAAAGTATGAGTCAACCCTGAATGTTAGTAATCTATCAACAGAAAACTTCATACTGTGCTAATATTACTTAAATCAATGGAAGTTTCTTTTGTATTAATACAGAAGTAAAAACATTCTGATTTGACCTACTTGGGACAATTTTTCAAACAAAAATGTCATTAATTCACTAAACAACAACAATAAAATAAACCCAAACCAGTTAACATAGGGACCAAGCTCTGTTTCATCACTTCATCCCTCACACATGTTCAAAATAATCCTGTAGGTTGAGCAGAAACAGTGAACTGGGTTCTGTGGGTCACCACGTCTGTCATGCATCTCAAAGCCTTAAACAAGAGATGGATTGAGCCCCAATCCTCATGAAAGGATTCAACAAAAGTACATGGGAATAGGTTATACACAGGCTGCTGCTGATGTGTGAAGGTGTCTAAAACTCCTGGATAAATAAGTGTGAGAGTGGAAGGAAGCCAGCCACAAGTACCTAGGCAGGGATTCTTCCTTTTTTGGGAAGACTTTGAAATGGTTGCAGTCTCATGTCCTGCACGAGCCAGTTCTTCCATGCAGAACAAGAAGCAGGCCACAGAAAGGAGAAGGTTGTTAAGACAATGAAGGATGTTTCTGCTCTGTTGCCTCTCCCCAGAGGTCTTTGTTCAGAGAAGTTTTAAGTGCTGGGCAGGAGAAGGTAAAAGCAGGTCCACCAAGACTGTTTTGTCATTGAAACCCATATCTTAAGTACCTAACAAGTAAAGATTTCCTGGTCTTTAGTCTCAAATGTTGTATTCCAGAAACAGATCCATCAAGACTTTTGCTATTTCATGGTTACCACTAAAGGTTATATTTTTATCTATTGCTGTTTAACCTAGAGTGTTTCAGGATATTTTACAGGTGAAGGTTTAATCAGAGATCACTTACATGGCAGGAAAACACATATATTGCTGAAGCAGACTGTAATTTTCACGAAAGTAATTAAAAATGGCTGTGACATTTGCATAATGTCAGGCAAATAGCCTGGATAGCATATAGAGAACTGATTGTACTTATTTTAAGATCACCTGGATATGGAATCAACCAGAGGAGCCAGAGGTGTTTTAAAGAAGTCCCTATAAGTCTGCCCAGAAATAGGAGACAGTTTTATGTTGTCAGAATGTTAATGCTAGGCAGGCAAACCTCTGCTGATGGGGGAATGGATGGGGACAGTGAATGTCAGGCACCTGTGGCTGAAGGACCACGATAGCAGGGATGTCCAGGACGTGTATCAGTGCCAAGCACGAGGCTGTACTCCCAGGAGTAACCCTGGTGTATGGGAGGATTAACCACGAGCACTGAGATCACAGGAGGAGCTGTTTGGTTTGCAGGAACCACATGTTGTAGGGAATCATATCTTACGGAAGGACCTTTGAATGCTGCACAGGACCTTTAAAGTAACTGCAGTTCATGGGTTGTGACGCTTTTCAGGAGAACAAGGATGGAATCTGCCTCACTGCATCCCCTAACAATTAGTGCTTCTTGTTTCTTTGGAGATGGTTTGTATTTGAAGAATCTCTGGCATCATAAATGAGTATAGGTCTGTTTCAGTCAGTTGTGATGCCATGAAATACGTCTGCTCAGGAACTGGCCTTCCCTTTCATTTCCATTCATAACCCAGCTCAAAGGACAGAAAATGGCATTCTTTCCATCTACTTGGACTGGATTTAGGGCAAGCCTTTGAAAAGCTGCTGTGACCTACCAGAAAGGCTAAGAGTGACTGAATTTCAGTGTCTGTCCTTTGTGTATATCCTATAACTCTACCTTCAAAATGCTGGAAATGAACAAATTTTAATCATAAGATCCTATAGGATCTTGGAGGAGAGCAGCAGTAAAAATGTGAAGTGTACTGTTCTGTGGCTGTTTTTAGGAGAAATGCAACAGATTACTGGAAATAGGGTGTTTTAAAAAGGTTTCTAATATGCTCCCTTTTTTGATAAATCCTCAGAAGTTTTGATAGAATGGATATCTCTTGTGCCATGCACTAAACAAAGGCACAGTTTCTGCTTCCAGGGCTCTCAGTCTATAGTGATAGAGCAGGCAACAGTGATACCAAGGATCAAGAGGTAAAGGACAAATTGCACAACAAACATATGGCTCAATGGAGACATTACTGGAGTCTTGACAGGACAAAAGGGCAGGGTCTACCCAGTGTTGAGGACAGGTGAAAGCTGCTCTGATGCTGCAGACAGTGGAGAACCACGTGCGAGAGCTTTGTGGAGGCAGTGCTGTTCCCTCCCCATGAGTAACGTGAAGACGTAACCTGTTCACATAAAGCTGAGAGACACATTGGTTCTTTCCTTAAAGACTAATTTCTCTGACTCTGAAGATGTCTACCTCTGCCTTTTCTCTGCTTTTCCAGATGTTGTCACACCAAATGGCTTGAACATTAAGAAATTTTCAGCAATGCATGAGTTTCAGAATTTGCATTCCATGTACAAGGCTAGGATCCAAGAGTTCATTCGAGGTCATTTCTATGGGTATGCTTTTACTTTTCAAAAATTAGCAACGCTTGTCCAACACTATTTAAAGCAAGAACCAAAGCAGGAGGACTAACAAGTACTTCATAGAGGAGTGGAAATGTTGAAACCAGCTTATTCAAATATCTGTCTGGGATTTCTCAGTCAGAAGCTAAGGGAATTTTAGACACCAGATCTAACTCTGCTTAACAGATTATGATATCAGATAACAGATCTTGATCTGTTTGTTATTTACCCAAGATGCAGTTTGTCAGATTAAGATAGTCAATTTAAAGCATGGCAGAAAAGCCTCACTTTCATTTTCCTCTTGAGATAGTAAGTTCCTCCAGAGCAGAAAGCTGTTGTGTGTTTTGTTTGATTATATCTTGAGACATACTTTGTTCTTGTCTGTTTTCTTGCTTTCAGCCACCTCGACTTCAATCTTGACAAAACCTTGTTTTTCTTCATTGCTGGGAGATATGAGTTTTCCAACAAAGGAGCTGATATGTTTCTAGAAGCCTTATCAAGATTAAACTTTTTGCTGAGGGTAAGAAAGCTTACACAGCTGTTGAAAGCATAGAGCTTATGCTCAAATTTACCATACTGTGGAAGTCACCTGCAAAAATTCCCTTTCAATACTCTGGTTTATAGGAAAGTAATTATGGGATATTCACAGTTTTCATAGAGCTCTCTCCCTGAACCATCAGAATATATCATGATTTCAGACAATTTAAAAATAGTTCAAGAAGTTAATCCATGGTTACCTCCCTGGTTTTTAGAGAGAAGTAATGAAAATAGTATTCTAGAGTTTGCCCTGATGGCTTACATATAATAATGGAAATAAACGTAAGCCTTTAATGCTGCATTTTGAAAACATCCTTTTAAGCAAATTGCTTAATTCATTAGGACTTGGTCATGATCTTTTAAATCTCTGAGTACTTCTGCCCCATTGGATGGGAATCTTGTATTAAGATTCACAGTGACAGTGGCCTGGTGTAAAGCAGTGGGAAGCCATGCAGTTCTCCATGGTCCCGTTTCCTCAGCTACAAAATGAGTGCAATGTTTCTAAATGCCTTTATGCAGTACTTCAACGCAGATAAGAGCAAGGCCTTGTTATATCACAGAGCAGAGCCCTTACCACCTACAGTGAGGGCATTGAAAATGTCTCCAGACGTGTCCCAAAGACTGGTATATTGAAAATAAAACCCAGAAAAAACGCTAATTGGTTTTCAGTCATCTGGCAAGGGTCAATTAGCTGTCATCCCAGACTCTGTCTTTTGTACTCTTATCAGCTGAATGATATGGAAAATCTGGATAAAAATTTTGGTACTGCACTGCCAGCAGGGATAAAAGAATCACTAATGTTCAAAGCCCTGAGTACACTTGTTCTACCACCACCTTCTATTAATACACCATTAGAGCCTCTGGGTTTTCTGGAAATTCTTAATCCCTTCATTCACAGAACTGAAGTATTTCTTCCACAACAGAAGTCGGTTGTTTGGCAGTGCTGGGCAGTGTTAGTGGCGTTTACATGGCTGTTATCTGTGAATGCTGATAACATGGAAGGTCTTGTGTGATAAGAGGGAAAGAATTGGCTGAGCAATATTGCAGCAATCTCTTGTTGCAGTTAATGATTTAAATCATAGAATCACAAAACCCTTAAGGTCGGAAAAGACCCCCAAGGTCACTGAGTCCAACCTTTGTCCAAACACCACCTTGTGGATTAGACCATGGCACTAAGAGCCATGTCCAGCTGTTTATTGAACACTTCCAGGGACAGTGACTCCACCACCTCCGTGGGCAGCCCCTTCCACTCCCTGATCAACCTTTCTCTGAAGAAATTCTTGCTGATGACATCCATGGCAAGCAAAGCTGGTGGAAATTAAAGGCAACTGGAGCTAGTTTTCCCAAGCTCTGTAGAACAGTGTACTGTTGCTTCTCCCATAAGCTGAGCAGCCTGGATTTATTGCATTATTCTTCCAATGTGGATGCCAGCATCTGATTAGCTGTTCAAACACTTATTCTGTAATTATTTCAAGAAGTAACTCCATTGGGAATAGCAGACTACCTGTACTACTTAAAAATCTGGAAATGATGGTGCTTTCTAAACAAGTCCCAGTGGTGGGCCTGAACCTAAAAAATATACATTGTTGCATGGAATTATTTCATTTTATAGAGATTTTTTCCTTTGCTGCTTGAATTTTGGAAATAAAATAGGAATGTTGGGAGAAATTGTTAATGAGCACTGGGATCATGGCATGATGGACTTGGAACCTGCTTTGAAGAGAGGGAAGGGAAGAACATTAATTAATATTAACATGATAGATGACTCCCATAGGTTATTTTATAATGTACATTTCCCTCTATTTCAGTCTGAGAGAAGGCACACTAACAGCATGTTCATGTGTCTAAAATTTGAAATGGAGGCAATTCAAAGTGATTGAATTTTTACAGCTCTGAACAGAGTTCACCCTTAGCTGTTCTTTAAACAGTTGCTGACAGGAGTAAAACCTCATCTGTGCAGCAAGGAATGGACCTGGTATTTTGAACCTTGTTCGTGCACAGGAGAAACTAGCAAGTGAAACCATCTGGAAATAAAGGGTCAGAATTTACAGCAAGTGCTTTCTGCCTTTGAAGCAGCTGGATGGGAGAGAGGAGCAAGAAGTTACTTGTGGCTTTTTGTTGTCTGGCAGTTCTTTGCCAGGGGTTCAGGTAGAAAATGGTTACTCTTTTCCTGCCCATACACCTGCTGCTGTAGGGAATCCCTCATCTCATGCCTAGGCATACCTCAGCTAGTAAACCAATCACTCACTCCTGCCAGTGCAGTTTGTGTCGGGTGAGAAAGCGTGTAGGATTTGAATTTTTTTGCAGTTTAAGTGCACATCCAAAGCCATGTTCTCTAAACCATGAGAGCTCAGGAAGATCTGATTGCCCGAACTGAAACTGGGGGACATCTTTGTCTTGATCTCTGATTTGACAAAACTTCATTTGTAGCAAGAGCTACTAGATCAGAGCCTGCCTGGAAAACTAAAGTGTATTTGGTGTTTCCTGTGACTAATTCTTAAAGTTGGCTGTGATACACTGTGTGAGATTTTTTTTTTTTTTTTAATTCCTCTCCGTTTCTTGTCACGTAGGTTCACAAGACTGATGTTACAGTTGTTGTGTTCTTCATCATGCCAGCAAAGACCAACAATTTCAATGTGGAAACCCTGAAGGGACAAGCAGTCCGGAAGCAGCTCTGGTAATTGCCATTCCCACCCTGGTACAATCTGTTGTGGATACTTGCAAAAGTCTCAGCTGGGGAATAATGCTCCTTCTTTTTGCTCTGCGAAAACTGAGGATTGTGGGTAACTAGAATGCATTTCAGGGATGAAAGAGATGGGAAAGATAAATAAGGTCAAATATTTCTCCTTTTAGTTTTTTGGGGGTTTTTTTGTCCAAAGTTATTTTTAGTTAACTTGCCTTGCCATTCTATTAGCAAGCAGTACTTGTTTTGCAGTAACAAAGTCAAATGTTCTTGAAAATCCACTGTTCTGGATGTCTTCTGGCTGTTTCTGGATGTGCCATAGAGCTCCCACAAAATAAAGACAAACTGCTCATTTATCACAGTGAGCTACTCTGTGGGAAAAAGAAATTAATTGCACATCCTCTTTTATTTAGAAATATGGAAATTGCTCTCTGTGGTCCAGCAGAACAGCAGTTGATAACAATTGTCTGTAATTTTCTCTACGGACTGCAACAAGCAGTGGCCATAACCAAGCAGTGAAACTTACAGCTGTAAAGGGAAGATTGTCACAGCCCTTGCTACTTTGCAATGTTCCAAACAAAAAAGCAAAGCAGGAGCAGAATTAACCATCACTTTAACTCCTGTGTGATCCTGTATAGGAGAAGAAGTCTGTTGTGAGGGGGTTCTGAACTAAGTGACGCGGCAAAACTGAAACTTCAAATTCATGGAGAAAATCAGTGGTGGGTTATCAAGGAGGAATTTTGTTTTAAAAAGTGAAAAATGCCAGTCCACACAATATATTTACAGATTAATTCTCTAAGCAGGGAAATGGAAGTGTGCACTTTATCAGGTGGCTACAGTGGTTAAACTCTGTGCAGAAGTAAGGAAACTGGTGTTAAAACTGAGGGACAAAACCCCACAGGACCTAGCTGCTGCTTTTATGCCCATCTCTCACTGTGTTTAACCTCTCTGTGATGCCAGTTCTATATTTGTGAAAGGATAGAAGTCTAACCCATTTAGAGATCTGTAGATGAAAGGCACTGGTGTAAGAGAAAGATAAAATTTTTTGTGTCATCTCATTAATGCCTCCAGCAGACGATCTCTGACTCAGTTTTCTGGACATCAGTAATCAAGCTGAAGTAATTGACTAATGGATATTGAAGTCCTTGACTAATGGATATTAAACTTCTACAAAATCAGTGACAGAAATAATTTAACAAGGGTCACTAAAATCATGTAGCTTTTGCCAAGTCTGGAAAAGAAGGTAGATACGAGAAATCTTTCTGCTGTCTGAATTATCTCTGGATAATTTAGCACCTTCTTAGGATTTACGGGAAACATTCAGCCTGGCTGCTACTCTGGAAGCCGGTACCACAACAGCTTAATTTATTAATTTTTAATTAATTAACCACAAATAATTCCAGTCGAGACTGGAATTAATTGTCCATCTCTGGCTTCCTAAAAATAATGTGTCTGAGCTGCCTTCACTGCCAGTGGACAGTATGGTTCAGTCCAAATGATGTTTTATCCTGTCCCATTCTGGAAGTGTGATGAGTCACAGGAATAATTCTCTGAAATGCTTTTGGCCTCTGCTTTGTGTTTGATATAAGGGATGTCATCTTTGAATAGAATACTAGAGGTACAAATGAAATAAACAATATATGGATGTAAGGAAGGTTTAGATTACATGAAATATGCAAAGGCTTTTCCAGGTTATGTCTCTAGTGCATGATTATTTCTCTGGAACTGTACTAGTTTGAAAGCAAACCAGTGAGAGACTCGAGATCAGAACTACAATTTAATAGGAAAATTAAAAATAAGTGCAGTAGTACAAAAACACTGCCAGAGTCAGGATACGACCTGACAGCCCGCTGGGCAGAGTGGTGGCTGCAGTCTGATTAAGGGGTGGCTGCAGTCCTCTTGGGATGATAGATGTTGTTCTGCTGAAGTGGTGGTCCTGTAGAAGGGTCTGGCCTTCCTCTGAAGGTCCAGTGGTGGTTATGTAGCTCTTGTCCTCTGGGAATCCAGCAGGAAAGGGCTGCCTGTGGTGTTCCAAACCTCAGATTATATCCAGGTAGGGATGCTTGGTTCCTCCCCCTGGGTGGAGCCTCCCACAATGGGATGATGTAATTTATGAGTCACACAGTGAGGCTGGATGGCCCATTAGCAGAAAGATAGCCCCCCAGAGGGAGTTATCAGGGATGTGTCCTGGAAGAGATAAGGAACCCTGCCCCACCTGGTCCTAACAGATGGTGATAGAATACATGCTTCTGGTTACATCTCACATTGTCACCTAAGACAGGTGCTTAGTAATGCAGGCACAATAATAACAGTAAACTTAAAACTAAAAATGTGAAATCACGCAAAAAATGCTGCTTCCAGCTGCTCTTCTCTGTGAAAAGCAAAAGACTCTCTGCATCACTGCATGCAGCATTATCATGGTCATAATCTGAACTCCAGGATAAGCCCACCTGCTAGTAGCATTACATAATAATATCAGGTGATTTTCAGGATGCCACAGAAATTAAAGGCAAGAAGAGGTTGGCACTTATAAAGGAATGTAGCACTTACAAATTAATAGGTGATGGCTGACTCAGGATGTAAAATCCTTCTTTTCCTCAGCTTCTGAAAAAGCAGTCTATCCCATCTGGGTTAAATTACAGATATTGTGCATGGCAGTCTATGAAAATACAGTCATGTGGGAACTATCCTTCTGGGGTTTGGGTCAGTGTGGTTTGACATTTAGATGGTTTACAACTCACCCAAAATTCATTCATCCACTTTTGTGTCTGTGTGAGTTGGGAGGGAGTACCTAAAACCAGGTGTGTGGATTCCCAGCTTGGTAAAGTTTAGGATTTCACTTCAGAAGTTTTGCCTTAGCCCAAAGTATAATTGGAAATCAGAAAGGCAGGAAAAGTTCCATGAAGTGAAGCTTCACTCACAGTGGATTTACTCAACTTTGGAGTGCATTTGCTGTTTTGACAACAGAACTTTCAGCCAGGGGCAGAATAATAAAAATGACTCCTTGCATGTAGGTAGAACAGTGGTTCACTGGAGTTCTTCCTTAGCTGAAGTATAACATTTGTCTGACACATGCCTCATTGATAGCTTAAAACTTGGTCTGAAGTTTTTTGTTTTGCAAACAAATTAAAATTTTAGTCTAACAATTGTTTCCAAAAGTTTTTGGGTTGGGAAATAGGGCAGAAAGTGAAGGGGGAAGCTTGCCTTGACAATCCTTATTTGTTTAATTCTTATACCGTGCATCTCTCTTTTAGGTCAAGTGAAGCTGGAGGTCTCTCTGTCCATTATTAATGATCATGTTTTAGTACCTAGGGTCATACATATGCTCACTTTTTCACAGCTGATATGTGGCCTACTGGTCAGAGCAGAGGGTTAGAAGGAATCCCTAGTGAAGCTTGCCCCTGACTTTCCCAGTGCACTCATCTGTAGATGCAGGTCAAATCCTCAGCTCCTCTGGAATCCATCAGCACAGCTCCTGGCTGATGTGATGCTGACCTCTGTCTGCCTCTGCATCCTTGGTTCCACCAATATATCAGTTTAATTTCCAACAGCAGGAATCTCTTCTATACTGTCTTTGTCCTGTATTCTCCTGTTTTATACGTATATTTATTTATCTTCCTAGGGACACTGCACAATCTGTGAAAGAAAAGTTTGGAAGGAAACTCTACAATGCCCTGCTGAAGTGAGTGAAGAGGTTGCTTTGCTCTGCCTTGCAGAGCCACATGTTCAGGTGGCTTTACCTGTGCTGTTTCTGTGCTTCTGCTCTTTGTGTAAGGAATTTTGACATCCACAGAAGGGCATGGGAGGAAGATATGGGACTATAAACAAGATACTTGTTTAATGGGCAAATCACAGAGAAAAAAATTAAAGGTACTAGCAGCCTGTAGTGGAAAGAGTCATAAGAGACACAAGGGATGTCTAAGTAACACAAAGGCTTAGCCACTGTCAAGAATGAGCTACTTCAGCTTAAAAAAGCACCAGAAACCAAGTAATATGTGTTAATGATTCAGTCATATCATTTCAAAAGACAGTTGGAAGTGCATGACCCAAAGCACAGTAAAAACAAGCTGTGTCCAAAAACCAGAAGAAACCAATTCTTTAGCTTTTTTTTTGGAAGCTAATTGGCAGGTCAGCAAGTATATGGGAGAGCACAATATAGGGAATGTAGAAGGGCCATGAAAACAAAGGGAAGGTTCATGCTGATATCAGCAAACTTCACACCTTGTTGGCTATTTCTTCATTTTCTTTACGAAAAGGATAATGAGTCATTTGGTAAAATAGATTGTGTTTCCTTTGCAGAGGAGAAATCCCAGACTTGAACAAGATTCTTGACCGAGATGACATAACCATTATGAAAAGAGCCATCTTTTCAACTCAGGTCAGAAAATGTGTTATTTATATGAACATCTAATCTAAATAATAAAAGTGATGACCTAAAAGGATTGTGTATGACATACAGCGATATGTGTGCTTTGGGAAGAAGTTTTCAGTAAGTATACTTCTCATCAATAACATTTAAAATCAGCTCTGATTGTTTTTAATGAGTATGACCCAAAATAATGTTTTAGGGAGTCCATGGATATTCCTTCAGTTACATGCATTCCTAATTCTTTTGTTCTGCACTAAGTGTGAACTTGGAGTTGTTCCTGAAGCCTGGATTCTTCCAATTTTATTAAATATGTAAAATCAAATTCTAAGAAGATACAACATTGACTAAAAGTCTTCAAAATTAAATGGTGGGCCCTTCTAAAAGTTAGTACAAATTCATTTATTTTGAGGTAAACTAAACCTATTCACATCAATGACAAAATCTGCCACTGTCTTCCAATAGCCTTAGGAAATGGCAACAGGACTGTTTGCCAAGAGTTTGCCTGACTTATGGATTGCCTTTTCTATGTTCAGAGACACTCTCTGCCTCCAGTGACCACCCACAACATGATTGATGACAGCAATGACCCAATCCTCAACACCATCCGGCGCATTGGCCTGTTCAACAACCGCACAGACCGCGTGAAGGTGCGTTGTAGCCTTCTCATTTCAGATACAAAGTGGGATTTCTTTAAACATTCTCAGTCTGGATCATTAGTGTGGGGCATGAAATAAATCCCTGATAGGTGGTATACTCCTAGAGTACTACTTCTCTCTTCCTCCTTCCCTTTCCAGGAATAACAACTTGTCACTGCACAAAGATCCTCAGGTGCTGTTTAGCCAAGTTAATTTCAAGCAAGAAATCTGATGTTAGGGAATTGTTTTCATTTCTGCCTCCTGCACTGAATGAGGAGCTGCTACTCCTGAAATCAAAAAAGTGCCATGGGTCATTTGCACCCAGATGTAAAATTCTGTCATAGATTCACTTGCTTAAAACTGGAGGGCCAAGGTTTGAGCACAGATATTTCTGGAGTAATGATTCATCTGTTAAGAGCAGCACCCTGATAGTCAGCACTTGCTGTAGAAGGTAACCAGAGCTCTTTCTGAGCAGAAAGAATTCCTGTTCATGTCATGCTCCTGTTTGCATCACCTGTTGAAACTAAATTTATGCAAATAAATCCTTTCTTTATTTCCATGTTTACCTTGTCAAACCACAGACATTATCAGCTCCTGCTTTCACAGGTCTGCCAAAGTTGGGGTTTTTTCTGGCAATCTCTGACATTCTAACTATGACTATCTCAACATCTATCTAGTCAAAGTAGAACATAAAGTTGCAGATTCTTCCTCTTCCAACCCTTTTCTTTAAAGACAGATCCAAGGTATCTCTAGCAATGGCATGTCACTTATCCTCGGTTTCTTTATACCTCAGCAAATCTTTTCTTACACTTCTTAGTTACTTCTTCCTGGCTTAACATATGAACATTAACTCCAATGAATTCTGGGATCATAACATGGTAATAATACAATAGGTGTGACAAAAGTAGGGGGGAAGGATGCACTGTGTACAAAAGTAGTAAAAAATGCCTCAGAATTAACTGCTTGAAGGTATTAGAGAGCAGATAGGGTATAACACAGCAAAAATCTCCTGCTTCTCAGCAGATGTCAAGTTTATAAAGAACTATTATTGCCACTGAAAAATTGCCTCCTACATGAACAGGCTTAATACTTAATGGGCTGAATATCATTAAAGAAAATCAGTAAACTTCAAATTGAAAGTAATTTTGACAGAGGTATGACATATCCAGGCAGACACAGCTGGCTTGTGAAAAATACCCTCAGCAATGCCAGTGGAATCACTGGGATCAACTAAGCTTGCAAAATGAGTTTACATTTACTGGTTGAGTACATTCACTTATTTACTCAAGTGAGTAGCATGACAATCTTATTAAGAAGGGATAAAAGCATATCCTGGGCACGGAATAATGGCTGTGGTATGTTCATGCAGGGAAATAAACCCAGAGCAGTTTAAACCATTCCCTCACATTTCTTCCTCCTGAAGCTGACTGGGCACCATGTACAAGGCACTTCTCAACTAAGCAGTGGATATGAGGCAGTGACCCCAAGCCCTGCAGAGTTGTGCAGATAAATTAACTTCAGTCCTGAGAGCTGTCTTTCAGCAAGATTAGTTGGCCTAGGCACAGATTTGTGGTGACAGGGCTGTAATGTGTCTGGTTTCAATATTCGCTCTGTTCTTGGGAGGTCTGTTGAGTACGGTGAACATTCCTTTATTATTTCAGGGAATGCTGTGAAGCTCAGAAGTGCTGTGTCTGCCTGAGGCCTCCTCCTACTGAGACATCCCAATAAAATCATAGAATGGCTTGAGTTGGAAGGGACCTTAGAGATCATCTCATTCCATGGGCAGGGACACCTTCCACTATCCCAGCTTGCTCAGAGCCCCATCCAGCCTGGCCTTGGACACTGCCAGGGATGGGGCAGCCACAGCTTCTCTGGGCAACCTGTGCCAGGGCCTCCCCACCCTCACAGGGAACCATTTCTTCCTCATATCCCATCTAAATCCACTCTCTGTCAGTGTGAAGCCGTTCCCCCTTGTCCTGTCACTCCAGTCCCTGTAAATCCTCTGTACCTTTGTACACCAGACCAAATCTTGCTAAATTCCACAGCCTTAGACCTAATTCTCAGTGCACATGGGCCTCCTTGATGAAGAAGGGCAAAGCTGAATACCTGTCCAGAAACAAAACGGGTTCATTATCAGTTCTATTTCCAGGAAAACAATTCACAGAGGCAGGATGCACTTCCGTGTGGGAAGTGGGTTGGATAACAGATGGATGGTCAAAGGAGGTGTTGTCCAGATACTTAGAAAAAGACCAGGGTGAATAAGTTGCCTAAGCTTATTCATAATTAAAATGTATCAATGATGGTTTTCTTTCACCTCTAACATAAGTTTTGAATATCCAGGTGATCTTACATCCAGAGTTTCTTTCTTCAACAAGCCCCTTGCTGCCCTTGGACTATGAGGAGTTTGTTAGAGGCTGCCACCTTGGTGTATTCCCATCTTACTATGAGCCCTGGGGCTACACTCCAGGTAGGAATTCTGTACCCTTAACTAGTGTGGAAAGATGAACACCCATTCTGTTGATGCATCCAGTTCCTTCTGGAGTGCTAAAAAAACTCTTTAGGCCCTGTTTACCATGCAAAGGTCTTACTGCTGGCAAAATTGTCCCTGCACTGGACTCTTTCCCATACTAATGTGTAATCTTTTGATTTTCTATGGCTTTAGAACAAAAACTAATTTTTAAAACTTAATTCTTGACTTGGTTCAAGGATTTTAGAAGAAGGTGTGCAGGAATGTGCATATTAAAAAAAGCAGGGCAAGAAATCTGATGCTACCAGCTGACATAGTTCAGTGGATTTAATTCAAGATAACAAGTTTGAGAGAATTATGTACTACCATAGCTAAGTTATTTAGCAGAAATACATGTGTTGGTAGTGAATCCCATTGAATTAACTGGAAATTTCTAAATATGCAGAGAGCATATAGATTCTGCCTTCAAATATTCTGTCGCTACCCATTTCAGTCTCCCAGAAACAAAGTGTGCTTTTTAAAGGTAGATTTATAATTAGTTTGTAGACACCAGTTTTATTGTCCCATGAATGAAGGCTATGTAGATGGCTTTGCACATTTCTAAGACTAGAGTCTGCATGCTGGTTTAGGTTAGGCTTAGGCTCCTTGGCAAAACCTCTTTAAGGAGGATAAGCAGTTATCCTTACTCATGACTGTGACAGAAAAAAACTACAAAAAATGCATACATTTTCTGATTTTATAAAATTAGCTCCATATCCACTGTGAATGCAGTCCTGAATTAATGATGGGGTTTGTTGTTTTGGGGTGGGCTTTTTTCTTTTTTTCTTGCTATAGAGACCTGTTTGCAAACCATGAATATCAAAATCCAAAGTTTGATACGCTCCTGCTCCTAAGAGATTCAGCTTTGCAAAGAGTTGTGAACAACTAATTAACATAGGTGTACATCAGGCTCCAATTTAAAATCCAAATAGCCCTGACCATATATTGGGGTCTTCTGTTTCAAAACTGCAGTCCCAGAAACTTTTCAGTTTGTCTGCGTTGAAACTCAAAGATATGTTTGCAAACACAGTGTGAATTTCGTGTTTAAAATTTCTTTTTATGTTTTTTTTTCTCTCAGAATCCACAACAAAACATTATCATAGTTTTCACTGATATTTTTAGTGCAGCTCTAGTGTTATGGGACCTTCTGATTGCCTGTTTCTTTTTCTTTTTCTTTCTCAAGTGAAACCATTGCAGGTATATTGCCCTGAAATCCTTTTTGCCTGTTTCTTTCTGCAGCTGAGTGTACTGTGATGGGCATTCCCAGTGTAACCACAAACCTCTCTGGATTTGGCTGTTTCATGCAGGAACATGTTGCTGACCCAGCAGCCTATGGTAAAAACTTTAACAGCATATCCAAATATCATCTCTGAGTTAGGAAAGCAAAAAGCACAGCAACCATGCTGTTACTCCTCAATTTGGTGTTTCTCTAGGACAAGGGAATTCATTGGGGGAATATATTCAGGGCTCTGAATATCTTGTTAAGTTGGACAAGTAATTTCAGCTGTCATATTTATCCAAACCCTTTCCAGGTTATTTATCTTTTGCCTCCCTTTAATTTTTTGTCTGCTGTATCCTTCCAAAACCCATCAGTGCTCATACCCATCTAGAGTCTTCCAGCACATCCCTTTAGTGCCTCTGCACTATAACACTCTGAGCCTTCCAAGGAAGCAGGGAAAGTCTGCTTCTCTTGGGCTAGTCTGGGACTTTGAGACCAGTGAAACATGTCCCTCACCAAACAAACAGTAAATTATCATGTACACTAAAAAAAAAAGAGAGCTGTGGAAATACAAGGAATCTACTTCAAATAATGATCTGCTTGGGAAGATTTACAAATGGTTCATGACTGGAGTGTGGTGAGGAGGAAGGAAGCCAATGCCTGGTATGTCAGGACAATTCTGCCTCTTGAGTCATCCTCTGCCTCAGCAGATGCTTCATTTTGGCCTGATTGTCCTTGTTTTCCAACTGGTGCTGTTGTCACTAAAGCCACAGCCTCCCCGAGGGACAGAGCAAGACACGGCCCTCCCTGTCCTTTCCTCCTTACTTAGCCAGGGCTAACTGGATGCCCCATCCCTGGAAGTGTCCAAGGCCAGGCTAGACAGGGCTCTGAGCAACCTGGGACAGGTGTCCCTGCTCATGGCAGAGGCTTGGAACTGGATGATCTTAAAGGTCCCTTCCAACCCGAACCATTCTATAATTCTGTGATTCCATGAGTATTGAATATATTCCCAAAATAGGGCCTCTTTCCAAGCATCTTGGCTTGTTTTCACAGTCAGGCAGTGACAACCCCACATTGGTGCCAGCTTTGCCTGACCTAGGGGCAAGGGGCAGAGCCAGGTACAATATATAGATACACCTGCCTGGGTGGACATATCTTTGAGACCCTCAGAGACACAGAGCACAGGTCACTTGCTCTTCTCTGCCAAAACATAGATGTGAGTTGACATAAATTACTGTGCTGGCACCAGGCACTTCATTAAGGTAGTTTTACATCTGTCATGTCCATTAAGAGAGCTGCAAGGTCTGGTACCCTCTTTTTCCCAGCACCCTGGTGTAAGGAAGGTGGCAAAAATAAAGGATTAATCTCAACAAACTACGTAGAGTCAAAGGTTACCTCTGCCCTCTCTCTCCCAGAATTGTCTGTCAAGTGATGCATGTGAGTTAGCTGTCTCTATGGAAACATTTGTGTTTCTACAGAAAACAGAGCCTCTCTCCTACAGCCTGATTCTGGCCATCCACACTTGTGAAGCTAGGAAAGCACTAGGTTATGATTTCTTTAAGAGGTCAGTATTTTAAAAATTTTGGGAGATAAAAATGATACGTCTTCATCCAGAAACCCTTTTGGACATACTTACACAGCAACAACAAAGCCTCTGAGTTTTGAAGAATTTGCTGAATTTCAGCCTAAAAAGTAAAGAAAATTAAAGTTAAAAAAAAATGCGTATTGCTCTGCATCTCTCCATTCCATCAGAATGGTAACGAATGTTCCAGTTGTAGCTGCCTTTTAACATTAAAAAGGATATACTGCATGTAGTATTTGTAAGGCTACGTGACAGAAGGTGGATTGGAAGTGCAAGAGGTCAGATCCCATCTGCAGTCCCCCTCACCTCACCCTTTCTTGTGTCCCTCAGGGATCTACATCGTGGACAGGAGGTTCCGCTCGCCAGACGAGTCGTGCAACCAGCTGACCCAGTTCCTGTACAGCTTCTGCCAGCAGAACCGGCGCCAGAGGATCATCCAGAGGAACCGCACCGAGCGGCTCTCGGACCTCCTGGACTGGAGATACCTGGGCAGGGTGTGTGGGATAGAAGCATTACAAATTCCAGGCTCATGGGCCTAGGCAGCAGCCTTCAGCACAGTGCTGCAATGCAAGGACACGGCCCTGTGCTGAAATTCCCCTCTCAGAGGAGCTAAAGGCAGAGCTTTTACGTTTCAGTGTAATCCTTCCACGCTCTAGTGGCAAGGAGAGACTGAATAGGTTAGAGCAGAATCCAGTCACACCGAGCTCTTTCTGATGCTAAACACAATGTGAAAATCTGGTGTTGCTGGCAGCACCTACACTAAGGAGGATGTGCTCCGAAGTTATCTGGACACTTTCAAAAATCCTGCCTGTCCTTCATGAAATGTCGCTGGGCCCTGTGGCTCCTCAACATTCCTAAACTGCCTCTGTGCCTTAAATGCAAATAGTGCTTTTAATTTGACACAGAAAGCATGGCAGCACCACCTACTAAGAAGACTGTAGCAAAGCAGTGTTCTCAAGTCCACAGGGTTAAAGATGTGGATGCACATATATGAGCTTTGTAACTATTTTGGACCTTGTCCTGCTCTGATACCTGTGTGAGAACCTTAGTATTTATGTGGTTCCCAACACAGTATAAGACCTGGATGTAACAAACTATTTTTTCTGTGCATGTGCTGAAAACTCAGGGATATAGTGGATGTATCAATATTTTTGTCAAATTCTTAAATACCAAGCATCAGTAAACTCATAAATGTTACTTCTCTGTCACTGTTACACATGCTTCTGTGCAGTCCAAAGTGACTTTGGATAAGTCTAAAGCTTATGTGTAATACATATGCACACTTGGAAATTGTAAATGTAAATTTTCCTGCTTAAAAAAACCCCAGGTCTTTCCTGAGGGATAAAGCATACTTGTCACTCAGTAGGAATTACACTGACCAAGACAAGTCCTAGTTTCCATCTTAATACGTCTTACGGGCACCTTATTCAGCTTCTGTTCCAGACTTCTTTGATGTGAATCTGTCATGAATGGCTCATCACTTCACAGCCCTGTGTTCATTACAAGCAGCGATATCAGCTGGATTCTGCTTATCTGAAAACATGTGTAGACTTTTTTCAGCACCATCTTTTAGAAGATACTCATTTTATGTTTCTTCTCCCCCTTTGCTTTAATCTGCCCAAGATTTCTATGATTTGTAATGGCTTCTCTGTTTTGTTGCAGTATTACATGCATGCCAGACACTTGGCCCTCAGCAGAGCATTCCCAGATAAATTTGAGATGGAACCAAGTGCTCCACCAAAGGTAAAGTCTGCTTTTGGAGATGAGTTCATCTTCATTTTAACTGCTTTACAAAGAGAGAGAAAGAAAGAGTGTGAGGGAGAAGAGAGTTAGCAAGTTTGGGTTTAACTAAAGGGAGTAGGAACTCCCAGTTAAAAGCTTAACAAGTTATAGACCCAGTCTCCAGTCAGAAGTGTGCTGGTTTGGGCTGGGACAGAGTCAATTTTCCTCACAGTAGCTGGGCTGTGTTTTGGATTTGTGCTGAAAGCAGTGCTGATAACACAAGGATGGTTTAGTTCTTGCTGAGGAGGGCTTGCAAAGAGCCAAAGCCTTTTCTGCTCCTCTCCCACCCCACCAGTGAGGGGCTGGGGGTGCACAGGGAGTTGGGAGGGGACACGGCTGGGACTGGTGACCCCAACTGACCAAAGGGACATTCCAGACTTTATGGAATGTTCAGTATACAAAGCTGGGGGGAAAAGGAGAAAAGGGGGATGTTTGTAATGCTGGTGTTTGTCTTTTCAAGTCACTGTTACCTGTGATGGGGCCCTGCACTCCTGGGGTTGGCTGAACCCCTGCCTGCCCATGGAAAGTGGGGAATGAATTCCTTGCTTTGCTTTGCTTGTGTGCACAGCTTTTGCTCTCCTTACTAAACTGTCTTAATGTAACCCATGAGCTTTCTCACTTTCCCCCCTTTGATTCTCTCCTCAACTGCTCCAGGAGGGAGCAAGCTGAGGCCGTGTGGGACTGAGTTGCTGGCTGGAGTTAAACCACAACCTACTGGGGTCAGATTCAAACACAAAGGATACCAGGTGTGACAGAGGAGCAGCTCTTCATATGATTTAGACTGAGCTGGATGGGACTATGCCAGTTTGGACCAGCTGAGGAACTAGCCCTTGAATTCCTCTGGGAAGAGTGGCAGCTTCTAATTTTTGCTTCTGCTAAATGCCATGGAGATGGCATCAACCAGATGCCCTGCATCAACCAGATAGAGGGGCAGCTGGGAAAGGATGTTCTAGGGAAAGCAAGGCAAGGTACTGCCTTCATCTAGACATGGTACATTGGCTGCAGCTGCAAGGGGTCGCTTTAAAGGTACACCTTCAAACAGTTCTTGCCTAGTCCAAATTAGCACCAATTTGAGAAGAGAGGCTGCTCAGACCCACTGTCAGAACAAAGTGACTTGAAACCAAATCTCCAAAGAGCAACTAATTTTTTTTAATAAGAAGGAGACAGGAGGTTCAGACGAAAACCCCTTGCTGGGTTTTGCAGATGCTGACATTATAACTAGACAATTGTTTTGAATGTTCAGATTGAAGCCTGAATTTCAGTAGGCATATTCTGACTACAAAGTACAGAAGGATTTTGTGTTGTGCTGATTGTTTTAAGGCTCAGTAAAGATAGTCATGCTTTGCAAAAAAGCGATGCTGGGAAGGGCAGGATGGTGTTTATGGCACAGGGTAAAGTTCTCTGTCATACAAGTGTGTACTTACTGGCAGAGGAGGACTGAGGGGACCTGGGTTGAAGGAAGCTTAATTTTAGAGTGCAGGGCAGGTCTAGCTTACATCCCACCACTGACTTCCTGTGAAGTGATGATAGCCTTGAATTGCTGTATAAAACCAACCAAGGAACTCAATTAATTCATTCAACTTGCTTCTCTCTCTGCCAGACGGAAGGTTTCAGGTTCCCCAGGCCTTCATCAGTGCCACCATCGCCTTCTGCCTCCCAGCATTCCAGCCCTCACCACAGTGAAGCTGAGGATGAAGATGAAGATGAGAGATACGATGAGGATGAGGAAGCTGAAAGGGATAGGCAGAACATCAAGTCCCCCTTTACCCTTGGAGCCTTGCCACAAGGGAAAAAGAAGCAGCACGGAGAATACAGGAACTGAACTCGTTGCTCTCACCCTGCCGTGGTCTCCCCCTCCACTCAACAGTTTCTCCTGTAGGCTTGGCAAGCTTTGTGTTAAGGACAGTGTGGTATAATTAGAGGAACCTCAAATGTTACTTGAGCTGCACTGCTGGAAAGCCTAATATTATTTCACCTTGAAAGTAGTTAAAATGACAATTTTTCTGTGTCCCTTTGAGGTAGAAGAGATTTTTCAAGCTCAATAAAACTAGAGAATGAGACAATCCCCTCAGGAGCTTATACAAACTGCACATCATACCTTTGTCTATGGAATCATCTGTATTAATCATAGTTTACATGAATAGCTACATTTTGGGTATCCCAAAGGAATTCCCGCTCCATTTATGTTTCCCCTTTTCCCCTCCTAAATTAACATGAACTTTAAACCAGAGCTCAAAAAATTAGAGAAAAAAAGTGTTACTCTGGAGAAATGTTGGAAGAGTTTAAAAAGATGCACTGAAAAGAAAATGGTCTTTCTTTTTCCTGGTGCTGTTTATTGTAAGCTTACATAATTTAAAACATTTTTTTACAGCACACAGAAGTGTCTTGATCCAGTGGTAAAACATGCTTCCTGTGGAACAATATAAAGTCTTATGGAGTGGCCATTTGAATTTGAGAGACAAATGAAGTCATCTTTCTGAGGTCATTTAGACCCACAATAAACAGCAGACCGTTTATTTTCTGATTCCTCTGGTATGTCTCTTTTATTTTCATCTTGTTGTAGATTCTAAGTCTGTTAACAAACTGGTTTGGGAGGAAATTAATGTAACTTGGCTAAAGTGAATGACAAAATTTCCTTGAGTAGCACCTTCCCCTGCAGACAAAATGCCACAGAGCAATGTGATAACATTCAAAGATCAGTAATTTCTATCAGTCCATGCTCTATTTCACTTCTTCTAGAAGAGATGTAATCCTAATAAATAAAGCTAAAAAAATTCCAGACACGCTTTTGAAAAGCACCTGAGACATCAAAGTTCTTGGGGAATAACTGATCCTCACAACAAGAACTAAACATTTCATTTGCCTTACAGAAAGCTTTTAGAAGTATTTCAGCTCCTAGAGATGCAGAGTGCCTGAACAGGGTCTTCAGAAGCACATCTTGACATGAAGACGTTAGGAAGGAGATCAATCTTTTGTTTTGCAAGTTTGTGCATCAAAAATTTCTCATGCTGTTCAAGAAAAGACATTTCCAGGAATTTATTCAGCCTGTCCTTCAGCAGGTAGGACAATGTGAGCTTTGGAGGTATTTACCTTTCCTGTCAATCCCAGGGGAAGCCTAGATGTCCAACTTTGGTTAGGCTCCTACCTTTCAAGCACTTAACCAATGCTTGATGACATGGTTCTTAGTAAAGGACATTTGGAATAAAAGTGACAATGTGCCTATTTGTATATTTGGCCACTTAAAATCAGTTTTAAAATTGGACTTTCATTCTTGAGCTGATTTGGATACCTGAAAGAACAACTATTCTCAGAAATCAGGTCCAGGCTTTTATGGTAAAATCTTACTTGGAATTAAAAGGAGTCACTATTTCTTTAGCCATTTAAGAGGTAATTAAAACAATGAGTAATTTTTCATATAAAAGTGATGAAGGCAAAGATACTGCAAATATTTTCCTTCACACAGTTTACTAAGGGGAGAACAATTGCATTTTGTGTTTCTTCCACAAAGTGCTCTCAATCAGAGTTCCCTTGCAGAGTCAAAGGATGTAATGGCTGAGAGTCCTGAAGAAAGAACATTTAAAGGGCATATTGATTGAAAGTTAATGTTTTCATAAAGAAATAAATCGATAAATCCATCTTTATGGCTTGTATTTCAAAGCTCTGTTGTAGAGCAGGAAAGCTGTGTGTGTTTCAGCACACTCACATGCTTTGAGCACTCTCCTGGTGTTAAAGAGTGCACAGCTTTTGAGATAGGTTTAGTCTGAATTCTCAGATTCAGGTCCTGCAGTGGCCAAAGCGACCTCTGCCCCATGCCTTGGGCTCATGTTAGTTCTGCCTTGATTCCAGGATTAACCATTAGTAACAAGGCAATTTATCTACAGCAGAACACTTCTGCCTGTTGAATTTATAGCACTGGGGGAACGGCTTCTCATTCAGCCACGGCGACAGATTGCCTAAATTAAATGCCACACATTCCCAACAGTTACTGACACCTGACAAGCTTGGTAGCAGCTCTCTGTTACATAAGGGATTGTCTTCCAGATGGAAAATACTGGGGTTTCACAAGCAGCTCACCAGCGAGGCAGAAGGTTTATTCCATTTCATAATATTTGTGAAGAATTGTTTAAGCTTGAGCCCTTAAATCAGGAACACGTACAAAAATCAGTCAGCTGGGAATAGGGTGAGTACAGTTTCTGTATCACTGGGACAGGCAGAGGCATATAAATTTCAAGACACTGATAAACCAAAGGATGTAAATCCCTTCTACTTTTCACTTTTCTAGTGGAAGGTCCCCCTGCTCATGTCAGGGCATTTGGAACTGGAGGATCTTTAGGGTCCCTTCCAAACCAGGCCACTCTAGGACTCTGTTCCCTGATTCTATGCTACTTCTTGTCTGAGCACTGACTGATGATCCTGTAAAACATGCTGGAAAATCACTTTAGATGCACCTGAGATATTCCAAATATGCTCTAAACAAAGGGCAATTAAATTAATGAAAGGATTCTGGTGGATAGCACTGGCCTTGAGGTAAAGTTCATCTTGAATGTGTTCTGTCATACAACAAACACTGCTGTTGGAAGATATATGAGTGCTTAAAAATGAACAAAGCAGGACATTTGATTTCTCCAGTTATGTTCCTCCATGAAGTGATACAGACTATAAATAATTATTAAAAGTGCCTTTAAGCCCATGATAAAATTTAATTCCTCTGTCCCTTCAGCTGTGTTTCTTTGTGTTGAGGAGATGCAACATCATAGTGTGAGTTAAAATTAATTAGCAGTGTTATGAGAAAGATCAGGGGAACTTAACATTAGAAGATGAAGAGCATGACTAGGGTAGAAGGTTAAAAAAATAAAACATAGTTTCTTGGACACAGAAATCATGTGGCTACTCTTTAATTACTTCAGAGCTACAGAGGGCTTACCAGTAAGACCACAGAACTACATAAATAATGTGAGATACATCCTTATCAGCACAGAATGGTAATTAACAAATTTATGTATAATTCCAGTTTTACAACTCAGAAAGAAAGAACAACAAAAAAAAAATACAATCACAATGCAGTCATTAACGAGGCCCTGATAATGCAAGACCTGTCCCCAAACTGTTTTTATGTGGTGGGGCTTGCTCAATAGGATTATGCAGAGTATTTCTGCAGGAGTGAACTGGGGCAATAAGTGCTGCTGCCTGTTCTTTGTGCTGACAGATATCTGCCAAAAAAAAAAAAAAAAAAATTTAAAAGTCACCAGCTTTGCAGTCACAAATAGTTGGAATGTTTTTACATCTCACTGAATTTATTGACCATCAGCAGCCTACAGAGCCACCAGTGAAGTGGTGAAGGAATCTTTATCATTTTAAAAAGCTTCAATATTCAGCTGAGTGGAAGGTGGTAAAAGGCTTCCCAATGATAACTGAAAAACTGTTTTTAATGAAATGGTCATCCAAAAAGACAGTTTTAATCATCTTTTCAGGTTAGATGGTACCACGTATTTTAAATTTTGGATGGGACATACAAAATGCTCTAAAGAAAGAGGGAACTTCACAGATGCTTTCCTTATGTGAACTAATACCTTTTAATCCCTTTGCCTTCAAAATTTTGCAATGTGCAAACACCTCACCCTTTGGGAACTTCAGCGAGAATGGATGAAACACTCTACTTACAAAAGTTATGCTTTCAGGCTCACAGCTGTACAAACGTTAAAGACGTTTTAAATAATTTCACCAATTCGATAGATTGTCTGCCAAGTAGCCAGGGTGATCACTGTTTTCTTCCTCCGCTGTAAGACAGCACACAATGGGGAGAAGTAAGTTGTAGATAAGGGAAAGTTCAGTCAGCCAAAGTTTTCAGCTTTCAGATGTGCCTCAGGCACAGATTCAGTGCAGTGTGACTGCTCAGCTAAGAGAAGCAGTACCTCTAAAAACATTCATGTCTTCTCTCATTTTTAAATGTAGGAATTTTTCTGTTTGCTGAAGAACAAAGATACAAACCATGTCCGCAGGGGTAAGTTAGCACACAGCAAAGAAATTTCATGCTGAAGAAAATAATGGATTTGTTCTTCATTTGCACACTGCCCTCAGTCTAAAATCAGCTGATCTGAAAGTGCATGGCTTACCCAGGTTTGACTGGTTATTCCCTACTACAGTGATGGAAATGTTATTCCACACAGTATTTTCCAAACAAGCTTCCAGTTCTGCTTATTGCTCTCAGATATTTCACCCTTTCTTCTCAGTTGCTGTCCACCATCTCCTCTCCCACAGCAGCAGCAGGCAGGAAAATACCACTAAAATTTGTAAAAATCCACCTTCAGAGGATTTTGTGGGCATACAAATGACACTTTCACTGCTTTAACTTTAGAACTGCTCATATATTTTATCCAAAGCACTATGCTTGTTTTTAATTCTGCCTTTCTCTCTCTCTCCAAAATGCCACTGAATTTTTTTTTGTTCAGAGTTCTGCCAGGGTAGGGAAGAGAGGACTGAGCACAGAGCCCCAGCTCCGTTTCCAAAAAAAAAAAAAAAAAAAAAAAAGTCTGTGGTAGCTGAAGAGGTGAAAGATTTAAGGACAGAGGACATGGAGAGCAAAGGTTTAGGGTCTCAGCCTGGTGATGTGAAACCAACAGCTCCTCTCCTGGGACTCTTATGGATTCTTTTAAACTTTTGCACCAAATCCAGCGGAGGAATAAAAATTTCACAAGCAAACAATATTACAGAGAAAAAGGAACCTGAGTAAAGATTTGGGTTTGAAAATTCAATTAAAAATAGCCATTCCCTTGAATCCAAACCAGGAAAATGTCTGAAAAGAAAATTAAAAGCATGATATACAAATATTTACCTGCTATCATTATGTGGCTCACGTTCTAATCTGTGTAAATGCCCACTCCAATACAATGCACTCTGTGGAACAATATCTTCATTCAAAACAGACCTTTTAGACTGATTTGCTAAATTGTTAGTAAATGAAATACTGAAAAACCACTTTTAAAAGATTAGAGAAAGATAAAATGTGCATTTACCTTCTTGTGCTTTCTGTAAGGATCTAATGAACAGTGCAGCAGCTTCAGAAAGAGATAAAGGATTTGTGTTCTGGCTGCGTGTTTCTAGAATGAAAAAACCAGAGGCGCATGGTTTGTTAGTGTCTGATGGCATTTCTTTACTTTGTTCTTTGCTTTTTTATTATTTCTACAACTAGGGACCCAAAGACAAGAAAATACTGTTGTGTCCTTCATTCTATAGCAGTGTCTGCTAAAAACCAGCCTGATAAATAACAAAAGAGAGATTAGCAATCTTTTTTTAAAGGGAGGTTATTTCAAAATCCTTTGGAAGGTAAAAAGAACATTTTCCGTTTTTGTTTGTTCCTAACTGTTTTTACAACATTCTGATCCCTCCAGAAACATTGCCTAGTGTGGATTGATGTCATCTGCTTCTGTTATTTGTCACTTCAGCACAATTAATAGCTTGATTTGATTGTTTTTAAAGAAAGTCAAAAGCACTGATGAAAATCCCACTTAGCAGCCAGGTCAGTCTGGAAATTATGTAAATGAAATCACACAGATGCACCAGAGAGGAAAGTCAGTCTTTGTCATGTGCTAGTTGGAATGAAGGGACTAAAAAAAGGGGAGTTCGTTGTTTCCTTGGTTATAATTCCAGGAAAACAAATCCCCTCCCATTTCCATGGATTTCTCCCATAACCTGAGGGAAGGTGGATGGGTTCCACACCCCTGTGCTCATGGACTCACCGAGCTGCGCTCTGTCATACAGGTCCTTCCTCTGGCTCTCATCTGAGATGAAGCGACGTCCCTCTACAAAAGCAGTGGGAGAAGGGTGAAAACAGCCTCCAAATTTGTTCTAATTCCAACCTCAAAATCCCTAAATCCCCTGTTTTCAATTTTCTATATGGTCAAGAGCCTTCAGTCTCTTTACTGGACTATAGAGTACTGCCTTTTAAATTGTAAAAAATTTAAATTGTAATAAATTGAAAAAAACCCACCAAAATCCCAAACTAACACAATAAAATCCCATTGCTTCTTATGCATAAAAAGAATGATAAAAAGCTCAGTAGGGAAGTAACACAGTGCATTTTTCAGTCAGAAAAATTTAAAACAAACAAACAAACAAAAAAGAGTCAAAATCTTTGCTTTGACTAGAAATAATTGTATTAAAGTCACTAGAACTTTCAGCTATATTTACAGTTGTTTGGAGCCTGTATTTATTTTGTTTTACTATTATTTGTATTGTCTCCCTTTTGCACTCTCTCAGGATTATGACTTTTTTTTTTCTAATTTACAGGGAACTTTTTTCTTCCTCCCTTAATACCTGCCCTCCCTGATAGCTTTTAATTTTAAGTCAACAATTCAGAATACAATTTTTCATGTTAGTATTTCTGTTAAATTTGATGATTTGGATCGAAGGAAAAAATCTCTCTTTGGCTCTAAATTTTATCTTTCATATTTAATTCTTCTTTAACTCTGGACTAACAGTAGAAACTCAAAATTTCATTCACACAACTGTAACACCATAATTTTGTGGCACTGACATCTAAGTTCTCCTTAGAAGAGGTCGCTTGTGGTCTTGACACCAACTTTGCTGCAAGATGCTTGAAACAGGAATGTGTGTTCTGTTGCTTGAGAAGATGTTTCACTAAAGCCTGAGTGGGAATAAGGAATGATAACTATATCCAGGATGTCTTAAACCCCCTTTAGGATTATTTCAGATAAGGAAACTGCTTTTGCAATAGGTTTTACAATCAAGTGTCAAACCCTATACATTTTCAGCCCTTTCTTTTCCTTTTCTTCTTTCAACGCTTGCTTTTTTGATTTGATTTCTTTAAAAAAAAATATTGACAATGCCACAATTTCAGAGACAAGAAGAAATAACTAAGTACAGAATCAGAGAATATTCTGAGTGGGAAGGACCCACAAGGACCACTGAGTCCAACTTTGAAGTGGATTACCTGTACAGGGACCAAAGGTGTGACCTTGACATAATTAGCACCATGCAATTAACACAACCTCCCTGCAAGCCTCAGAACTTCTACCTCCACAGCATCCTCAGGATCTCCTGCTTGTGTGGAACCAAGGAATAATCCAGGGGTGGAGAAAATTATCTCCTCAAAATGGAAAGAGCTCGGGACTTACGTGCACCCTTCAAATAGAGCATGGCCTGAGGAGTCCAGTTTCTCCTTTGGAAGTGAGTCTTTATGCAAAAAAATAGGAGGGAAAAGAGACATGTCAACATTCCATGCTGTTGCTAATTAGTGCAAATACTTAATGGCACCAACCTCTGAGCTTCATGAGCTCCAGCCTGAGCTCACCTGAGGAGCACTCCAGGAGAAGGTGACGAAGGATGCAGCCAGGAACAGGGCCAGGGCAGACGCTGTGAGTTTATGCAGCCCCTGTGCACAACAGAGAACCACAAGGTGCAGGAAAAGCCTTTCACATCTGCACATCCTCCCAACTTCACATCTAAATATGAGGGTGTTTCCAGCTGCTGCTTTGTCCCTGTCTTGCTGCCAAACCTCCTCTTGCTCAAGGGGTGTTGCAGTGCACGCTGATCTGATCAGAGGATTAATGTTAAACAGAACTTTATTCTTTTTTCTCAAATCCATTCCATCCTGGTGAGAACTGCCATCATGCAAGCACCTTTTGTGTTCCTGTTTGCAAGGATATCAAATCCTCCAGAAATGAGAATAAGGTACAAGGATAAGGATGGTATAAATCTACCTTGATTTTACCAAACTGTAGACAACAAGCAAATGTAGGGGGTTTGTCATTCCAAACAAACAAACAAACAAACCAGGAGACCAAATCTCTACTTCCTCAGGTAAAAAAGAAAAAAAGGAAAAAATGTTTTAGATTTAGCATCCTATCAATATCAACCATGATTAACACAAGTCAGAAGATGGGTTTTCTCAATTCTTTGAGTTTGCTCACTGATGCAGCACATGCAAATGGAAGCATTGAGCATGAATCCTCTGTGCACAAGTTGCATCTCTGCTTGTTCACACAGACCATGTTGTTATTCACGTATTGATAACAGTGATGGGCAGCAGAGCATCTAACTTTATGTTTCACAGTGGTTTATTTCATCCTGGGCTTGAGAGCATGTTGTGCCACTGGTGGTTTTTTTAAATACACATTATATATATGTGTGTATATTTCTTTCAGGTTATTTTTAAGGAAAAGTTATTAAGCCTCCCTGCAGTTCCTAAACATTGCACTCACATGAAAAAAACCCAAAAAACATTAATTACAAACTAAATGTTTCCTACACACCAAAAAATTCTCACTTACCTTCATACTTATCTCAGTGACAAACCTTCAGTCTTCTTTCCTCGGGATGATGTGTCACAAGATCTCCCTCCTACATGTCCAGGGGTCCCTTTTTAAATCTTCAGAGTGGAGGTGCCCTCCCCTTCCGTGGCAGGGCGGAGGAATCTGAAGGGATCTCTTGTCAGCCCTGTAGATGAAAAAGCAGAAGGTCTGATGACTCCTGAGGGAAACCTGCAGTCTTGCAGGAAGTCATGATTGAAATGATTGAAAGATGGATGCACTTGGAGATGCACCCCATTAACCAGGTGAACACCTCCTGAATACATCAGCATCAGCCCTGTGTGTTTGCAATGCATCACCTTCCTGCTGGATGATCAATAATCACAGCCAGGGTGGGTATTAATATGGATGGCGAGAGTTTACCCAGGATAATCTATCATATATCAGATTACTATCCATTGTAGGGGCTGGAAAAGCTGGTAAATGACTCGCCAGCATCAAGAAAAAAGTGACTTACCCAGTGTCACTAGCTTGAGGTTATTCCTCGCATATATGTAGAGGATGTAGTCTATGGTGTGATTCTCTAACGATTTCTTGCATCTAGGTTTCTTACACACAAGTAAAAGTACAAAGCTTAACAACAGCAACAAGCAAAAAACCAACAAACAAACAAAACCCAAACCAATAGACCTTGAACTCCTCATAGTCAGAAAAACTTTTCTGTGTCATGGATTAGCTGGAGTAAAAGTCCAGATCATGGGCTTGAATAGGTCAAACAGTGAAGCAGTGAACAGAAGAAAAGGCAGGGATCAGAGAAGTCATTTCCATGAGCTACTTCTGGGTGATTGTTGGGCTCACTGCAGTCATGGAGAGTGGGTTTGGTCTTCAGGCAAAGAGCTAATCACACTTGATGCCTGGCCTTGCTTGCTCTATAGCCAGGGTTATCGTCTCTCCTCCTGCACTTTTTCCTTTGTAAACTTGATGGAAGCAGAAGGAGAAGCAAAGCAAACAGGCAGGTAGAAATTTGCTGATTAGAAGATTGACCAATGGAAAGTTTACTGCAGCAGCCTCACGAACAGGGCCAGCCTGTGGTGTGACAAACATCCAGGTCAGGCTGTGCCTGTGGCAGACACTGGCTCATGAATGTGGAGTCCAAGGAGGAATGTGCAGACAGGCTGCTCACTGTGAGCTCCTCCCTGGCACTATGTGTCTGTGGACACTGCTCCAAAGCACATCATTAAGTGAAGGTGCAATTGCTGTCCAGCTTTTGGGGGGTATCGCTCTTTTCTCTGCTCATGCTGCGCAGAATTGCTCACTGAGTATACAGAACTGCCATCAGCTGCAGCTCATGCTGGTGTAGAGGCAAGAAATCAGAGGGCAGTTCAGGTTTTGGTCTCAAGCAGCTCCTGTGGTGGCTGGGAGCTGCTGTTAGAGCTTTATCCTTTTTAAAAGGCCATGCCCTGATGCATCCTAGCCAGCAGAAGGGATTCTACTTGCATCTACTTCACTGTGAAGCTTACATTTTCCCTGCTCTTTTCCCTGTGCTCTGACAGATCAGAGACATTTCTTGATGATGCTTAACCCTTAGCCTTAGAAGGGGGCTGTGCATTGCATCCCAGAGACATTTAACATGCAGAGGCTTGGAAAAGGTAAAGCTACTCCTCTATTCCCTTCTGGAGTGACTTTAGATCTCCCCTTTACACACAGACCACAGGGCTGGAATCAAAATATTCAGCTGAGCCTGTGAAAATTAACCCCCTGCCTTTGGGATTGAGCAATGTGAAGTGTAATCCCTTCAGGATGGTTGTCCTCCTGGTAGGAAAACCGGAATGTGTCTGGCATTGAAAATAAACCCTGCTTTTCCTGTCACTGGAATGAGACAAGATAACACAAAATAAACAGGGGGGGCAACCAGCTCAGCCCTCCTGTTGCAACTGGGGAGAAGAGGAGGAGAATGGGAGGCATGGAGAAAGATTTGTGTTGTTACCACGCTGTAGAAAAACAGCTTCAGTTTTTCTTGTCTTTTGACCATTTTGCAAAATCTGAACTACTCTGACTTGGTTGTGCTGGAGTCTCAGTCTCTCTTCCAAACCTGGGTGTATTCTGAGTCCCACTGGAACCTTGTGGAGATTGGGGCTTTTTTGAAGGTGCCTGGAGGGCAGCAGGGAGCTGAACTGAGCAGATCAAAATCTGAACTGCCTTGGAGGGACAGGTGACCACCAGTCCAGAACAAAAGCAGGATCTTGACAGCATCGTCTTAAATTGAATGGTTTTATTGCTGTACCATCAGAGGCCTCAGTGGCACCAAGGTATCTAAAAGTCAGGAATTTAGTTGCAAACTATAGCAAGAGACAGTTGACCTTGACCTTTCACGTCAGGTGAAATGAACCCAATTTCAAATTTTATTTCCAAAATGGCATGGGGCTTTGATATTTTTTTAATTTCAAAAGGTTTGTATTTTTCCCTTAAATTGTCTGTTCCTTTGTGACTCTTGGCTCTAAGTCCATTTATTTTTACTATGACCAGTGACTTCAAGTTGCTTTGGTTTTCAAACAAAAGTGTATTTCAAGATCATCATCTTGGAAATCTGTAAGAAGCCTGCGTGCAGAACAAAGAACTCCAGGTTTGTCAATTCTACTTCAAGGACCAAAATTTAAAAGGTTCGGCTTCTCCCTTCAAAGCTTTTTCTTGCCATGATCCTATGAGAAGGTGGTCACCTCACCCTTCCCAGAGACTTCTAGGATGGTGTATGGGACACAATTTATTTGCAAGCAGGGACAGGAGGCAATGTTTTGGGAAGGCAGTGCAGGTACTGAGAGTGTTTGCATTCACAAAAGAGCTGTGGTTGTGTATGGGCACATGTGAGCTCCTACTCTTGAAAAATGAAGCAGCCTATAATTGGGTTATGGATCATAACACACTAAAAAACTGTGGCACTTCAGGAGGATGAGCTGTGCATGAAACACTCATTGCCAGTGCTGCCATTTCTCAGCTGATTCACCTGGAGGAGGAAGTGGCTCTGGCATGTAATCAATACCCTGAGTGAAGGAAGCAGAGGGAAGCTTGCTATAGCAGCAGGACCCCTTATTAGAAAGAAAATAACCTATTCCTATTCTTCGAGATGATCTAAAGGGCACAGGCTGCATATCCTGGCACTGTAAGTGATAAAAAGCCAATTTCTGGCATTGAAGTTCAGTGCTGAGGTGAGAGAAAAATGTTCTCGTGTGCTGGAGTTTTAACCAGTGGGGTCGAATTTACCTCAGTGACTCACGTCACGACCGTGAACTTTCCCAAATATTTCCCTGAAAATACAGGATACAGTCATTGTGCCTGTGTATTTTTAACTGCTGGCAGGGACACCAGTGATCTGTGGCTTGCTCCTGAGTAAAAGGTGTAGCTGTCGTGTGTGTAGGTGGTCAGTGGGTGCGTCAGCAAACACTGGTGCCGTCAAGGTATAAATCTCCTGGGACTTGTGATCTTTCCTTTGTGCTTACTCTCATTTCCTTTGGGTTTGTTTTGGTTTGGTTTTTTTTCTGCTAGTTTGGTAACTCTGGGAAGTACATCCCACTTCTGTCTGGCACCTGAACAGCACCTAGCTCAGAGTACTTCTGGTTCCTACGTGCTACTGTAGCATCCTAAAAGGCTGTAAAATGTCATGGCAGAGCCTGCAAAGTAGGAAATTACGAAGTATTTTGCATTTAATTTGCAGTAAGTTGTATTGTAAGGCAAGCTTCCTACCAGTAGCAAAGTCAAATATAGATAGCCCTAGAAGGATGTTGATTTGTTATCACTGAGAAACTCTGAGAACAGATTAGACAACCCCTTTTTAGGACTCATTGCCCAACTGATCCTGCCCAGACACATGGTGATGAACTGTATGACCTCCTAATACCTTCCTTTTGGATGGTTTTTTTGTGTTTCTGTGATCCTTCAAAGCTGACTGTGGACTTTAACCTCATATATCCCACTCAGACTAGGGGGAAATTTGAGTACAAGTTCCATATTTGCCTTGTAAAACCTATTGACCAAGACAATCCTATCTGGGATCCATCAATACATTTTATGCCACACAAACATGTTTTTCAGTGTAATTTATTTTCATAATAGGCCCTAATTTACAGAACCATAGAATATCTTTAAAAGCCACCTAGTCCAACCCCCCTGCAATAAGTAGGGATGTCTTTATCTTTTCTGGGAAGGTGAATTTTCATGGTGCAGCTCTGAAGGGAAGAGATACCCTCTGGTGTAAACCAGGTGCATGATCAGAGAGTCCATCAGTCGCTGGCCCAAATTTATTGAACTATTCTGTTGCACATTCAGCACCTCAATGTCTGAATGTGGGTGTGTTTCAAGCACTGCAGATCTGCTGGAGAAGCTTTTTGTCTTTTCTCTAGACTGTATGAGAAGAACTGTGATAAAACCTGCTTGAGGAAGAGAACAAGGTGTAGAAAATCCAGTCTGTTAGAGATCTTGTAAGCCCCTCACACAAGAGAGGTAACAGGGACTTTGTTGAGGACTAATATGTGAGCAGTGCTGCAACCAGGTCCAGGCTCTGCTTTTCTCACAAGTGTGTTTGTGAAGGGGATAATTATAAGTAAAATTTAAATATATTATGTGGGGTGAGAGATGTTTGAAAGCATCAGGAAAGAGTGGAAATCCACAAACTTTTGGAACGTGTAAACATCTCAGAAAGAGGTGTTACTTCTGAAGTTCAGTAAGCTATGGGATGGTACAACCATTTTTTTTTTCCAGCAATGGACAAGTCTGGGGCAAACACCAGGTGAAAAGACCAGCTGAAAACCAATTTTCTCCAGTTTGCAGGCTGGAAAGGAGATGTGGCCATCTAAGCATAGGCTTTTACAAGGGACTTTAGCGGGAGCCGTAGAGCTCTTTGGATAGACAGGACCTACTGCACATGTCTTGATAATATAACACAAAAAAAGAAGAATTAGTTAAGGGTCCTAATGACAAGATACTCCTTTTCTTTTTTTTTTTTTCACAAAACCAAGGGCAGAGCAGACAGTTAACACAGAGACTATTTAATACACTATCAGCTCAAGAGACTTCAACACTTCCTTCCTTTCAAAAGTGGTGAGAGTGATGAAATTCATACAGTTCCTGGATTCCCTGTTCTAACTGTCAGAAATTAGGAGAGATCTGCTCCTGCCTGAAATTTTGCTGTAGGTGTGAAAAGCAGAAAAGAACTGCTAATAGAAGTGAGAAACATCCCAGGAACCAAAGTTTTGACACAACAATAACCTATATCACAATGTTCTTTGCTGTTTTAAAAAACAAGTAGAAGATCAGGGAGACTTCAAGTTGCACTGAATTCCCAGGCAATTAATTTAACAGTTGTAGGAGAGATGTGAGGAAAAAAGAAAGTAAAAAGGCCAGAAAGCTGGAGCCTGATGCTAGATTAGAACCTGGTTGCAGCTGGTGGACCCTCTCAGCTGAGGGCTGAGTGGCAGCAGTTGTACCTTGTAAAGCTGATTTTCCAGCAGATGAGCCCTCTGCTCATTTGAACACTGAAGTTCAGTCAGCTACTGCTCCTCAGAGGAACAGCTAAAATAGCTGTGCTGGCTCCCTCAGAGAGGGAAGAGAAGTTATTTTTCCACATGCTAGTGTAAGTATAAGCTCTTGGGCTGGGTTTTTTTGTTGTTTGGTTATTTTTTTTACTGGTGAAATACCCTTTAATAGAGTTTTAGTTGTATCTGCTTGAAGGTACTTGTGCACTTTAAGAACAGTCTTAAATCTAATTGCAGTGTTTTAAAAATTTTAATTTAAAGCTAATTTGTCTATCTCTTTAAAGATAATGCATCTGTAATAATGCATCCTAATACAGAAGATTGCTTCAACTTCCTGCCATTTATTTGAGGATGAAATCTTTTAAGACAGCCATAATTAAAAAGTAGTCTCTTCTGTAAAATTATTCTGAGCTTTTCCTTATTGTGGTTTTCCTGAAGTATTCCTGTGGCTAGAGATGTGTTCATTAACATAAATATTGCTACTTCTAGAAATATCAGAAAAATAAACTTGGAGCCCTTGCCTCTGCTTATATAAAACTAAGTTGCTGCCATGCAGGCAGCTTGTAATAAACCAGTTTAAATAAAGTACTTAGTATTTATGTTTATTTCAATCTAGATTAATAAATACTTATATATGATTTTATTCCTTGCTTCAAAATATTATGCAAGTGTTAAGTGCTAGTGAAGCCTGATGCTGGTTTTGGGGAAAGGAATTAATTTTTCTGCCTAAAAAAATCACTTAAAATCTCATTCTTTGGAGCTTCAGCCAGCTTCATCTGGTATGTTATTATTATTTAATAATATAGCCTGATAATCTCAATGCTGCTTCCAACTGGAATTGTTTCACCTCTTGTTTCTTCCCAATGACAAAGATTCAGCCAAGATGTGGGTGCCTGTCCCAGGCCTGCTGAGGGCCTCCCCCAGTGAACATTCTTGGTGCTGATGTTTTAGCAGATGCTGCTTTGGTGGGTTGAGAAGCTCAGAGTCCCCATTGTCCCTTGAAAGCTCCCAGCTGATTGGTTCAGGTGGTTGCAATGTGCAGGGTAGACATGGAAACCTCACTTGGAATGTGGATTTATCCTGGCAAAATGAACCTCCCATGCCTTAGTCACACAGAGACATGCTTATCTTGTAGGAAATGTCTTTTTTGAATGTTGCCTGGGAGAATAGATAATAAAAATACAAACAAGATGAGGTTCCTCTGTGGGATGTGTTTCTTGTGTAATTCCCAGTGTGGCACCATGACATCTGTGGCTAATTAGCAGAAGAAACACTGGATTTTGGGGGTTTTGTTCTTGTAGGCTCACAGAAATGCTGAAACTCTTGTTGGCCTCCCTTTTCCTGCCTCCCCACTTCCCCAAATACAATTAAAGCACTTGCTTTAATCTAAAATGTCCTCTGCTAATTTGCAGGGTGTTCTTCAGTGTTTATTTTCATTCCACTCACCTCCCTGCCATGGTTATGGCATTCAAGAATAAGCAGTGATATTTCAGGAAGTATTTATGTCTTTCTTCTCTAACTTTTCCACATGCACATAAACTTCTAGTTCCCTGGACAACAAAATGTCCTGCCTAAAGGTTTCTGTCACAGCTGGTAAGTGGAACAAGGGTTTTCAAACCACTGGATGCAAAAGCTCCAAGGTGGCTGCTGAATGGAAAAATTGGCATAAATATGTGTGTGCTGATTGCCCTGACTCTTGTATCTTGTGCCTATTCTTTCCAGATATTTGGCAAGAGAAGGGAATTGATGATGTCTTTGAAATGCGGAGCTAAGAAACGGCACCGCAATCCAGTCGACAGCATCTGCAGGAAGATCAAATCCATCCAAATGATGGACCAAGTCTCCAACCCAGCTTTGCAGATACCAAAATTTCAGTCCCGGAACTTCGACAGCCCACAGAGCAATACCAAAAAAAACCTGGAAGAAATACTGAAAGGGAGAACCTGCAGAAATCGGGAGAGTCCTTGTTCACCCTTGGTCAGCCCTGACAGTGACAGTGTTTTCTCTGCAAACTCACCTTGTCTTGGGGCCACCTCTGACCCCTACTCTGCAAACACCACCTTCTCAATCCTTAAAAGCACTGAGAGATCCAGCAGCCCGTGGATGCCTCCCTATGCCATGGAGAGCTCTTCTCCATACTGCTTTGGATCCAGGGAGGCCAATGCCCAGAACAAACCATGTGCTCTAGCAAATGCTGAACCTAAAAATGTGCAGTCCAAGCAGAAATATCTGACATCAAGTCCAAATTTATATTTCTTCACATCTGAGAAAAAGCCAGAAAGTGCTGTGGTCCAACCTCCTGTGCCGAAGATGTTTCCTTCGAGCGAAAGCGGTAAAAATGCTGAAGAAAAACATCCCCTGATTCAAAATCCTACACATCTGAACACTCAGCCTACATAGACAACATTTATTTACCACTTAAACTGGTAGCAACACATTTTAGTAGCACTCAAATCTTATAAGACTGCAAAAAGAGCTGAGGAAATTCCAAAGATTTCTCTAAAAAATATTAATGTGAATGTAAATAGTAAGGAATTAATAAAGCAAAAACTTTTTCTAATTTGGTAATTAACTTTTGGTTTAAGAGATGGAGATATTTTTAACAGTTTAAAAGATTTAGACTACTAGTAGCTTTGTTTTTATAACCAAATTTTATTTGGCTATTAATTTAAACTATGATTTGGCTATTAATATAGACTAACCTAGAAGATATATGAATTTGGGTGTTGCTCTTAGTTTGGGGGTTTTGTGGGTGTTTTGTTTGTTTGTTTTAGGGACTGCTTTCTTAACAAGTTGACTCAACTATAATGATTTCTCTACAATATATCTGGAGGGGGAGGGAAGAAATACCTGGCCTCTTAAAATGTCCTGTTTCATATGTTTACTCCAGGTGAAAGAATAAAAAAGTTTTTCAAAAATGCATGTTTAAAAGTAGATGCATGAAGTAATTTCCAGCTCAGAGGCTCAAGTTAGGGCCAGTTCTGGTTGTTATTTGGCAGTAAAAGCTCTGTTTTTATTAGAGGGGAAGCTGCTTAGTTGGTTTTGTTGTTTCAGTCATCTGGAATGAAAGTTATCATGAACAAATAAAAATGGGCAATAACAGATTTATTCTTCGCAGGAGGGAGGCAGACACTGGCCTACAAAGCTGAAAACATGTACGATGTGAGCTTGATCTGTGAAGAGGACCTGCTGACCACCATCTTCTGTGCATGTGACATCCATCACACAGGTTTGCCAGGGATTTTTCAGTGCTCTCTTTTGGTCTCCTCTCAACAGATTTCCAAGGTTCAGATCGTGTTATGATTCCTGAGGGATGCCAGTCTCTGACATGCTTAGGTGCTTCTGTTGTGGCAGATGCAGAATAGAAGTATAAAAGAGTCTGTGCCTCTTTTGCATGGTGCCTGACCCTTCCCCTGCTCTTCTTTGCAGTGTTTTAGTGCAGGAGAAATAGAGGAGCAACATGTTTCTAGGAATTACCCTCACTGCAAATGACTGTTTCTTTCTTTCAGCCTTTATGCTGTTAGAAACTTGGGACACTTCAGAGCATGAGACAATTTCTCCCAGTTCCAGCTCAAACATGGTAGAATCATGGAATGGTTTGGGTTGGAAGGGACTTTAAAGATCATCTTGTTCCAAGCCCGTGCCATGGGCAGGGACACTTTCCCCTACCCCAGGTTGCTCAGAGCCCCATCCAGCCTGGCCCTGAGAGAAAGGATTAGTATTGTGTGTCAACTTTTGTTTCTCTTGAACTGAAATCCACAAAATTAGGAATGTAAAAATCAAGTTTACTGTACTAGAAAAAACCCAAAAACCACCACCACCAAAAAAACCCTACAACACAACAAACAAGATCTCTAAACCGTTTTTTTCCAGGACACACTACAATTGCAGGGATCAGTTGCTTGTCTGCAGCTCTTGAGGGCACTTGGATGCAGTGCAGTTCAGTAGTGTGGCCTTTTACAGTTTTTTTTATAATGCCTTGCCTGGCTTTGGAGCCTGACCCCTGTTTCTGCTTTAGGAAAAGTGGCAGTGTCCAAAATAGTTGATTATTTGAGACATACAACCAGTCGGGGATCAGAGGACAGTGGTCTTGAGGAGCTGTGCAACATGCTTGACCCAGAGCACAAAGATATCTCCATGGATCTGGAAACATATCAGGCCATCATGGGAGAGTGGATCGAAGACCGTAAGAGGAAATGGTAACAGCATTTTAATAAATTTCTCTCATAATGCTTCTGTGAAAACAGGAGATATAAACTTCCCCTGTGACTCTGGAAAGAAGGTGTTATTGGGGCACCATGTCCACAATACTGGGTTTGGCTGAAGTTTTGTGTTACAAAGCTGGTAAGCAGCCCAGTGTCCTGCTGATTTTGTGACCCTTGATGCTCCCTTCTTTCAGGGAAGAAGGTGCTACTGAAGAATCATCAGCAAGCATGGAGGACCTGGAATTTCAAGTACCTAGAAACATCTCTGAAGGTGCATGATGTTTTCCTCTGTTTCTGTTCAGGAAAGCTCCACTTTCTTGCTTTATAACCAAAACCCCCACCTCTTTCAGCCAAAAAGACACATGTCCGGATGAATGTTACGTCAGGAAGCCTGGAGGCCTTTGGGGGTGATGTGTCTAAAGGAGACATGTAAGTCCACTTAAGCAATTCCTTCTCAGAATGTAGTATTGAATTACTTACAGAACTTCCTAGAACCTCTGTTTTGGAACACTATCCTGGCAGAGTTTAATGTTCACCTCAGTCTGCAGGAGTTCTTGGTGCTGTCACCTTCTTCCTCACAGCTTCTGCTCAGACTTAAAAACACACCAGTAATTTTCCTACTGAGAGCTTGGTGCTTCTGTGTCCATTTGCCTTTTTAATTCCCTGTGGTCAGAGATTTGCCATGTGTTTCCCTGTTTAAACTGGTTCCTTCCCTTCACCAAATTCTTAGTTGTCTGACAATAAGACATTATGCCCTGAAAAATCTGATCTTGGTTTTGTTTGGGGCTGTTTTTCTTATGATAGGGAGCTTGTTGGGTTTATCGTAGTAGTAGCAGTTATGTCTATGACTTGGACTCCGTTAATAGCAAAGCACTTAACAAAGAGGAGAAGTTTCATTTGCAATTCATGCATAGTCAGAAATCCAAGATCTGCTCTGTAATGCTTGCCTATAATTTCTCAGGATCTCAGAAGAGTGATCCTCATTCAAGTTTTGGTTGAAAGCATAAGTGGGGGATGGCTTGGGGAAAAGAAAGGATCCAGAAATTGCAGAGTGAATACAGAAGCATAGTTAGTGGCCCAAGAGGTGATTAGTTTAAGGCATTTTGATACAGACATCCAGCTATGGCACTTGTCTGGCAGAAAACTTCAGCTGTAGGGAGCAGAAAAAGTGCTTAAAACCAAAACTGTTCTTGGTGTCCATAAAACTGGAGAACTGACCTGAAGATGCTCCACGACCTCTGTGCAGAGCAAATGACTGGACACTGCAGCATCACAAGTCCTCTGTGGGCTCTCCTCTGGCCTCTGATCTGTGCATTAGGATGTTTTAAAAGTCTGCAGTAGATCAAATCACCTTTCTCAGTCTTTCCTGGCTTTCTTACTGGGACAGGGAGACCTCTGACTTGATAGCCTGTGTTGCGGACCTGCAGTACAACAACCAGAAGCTTCAGGAAGAGAACAACAAGCTGAAGCTCACCCTGGAAGCTGTGGATGAGACCAACAACAAGCTCCTGGCAGATAATGAGCATCTACATCAACAATTAAAAAGGTGGGGGACCCTGATGGCACCAGGCCTGCCATGGGCAGAGCTGTGTTCTTCCAGCCTTGCTTTCATGCTTTTCTCCTCACCAGTTCTTCACCACAGTGGCTTTCTTGACTTTATGTAATATCTGTAAGGTTTAGCCCTCTTGTCTGATTGTTCTGCTCTGTCCCTCCTGGTTCTTAGAAAATCATTCATCTCAGAGCCAGGTTTCTGCAGCATGTGGTGGTGTGGGTACACACAGGGAAAAATCTCAGGGTAAAACAAACAAACAAAGTAACAACCAAAAAAAAGGAAAGAAAAGGGAAAAAAAAGGCTTAATATTACCAAGAGAACAGCCAAGCACTGGAAGGCTTCCAATCCTAGACCACACTCTTGTTGCCAAGCAGAGGGGAAATGAGTGTCTGAGAGCTGTTTTGCTACTCATTTGCAGGACTGAGGTGAGTTGTGTCACTTGTTCAGTGTTTCTGTAGCCTGGGGACATATCAATGCCACAAGTACAAGCCTATTTTTCATTGTGTTCATCTGGCCTAATTAATTACACTGTGATATGGCTTGGTCCACTGCCAAACTGCTCCCAGGATTTTTGGGGGAGATTAAGGCAAGAGTTGTGCAGGGTAGCTGGCATGGGACATGTGCCCTTCTGTGGGACCACCTGCTCTGGGATGCTCTGCAGGATAGAGTTAGCTTGGAAAAGGGCCTATTGTGACTTTAATACACATGATTTGGGGTTTATCAGATCAGGGTAAGAAAATGGTGCAGAGCTTATCCCGGAAAACTGAACTGAAATGGTTTCTCCAACTGTAAACTGTGAAGTGTTGTAAAGATGGGTTTGTGCCCAGGTTGCCTGATACATTTAACTGTAACAAGCTAAAATTTTAATATGTTTAACATGGCTTTGTTTGCCTGGGGTTTCATCCCTCACTGTAAGGGTGGAAGGGGGTGATAAATAGGAAGTAGAACCATGAGCCTTTGCTTCCTGGGCAGAAATGATGGGTTTAAACTTGATTGTTGCTCTTCTGTTAAGTCTCTGTGCCAAAAAATAAGTCCTTGGTGGCTTCTAAAAATATTCTATTTCCAGCCTATCTAAACAACCAGCATTAACTGGCTAAAGTTTCTCTGAATTTGCTTCCCCCTGTGCAGCATCCAACACTCTGTGTTGAAAGCCAAATCACTGGAAGAAGAACTAGAGGAAGCAAGAAACAACCTGAACCTGTCAGAAGAGAAGAGAGAGCAGATTCTCTGGCAGAACAAACAGCTTGTAGGTGCTCTTCCTTCTTGGTTTGCCTGGTACAGCACCTCACACCTTGCTGTAACAGTGCTGTGGCCGCTCAGGCTGCTAAAAATCAGAAGTAAGACCTTCTCTGTACCTTCAGTGAGGGTTCATGAGCTGCACCAGCCTCAGCTGTCCCCTTACTGTGTGCTCTCTGAAACAAAGGGATTCAACACCACAGCTCTGGATGTGTTTGTGCTCTGTTCCTTTTTGAATTCCTTTTGAATTTGACATGCTAAAACCAACTATTTTGTTTTTCTCTTTTTCTATTATTTCTTTTCCTTTTTTTTTTCCTCATAAACTTGATCAGGAAAAAGAAAATCAGTCTCTCAACATCAAAGTTACTTCTCTCCAGGAAGAGGTAAAATAAAGTCATGATTTGATGTGCTCTTGCCTAGCTAAAATTTGCCATTAAGAAATTAAATGTTTGTCAGACTTTGAAAACTGGCATGCTAATTAGGTTATCAAAATATGTAACATTTTAAAAGGACGATTTGTCATAAAACTTTGTATCTTGGGGTTGTGCTGTGCTTCAGATTTTCCACTTGCTGGATAAGTAAGGATATGAGGTTAGGGAAGCATAGGGACAAGCTACTTCTCTCCCACCACCACCTTTTTTCCAAGATTTATAGGCAAATTCCATGTATTTCTGGTTCCCACAGCTATAAATACACAAAAGCTATATTGAAACAATCTCTATCCAGCACTTCATTTCATATTCACTTCTGTTTTCCTCCCTTAAGATACAAAGGAGAAACCTTGTATAGAGCTGTAACATTAAGATATGCAGAAAAAAAAAAATGCAGTGGGTGGGTCTCCACTCACAGATGGCTCCACTGACACTGACCAAGGACGTACAGGAGGTTTTTAGGGAATGCAGCTACATTAGCAGTGTATCCCTAAGCTTGTTTTTTGTTATTCAGAGGAAACCTGTTCATTCTTACTCTTTTTTTTTTTTTTTTTTTTTTTTTCCTCATTAGAGCAAATATTTTATAAACCAGTTTTTATCAGGTGATAAAACATTTTAATGCTTGCTTACTGAATGTATTTCAGACTATTCAGGGGGAAATGGAGAAACAGGTTAAATCCAACATAGTAATGAAAAGAAGCACCTTAAGATCAATCTTTCTGCAAAGCTCCTTAGTCCAAATAGCTATTAAACCACATCTTTCTGAAAACAATGCTGCAGGGCATTTTCTTTAGCTTTTGAGGTCTGGCAGTGGTTATAAATCACATTTTGAGGGGTTTTCTCTTTTACCAGTGCTCTGGGTGGGAAAAGGAGCAGAAGCAGTTTTGGTGGGGCAAACACATGCAATGTATGTGCAAAAATGCTGGTAGTGCTCGAGAGTAGGCAGCAGCTTGGGGGTGGAGATGTCAGTTTTTCCTGGTTTCTTCAAGGAGAAGCTGTCAATCCATTCAGCTGTGCCTAAACACTCTCTGTCTTGTTTAGATTATTAGGAACAGCATGGACACCGATGGGCTGCAAAAGAAGATTTTGGAGCTGTCTAAAAATGCAGCACAACTTCAAGTAAGCATTTTGAAGCTGGGAGGAATAAAAAGTCAACCTGTAGTTCATTTGGGTCTAGTGAAGGGGGAGTTTCTGCTGCTGGAAGGCAGACAGCCATGAACCTCTCTACATTGAAGGACTGCAATGAAATAATAGTTTAGATAGTGTGACAGCTTTCAGTAAGGAAATTGCTGTCTGGAGGCTAAAAACTGGGCTGATAGAAACAGTCCAAAGTTTTGTCCTTTCCTCCAAGTTAAGCTTTTTTTGGATACCTTTCCCTCACTATTCAAGAAAGTATATTAAGGTCATGCTTTGGGAGATGTTGCTGGAAATATTGGCCTGGACAGATGAGAGGAAACAAAGGTGTCTGAAAGTTGGGAATGCTTTCATTCTTTGGGTACAAGACTTGTACTTTGAAACAAATACCACACAAGGTACTCAAAGAAAAATTTGATTTTTCTAAGCAAGGAACATTGATACTCTTTTTCCCTTCCTAATAGCAAGTAGGAACAGACTTTTATTATAGTCTGTACTGATGGCTGGGTTTACTTTTGGTCTTTTCGTTCTTCAGATCCAAGCCCATATCTATGAGAGCACTGTGCTGAATAAAGAGGCAACCCTGATCCAGGTTAGTTGCTTTTACTTCATTACTGACTGAAAACCACACAATCACAGAATATTTGGGGTTGGAAGAGACCTTAATGATACCTTGTTCCAACCCCCTGCCATGGGCAGGGACAGCTTCCACTGGCCCAGGTTCCTGGTCTGCACTGATGGGATGATTTGTAAAAAGGCAAGGCAGTAGTATTCACTGTGGCACTCTTATTTCTACTCTTCTCACACTGCAGAACCTGATCCTATAAATGGCTTCAAAGTAGGCGAGCTCTACTTTAGGACCTGGTTATGAGTCAGCATAATTAAAGGTTTCAGGATTTTACTTGCTTTTTCTTTTTTTTTTTTTTTTTTTTTTTTAAATCACAACCTATTAAAACAAACTTGCAAACTTCAGACAAAATGTCCAGAAATTTCTAAAGTCTACTTCCTTCAGCAGGGACCTACAGAAGGTCTTTCCCTTCATGACTTTTACTGAAATTGTTTGTGTCAAATTAGAAATGGTGGCTTGGAGCCCACTGGAAAAGGAAATCTGTCCTTTTATTACAGAGGTGTAATTGCCTAGGCTTTGCTGAGGACTGAACATTTCTTGCATTATAGACAAGAACACAAAGATATAAGACTATACAAACGTGTTGGCTTTCTCTGGATTCATGAATTATGCAAAGAGCCTTCTATGCTAGTGGAGTTTCTACTTAGCAGAACATGGTATAAATCTCCTGATAAAATATTTGACTCTTGGGCTCCCTGCAAAGTGGCTGCAGCTGAATTCAAATAGTAACAAAGAGAACTGAACTCCAGTGTGATTCAGCTGATAACTTTGTAGCTGTTTTAATAGTTTTGGTTTGGTTGATTGTTTTTCCAGAAGCAGCTTAAGGGTACAAATTTATTAAATTCTTTTTTTTTTTTTTTTTTTTTTTAAAGTACCTTTCACTTTCTTGTAGTTGAATGATTCAAAGCTTTTGTGAGCTCTGTAGTATCATTTTATTTCAACAAGACTCTCTTAGTCTATTGACTAAATGGGAATTCTGAAAGTAGACTGCTAAATTACGTGTGGATAAACGTGTGTGGTTGGTGTAATTTTGAAGAAACTGGTGTGGAAAACTGGCTTTACTTGTTGGCATTAGGATAATGTGGTTCTAAAACCTCACTTTTCCTGCTTAGCTTTCTGTGCACTTCATCTCTTTCAAAAACCTCAATGATTTTTAAAGAGAGAGTAGGAAGAACTCATAAAGGTGTGAGAGGACAAGAGCTCCTACTCGAAATTCCTGTTTTCTCTTATAAATTCTCTGCTGTCTATGCAGTGCCTTTTATTTGAATGGCATAACCTGACTGGAGCTCATTGCTAGTTGCTAAGAAAGGTTCTTCTTCTACGAATTCCTCATTTCTACCATGAGGGCTGACTCTTTTTCAGCCCTTCTGTTAGGTCATGTTTAATCTATGGAGTGCTACACTCTAATAATGAAAAACAATTACAGTAAACTTGGAACATTGCAACTTGTTCTCAGGGTCAGTTGGGATTAAAACTCATGCTGGAATATAATATAGATCATGTTTTAGGCTAAAACTAGAGTGCTTCTGTCTAACTCTAATTTGTTGGACCTGAAACTAGGTAAGTAATAAATTAAAGTACAGCACCTGGAAATGAGGGTTTGTCTCCTTAATTCCAGCAGTTAGGTAGAAAAGAACATCTGAGTGCTTTTTATTAGTTAATATGCATGGTAACTCACTGTATTCTTTTAAATTCACAACTATTTTTATGTCATAATCAGATTGCTGCTCAAGCTAAATCATACCTCTCACTGCTGCGATGGAGGATCGAATATAATTTTTTTGTTGTTTTTTTTTCTCCACAATCTCTGCAGAAGGAGCAGAATATCAAGGAACTCAAGTTAACCATTGTGGAGTGTTCCTCGATAATAGAGGTATGGGTTTGGTTTGGGCTGTGTGAGGGAGGGCCTGTGCTGATCCTGTGTGGCAAAGTCAGCCTCTGACGAAACCCCACGGATGTTTTAGACACTGCGGGCTGAAAAGAATAAACTGCTGGAGAACATCCAACACATGCAGCAAGAGCTGATCTCGTGAGTATTGTGACCAAATCCCAGGAAAGGTGGCCCATCAGAAATCCAAAAAAGACTGACACATAATTTTTTCCTGCCCCTTTCAGGAATGGGTTGAGTTTCCCGTTGTTGTGTAAATTTAACAGCAATATTCCTGAAGGGTTGAAATCACTGCACTGTGAACTGGAGCTTGCACAGTCTTCTGAGGTATGAATTAAACCTTAAATTAATCTCTTGGCAGTTGTCTTGCATCAGCAGAGGCATAACAAAGCTCGTTCCCTGTAGATGATTAGACAACTCTGGAATCTGAAGCCGTTAATCCTAGCACGTAAGCACAGAATGAGGAGGTTGCAATATTGTCCCAAGCACCTTGGAGAAAGCCCAAAGAAGAGCAAACAGAACACTTGTAGATATAAAAAATTAGCTCATAGTATCCTAGAATGGCCAGGTTTGGAAAGAACCTTAAAGATCATCCAGTTCCAACCCCCCTCTGCTCTTCAAAGTAAATCTGGAGGAGCTTGGGTCATGCGTTTAGCTGGCAGAAGAACAGACTGATGGGAAAAGATATCAGTTTTCCAATATAAAAAGGCTTTTATGCTGCAGAAAGTAACTGACAGTCTGCTTCTTGTGCTGCCTACACCAGACATGAACAATGATTTTTTCAGTTGTGAAAGAGGAGACTTCTTTTTTCTCTGAAGCCTAATGTAGTGAGAAAGGAAATTCAGCATTAGAGTGAGCATCTTAATAAAGTTGTTGGGTCTTCATCTAATGTATTGTTAAGGGACTCTGATAAGCATCTCTGGCAGTAAACCAAATGTATTTAAATGAATAAAATATGTTATTTATATAAATAGAGGATAATGATTAGACTAAAAGACTTTAATCAGAATTATTTACTTATAACTACTTGTACAGTGCACTAGCTATTAAATCAATAATTTCAAAGCTAGCTTAATAATTATTCAATAGAGTTTGTTGTTACTCACCCATGTTGATGACCATGGGCAAATCTTCTGTTCCGCTTTGAGGAGTAACTTTGAGGGGTGTCCCCACTTGAGGGAGGGATGTCCACACACACCTTGATTGAAGGGGTGTGTCAGAAGCCCCTGACTTTAAAAAGTGGGACTGGGCTTTTATGGTATAAAGTGATCAACTGTCAGACCTTTCCAGGCCAGCTGTGCCAGCTCAGTTGGTTCCCTTGTCAGGAGCTTTACCTTGCCACTTCCTGCCAGTTTCTGTCAGGAAACAGTGTTCTTCACATCCTCAGAACTTTTCATTTTGGGATCGAGGGATCAGGCTGGTCTTGGCATTCTCCAATGCCAACAGCAGCATGATTCCCCTTCTCTATCCACCACTGATAATTTTTGCAGGTAGGGTATTGCTGAAGCTGTTTTACCCCAGTTTAGGTGGAGCATCCTGCTACAATTATGCCTTTGGTTCTGATTTTAAACTGAGCTATCCTGTTCCCATTTCCTTAGACAATCCATGGAGTCTCATCCTTCTCTGTGTGCTGTTTTCCCCTCAGATACAAGCTGTACAGCACAGCTGACAGCAGAGAGATGCTGCTAAGCAATTGCTGCTTATTTTTGTACGAGGTGCATTTGCAGAGTTCACATTTGTAACAACAACCAGAAAAATGTACAAATGGACTAAAACTTCAGGCTTGGGAAGGAGAGGTAGGCTTGGCTAGGCAGCTTTGAAGAGTTTAAGGTATTATCCCAAATCGCAGCTCCCCAGAGCTCCAGTGAGTCACTGTTTGCCCTTCAAACACTGCAGTGAGACACGATTCCACCGAGTCACCTGTAAAGCAAGGAAGGGCTCTGCTTATTCATCACTTGGTAAAGCCTCTTCAGAATCAAGATAACTAATTACTGATTTCCTCTTGCCTACCCTGACATGAATATTTACACTGGATCACTCAGCAGCTTGGCTGGCTTGCCTTTTTTTTGGTTGGTTTTTTTGTTTGTTTTGGGGGGGTTTTTTGGGGTTTTTTTTTGTTTGTTTGTTTGTTTTTGTTGTTGTTGTTGTTGTTTTTTTGAGTCCCCATTGATGTGATGAGTTTGACAAAGCTTTTCCAAGCCTGAAGTTTCAGTAGCACTGACCTTCTGGTAAATACAGAGCAGTGGTACTTTAGGAAAGTCTAAATGTCACTGATGCTGGTTTCTAATAAGGGGATGTCAAAATAAACTAGCTGGGTCTTCCATCTCTTCAAAGATTCTCAGGACTGAATGGACATCCCTGGATGAAACACTGGACCGTGAAGTGCTGCTTTTGCTTCAGGGGCCTGAATATGCAGGAGAAAAATTCAAGACTATCATGCAAAACCTGGTCAGTGGCAAAGCTTACATGGATAACGATGTTGTTTTGATCAGCAATTTAACTGGGAATTTTCCAGGCATTGATAATCAGATTGTTTACTCCTTTTGCAAAAATAAGAATAGTTTGAGAGTAGAGGGGGGCATAGTTTAACAATATCACTTGGCACCTACTCTAACTTATATCCTGGGTAATTCTGGGCAGAGTTGTTCTAGATGAGCACTACAAATGCCAGAGTTTGGGGGGAGTTGTTTTGAGGTTTATTTTGTTTTTCAGCAAGAGGAAGCCTCTGAAGCAGAGGAGCTTGTCACGGCTTCATTAGAATGGGTAAAAGACCCTGATGAGGACATGCAAGAAGCCTGGGAAAGAAAACTTGTGGTGAGTAACTTTCTCTGAAGCCTTTAGTGAAATGGTGGGGCTGTGCAAAAACTCCAGGTGGGTATCTTGCTGCTGCATGATGCGTATGCTAATTGCTGGAGATCAGAGTCTGTGGGTCAGAAATGGAGAGAAATATTTTTGACTGGGTTTTTTTGAGGAAAAGGATGATCACTTACATGCTGTGCTCTTGCTGGCTTGTCTTGGGCAAGAGCTCCCTTTGTTCAAACTGCTTGAAGGAAAGGGCAGATGGAGCAGGTCAATTAGCAGAGGAAAATGAGGTCAGTGGCAACACCGTGTCCTGTGAACAATGAAGCTTTTCTGCCCACTGCCTGTTTGTGTGCCTTGAACCCACTTCCCCCATGCTCTGAATTTGGTGATGGCACTGGATGGTCTCACCATCAAGAGGAGTGATGAGGCTTTATAACCAAATTTCCAGATCAAAACCTTCACAGGGTTTATTTTGTTGTGAAAGGCGAAGAGTTCTGCTTTTACTGGGTATATTCCACAGGAAAACTTTCAACAAAACCTTGTTTTACAATTTAATCTTGCATAATGCACTTCTCCTGTTCCTCATACCTCTTGTGAGGCTTGCAAGTAAGGACTTTTGCTCAAGGTACTGGTAGAAATATCTTCCCCATGTAGTAGCAGGTGCCTGTGGACACAACTAAACACTCTTGTTCCTTCCTCCTCTCCCCTGTAACAGCACAGTTTCTGAAATTTCCATCTTATTGGACGTGGCTTTTTCTCTAACCTGTTTCTTCCTGCTGATCTGTTGTTAGGAATGCTCGAACAACCTCAAGCTGTACTTTAATGCTGTTTTTCAGCTCCGTAATGGATGTCAAACCCCTCAATCCATCTCCCTTGGGTGACAGCAGGTGCCACCAGGGGATGTGCTGCTTGCAGTTGTTGGTTCTTTGGGCAGAAAACTGCCCTTCTCTTTTCTTCTGGTGCTGCAGAATGGTGTAGCTGGGCCTCTTAATGTCTCCTGGGCAGGGCTGCAGCAATCACTGGGAGCCATCCAGTCCAGGAGCCAGGTTTGTTAATAATTTTTCTTTAGGTAAATCCTGAAACCTTCCTCTTAGAGAAGGTGCAATCATCTCAGTATCTTCACCCAGATGTGACTTTGGGTAGACTCAAGGAAACTGCTGGCTCATGAATTGCTGTAGCTTTTTGATCTTGACTGGAAACCTCCTCCTTCAAAGCTGTCAGAGCTGAAAAATGCTTGTGAAGTTACATTCACGTTGGGATCATATTCCTGTTAAACATGTGAAGCTAAAAAACTTTCAGTGTGGGGGTTGGAGTTGATTGTGGCAAGTGAATCCTATTCCGGCTGCTAAAGAGTGATGCATTTGGAAACTGAGCTAACAGAGGATCAAGAAAGAACAAAATCCTTTAAAAATAAAAGGTCTCATCCTTTTATTTGGTGGGGGATGAGAAGTGACTTCATGTCAAAAATTATCTTCAACTAGACAGAAGAAGCCAGATATGTGTGAAATTTTGTGCACGGAGCTGAGCAACAGTGGATCCGATAAAAAAGAGATTCAAAGTAGCTTCTTCCAGCCTTAGAGGAAGCACATGGTCCAAGATTTAATGTTTGACAACAAAAGTTGTCACTAGAAGCCTTGCCCACCATTTCCTGTGAAATACATTGTGGCCATGTTTTATTGGGTTTAGTATTTCCAAGTATGTCTAAAGGATATTAGGCATTAAAGTGAATTTGAAATGTGCTTATGTTTTTGTGCATATATATACATATTTAAGTAGATATAGACAGCGACAGCAAAATATTTTTCACCCTTCTACTGGCAGATAAGACTGGTACACGTGCCCTGATAAGCCTATACCACTTAAGTGTCAAAATCATGGTATTTCTACTAGTGAGTGCTGCCTGCCTTGGCTGAGAAGCAGATCCTCAGGATGTGGGCAGTTGCACATGGTCACATCCCATGTCATCCTAGGAAACCTATCAGCAAAAACCGCTTTTGGTTTTTTGTTCTGGTTTTTTTTTTTAAAGCATGATACTTGATGTGCTATTTTTTTTTTTTTTTGAAGCTCATGAACATCTGACTCCAACTTGCAAGCAGATAACGTGGCCTGTGTTTGTAAGATTGATGTTTTCCCCCTAGAATTGTTGCAAAATCCCAGGAATATAAACTTCATTCTTTCCTGACCTCTGTTTGACTCTCATTAAGCATTCTTTAAAAGCTGAGGACACTCTTTCATGTGTTCAGTTGAGCAAGGTCAGAGAGAGAGTACTGGATTCTTCTCCTCAGTACTTTATACTCCAAGTCGCTGTTCAGAGAAATAGAGGGCTCAGTTTTACCTAATATTTAATTTTTACCCTTTTCTTCTTTTTCTTCCTACAAACCAGAGGTAAATCTAAAAGCCTGTGTTATGGGGATCATCCCTGGAAAAGATCATCTGCTAGGCATGTACGACAAACTGAAATATGATTTTATTGGTTCTTGGTTATTTCATTTATTTTGTTGTAATATGAACTTAATTTGGTACCAGTGGACTTAGTTGTACTTTGAGGAAAGGGCCACAGAAGCCTTAATTATCAATTTTAGGGCTTCCTGCAGGATGGCCATTATTAAAACTTCCTTTTATAAGCTACAGGTTTTGTTGCTGTGTCTGGGCACCTTGCTGGTGGAGCTTTAGCTTTACTGCTGACAGTGTGGGATGTAGGTGATGATATTAATTGCTGCAGCAGGGAACTCAATCCTCACCATGTAAATTGAGGCTCTGGCTCATTCTCTGGCTCTGCTCCTCCTCTAACCACATGGCAACTTCAAAATTCCACAGGCTCTCAAGCAAGAGCTAGGAGAAAAAAGACATCTTTGGACCCAGAAACTCCAGCTCTTGGAAAAATGCAAGGATTCGTTGGACAAGGATTTTATTCGAGTGGCAGGCAACCTGAGGAGAACCAAGACAGAACAGCTTCACCTAAGGAAAGAGCTCTCTGCTAGGTACCCCTTCAAAGCCATGTGTGTCTTTTTTTTTTTTTTTTTTTTTTTTTTGGTGGGGATTGGGTTTTGGTTTTTTGTTTTGTGGGGTTTTTTTGGGTTTTTCACTAGTTGCTTAGCTGTTTAGTATTTTATTTTGGGGGGGTTTGTGGAGCAAAGTCTGCTGAATTCTCAAGAATTTTTCACACAGAGGAAGTGATCTTCTGTTTTGGAGAGTGGATCTGGTTTTAGCACAACGTCTACACTGTGTGGGAGTTAAGGTTTGTGTCTGAACTGATGTACAGTCTTGGAGGTGTCTTTGAAAACACCAGGGAGACCACAGACTGAGAAGTTAAAGCATGAGGGCACTGCCTATTGAGCAGGTGCAGCCATTAAAAAAAACTGGTGGGTTTGTGTGAAGCAGGAGAGCTGTAAAATATATCTGCAGGTATTTTTGCTTTGGGATACAGTTGCTAGGCTCAGGGAAGATGATGTCTCAATTCCCCAAGGGTGTAGCTTAAATGACTTGCCATTAAATATGAAAATGTGACTTTATTGGCATAGGGCTCTTTCTATGAGTTGTCATCTTAGAAACAAGATCATAAAATGGCCTGGGCTGGAAAGGACCTTAAAGATCATCTAGTTCCAAGCCCCTGCCATGTGCAGGGACACCTTCCACTATCCCAGGTTGCTCAGAGCCCCATTCCTGTATTTGGGATGTCCCTAGGGCCTGGCAGCCCCAAGAGCTGATGCAGAGCAGTTGTACCACACTGACTTTTGCTGACTTACCTTCCACTGAACCACCTCCCACATGCTCTCCCTCCGCTTGTAAAAGAGCTGATAAAATACTGATGGCTTGGTTTCTTAAAGCTGTCTCTGTGTCAAAATTGCTTGTGATGATAGCAACCAAAAAAAAAAAAAAAGTGAAAGTGAATTAGAGGGGAAATGGGCAAAGGTTTCTGCAGTGGGAAAGAAGGGTTTCACTGAAAGCTGTCCTCTTCAGCACCGGTTCTGATGGTATCTGCTTGCAGTCAAGTGAAGTTCCCTCCAGAACACTAAGAAATCAAACCAGTGAAGCAGAAGTAGCCCCAGGGTACCTTTTTCTAGGATGACTGACTGTATCCAACCACTATTTCTCCCAAACCCTGAGAAAAACACATTCTTTTGTCCATTGCAAAAGCTTGCCCCACTGAGCTCTTGCTCCTTGTGAGTTCTCTGGTGATTCCTCTGTGGTACCCAGACACATCACAGAAAGCCTTCATCCCTTTCCTGCTGTAGAAAAACCATGTCTGATTCCCTGGTTCTGGATCCTGGGGAGCTGCAGTGTGTAACAGCTGACTTTTGGTGCGTGTCCCAGTAACCAGAGTGTCACCTCCTGGGCCAGCCTGCTCCAAGACGTCACTAACGGGCTGTGGTTTGTGCTCTCTCCCCTGCAGGCAACACGAGTTGGAAACTGTCAAACAGCTACAAGAAGAAACTGCTGGCCAGGCAGAAGCCCTGGGTTTAGAGCTGCAAAAAGCCACCAAGAAGCTGGAGGATGCCAGCAAACATGTAAGGGGCAGCCCAGTTCCCTCTGTGCGGGGCACCAGGAGATGCAAAGGGCCACGACCAGCGCACGGCTGCCCTTGGGGAAGGGAATCGCGTATTCGGAATGGTGTGCCTCCCTGCAAAAGTGGAACCAGCAGAGGAAGTAAAATTTGAGGGGGTGGTGACAACAGTTTGCTGATGAAAGAGGCAGCATTGCATATTTGTGGTGGCTTAAAAAAAAAAAAGAGAGAAAAGAGAAAAAAAAGCCCGAAAATAGCCTCCATACACAGTCCACCCCAGCGTAAAAATGCAGAAGTTCAGAGGGAGCTTTATCACTTCCTGAGAAAGAACAGATGCAGTTTAGTTTCATTTACATGAACTGTAGAGGCTCCTTGTGCTAGCCAGGCTGCTTTATTTTATTTTTTTTTTAATTCCTTTCTTTTTTCCCTAAATATTGTTTTGTGCTTAGGCGGAGGATCAAGTTGAAGCATTTCACTCTGCCTGTGAGGAAGCAGCATCCTTGAAGAGCAAGTTGGAGGAAGCCATTTCTGAGCAGCAGAAGCTCAGGGATGTGAATACAGCTTTAGGAAGCACTTGCCAGTTCCTTCAAGAAAAGGTGGAAGACCAGAGAAGTGAGTAACTCTTGGCAATGTGCCAGCATTCACTTTTTGCATGGGCAAGTACTTTAGGGTTTAGTTACATCAAGGGAGAGCAGGATCGATCTGTAGGTCATCCAGTAAAATGCTCTGTGGAGTCTTGCTTTTTGTTTTGGGGCTTTTTTCCTTTTTTTCTACTTTTCCTTCTCCTTGAAGAGATCTGCCACCATCTGAGTTGAGAAGCAGGTGGGATCCCAAGGGAGTGGATGTTGGGATCCACCAAAGCTTCAGAAGCTCCCGATGAAACCCCTAGTCCTAGGAGGGAAGATCAGTAACTCCATGGGTGGCAGAGGTACTCCTTTACCAAAGGTGTTGTTCCCCACCTTATCCCTAACAAAGCCATCCCTCTTTCTTAAGCTTCCTGAACCAAATAGACCTGATTCTTGTACACTCTGTGTCCTGCTTGTGTTTGCTCTGTGTTTTTGAATGACTGCGTGGTGTTAGGCTGCTCTGTTTAGTGGAAAGCAATCCTGTCACTGCCTCGTACACGTGCAACTTCTGCCAGAGCCATGGAAACTTCATATTGCCTCTTTCTTACTCACTTCCTGACATCAGCACCTCAGTAGCCTGGGCAATTAAATAATGCAGTGGTCTGAGTCCAGAACACGCAGCTTTTTCTTTCCTAACCCTGGAGTCTGATCACTTTCTTATAGAAAAGAGATTTGACTGATTGAAACCCTCTGAATGTTTTGGCCTCAGGCATGCACTTACCATATATGCCCAACATATATATGTGCATAGCAAACAACTCCATGTGAAACCACGGTTTGTCTTGCATGAAAAATTCCCTGGGACCCTTTGCTTTAGCTGTAAGGCACGACTTTGCACTGATGTGGCAGAAACAGCCCCAGACTCTGCTTGCCCCACTCTGATCAGTGTTTTGGTGTTGTTCATGTGTATGTGCTCAGGTTGCTTTCATGCTTCCCTCAAACTGTGCAGCTGCTTCAGTTTGCTCTTAGCAAGAGGCATGACAGTGGAAATAGTTTGTCATTTTCCAGCTCTGAATAGATGAAGTTCTTCTGTAAAGTAAGCTTGAGTAGATTGAGAGAGAACCCCAGATATGTGAGACTGGTGCCACTGTGACTAAAAAAAACTCAACAAAAAAAATCAAACCCCAAAGAGACCCCCAAAAAAACCCCACAACCCTTAAAATGGCTAAGACCTTGGCTTTAAATGACTCCAGTTAATTTGCAGAAATCTCTTTCTGTAGATAAATAAACTGGGAGAAGTGTAGAAAAGTTGCAAAGTGTTATGATGAACAGAGCTGACAAACAGGGCTAGCACTGAAGGAAAGAATAAAAATGCTTTATATTGGTTCCTGCAGAAAGCCAGACAGGTCTGGTGCCTCTTCTGACTGAAGGGCTGGGCTGTGGTCTCCTCCCCACCTACCCACTCCAATCCTCTACTTCCTCTCACCTGCATGGTAAGAGGGGAAAATGCTTCTAAATATAAAGCCCATGGGCTTTAAAATGCCTGTACAGGATGTCAGCTTGAAAGGCCAAATACTTCTCTTCCCCTAAGCCGTAAGTGAGGGATCTGTTTCCACAGGGAACTGTGGCATCCTAACACTAATGATGGGGGAAAGCATTGCCTGTGATTTGCAGGGGAAGAAGTCCAGTGTTTTCTCTTTCCTGTGAAAAACTGTTGCAGGCTTAACCAGACTAATGCAAACTGCAATGAATTTTGATAACGAGTAGTTAGAGATGCTGTAACATCGTTATCAAGTTGTAAGGAACCCTGTTAGACTTGTAAATGTCTCTTCATAGTAACTGCTAATGCACTGAGATGGGAACTGCTGCAGAGGCGGCTCTGTGAATTGCTGTGCCAGGTATGGTGCCCTTTGCTGGGAGCAGGAAAGATGGGCTTGCACAGGAGGGGCTCTGGTGGAAGGACAACCCAGCTGAGACCAGCTGCAAACAATTTGGCAGCACCTGGTATCTTCTTTTCTAACACGTACATAAGCTGCATGTACAAATCTGCACATTATTTTCCTTATTCAGCCTTCTGGGAAAAATGTTGTCAAGACTCTACAGGTGTGGTGTTGGTCTTCACTGTGAGCAATTCTTTGGTGACCGTATCAAAAGCTGCTGAGGGAAACCTTCCCTGATGCATTGGTGGGATTTTTGTCCCACAACCAGCCCTCACTTCTGCAGGCTGGCTTGAAAACAAATGTTTAAAATCCCATAATGTAAGATTTTTTTTCAGTACCCAGGAATAGACAATGAAAGAGTTATTAACTTTGTGGCCCTCTATGGAGAAATACGTTGGAAATTACATAACTCCGGAGTGCTTTGCTTTGAATAAAATTATTTGCTTCAACTTTGGGAGGGGGTGGAGGGGGAGACATTGTGGAAAGACTTTTTTCCCAACTGACTCTAGTAAGGAATGCTATAGCTTAGGATCTGAGAACTCTGGAGTCAACACAGAACAGCAAGGTATTTATAACAGCAAACAGAAGATCCCGAAATGTTCCCTAGGCTGTGACAGGGGCATCAGAGGAGCAGAGTCAAAACTGGGCCAGCTGCACATGAATAAAACTTATATTTGTGAGTTAGGGTCTGCAGAATTAAAGGCTGAGAGTCACAAGGGGAAACAACTGCAGAGTTTTGCAGTTGCAGTTTTGCAACTGGTAGCTGCAAGTTGTTCCGTTTGAAAGATAAAGTTGCATTTTGCTCAGGCTTGGTGGCAGTGCTCCTTCTCATTTTTTCATCTTTGGTTTTTTTTTTTTTTCCTTATCTTACCTGCCTGCCTTAAACTCTCTCTCTATTGCAACAGTGCTGTGCAGAGTTAGAATCTGACTACGCTCTGCTGTCCACATCAGCTGAACACGTAAAAGGGAAGGTAAGTGTTCTTCCTGTGACCGCTGCTGAGCCTGTTAAAATGGGATGCTGGGTTAATTTGGGGTTTTTTTTCTTCATCACCTCAGGGAAATAAATAACTTTCCTCGTGAGAAACTTTGCCGAGTTAAACATTCACTAAAAATAAATTTGAGATCAATATCTGTGTGTATGTGCATGCAGGTGTTTACATGCATACAAAAAGCATATTCCAAACCCTATTGCAATGCCAGGTTCCCATTGCCTCTGAAGCATAACACAGCTGTGTGGCAAATTGCTTTTTGAGAAGGATCAGAGGCTGAAGATAGCAATTCTTCCAATTTCTTTTCCATTTTTCATTGTTTAAGCAATGCTAGGTCAAATACAGCTATGTACATGTTGCTTCAGAAGTTTTCCCAGATGCCTTCTTCAGATGACACCTCTTGGCTTGGCTGAAATAGTGTGTTTTGGATTTTTTTTTTTTTCTTTTTACCCCCTTCACAGGGTTTCAGTGGCTTCTTTGGTTCTCCCGTTGTGCTCATCTTTCCTGGTTTTGTAGTATTTATTTCCAGACCTAGCTTGAACCAACACTTTTGTTGCAAGTGTAAAGTTTAAGTATCCTATCTCTTCCTGTAGCTGTTCTGCCCATTACAGATACATCTTCTGTGGCTTTGTTGTCTAGAAACGCAGAAGAACTTGTATTTGTGTAACTGTTGGTGTTACTTTATGCAGATGCCTGTGTGTGGGGGGAGTTGGTGGCATTAATGTATTCAGTGTGGTGGAACAGCAGCAGTTCTTTTTTTTTTTTTTTTTTTTTTTCAATTAGCAGCTCCATTGCTCCAAACAACCGTGGAGTGAAGGACCCACCTGGTACTCTGACTTTCCCTGGGCACTGCCCTCACGTGTTTCACACTGGCACAGCTCCCCTCTGCTAGGTAAGACTTGGTAGTGTTGGACATTTCTGTCTTTCAGCTGAAATATAGAAAGAGTCGACAGAACAGTCTAAATAGTGCTGAATGTGCTCGTAGAGTGTGGAAAATCTGTTGTGGGCTTTAACCTATTTCTGCGTGTAATCCAGGAATCTGAACCATGATTACAGTGCTTGCAGTGAAAGGCCTGAAAAGGTGGCTGTCTGTCAACCTGACAGACAGTTCCCAAAACCTTAAGACTATTGGTATAAATCATACATCCAAGTATATTCCTGACAGGATGCTTGTCAGTCTGGATCTAGAGGGCATGGGTTATGTTCTTCCCATTCCCTCTGACTGGCACACCTTGAGGTGTCCTGCTCCTTGGCTGCTGAGCTGAGGGCAATCCTGGTTTAACAACCTGAACAGTAAGAGAGCTACTGAGAATAAAATCATAGACAGAATGGTTTGGGTTGGAAGGGACCTTAAAGATCAGCTAATTCCATCCCCCTGCCATGGGCAGGGACACCTTCCACTATCCCAGCTTGCTCAGAGCCCCATCTGGCCTGGCCTTGGACACTGCCAGGGATGGGGCAGCCACAGCTTCTCTGGGCACCCTGTGCCAGTGTCCATTCAGCCTTCTCTTCTCCAGGCTGAACTGCCCCACCTTTCACAGCAGATTGTATTTGCTACTGTCTCCTGCATTCCTGAGTTGTTTGAACTTCCCTGCAGTTCTCAAGCCTTGCAAGGATTGAAAGCAGCCACTGACAGCTGTGCACTGCAGGGCTGCAGGGCGCTGCACTTGGGGTTTCACACACAAGCATTTCTCCCAGCAGTGAGCTGGTACCACGCAAAGGCTCTTCTCACACAGACTATAAATGTTCAAGTGTAATTCCAGGCCATAGTGATGGGAATGGAAGTAGATCTTGTTTTGCTGTATGTACTCCTTATCAGAGCAGTCTGCTACTCTGAAAGTGCTGTTTCAGTTTGTCAAACTCTCCATCTACAAAACAAGTGGAAGCCACACAACCAAACCCCTTCTTAGCAAGATGGAAGTTGCCTTATTATAAATCTTTGCTTGGTTGGTCTGCTTGATTATTTTAGAGTTAAAATTTTAGCTGAAAAATTGACTTGTAACTAAATCAAACTTTGCCAAGGACTACCTCTCTTCACGCTTGTCCTTCTTAACAGATGCTCTGACCTTGGAGATCTCCTGCCCAAATAACCCTCCTGGGCACAGCTGGGACCAGCCTTGCAGGCAGAGCTCTGGCAGCTGCATCTTGGACAGGTGTGATGCAGGACAAGTGTCCACCTCAGATGTGACATCAGGAGAATGCAGGTAAGGTGGCAGAATAACCTCTTTGGGGTGAAGGGGGGAAGAGTCCACAAGGTCTAGCAGATTCCATGTGCTGAGTTCAGCTGCAGGAGCCTCCCTTAGAGGGAATACTGGACACCTGGTGATCAGCTCATGGTAAACCAGGGCAACACTTTGCTTCTATTCACAAATACCAAAACTCTTTAATGGAGCTGCTGTAACCAGCCAAATATAGTGATGGTGTTTCTATTTCATACTGGAGAACTGAGATGTGATTTAGGTATTCTTGTCTATTTTTCATGTTTAACTCACAATTGACATTCCCATTAGATGCCAAAATCCTATTGGCTTTGAGGAGTCACTTTTTTTTTTTTTGCAGAGCTTAGAGCAGGAATTCTGAGGTCTTTGCCTATCAAGCTGCCTCCTTAGATCTTTAAAATAGAGACTGAACTGCCTGAGATTATGAAAGCTGTAGTGAATTGCAGTGAATATTTTAAAAGATAAGGATGTTCCTGAAGGTGCAGAAGCAGGCAGTCTGCAGCAAGAGACTACTCAGCAGCTCTCAAAGCTTTTGACACTGGTTTTCTGTAGAATTGTGCAGTGTGGAGGAGGTTGGGAAAAGGACTGGTGGTGGTTCTTGCTGCTCGGGGGAGGAGGGATTGATGTTGGTGATGAATTTGTCTTTCCCTGAGAGACCAGCTGACTGACTACACAGAGAGTGGTGACTTCAGTTGTTATGTGCTTAAGGAAAATGGGCACTCTATCTCTCTGTTGTTTGGGCAATATGCAAATAAAGCCTGTGTTGCCAGGTGGAAAATATGCTCTGCTGATGACTACACTGATGCAGACCTTCCTGTTTCCATTACAATGATGGACTCTTCACTTGCTGAGGTGAGTGCTGGCTCTGATGCCCGAGATGTGGTTTTGAACAGGCTCAAGCAGTTCATGCCTTGCTCAGACCCAGGTCCAGATGGCTCAGCTATAAATCAGCACTGCTCCACGGTGGATGGAGCTGGCATCAGTCAGCAGGGTGCTGTGGGGGGTGTTCCCTTCTGTTTAGGCATGTTTCTGCAATACCTTGGTTATAAATCTAAATGTCTCAATGTTCACGTGCAACTGGGTCATGCTTTTAGCTGTGGAGTGTTTTAAATGTGGTTTCAAGGCTGGAGACAGTGCTGGTTCTGCAGTGACAGTTGGTTCTGCCAGGGAAGAACTGAGTGTTTTCGCTCTTTTTCTCCACCTGCAAGAAGCCACAGAATGCTTTAGCTGGGAGTACTGCCTTTCTTTACACTTTCTCCCACGGGCACCATGTAACAGCTGAAAAATGCCATCTTTGCTGTATGGGAGCTTTCCTTCAGCTGATGTACTCAGCTATGCCTTCACTGCTGCCCTGAATCCTGCATCTACTGCTTGAGCTTCAGTTTTCTTGTGGCAACAGCAAGAGAAACTGCAGCTCAGCACACCTAAGCTGTGCCTCAATCCTCACTATTGAAATCTACACCTCAGCTCCACCACACAGGGCTTCTAATGGGCTTTACAAACTCCAGTATTAGTGGGGATGGTGGAAGAATATTGGTCAGTGGTTTCTGTGAACCTGGAAATAACCTTTGGGACTAAAGAGCAGCCAACCTCAGGGTGATCCTGGCTGGTGTGTGGTACCTGTGAGTGCAGCAGTGGTCTGGTTGTAGTGGTAAATCAAAGCAGAAAATGCAGTGAGGGTAGAAAGTAAGAGTGCTGGGGACTCTCTGTGGTTTTAGCACACTGGGGTAGAGCAGGTGAAGAACTCCCAGCTTGTGCTGCTACTACTGATCAAAGAGGATCATCTCAAGGGTTCTTACTTTACCGGGTCCTTCTGGAAAGTCACGTCTGTGCAAAGGTGTGTGAAACATCTGTGCTTTGTTGCTCTGGAGCTTTCTATAATTCCAGCTGGGCTCAGAAAAGTAATTTTCTATTCTTATCATTTTTTAGTATAAGCTTTGCACATGAATGTTCTGAAGGGGGAAAATGAAAATGTTAGTTTGCCCCGGAGAAAAGGCAAAGGGACTGTGTCCGGTATTTGTTCTAAACACTGGCATGCAGGAGAATTCGTATATCCTTGCTCAGTAGAAAAAGTCCCTCTAGTTTTCTTTGGAGCTTTATTTCACTGCAGTTGCAGATGTAGTTGAGCAGATCAGCATGTAAGTAACTCAAATTATTTGTGTCAAATCATTGTCACCATAGAAGTTTAGGGGCTACTTAATAAAGGAGAACTTGCAAGACCCAAGTGAAGCTTGGGGGCTTTGTTCTTGTTTTGACTTATAAATGTGGAAGCCATACCCCAGTCTGAGAGCCAGATGAGAGGTCTTCCAAATGTTAGTAATTGTTTCGGATGAGTTGTACCAGACCGTGGCCAGAATTCGTGTGCTGTGATAGAGAACCCTTGGATTATTATGCTGCTCAGAGGGATGCAAGTGGGGGAAGTGATCGGGGATGGACCACAGGATCTTCTTTGGCCATTCTTCCTCATAAAAGGACTGTGCTATTCTCTAAAATCCTGGGCAAACAGATTTTACTGTGGGGGTGCTGAGGCCCTGGCACAGGTTGCCCAGAGAAGCTGTGGCTGCCCCATCCCTGGCAGTGTCCAAGGCCAGGTTGGATGGGACTTGGAGCAAGCTGGGATAGTGGAAGGTGTCCCTGCCCCTGGCAGGGGGTTGGCACTTTGATCTTTAAGGTCCCTTCCAACCCAAACCATTGTATAATTCTATTTTATTAAGAAATCTAGAATGTGGTGTTTCTCTTTTATTGGGTTGGGGATTTTTTTCCCTTTAAGTGGAATCCATGGGAGTGTACAATCCTGGTGGTCAGCTTGGGGTTTTAAAAACTGAATTCAGGGTTGGCCTTCATTGCAAACAGAAACCACTGACCACGTGCCCACCTGGGCAGGGACAGATCATGTAGCAAAATATATAATTTCAGTGAGTTCTAGATGATGCAAGGGCTTCTCTGTTTACTTGGGTGCTGTGTGTTAGTTTTAAAAGCCCTTTAGATTTCTTTTCTTTCCAGCATGATGTTATTCTCCCTCCCCAATACTCCTGCAGACCCAATGGCCTAACAAGGCAAATGCAGTGCTGCACTTCCTCAATCTTATGAGAGAATTCAAATACTAATAATAAAAATAACCTGAATTTGCATTAGAGGAAACATCCACCTGACTGGGGCAGGGCTATGCAAGAGCAGCCCAGCTCTGATGGGGCAGGGAGGAGGGAAAAGGCACTTACTGATGCTGGGAGAAGTTAGTCACTCTTAAGAATGACCAGGGCCCTTGGACAGCTCCTGCTCTCATTTGCTGGGTTTCCTGTGTCCTCTGAGGGCATTTGAGGGGGGAAGAAAGATACCAGAATGCAGGCAATCACTTGCTGATGTGGTTTTTCTGTTGTTTCTCCACACGTACTTCAACAGCGCTCTTGGGTGCTTGATGTGTAGTGAGCTGTCCGGCCTTGTTCCTCCTCTTCTTGGAGAGACAATTGGGTTTGGGGTGGTTTTGTTTTCTATTCAGCACTTCTCTTCAACAGTGGGTGTAATTCAGCAAAAGTCATTACCAGCTTAACCCTTTAAACCTCAGTTCCCCCCTGTATTTTTACCCATAAAGAGAGACCAACCTAACAACTGAATGAGTGAGCTGCAGCTTTCCAGGATGAAATGAGGAAGAGGGATAGTGCACATATAGCACTTCCCTTGACATTAAAAGCCTCAAGAGGATATTGGTTTTGTCTGTGATGTGATAAGACTCGGGTCCAAAACCGCACTGTGGTAGCTCAAGAAACATGAGCAAAACTGCCAGCTTCTAATTGCTTTGCTCCTCTGCTGTTTGCACACCATGGAGGCCTGAGGCCTCTGAAGAGGCTGGGTAATTGTTATATGTAATATTTTAAAACTGGATCCCTTGAAAGGCAGTCACTAAGACGTACAACGCAGCACACAAGTTTTCTGTGTTCTGAACCATCTGCTTGCTCATTGATGTGACTATTAACACTTTTATTTACCTAATGAATCTGATCCCTACATCCAAGTGGAGCTCTGTGCACCTCACTTGTAGGGTTTGAGGTCCAGACTTTGCAAGTGGATCTCTCCTAACGCACAGAGTTAAGATGGAACAGTGGTGCTGCAGTAACTCGTTTGTTGGTCATTGAAAATGTCTGTTAGGAGCAAACCATGGAGTCAGGAACCAAACACATCTGAGTATGACATTCCTGAGATGGCTTCAGACTAGTGGGTGAATCTCTGCACTTACCAGCTAGTTCTTCACTGCTGGAATAGTTTTTGACATACAAGTTTTATACTGGCGCTTATCACTCTGATACTAACTCTTCTCTCTCTCTTTGTGAAGATTGACTGTGGGGAGTCAACACTACCAGCCACTCTGATCCCATCCAGGTCAGGTCTTGTGCAAGATTTAAAAGCCTTTATCAAGATCTGTATCACGTGGATGAGTATCTGAAAGGGTTTTGTTTTGGCAGTGATCACTTAACGTCAGCCCGAGAAGCTCTTGCATCCTCAGTGGAAAGCACAGCGCCGGCACTGAGTGAGTCCTTAACTTGGGGCACTGAAAGTCCTGGATGTGCCCAAGTCTGTGTGTTTACTGAGCAATAAAAACCGTGTTTTCTGCTGTCTGATGTTGCAGGCTGCTTTGTTATGGAGGAAAGATCACCCAAGGGTTTACATGAGAGAGGGGAAGATGTGCCAACTTCTGCAGCAACGGAGACAAACAGCGATAAGGACCCAGCTGCTCCTGTGTCAGGTACAGTGGCTGCTGCACTGCCTGGCACTCACCCACTGAGGAAATGGTTTGCTTCCAGCACATCTTTGAAGTGAGGAAGCTGAGTAAGAGCAACAACTTGAGAATTTCTATTTTTGAAAGTATTTTCACTCACCAGTGCTCTCAAGCCTCCCTGAAGCTGAGTAGGAATAAAGTTTTTTACCCACCTTACAGACAGCACTGCAGACAGGGAGCATGAAAGAACTTGGTGAGATCTTGGGGCTTGCTCAGCTGGCAAAACCCTGAGTGGGTACAAAATCCTAGACAATTCTGACAAGAGTAAAAAAAATGTTTTTATGGGTTTAAAAAGTTATTTAGTTCAGCAGTGCCACTAAACACTTTCCTCTCTTTTAAGGCTGTTGCACAAGAAGCTGGGATGGTTCAAGAGGAGAGATGAGGGGAGAGGCATTTGTGTATGGTTCTGTCTTTTGCGAGAGCCATTAACACCCACCAGATTCTTACTAGATCTGATGGTTTTCTTCCACTGAAAAACCATAAAACCAAACCAAAACTGGAGTGTGTGTACACACTGTATTTAAGCTGGTTTTGTAAAGCTGATCTGAATAAGCAGCACAGAATAGCTGTGCATGCTTGTTTGTAATTTTTTTTTAATCTTTACCTCAATATAAGACTATAGTTTCTTGTTTGGTTTTGTTTCTTTCCTCAGTACTATCTTCTAATTATCTAATTAGAAGATAGTATATAGATAATTATCTAATCTAATTATGTCCCTTCATTTAAAAGCATTTTCTTTCTACTAACTTCCCTCTACTGTTAATTTTCATATGTGGTCCAGGTGCATTTGGCAAAGAGAAAACAGATATGCAGAACAGATCAAAAAGAGCCCCAAGAGCTTTACAGTCTGAGAATCCAGTTGCTTGTTGCACATATCTGAAAAGAAAGTGTTTCTAGTATTAGAGCTGATAAATCTCCCCTTGCAGGCTTCAAACCTGAAGCTGGAGTTTTGGTTGGCTTTTGTTTTCTTTTTTGTTTTTCCCTGTGCCATTTCTTTGTCTCACACCTGTGTGTGACTGCATAAACAGACGAGAAAACAAAATATTCCAGATCTTCTTAAAGGTATAAATATTAATTATAAGCTGCCTCTTTAAACAGAAAACATAACAACAACAAAAAAACCTCCATGCTGGTAGCAAGATAATAAAATTTATTCATCCGAGGGAATATTACTGCAACTCTTGCAACTTCAGCTACAGGAAGTACATGATATTCTCAGCTGTAGACATATAACACTTCTTACTGGGATTTTTTCCAATCATAGTTATCATCACACTTCTTCCTATGTGTATTTGTAGTGTTCTTTGCTGCTGCCTCTCTTTCTTGGTGGTCTTTCCTGGCATTTGGTGCAGTTTTTCAGCCCTGTTGGCCCATGGCTAAAACAGTGCGTGTTGGAAGATTGGTGTGTCTTTTTAATTGTTACATTTGGGTTTGGGAATGTTTCTCCACAGGACGAAGTCAGATCAAGAAGGAATCCTGCCTGGTGATGGAAGAACACAAGCCTGTGTTTCAAAATATTTTGAAGCAAGACCTGGTAAGAGTCCTGGTGACAGTGAAAAGCCAAACTGGGTTGGCTGAGCATTGACAAAGGAGGGGACAGGCCCTTCCAGGGATGGTATGGCTGCTCTCTCGCTGTAACTGCTCTGATGTGCCTTTAGGAGGTGGACCAGGGAAAGAAAAATAATAAAGAGCGGAGTGAGGAAGCACCAGCTGTGGTTCCCAGCAGGAAAGGTAAGAAGGTTTTGCTGAACAAATTAACATTACTGGAGTAATGAGCCTTGGTCAGCTGAGTTCAGAGCTATGTAGAAAGATGCAGAGAGCTGCCTGTCCCACACCAAACATGACCGGGGCTTTTTTGTTTTAAGGCTTAGTAGCTGCAATTGGAGGTGAAAATGAAGAGCAGGACAGTGGTGTCATGAAAATCTGCTCCTCTGATTTCTGCAGACACTCATCTAACCAGCTCTATGTTCCTCTAGACAGGAGGAAAATTCTTAGCTGCAGAGGAGTTTGAGATATTTGAAACAGTTCTGGCACTCCTGCTCTCCCCAGAGATTTGTAAAAGAAGCATCTCTGTGTGCTATAGATGATATAAAAAGGCAGGATTTTGTTTCTCCTTAGACATCTCCACTTTTCAAATCACCTCCTCTTTTCCCTTTGGAGCTCACTAAAAGCTAATGAAGGTAGTAAGTCCTACCTACATAACATCCTGAAGCCAAAACCTGCAATTAACCATTTCTGTGCTAGTAAGATGCCAGCTGAAGTCCCCTGAACAACTGACTTTTTGGGTTTTGTACAAGTGGCAGTGCTGTGGTGTCTCGCAATGAGCAGAACCTGAGGCACATGAGTTGTTTTCAGTGGCAAGAGCTCAACACTGGAAATCTTGAACAGGGGCTTCTGTGGAAGCTTAAAAGACTCTCACAGATTGGTTTGGAGAGGCTGTTTTTTCACATTGGTCTGAAAACCTTTTTTTTGGTCTCTTCTCAGGGAGTTCACCCACTGCAGGTGGCATTAAAGGAGATAAAACCAAGCAAAATGAGCCGTAAGTGTTTTGACTTTCAGCGATCACCTGCAGGTATGAATTTAAAGCCACAGTCTGCTCCATGGTTCTTTTTCTTCTCCTACAGTGACTCCCCAAATGAGAAGGAAGTGGAGGTAAGCTGCTTGTACCCTGAAGTGTCTCGGACAACAGATTTTGTAGCTAAACCCTGATTAATATCTCCTCCTGTGTAAAAGAATGTTCCAGATTAAACTGGATGTATTTCTGTAGGTTAACTTGTGAAATCTTTCTTTCCAAGCCTAATGAAAATTTTTGCAAGAGATGGGATGGAGAAAGGTGGAAATCTGTAAAACTGAACAAAGACTTGTCACTACTGTGACATTTGTTTGCAAGCTTCAAGGAGCATAGCTGTGACCTCCTCCCAGGCAGAATGTGCTGATTTAAGACAGTTTTGTCAAAAGGCACAGATGGCACAGTGTGCTGCCAGGATGTCACCTCTTCTGGCTGCAGAACATTCCCCCCATCACTACAGATGGGAAGACCTTCTTTGAGGAAGTGGGTCATGTTCACTTACTCTTCTGCATCTCCCCTAAACTTTGTTCCTAGGGTATAGTCCCAAATGTTATGTCAGTGTCCAAATCTACTTAAACTTCTGCATCATTTGGATTACCCAGAAATCTTTTCCTCTCCCACAACAGGCTGAATTTCTGAGGCTGTCTTTAGGTTTTAAGTGTGATTTGTTTACCTTGGACAAGAGAGTGAAGCTCGAAGAGAGGTCTCGAGACTTGGCTGAAGAAAATTTGAAAAAGGAGATCACAAATGCTGTGAAGATGTTAGAGGTCAGTATTGGTCAGGGCTGGTAGGGTGGATGGGATAAGTAGATGTGAGTGTCTCTCTTGAAACACTCCCCCGGTATAACAGCTCTTTAAAGGGGGTGTGTGTGCATGGGATACATGACCAGCAAATCTGAATGAAGTTCGGGAGCAATGCAGTTGAAATATGAGAGATTGAGGGATAACCTTGATCCAAGTACATTCCCTGCTCAGGCAGCAGGGAATTTTTCTCTTGCACAAACATTTGACCCCTGCTTCAGCTGATTTAATGCTCCAGACTCTGCCCACTGGAGCTCTCTATCTCAGTTACACTGATTGAGGATGTTGATGTGGGCCTGAACACAACTCCTCAGTGCCATCAGCTCAACCCTTCATTCTCTGTTAGTAACTCACACCAGTTTTCTTACCACTGTGTGCTCTTAGGCATTAGCTCCTTTGTGTGAAGAAGATAACCAAGCACAGGAGATCATTAAGAAGCTGCAGAAAAGCCTGCAGTTCCTTAGCCAATATGCAGCCCGAGTCGCCAGCAGAGCAGAGATGTTGGGAGCTATTAATCAGGTAACACTTTCCATCTAAAAGTACTTTGTACAAAACTAAAATCTTCCAGATGTAAAGGGATAGCCACATCTTGCTTTCTGGGCTTCTGGTTCCAGGATTAGATTTGGGAATCTGATGTAGGTAGTGTACTCTTCTCACTCTGTGTTATTATAAGGAATCCCAGGCACTGAGAGCAGCTATGCTGCACTAGAATTGTGCAAAAACCCACAGCAGAAATAAGGTTCTGGTTGAAAAAAACAAAAGATTTGGCAAGTGGGATGTACAAAATAGCAAGCAGTGGGTAACAATTGCCTTGATGCTGCAAAAGTTGTTCTGTGCCTTATGGAAAGGGCAGTAATCAGCTAAATCTATGGAAAATTACAAAGCCCTGCTCAAATGTTAGGTGTAGTTGTGTATAATACCCCAGAGCAGCATGAAAATGTGACTTGGCAATACCAGCAAATGCATGGTGGCAGCTGAGACTGTAGATCAGAGGAGATGAGGATGATGACAAGTTGTAAGGGCTTGGAAAACTGAAGACTAATTTATTTATTTTACAACAAGAGTGATCCCTGGCAAAAAGAAAGCTGTGTATGTATTGGGTTGTGGGTTGTAGTGAAGCTTTGAAAGGGAGGACAGAAGTGAGAGGCTCTTGTACCATGGTGATACCAGAGGAGAGCAGATGCTTGAGGGGGAAATCTCCAAACATGAGGCAGTTCCTGAGAGCTGCTCCTTTCCCTGCTCCCTCAGGAGAGCCGGGTGAGCAAGGCCGTGGAGGTGATGATCCAGCACGTGGAGAACCTGAAGCGCATGTATGCCAAAGAACATGCGGAGCTCGAGGAGCTCAAGCAGGTCCTGCTCCAGAACGAGAGGTCCTTCAGCTCTCTTGGAGACAGAGGTAATCAGGAAAAGCCTCTTTTTCTCCTTGCTAGCACCTGCCAGCCAGGCCCTTACAGCTGCAGAATAATTATATAATCCCTCCACATCTTAGGTGGTGGGATTATATGGTTGTTTTATCCCCTCTTCTAAAAATGGGGGGAAATTGTAATTTATTAACAGTATTAAAAGCAGCTCTCTGAAATTGAACTTGTACCTAAACTGTCAGGGATCTGAGAGTGTGGGGGGGGGGGGGGGGGGGGGACCATTGCAAATACACAGGAATGTTCTGGCTCTCAGAAAAGTGCATGGCATGTGTTGGTGATAATCTTATTCCTTGTGAGCAGTAAATTTGGGTTCTTGTTTGCGCTGGAGTATTCACAGTAGCTATTTCTAGGTAGCTGAGCTTTGGCTGCTCTCTACAGATGCACCCTGCCCTTTTCAAAATGGGAATTACAAACCCCTCAAGTGCAGGGGGTGTCTATTTCCCCCTCTAAGCAGCCAGGTTTGCAGACAATGCTGTGCACTTGTGGTTTTGCCAGAGAAGTATTAAATTCTTCGGAAAAATAGGAGGACGTGTCCTGTAAAAACCAAAAAGGAAGTCTTGCACACCAGTAAAATCCTTGCAGGAGCCTTTTGAATCACAGTCCTGACTGTGAAAGTCTTATAACAGGACATTGCCTCAATAATAGAATACATTTGATGATAGTGACAGAAGTAGATGCTTGCAGAGGATGGGTAATGTGTGAATGCTATGAATGTCAGGAAGCTTTTCACTGAGGTCTCATTTCTGCTTTCTGAAAGTGCTCTTTGCTTAAACACTGCAGAAAGTCAGACCTTAAGCTGCAAATTAAACTCACTGCACTCCTGTAAGCAGCAAACTCCTCCTGTAATGCTCTGATGTTTGATATCTTTGCAGATGAATCTACGAATAAAAAACTACCAAGTCCTTTTAACTTTAAGGTAATGGCCCTTATATGAAATTTCAAAATTTTTTAAAGTGTGTGTGTGTGTGTTTTTCTTTGCTTTGTCATGTGCTGGTGCTCTGCTGCATGCTTGATGTGGTGCTTTTCTGTCACAAATATGGGCTGATGTAATCAAACATGAAGGTTTACTTTTCAGTCACCCCACTAACTTTCTAAGTGGTCCCCCTTAGAAGATGAAGCTGAAATGGTCGAGCTCTCACTCACTGGTTAAGAAAAACTGTTCATGTGGGATTCTCTTGGGGTTAAAGGAGGGCTTAGCACAGAAATATGAGAAAAATAGATGGGAGTAGTTCAAACTGAGTGTAGGAATTCCTGTAAGCAAGATTAGGGGAATTTAGAGACATTCAATTTTGGTATTTTGCTGGAAGCTGTGTGCAGCCAGCTTCACTCAGGTGGGCAGAAAGCACTTGGTGTGGAAAGATGCTGCTTTCAAAATATTATTTCATCTGCACTTGAGATTGGATTCTTTGTGTGTCATCTCAAGCTAAGCATCAACATCTCTTTTTTTAATATAGCTTGTGTAAAACAGATGGTACTTTGTGTGGTCAGTGGGTAACCCAGTTGTGCCCTGCTAAGAGCCAGTAATGCCTCTTATTTGTATAGCCCTCGTCAGCCCTGCGGAGAGTTAGCATTGCAACAGTGCCCAGGAGTGCTGGGAATGCAGGGATTGGGGTGCCACTGGTAAGTAGGGGCTGCTGGAGGGATGCTGAGGTGCTTCACCTCCCCAAAACTGGCTGGGATGAAGCATCAGAATGGCAGTGCAGTAAATGTGGCAAATTTCTCCTCCAGGCCCAGTTCCACGAGCCTGATGGAGATGAACGGACTGACAGATTCAGCAGGAGATCAAGCAGTTGGTAAAGTCACCTGGGCTTGTCTTTGAATAGGGGGAAATATTTTTCAACTCTAACTGTGCCTGTATTAAGCAGTTGATGGAGCATCTTGAGGTATAATGATGTTTAGGCTACACCTTTCACATTAGTTTTATGTGCTATAATAGGTAAATGAGGCTCATGAGCTCTCCTATTTTATTTATTGAGCATTGAGAGCTTTAAAAAAAAAAATCCCCTCAACTTTCTTGCTTTAGAACTAGAATGTGAAATCTAAGTATGTGCCATTGATGAATCTGTAGTTTTGTTTGGTTTTTTTTTTTTTTTTTAATACTCCTAATTTCAAGCAATTAAATTTGAAAGTTATTTGTCTGAGCTCAACCAAATGAGTAGGCTGCTGCTAAATTTCTCATTTCCTGCTCTCTATCTGCTGGGGAAATTTAAACAAACTATTTTAACATATGGCAGGGGCAGACTAGGGGTGAAGCAGAATGAGAAGCGTCCTTCGCTGCAGAGGTTCCTCAGCACCTATTCCTGGGCAGAGTATGAAGAGGAGCATTTTGAAACCAAGTAAGTTCAGCAGCAGCCTCCTCCCAGATATGCTGCTTTGTTTTTTGAGGAGCTTTTAATTCACCACCTGGTCAGGGCTCTAAAGCCAAGCTGTTGTGAATTTGGCAAAGCTTTGGAACTGTTGATTGTTGTTCACAGAAATGAGCAGTCAGAATTGCCTGCTGAAGTACAGGAACAACCAACCAGGAAGGAAAGTGTCTCTGAAAAAGGAAAATATCCATCCAAATGGACCTTGGAGTCAGTGTAAGTGTTTTTCACAAGTTAAAGCCGTGTTTGGTAGGTGCATGGGGGAAGAGGGTTCAAACTAAAGGCCAGGACTTTTAGTGCTTTCTACAAGCAAGATTTCTTGCTGCTCTTGCAAGGCAGCTTTTGTGAATCCTCTTCAGAAGCAGTGTGAGGTACAGGGAGCGGGGGTGGACTGCTGAGCTGGGTCAGCTTATCAAGGATTTGCTTCCTTGACCATGTCTTAAAGCCAGAACCGAAGCTCCCTGCACAGCTCCCAGAACAGTAACAACCTGTCACTTGTGAGGATGTTTGTTTGTGGGATCTCGTTTGTTTTAAGGCTTTTTGGGGTGGGGTGGGAAGAGCTGCACATTTTGAAGAAACACTGAAGGGTTCTGTGCTTTCCTGTCCTGCTCAGGTACAATTTGGTGTCAGCGTGGGCATCCCACTTCAAGGCTTCCTTTTCCAACGCGAACAAAACCCTCTGGGTGTCCGTGTCCATCCTGGTCCTGCTGGCTGCTCTCACGAGCTTCCTCACGGGGCTGTCCCTGCAGAGACCGGCAGATGCAGCCCCCGTAGGCACCGGGGACTCCTGGACGTCGCTGCAGCAGCTGCTGTGGCCCTACACGGGACTGCAACACAACGGCCCTCCCCCGGTATAACCCCGGCTCCCCTGCTGGAGCTGCGCTGCCGCCGCTGCAGACAGGAGCTGAAGCTGAGATTTATTTAAGGTTACACGTTTCGATTCGTTTTGTTGGGTTGGGGGTAGTTTTTGGGGCGGAGATGAACTTTTTTTCTTTAAAGCATGACTTGAAATGAAAAAAATATATATATTTTTTTCCCCATTCTGACAAAAGTCATCTTTAAAAGTAGCTAAAAGGGCCTCAGTTCTGTTGAGGTTTACAACAGAACAGCAGTTTTGAACATAGCTAACAATAAACATGTCTAGGTGGTCTAGCCACAAGAGAATAAAGAATTTATTTTGCTTGAACAAAGATAAAATGTTTGCATTTTAGAACCTGTTTCAATGATTTGAATAGAAAAGGATGAAATGTAACTTTATTGAAAGCTTTTGATAATAAAGTTTTAAAGGAAAGCATACAGTATCTAAGAGAATGCTAAAACTCTGGTAGCAAGGAGCAGCTGATACACAGAATCAATAAACAGGCTGCCAGCTCTTTCCACTTTATCCATGGCTTCCTTGCTGGCAAGATCCTTGAGCATATGGTAGAGTGTGGAGTGAAATTCAGACTCTTCTTCCAGCTCTTCTGAAAAAGCTTCACTGGTTTCAGTGAGCTCAAGGGTTTGTACTTTCTCACCATTAAACATATAAAGAGACCAGTGGTTGTCTTTGGCAGAATCTGCTTTCAGATGCTCACTTACCTAGGGCAGGAGACAATGCACTGTGAGGTGAAGCCTGTGCCATTGACAGAGCACAAATTGTAATATTTGTGGCACATGCATTGAACCTGAGAGTGAGAAAGCTGCTCCAGCTTTCAGCAGCGTGGTGTTACCTATCTCCAGCCACACCTGGGAGTGTTTGGCTGGCTGGGAGAAGTTTTAACTGTGTGTTTAAGTTCACAGCTGGAGACAAATCAGCTCTGAGGCTGCTTAGTCCCTCCTTTGCAGTAGGGAGCAGAAGAAACCCTACAGCCAGGAAGAGATTTCCAGCTGTTCTCTAAAAAGCTGGCAGAGCAGATTGCTGACTTCCAAGGGGCCTCTGAAGAGCATGAAGCTCTGTCACCCCAGCTCTGGCTAAAGCCTCCCTTGGTGACTTATCAGTTCCATTTCCTGCCACCTTAGCAAGTGTCTCCGTTGCTGAGCCTTGTGTCCCCTGAGAGCTGTCTCAAGTGCAGTCTGTGACACTGAACTGAGGCAGGGGCTGAAGCCAACATGGCTGAGTTAATTGTTTGTCTAACTGGGGAGGGGTGAGTGCTGGTCTGCTCTGGAGGTTTGGTCTGACTCCACAAACCTTGAACACGACTTGCTCTGGCCCTGCTTCTCCATTCCACTTGCTGTGAGCAAAAGCAAAAGCAGCTCAAGCAGAGCCATCTGTTCATAGGCCTTCCCTTCTGCCAGGGCAGCCTGCAGAGCAGAAGGACAAGTTAGACAAAGTAGATCTCACTCTCTTTCCCTGGGTTACAGCAATGCTTTACTCAGTCCCCTGGCTCAGCTGGCAGCACAGCAGGCCCCAGTGCAGGAAAGGGTGACCTGAGTGAAAAACGGGGAAAAGCCAACAGGAAACTCTTTGGCACTCACCTTCCTGGGCACAGGGACATACTTGTGAGAGTGCTCTGCTGGGAAAATGTTCACTCCAGCTCTTTTCAAAGCTTCTCTGAGGGCAAAAGGACTCATCCATTGTCCTGTGATGTGGGAAAGCACCTCCTCCTCTTCCACCACTACTGAAGACAACATACACTGATTATCCTGTTGTACAAAGCAGTGAAAGCAACTTACTGGTCATGGAAGCCGTTTTCTGCTTTAGGCTTCAAATACCTTTGCTATGCTGGCTGTCAGCTACATCATGTGCTACTCTGGGCTTTGACCTTTCATTTACAGACCCTGAAGGAGCCAGCTTTGTGTAGGAATTCAGAAGTGACACTGGTGTACTGATAATCATGTGTAGCTTGAACTTTTAGAAGAAACAAGGAGCATTAGTAGCAGGGTGCTAGGAATGCTTTAATTTCTCTTGTTAAAATTGGGAGGGGAGAGGAACAATTTTCAAGTCTAACAGGTGGAACAGGCTTGAATGCAGCAAGGCACCACCAACAGCAAAACACTGACTGGAACTGTTCAGAGCAAATGCACAGATGCTGTCTCATAGGAAATAACTGAAATTAAATAACCAGTACAGTGCTTGGAAAGGAAAAGACAGAGATTCAAACTGCTCTTGTGGAAGCATCCCAACTTCCTAATCAGGGACACTGTAATAATTATGGGAGGTTTTAATTGCAAATGGCTGATAAAAAAAATATTTACAGTACCTTAATTTGTATCTGAATGGTTGCAAAGACTGCAGTGACTGTGAAGAGCCCTTCATCCACACCAGTAGGCTGCAATTCCCAGGCCTGATAGGGCAGGTTCAGGTGAGCATCCTGGAGAAGGGCTACTGTATAAAAGGCACCCATCCCAAAGGTGATGCTCCTTTCCTGTGCTTCATAGGTTATGTTGCTGATGCCATCAGTTCTCCACTGCTGGCCTGGACAAAAAGGATGCAAAAATACAAAGAGGCATGTGGAAGGCTTCTGGCAGTAATGCAGAAGTAAAATAAAACCAAAAAAGTAATAATAATAAAAAAAAATAAAAAATCCCCAAATCAATTAACATTGAAGTCCCCCAGTTACTTCTGGGCTCCAAACTGGCCCTTATCTTTACAGCTGCATTGTGACAATAGTCCAACTCAGGCATAAATTCCACTGTTGAATTTATTTTAAATTTGATGTCCTGAGTTCATACCTGCAGGATCCCATCGGGCTACCACGGGCACTTCAAAATAAATCACATTGTCAGGGAGCCTGAGGGTTATCTGTACTGCTGCCTGTGTGCCATCTTCAGCCTCTCCTGGGGAATATGGATACCCCTCCAATCCAACATCCAGCAACTTTGGAAAGAGAGAGAAAAGGACAGATAAGGGGTTTATCAGAAAATACAGGTGTTTTTCTTTGAGCTCATCCAACCACTGCAAAGTTTTTTAGTACACTATTTAAAAGGGTTTGCTAATGTTGCACATTTCCAACTACAGCTTTGAAGGCAGTAGAAGAGCAGCTACCACGGGGCCTTGGAACCCTTCCTGTGCTGCTGAAGGCACCCTCAAGGCAGTGCCACACAGTGGGCACAGCCATTTTTCCACAGATCCACAGCCTCAGAAAACCAGGAGCACCTGGGAGGCAAAAGAGGTGTAATTCCCCTCTGGCTGCAGAGTGTCAGAGGGAAGGAGAGGCCACAGGTGGCTGGGAATGAAGAGCTCATCCCTCCTGGCCTGCCCACAGTCCTGCTTGCTGAGTGTGGCTGGGAATTTTGCTCATTAAAGGTTTCCAGCTCCACAGTGCCAGCTGTGGGGTAGGTCAGCACTGCAGAGGACACCAGAGCACAGGGACTGCAGTCCTCAGCCACCGTGAAGAGCCTGGAGCTGGACCGGCGGGGATTTTTGTTACCACTCTGCTTTCACCTTTCCCAGAGGAAAAAGGGACGATTTGCAAACCTTGCCTCGTTCCTTTGCTGCTCAGGATGTCGTGTCCAGTGCAGGTGACAGCGGTGACAAACCTCAGGAGCAGCTCCTCGGGCTGCCAGGGCGTGAGGGGCCGATCCCCTCCTCACTCACCTCCACCATGCTCCAGCCCCTGACGTCCTGGGCCTGAGGTGGCAGCTGCAGAGCATCGATGTGGTACACACCCCCCACGGGCACCAGCTGCTGCGGATCAACAACTTCTGCTGCCTCTTCTCTGCCGCCCGGCTCCTCCTGCAGCACTGCGCCCTCTTCTAAAAAATGCACCAGACAGCAGCAGTTCACCTGGGGCTCAATCCCAGCCACATTTCCCACCTCTCGATTTTCACTGCGTGCTGGAGCGCTTCCCACCGTGCAGCATTTCAGCCCCATCTACTGGTGTTCTTTGTAATCACTGACACGTGGGGAAAGGCAGAGAGCTGGGCAACGAAAAGCACTTCTTGATGCGGTGCTGAGCTTTTGCGTTTGTAGCCAGTTCCAAATGCTTTCTACAGGAATAAGGATTTACTGACACAATGAGTCCCATCACTACCCACAGAAGAATTTCATAAGCACAATAATACAAGAGATTCTGGACAGATTTAGCAAGATTGTATTGATATGAAAAGAAACAAGGCAAGTAAAATAGTAGATCAAAATAAATAAAAATAAAGCACCAAAAGATTATGGGCTGAAGGTGAAAGACGTATGATAATTATGAGGAGCAAGAAGGGTTGAACATGAAACACAATTTTCAGATAACAGATAATTATGCATAGAAAAAAAAAAAGAATTATGTATATACCACATAAAGGTTTAATTACTTGGAAAACGTTAGTAAAAGGCAGAAACACTGTGGACATAAATGGCCATAAGTATTTTCTTTTAAAAAACAAAACCAGCAAAAAATCCCCCACATAAAATGTCACATGGGATGGTACAGGGGGAGAGAAGTTACTGTGACAGGAATCTAGAAAAAAGTGTTCAATACTGTAAAAACAGCTACTGTAATTGTTATGAAATTTGCTTTGAGACAATGACACCACATCAAAAATGACAACTCTGAAAGGCTGTGGAGCTAAATCGTGCCAACAATTTGCAGTTGTTTTATTTAAGTCAGTACTACAAGAAAACTCACTCCTATTAAACCAAAGGACAACACCACACCACTGGAGAAATTTGTAACTCATGTGGGACACACAAAGAGTTTTATTTCCTACAATTAGGCCCTCTTTTAACAAGGTGTAAGAGCAGGGATCTCACTTTAAGCACTATTTAGGCAATACTCAGTAACACCCCACACTACACCAATGCCTACCACGATATGCATTTGAGTTATCATTTTCTGAGGAAGTAAAGCTCCCCAGAGCCTGGCAGATTCATAAAGATTGTGTGTCTCACCCATAAAGACAGGTATAACAACACACATATCTACAGAAACGTGATAAACACGTACATAAAAATAAATAATAAATAAATAAAAATAACTGTGGGGACAAACTCCATTTTCCTATCTGTCCTGGTATCTCCCCACATTTAACAACCGTTAACAGAAATGTCAACAAAACTCAAATGTTATCAAAACATCCCTATATTTGTAAACTTCGCTCCATTCACATGGAGACATTGCAGTGTTTCCATAGATCATAGAATGGCCTGGGCTGGAAGGGACCTTCAAGTCCTGTTCCGGTGTCACAGGCTGGCGGCCGCCCCACGGCACGGGGCAGCGTGTCCCGGGATGGTGCCACGGGTCCCGCTCGGGCTCCGCTTCGCTCCTGCGCTCGGGGCACTGCCAGGGGCTGTCTCATCCCTTCCCTACGGCGCCGCTGCTGCCCCTGGGAGGCTGGAGCGCCGGGATCCCAACCTGCGCTCACGGACCCATCCAGCGGTGCGATGGGAGCACCAGGGAAAGACGAAGAGAGGCAGAAAGAGGGAGTGGGAGCAGAGGGGACACAGGAAGAGAAAGAAGAATGAGGTGCAGGATGGAGATAAAAAGAAACAACCTGGGAGGGACAGCACGACAGAGAGGGATTAAAAAGGAATAGGGACAGGGAACGGGACAGAAGGATCCAGTGAGAAACGATGGAACAGAGAGCAGGACAGAGCAACAGAGAATAAAAAGCAACACGGGTGAGGCATGGAGAAGGACAGATAAAGACAGAGTGGTAATCACACAGGAAGGACAGAGGGACACAAAGAGGGAAACAAGGACAGAGAGAGGAAATGACCACGGCAGGTGGGTGTGGGGGGAAGATGGGCAAGGCACAGCAGAGGGATGGAGAAAGAGAGGGACGGGCAGCAGGACAGAGGGTTATAAAGAGAAGAGTGCAGTGAGGGAGAGGGACTGAGCAGCAGATCCAGACAGGTACAGGCAAAAGGACAGTGAGAGGGACAAAGAAATACAGTCACGGTGCAGGGCAAAGGAACAAGGAGAGGAAGAAAGAAGGAAAGATAAAGATGCAGGCCTCTCCACCTGTGAAACATACCTTGGTGATTCCTGTACATCATGGCCATCCTGAGTAACCCAGCTTCACATGACAGCATTTCTCTTTTTTTTTTTTTTTTGAGAGAGAGATTCAGAAAGAAAATTTACTCTGCACCATTCAAGTAAATCCGTGTGATCTGGAGGCAAAAGATGGATCTTTTCTTCTGTAGAAACTGACACACGCCCGTAACTCTGATAACACACATACATTCTAAATGTGCCCCACAAGGAAATGCAGTTTTGCCTGCTTTTAGTTTGTTTGTTTGTTTGTGTTGGGGTTTTAGTTTAGTCTTAGTTTTTTTTCCTGTTAAAGGAATTTTCTCCCATATGCATGTTGCTAGGGGACAAATAGCTGTACTTAAGAAAGACAAAAAGGGGAGTGGGGCGGGCCTGGCTACTCCTTTGTCTACACCTGGGTGTGGGGTCAGTTCGCTCTGAGCATCCGGAGAGAGAAGCTGCAGAGAAAGGAGCTGCTGCTTCTTTCTTTTTGGCCGTTCTTTCTTCCTGCTGGAAACAACGCCGGGACCCCAAAAGCCGCTTTCCCTGGCCTGCTGGAGACCGGGCTGTGGCTGCCCTGCCCCGCTGCTGCTTCGAGCTTTCGCTACGCTGTAGCCCTGCTCGCCCTGCCTGCCTGGGCCTCCGTGGGGTTCTCCCATCTGGATACATCTCGCCTGCCACCCGGGATTTGCGTCCGTCCCTGCCGTTCCAGCCTGCCGTTTCAGCCTGCTGTTCCTGAGAGCCCGGGATCAGCTGCCCAGCGGTTTGTGAAGCCTTTGTTCCATCCTTCCCGGGATCCCAGGGCACCAGAGCCGCGGGTTTCCCGAGCTCGCTCCGGAGCGCCCCCTGCAGCCGCGGGGGAACCATCGCACCTGCCCTGCTCACCGGGAGCCGCCAGCGCCCCTGCCGGCTGCGAGCGGAACTGCACCCGAGGGGAAAGGGCCTGACAGCCGAGAAGGCTGGCACTGGGTTTGTGATTGCTGTTACTGCCATGGTTGTTGTTGTTTTGTTTGACTGGTTATATACATATATATATATAGTAAAGAACTGTTATTCCTATTTCCCACATCTTTGCCTAAAGGCTCTTGATTTCAAAATATAATAACTTGGAGGGAAAAGGGGTTATATCTGCCACTTCAAGGGGGGCCTCTGCCTTCCTTAGCAGACACCTGTCTTTCAAAACCGAGACAGATCTTGGCGCCCAACGTGGGGCCTCAGGGCATTAAGAGATAGAGGTGAAAAAGGAATAACAGTTCCTCGATAACTTTATTTTGTGTGCTGGATATTGGAACCTTGTTAGGCAGCACTATGTGGTCTAGTTTACCCTGGTTTGGGTGGCACGTAGCCGTGGCTATATTCTTCCCCTTTGCAGCTCCTTACTTGAATATGGGTCCTCTGACTAAGGCTACCATTGCTGTTATCCAGCTTGCGTTATGGGTCGAGAAGGTGAGGAATTCATGGGTTTTTAACTTCCTCCGGAATGTGGGCACATGGATAAACAGCTATCACACACTGAGCACATGTTTTTGGGGTTATGTTAACAATGGTACCTTCTGTGAGGAAATGACACCAGGGGAAGTTTTCTCCCAACCCCTCAACCAGTTCTTTGGGCCCACCCCATCAATTTTCGAAGGGTTTAAATTCCCTCTGAATACTAACCATCTGCTGCTGATAGGCCTACTCTATTTAGCATTCAAGGATAAGTTGAGATTGGCTTGGATATCTACCCGGACACCAGCCCCAGAGACTAGAGATCCTGCCCCAGAACCTGACATGGCCCCAGAGAGTAGAGTTCCTACCCCAGAGCCTGATCCTGCCCCAGAACCTGACACGGCCCCAGACACTAGAGATCCTACCCCAGAGCCAGAGCCTGCCACAGCCCCAGACACTAGAGATCCCGCCCCACAGACTGATACTGCCCAACAGTCCACCTCAGAAATGGACTACCCAAACTGGGTGGGGGTACTGGAAAAAGGGATGCAGGAGATATGCCAGGAGATGGGCCAGGTGCGCAAGGAGATGTGCCAGGAGATGGGCCAGGTGCGCCAGGAGATATGCCAATTGCTAAGGGAATACACCTCCTCAGCTAGTGAAAAACCCTCTCCCTGCCCCAAAGAGGGTGAGTCCGATGGTGCAGCAGTGGAACCCACGGATGTTACAACCATCCAGGCTTCAGCTGAACCACAAGGACAACCACAGCCAGCAGCAGTCGCCCCTGTGCAAAGGAGGAAGTATAAGACCAAATCAGTACGACCAGTTAATGATGATGGGCAACCAGGGCCCTCACAACCAGCAGGAGAGCCAGAGCCAGAAGTCATCACTGAGTCCCTGTCGCACGACAGTCTCCGTGCTATGCGAAACGACATTGTGCGAAGGGGGCGTGAGCCTTATACCACCTGGCTGCTTCGGGTTTGGGACCTTATGGGCACAAGTGTGCAACTCGATAGTGGTGAGGCAAGGTATCTGGGATCGTTGACCCAGGACCCAGGTGTGGACCAGATATTTGTGAGGGAGCCAGGGCCTCTCTCTCTTTGGGAGCGGCTCTTAATGAGTGAGAGAGAAAGGTTCATTCACAAAGAAAGAATGCAGGAGTATCATCATAGAATGCAGTGGAAGACACTCGAGCAAGGGATCCAACAGCTAAGAGAGGTGGCAATATTAGAGGTACTCTTTGGGAAGGATGGACAGCATGATAATGACCCCGATAAGGTCAGGTGCACAGGACAGATGATGTGGAACCTGGCAAGGCTAGGGCCATCACAATACACCACCTTCATTGCAACGATTGATGCTGACAATACCCGAGAAACAGTGGGCTCTGTTGCCAACAAGCTCAGGAATTATGACAGCATGATCAATGGCCCGCTGAAAGCTCATGTCTCTGCTGTGGTCCAGGACCTCAAAGAGGAGATGAAGGAGATGAGGGAGGAGATGAGGGAGGAGATGAGGAGGGTCAGTGTGGCACCAGTGCGAGTCACAGGCCCCCAAGTCAGAGCCCGTCGTCCCCCTGCTAGAGAGAGAGGGTACACCCCACGAGCTGAGCTGTGGTTTTTCCTGTGTGAGCATGGGGAAGACATGAGAAGGTGGGATGGGAAACCCACCTCTGCCCTGGCAGCGCGGGTGCATGAACTCAAGGAGGGAGGCACTAACCGAGGGGGTTCCACTAAGGTGAAGGTAGCCTCAGCCTCTCGTGACCGAGCTGCCAGGCATTACAGAAGGGAGGATGATATGTCGGATCCCCTTGAAGGTACCTCGAGCATGTACGCCCAGGGAAAGAATGATAACCAGGGCTAGAGGGGCCCTGCCTCCAGCCAGGAAGAGGCACGGGAGAACCGAGTTTTCTGGACGGTGTGGATCCGATGGCCTGGCACATCAGAGCCACAAAAATATGATGCATTGGTTGATACTGGGGCACAGTGTACTTTAATGCCATCGGGACATGTGGGGGCAGAACCTGTATCCATCGCTGGGGTGACCGGGGGATCACAGCAGTTGACCCTTTTGGAAGCTGAGGTGAGCCTGACTGGGAAGGAGTGGCAAAAGCATCCGATTGTGACCGGCCCAGAGGCCCCGTGTATTCTGGGCATAGACTTCCTCCGGAATGGCTACTACAAAGACCCAAAAGGACTCAGGTGGGCATTTGGGATTGCTGCTGTGGAGGCAGAGGGCATTAGGCAATTGAACACCCTGCCTGGACTATCAGAGAATCCTTCTGCAGTTGGGCTCCTGAAAGTGGAAGAGCAACGAGTGCCAATTGCCACCTCGACAGTGCACCGCCGGCAGTATCGGACAAATCGAGATGCTGTGATCCCCATCCACAAGATGATCTGCGAGCTGGAGAGTCAAGGGGTGGTCAGCAAGACCCACTCACCCTTCAACAGCCCCGTCTGGCCTGTGCGCAAGTCTGACGGGGAATGGAGATTGACTGTGGACTATTGTGCCTTGAATGAAGTGACTCCACCGCTGAGCGCTGCCGTGCCAGACATGTTGGAGCTCCAGTACGAGCTGGAGTCCAAAGCAGCGAAGTGGTACGCCACTATTGACATTGCCAATGCATTCTTCTCCATTCCTCTGGCAGCAGAGTGCAGGCCTCAGTTTGCCTTCACCTGGAGGAGCGTGCAGTACACCTGGAACCGACTGCCCCAGGGGTGGAAGCACAGTCCCACCATCTGTCATGGACTGATCCAGACTGCACTAGAAAAGAGTGAGGCTCCAGAACATCTGCAGTACATTGATGACATCATTGTGTGGGGGAACACCGCAACCGAAGTGTGTAGCGGGTTGAGTTTGAAACCGGGCGGAAACACCAATTAAGTGTAGTGGTTTTGATTCAAAATATTCATTATTTACTTATTTTCCTTCTGTGAGATAAGAATTAGGAGAAAAGCAAAGCAGGCCACAAACCTTAAACAGTTGCAGTACAATGAAAGAGCTTTATTACTAACAGAATTAAAGTAAAGAGAAAACAACAAAACAAAATTAAAGTAAATTCCCCCCCCCCCCTCTTTCCAGCACTTCTCTCCTTTTATCCAGCTCACACAAGGGATAACAGAACATGGGATGTTAGTCAGTGTTGCAGTTCTTGAAAAGTCTCTCTCTTATGCTTAAGGAAAAAAGGGTTTTCCTTCAGTTGCACGTGGTTCCCAAACTGCCACCAATAGCAGACCCGCCCGGAAACAAACAGTCTGCTGTGTGTAGAACATCTCTCCCATGAAGAATTTCACAGTTCTTTCACACTACAGAACATGGGCCATCACATGGGGTTATTCATCTTTTTAAGGATAAGTTATTTTGGCCTGCACACAGAGGCTTTTCTTCGCCACAAGTCTCTAACAGCCTCTTACTACTTCTATATAGCCTGGCATAGGCACTCTTCACAAACTTCATAGGCACACGTTGATTCTCCACCCCCCCCCCCATGTTCTTCAAATGGATTAAAGAGACAAACAGTTTGTGGTATTACAGTTTCTTACCACGGCATGCAAGAAGGTTTTTTTTAAGCTGCGCGCCAGAATCGCGGCACCGCCCTCTTTTCTCCTGTCGCCATGCTCAGCTCCGTCCCACGTGACTCAGCTCCGACCAAAAGGGGAAGTCCCGCCTTTCCGTGCGGTTTAAATATGTAAATTGTGAGAAGCGTAATTGGTCTTAAAGACTGTCCATCAACTCAGGGTCAACCCAACACACCGAAGTGTTTGAGAAAGGAGAGAGAATAATTCAAATTCTCCTGCAAGCTGGTTTTGCCATCAAGAAGAGCAAGGTCAAGGGACCTGCCCGAGAGATCCAGTTTCTGGGAGTAAAGTGGCAAGATGGACGACGTCAGATTCCCACTGAGGTCATCAATAAGATCACAGCAATGTCTCCACCGACCAACAAGAAGGAAACACAAGCTTTCCTAGGCGCTATAGGTTTCTGGAGGATGCACATTCCCGAGTACAGCCAGATCGTGAGTCCTCTCTACCTGGTTACCCGCAAGAAGAATGATTTCCACTGGGGCCCTGAACAGCAGCAAGCCTTCACCCAGATCAAACAGGAAATTGCTCACGCCGTAGCCCTTGGCCCAGTCAGGACAGGACCAGAGGTGAAGAACGTGCTCTACTCTGCAGCCGGGAACAATGGTCTGTCCTGGAGCCTCTGGCAGAAGGTGCCTGGTGAGACTCGGGGCCGACCACTGGGATTCTGGAGCCGAAGCTACAGAGGGTCTGAAGCCAACTACACTCCCACAGAGAAGGAAATCCTGGCAGCTTATGAAGGAGTCCAGGCTGCCTCAGAAGTAATCGGCACAGAGGCACAACTCCTCCTGGCACCCCGACTACCGGTGCTGGGGTGGATGTTCAGAGGAAAGGTTCCCTCCACGCATCACGCCACCGATGCTACTTGGAGCAAATGGATTGCCCTCATCACGCAGCGCGCCCGAATTGGAAACCCAAGTCGCTCTGGGATCTTGGAAATAATTACAAACTGGCCGGAAGGTGAGACTTTTGGGTTGTCTTCTGAAGAAGAAGAGGAGCAGGTGACACGTGCCGAAGAAGCCCCACCATATAACGAGCTACCAGAGAGTGAAAGACAATACGCCCTCTTCACTGATGGTTCCTGCCGAATTGTAGGCGCTAGCCGGAAATGGAAAGCCGCTGTATGGAGCCCCACACGACAAGTTGCACAGGCCACTGAAGGAGAAGGTGGATCGAGCCAATTTGCTGAGCTCAAAGCTGTCCAATTAGCTCTGGACATAGCTGAAAGAGAGAAGTGGCCAAAGCTCTACCTCTACACTGATTCATGGATGGTAGCCAATGCTCTGTGGGGTTGGCTGGAAAGGTGGAATAAGGCAAACTGGCAGCGCAGAGGAAAACCAATCTGGGCTGCTGAAGAGTGGAAAGACATTGCCACTCGGGTAGAGAAGCTATCCGTGAAGGTCCGTCATGTAGATGCTCACATCCCCAAGAGCCGGGCTAATGAAGAACATCGTAACAACAAACAGGTAGATCAGGCTGCGAAAATAGAGGTGTCCCAGATAGACTTGGATTGGCAACATAAAGGAGAACTGTTCCTAGCTCGATGGGCCCATGATGCCTCAGGCCATCAGGGCAGAGATGCCACCTATAAGTGGGCACGAGACCAAGGGGTGGATCTAACCATGGACAGTATCTCCCAGGTTATCCATGATTGTGAGACATGCGCTGCGATCAAGCAGGCCAAGCGGGTGAAGCCTCTGTGGTATGGTGGGCGATGGTCCAAATACAAGTATGGGGAGGCCTGGCAGATTGATTACATCACACTGCCTCAAACCCGCCAAGGCAAGCGCTATGTGCTCACAATGGTAGAAGCCACCACTGGATGGCTGGAGACCTACCCTGTGCCTCACGCTACTGCCCGGAACACCATCCTGGGCCTGGAAAAGCAAGTCCTTTGGAGGCATGGCACCCCTGAGAGAATCGAGTCTGACAATGGGACTCATTTCAAGAACAGCCTTATAAACACCTGGGCTAGAGAACATGGCATTGAGTGGGTGTACCACATCCCTTACCATGCACCAGCAGCTGGGAAGGTTGAGCGGTGTAATGGACTGCTTAAAACCACCTTGAAGGCACTGGGTGGGGGGACTTTCAAAAACTGGGAGATGCATTTAGCAAGAGCCACCTGGTTAGTTAACACTCGAGGTTCCACCAGCCGAGCAGGCCCTGCCCAATCTGAACCCCTACAAACAACAGACGGGGATAAGGTTCCAGTGGTGCACATGAGAGGTATGCTTGGAAAAACTGTTTGGGTAAAGTCTGCCTTGAGCAAAGACAAACCCATCCGTGGGGTTGTTTTTGCTCAGGGACCAGGTTGCACCTGGTGGGTGATGCAAAAGGATGGAGAGACCCGATGCTTACCTCAAGGGGACCTTGTTTTAGGGTGAACTACCCATGGCTCTGTACTTGTATCAGTATCAGCATGTATATTTGTATATAATTTGGGTAATGCATAGATTTATATGGTTAAAAAAGTTAAGTTTCATGTAACATGTTAGTATGGGAAAAAATTCGGGGTGGATAATGTTGGGGTTTTAGTTTAGTCTTAGTTTTTTTTCCTGTTAAAGGAATTTTCTCCCATATGCATGTTGCTAGGGGACAAATAGCTGTACTTAAGAAAGACAAAAAGGGGAGTGGGGCGGGCCTGGCTACTCTTTTGTCTACACCTGGGTGTGGGGTCAGTTCGCTCTGAGCGTCCGGAGAGAGAAGCTGCAGAGAAAGGAGCTGCTGCTTCTTTCTTTTTGGCCGTTCTTTCTTCCTGCTGGAAACAACGCCGGGACCCCAAAAGCCGCTTTCCCTGGCCTGCTGGAGACCGGGCTGTGGCTGCCCTGCCCCGCTGCTGCTTCGAGCTTTCGCTACGCTGTAGCCCTGCTCGCCCTGCCTGCCTGGGCCTCCGTGGGGTTCTCCCATCTGGATACATCTCGCCTGCCACCCGGGATTTGCGTCCGTCCCTGCCGTTCCAGCCTGCCGTTTCAGCCTGCTGTTCCTGAGAGCCCGGGATCAGCTGCCCAGCGGTTTGTGAAGCCTTTGTTCCATCCTTCCCGGGATCCCAGGGCACCAGAGCCGCGGGTTTCCCGAGCTCGCTCCGGAGCGCCCCCTGCAGCCGCGGGGGAACCATCGCACCTGCCCTGCTCACCGGGAGCCGCCAGCGCCCCTGCCGGCTGCGAGCGGAACTGCACCCGAGGGGAAAGGGCCTGACAGCCGAGAAGGCTGGCACTGGGTTTGTGATTGCTGTTACTGCCATGGTTGTTGTTGTTTTGTTTGACTGGTTATATACATATATATATATAGTAAAGAACTGTTATTCCTATTTCCCACATCTTTGCCTAAAGGCTCTTGATTTCAAAATATAATAACTTGGAGGGAAAAGGGGTTATATCTGCCACTTCAAGGGGGGCCTCTGCCTTCCTTAGCAGACACCTGTCTTTCAAAACCGAGACAGTTTGTTTGTTTGTTTTAAAAGAAAAATTAGCTGCAATTAAAGACTAAAATGAAGTAAGATCCAAGGAGGCTCTCTTTTGAAAGAGCACAGCAGGAGAAGCACTGGACACACTCAGTGACAACTCTTCCCTGCCCCCCTGCATCTTCCTGCATCCAGCTGTACATTGAGCCTGGACCAAGTTCATTTGCAGAAAAAGAGAAGGTGGAACTTCATACAAGATCCTGCAGAAAGACTCTTCTGTCATTTCATCACCCAGCAGAAATACAAAGTGCTGGATGTTCCTATGGAAAGTGCAGTGTTTTGCCAGAAAGAACAAAGACTTCAGCTGCTCAAATCTGACACCTAACTACAGGTCAGCAGAACAGAACATGGATCCCAGGGAGATGGATGGGCTTTGGGCACTGGAATTGCTTGTAATCACTTCTCCTCTTCCTAACTGTAGACAACTGAACACCACGGAGTAAATCCTTTCTTCTAAATTTCAACATCCTCCTTCTTTCAGTCCACAAAGGGCTGCATCTGAACAGTCAGTCCGAAGCATATGAAGGAGATGCAGGCCTGGTTTTAGAAGATGATGACGACTGTTTTGTTATTCTTCAGTTGAAGGTACTGGAGAATACTCTGGACGAGCAGTACAAAATACAGAGGACAAGAAAACCCAAACCAAAACACAAACATGAGGACATCCATATTACAGAACTCTGCTGCCTGCTTAAACTTCAAAACTGTCGGGGAACATTTCTCCCACCTCTCCTCTCTGCTACCTGCTTTATGTCCCCCAGCATGGGGTTCATCACTGTTTCTCTGTCATCTGCAAAGTGCCAGATCCCAAGGACCCCAAACCCAATACTGCCCTCCCTCCATTGGACTTGATGATCCATGCGAGTCCCTTCCAGCTGGGAATATTCTATTCTGGGATTCCAGTATGGATCCAGTGGACAAGAAGAGGCTGTGTTGCAACAGGATTTCCTATGCTCCTGGGAATGATGAGGTAAAGCTCCAATGGGAAGGAAACAGAGGATAAACCAGACGGTGGGTATTCTAAACACAACCCCTATTCTACACACTTCCTTTGGGAAGACAGACCTGAGCTGAGAAAGGTCAGCCACGTGCTCTTCGTTTAGTTTCCATGACCATAATAACATCACACCCTGGAGCCACTCTAGGTAGTGCTGCAAAGCGAATGGTATCCATTAGTTTACAAATAGAGAGCCTGAAACCGCTTTGGAGACACAGATATGTACATATCTCCCTATCTGAAGAGAATGTTTAATTTTCCATGAACAAATTTAGGAAGCCTGTAACGAGAGCTGGCCTGAACTCGCTCAATGGATTGTTCCTTTCCAAAGGCAAAGGCAGTATTTTGTTCAGTGGGTTAGATCCAAACAGTGAATAATAACCTGAACTGCTCAGCTGAGGGGAAGGGTTTCACTTCTTGTGAGAAACTTCTTTGAAATGACCCTATTTTGTGTCAAAAATATACACCCTTGTGAGCCTTATATGGTTTTCTGGAGCATATTTGGGCAAGGGACTTAGCAGGAGCCTGGTCCTGTGAGGGACTGGTTTGAGTGCTGCCCCCAAAACTGGCTTAATTTGGAAGGATCATGGAATCACAGAATGGTTTGGGTTGGAAGGGACTTTAAAGATCCCAGTGGCCCCTCCTGGGGCCAAAGCACAGAGGCGGGGCAAGAGACACTCCACTGCCTTGCAGCCTCTCCTTATTTGTTTGGATTGTGACAACATGATTTACTTTATCTATAAATATCCCTCTGGCACAGGGAATAGTGCACTGGATGATATTTTCCAGATGGTCTCATGTTCCTGGGTGAGGTGATCTCCTGGCATCATTAGGAGAGGGAAGAAAATGGGATCTGCAAGCCCACACATCATTGTGCAATGACCTTAAAATAATTCCTGCTTTCAGGACAATGCAGAAGAGCCAATTCCTTGCGTTTTGTTGTGATTCCCAGGCTGAGACCCAGTTCCACTCAAAATCCACATCCTGCAAAACAACTCTCAGGCATACAGGACTCAGTGACTTTTCTTTTCTGCCTTTTGCCCCTCAGCCTTTCCTTCATTTTTCTTTGGAAAAAATGCTTTTTCTTAGCAGTGGGGGAGGGATTTCAGGATTAAGAAACTGAAAGCTTTGCTGCTGTTCCTGATTATGTTGGGGTTCTGTTTCGGTTTTTTAAACTTCTCACACTTGCTTCTCCACAAAGAGCTCTGCAAGGCAGGCATTTGAAGTCACCACTGCCATTCCAAAAGCCCTGTGTTTTTCCAAGGCCCTTGGAAGGGGCAGCCTGACCAGGCAGCCAGTGGACCATGCCATCATTAGCTGCCATTAAGTCATGCAGATGAAGTGGTCTGCCTCCTGTGGCAGGACAGGCAGGATCACCTGGAATGTGCCATGGAACTCCTGGCTGCCTTCCCCAGGAGCCCCGTGACATTCCTGCGGGGTGGGACAGAGGTGACAGCTGGAGCTGCAGAGCTGGGAGCTGTAGGAAGGGCTGAGGGGCAGCGTCCTGTGCAGGACCAAGATGTGTGCAAGGAGATGTCCTGTCCCTGCACCTGGGATACCCTCTGGACACACAGGGATGCTAAGGAGGTGCTCTTGCAGGGATCAGTGGGGTACGGAGCAACCGAATCAACTCCCTGAGCCAACTCCTATGGCTGGTGCTACCCCACAGAACCCTGTCGGAGCAGTGAGGAGAGCTGGGTTCTGGAGTGGAAAAGAACAAGCAGAATTAGCCAGGTGCATCATGCACGTGTGCAGCAGCTTTGTGCTGACCACAGGAACTCAGGGCACACAGGCGAAACCCTGGCCAGATTATCCAAATATGTGCAAATCCAAGCACATATTCTTTTGTACTGCAGTAATCCTATTGATTTACTGGGGAGGGGGAGGGAAACAGAAGGTGAGCCACTAGAGGGAAACAAGTAAATGCCGCTGGGGGGCTGAGATCACACCTCTAGACCTCCAGCCAGGACACAAACCTGCATCCGGTACTGAGCTATTGGCACCTAAGAGAAATCCCTAGTGTCCAAAATTCAGAAGCTAACAGCTGGGAACCAAAGATGTTGCAGGCATCCTCAAGGCCCCAGGAGGGCAGGAGGGGTCTCCACTGTTATTGTTACAGAATAGTGGAGCATGTGTAGTGGTTTGGTCCAAAATACTCATTACTGTTTATCTGCTGTGAGATAAGAATTAGGAGAAATGCAAAACAGGCACCAAACTTGAAAGAATATAAAGAAGTTTATTAACAGACCTAAAAGAAGAAGGAAAAAAAAATTATACCACCTTCAGAACTCTCCTCCTCCCCCCACCTTCCTCCCTTCTCCCACTGACAATGTGAAAAGACAACCCTTGAGATGTTCAGTCTGTTTACCACTTCCATAATAACCTTGTTCAGTCCATTTAGAAAGAGAAGTCTCTTCTTGCTCATGCTATGAAAACATTATCACAACGAGACAGCCTCCCACTTCCAAATATTGTTCAGTCCATTTAGGAAGAGGAGTCTCTCTGCCTGCGTGTGAGTCCTTTCCCCCGACTTGCAGCTTTTCCCGCAACTGCTTTCGAGGGTCCACTCTTGAAGTTTTTTGGGGTACAATTTTAAGGTTGAGCCGTTCAGAAACAAAAACAGAGGCCCTTCTCCTTCCCTGGGAACAAAGGGTCTTCATCATCTTCATCGTTAGGACTATCTCTGGGAGCATCTCTAGGAACTGAGGTTTTCTCCTTTCCCGTTTGGAGCAAAAGTCCTCATCTGGTTCATCTCTCCCTGTCCAAACTTCTCATGAAATTACAGCTGCGTCAGCATCTGCCTATCTCAGTGCAGGTGCTTTTGTTCACAAGTTGAACACTCCACCCCCCATATCTTCATGAAATTACAACAGGATACTCTGATATATCATAGCTTCACAACAGAATTTCAGCTTTAAGCATCTCCTCTCTCTCTTCCCTCAGGTTTTCAGCTCTTCACAGCATTAAAAGGGTTACTCTCACCTCGGCCTTGCAGCTTTGCAGCTGGAATGTTGAATGTTTCTTATCGCAGTGGAGAGGGGGGAGAGCCGAGCCGCTCCGGCTGCCCACGGCAAGGCAGTGGGGGGGGTTCCACGGCTGGAACAGGTCCATCGGCTCCAGGATGGCCGTGGCCCGGCCCGGCCTGGCCCGAGCAGGGCCTGGGCCCGCTGGCCCCCACACGGGGCCCGCAGCCACCTGTGCCAGCGCCGGAAACGAGAGAGAGCTTGGAGGGGGAGTTTGCCTATTCTTAAATGTGGATCACAGAGGTGATCACAACTTTAAGTGGCTTAGAGAATTGTCCATATTCAAACTGGCCAGCTGATAGGTTCTATCAGTTCCCAGAGGAAACTGTAAGCACCCCTTAGCAAGGACGTCCCTTCCGGGACTATGCTTGCTAACCTATGACAGCATGTAAGGGCATCTCTGGGCTCAGTGACTGTGACAGCTGAGAGCACTGGCTCCTGCTCCTGACATGCTGGCAGCCACTCCAGGGAGAGCACTGGGAAGCCCCTTTGGAGCTGTCATGGTTCACAGCCTGGCATGCTGAGAGGCTGCCCCAGGTCAGATCCTGTTTGCTTTAATTCCCTGCTTTTTTGGGAGCTGCTTCCCAGGAGTCTGCGGCTCCCCACAGGGTGAACAGAAGGGGCTGGCAGCAGGTAACCTGGGTGTGAGGGCAGCTGCTGGGGGCAGCTCCTGGACCCTGCGCCCTGCCCTCGGCAAAGCCTCACTTCCCTGCGGGTCTCTGTGCCATTGTTTATCCTGGTGCTCTTGTGGAGCAGCAGCACGGTGGTTTTTGGATGGTTCTCCCACCCCAGGGGTGCTGGCGGGGCCATTTCCAGCTGTGGGAGCATTGGGGTGTCTGTACCCTGGGCAGGAGCACCAGCCCTGGACAGCAAGCAGTGCCTGGCCACAGTGCTGGCCCTGGAGCTAGACAGAGCAGAAGAGCTGCAAAACACAGGAGAGGCTTTGCCCAGTGCCTGCGGCATTTCTGGTTGGAAAATAGCGGCCCTGGAAGTGTTTAGGGTGCAGGGAGGGCAGGGGAGGATGCGCTAGGAGCGACCAGGCTGGCCATGCTGCAGCTGCCTGCTATCCACACCGGGAGTATTCCCAGCCCAGCCACTCTGGAAGGAGCTGGAGCTGCCTTTTTTAGGTCCTGTGCCTTTACTCACAGAGCACAAGGGCTGGAAAAAGACTGTCACAGGAGCTCTGCCCTCAGCAAGAGATGGCTCCAGGGGGTAGCTCTTGGCTGTCAGTGCTGATGCATTGCAGGGAAGTCCCCATTGTCGCTGCTCCTAGGGCCAGGTGTTGCATCAGAGACAAAATCAGAGCTGTGACCCCTGCTCATCCTGGCATTTGCCTCCTTAGACTCATTTGATGAAAACCTGGGGAGGGTATGAGTTTCTGTGCTTCCCTTGGAAATGGAAACCACAGCTTGGGAAAGATCCTTTGGACTTCACCTGCTCACAATACTCATGTTATAATCGTATATTATAATATTGGCTTCTCGCAAGTATAAAGGTAGATATTATATAATGTTAGAAATGCTTTTTGCTGTGTGGATGTAGTTTTCTCTCTTTTTAGCAAGAATGTTAGCAAGTGTGAGCGAGTAAGATAACCTCCAAGCAAGCAGAGGATGAGGCCCGAGAAGCTGCTAATCAACACTTTGTCCAGGGAACAAAAGGGCCCAAAGGCTGCTCCGCCCGGAGAACGGGCAGCCAGGAGAGCCCAAGAGCCACTATCACCGCTCTGCCTGGAGAGACGAAGAGGCCCAAAGCTGCAATCAGCCCTGACTGTCTGGAGAATTAAGAGATCCACCCTACCATCAACTCTTACCTAGCGAGCCCAACCCCAAGAATCAAAAGAAATAAAACCACAAGGCAGAAGACTACGCATGCTCTAAAAAGGAGGAACCAAGGAGTGGCCATGCAGAACAGCTCCAGGAAAAGTTTTAATATGAATAGAGAACAGACAGTAAAAATGGTATAAAAAGGACTCACCTCGAGCATCAGGGATGCTCTTGGCAGAGCGCCAAGGCACCCAGCCATTACCTCTTTGCTTTATTTTATGTGTCTCTTATTGTCTTTATATTGAACCCTTTAAATTCTCACAGGAGACTGAACCTCGTTTTTCACACTCACGAGAGTGGCCTCTCCCACTGACCATCCCCAAAACACCACTACCACTGTGCACAGCTCTGCTGCTTTTAGTTTCACTTAATTTTAGGTTCATTTTATTTTGGTTAACCTACTCCAGATTGGCTGTTATTTTCACTCTGGAGCCAGGGAAAGCAAAACTGTGCAACTCTGATGGAGGCTCCCGACTGCCGCAGCTCTCGGCGGAGCCGCCTGCGGTGGGCGAGCCCTGAGCAGCTTCAGGGAAAGCGTGGTCACTGCAGTGTCACAGGGCAGGGCACGGCCACGAGTCCCCTCAGCACGAGTCTCCTCTGCCAGCCCCAAGGTTGCACCTGCTCCAGGCTCTCAATCCAGGAAAGCAGAGTGCCTCGCTTCCCTGCCTGCACTTCCCAGTCACGGCGGTGTGATTAATCCCTAATCCTAACCTGCTACTGTAGGCAAGGATATTTTTTCTCCTCCTCTGGGCTTAAGGCAGCCCGGCCAGCTGGCAGGTGAACACACACCTTACCCACTAGTCAGCACTAAGAGCCCCACAGTCCTGCTGTGTTTACCGACTCCATGGCTACTACGGAAAACCGCCCCGGTTTTCCTGCCCGCTCCTCCTTCCTTATCAGTCATGGGGTGGCTAAGGATGAATGATTAGAGGTAACGACAAATATTACCCCTGTGCTACCAATTCTGCTTTTCAAATGGAAATCAAACAAAATTAAACCTGACGCAGTGCCCAGGAAGGACGTTGGGGCTGTTGAAAGACCATTAGCTTTAAGGAGAGGATGAGTTGCAGAAAATGTTCCGTAATTAACTCAGCCACCCACAGCCTGCTGGAAACCTGGAAAACCTCAGTAAACATCGGCAGTTCTGTGTGCGAACAAAAGGACTCTATTTCACCAGTTAAATATCCACTCTAAACTTGGTAAGTGCTGTGTGCTGGCATTGGTTGTCTCAGGGGGAGTGAAAATCTTCCGTGGACGTGTTTTTCCCTGGTGTTTTGGTGGGTTTGTTGATCCTGCTCTCGTGTCCCATCCCAGAGCGGAATAAATTTCCCTGGGGATGAGTAGTTTCTGCTTTGCGTAAGTGTTGTGGGATTTTTGGCTCATACAGCACCTCTAGCACCTGGCAAGGTCAGTGCTTAAGCATCTGCTAATCCTTGAGACTTGGGCTCTGGCCTCTGGCTCAGGTGTCTGGAGCTCTGCCCAGCCAGACCAGCGCGGACCGACGTAGGACTAAGGAGGGATGTCACCAACAGGAAAACCAGACAGGTCTGCTGGAATTCACCCAAACATGAAACCCCTTGCAACACACAAAGTAGGAAAAGAATGTCTGTTAAACGATATTTTTGTGATCTGGCTGATGAGCATGCAATGTGCCCATTGCCTATTCCTCTAGCTGAGGATTTTTGCCTGTTTCACAAGTTAGTTTTGGTGGCTCAGAGATCTCAGACAGCCGCACGCTGCTTTCAAACTGGTACAAGTTTCGTATCAAAATGGTTCGTCTCCTTCAAGAGGGAACATTTAAATAAAAATGGCCAACTCCCCAAACCTCCAGCACTCAAGCTAGACAATTTTCTTTCTTGCATTAGCACCTTGGAGGACCAGCCCTGCATCAATATTGAGCCAGGCAGGATTCTTGAAAATGGACTTTTGTATCTATGTTTATAGTCTTAACTATATTTTACTTCCAAATAGTCTCTGAGTAAAGAATAACTCCCATCTGAAGAGTAATGAAGTGCTGTAATACAGCAAATATCCTTAAGGACCAAGGGAGGAACAAAAGACTTACAATGACCTTTATTTGTGTAGAAACACAGTAGTCAGTTGGGTTTAGGGTGTCCTCCCTGCCTTATTTACCTCCACACCCCACGGTGGGTCAAGTGTGAAACACAGAGCATTATTGTCTCAAGCCGCATCAGAGCTGGGAAATGCTGCAGCTGCTTCCCTCCCTTCAGCAAAACTCCACTTTATGGCTGTGAATGGTGACATGAGCCTGACAAGAAACAAATGTTTACAAATAAATGTAAACACAGCGGTGGGGGCAGTCAAACACTGGGCATTTGTAACGTGATCTCGGTACCCAAATCAGAACCACTTGATTTATGGGAACTGGCAACTCTTACTTACCTCGGCGTTACAGGTCTGGGTCCTTATTAGTAGCTATGAAATTTGTCCTAGAAAATCATTGCTGTAACTGGTGGAGCTAGTATGGGACTTTCCAGTGGTTTGGGGCTTTCTGGCATTTCTTTCAAACTGGGTTTCTGGCAGGAAAGAGTGACTTTTGATGAGTATTGAAACTAAAAGGAAATGTGGTGAGGTGAATTAAAAATACAAAAATATTTTACAAATTTGACATTTTCTAAGCAACATTTTCCCTCCAACTCACAAAAAATACTCCTTTTGAAACAGCATTTGAGTTTTGAATATGGTTCAAGCTATTTAAGTGTGATAGAAATTAAAACTTTTTGATACAATCAGCATGACTTTACAATATGATCCAACCCAAATTGGTGGTGATGATTAATTCAATACTCTTTAACTTTGGCCTTTGGCCAGGGAAAGCTTTTGCAATCTCAGGCTCCTACAGAAAGGGACAAACAAGTACTTGATTTCCATGTACTCAAATGTTTCCGGGTCTCCCTGCTGCCAGCTGCAGTTACAGGAGAGCTGCCCTTCGGGATTTTTGGAATGGGCGGAAAGGTGAAGCAGAGACCTGCTTGGCCATTATTGTAGCAGAGCAGGGGGCTGCTGGCCTTTTATCTGTGGTAGAACACCTCACTTTGGGTTTAAATTATGTAACAGCCATCCTGCCTTCTCTCTGAAGGTACCACGCTGTTCCAATTTCTCTCAATGTTCCAATTTCCCTCACATCACATCTCCATTATTAATCCACTTGCTGGACATGGTGTTTATTATCATGCTTGACTCAACTGGAAAAATGTATCAGAGTGCATAAATGAGGGTTGGTGCAAGCTCATCAATAAATATTGTAATGTCCTAATGCCTCTAAAAGGATTTATCTGTTTCTGCCAACTTCATCTTTTTTTAAAAAAAAAGGTCTTGGTAGAGGCTCAGGAACTTCATTCCAGAGTGTGAGTGTCTGCCAGCAAAGCCACTCACCGGTTTTATTCTTCTTCTTTCCTCTCACAGAAACTTAATCAAGAAAATCTGGGAATGGGAACATGCTCTTGTGTCAATCCCATTGTGGCTGATCGGGAATACCACAGCACAAAAAAGGCAAGTGTTTTAAGGGTCTCAGTCTGCAGTCTGGCTCCTGGCAGGAGAAACCAGACAAGGGATGCTGGCTGCATCACAAGAGGGTTTGATCTGCTTTTCCAAAGGGAGAGAAAACTCCTGTTTGGCTAAAACCAAAGTCAGAAGAGACAGCAAGACAACAGCTGAAGCTGAAAAGCAGGAGGGAGGAGAGCAGATGTGAGTGTCCTTCAGCCCAGCCAGAGTCACCACCTGCAGCACCCCAGGAGGAGCCGCTCCCTGATGTGACCCCATGAAGAGCTGCTGGATGGAAAGGCAGGAGCAGTGCTGCACCAGACCTCCCGTGCCTGCAGGAGACTGCCCTCAGGCAGGAACAAACAGCCCCGAGGGCAAGATCGTGCCCGTGGTTACACCCATTTACCACGCTGGGCCTTGCAGCTCCGTGAACATCTGGGCTGAACCTGTTCTCCAAAGGAAATGGTACGTAAAACATGTGGGAGACTGATCCTGCGAGGGCTTAGTGACCTTCCTCCCTCCCCTGCCGTGGCCTCAGCCCTCGCTCCTGACGGTGCAATCTAATCGCTGGGTGCCAGCCACGCCGCGCCCTTCTCCCTTCCCACCTTCCCTGAGCCCTTCACTTGTGCCGGGCTGGGAGACCGGTGCTGTGGCTACGCTGCTTTCACAGGAATAAACTCTGTTTGAGCCCTTTCCAGCCGCAGGGCTCAGCTCCGGCCAGCAGCTCGCTGGCTTATTTGAAGCAGGGACGAGGACGAGCCACCCGTATTGTCACAGCAACCCCTCCCCAGGGGCTCTCCCCTCCCAGGTGGCACCGGAGTCGCCTCACCGGCTGACACATGACATAGGAAACTGCTCATCAAACCAAAACCGGAGCAAAACCTTGAAAACTCTTTTATTCGGGTGATTTGCAGCTGTCAAACGAGCTCAGAGGTGATGATGCTGCTGCTCTGCCGGGTGCTTTGGAGGGTGATTTACACCTTGTTATGCTCCCCACTGGAACTCGGGGTAGATGATTTGCTTCCCACACGCCGACTTGGCTCCCTGAGACCCCGTATACCCCAGCCCTGACCTGTGAGTGGGGCTGGCTGGCATCCTTGGAGTACTGCCCCCCTTCAGTCTTCAGGAACTGATGGTAAAACAGCCCGGAGGCACACGTGTGATCCGAATTCTGCTAGCTGGATGCATCTCCATGTCCAGAGACTAAGATTTTACCATCCCTGCTGTAGTAGCCCCATACATAAATGCTGGCTCTGGCACTCTTCTGGGGAGATCTCTGGGCTCCAGACCCTCCTTCCCCACTTTGTCACCGCCCCACGGGGTGTCTGCATGTGGCAGTGCTGCAGGGACTGCGCTTGCCCTACGAGCCCCCCACGGTCCAGCTGCTGGCTCCTGAATGCTCCCATGGGCTTCACAAACCCCTTCCTGCCTCCCGCTGCATCCAAGGGCTGCTTTCACCCAGGGACCAGGCAAGGAATGGCATCCAAGCAGGATGCTCCAAGGAGAATGAGCATTGACACCTTCAGCAGCAGCAACTCTCTCATTAATTTAAATTCTGATCAGCTGCACAGATAAAAATATCTTGAAATCTCCTTTAACTTAAAAGTTGATTAAGACCTGTTCTGATAAAAGAAATAACACATTATTAGTGGGGAGAGGCAATTTCAGATTATTTGATTGCAGGGAAAGCGTGCTTTTTATTTAAAGCAGTGTCAGTCTTTCTGTGGTGGAAAGGTTTGTCACAGGTACAACATTTGTAACACATCAGTAACACATAAATATCGTGGCAAACAAAACATGGGGCTGGAAGGCATCTCTAAAGAACTCGTGTTCAACTCTTGCTCCAGGTAGGATTATCTCGAAACCATTCTTGATTATCACCTAACCTGCTTCCCAAAATCTCTGGTGATCTTCCAATGCAATTTACTCTACCCTACAGCACAGCAGTCAACGGTGCTTTTCTTGAAAGCCCAAATTTCCTTTCTTTGTTCATACTCATTAAGAACTTGTTAAGCAATCATTGCCAGGAATCATTTAGCAAAAAAATTCCTCCTGCTTGAGGATAGGTTGGAAACTTGCTTTGCAACACGTCAGCAGCTCAGGTACGGGCTGCCTATTTTTTTTCTTCTTCTTCCTCTTCTAATTGTTTGGGTTTGGGTTTTTTAACTGAAATTTTCAGTTTCGCATCTTTAGTGACTCGCGTCCGCTTTGTAAATGATCTCTCTTGGCGTCAACAGGTGTGGGAAATTTCGGCCCTCCCCTGCTCCTCCTCCTGTCCGTACTTAGCGGCCCCTGAGGTCGGGATGTCTCTGGGTAGGGTGGGTTACTTCTGTCGCGCATCGCCACTCGAGCGAGACCAGAGAGGTACAACTGCACTGGGACGGCTCGGGTTACCCGGCCGCGGGGTAGAGCACAAACTTCTGGAAGCGGGAAGGAGAGAGCGAGATGGGGGGGATAAAAATCCTTTGGGCAATTTCAAGTGGTACAGTGAGAATTAAAATCCCCAGAGCGCCCGGCCGAAAGCGGCAGTGCCGGCGGTGGGGCCGTTCTGGGGGGCGCCGCCGGGGCTCGGGGAGGGGACGATTCCCTCCCAAGGGGTCTCCCCGACCCGACCCGACTTGAGGGGCGGCCCCGGGAGGGGCATCTCGGTCCTGTCCGGAGGTGGGGGCGGCGCCGGGGCTGCGGGATGGAGCCGCGCTCTCGGCCGAGGTGAGCCCGGGGCCGCGGGGAGAGGCGGGGCTCGGCTGGGCCAGGGCTGGGTGGCTCGGCCCCCGCGTCCCGCTCGGGGAAAGGGGTGTTTCCGCACGGGGGAGGCGCGGCTCGGGGCGGCCGTGCTGCCGGGGCGGCAGCGGGACCCTGGCAGTGCCGGGCCGGCTCCGTGCGGTCGCCGGGGCTCTGTGGGCAGCTCTCAGCGCTCCCTCCCGGAGGGGCGGCGGCGTTTCGGCCGCGGGGTGTGGAGGGCAGCCTCTCTCGGGTCCCCCGCATCTCCGTGAGGTTTGTGCGGCGCGGGCAGCGCGGTCGGGGGCAGTGGCCAAGGGGCGAGTGAGGGCAGCAGCTCGCACGCCGTGCCCGCCTGTGCCGCAGGCTGTAAGGGCTCCAACCTGCCCCAGGAGCACTGGTGGGACGCTGGAAGGTCCAGGAGGATGGCCACAGCGGGAGGACGAAGAGGAAAGGGTCCGCTGGGAAGGAGAAAGCGCAATTCCGCTCTGCCAGTGGTGACTAAGAGGACCGGCTTGGCTGAGAGGGTGGAAAGACATCAGAACTGGTGAACGGGGAGGGTCAGTTGGCTGCCGTGTTCCCGGGCAGACGTGCTCTGGAAAACGTCGGAGTCTGGACAGGGATAAGGTCTGAGGAAGAAAGACAGAGACTCACAACAGAGCTGTAGGAGAGGGGGAAGAGAGCACCTTCTAAAGAGGAATAAAAAAAATTACAGAACTCTTGTAACCGTAGTAACCTAAAACTATTAATGCTGCTGAAAGAAGGCAAGTTTAGAAGCTTTGGCTAAAAATGAACTATCCTGGTTAAGTGAACATGTTGCTTTCTAATGCGTGAGAGGTTTCTCAGAATAGACTGAATGTTTCTTAACTCTGAAGAAACTGTCTCCGGCTTCTGCTGAGCTGAGATGGTTTTGCACTATTATTCATGGCATTTGTTGCAATGGAAGCCAGAGGAGCAAATCTCAAGAAACTAAAATACCCCTGGGTTTGAGTTCTGTAGCAATCCCAGAAGCATCTCGAGTCCCTCTGTAGGAGGAAGCACTGACTGGTGAAACACATGTGAATGCCCTTCTCTTGTTCCCGTGTCCTGTTTGGCAACACACAAATGGCCATTGCCCTTGAGGGCAGGAATGTATGAAGTTAAGTGAAAAGTAGTCTGCCTGCCAGGTTTAGCTTTAGGTGTGCAGTTCAGGGAGCAGATGTCCCTCTGCCTCAAGGTTTTCTTCTCACAGGATCTCTACTGACTCAAGGCATTTACTCTCTCCATCCAGTGGTGGCTTCAATGAAGTTTTTCTTGTTCAGGGGCTTCATTGTGCCAAGTTACCATGCGCTGAAGTTCAGTGGCACCAGAAGGATGCAGCCTCCTGGATGCCTGTTGTAGAATCTTTCTGTGCCAATCTTTGTGTCTGTCTCACCGGCATCTGTGCCACAAGGAAGAACATCCAAACCTTCAGCAGAAGCAGCCTTTTGCTGCTTTTTCCTTAGCAAGGCTGGTCACAGCAGGTTCAGAGGAGCACCAAGGAAGAGCTGAGGAGGGAGGGAGTGGGGCCACTTCCTTTAGCAGCCATCAGCCATCGCCTTGGCTTCGTCATCAGCAGATACTTTGGCATGACATGCTTATAAGTAATTCTTCTTCCATCTTACTTTAGCTTCATTTGTTCGGTCTCTAGTGTGGAGAGAAGCCTCTGTGCCAGTCACAGTCACCATAAGAAACCATACAGAAGTGCCTGCTCCCTGTGTAAAGGTGAGATCAGAGGAGCAGGGTATTCATGTGCTGGGTGTGTCTTCCTGCTAGTGCCCTGGTGCTCTGGATCAAGTTCCAGTATGTGGTGGCAGGAGAGACTGGGGGCACCCCACTTGTCTTTACTGGCAGCCCCCCAGTAAATCAGTGTAGCTGTGCTGTTATTCAGCTCCCTAAGGGTTGTCCTTCCCAGGTTTGTCAAAAACTTGGACTGTGTCTTCTGGCTTTGTGATTCCTTTCTCTGCTCTCATCAGGGGGGTGTGTTTTACTCCTGATCAAATTAACACTAAAACTCCTCAAGCTGCTGGGTTGTTCAGGTTCCAGAACAAGTTCACAGATCTTATTTTGGGGGGTGCTTTCACTGGGAAATGGGTGATATGCTACCAACTCACTTCTTGTAACTCATTTCTTTGCTGTCTTTACTGACTTTTACAATTATCTTAAACTGGGGCTGGGAACTCTGTCCAACAGTTTAAATGAGGTGTGGTGGAACTTCAGATTATGGCATTGTGAACCAGCCATTCCCCTGTCAGCGAAGGATTAAGTACAATCACATTTGTTTCGATTTTTTTCTTTTGGAAAGGAAAATGTTCACACCCTTTTTTGTACAATTACATAAAACCTCCTGTCTGTGCAAGGTTAATGTCTCCCAATATTTAATAAGTTCAGCCTTGCAGTTGTTCCATCAGATAGGGAAGTACATCCTCAATACTCATAGGAGGAAAGTTGTGAAACAGAAAAACAATCCCTGAGATCCTTGAAGAAATTTAGACATCGGCTTCACTATAATTTCAAATCAGAGGTGACACTTCCTGCTTCAGTTCTAAGTGACCTGTTCCTTGGTCTGTAAGAAACCTTTTCCAGAGCAGCAAAATAAACAGAAGTCCCATAAATCCATGTGTAGTCTGCTGTTAGACCATCTTTCCTTGTAGTTAGCAGTGGTATTGCAAATTAACAGGAGTTTCTCACTTCCTGATCAGGTGGAGTTACGACTTCTGTATTCTCATGGTCTCCTCCGATGTGCCACCAAAGCGCAGCTCCTTATCTAGCTGTGTGCCAGTATTCTCTTGAGCTGTGAGGGTTAAAACAGTGTTTAGTCTTAAATTTTATACCCCAGCACACAAGGAGCCTGCATGGCTTCCTACAGAAATGCGGTAACAGGAAACTACTGTTTGGAAGCTGTTGGTGGCATGGAGCTGTATCAGTTTCCCAGCTCGCCCACTGCTAGCATCTGTCCCTTTTGTCTCTTTGCCCTTTCCAGCAGCTTTACACAGCCAAATTCTGCCATCCCATCCATTTTAAGTATTGATGAGTTTATGTAGTTGCTTCCTGAAAACTAAAAGCTGTGAGGTACAAAGCTGCTCCTTTCATTTAAAGAAGACTCAAAAGATGCTCTACAAAAAAAAAAGTGTTTGAAAACTTTTCTTGACAGGGTGCTGAGAATGATTCTCCTGTATTATTTTGGGTGGAATATGAGATACTAGAGCTTTCTCCTCTGTTGAACAATTCCTTCTTCTGTCCTGCCTCACAGCTCAGGGTTTGTGGGTCGGTGGTCACCTCTGATTCCTGAATCCATCCTACAATAGCTGCTGCTCCCCAGTGTCTCCTGTGCTGGGCTCAAAGACTGTGGCAGGGTGGGGAGGAAGGTGTTGGGGAATTATGCAACTACCACGAGGAAGTAGGGGGGGCACAGCCCATCCTGAAGGGGGTGGGTGAAGGTTCAAAAAAAAAAAAAAAGAGAAGTGGGCTTCAGGTTGCTTCAGGCCTTTTTGAGCTGGGAGGCAGGTTACAGCTTCCACATCACTGGCATGCTGTATTCTGCAGCAGGGGGGGGGCTGGCCAGCTGTGCATTATCTGCTGCTGGGGCTTTGCTTGTTTGCTGTTGTGTCTGACAGGTGCAAGTAAATCTTATCTCTCCTTTCATGAAATAGGCACAGAAATCTCAGGAAGACATCAAGCTGCAGTGTTTTGTTTGTGTTTATGGATCTTCACTTAAGAAACACTCAAGATCGTACCAGGTCCTTGCAAGGGCATGCAGAACCTTGCATTTCAACAAGGAGTCTTAAGACTAGCCACAGCTTTTTGTAAAGTTAAGAAAATTAATCTTCCTGGGGCTTTTTGGGTAATTCCAGGTATTCCTGAATAGTGAGGAGCAGATGTCACCTGGGAGTCCTCCTGCTCCACACCTTGGTGGCCTGGCCCCGGGAAGGGCAGCTCATACCTACAGAGCTCCCTGGAGGGCTTTGGGAAAGCTGTAGGACATAAATTACTTCCCCACAAGCTCTCTATTTGAGTAGAATCACAGAATAAGCTGAATTAGAAGGGACCCACGAGGATCACTGAGTCCAACCCCTGGCCCTGCACAGGGCACCCTAACAGTCCCACCATGGGTTGAGAGCAATGTCCAAATGCTCCTTGAACTCTCTCAGGCTTGTACTGTGACCAAATCCCTGGGGAGCTGTTCAGTGCCCCACCATCCTCTGGGTGAAGAACGACCAAAAAAACCCCAAAATCTACCCTAACCCTGCCCTGGTACAGCTCCAGCTGTTCCCTTGAGTCGTTCAGCCCTGTGTTCATTTGAGCAGGCAGTCACGATTTCGGAATTAGAAACCTCTGCTCTTGATCAGGCAGGTGAATTCTCTGTGTGAGTGCCATGTGGAGCACGAACAGTATGGAATTTTAAAAGGAGTGCATTCAGGGACGTCACCAGAGATCCTGGTATGCCCTGTTTGAGCTAAGTGCAAATGGGATATTCTCATGCAGTGTGCAGAAGTGAACAGAACCAATTTTATTAGCTCTTGGTGTTACTGGTATCAGGCTATTGGTATTCCATGTGTTCCATAGGTTTTGGTACTCTTCAGTGACCTACAATTTAGATGCAGGCTGTGTAAAAATTCACGGCATTTGAAATGTGATAAGGACAGTACCTGGGGCAGCCTTGGGAAAGGCCCCATGATTCCCCTTTAGGCTGGGAGTGAGGGAATGGCTTCACACAGACTGACCTGCAGCTGCCCCCATGCAGCCTGTAGCACTGGGGCAGAACCAAAAAAGCACAGATACAAACATGAGTCCTGAGCCCATCTCTCTGCTGCAGACTGCCTCATTCCAAGGACTTCTAGAGACCAGTCTTGACCACAGCTCTCCACAGCACGTGGTAACAATTCAGAGTACCAATTCCTGTTTGTGCTCTTGGCAAATGTGCTGAACTGGAAAGAGCAAAGGGGTGAAAGCAGAAGGGGCAGTGTAGGGCAGTTTTGTTTAGTTTTGTCTGTGGTCTTTGGAAGGAAAGACCCCACATGCTTTGTTTTGACAATTTGTGCAGTCCATAGTTCTGAGAGGGTTTTTCCTAATTTGTTCTTGATACAAGCTTTGCAATCTTGAATTTTCCTCTGTGCTCAAAAGGATGAAAATGACTGTCTGTAGCTGCTCTAAAACACAGTAACTGGGAACTGATTTATGTAAACTTTCAGCAGCTTTTTTTTTTTTTATTTCACTTAAGTGTGGCTTAACACCAAATGTATTTGCTGGGGATTACACCCACTGGTTATTTCTAAATTGCCTTAGCTCTAGATCTAAGATTAGTATATTTAATTTTGGTGTACCAAATGTTATTTAAAAGTCTATTTTGACAATTGTGATACTAATCTGATATTTTAAGATTTTGCATATTTTCTTGTGATTTAATGTTTCCTTTTAAAGGAAAAGCTCTTGTCTCTGGCTCCTGTGATACCTCTTTGCTCCCAAGTCATCCCTGTGTTGTCCCAGCAAAGTCTTAAAGCACCTCTTTCTGAAAAGACTAGGAAACTTATTGATGTTTGCTTTGCTTTTCAGGCAGATGCAAAGCACCACTAAGTTAAAAACAGGAGCGAATTTCAAGCAAACACAGCTGCATGTTTGCATTGGTGTGGCAGTCATTCCTGTGCCTGTGGTCGTTCCTCTTGCTTTGTTGCCTCCATTGAAATTGCTGGATGGGACCTCAGGGGTGCATCACCATTAGCTGTTGTGTAGCCTCTGATGAGACTTCATCAGACATGATGGGAAGAAATGGAGCTTTTGCTCTGGTTTTAGAGGTGCTTGCAGTGCCCTGGAGGACTGTGCAGTTTCCCTGCTGCTTTCACCATTGTTGCTGAAACAGCTGTTGGAATTTGCTGTGCCTGTTTACTGCCTGAGATACTTCTGTATTTCTCTCTTGTTAAGCTGTGGAGTGTCTTTAAAAGAAACCAAATGAGAACATCGCTATTTCCTTGCTGTTTGTGAGGGAGAAGTGCTGAGGGAGCAGTAGTGCTCTTAACTACTCTCCCTCACAGCTGTGCTTCAATGAAGCTATTCTGTGGAAACCAAACCCTCATATTTATTTTCTAGGCAAAGTTTTCTGCCTCGGATACCTGAGGTAATCCCCCCTTTGTTGGCAACTTCTCCTTAGGCTGGTTTAGTTGCAACACAAAGCTTTGGTTTCTGGGAAGTCTTCACAGGTGTGTGGCAGTGCTGGGATGTCCCTATCTTCCTGTTTAACTGGTAGAGAGCCTTTTGGTACATCTAAGGATCTGCTTGGGATCAGCTCCTGACAGGCTTAAGCAAATAATAAAATGTGGGATGGGATGCCATCAATAAATTGTTGGCAAGTCCTTTGCATTCAAGTCAGTAAATGATGACATGGCTTCATCTTCCTTCTTTAAAGAATTGGACAGGTAACTTTTGGAAATTGATGTTACCACAAAGGGAAGGGAAACAAATACATGAGTCATTCAGGAAGTCAGTAACCCTCACCACCTAATTTCTTTTATAACCAGTTTTGTTTGCACTAAGTAGTGAAGAACAGCTCACCAGTTGGTAATCCAATGTTCAAATCCAGGTTTCACCCTTGTAGGAAGAAAAAACACCTAGGGACTTCTCTGTATTTAAACATTGCAAGGTACTCTGTATGAGGGAGAACTGGCAGGGCCTGGGGAGCCAGGGGCTGCAGGGCTGACCTGTGTGGAAAGGGGCTGTGATTCCAGCTGGTTCCAACCAGCTCCAAACTAGACAAACCCAGTCCATTGCACACCAAAGCTGCAGCTGGTCAGAGTAGCTTACTCTGCCTCTGCTTGAACGTGTCAGGTAGTGTAGAAGCACTCCAAAGTGGCCAGTCTGAGGGGCTGAAGGTGTCTTGGAAAAGTCACAGAACAATAAGGCTTTTGTTCAATAGAGGGGGAAAAAATGAGAGAGGAAAAAAAAAATCTCAGCAGAGATTTTTCTTCTTGTTTTCTGATGAAGAGTGATTAATCTGAAATGGAAAATTATGTTATCAAGCTGACCCATAGCTCTCTTTAGGAGGCATAATATAGTTCTCTGTTACATTATGCACATTTCTGGTTTGTCTGACAGAACTTCTGTTTTTACTGTTGGATTGTATCGATTTTATTTATTTTAAATTATGCAAACTTATACTAAAAGATAAACAGGGATTAAAGCAGAGGAGACACTAAAATGTTGTGCAACTTTCAGAAAACTTTTTATTTTTTTTCTTCAAAGAATATATTCCTTTTGAAATATTTCTGGGCTTTTAACGTTATTAAGAGCCAGGCACTTCTGAGGAAGGTGTGCAGTGCCCTTCAATTAAACTGTGCATTTATACAGCTTATTTCATGCCATGTCTCCTCTGTCCTTGAGCTCAGGAAGGTTAGCTGGTACATGGGTGCTGTACCTCAAGGGGGAAGGCAGGGGTGGGGCTGAAGATGCAGAACTGGCCAGTGCAGCAGAAGAGGAGCATGGAAGGATTAGGAAGGTAATCTTGGACCTGGTCTCCTGGGAAGTGATAGAAGGATGATTATTTTCTCTGTGCTGCCTGAGAGCTCTCCTGTGCCAGGAGCTCTCGTGTTGGGGGCATCCAGGACAGTAAGAAGTAATGCTCAGTAGCGCTCTTTTTTCCCCCCTGTTATTCTCCTCCTTGTTTCATCTCCCTCCTCCCAAAATGTGTAGTTTGGGAAGGCCATAGTGCAAAGTAGATTCTTGTGGGAAAGTTGCAGTTACCTATCTTAATCTGATATATGCTAGGGACTGAGCTCTGGCTAGGGCTGGTGTGTCCTCAGCAGGAGAGAAGAGGGGAAGCAAAGCTCTCTCCATGCTCTCTTTGGATATGCCATTTATGAACATCAGCCCTTTAGTCTTTTATAGGTACTTCAGGTTCATCTCTCTCAAGTGATTGTGACCATTCCCTTGTTCACCTGGCTCGTGGTCTCTGTTTTTATTCTTTATAACCATTCCTGGAAATCAGGCAGAGTCCAGAAGAGACAACTGCAGGAAGAGGTCACTCAGCTACACCCTGCCATTACAGCCCAAGCTGAGGTCTTGACATTTAAATTTGTGTATAATGATGAAGCCAAACAGCATCCTGTAATATGCTGGCAGAGGTATGAGAAGTATAAAGCACTCTTCAAAATGGCATTTGTATCCAGGGGGAAAATAAAGTAGGCACATGAGGTCTGGCAAGTTAAATACAGCAACACCACAAGACTGTAGAAAACACTGTTTGAAAACAATTTTCAAAAGATAGTAAAGCTACAAATATTATTAATCCTTTTTTTTTTCCTGTTGCAGAAGGAACATGAAGCCTGCTAGAGAGACAGAAGATCAGTAGGGAATGAGACTGGAAGGGAGTTCAGAGATCACTTTGAAACAACCTAAAATTAATTTCTGCATCTGGCCACAGGTAAGAGGAACTTGGGAATGCTGGGCCCTGCTGTTTGTGAACAGAGAAGGGCTGGTGGGAGATGTGATGATTGGAGTCTATCTTGAGCATAGTAGTCTTGAAATGAGTTTTCAGTTCTTAAAAACTTCTACCTTGGACTTCCAGACTTTGGCCTGTTCAGGGCACTGTTTGAGACAGTCCCTTGGGAAGCAGTCCTGAGGGGCAAAGGGTGCAGGAAGGCTGGACATTCTTCAAGAAGAACATCTGAAAGGCACAGGAACAGGCCATCCCAGTATGCTATAAGACAAGCCAGCAGGGAAGGAGACTGGCCTGGATGAACAGGGAGCTTCTGACTGAACTCAAGGGGGAAAAAAAAAATTACCAGCTTTGGAATAAGGGGGAAGTGGCTCAGGAGGATTACAAGGGTATCATTAGGTTATGCAGGGAGAAAGTTAGAAAGGCCAAAGACCCAGGTAGAATTTAATCTGGCAAGTGCCACAAGAGATAACAAAAATTTTTTTTCCAAATGCATTAATACTAGAGAGCCAAGGAGACTCTCCATCCTTTACTGGATAAGAGGGGAAACACTGCCACCAAGGATGCGGAAAAGGCTGAGATACTTGATGACTTCTTTGCTTCAGTCTTTAACTGAAAGACCAGTTATTATCAGGGTGTCAAGCCCCCTGAGCTGGAAGATAGGGACAGGATAACCCCCTGTAGTCCAGGAGGAAACAGTGACCTGCTGCTCCACTTAAAAGTGCACAAGTCTACGGGGCTGGGTGGGATCCACTCAAGGAGACTGAGGGAGCAGGTGGACAAACTCACTGAGCTGCTCTCCATCATTTACTGGCAGCCCTTGTGAACTGGGAAAGTCCCAGAGGACTGGGGGTTAGCCAATGTGACACCCATCTACAAGAAGGCTGAAAGGAGGATCTGGAGAGCCACAGGCCCATGAGCCTGACCTTGATACCAAGGCAGACTATGGAACAGATCATAGTGAGCGTGACCAACCAGGGGGCCAAGCCCAGCCAGCACATGTTCATGAGAGGCAGGTCCTCCTTGACAAACCTGAGCCCACAAATTTCCTACTAAGTGTAACAGCATTACTGACGGTTTTCCATTCATCTTGGGCTACTGCTTATTGCATTTAGGGAGGCTGAATTGAAACGTGATGATGCTGCCATGTCTGGCTATTTGCTTTTCTGTTTGTGATCATTACTTAGGTACATCATTGATATTTTCTATTGCAAATTAACAGAGTCTGTAGATATTTTTTTCTGGACAGCTTCAGTAAGATGCCATCACATCTGTGGTTGCTTTGTGTACAGTGATCTGGGAATCAGTGGCTGTTAAAACTGCCATATCATTTCTTCCCTCAATCTGTTTATTTTTTTGTAGAAACTTGCTAATCTCATTCTCTCTTTGCTGTGGCTTGCTTTTAATGCATCTTATCCCATAGAGTGTCTATCCAGTATTTCATTACAGCTATACAAGAGGGTGTTTATACTCCTTTCTTTTATTTCAGGAGAAAATTTAGTTCTAAATCCACTGTAAGTGAATTGGATCTTGCAGGGTGCATTCTGGAAAGGTGAAGTTGTGATTAATACAGAAGATACAGTTAAGACAGGTGCCTTAAATGTCCTCTGCCTTCAGCTGCAGTATTTTATTGGTCTAATATACTACATTTACAATATTTGCTCTCTTCTTACCTCAAACATTCACACGTGCTCGGTCTGCCATCCTCTCTGGGTTCAGGAGGAGGAGCTCTAAAGCTGTTGGTAAAATACTAAAAACTAATTCCCCTAATTAAATAGGGGAATTTGCTGGTGGATTCATCCCTGGTGGGCACCACTCTGTGTTTCTATTTCTAGCAGACTGATTAGTCACCTGCTGAATGCTGTTATTGTCAAGTCTCACCTCTTCTACTCTCATTAGTAATGTAAATCTGGAGAAAATGGAGATCTTCAGCTGCTTTCTGGTGGGTGCCCAAAATATTTCTCTCAGGCTGCTTGTGATAGATGATATTTATTGTTCCAGACCCTTAGCAGCTACCTGGGTATACAGCAGTATTTTGCTGGACCTTGTCCTCTCCTCTCTGTTTTATTACTGAATTTGTAGCAAATTTACAAATACCCCCTCCGGTGTTTTGCAGTTCCAATGTCCACACATTTGCCTGAAAGGACATCACTAAACTCAAGGGTATTTGGTTTGCTCCCCTGAACACAACAGGGGCTGGTGCAAACACTTTTTCCAAGGCTGACCAGAGCTGTGTTGCTGCGTTTGTGCTGGATGTACATTCAAACATAGCTTTTGTGTAGTTTAATGCCATAAAGGAGTTGAAGTCTTGATAAAAATACACAAGAACAACAAGCAGTAATAAAACAAAGAAAGAAGTGAATTTGTTGCAGTGGGGATCCTGCAACACGCATATATCAAACCAGGAGTCCCGTGGAAAGGAAAAATATATATGGACAGACAGATTCTTGATAGCTGTTTCAGAGAGATGTTTATTTCTCCAGCCGCATGGCCGGAGCTCTGCCGAGGAACTGTTCCAGTCACGGGACCAAGGGTCCTTCTCCCCGCGCAGGGAACACAAACCAACCAATGGGAACGAGGCTGAGCAGGGACAGGGTAGCCCCGTGTCTGTGCCCTCAGGGCCCCTCTCCCAGGGCTACACGGCAGGGGAGGGACCCCAACACCTCACCCGTTTTATTTTAATAAAAGGAGAATGAAAACAACTGGATAAACATAACAAGAACAGTTTCAAAACAAAACAAGCCACCCTCCTGAGTCTTTAAATGTCCAAACAGATTCTCTGGAACATCTTAGGGCTGACAGAAGGGAGACAGAATTCTCTGAGCATGCTTTGTGGGGAAACTGAGGCAGGAGAAGGTTTAACTTCTTCCCTCCCCCTTTTCATCCCCCACTCGGCATTGGAAAGGGATTTTTGGGGAAACAATTGGCAAAAGCATGGTTTTGTGAGGGAAACCATGGATGAAAAAACGGATTGGGAATACACTGGGGGTAATAGGACATAGGGTAAAAGGGAAAGGTGGGATTAGGAAAGGGAAACTGTAGGGGGGGCTTACAATGGAGATACTGTTTAACATGACTACGATTTTTTGCATATATACTGCCTTTTACAGGAACACCATCAGGCCCAGTGACCTGCGATGCTTGTAACCCTTTTCTCCCTAGTACAATATTAAATTCCACCACTTCTCCATCTCCCAAGCTTGGGATGCATTTTTCAGGGTTATTCTTTTTAATAGCAGTTCTATGCACGAATATGTCTTGCTGGTTGTCACGCCTTGTTATAAAACCATAATTTTGCTTAACATTATACCATTTTACTATCCCTAAGGTCTTAGTTGCTATGATCTTTTCCTTTTTCCGAGTGGCTGCTGTTTTCTGTCTCGCTGCGTCTTTGCTCTCTCCTTCGGTCGCTCCCGTGTTGGAATTGTCGGGGCTGCTGGTGCCTGCGCGCTCTTCCCGGGGTCGCGTTCGGGGCTGTGCGGGCCGGGCCGGGCCACGCCGCTCAGTTCTCCGTGCGTCGCCTCCTCTGGTCGCAGCTTCGCTGCCGCTGCCGGGCGCTGCACCCACGTCTCGGCCGGGCCCCCGAGCGACGACCCCCCCGCGCCCTGCTCCAGCGCGTGTCTCGGCTGGGCGCGGCTCCGCTCCATCGCCATCGCCGCCCGCCGCCGCCCACGCGCCGCCCCTCTCGGTCGGGCGTTCACGGGGCTCGCACCACCACACACTGCACAGGACCGGGCGGGCACTGCCGGGTCCCGCCGCGCCTCGCTCCGCCACCGACACTGCGGCTCGCGTGGCTCCGCCCGCGCGCGGGAACTGCCTCGCTGCTGCTCGCAGAGCGCTCGGTGCACGTGGCCTGGGCCGCACGGTCCCTGCGCCACGCTTCCCTTCACCAGGACACAGCTGACATTGCTCAACAGTCTCGGTAACTAAATAATATTCACGAAAATATTCTTCCATCGGCATATATTTTGACTCCAGTATTAACTGTGTCCAAACGGTTTTCCAAAAGCCCTTGGTAATAATTAAATCCCAAGAAACATAGAAAAAGTTCTTAAACAACCATGCCAGGAAGTGTTTCAGTTCTTTTTGAGCTTGAATCAAGCTAAAATTTACAAATCGTTGTTCAAGAATCATTTTAAGTTTAAGATAAATGTCCATATGCGGCTCTGAGAGTCAAGAGTCTTCCCACGGTTCCTCCATAGTTCAGATATGGAATAGCAAAGCAAAACCAAGAAGAGGAATCCAAAGTTTCCAGGGTTTACTCACACAAATCAGTCGCTTAGGGATCGGGGATCGTTCTGCTCACAAATCTCCACCATTTGTTGCAGTGGGGATCCTGCAACACGCATATATCAAACCAGGAGTCCCGTGGAAAGGAAAAATATATATGGACAGACAGATTCTTGCTAGCTGTTTCAGAGAGATGTTTATTTCTCCAGCCGCATGGCCGGAGCTCTGCCGAGGAACTGTTCCAGTCACGGGACCAAGGGTCCTTCTCCCCGCGCAGGGAACACAAACCAACCAATGGGAACGAGGCTGAGCAGGGACAGGGTAGCCCCGTGTCTGTGCCCTCAGGGCCCCTCTCCCAGGGCTACACGGCAGGGGAGGGACCCCAACACCTCACCCGTTTTATTTTAATAAAAGGAGAATGAAAACAACTGGATAAACATAACAAGAACAGTTTCAAAACAAAACAAGCCACCCTCCTGAGTCTTTAAATGTCCAAACAGATTCTCTGGAACATCTTAGGGCTGACAGAAGGGAGACAGAACTCTGAGCATGCTTTGTGGGGAAACTGAGGCAGGAGAGGGTTTAACTTCTTCCCTCCCCCTTTTCATCCCCCACTCGGCATTGGAAAGGGATTTTTGGGGAAACAATTGGCAAAAGCATGGTTTTGTGAGGGAAACCATGGATGAAAAAACGGATTGGGAATACACAGGGGGTAATAGGACATAGAGTAAAAGGGAAAGGTGGGATTAGGAAAGGGAAACTGTAGGGGGGGCTTACAATGGAGATACTGTCTAACATGACTACGATTTTTTGCATATATACTGCCTTTTACAGGAACACCATCAGGCCCAGTGACCTGCGATGCTTGTAACCCTTTTCTCCCTAGTACAATATTAAATTCCACCACTTCTCCATCTCCCAAGCTTGGGATGCATTTTTCAGGGTTATTCTTTTTAATAGCAGTTCTATGCACGAATATGTCTTGCTGGTTGTCACATCTTGTTATAAAACCATAATTTTGCTTAACATTATACCATTTTACTATCCCTAAGATCTTAGTTACTATGATTTTTTCCTTTTTCCGAGTGGCTGCTGTTTTCTGTCTCGCTGCGTCTTTGTTCTCTCTTTCGGTCGCTCCCGTGTTGGAATTGTCGGAGCTGCTGGTGCCTGCGCGCTCTTCCCGGGGTCGCGTTCGGGGCTGTGCGGGCCGGGCCGGGCCACGCCGCTCAGTTCTCCGTGCGTCGCCTCCTCTGGTCGCAGCTTCGCTGCCGCTGCCGGGCGCTGCACCCACGTCTCGGCCGGGCCCCCGAGCGACGACCCCCCCGCGCCCTGCTCCAGCGCGCGTCTCGGCTGGGCACGGCTCCGTTCCATCGCCATCGCCGCCAGCCGCCGCCCGCGCGCCGCCCCTCTCGGCCGGGCGTTCACGGGGCTCGCTCCACCACGCACTGCACAGGACCGGGCAGGCACCGCCGGGTCCCGCCGCGCCTCGCTCCGCCACCGACACTGCGGCTCGCGTGGCTCCGCCCGCGCGCGGGAACTGCCTCGCTGCTGCTCGCAGAGCGCTCGGTGCACGTGGCCTGGGCCGCACGGTCCCTGCGCCACGCTTCCCTTCACCAGGACACAGCTGACATTGCTCAACAGTCTCAGTAACTAAATAATATTCACGAAAATATTCTTCCATCGGCATATATTTTGACTCTAGTATTAACTGTGTCCAAACGGTTTTCCAAAAGCCCTTGGTAATAATTAAATCCCAAGAAACATAGAAAAAGTTCTTAAACAACCATGCCAGGAAGTGTTTCAGTTCTTTTTGAGCTTGAATCAAGCTAAAATTTACAAATCGTTGTTCAAGAATCATTTTAAGTTTAAGATAAATGTCCATATGCGGCTCTGAGAGCCAAGAGTCTTCCCACGGTTCCTCCATAGTTTAGATACGGAATAGCAAAGCAAAACCAAGAAGAGGAATCCAAAGTTTCCAGGGTTTACTCACACAAATCAGTCGCTTAGGGATCGGGGATCGTTCTGCTCACAAATCTCCACCATTTGTTGCAGTGGGGATCCTGCAACACGCATATATCAAACCAGGAGTCCCGTGGAAAGGAAAAATATATATGGACAGACAGATTCTTGATAGCTGTTTCAGAGAGATGTTTATTTCTCCAGCCGCATGGCCGGAGCTCTGCCGAGGAACTGTTCCAGTCACGGGACCAAGGGTCCTTCTCCCCGCGCAGGGAACACAAACCAACCAATGGGAACGAGGCTGAGCAGGGACAGGGTAGCCCCGTGTCTGTGCCCTCAGGGCCCCTCTCCCAGGGCTACACGGCAGGGGAGGGACCCCAACATGAAGCTATACCATGGTGTACTTTCATTTAGCCCGTGAAGACTGGATGTTCATGACAAATTCTGGCTGATCTCAGGTGTACCAGATCCTCCAGCCGGCCCCAGGTGTGACTCCTCCAGCGCTGGGTCCCTTGCCACCCTCTGCTTTGCTACCCCAGCAGAGCTTTCCTTAAACCCAGACGGGGATTTTTAGTACCCAGAACTGCAGGAATGACAGTTGACTTGGCCACTAGAGGGCACAGCTATTGCTGGAAAATGCTGGGATCAACCAAAGCGTCTTGCCCAGCTTAAGGCACAAACCCACCTCTAACTAGTTTCTCTGCATGTTCTGAGGGGCAACAAAGAATTACATTGCAAATCCATTTTATTTAGTAGTATATGATGTATCTATAGATACACATATATTTGCTAATAGCTAGATCATCCCTTTGCACCCTCTTTCCTGTAATGTCCTGCTAATTTGCAGGCCTATCCAGCTTCATATGCTGAATCTCCTAATTACCTAGGTATTAGCTGTATCAATTAAATCCTAGAAGGGAAACAATAGCGAAGTCCTTATTCACATCCTCAGTTTATATTCTGTTTTTGAAACAACACCTGCATTTCTGCAATATGGACAACTATGTTTTTCTATAATCGTCTGATCACCTCTGGCTAAAACACTTGTTTTTACTTGGTACACTAAGATTTAGGCCTGGTGGTTCTAAAACCTTCTACAGAACTCATACTCTGAGAATTACACAGGTCTACTATAATTATGTAAAAACAATCCTAATTGCTTTCCGTGCAAACTGAGAATGTTACATTTCATTCTCTGATATCACTAAATGCATGCCCTTAAAAATTTTTTACAGTTCATTTCTTGCCATTTGTTATCACTGTTTGAACTGTCATGAAGATCATATGATCTTTTATAAGAATATCACTCAATAATGCACACTTTTTCCTATTAGGAATAATTTGCCAGCTTTCAGGGACTTCTGAATATCTGCTGTTACAGTTTGGAAAGTAGAGGATTGCAGGAATGCAGGATGATTTTTGACTTCATGTAAGTTGGTTTCCTGCACAATTCATGTTGTACCATCATTCAATCATTCAATTATCATCTATTTTGGGTTGTTTCCCTTTCTTCCTGTCTGTGGTTTTGCTATCAAGGAAATACCAGTGAAGCACAGTTATTCATGTAGGGCAGGAAGTCACTTTGCTCAGAGCAGGCTGCACTGAACGCATGTGAGCATGTGCTGATCCAGCGGCAGCAGACTGGTGGCAGTCCTTGCATGGTGGAGTTACAAGATCATCTGCAGAGGCAGCCCTGTGTTTGTTTCCTTTGTTTTATCCCTTCTGTGCTTGGAACAAGGGATCCTTAATGGTATTTCAATTTCAGCCTTTACCTTGTGCAGTGAGGTGTCCCTGTGCATTTTGCAATTCTTGTTTGGACACATTTTTTGTTTGTTACTTTCAAGCCCTGTGTTGGTTAACTTGGCTTTTAAATTTAGTAAGCAAGGCCATGAAAATGATAGGCAGTATTTTGCTGGAAAGCATCTGGGCAGAAAAGGGCCTGGTGGTTCCCTGGACCAGAAGCCAGCAGATGGCCCCACAGCCTGTGGAGCATGGCCTGCAAAGTCATGGGGAGTGATCCTCACCCACCACTCAGCACTGGTGAGACACACCTGGGGTGGGTGCTGCTTCTGGGATCCCGGGATGAGTGAGCCGTGTCCATACTGCAGCAGATCCAGCAAAGGGCCACTAAGGTGAGAAGGGGACTGGAGCACACGGTGCGTGAGGGGAGGCTGGGAGAGCTCTGCTGACTTTTCTTGGACTAGAGCCGGCTGGGGTGTCTGGTCAGGGTGTGCAAACACCTGACTGAAGGCGGGTGGGTAAAGGACACAAGCAAGACCCTCCTCTGTTCAATGCAGAGATGGCAGGAGACACAGTGGGCACAAATTGAGCTGTGGGAAGCTAGAATGAAAGGAATGGAGGTGAAACACTGGATCGGGTAGCCCAGAGCGGTTCTGCAGTCTCTGTGCTGGGACAAGGATGGTCACGAGTCCATCCATGGTGCTGCTGTGCATGGAAGGATCTGGGGAGAGGAGAGGGGTGTGGGACGCTACAGAGCAATATTTCTTTCAGGCAGCTGAGGGGGAATTGCAGTAAACCCTACATTTAGTGGCTGCACTGATAAAGGTGGGATTTTATGAATGTGCCAGCGTGTCTCGTGCAAGGGAAAGTCAGCCAGCCCTGATCACAGGGGCAAGGGGGAACGGTCATAGAATGAGGGACACCTGAATGTGGTGGCAAAGTCCTTCAGTGAGGTCCCTGGCTTATTAGGGAGTATTCCCTAATGAGTGAGTGAAGTATTTGGTCCAAAGAGTGTGTTTCCAAAGGAGCATTCCGTACTTAGGCCTTGGGGTGGGAGCAGGCAGCTCTATGGAAGGGTCAGCTCAGTTACTGTGGCAGCCCCAGAAGCAGCGTGAGCAGTGGGAATTCTTAGCAAAGGAGAAGAAAACAAAACCAGCCGTTTTCCTGCCACAGTCTAAAGTATCCCAACAGTGGGGTTTCAATTTCCTCTTTTTTTCTTTTTTTATTACTTTATAACTAACAGTTTGTTCGCAGTGGATCTGTGTGACCTTTGTATCACCTACTCAGTACAGATGAATGATGTCACATCCTCCCCGTTTTTTTTTCCACCTGTGCTCGGACTCCATTTCTCACCCTTCCTTTTTAGAAGAAGGAAGTGCCAGACCGTAGAGCTGTAGGCATGCTCACAGACTTTAATGTCTTAAATATCTTTTCCAGCTGAGCAGGGAATTCTGTGGTTTCTTGAAAGCAGGGACAGGTGAGTTTCCAGCCTTCTCTACAGCTCTATCTCTGTCCCACCAAGCTTGTGCCACATTGTCTTCTACAGCTTAAAAAATGATTTACAGGGTTCAGCAAGGTGGGGTGTGGAGAGTGGAGTGGTAGGTCTGTAAAAGGGTGGGTTGGTATTTGCTGCCTGTAGCACTGGCAGCACACGCTGGCATTTCTGTGTGGGAGGAGAAAACCTTCTGGGGATCCAGAACCGATCATTTGTGTATCGGCTTCCTCTCCTCTGTTGCCCAAGTCCCAGTGCATCTGACAAGCCATTTTCAGGGCACATGAGAAGCTCCATATGTGACCCCCACACAGTGATCAAGGGGAGAATGAGTTTTGTCATCAGGATTGTGCCAGCTGGGTTCTTTGTCCTGTTCCCTGCTTGATTGGTTTCCTCCTGCCAGAGTTTCTTGAATATGTCTTTTATGTTCAGAATGACGGCAAGTTCTAGAGGGCAACAGATGAGGTCTCTAATGGTGTTCCCAGGGTTTGTTGTGCACTGCGGTGAAGGTGGGACACACCTGTGAAGAAAGACTCATACTGTGATGCCTTGTCTGTCAGGTTTTTTCTTTCCTTCCCTTCAGGGTGTCTCAGGAGAGCAGGCTCTGGCTGGAGAGAGAATGCTCAGGATGCCCAGCTGCCTCCTAAAGCTGACCAGGGTGGTGCTGAGCCACAAGCCCTGGGCTCTGTTTATACTCATCTTTATATTCGTATCCTTCGCCTACATCAAGTTGCACTTGGGCATCTGGGAGGACCTAAAGAGCAGAGGCCACCCCTACGGCTTGTCAGCTGAAATCAGCTGTGCTCACTATGTGCCTTCTTCCCTCAACATTGCTGCTGGGCCCTCTCCTTCCACAGGGAATGTGTTTTTTGTGGAGACATCAGAGCAAACTACCCCAAGTTACCTGTTCTCGTGCTCTGTGGAGTCAGCAGCCAGGGCACACCCTGGGTCAAGAGTCAAGGTGCTCATGAAAGGTGTGGCCAAAGGCGGTGTGACCTCCTTACCCAAGCACTGGGCTTTCTCCTTGCTGAGCTGCTTCCCCAACGTGGAAATCCAGCCCCTGGACTTGACAGAGCTCTTTTCTGGAACGCCTCTGGCACAGTGGTACTTGTGGCCTCTGAGGCACTGGGAGCCTCATTATTTTGCCGTCCTGTCTGATGCCTGCAGGATTGTCCTCATGTGGAAATTTGGTGGCATCTACCTGGATACAGACTTCATTGTGCTTAAGAACTTGCAGAACCTCACCAATGCCCTTGGGATCCAGAGTGAAGACGTACTGAATGGGGCCTTTCTCTCCTTTAAGCCCAAGCACGAGTTCATGGAACTTTGCATGCAGGACTTTGTGCAGAACTACAATGGCTGGGTCTGGGGGCGCCAGGGCCCAGAGCTCCTAACTCGTGTCTTCAAGAAATGGTGCTCCCTCAGAACTATCAAGACCATGAGCTGCAAAGGTGTGAGTGCTCTTGCCCCAGAAGCTGTGTATCCTATTCCCTGGCAGGACTGGAAGAAGCTGTTTGAGGCAGGCAGTACCTTGGAGCTTCGCAAACTCCTTGAGAACAGCTATGCAGTGCACATATGGAACAAACTGAGCCACGGGACCAAGTTAGAGATCCCATCCCAGGCTCCGCTGGCTCAGCTCTATTCCCAGTTCTGCCCCGCCACCTATGCAAAGATGAAGCAGGACTCTGAAGAGTGGGCAAGGCGTGCAGTGTGACCTGTGGGCCCTTGGCTGCAGGGATGCTCCCCAGACTGAAGGAAGCCGAGTGCCTTTGACCTTCCCCAGAGTTGGTTTCTAGACCCCAGCTCAGGTTTTCTGTGTGATGCCTCTGTGCTTTTGTACCATTCCTGATACCTGCCTCAGATCCTTTGTGTTTCATTTACATTTACAGCAGAACCTGTACGTTCCTTTCACTGGAATATTGAGCCCCTTGTGGACGTCCAGAGGGAGACATGTCCACATCAGTCAAAGGACCAAGTCCAGGACTCAGACCAGTGTCCCCAGCGTCAAAAATAAGATCACAGAAGCATGTGAAGGTTGGAAAAGACCTCCAAGATCATTGAGTCCAACCTTTAATTCAGTATCACCACACCCACTAGTCATTATCCCAAAGTGCCCTGTGTACTCTTTTTTTGGAGCACTTCCACGGATGGTGACTCCACCACTTCCCCGGGGAGCTTGTGGCACACAGTGCTGAAGCATGCTGACATTTTTCCTCACATCCAAGCTGAACCTACCTTGGTGCAGGGAGTGCTGCATCCAGCCCTGAGATCCAGCACAGGAAGGACAGGGAGCTGCTGGAGCCAGTCCAGAGCAGGGACACCAAGGGGAGCAGAGGGATGGAGCAGCTCTGCTGGGAGGAAAGGCTGAGGGAACTGGGATTGTTCAGCCTGGAGAAGAGAAGGCTTTGGGGTGACCTCATTGTGGCCTTGCAGTGCCTGAAGGGAGCCCACAGGAAAGATGGAGAGAGACTCTTGGCAAGGGGGAATGGCTTCACACTGACAGAGAGCAGGTTTAGATTGCATATGAGGCAGAAATTGTTCCCAGTGAGGGTGCTGAGGCCCTGGTGCACGTTGCCCAGAGAAGCTGTGGCTGCCCCATTCCTGGCAGTGTTCAAGGCCAGGCTGGATGGGACTCTGAGACACCTGGGATAATAGTGGAAGGTGTCCCTGCCCATGGCAGGAGCGGTGGAACGAGATGATCTTTACCGTCCCTTCCAACCCAAACCCTTCTTTTCGTTTCCCCTCATCCTGTCCCTTGTTCCCTGGGTGCAGAGCCTGACACCCCCCTGGCTGCACCCTCCTGTCAGGGAGTTGTAGAGAGGGAGAGGGTCCCCCCCGAGCCTCTTCTCCTCCAGGTTAAACACCCCCAGCTCCCTGAGCCGCTCCTCATCAGACTTGTGCTCCAGCCCCTTCCCCAGCTCCGTTCCCTTCCCCAGACTCACTCCAGCCCCTCAGTGTCCATCTTGCAGTGACAGGCCCAGAACAGGACACAGCACTTGGGGTGAGGCCTCACCAGTGCCCATGACAGGGGACAGCCACTGCCCTGGTCCTGCTGGCCACACTGTTGCTGACCCAACCCAGGAGCCACTGGCCTTCTTGCCCATCTGGGCACACGCTGTGGACCAGCAGCCCCAGGCCCTTTCCTCTGGGGCTCCTTCCAGCCGCTCTTCCCCAGCCTGGTGCTGCTGGGGGTTGTTGTGACCCAGGGGCAGGACCCAGCACTTGGCCTTGTTGAACCTCAAAGATATGAAACAGGACTGGCCCTGAAAGTGGGCCCAGGGGCACAGCACCAGTGACCCACTGCCAGCTGGATGAACTCCACCACCACTCTCTGTGCTTGGCCATCCAGGCAGCTTTTCCTCAGCAAACGGGGAACCTGTTAAAGCCGTGGGCTGCCAGCACAATGCTCTCCAGGAGAACACTGTGGGAGACAGTGATCAAAGGCTTTACTGAAGGCCCAGGTACACAACACCCACAGCCTTTCCCCATCCATGAGGTGTTCATTGGAGGAGATTGGGTCAGCCAAGCAGGACCTGCTTGAACCCATGCTGACTGGGCCTGATGCCCCAGTGGTGCAGCACACATCGTGTGATTGCACTCAAGGTAATCTGTTCCATGCCCTTCTGTTACTGCAGGGATTACTGTAACAAGCATATATCAAACCAGGAGTCCCATGGAAAGGAAATATATATGGATGCATTCTTGGTAGATGTTTCAGAGATGTTTATTTCTCCAGCCGCACAGCTGGGGCTCTGCTCAGGAACTGCCCCCAGTCACGGGACCCGAGGGCCCTTGGTCACACAGGGAAACACAAACCAACCAATGGGAAATGAGGCTGACCAGGGGCAGGGAAAGGCCGTGTCTCCCCCCCAGGGCCCATCTCCCAGGGCTCTACGGCAGGGGGAGAGACCCCAACATCTCACCCGTTTTATTTTAATAAAGGATAATGAAAACAACTGGATAAACATAACAAGAACAGTTTCAAGTCAAAACAAGCCACCCTCCTGACTCTTTAAATGTCCAAACAGATTCTGTGGAACATCTTAGGGCTGACAATGGGGAGACAGAAGTCTCTGGGCATGCTTTGTGTTGAAACTGAGGCAGGAGAAGGTTTAATTTCTTCCCTCCCCCGTTTCATCCCCCCCTTGGCATCGGAGAGGAATTGTAGGGAAATGGAATTGTATAGGGAAGCCATGGGGTGAAAAATGGATTAGGAATAAACTGGGGATGGGGTGAATTTAGGAAGGGGTTCATATTGGGTATAGGGCAAAAGGGGAAAGTAGGTTGGGGGTAGGGAAGCTGCTGGGATGGATATTGTTTATAATTTTGTGCATAACGGCTGCCTTTGACATGAATACCTCTAGGCCCAGTAACATTTGCTGCTTGTAAACCCTTCTTTCCTTGCACTATATCAAATTGTACAACTTCCCCATCTCCTACACTTTGCAGGTCATTTTTAGGGTTATTCCTTTTAATGGCAGTGTTATGGATGAATAAATCTTCCCCTGTATCATCTCGTGTTATAAATCCATAGTTGTTTTTTTACGTTGTACTGTTTCACAGTTCCTGTGATTTTCGTTGCTATAACGCCTCCTATCACGTGCTTGCGTGTTCGTCGTGGCTGCTGGTCCCGCGTGGCCACCGCCTCGCCGACTCCGGCGTCTCGGCCGGGCCCCCGCGTTGCGGCTGCTCCACGCTCTCCGAGCGGCGCTGCTCCGGCGCGTGTCTGGGCTCTGCGCGGCCCCGCGTTGCCATCGCCGCTGGCTCCATGCCCTGTGAGCGGTTCCGCTCCACCAGCTCCACGCTGCCTTGAGCGTGGCCCCGTTTCGGCTCGGCTCAGCGCTGCACGGTTTCTCGTGTCGCTGTGGAAACCGCCGCTTCTCCCTCCGCAGGGCTCTCCGAGCCGTGCGCTCAGAGCGGGCTGCCACGCCGATGCCCGGTTCCTGGCTGCTCCTGGCCCGCGGCGCCTGTGGCATCGCTCCCTCACTCGCGGCCGCGTGGCCGGGGACCCCAAGACAGGGATGGGGTCCACGATAAGGCGCGCACTCCCGAGGGGGCCGGGCGCATCCAGCACAGGCACCTCCGCCAGCACGGCTGCAGTCACGTGCCACAGGGATGGCGGCCGTGCGGCCTCGGCCATGGGATAAGTATGATCCTCTGCTTTAGGGGCAATGGGACCATACAAATGCTCTTCAAGAGCTTCCCTGATTATAAGGTATGCACGGAAAGCTTCTCTTTGATCCCTTACCTTATCCCAGATCTCATCCCAGAAACACCCCTCACAAGATCCAGGAGGTTTGATATCAAAAAGTAAGTCTCGAGAAATATAGGAGAACCTTTTGAAAAGCCAGATAAAAAAATGTTCTAAATCTCCCAGTTGCATTACTTTTTTGTTTTGTTGTTCAAGGATTCCTTTTACTTCTAGATACATTTTTTTCTGTGGCTCAGAGAGCCCCATTTCCCACGATTCTTCCATAGTCCAGAGAGAATATCCAAACCAACATGAGAAGAGAGAGGTCTAGAGTGGTTATTTTACTCACAAATTTTCCTCACGGATCGGTGTCTTGCCCGCATTCCTCCACCAGTTTGTTACAGTGGGGATTACTGTAACAAGCATATATCAAACCAGGAGTCCTGTGGAAAGGAAATATATATGGATGGATTCTTGGTAGATGTTTCAGAGATGTTTATTTCTCCATCCGCACAGCCGGGGCTCTGCTCAGGAACTGCCCCCAGTCACGGGACCTGAGGGACCTTGGCCACACAGGGAAACACAAACCAATGGGAAATGAGGCTGACCAGGGGCAGGGAAACCCCGTGCCTCCCCCCCAGGGCCATCTCCCAGGGCTCCATGGTAGGGGGAGAGACCCCAACACCCTTCCCTGGCACTGAGGTCAGGCTGACAGGCCTGTGGTTCTCCCAGTTGTCCTTCCAAGCCTTCTCACAGATGGGTGTCACGTTGGCCCACATCCAGTCACCCAGGAGCTCTCCAGTTAACCAGGACTGCTGATAAGCGATGGAGAGTGGAGTTTTGTGAGCTGCTTCACCAGCTCCCTCCATAGCCTTAGGGGGAAGGATGGCATCTCCCTAGACTTGTGCATGTCTAGGCAGCACAGCAGCTCACTAACAACTTCCTCCTGCAGTGTGGGGACTTCATTCTGCTCCCTGTTTCTGTCTTCCAGCTCAGCGGGCTGGATATCCTGAGGATAACTGGGCTTTTGGTTAAAGGCTGAGGTCAAGAAGGCATTGAGTACCTCAGCCCTTTCCTCATCCCTGGAGGCAATGTTCCCACCCCAGCATGCAATAAAGGATGGAGAATCTCCTTGGTCTCCTTTTGTTATTAAGGTGTTTGAAAAGCATTTTTTTCTTAACTTTTATGCTGGGGGCAGATTGACTTCTAGCTGGAGTTTTACTTTTCTCGTTTTCTCTCTGGTTAAGCTCATGACATCCTTGTAGTCTTGCTGAGTTGCCTGCCCCTTCTTCCAGAGCTGCTAAACTCTCTGTTCTTCCCTGAATCCCAGTGGAAGCTTGCTGTTCAGCCAGGCCAGCCTTCCCTGAACCAGTTTACAGCACACTGGGAAGAGCTCCTACTCTGCCTATAAGACCTCCTTCCTGAGGAATGTCCAGCCTTCCTGGGCCCCTTGGCCCCTCAGGACTGCCTCCCAAGGGATTCTCTCAACCAGTGTCCTGAACAGACCAAAGCCTGTCCTCCAGAAGTCCAAGGTGCTGACCCCTTTCCTTCCTTCCTTCCACCCTCCCTCCCTTCACGGAGAATTGAAACCAAATCATGTCGAGGTCACTGTGCCCAAGACGGCCTCTGGCAACCCCACCTCCAATCAGTGCTCCTCTGTTTGCAAAGTGCACATCCCATGGGACACCTCCCCTGCTGGGCTCGCCTGCCAGTTGTATCAGGAAGTTCTCTTCCGCATGCTCCAGGAACCTCCTAGAGTGTCTCCTGTCTGCTGGGTTGGATTCCAGCAGACACCTGGTAAGTAGAAGATGTCACTGAGAATGTAGGCAGTGGATGATGGGGGGTCATCCATCTACCCCTTAGGCAAGTCCTTGCTCACCACTCAGCACTGCTGAGACACACCTGGGGTGGGTGCTGCTTCTGGGATCCCGGGATGAGTGAGCCGTGTCCGTACTGCAGCAGATCCAGCAAAGGGCCACTAAGGTGAGAAGGGGACTGGAGCACACGGTGCGTGAGGGGAGGCTGGGAGAGCTCTGCTGACTTTTCTTGGACTAGAGCCGGCTGGGGTGTCTGGTCAGGGTGTGCAAACACCTGACTGAAGGCAGGTGGGTAAAGGACACAAGCAAGACTCTCCTCTATTCAATGCAGAGATGGGAGGAGACACAGTGGGCACAAATTGAGCTGTGGGAAGCTAGAATGAAAGGAATGGAGGTGAAACACTGGAGCGGGTAGCCCAGAGTGGTTCTGCAGTCTCTGTGCTGGGACAAGGATGGTCACGAGTCCATCCATGGTGCTGCTGTGCATGGAAGGATCTGGGGAGAGGAGAGGGGTGTGGGATGCTACAGAGCAATATTTCTTTCAGGCAGCTGAGGGGGAATTGCAGTAAACCCACATTTAGTGGCTGCACTGATAAAGGTGGGATTTTATGAATGTGCCAGCGTGTCTCGTGCAAGGGAAAGTCAGCCAGCCCTGATCACAGGGGCAAGGGGGAAGAGTCATAGAATGAGGGACACCTGAACGTGGTGGCAAAGTCCTTCAGTGAGGTCCCTGGCTTATTAGGGGGTATTCCCTAATGAATGAGTGAAGTGTTTGGTCCAAAGAGTGTGTTTCCAAAGGAGCATTCCGTACTTTGGCCTTGGGGTGGGAGCAGGCAGCTCTATGGAAGGGTCAGCTCAGTTACTGTGGCAGCCCCAGAAGCAGCGCGAGCACTGGGAATTCTTAGCAAAGGAGAAGAAAACAAAACCAGCCGTTTTCCTGCCACAGTCTAAAGTGTAGTGGCAATGGGGTCTGAATTTCCGCCGTTTTTTTCACTATTTCTTTATGATTATATTGGTCCTTTGCAGGACTACGTACATGCTCTTTATGAGCTACTCACTGGCTCAATGCGTGATGTCACATCCTTCTTTATTGTCTTTTTCCACGTATTCAGACTTTTTCTCTCTTCATTTCAGAAGAAGGAAGTGCCAGACCATAGAGTTGCAGGCACTCTCACAGACCCCAACCTCTTAAAACTCTTCTCCAGCTGAGCAGTGTATTCTGACGTGTCTTGAAGTCAGGGACCGGTGAGTAGTGTTTGCAGTTTCTATGGAATGGTGCTTGTGATTTCAGAGGAAGAGGGAGAGCCAGGCTTCCTGTGTTTGTTTTGTCAAAGAAATGCACTGGCTAATGCAGTGTCTAAAGCATTGTCTTACCTGCTCCACAAGCAGAAATGTATTTCTGACTTCACAGAGATGTGACGGTAGTAAAGTTCTGTCTTTTGCTCAAAATGCGCCAGTAACATTGAACCTTGCTTGTGGTTAGAGTGGCGCTTTCCTGCCCCTCTAGGGCACAGGAACTTCCCCCCAAGCCTCTACCGCTTTCTCTTCTTGCGCCTGCAAGGCAAACAATGATTTACAGGGTTCAACAGCTGCAGTGTGGAGGGTGGGGAATGGAAAGGGTCTGTAAAAGACAGGGTGGGTTGGTTTTTGCTGCCTACAACACCGGCAGCACACGCTGGCATTTCTGTGTGGGAGGAGAAAACCTTCTGGGGATCCAGAGCTGATGCTTTGTCTGTCGGCTGCCTCTCCTCTGTCCCCCGGCCCCAGTGCCTGGTGCACACTGGTGGCTCCATGCTCTGACATTTGGATGCCTCCCAGGGTGGCTGACAAGTCGTTAATGGCCACGGGGAAGCTCCGTATGTGACACAGGCACAGTGATCGAGGGGCAGTGACAAATGGGGCTGTGTCAGCTGGGTTCTCTATCCCATTCCCTGCCTCTTTGCTTACAGCTGTTGGATTAAAGCTTTTCCTGTTTCCCAAACCTTTCTGTCCTGGAGCGTGGGGCTTTGGAGATGGAGCTCAGGGAGGCAGGAGAAATGATGGAATCCTTTAGGATGGAAGGGACCTTTGAGACGCCTGGCTCCAGCCCCAAAGCTCTCTCTGCCCAGTCCACCAGTAAGCCTAAGTGCCACACCTACACGTCTGTCAAATACCTCCAGGGATGGTGGCTCCACCACTTTCCCGGGCAGCCTCTGCCAAGGCCTGGTAACTCTTCCAGGAGTAGAATTCTGAGTAATGTCCACTCTAACCTCCCTTGGCACAACTTGAGGCCATTTCCTCTGGTCCTTAATGCCACAACCTTCCTCTCTGCTTCTTCATGTGCTCTTGCCCGTGGGCCTTTGGGGCTCGGTTGTGGGCACGGGAGGTGCTGCTTCTACTGCCCTTCACTTTAAGGAGAGGCAAGGGCAGCAGTGCTGATGCTAACGCTGAGGATGGAGCTAGACTGACTTATCTGTTTGTTGCTGCCTCATTAATAATCTCTTCCTCTCCATCCCTCCCTTTTGCCAGAAGAAGAGAGGAAGTAAGGGTAGGAGGGATTGCCTGTCCACCACCAGGATCCACTGGCAGAGCTGAGCAGGTCAGAGCCAGCGTGGCCCGTGCAGGGTTGGGAAGCAGCCTTGGAACCCCCTTAACTAAGGCAGTTCTTGTCCTTCTTTGTCTGCATCTGCCTCCAGAGCTGCCTTGTATCCATTCCTTTCCCACTCTCCATCCATCCTGCCAGGCTATAATGCCATGAACAATGAGCCAGGCTCTCAGCAGTGGGGCAGGTGGTTGGTTTAGAAAGGCAGCAGCTGCCAGGTCAGCAACCTGGGAGACTGAGGCTTGTGTTTGCTTTGGGGGAAGAGCACGCTGTGTATCAGGAGAAAACAACTCCCCTCACGACCAACACCTGTCCCTGGGCAGTGTCTGTTGACAGGGCTCCAGGAGTGGTCATAAGGAGCATTCCTATTTCCTCCTGCCAGGGGCTTTGCGTACGTGTCCCATGTCTCGTGTTCACAGGGACCTGAAGTTCTAGAGGTGACAGATGAGGTCTCTAATGGTGTTCCCAGGGTTTGTTATTCACTGCGGTGAAGGTGGGACACACCTGTGAAGGAAGGCTCATACTGCGCTGCCTCGCCTGTCAGGGTTTTTCTCTTCTTTCCTTCCTTTCAGATCATGATGGCTGTCTCGGGAGAGCAGGCTCCGGCTGGAGAGAGAATGCTCAGGATGCCCAGCTGCCTCCTAAAGCTGACCAGGGTGGTGCTGAGCCACAAGCCCTGGGCTCTGTTTATCCTCATCGTTACATTCGTATCCTTTGTCTACCACAAGTTGCACTGGGGCATCTGGGAGGACCCAAACAGCAGAGGCCACCCCTACGGCTTGTCAGATGAAATCAGCTGTGCTCACTATGTGCCTTCTTCCCTCAACATTGCTGCTGGGCCCTCTCCTTCCACAGGGAATGTGTTTTTTGTGGAGACATCAGAGCAAACTACCCCAAGTTACCTGTTCTCATGCTCTGTGGAGTCAGCAGCCAGGGCACACCCTGGGTCAAGGGTCACGGTCCTCATGAAAGGCATGGCCAAAGGGAACACCTCCTTACCCAAGCACTGGGCTTTCTCCTTGCTGAGCTGCTTCCCCAACGTGGAAATCCAGCCCCTGGACTTGACAGAGCTCTTTTCTGGAACGCCTCTGGCACAGTGGTACTTGCAGCCTCAGCGCTACCAGGAGCCTCATTTTTTAGCCGTTCTGTCTGATGCCTGCAGGATTGTCCTCATGTGGAAATTTGGTGGCATCTACCTGGATACAGACTTCATTGTGCTTAAGAACTTGCAGAACCTCACCAATGCCCTTGGGATCCAGGGTGATGATGTGCTGAATGGGGCTTTTCTGTCCTTTAAGCCCAAGCACGAGTTCATGGAACTTTGCATGCAGGACTTTGTGCAGAACTACAATGGCTGGGTCTGGGGGCACCAGGGCCCAGAGCTTCTATCTCGTGTCTTCAAGAAATGGTGCTCCCTCAGAACTATCAAGACCATGAGCTGCAAAGGTGTGAGTGCTCTTGCCCCAGAAGCTGTGTATCCTATTCCGTGGCAGAACTGGAAGAAGCTGTTTGAGGCAGTCAGTGACTTGGAGCTTCACAAACTCCTTGAGCACAGCTATGCAGTGCACATATGGAACAAACTGAGCCACGGGACCAAGTTAGAGATCCCATCCCAGGCTCTGCTGGCTCAGCTCTATTCCCAGTTCTGCCCCGCCACCTATGCAAAGATGAAACAGGACTCTGAAGAGTGGGCAAGGCGTGCAGTGTGACCTGTGGGCCCTTGGCTGCAGGGATGCTCCCCAGACTGAAGGAAGCTGAGTGCCTTTGACCTTCCCCAGAGTTGGTTTCTAGACCCCAGCTCAGGTTTTCTGTGTGGCGCCTCTGTGCTTTTGTACCATTCCTGATACCTGCCTCAGATCCTTTGTGTTTCATTTACATTTACAGCAGAACCTGTACGTTCCTTTCACTGGAATATTGAGCCCCTTGTGGACGTCCAGAGGGAGACATGTCCACATCAGTCAAAGGACCAAGTCCAGGACTCAGACCAGTGTCCCCAGCGTCAAAAATAAGATCACAGAAGCACGTGAAGGTTGGAAAAGACCTCCAAGATCATTGAGTCCAGCCTTTAATTCAGTATCACCACACCCACTAGTCATTATCCCAAAGTGCCCTGTGTACTCATTTTTTGGAGCACTTCCACGGATGGTGACTCCACCACTTCCCCGGGGAGCTTGTGGCACACAGTGCTGAAGCATGCTGACATTTTTCCTCACATCCAAGCTGAACCTACCTTGGTGCAGGGAGTGCTGCATCCAGCCCTGGGATCCAGCACAGGAAGGACAGGGAGCTGCTGGAGCCAGTCCAGAGCAGGGACACCAAGGGGAGCAGAGGGATGGAGCAGCTCTGCTGGGAGGAAAGGCTGAGGGAACTGGGATTGTTCAGCCTGGAGAAGAGAAGGCTTTGGGGTGACCTCATTGTGGCCTTGCAGTGCCTGAAGGGAGCCCACAGGAAAGATGGAGAGAGACTCTTGGCAAGGGCCTGGAGTGACAGGGCGAGGGGGAATGGCTTCACACTGACGAGAGCAGGTTTAGATTGCATATGAGGCAGAAATTGTTCCCAGTGAGGGTGCTGAGGCCCTGGTGCACGTTGCCCAGAGAAGCTGTGGCTGCCCCATTCCTGGCAGTGTCCAAGACCAGGCTGGATGGGACTCTGAGACACCTGGGATAATAGTGGAAGGTGTCCCTGCCCATGGCAGGGAGCGGTGGAACGAGATGATCTTTACCGTCCCTTCCAACCCAAACCCTTCTTTTCGTTTCCCCTCATCCTGTCCCTTGTTCCCTGGGTGCAGAGCCTGACACCCCCCTGGCTGCACCCTCCTGTCAGGGAGCTGTAGAGAGTGAGAGGGTCCCCCCTGAGCCTCTTTTCCTCCAGGTTAAACACCCCCAGCTCCCTGAGCCGCTCCTCATCAGACTTGTGCTCCAGCCCCTTCCCCAGCTCCGTTCCCTTCCCCAGACTCACTCCAGCCCCTCAGTGTCCATCTTGCAGTGACAGGCCCAGAACAGGACACAGCACTTGGGGTGAGGCCTCACCAGTGCCCATGACAGGGGACAGCCACTGCCCTGGTCCTGCTGGCCACACTGTTGCTGACCCAACCCAGGAGCCACTGGCCTTCTTGCCCATCTGGGCACACGCTGTGGACCAGCAGCCCCAGGCCCTTTCCTCTGGGGCTCCTTCCAGCCGCTCTTCCCCAGCCTGGTGCTGCTGGGGGTTGTTGTGACCCAGGGGCAGGACCCAGCACTTGGCCTTGTTGAACCTCAAAGATATGAAACAGGACTGGCCCTGAAAGTGGGCCCAGGGGCACAGCACCAGTGACCCACTGCCAGCTGGATGAACTCCACCACCACTCTCTGTGCTTGGCCATCCAGGCAGCTTTTCCTCAGCAAACGGGGAACCTGTTAAAGCCGTGGGCTGCCAGCACAATGCTCTCCAGGAGAACACTGTGGGAGACAGTGATCAAAGGCTTTACTGAAGGCCCAGGTACACAACACCCACAGCCTTTCCCCATCCATGAGGTGTTCATTGGAGGAGATTGGGTCAGCCAAGCAGGACCTGCTTGAACCCATGCTGACTGGGCCTGATGACCTAGTGGTGCAGCACACATCGTGTGATTGCACTCAAGGTAATCTGTTCCATGCCCTTCCGTGGCACTGAGGTCAGGCTGACAGGCCTGTGGTTCTCCCAGTTGTCCTTCCAAGCCTTCTCACAGATGGGTGTCACGTTGGCCCACGTCCAGTCACCCAGGAGCTCTCCAGTTAACCAGGACTGCTGATAAGCGATGGAGAGTGGAGTTTTGTGAGCTGCTTCACCAGCTCCCTCCATAGCCTTAGGGGGAAGGATGGCATCTCCCTAGACTTGTGCATGTCTAGGCAGCACAGCAGCTCACTAACAACTTCCTCCTGCAGTGTGGGGACTTCATTCTGCTCCCTGTTTCTGTCTTCCAGCTCAGCGGGCTGGATATCCTGAGGATAACTGGGCTTTTGGTTAAAGGCTGAGGTCAAGAAGGCATTGAGTACCTCAGCCCTTTCCTCATCCCTGGAGGCAATGTTCCCACCCCAGCATGCAATAAAGGATGGAGAATCTCCTTGGTCTCCTTTTGTTATTAAGGTGTTTGAAAAGGCATTTTTTTCTTAACTTTTATGCTGGGGGCAGATTGACTTCTAGCTGGAGTTTTACTTTTCTCGTTTTCTCTCTGGTTAAGCTCATGACATCCTTGTAGTCTTGCTGAGTTGCCTGCCCCTTTTTCCAGAGCTGCTAAACTCTCTGTTCTTCCCTGAATCCCAGTGGAAGCTTGCTGTTCAGCCAGGCCAGCCTTCCCTGAACCAGTTTACAGCACACTGGGAAGAGCTCCTACTCTGCCTATAAGACCTCCTTCCTGAGGAATGTCCAGCCTTCCTGGGCCCCTTGGCCCCTCAGGACTGCCTCCCAAGGGATTCTCTCAACCAGTGTCCTGAACAGACCAAAGCCTGTCCTCCAGAAGTCCAAGGTGCTGACCCCTTTCCTTCCTTCCTTCCACCCTCCCTCCCTTCACGGAGAATTGAAACCAAATCATGTCGAGGTCACTGTGCCCAAGACGGCCTCTGGCAACCCCACCTCCAATCAGTGCTCCTCTGTTTGCAAAGTGCACATCCCATGGGACACCTCCCCTGCCGGGCTCGCCTGCCAGTTGTATCAGGAAGTTCTCTTCCGCATGCTCCAGGAACCTCCTAGAGTGTCTCCTGTCTGCTGGGTTGGATTCCAGCAGACACCTGGTAAGTAGAAGATGTCACTGAGAATGTAGGCAGTGGATGATGGGGGGTCATCCATCTACCCCTTAGGCAAGTCCTTGCTCACCACTCAGCACTGCTGAGACACACCTGGGGTGGGTGCTGCTTCTGGGATCCCGGGATGAGTGAGCCGTGTCCGTACTGCAGCAGATCCAGCAAAGGGCCACTAAGGTGAGAAGGGGACTGGAGCACACGGTGCGTGAGGGGAGGCTGGGAGAGCTCTGCTGACTTTTCTTGGACTAGAGCCGGCTGGGGTGTCTGGTCAGGGTGTGCAAACACCTGACTGAAGGCGGGTGGGTAAAGGACACAAGCAAGACCCTCCTCTGTTCAATGCAGAGATGGGAGGAGACACAGTGGGCACAAATTGAGCTGTGGGAAGCTAGAATGAAAGGAATGGAGGTGAAACACTGGATCGGGTAGCCCAGAGCGGTTCTGCAGTCTCTGTGCTGGGACAAGGATGGTCACGAGTCCATCCATGGTGCTGCTGTGCATGGAAGGATCTGGGGAGAGGAGAGGGGTGTGGGACGCTACAGAGCAATATTTCTTTCAGGCAGCTGAGGGGGAATTGCAGTAAACCCTACATTTAGTGGCTGCACTGATAAAGGTGGGATTTTATGAATGTGCCAGCGTGTCTCGTGCAAGGGAAAGTCAGCCAGCCTTGATCACAGGGGCAAGGGGGAAGAGTCATAGAATGAGGGACACCTGAACGTGGTGGCAAAGTCCTTCAGTGAGGTCCCTGGCTTATTAGGGGGTATTCCCTAATGAGTGAGTGAAGTGTTTGGTCCAAAGAGTGTGTTTCCAAAGGAGCATTCCGTACTTTGGCCTTGGGGTGGGAGCAGGCAGCTCTATGGAAGGGTCAGCTCAGTTACTGTGGCAGCCCCAGAAGCAGCGCGAGCACTGGGAATTCTTAGCAAAGGAGAAGAAAACAAAACCAGCCGTTTTCCTCCCATGGTCTAAAGTGTAGTGAGAATAAGGTTGCAATTTTCTCTATTTTTTCTCTTTTTTAAATTAATTTTAACTAACTGCTGTGTTCACAGTTAATCTGTATGACCTTTGTATCAGCTACTGACACCATAAATGATGTCACATGCTCACCGTTTTTTTTTCCAAGTTGCTTGGACTCCATTTCTCACCCTTCCTTTTTAGAAGAAGGAAGTGCCAGACCGTAGAGCTGTAGGCATGCTCACAGACTTTAATGTCTTAAATATCTTTTCCAGCTGAGCAGGGAATTCTGTGGTTTCTTGAAAGCAGGGACAGGTGAGTTTCCGGACTTCTCTACAGCACTATCTCTGTCCCACCAAGCCTGTGCCACTTTGTCTTCTACAGCTTAGAAAATTATTTACAGGGTTCAACCGCTGCAGTGTGGAGGGTGGGGAATGGAAAGGGTCTGTAAAAGACAGGGTGGGTTGGTTTTTGCTGCCTACAACACCGGCAGCACACGCTGGCATTTCTGTGTGGGAGGAGAAAACCTTCTGGGGATCCAGAGCTGATGCTTTGTCTGTCGGCTGCCTCTCCTCTGTCCCCCGGCCCCAGTGCCTGGTGCACACTGGTGGCTCCATGCTCTGACATTTGGATGCCTCCCAGGGTGGCTGACAAGTCGTTAATGGCCACGGGGAAGCTCCGTATGTGACACAGGCACAGTGATCGAGGGGCAGTGACAAATGGGGCTGTGTCAGCTGGGTTCTCTATCCCATTCCCTGCCTCTTTGCTTACAGCTGTTGGATTAAAGCTTTTCCTGTTTCCCAAACCTTTCTGTCCTGGAGCGTGGGGCTTTGGAGATGGAGCTCAGGGAGGCAGGAGAAATGATGGAATCCTTTAGGATGGAAGGGACCTTTGAGACGCCTGGCTCCAGCCCCAAAGCTCTCTCTGCCCAGTCCACCAGTAAGCCTAAGTGCCACACCTACACGTCTGTCAAATACCTCCAGGGATGGTGGCTCCACCACTTTCCCGGGCAGCCTCTGCCAAGGCCTGGTAACTCTTCCAGGAGTAGAATTCTGAGTAATGTCCACTCTAACCTCCCTTGGCACAACTTGAGGCCATTTCCTCTGGTCCTTAATGCCACAACCTTCCTCTCTGCTTCTTCATGTGCTCTTGCCCGTGGGCCTTTGGGGCTCGGTTGTGGGCGCGGGAGGTGCTGCTTCTGCTGCCTGCCCTTCACTTTAAGGAGAGGCAAGGGCAGCAGTGCTGATGCTAACGCTGAGGATGGAGCTAGACTGACTTATCTGTTTGTTGCTGCCTCATTAATAATCTCTTCCTCTCCATCCCTCCCTTTTGCCAGAAGAAGAGAGGAAGTAAGGGTAGGAGGGATTGCCTGTCCACCACCAGGATCCACTGGCAGAGCTGAGCAGGTCAGAGCCAGCGTGGCCCGTGCAGGGTTGGGAAGCAGCCTTGGAACCCCCTTTACTAAGGCAGTTCTTGTCCTTCTTTGTCTGCATCTGCCTCCAGAGCTGCCTTGTATCCATTCCTTTCCCACTCTCCATCCATCCTGCCAGGCTATAATGCCATGAACAATGAGCCAGGCTCTCAGCAGTGGGGCAGGTGGTTGGTTTAGAAAGGCAGCAGCTGCCAGGTCAGCAACCTGGGAGACTGAGGCTTGTGTTTGCTTTGGGGGAAGAGCACGCTGTGTATCAGGAGAAAACAACTCCCCTCACGACCAACACCTGTCCCTGGGCAGTGTCTGTTGACAGGGCTCCAGGAGTGGTCATAAGGAGCATTCCTATTTCCTCCTGCCAGGGGCTTTGCGTACGTGTCCCATGTCTCGTGTTCACAGGGACCTGAAGTTCTAGAGGTGACAGATGAGGTCTCTAATGGTGTTCCCAGGGTTTGTTATTCACTGCGGTGAAGGTGGGACACACCTGTGAAGGAAGGCTCATACTGCGCTGCCTCGCCTGTCAGGGTTTTTCTCTTCTTTCCTTCCTTTCAGATCATGATGGCTGTCTCGGGAGAGCAGGCTCCGGCTGGAGAGAGAATGCTCAGGATGCCCAGCTGCCTCCTAAAGCTGACCAGGGTGGTGCTGAGCCACAAGCCCTGGGCTCTGTTTATCCTCATCGTTACATTCGTATCCTTTGTCTACCACAAGTTGCACTGGGGCATCTGGGAGGACCCAAACAGCAGAGGCCACCCCTACGGCTTGTCAGATGAAATCAGTTGTGCTCACTATGTGCCTTCTTCCCTCAACATTGCTGCTGGGCCCTCTCCTTCCACAGGGAATGTGTTTTTTGTGGAGACATCAGAGCAAACTACCCCAAGTTACCTGTTCTCATGCTCTGTGGAGTCAGCAGCCAGGGCACACCCTGGGTCAAGGGTCACGGTCCTCATGAAAGGCATGGCCAAAGGGAACACCTCCTTACCCAAGCACTGGGCTTTCTCCTTGCTGAGCTGCTTCCCCAACGTGGAAATCCAGCCCCTGGACTTGACAGAGCTCTTTTCTGGAACGCCTCTGGCACAGTGGTACTTGCAGCCTCAGCACTACCAGGAGCCTCATTTTTTAGCCGTTCTGTCTGATGCCTGCAGGATTGTCCTCATGTGGAAATTTGGTGGCATCTACCTGGATACAGACTTCATTGTGCTTAAGAACTTGCAGAACCTCACCAATGCCCTTGGGATCCAGAGTGAAGACGTACTGAATGGGGCCTTTCTCTCCTTTAAGCCCAAGCACGAGTTCATGGAACTTTGCATGCAGGACTTTGTGCAGAACTACAATGGCTGGGTCTGGGGGCGCCAGGGCCCAGAGCTTCTATCTCGTGTCTTCAAGAAATGGTGCTCCCTCAGAACTATCAAGAGCATGAGCTGCAAAGGTGTGAGTGCTCTTGCCCCAGAAGCTGTGTATCCTATTCCGTGGCAGAACTGGAAGAAGCTGTTTGAGGCAGTCAGTGACTTGGAGCTTCACAAACTCCTTGAGCACAGCTATGCAGTGCACATATGGAACAAACTGAGCCACGGGACCAAGTTAGAGATCCCATCCCAGGCTCTGCTGGCTCAGCTCTATTCCCAGTTCTGCCCCGCCACCTATGCAAAGATGAAACAGGACTCTGAAGAGTGGGCAAGGCGTGCAGTGTGACCTGTGGGCCCTTGGCTGCAGGGATGCTCCCCAGACTGAAGGAAGCCAAGTGCCTTTGACCTTCCCCAGAGTTGGTTTCTAGACCCCAGCTCAGGTTTTCTGTGTGGCGCCTCTGTGCTTTTGTACCATTCCTGATACCTGCCTCAGATCCTTTGTGTTTCATTTACATTTACAGCAGAACCTGTACGTTCCTTTCACTGGAATATTGAGCCCCTTGTGGACGTCCAGAGGGAGACATGTCCACATCAGTCAAAGGACCAAGTCCAGGACTCAGACCAGTGTCCCCAGCGACAAAAATAAGATCACAGAAGCATGTGAAGGTTGGAAAAGACCTCCAAGATCATTGAGTCCAACCTTTAATTCAGTATCACCACACCCACTAGTCATTATCCCAAAGTGCCCTGTGTACTCTTTTTTTGGAGCACTTCCACGGATGGTGACTCCACCACTTCCCCGGGGAGCTTGTGGCACACAGTGCTGAAGCATGCTGACATTTTTCCTCACATCCAAGCTGAACCTACCTTGGTGCAGGGGGTGCTGCATCCAGCCCTGGGATCCAGCACAGGAAGGACAGGGAGCTGCTGGAGCCAGTCCAGAGCAGGGACACCAAGGGGAGCAGAGGGATGGAGCAGCTCTGCTGGGAGGAAAGGCTGAGGGAACTGGGATTGTTCAGCCTGGAGAAGGGAAGGCTTTGGGGTGACCTCATTGTGGCCTTGCAGTGCCTGAAGGGAGCCCACAGGAAAGATGGAGAGAGACTCTTGGCAAGGGGGAATGGCTTCACACTGACAGAGAGCAGGTTTAGATTGCATATGAGGCAGAAATTGTTCCCAGTGAGGGTGCTGAGGCCCTGGCACAGGCTGCCCAGAGAAGCTGTGGCTGCCCCATTCCTGGCAGTGTCCAAGACCAGGCTGGATGGGGCTCTGAGACACCTGGGATAATAGTGGAAGGTGTCCCTGCCCATGGCAGGGAGCGGTGGAACGAGATGATCTTTACCGTCCCTTCCAACCCAAACCCTTCTTTTCATTTCCCCTCGTCCTGTCCCTTGTTCCCTGGGTGCAGAGCCTGACACCCCCCTGGCTGCACCCTCCTGTCAGGGAGCTGTAGAGAGTGAGAGGGTCCCCCCTGAGCCTCTTTTCCTCCAGGTTAAACACCCCCAGCTCCCTGAGCCGCTCCTCATCAGACTTGTGCTCCAGCCCCTTCCCCAGCTCCGTTCCCTTCCCCAGACTCACTCCAGCCCCTCAGTGTCCATCTTGCAGTGACAGGCCCAGAACAGGACACAGCACTTGGGGTGAGGCCTCACCAGTGCCCATGACAGGGGGACAGCCACTGCCCTGGTCCTGCTGGCCACACTGTTGCTGACCCAGCCCAGGAGCCACTGGCCTTCTTGCCCATCTAGGCACACGCTGTGGACCAGCAGCCCCAGGCCCTTTCCTCTGGGGCTCCTTCCAGCCACTCTTCCCCAGCCTGGTGCTGCTGGGGGTTGTTGTGACCCAGGGGCAGGACCCAGCACTTGGCCTTGTTGAACCTCAAAGATATGAAACAGGACTGGCCCTGAAAGTGGGCCCAGGGGCACAGCACCAGTGATCCACTGCCAGCTGGATGAACTCCACCACCACTCTCTGTGCTTGGCCATCCAGGCAGCTTTTCCTCAGCAAACGGGGAACCTGTTAAAGCCGTGGGCTGCCAGCACAATGCTCTCCAGGAGAACACTGTGGGAGACAGTGATCAAAGGCTTTACTGAAGGCCCAGGTACACAACACCCACAGCCTTTCCCCATCCATGAGGTGTTCATTGGAGGAGATTGGGTCAGCCAAGCAGGACCTGCTTGAACCCATGCTGACTGGGCCTGATGCCCCAGTGGTGCAGCACACATCGTGTGATTGCACTCAAGGTAATCTGTTCCATGCCCTTCCGTGGCACTGAGGTCAGGCTGACAGGCCTGTGGTTCTCCCAGTTGTCCTTCCAAGCCTTCTCACAGATGGGTGTCACGTTGGCCCACATCCAGTCACCCAGGAGCTCTCCAGTTAACCAGGACTGCTGATAAGCGATGGAGAGTGGAGTTTTGTGAGCTGCTTCACCAGCTCCCTCCATAGCCTTAGGGGGAAGGATGGCATCTCCCTAGACTTGTGCATGTCTAGGCAGCACAGCAGCTCACTAACAACTTCCTCCTGCAGTGTGGGGACTTCATTCTGCTCCCTGTTTCTGTCTTCCAGCTCAGCGGGCTGGATATCCTGAGGATAACTGGGCTTTTGGTTAAAGGCTGAGGTCAAGAAGGCATTGAGTACCTCAGCCCTTTCCTCATCCCTGGAGGCAATGTTCCCACCCCAGCATGCAATAAAGGATGGAGAATCTCCTTGGTCTCCTTTTGTTATTAAGGTGTTTGAAAAGCATTTTTTTCTTAACTTTTATGATGGGGGCAGATTGACTTCTAGCTGGAGTTTTACTTTTCTCGTTTTCTCTCTGGTTAAGCTCATGACATCCTTGTAGTCTTGCTGAGTTGCCTGCCCCTTCTTCCAGAGCTGCTAAACTCTCTGTTCTTCCCTGAATCCCAGTGGAAGCTTGCTGTTCAGCCAGGCCAGCCTTCCCTGAACCAGTTTACAGCACACTGGGAAGAGCTCCTACTCTGCCTATAAGACCTCCTTCCTGAGGAATGTCCAGCCTTCCTGGGTCCCTTGGCCCCTCAGGACTGCCTCCCAAGGGATTCTCTCAACCAGTGTCCTGAACAGACCAAAGCCTGTCCTCCAGAAGTCCAAGGTGCTGACCCCTTTCCTTCCTTCCTCCATCCTCCCTCCCTTCACGGAGAATTGAAACCAAATCATGTCGAGGTCACTGTGCCCAAGACGGCCTCTGGCAACCCCACCTCCAATCAGTGCTCCTCTGTTTGCAAAGTGCACATCCCATGGGACACCTCCCCTGCTGGGCTCGCCTGCCAGTTGTATCAGGAAGTTCTCTTCCGAATGCTCCAGGGACCTCCTAGAGTGTAGGTTACAGGTTCAGGGGTTCTGGGGTCCAGTCGGGACGGCCGGACGTAGACGAATGGAGACGAGAGATCTCTATAGGCAGGTCTTGGGACACAGTCGGTTTATTGTAAAGGGCGTGGGTATTGGGGCACTGCTCAGAGCTGGTAGACTCAGCTCTGAGCAGGCCCAAGAGAGCAAGAGAGTGAACGGGTGAGAGAGAGAGAGAGAGAGGGTGTAAGAGCGAGAGTGGAAGTAAGAGCAGGAGTAAGGAAAGGAATAGAAGAGAGAATGTCTGAAGTCCTGGTTACAATACAATAAATCATCTTCTGTACTGAATATTCTAATTGTCACTAACCAATCTAATACAAGATACAAATCCTATAGCATTTACATACAGCCTATAAGAGTTCTTATATTACCATAGAGTGTTACATCTTAACTTCTAAAAACTACTCTTTGGACCCCTTCTGCTGAGCTAGTAGGGTCTGCTCTGACCCTTGGACCTGTTTGCAAGCAGAGGGTATTGTTCCATCAAGAGGGGATTACTTCAGTCGGCCATACCATTGTTTTCCAGTTGTTCAGTAACTAAGACTTGGTATTTCAAAAGTGGCTTTCATTTCGATGTTGCCTGTAGTTTTCATATTCCCAAAATCTTTTGTCAGGCAATCAAATTTACAAGGCTTTCCTGTTTCATCTTCCCCAACATCTCCCCCTTTCCAACGGACAATTAAGATATTAGACATAGTCTTACTCGTCATTTTTTGCACACACTGAAGTATACAAGGTACTGCTACTAAAACTATAATTATTACTACTAGAATAATCAAGCCTATTTTACAGAGTTCCCTTAGCCAAGGTGCAAAGCTCCAACCATCAAACAAACTGTCTAGCCAAGACGGGTTATCTGTTGTAATTTGGTTAGCTAGGTCCCTTAGGTTTTGTAACTGTTTGTGAATGGAAACAGAATGATCGGATAAGTTCATACAGCATAATCCTTCAAAATCTTCACAGCCATGCCCATGTGCTAATAAAAGATAATCAATGGCAGCTCTATTTTGTAAAGTGGCATGTCTGACTGCCTCTTCATCGGTTAACAAATCACTGATCATAGTAGAGGTGGCATTTACCTCCTTGCTGAGCCAACATCCCAACTTGTTTAACTGTTTTAGTGCAATTGAGGAACTTAACTGAGGAAGAAAAATGCTCGCAACAATTGATTTTTCAGAGTTCCAAGGATGAAAGTCACTATCACAGTCACTCTCATACTGATGTCCCCAGGAAGATCTAATCTTTCTGTTTTTCTTTTTGATTACTTCTTTGACACTGGGAGCAATAATTGTAAGTTGTCCCAGAGCACAAGGGCCACCATCTATTTTTGAAGGTATACCTTGCCAGGCTCTGTCTCCACAGATGAGCCAAATTCCTCTAGGGAATCGAATAGGAAGTTTGTTAAAACGATCTGCATGAGGTTCATCATATATAAGAAGCTTAGCTTGGTTGCACCAAGAAGTTACATTGCTGTAAGCTGGGTGATATGGGGTAACATTTAAATGAGGACCGTTTTCTCCTAGAAAGTGAAAGAAATAGCAGGTATCCATAGTTAACGAGCCTAGGATTTCTAGCTCTTGAAGGTCAGATTTATCAATTTTAGAATTATCAATATAAGTTTGGTGTTTATGGCTGGTAGTTGGAGAAATGTGATCATTATCATATGGCCAATATTTATCAAAAGTAACATTATCAAAACCTTCTGGTAAAGGTATTCCAACTGAACAGGTTGAAAAAGGTTTGTCAGGGCTTGTGTCAGATAGACAGATGGTATCGGAGCCTGCAGATTTGGCTAAAGCAACCCAGACATTTGTCTTTGGTTGATTTACAGGTAAAGCTTCACTATAAAAACTAAAACATAAGAATAAAAGCAACATGCATGCGCGCAGATGAGAAAGCTCCATTATTTTCTTGAGCTGTTTTTGGCAGATCGCTTTCTTCTGGTGATTCTGCATACTTCAGGTTTGGGTGCTTGCTTCCTGGCTTCCACTTGCAGGGTCACTGGCTGGTGTGGAGGCGTCGGCAGGTTTTGATGTGTGGTATGGCTTCACGTTTTTTGCTGGAACCCACTTGAGCTCTCCACCTGTGGAAACACATGCAAACCCCTTCCCCCATGTTATAAGATTGTATGGTCCTTCTATTTTTCCTGATTCTAGATTCTTGATTAAAACTAGGGGGTGCTCTTTCAGTTTTGCTTTTTTGTTGTTTAAGAAGTGTCTGAAGATGGGGGGATCAGGCTCTTCTGCAGAGCTATTCAAAAAATTATAAACATACAAAGCCTTATTCAACCTCCTTTGAGGTGTATCCTGGGCTTCTCCCCCTTTCTGTTGATCTAAAATGCGTTTTAGAGTTTGATGTGTTCTTTCTATTATTCCTTGACTCGTGGGGGAGTAGGGAATGCCAAATGTATGGCGGACACCCCAGTCATTTAAGAATGCAGCTAATTCTTGTGAAACATACGAAGGACCGTTATCAGTTTTAATTTCTTGTGGGATACCCAAATAGGAAAAAGCTTGTGAAAAATGATGGCAAACATGCTTAGCTGTTTCTCCTGTATGCACAGAAGCGAAGACTGCATTTGAGAATGTATCCACAGAGACATGGATATTTTTAAGTTTTCCAAAAGAGGGGTACTTAGTAACATCTGTTTGCCATTTCTGTAAGCTCTCCAACCCCCGTGGGTTGGTGGCTCCTGAGGAGGGGATAGGTTGAACAAGCTGGCAGTTTGGGCATGCTCGTACAATATTTTGAGCTTGCTCTAGGGTAATATGAAAATCTCGTTTGATTGCCTGTGCATTTTGGTGAAAGAACGCATGACTTAATTTGGCTTGTTCAATAGTGTTAGGCAAGGTAGTTGCAGCAAACACCGAGGTAGGATTTTCGATGTCTGCTGCAACTTCTCCATCAGATGCTGCTGATGCCAATGCATCAGCTCGTGCGTTTCCTTCTACCATAAATCCTGGAAGACCAGAATGAGCTCTAATGTGGCAAACGAAATAAGGGTTAGTTCTGTGTGATAAAATTTGGTAGAGACAGGTGAGCCAAAGACATAATTTGTCGTTGTTCACATCCTTTAAAACTGATCCTTCAATCCTCTTAATAATACCAGCAACATATGCTGAGTCAGTGATTAGGTTGAAAGGTTCTGGAAAGAGCTGAAAAGCTCTTACAACAGCCGCCAATTCAACAATTTGAGGAGAACCTTCAACTTTTTGAACATCTTGCTTCCAGACTTTAGTATCTTTATTTTGCCATGTGACCACAGAGTTGTGTGTTCGCCCTGACCCATCAGTGAAGATAGTGACCGCATTTAGAGGCTCTTCACTGATTAGGGGTTTTTCTTTGTAGCACAATTTAGCTTTGATTAATCCGTGTGCTGGGTAATGAATAGAGCAAACGCCTGGGAAATCGAGCAAGGCATACATCAAGTCTTCTGATTTTTGCATTGCCCAATCGAAATAAGATTTAATCATGGGCAAATAAATAATTGCAAATTCGCAACCTGCTATTGAAAGAAGCCTTGCTCTGCCTTTGATGATGATTTGAGACATCATTTCTAAAGGTGTGAGGATTGTCTTTGGCGACCTGTAAGGGAGAAAAACCCATTCAATTATCAACAGCGGTTCTATTTGAGAGGAATCCCATTGAAAAATGAGGCCGTACAGTCTCAACTTTTCTCCTAAAACTGCAAGGAAAAAGGGTTTGTTAGGAATACAGCGATGTGCCTGCCTGTTTTGCAGAGCGTCAGTAATTTTTTCCAGGGCCTTGCAAGCTTCAGGAGTGAGAGATTTAGGGGATTTAATGTCACTGTCTCCTCTCAATAAATCAAAGAGTGGAGCAAGTTCATCATTAGTGATTCCTAGCACAGGCCTGACCCAATTGATTTCTCCTAAGAGCCGATGCAAATCCTGCAAGGTACGAACATCAGTTCGAATTTGTATTTTTTGGGGTGTAATAGACTGTTCTGTTAGTTTCCATCCTAGATATTTCCAGCGAGCAGTCTCTTGTATTTTTGATTCGGAGATCACCAGTCCAGCCTTTCTGATTTCAGCAACAACACTGTTACGAGTTTCTTCCATTTGTTTTTGTGTTGGCGCTGCGATGAGCAAATCATCCATGTAGTGGAGAATAACTGATTGCGGGAATTGCTCACGGACTGGGGACAAAGTACGGGCTACAAAATGTTGGCAACTAGTCGGTGAGTTCTTCATGCCTTGAGGCAAGACTAGCCAATGATACCTTTGAAGCGGCTCTTGCAGGTTTGTACTTGGAACGGAAAAGGCAAAACGAGGAGCATCGTCTGGATGCAGTGGGATGTTGAAGAAACAGTCTTTTAGATCGATAATTACAAGCGGCCAATTTCTTGGGATCATGGAAAGGTTGGGCAGGCCAGGTTGGAGAGGGCCCATGTCTTCAATTACTGCATTGATTTTTCTGAGATCATGTAACAATCGCCACGTGTCAGAAGTTTTCTTATGGATTACAAACACAGGTGAGTTCCAGGGACTGTTAGTGGGTTTAATGTGGCCTTTTTGCAGTTGTTCAGCCACTAGTTTTTTGAGGGCACTCAGCTTATGATCTGGCAGGGACCACTGGTCGACCCAGAGAGGGGTGTCAGTTTTCCAGGTCAGTTTTAAAGTACTGAGTGCTTTAGTGGCCCCTATGAAAAATCCAGTTCAATTTTGGCTCCCCATTCAGAGAGCAAATCTCTTCCCCACACTGTGATGGGTTTCTGCACTACATAGGGACGGATCAATGCCTTTTTCCCTTGTGGTCCTGTAATACTGATGACAGATTCGCTCCGCAGGCATGGAGTGACACCTCCAATGCCTGTGAGAGCGCCTGGGGGGGTTATTAATTTCCAATCTGTCGGCCAATGATAATAAGAGATAACAGAAACATCTGCCCCCGTATCAATCATCCCCTTGATGTTAACTTGAATCCCACCATTTGACAATTCACAAGTTAGCATTGGTCGTTGTTGACTTATGTGTTGAACCCATAGAACCTCAGGACTTTCAGGAGCAACTGAGAAACGGCGCGGTGGTGTTTGTTCCGCAGTTCCCATGGGCAGTGCTATGGCAATAGCTATAGGGGTTCTAGGTGGGATATACAATGGGGGATGGCAGGCATTTGCTAGCACTAGGAGTTCTTCATTGCAGCTAGCAGATATTACGCAAGGCAAAACTAGCAGTCCCAGGATGTTATTTCTCTCTTTACCAACAACCAAAAAGTCTTGTCTAGTTTGTGAAGCCCCTGTAATTCTTGTTGAAATATAGTCATAACCATTATCCTTTAAAAAGGCTGTTGGCTTGGAGGTTGCCAAGGTGCACTGGGACCCTGGGGGTAGCAGGCCTGGGTCATTACTTGGGATTGCGCTGATGGTGAAGCGAAGTGGTTCTGAGTTGGGGTATTCATAAATTTTACCTTGGGTGTTTGGGGTGCCACTACTTGTTTCGTCACGCGATGGCATTGCGCGCTCGTATTGGAGTTTTTTGGACTGTGTTTTCCACTTGTATCTTGTCTGGATCGACACTGCCAGGCAAAATGCTTTCCCTTCTTGCAGATAGGGCAGCGATCTGGTGCTTGTGCACCCTTTTTGAGTTCTGGGCAGTTCTTCATGATATGGCCGGGTTTTTTACAGAAATAGCAAGGTCCTGAAGTTACAGCAGCTTGCATAACAGTCATGGTGTTGCTTTGTTGCTGGAGGTTTAGATGCAAGGCAGCCAGGATTTCAGTAAGTTTTTGGTCTCGTGCTTCTGCTTGTGCTGCCTGTGCAGCTGTTTGTACTGTTTGAGCTGTCAGAGCCCTCTCAATTTTTTCTCCTAGAGCTTTTCCAAGTTCATTTGCTTGTATAGTTGCCACCTGCTGTGGACCTCCTATTTTGTTACAGGCATCAATCATCTCAGGCACTGTGGGTCTTTCTCTTCCCAAAGTTTTGATAACTTTTTTACATTCCGCATTGGCATTATTTTCAATAATGTCCCGTATCATTATTGGGCGAGCTATGTCGTCGTTGCATTGCCGTTCTGCTGCTTGGATGACCCGGTCCACAAATGTGGTGAATGGTTCAGACAACTCTTGGCTAATGAGATTATAGGCTTTCTCAAAACTTCCTGCAGGCTGAATTTGCAAGAAGGCTTTGCGAGCCATCTTTTTGATGTCATCTAATGCTGTTTTGGGTAAATTTATTTGATTGTCATTTTGATCATCAGGATGGTCACCAGTCAGCTTAGATATGACAAGGGTACGAAGGTCTGCGTCAGTACTTTGTTTATAAGTGGCTAGTACCCCTGCAAGCAGTCTCTTCCATTTGAGTTCCCATAGCATATATTGTGAGTCTGTGAGAATTATACTAGCAAGATTTTTACAGTCATTTGGTATAAGTGTATGTCCTTCTAGGGTACTTTTCAGCAGTTGCTTAAAGTATGGAGAGCAGATACCACTGTCCTTTATTGCTTTCCGCAACTCTTTAATCTCATGGTGTGGGATAGCTTGCCATGTTCTAGGACCACCAGCTTGCTGGCTGAATAGTACAGGCATAGCTAAAGGATTTAGATTTTCCTCTTTGCAAATTTGGCGTCTGATTTCATGCCAGTCTGTAAATTGAAAATTATTGAAACATTTTTGGGAGTTTTCTACTTTTGGGATAAATGCAGGCGAATCTTCAGGGTTTAGTGTTTCTTTCTGAGTTGAGAAGTCTGTCCCAAACACTGGGGGGACACCAGAGCTGTTTGGGTTGGTTCCGGGAAGCGGCGGCGGAGTCAGGGAGGCAGGCGGCGGAGTCGCGGGAAGATGCGTGGCTGGTCCCGGGAGCGGTGCTGAGGTTGGAGAAGTTCGAGCGGAGTGACACCGGTAATCTGGGAGTTGCAGTGATTGCGCATGCGCGTGTTGCAGCGATTGCGCATGCGTGTGTTGCATCATCAGGTCCGCGCGGCAGGATGTAATGGCGGCAGTCTGTGTGGCAGATGGTTCGGGCAAAGCGGGAGATGGCAGGACTGCAGAACCAGGGGCTGGGGCTGCGGTCGCGGGAGGCAGGAGGGCTGGTGGCTGGATCGCGGCGTGCTGCTGCTGGGAGCTTGTAGGCTGGGCTGGGGTGGGTGGTGGTGCCGCGGGGAGAAACGGTGGTGGCGGGGCTGCAGTGCCGGGAGAAGGAGCTGGAGCAGGGGCAGGCACGGGCGAGACTGCAGACATCCGTGCAGGCAGCGCGGCACCGGCATCAAGTGGCTCGCGGAGCTGGGGCGCTCCCAGCGCAAGCGATGGTGTGCCGGGATCGGGGAACCGCACAGAAACGGCTGCAGGGACGGGAGTAGACACAGGCGGCTGCTGTGCCGAGGGGCCGGGGGACCGCTCGGGGCGTGCTGTGTGCGCTTGAACGGCAGGGTGGGGGGGTAGGGTTCCTGCGGTAACGTGCACAGGGGGTGCCGGAGACAGCAGGACGGCCGTGGCCGGCGCTGTGGGCACCAGTGTTTCGGGAGCGGCAGGGGACTGTGAAGACGCAGCAGCGGCGGATGGGGATGGAACAATGGCTACCATCGGCGCCGTGTGGGGGGGGGGGACCTGGGGGGCTGGAAGAAGGGTCGCCGCTTGGCTTTGGGGGGGGCCGGCTATAATGGCAGCCATGGCCATAACCGGCGCGGCTGGGGGAGGGGTAACACCCGTAGGTAGCAGGGGGGTAGGCGCTGGTCCCGCAGGGGTATCGCCGGGGGGCGGGGCCACCATGATGTCAGCAGCGGGGGGTGGGGTAGCAATGACGGCAGCAGGGGGGGGTGGAGCCGCGATGACGGAACCGGGGGGGGGGGGGACGGAGGGGCAGGGGCAAGGGGCGGGGCCGCGGAGACGCTGGCACTGAGGGCGGGGGCCGCGGGGGATGGGGCAGCGGGGGCCGCGAGGGATGGGGCAGCGGGGACACGCGGGATGGCGGGGATGGCGGGAGGGGCCGTAGGGTCCGGTGGGGTGGCTGGGGCCGGGGGTAACGGGCGCGGGGGCCGCGAGCGCGGGGGGGCGGGGCGGCGCGAGTCAGGCGGACCGCGGGTATCGGAGCCGCGGGGTCCGGCGGAGGGGTGGGGGCCATGCTCCGCTGCGGGCTCGCGACGGCAAGGGGCGGACTCGCAGCCGGAGCTGGGCTCGGCGGGGTGACTGTTGCGGGCGGCGCCACCGCAGCAAACAGCTCTACCAGCGCTCTGCAAGCTGGGAGCAGCTGCGCGGCTGCCATATCTCGGTAGGAGATGTTATTAAAGAGTTTAACTCCAACTGTGTCCCAAAAGTCTCTTGTAAAGACGGCTGAACGGTCAGCATTTGGGAAATTAAGTTGGGTCCATTCTAAAAGATTTTTTAGCTCGTGTTTAGGCAACTGACTTGGACCAGAGCTTATAAGTAAATGCTTAAGTTGCTTATAGAGATCTCTGTCATGGGCAGAGTGGGTTTGTCCCATTTTTTAGACCAGTATGATACTCACTTAGGTGATGTCGCAGGAGCAGCGTCCTTACTCAGATGTCTGTCGTGGGGGGCTGGCCAGGCACTCCACTCAGCACTCAGGACGCCGCTTTTCGGTCCTTTCCCAGAGCTCCGGTTTCAGGCGTCGCTTGGCAACGGCTTTCCGTGCTCAGGACCTCACGGGTAGGTCCGCACTGAGCTGCAGTGCAGGCGGTGCTCAGCACTACTCGCCTGTGCTCGGGGCGTGCGGCAGATTTCCCTCCGCAGAGCTCCGGTCAGTACTGCTTAGCAGCGTGTCCGTGCTCGAGGGGTGATACGGCAGACCTCCTCAAAGAGCTCCAGGGGGTCGCTGCGCAGCAGTGGCTGCCCGTGCTTGAGGGCTGCCAGGCAATTGCCTCCAAGAGCTCCAGGTAAACCCCGTGCTCGAAGGCTGCCTCAGCAGAATTACAGAGCTCCAGCTATTACGATGCGCAGCATCGGTATGCCGTGCTCACGACAAGTTCTAGATGGCTATAACTGGTCTTTTAGTTACCGACCATGGAGAAAAGTCCTACAGATGGAGAAAGCTGAACCGGGCGTTCAATCACGTTGTGCGCCAGACTGCAGGTGCTGGGTGTGGGTTCGGCAATCACGGTGGGCGCCAGACTGTAGGTTACAGGTTCAGGGGTTCTGGGGTCCAGTCGGGACGGCCGGACGTAGACGAATGGAGACGAGAGATCTCTATAGGCAGGTCTTGGGACACAGTCGGTTTATTGTAAAGGGTGTGGGTATTGGGGCACTGCTCAGAGCTGGTAGACTCAGCTCTGAGCAGGCCCAAGAGAGCAAGAGAGTGAACGGGTGAGAGAGAGAGAGGGTGTAAGAGCGAGAGTGGAAGTAAGAGCAGGAGTAAGGAAAGGAATAGAAGAGAGAATGTCTGAAGTCCTGGTTACAATACAATAAATCATCTTCTGTACTGAATATTCTAATTGTCACTAACCAATCTAATACAAGATACAAATCCTATAGCATTTACATACAGCCTATAAGAGTTCTTATATTACCATAGAGTGTTACATCTTAACTTCTAAAAACTACTCTTTGGACCCCTTCTGCTGAGCTAGTAGGGTCTGCTCTGACCCTTGGACCTGTTTGCAAGCAGAGGGTATTGTTCCATCAAGAGGGGATTACTTCAGTCGGCCATACCATTGTTTTCCAGTTGTTCAGTAACTAAGACTTGGTATTTCAAAAGTGGCTTTCATTTCGATGTTGCCTGTAGTTTTCATATTCCCAAAATCTTTTGTCAGGCAATCAAATTTACAAGGCTTTCCTGTTTCATCTTCCCCAACACTAGAGTGTCTCCTGTCTGCTGGGTTGGATTCCAGCAGACACCTGGTAAGTAGAAGATGACACTGAGAATGTAGGCAGTGGATGATGGGGGGTCATCCATCTACCCCTTAGGCAAGTCCTTGCTCACCACTCAGCACTGGTGAGACACACCTGGGGTGGGTGCTGCTTCTGGGATCCCGGGATGAGTGAGCCGTGTCCGTACTGCAGCAGATCCAGCAAAGGGCCACTAAGGTGAGAAGGGGACTGGAGCACACGGTGCGTGAGGGGAGGCTGGGAGAGCTCTGCTGACTTTTCTTGGACTAGAGCCGGCTGGGGTGTCTGGTCAGGGTGTGCAAACACCTGACTGAAGGCGGGTGGGTAAAGGACACAAGCAAGACTCTCCTCTGTTCAATGCAGAGATGGGAGGAGACACAGTGGGCACAAATTGAGCTGTGGGAAGCTAGAATGAAAGGAATGGAGGTGAAACACTGGATCGGGTAGCCCAGAGTGGTTCTGCAGTCTCTGTGCTGGGACAAGGATGGTCACGAGTCCATCCATGGTGCTGCTGTGCATGGAAGGATCTGGGGAGAGGAGAGGGGTGTGGGATGCTACAGAGCAATATTTCTTTCAGGCAGCTGAGGAGGAATTGCAGTAAACCCTACATTTAGTGGCTGCACTGATAAAGGTGGGATTTTATGAATGTGCCAGCGTGTCTCGTGCAAGGGAAAGTCAGCCAGCCCTGATCACAGGGGCAAGGGGGAACGGTCATAGAATGAGGGACACCTGAATGTGGTGGCAAAGTCCTTCAGTGAGGTCCCTGGCTTATTAGGGGGTATTCCCTAATGAATGAGTGAAGTGTTTGGTCCAAAGAGTGTGTTTCCAAAGGAGCATTCCGTACTTTGGCCTTGGGGTGGGAGCAGGCAGCTCTATGGAAGGGTCAGCTCAGTTACTGTGGCAGCCCCAGAAGCAGCGCGAGCACTGGGAATTCTTAGCAAAGGAGAAGAAAACAAAACCAGCCGTTTTCCTGCCACAGTCTAAAGTGTAGTGGCAATGGGGTCTGAATTTCCGCCGTTTTTTTCACTATTTCTTTATGATTATATTGGTCCTTTGCAGGACTACGTACATGCTCTTTATGAGCTACTCACTGGCTCAATGCGTGATGTCACATCCTTCTTTATTGTCTTTTTCCACGTATTCAGACTTTTTCTCTCTTCATTTCAGAAGAAGGAAGTGCCAGACCATAGAGTTGCAGGCACTCTCACAGACCCCAACCTCTTAAAACTCTTCTCCAGCTGAGCAGTGTATTCTGACGTGTCTTGAAGTCAGGGACCGGTGAGTAGTGTTTGCAGTTTCTATGGAATGGTGCTTGTGATTTCAGAGGAAGAGGGAGAGCCAGGCTTCCTGTGTTTGTTTTGTCAAAGAAATGCACTGGCTAATGCAGTGTCTAAAGCATTGTCTTACCTGCTCCACAAGCAGAAATGTATTTCTGACTTCACAGAGATGTGACGGTAGTAAAGTTCTGTCTTTTGCTCAAAATGCGCCAGTAACATTGAACCTTGCTTGTGGTTAGAGTGGCGCTTTCCTGCCCCTCTAGGGCACAGGAACTTCCCCCCAAGCCTCTACCGCTTTCTCTTCTTGCGCCTGCAAGGCAAACAATGATTTACAGGGTTCAACAGCTGCAGTGTGGAGGGTGGGGAATGGAAAGGGTCTGTAAAAGACAGGGTGGGTTGGTTTTTGCTGCCTACAACACCGGCAGCACACGCTGGCATTTCTGTGTGGGAGGAGAAAACCTTCTGGGGATCCAGAGCTGATGCTTTGTCTGTCGGCTGCCTCTCCTCTGTCCCCCGGCCCCAGTGCCTGGTGCACACTGGTGGCTCCATGCTCTGACATTTGGATGCCTCCCAGGGTGGCTGACAAGTCGTTAATGGCCACGGGGAAGCTCCGTATGTGACACAGGCACAGTGATCGAGGGGCAGTGACAAATGGGGCTGTGTCAGCTGGGTTCTCTATCCCATTCCCTGCCTCTTTGCTTACAGCTGTTGGATTAAAGCTTTTCCTGTTTCCCAAACCTTTCTGTCCTGGAGCGTGGGGCTTTGGAGATGGAGCTCAGGGAGGCAGGAGAAATGATGGAATCCTTTAGGATGGAAGGGACCTTTGAGACGCCTGGCTCCAGCCCCAAAGCTCTCTCTGCCCAGTCCACCAGTAAGCCTAAGTGCCACACCTACACGTCTGTCAAATACCTCCAGGGATGGTGGCTCCACCACTTTCCCGGGCAGCCTCTGCCAAGGCCTGGTAACTCTTCCAGGAGTAGAATTCTGAGTAATGTCCACTCTAACCTCCCTTGGCACAACTTGAGGCCATTTCCTCTGGTCCTTAATGCCACAACCTTCCTCTCTGCTTCTTCATGTGCTCTTGCCCGTGGGCCTTTGGGGCTCGGTTGTGGGCACGGGAGGTGCTGCTTCTACTGCCCTTCACTTTAAGGAGAGGCAAGGGCAGCAGTGCTGATGCTAACGCTGAGGATGGAGCTAGACTGACTTATCTGTTTGTTGCTGCCTCATTAATAATCTCTTCCTCTCCATCCCTCCCTTTTGCCAGAAGAAGAGAGGAAGTAAGGGTAGGAGGGATTGCCTGTCCACCACCAGGATCCACTGGCAGAGCTGAGCAGGTCAGAGCCAGCGTGGCCCGTGCAGGGTTGGGAAGCAGCCTTGGAACCCCCTTAACTAAGGCAGTTCTTGTCCTTCTTTGTCTGCATCTGCCTCCAGAGCTGCCTTGTATCCATTCCTTTCCCACTCTCCATCCATCCTGCCAGGCTATAATGCCATGAACAATGAGCCAGGCTCTCAGCAGTGGGGCAGGTGGTTGGTTTAGAAAGGCAGCAGCTGCCAGGTCAGCAACCTGGGAGACTGAGGCTTGTGTTTGCTTTGGGGGAAGAGCACGCTGTGTATCAGGAGAAAACAACTCCCCTCACGACCAACACCTGTCCCTGGGCAGTGTCTGTTGACAGGGCTCCAGGAGTGGTCATAAGGAGCATTCCTATTTCCTCCTGCCAGGGGCTTTGCGTACGTGTCCCATGTCTCGTGTTCACAGGGACCTGAAGTTCTAGAGGTGACAGATGAGGTCTCTAATGGTGTTCCCAGGGTTTGTTATTCACTGCGGTGAAGGTGGGACACACCTGTGAAGGAAGGCTCATACTGCGCTGCCTCGCCTGTCAGGGTTTTTCTCTTCTTTCCTTCCTTTCAGATCATGATGGCTGTCTCGGGAGAGCAGGCTCCGGCTGGAGAGAGAATGCTCAGGATGCCCAGCTGCCTCCTAAAGCTGACCAGGGTGGTGCTGAGCCACAAGCCCTGGGCTCTGTTTATCCTCATCCTTGCATTCGTATCCTTTGTCTACCACAAGTTGCACTGGGGCATCTGGGAGGACCCAAACAGCAGAGGCCACCCCTACGGCTTGTCAGATGAAATCAGCTGTGCTCACTATGTGCCTTCTTCCCTCAACATTGCTGCTGGGCTCTCTCCTTCCACAGGGAATGTGTTTTTTGTGGAGACATCAGAGCAAACTACCCCAAGTTACCTGTTCTCATGCTCTGTGGAGTCAGCAGCCAGGGCACACCCTGGGTCAAGGGTCACGGTCCTCATGAAAGGCATGGCCAAAGGGAACACCTCCTTACCCAAGCACTGGGCTTTCTCCTTGCTGAGCTGCTTCCCCAACGTGGAAATCCAGCCCCTGGACTTGACAGAGCTCTTTTCTGGAACGCCTCTGGCACAGTGGTACTTGCAGCCTCAGCGCTACCAGGAGCCTCATTTTTTAGCCGTTCTGTCTGATGCCTGCAGGATTGTCCTCATGTGGAAATTTGGTGGCATCTACCTGGATACAGACTTCATTGTGCTTAAGAACTTGCAGAACCTCACCAATGCCCTTGGGATCCAGGGTGATGACGTACTGAATGGGGCCTTTCTCTCCTTTAAGCCCAAGCACGAGTTCATGGAACTTTGCATGCAGGACTTTGTGCAGAACTACAATGGCTGGGTCTGGGGGCGCCAGGGCCCAGAGCTCCTAACTCGTGTCTTCAAGAAATGGTGCTCCCTCAGAACTATCAAGAGCATGAGCTGCAAAGGTGTGAGTGCTCTTGCCCCAGAAGCTGTGTATCCTATTCCGTGGCAGAACTGGAAGAAGCTGTTTGAGGCAGTCAGTGACTTGGAGCTTCACAAACTCCTTGAGCACAGCTATGCAGTGCACATATGGAACAAACTGAGCCACGGGACCAAGTTAGAGATCCCATCCCAGGCTCTGCTGGCTCAGCTCTATTCCCAGTTCTGCCCCGCCACCTATGCAAAGATGAAACAGGACTCTGAAGAGTGGGCAAGGCGTGCAGTGTGACCTGTGGGCCCTTGGCTGCAGGGATGCTCCCCAGACTGAAGGAAGCTGAGTGCCTTTGACCTTCCCCAGAGTTGGTTTCTAGACCCCAGCTCAGGTTTTCTGTGTGATGCCTCTGTGCTTTTGTACCATTCCTGATACCTGCCTCAGATCCTTTGTGTTTCAATGTACAGAAGAACGTGTGTTCAGCCTCTCTTGCTGTCCTTCAGGGCCAGAGAAAGGTTTAACTCATCCATCAGTGTCTCTCGGTTGTTCCTCTCCTAGTGTTCTCCAATGGCTCCTCCTTGTATCCCGGTCTGAGCAGCACATTGTGATCTTTCAACAGCTGTAGGAACCCCTGCCTTGCTCTCTATAGTATTTGAAAATTTCACGGAATATTCTGAGTTGGAAGACACCCATAATGATCATTGAATCCAACCCCTGTCCCTGCCAGGGGATGGGACACCCCAACAATCATGCTCTGTGCATGAGAGCATTGTCCTTGGGGCTGTGTCCATTCCTGGGGGAGCCTGTTCAATGCCCCACCACTCTCTGGGGGAAGAACCTTTTCCTGATATCCAGCCTAACCCTCCCTGACACAGCTCCAGCCGTTCCCTCAGGTCCTGTCCCTGGTCACACAGAGCAGAGATCAGTGCCTGCCCCTCCTCTTCCCCAGGTGAGGAAGCTGCAGAACTGCTGTGAGCTCTGACCTCAGTCTCCTCCAGCTGAACAGACCAAATGCCTTCAGCTACTCCTCGTGTGGCTTCCCCTCCAGCTGAACAGACCAAATGCCTTCAGCTACTCCTCGTGTGGCTTCCCCTCCAGGCCCTTCACCATCTTCATATCCCTTCTTTGGACACTCTCTAACAGCTTTAGATCTTTCTTGTATTGTGGTACTCAAAACCACACACAATATTCGAGGTGAGGCTGCCCCAGCCCAGAGCAGAGCAGGACATTCCCTCCCTGGCCTGGCCAGCCATGCTGGGCCTGGTGCCCCCAGGACAGGGATGTCCCTCCTGGCTCCAGGCCACTGGTGACTCATGTCCAACTGGCCACTGACCAGGACCCTCAGGACCCTTTCCACAGCACTGCTCTCCAGCCCCTCATTCCCCAGTCTGTCTGTACATCCAGGGCTGTCCCATCCCACGTGCAGAACCCAGCCCTTGTCTTTGTTAAACTTTACACAGTTGGTGATTGCCCAGCCCTGTCATTTTTCCAAGGCTCTCTGCAGGGCCTTTTTGCCCTCCAGGGAGTCAACAGCTCCTCCCAGTTTTGTATCATCTGCAAGCTTACTTAGTATCCCTTCCAGTCCTGCATTCAAGCTGTTTATGAGGATTTTTAAGAGAACTGGGCCTAAGATGGTGCCCTGTGGAACCCCACAGGTGACAGGCCGCCAGTCTCATGTCACCTCGGTTACCGTCACTTTTTGTGCTTGACCTGTGAGCAAGTTGCTCACCCATCACACGATGTGTTTATCCAGCTGCGGGCTGCACACTGAGATAGATGATATCCAAAGCTTTACTGAAATCCAAAAAGATTACATCTACTGACATTTCTTGATCAGATGGGCGGGTTACCTTAGTATGAAAAGAAATTAGTTTTGATAAGCACGATTTTCCTCTCATAAAGCTGTGCTGGCTATGACCAATGACTGTGTTGTCCTTCAGGTGTTTTTCAATACTTCCCAGAATAATCATCATCATCTTCATAATTTTACCAGGCACTGGAGTGAGACTGATAGCCCTGCAGCTTCCAGGGTTATCCTTCTTGCCCTCTTTGAAAACTGGGACCTCTTCAAATTCCCAAGACTTTTCAAAAATCATCAAGAGATGCCTCGTGATGACATCAGCCAGCTCTTTATGTATTCTCAGATTAATCTCCTCACACCCCAAAGACTTATAGGGATCTATCTGGAGCAGCAGATCCCTCACACCTTCAGGGTTAACTCAGAGTTTATCATTCTCACAGTCACAGTCCTCTAGCCCAGGGTGCTGGGACCTCCTTAATCCATCATCAGTGTTGAAGATAGAGGCAAAGAAAGCATTAAACATCTCTACCTTGTCCATGGCCCTGGTTGTGAGGTGACCATCCTCATCCTGTAATGGGCTGTTGTCATTTCAGCACTGCCTTTTGCCATTAATGTATTTTAAAACCCCTCTTTTTATTGTCCCTCACATTTCTGGTGGCTTCAATTGCAATGGAACTTTGGCCACATGAATTCTCCCCCTACAGTGGTGAGCAGCATCTCCGTATTCCTTCCACATCACCTGACCTTGCTTCCAGTGGGCATACACCTTCCTTTTTCACTTTATCTCCAAAAGAAGATTCCTGTTCAGCCAAGGTAGCCTTCCACCTCACCTGCTTGACGTATGATTTTTAGGAATTGCCAACTCCTGTGCTCTCAGGAGATGGTGCTTAAAAAGTGATCAGCACTGATCAACCCCAGGACCTTCAAAAGCATTTTCCCAGGGGACTTTATTTACTGGTTCCCTGAGCAGCCTGAAGTCTGTTCTTCCCATGTCCAGGGTTGAAGTTTTGCTGGTGCTTTTCCCTCTGTCACCAGAGATTTTAAACTCAGTGGCTTCATGGTCACTGTGGCCAAGACAGCCACCAATCTCCACTAAGAGGATCACAAGATCCTCTCTGTTGACTAGCAACAAATCAAGGAGGGCATCTTTCCGAGTCAGCTCTCTTAGTACCTGTACCATGAAGTTGTCATCCAGGTGTTTCAGGAATACAGAGGGAGTATATGAAAATTGTGTTAAGAAGCAGAATACATTTTAAGGCCTGCTGTGGATCTGATGACCATCTCCCCATCTGAATATGTTCCCTGTGTGTCCAGGTCATTGTATGGTAATAATGCATTTGAAATTAACCTCTTATGAAATGAGGAGAGGAGACTAAAACATCCTGGGGTTCTGCCTGTGCCAAATCAAAGCTTCTGTCTGGAAGGTAAAGTGTAAGCAATGTGTGGTTATTGCTCTTTTAGATATGCAGTGACTAACAAATAAGAGAAATATGTATATCAGTTTTAATACAACCTTTTCCTAAATGTCATTATTTGCGGAAAAGTACAGTGCTACCATGCACGAGGGAAGACTGATGTAAGTTAGATATAAATTTAATGTGAGCAGGAGTATGTTTCATGGTTTCTCAGACAGTGTCACAGAACACTACTGATTAAACACTCCATTGCAGACCAAAAGAGACAGAGTCATCAATTTTTACTTGAAATGAGTTGTATAAAACAACATATTAACTTTGCTGTCTGGCCCTGTCCACCCCCCATCCATTCCTCCTCTCTCCACCACTCCTCCTTTCCCCTGATTTAAAAAGAAATGGTTCCTGCTCACTCTACTAGTCTTCACTAGTGGTGCTGAGCAGTACTGGGTATGCTGTTCCAATGTGGTTACCATGGCGCCAGACAACCATCTGTAGCTCATACTCATCTATCTTCACTGTTTCACGTGTGACTCTTTCTTCAGACAGCAGGAAAATGACTGTGTAAAGGGCAAATTCAAACTCTGGGCTGACACCAACAAAGGTGCTTCCAATTGGCTTGACTGAGCCCTTCCAGCTGAACTGGATGCTCAAAACTTGGTCATCTTTGTCAGGCTGAAAGCATAAATGAAACAACAGAATAATCTCCAACACAGCTGTGACTGGACAGATAGAAATTCTGATTCCAGATTTTTGAGAGCTTTGTAAGATTCAGTCATCCTTTGTGTGCCTGGGTGCTATAGCTGGAGCACAGTCTTTTCCCTGACCCCTGGAGCATACATGACCATTTATCCCAACTAAGCCTCAGCAGTGTTGCAGTTCTGTAAACACCAGCACTTCTTTTTAAAATAGTTTTTGCAAAAAAAAAAAAAGCTGGAAAGCATGTTAGTAGTCATTCTGCTTATATACAGTTATATACTGTATATACTTATTACTGTTCAAAACTCTGAGGCTATGATTGCATCATTACACCTGTTCCATTACACTTCTATCTCTGGATCCATTTGTCTTGCAAAGGCCCCCAGCAGCTTGTTCTTACCCTAGTTTTGTTCTTCCGAGCCACGTATCCCTTGTAATCAATCTGGTTGTGCTTTTCCTGAAGGTAAAATTGCACCCAGTTGTGCAAACCTAAGATCTCTTTACCACGCCTTGTTTCTCCAACAAAAACATGTTCAAAACCACAAGAATCAGGTCTATAATGAAAAAGAAAAAAACAAAATACATAGGTCTTTAATATGTTTCATAGAGCCATAGAATGGTTTGGGTTGGAAGGGATGTTAAAGCTCATCTCGTTCCAACCTCCTGCCAAAGCAGGGACACCTTCCACTATCCCAGCTTGCTCCAAGCCCCATCCAACCTGGCCTTGGACACTGCCAGGGATGGGGCAGCCACAGCTTCTCTGGGCAACATACAACAGGGCCTCAGCACCCTCACAGGGAACAATTTCTTCCTCATATCCAATCTAAACCTGCTCTCTGTCAGTGTGAAGCATTCTTCCAGTTCTATGTGTAACATGGCACTTGGGCTTACATTTACCTAAATCGGAATAGCACAGAGATTTTCAGTGCCCATACCCATCAAACATACCTGTCTCCCTCTTTCCTGGCATAGAGCTGGAACCAGATGTCATAAAGCTGATGCTTGAAATCAGCAAGGTTTGGCTTTGCTAGATTTTTTTTCAGCAGATAGTCATGAGCTAGCTGAAGGATAGAAAACCAAGATACATACACAGTTTAGTTTTTAATTCAGTGTTTTCAGCAACAAAAAAGATCTGTGTTACTCACTCTCATGACCTCTGTCGCTAAGATCGCATCAAGGAAACAATTGTTTTCAGCTATTTCTTCTGGAGTCACTACTTCTGCTACACCAGTTGATGTCTCATAGTTGTCCAATAAGGAAATAAAGGCTGCAGAAAAAAGAGAAACTTTCAGTCTGCTCATATGCCTGATCCAGGCATTAGAGTGCCATCATAAAAAGTCACCATAGAATATGCCTTGACAGCCCTTAGAGAAAGTCATTCCTTTATATGTCAGATTCCACTCCCAGGTACACTGTTAGGTGTAGGCCTCAAGGTGACTCAAGGCCAGATCATTGCTGTACTTTTTAAAGATCTTTTTAAAGATAAAGAGCTACTAAGCTTCCTTATGGAGCTGAGTGATGAAGTAATAATTACCTTCTACCAAAACAAATCATATCTGACCACCACAATTACAGACACAGGCTTAGGACCTTGAGCTATGCTGGCACAAGGTTTTGTGGGCATTATTTCAGCAGAGAAATAATAGAGCATAAACCTATACGAGATGTCTTGAGCTTGAGAAAAATTAGGGAAGGAAACATACATTCATAGACTTGGCTGAAGTATAGCCCCCAACAGAAATGCAAGAACTAGCTATGGGTCTAGTACTATCTAGAAGGGCTTAGAAGCTGTGAGTAAAGGAGTAAAGATTAATTTGGCGTCTTTTTCAATACATAGAATCATAGAAGGGTTTGGGTTGGAAGAGACTTTAAAGATCATCCAGTTCCAACCTCCCTGCCATGGGAGGTCCCTCCCTGCCAGGGACACCTTCCACTATCCCAGGTGTCTCAGAGCCCTAGCCAGCCTGGCCTTGGACACAGCCAGGGATGGGGCAGCCACAGCTTCTCTGGACAAACTGTTCATTACTGTGTCTCAACCGCCCTCACAGGAAAGAATTTCTTTCTAAATTCTAATCTTAACCTACTCTCTGTCAGTTTGAAGCCATTCCCCCTTGTCCTGTCACCCTTGTAAAGAATCTCTCTCCATCTTTCCTGTGGGCTCCCTTCAGGCACTGCAAGGCCACAGTGAGGTCACCCCAAAGCCTTCTCTTCTCCAGGCTGAACAATCCCAATTCCCTCAGCCCTTCCTCCCAGCAGAGCTGCTCCATCCCTCTGCTCCCCTTGGTGTCCCTGCTCTGGACTGGCTCCAGCAGCTCCCTGTCCTTCCTGTGCTGGGATCCCAGGGCTGGATGCAGCCCTGCAGGGGGGTCTCAGCAGAGCGGGGCAGAGGGGCAGAATCCCCCCTCCCCTGCTGCCCACGCTGGGGCTCAGCCCAGCTCAGGGGGTTCTGTCCCAGCGCACACAGCCAAGGCAGGGCCAGCTCTCATCCACAGCACCCCTGAGTCCTTCTGCCAGGGCTGCTCCCTCTGCTCATCCCCAGCCTGGATTGATTCCAGGGGTTGTCCTGACCCTAGTGCAGCACCAGCACTTGGTCTTGCTAAATCCCTGTGAGATTCCCATGGGCCACTTCTCGAGCTTGTGGTAAGTGTCTCATCCCTTTTACTTTGTAGTGGAAGAGCCAGAGAATTCAGATTTTGCCTAAGGAACAAAAGGATGTTCCTCCTGAGGCTCAGGTACAGGTACCCTCCATGCAACTGTTACGAAAACTCCCTTCAAATGACCTACAGCCTGATGATCCTCACCACCATCCGAAGAATATACAGTGTTATATTTTAGGCAAACACATCAAAACCAGCACAGATTTTTTTATATCACATCCACCATTAACAAAAGAACAGGTCTCACTTGCAAAAGTTTTTATGCTCTTCAGGCGTTCTTCATTTACGTTGTGAAAGAGATGTCTGGCTGCGTTGTCCTGGACAGCACCGTCACCTTGCTGTGCTGGGCCTGCTTTTCCCTAGGAAGAACACCAGAGGAAAACAATGTAAGGAGTAAGATGTCCTTAGAGGAGATAGTGCCTGCCTTTGTAATAATCAAACCAAACCCCATAATGCTATCAGGATTCTTTGCTAGGAATTGTCTTCCTATGAAACAAGAGAAGACATTACAGAACTGCCAGCATAAAGAAAAAAGACAATCTCTGGCACTGTAAGAGCCTGAAATTTCTCTGTTGACACAGATGATTGTGATGGCCCATGTGATAGTTCTGTTCTGCTCAGTAACCAGCTGTGCTATTATACATCACAAATGGTAAACAGAAGTGATGTAGAGCAAGGGCTTCCTCCCATCACAAATAAATTAAAAGGAGATTTGGGTACCTTCTGTCTCTGCAGTTGTAAGGAGGCTTTCCTGATAATTTTCAAATTTCTATTTCATAAGTGGCATTCTCAAGGAAAGAAGACAGAAGATGAATAGCAGCTTGTTAACACGGGCAAGGGGTACCTAGATCCTTGTTCTGACAAATGGAGAAACCATATGGGAGAAGTTTTTCCCAAATGCATTTTGGCTTGAGGTAGGTACCACTATTTTGAGTTTATCAGCAACAGAAAATTTTCTGTTATAATATGAAGCAAAACTGGAATAAAGTGTTTGAGTAACATCAGAATAAAGTGAGTTCTTGTGTGAGGACAAAACTGGATTGTGAATATTCTGGCCTGTTGCAATTTGTGGTCAAAACACATGGTCATGTTTGCACTGCACTGAGCTAGCAAGGAGTGAATGGCTGCTTATCAAATCTCTCACTCCTCCCTCACAGTTCCCTGGGACTGGAAGCAAGTCCTGAAGTCTTCTTCACCCACCCCTCTGTGCTACTCCCCACTCTCCCAGAGAAACCCAGGAATTTCTCAAATTCCTCCCTTATTCCCCTAAGAATGACTTGCGACCTTTCTCCCTTTCTCCCTTTCTCCCTTGCTGCAAGTCACCCAGACCACACACACAAGTTGTCATTCACACACTGAAACACCCAGGGTGGAACAGGACATCTCTAGTGCTGCTTAAAGTGTGGTTAACACTGAATTCAGACTCTGTTTCTCAGGGTGTCATCGTGTTGGCTCTTGAAAACCTCCAGAGATGGGGATTTCACAGCTTCTCTAGGCATCCTGTTCCTTTGTTGTTGTTGAATTTCATGATGTTCCTTCCTTAGCCTGTTCCTCCAGCCTCCTGTGTCCAGTGGAAGAGAAGCCATGCACCTGAGCATATCGACTTCCTCACCACAGTTTGCTGTCATCTGTAAAACTGGAAGGGTTGCATGCTGGTTCCTCCTCCAGCTCACAGATAGAGATATGAAATATTACAGGGCCCAAGACAAACACCTGAGAGACTCCACTTGTAACCAAGGTCCAGGTAAGTGTGAAACATTTGTGATCTCTGCACCGTTCCCTCTCCTAAGGGATGCTTTCCTCACTGGACACGACAAAGGACAGGCAACTCCTTTAGCAAAAGGCACTTTTGCTGCAGCACCACACCACCCGTAATCCTGACTAAGCAACTGGTTACCTGCACATCAATTGTGTAGTCTTCCCCAGGCCTAAGGCGGTGAACATCTACATCCCACATCTCATTGAAAAGCTTAGAAAGTTCATGATTTAAGGCCTTCCTGTCAAGAAATACAGAGGAATATATGTGTTTAAAAAGGGCACATGCTGTTATTTCTGCAAGTCACTTCTAGAGTCTTCTAATGCCACTCCATGTTCGGGATATCAGCTTGTCATTAAGTTTCTCTTCCTCCCCACACCTTCCTGTCACTGCTGCTGGAAAAACCCCAATGCTTATGGTCCACATTCCTTTTCAAAGAATGCAGGCAACCTGTAAGGAAACCTGAGCCTTCCCTAAGGTTATGTCAGAATCTATTTCAACAAAGTTTTGTTGGTAAGTCTTCCTGCGGTTTTCCATGCACCAAAACAAAAAGGAAGATGGTACTTTTTCATTCTTGAGGATTCTGTGCACAAATCAGAGGCAAGCAAGAGATTGTTGCCAGCATGCTGCAACGCTACCAACTGAACAGGAAGCACAGAATTCTCTCTATGATGCTTTTCTAGCAGCAATCATATAAACTCTTCCTACCCTTTTTTCCTTCAAGCAAGATTCCACACAGAATGTTTTCCTTTGCCATGTGATTATCCCAGCATAAAGGTAGTGGTGACAAAGGGTGAGTAAGGCTCTAAACACCAGGTCTGCATACAATAAAAATCCCTCATGCACTGATCTCTGATGCACATACAGACCTACCCAAGCTTCTCCTTCCCTTATTTTTAAGGGAGTCTTTTCCTGCATAATAGTGTACAGTTTTCAGAAGTCTGTCCATTTGTCTATCAACAAGATTTAAGAAGGGTTGTGTCTTGGTTTTGCATGGCCTGGTTTTTGGTAGCGGGCAGGTCCACGGAGGTGGCTTATGTGAGAAGATGCTAGAAGCTTCCACCATATCCAGCAGAGCCAATCACTGATGGCTCTGAAGATGGACATGCTGCTGGCCAAGGCTGGGCCAATTAGAGAGGTTGGTAATGCCTCTGTGATAACATATTTAAAAAGAAAATCAACACAAACTGGGCACAGTTTTTCCTAGCCAGAGAAGAGGAGGAGGTGAGAACACGAGGAAAACAACATGGAGACACCAAGGTCAGTGCAGAAGGAGGGGCAGGAGGTGCTCCAGGTGCCAGAGCCAAGGTGCCTCTGCAGGCCATGGTGAAGACCATGGTGAAGCAGCTGTGCCCCTGCAGCCTGTGGGTCCATGGGGGATGCAGAGATCCACCCGCAGCCCATAGGGAAGGTGCCCATGCCAGGGTGGGTGGATGCCTGGAGGAGGCTGTGATCCAGTGGGAGACCCAGTGGAGAGAGAGGGCCCTGCTTCCAGGCTGGAGCAGCCCGTCCTTGGAGGACTGCACCCCGTGGAAGAGTGACCCATGCTGCAGCAGTTTTGGGAGGACTGTGTGCCTGTGGGAGGAATTCACGTTGCAGCAGTTTGGGGAGAACTGCTGCTCGTGAGATTTGGAGCCACGCTGGAGAAGTTCACGGGGAACTGTCTCCTGTGGGAGGGACCCCACAGTCTTGTGCACAGGGGAAGACTGCTCTCCCTGCACAGCAGAAGAAGATCTCGGGTGACAAACTGACCAAAACCCCCATGCCCTGTCTCCCTGCGCTGTCAGTGGGAAGGAGGGAGGGGTTGGGGGGAAAAAGATGTTTTTAAGGGCTTATTTTACTTCTCATTATCCTCCTCTGATTTTTTTTTAGTAATAAATTTACTTTGTACTTCTTAGTTGAGCCTGTTTTGCCCTTGGAGTGCTTTCTCATGGTCCTTATCTCAACTCATGAACCCTTCATTAATTTGTTTCTCTCCTCTGCCCAGCTGTGGCAGGGGAGAGTGAGGGAGCAGCTTTTGTCGGTGCCTGGCATTTGGCCAGTGTCAAACCACAACGGGTTGTTATTGTGATGAAGCACTCAGAGGTAGCTCCAGTTCAAGTACATTATGTCCACACTAAGAGGAGATCAAGAAGATGGAGGGGAGAAAAAAAGAAGTGGATTAATCTTTAAATGACTGACAGTGGGATCAATCAGTTACAAACCAGCACATGAATCAAAGCCCAGAGAAGAACCACTTGATAATTTTGAATTCTTCTCCAAAAGAAATGTTTTCCAGAGAAGAAGAAAAGTACAGAAGTCTGTCAAGAATTGGCATTTCTTTAAAATAGCTCTTGGGGCAACTTGCCATGATTTTACCAACTGGTTCTCCCAGACTGAACCAAGGCACCTTCAAGCCCAGCTCTGAACCTCTGATTAGTGTTAATCTTCTCCTTCTGTTCTGGCCAGGACGGAGATAACTCACTGCATCCTCTTGCCAGTGGCAAATTCCATGCTCTCTAGCAGAAAGAGCAAACAAAGATTGTGGCAAAGGCACAAAGGCAGGGCAGATAACCGTAACTACTGCAGCTGCCACGCCTCAGTCCACCTGTAACCACAGATCTGAGCTGCTGTGTTCCTTAGCTAAGCTGGAGGCACTGACAGTGCATTTTCCCTCGGGTTCTCTGGTACTTTGGGATAGTTGTGGATTGGAAATCTACACGATCACTTGAACTTTTAACTGGGCTTGAACAGGTGTCAATACCTGAAAAAAGGAAAAAGGCTAAAATTTCTAGCGTATAGGAGCCAAAGGATATGTTCATTGTCAGGGTTATACAGGAATATGAAGGAAGATTTGTGCTTGGAACACGTACTTGCATGGATCTCGCAGTGGAGAAGAAGGAGGCTGTCACAGAGGAGCTTCATTCAGCCCCTGCCCAAACGCCAGGCTCTGCTTGTAGAGTAAGTGGTGCTTGTGGCATCACATTATCAACACTGGCTGGGCTGCCCAAACAAGGCCCCTGCTCAATGTCCCAGGGAGCTGCCTCAGAAGCCAGCAGCAGCAGCAGTTTTATTTATTTCCAGCCATACTTCCATATTCTTTCCAGATTCTTAAGAAGAGCAAGCCCTTCTCAAAAGAGCTTACAAACCACCACCAAACAGAAAACTGCTCACCTCAGCAGCTCAGCTGAAGGCCCAAGGACACGACTGGTGAGTTCACAGAACAGTACCAGAGATGTTTTTCAAACTTCAAGCCTTTACCTTGGACTGCTCTAATTTTATTGGATCACTTTTGTCCTGGATTCTGGACCTTCTTGCTGTCTCCTCCTCTGCATCAGCTTATCCCGTCTGTTTGAGAACCATCATATTATGTTTAATAGAGTTTTTACTTTGGAAGGAACTACTGGTGGTGGAGAGGAGTCTGCTGCCTGCTGAACATCCAAGGTATGTGGAACATTAGGGAGGGTGTCAGCTGGGTTTTATTATAATATTTTGTTCCACAGATACAGTATTTTATATACGTATATTTTCGTATGTGTGTATTTTGGTGAAAGTCACCTATCTAGGAGAGATCTGTCATCCCTTTAATACCCACTGCTTGTTCTCAGTCTGCTCTTGGCAGATTTGTCCTGTGTTTATAAAGCACTGTAGGGCTCTGTTTGACCTTTCCTCCTTTAGAAATATTATGGAATATCACATGAGCTCGAGGTGTCTACTCAGGAGAGGGTTACAGCAAGCATATACCTAGAGATTTCAATCCCCGTTTTTGTTTAATAAATATTCTTTTACTAAATGTATTCCTGCATTCAGGAAACTTGTCCCAAAACTGAAATCACTACATTTTACAAAATAAAAGCCTTTGCTCTCCTTTATCTCTGTTAGGTGCTACCACAATGTCATAATGAAGTTTTCCTCTCCTTTTTGTTGTCCCTTTAGTTTCCAAACAGAGAGAGCACCTGTTTATGCTGTAAATGAAGATTTAAAAAAATATACCCTTGCCAAAGCAAAAAAACTTGTCTAGCAACCTATATAGTCATCTTGTAAAAACTCTTTCTGGATGGTATTTCTTTAAAAAGGGCCATAAACTTAGCTTACACATACAAGGTGAGACAACTTCAATGAGAAGATGCCCAACACCTTCATGCAAATCCATGACACACCAGCAAGTAGGTAAGGTTTTCCTGGAACAGGGTATTGCATATTTACTCCCTGGTTTTCAACACAATGGCATGGCTGGCTCAAACACAGAGATGTTTATCATCAATTCTCAATCGCCTCCCTATGGTGAAAGTTCTGAGTTGTTAAATTTATGCTTTCACATAGAATTAATTATTTCTGTGCAAGAAGTCTGGCCAATTGGATTTTGTCCAGTTGGAGCCTTGCTTGGATGTGCTTATGTGAGCAAAGCACCACACCAGTAACCACACTCAGTCTGCACTTTTAAGAGCTGAGAAAACTTGGGAGAGGCTCTTTGCAAGAGTAACTGATGCACCAGCAGTGTGGCTAGAGCAAAAGAATCTAACATCTTCATTTTATTCTTCATTCTACCCAAAACAATGCTCCAAGAAGAAGACTTTATTGCAATACATCAGAAATGACTCAAGACACGAAGAGAATTAAAGGTCAGTGGCAAATAATGTGTGCAAGTCAACAGTGTCAGAGCAAGAAAAACATGTATTGCAAATGGGTCACATGAAGCCCTGCAAAGGTTTGATTGAACACCTTCTCCAAAGCAAATTTACCTTCCAAGATCCTTTCAACAACATGCAATTTTATAGAGCCTTTAATCTTTACATAGAGAAGAAAAGGAAATATATGCAACAGCTTTTATGGCTAACAGAAGATAGAAACAATTCTTTAGATTTTCATCTTATGCCAGTATCTATGTCTTCTATTTGAGTCCAGTGATTTTTTTATTTTTTCATTTAAAGCTGGTATTTGAAATACCGAAGGATAAATATGGCAGGTTTTGTACGTGGAAAGGAAAAGGCAATGTCAAGGGGCAAACATAAGAGTGGAACAATCTGTCAAGGTCCTGGGCAGGCAGCTGATGTTTGAAGAACTGATTCTAAGTTGCCAGCTATGTTTAAGCACAGTCTGATTTTAGCATCGCCTTTATTTTAAGCTAATGGTTCAGTAGCCTCAGCGATGTTTTACACTGTGAAACACAGCAGTGAGTCAGTAAAACAGAACAGAAGGAGGACCAGGGTTCTTGCTGTGTGCCATGTCATGTAATATTCACCCTTTTACAGACAAATCTATCCCATCCCCACTATCCTTCCTGTTAGAGGAGAATTAGTATGATTGTCTCTTACCCACTTGCCATGCCAGGAAGAAGTTTTTCTCTTGGCAAATACTCTGAGCAGGGAGAAGGCAGCCAGAAGCTCAGCAATCCTCCCGTAGTCCAAGGCACAGAGCTGTGCTCCTCTTACACCCTCTTGCCCGCTGAGGACTGTCACTCAGCCTGACAGGAAGGCACAGGAGAAGCAGGAGGTGCCAGTTCCCACAACAGTCTAAGGACAACACCACAACTCACGCCTCTCTCCGCGCAGGAACACTCACACCAGGAAGTCAGAGGTATCTGTAGCAAGCTGTTGCCTCACTTTATCTTGCATCTTGGATTATTTGCCATACAGATTTTACATCTCTGGATGACGTTTGAGCCCAGAAAAAAGCACTGCAAGCCTGAAAGCCTTGTGATAGACGGGACATGCTAGTGTTATTCTGTATCTAGTGATTATTTGACAGTAGAAGGGAAGATGATAATTAAACTGAGATCAAAAAAAAACAAAGGCGGGGAAGAAAAAACCCCCAACAAATGCTTCTTTATTTACAGCTGAAACTGCTAAATGGGATCTTGTGAATATTAGGAGGTGTTATAGCAAGGAAACGTTTTTGAAAGGCAGAACTTTGCATGTGCCACTGGAAGCAAGTGGTGGCAGGTGCTGGTAGGTGCAGGTACCCACTCCAGTGCCTGTCCTGGGAAGCTTGCATTCATTATGTGGCTAAATCAACCTTCAGATGGTTTAAAGTTTATTGGGTTTTGGTTGGTACTTGTAGCATTTTCTTCTTCATAATAATTAATTTCTGAAAAGCATAGCCTTAGGTCTAAACTATAGATATAGGAAGAGAGAGAGAGAGAGAAGCCAGAATGGCTTGATGCTAGCTACCAGTCATACAAATGGTTCTGCACCGCTGGTCCATGTACCCCTTCAAAGAATTAATTTAGGGCCAAATAAAACCCCTGGTAATGAAGACACCTGACACACAGAATTGCATAGGGAAAAAGACATGCAGCCCACTTAAAACTCTTAAAAGTGAAGCTTCCTTTTGACACTGGTAGGGGAAATGAAAGTATCTCAAATTTGCATGTCCTTAATTTTAACAGAAATAATTTTCTTTATCATTTTTGCATAGTATTTATTGCAGTTCAGGGTAAACAAGGTAAATGACAAAAATCCATTACCCTGGATTTGTCAACTGCCCCAGTTTATCAACTGAATGCAGGAACTCTTCTTCTAAGCTTTCCTTTAAAATACAAAAGCCAGTGGGCATATTCTGTCCATAAGAAAGTTGCAACTTCTTTACTCACACTAACAGAAAGAGCCCAGATGGGAGCCAAGGGAATTTTCACTTACAAGCAGCATCATCACTAGAGTCAGTGGTTTTAAGTTAATCTTTAATAAAATTACAACTCAGTAGCATCACCAGAAATTTCACAACCAACTGTGTACTTGAATCTCTTTTAAAACTTCTGTCTTTTGATTTGGACACTGAGCTAAGAAAAATGCAAAGTTCCTGAAGAGGTGCAGGGGTATGTCTGCCAACACAAACGAAGGACTGATCAGAGGCAAATTAGATCAGCACAGAATCTGGGTCATCCCCAGGTCTAATGCAGAAAAAAAAAAGTGTGCAGAGAGCAGCCTTAGTATCTACATGGGTTGGCTTCCTCTGCAGCAGAGCCCAGCCAGTGCTTTGTCAAAACCATTGCACAGGGCAGCAGATGTGGTTTCTGTGCAAGAGTTGAGGCCAGGCTGCCCCTGCTCTGTTCCTCTTTTTCTGTCACGAGGGAATAGGGAGAGTGTTTGGTGCTGTCTCACTCACACGTGACCAGCACTTCCAAAGGAGTGGGGTGAGAAATTGTGGAAGATGTTCTGCCTGACAAAACCACCACCTCAAGCATCAGATGCTGACCTTTGCCAAGGTCAAGGATCAAGGAGATCCTGGGTATAGAACATGTTTCTAAAGCATGTAGGCATCTCTGCACATTTCTGGCCTAAATATTTTGCTTTTCCAGCCAAGGTGGCCAACAGGTAAGTGTTGGTTTGTCACCTCTAGTCTGGTGCCTACATTTCCCTGAAGGGAGAAGGGGTTGATTCAGAGTTAGTTTAAACCTCTTTGGTTGATCAAGAGAGGTGTGAGTGAGAACGCTGAGTTTTACAGGCTTCCAGACCAATGCAGCCAGGGCTCAAACCTGCACAAAGGGCACGTTTCAGCTGGACAGGCTCGCTCAGGGAGACTGAGTAAAAGCTGCCAGCTGGAACAAACACCCTGCAGATCTACAGTACACTCAGTCCTTTCCCAGGAAAAGGCAGAGCAGATCTTTGGGTCATGTTTTGCGTGTAGATGTAGGGAAGAGGGAAGTTTATGAGACACTGAGGATGCTGGACATTCCCATGGGAGCTTTGGCTATTGCTGCCAAGTCCCCACAAGCTGACCCACACTGAAAAGCAGTGGAGACACAGCCTGAGTTGGTCAGTGGGAACCCATCCAGGTCAGAGCTCACTGAGAGCAGAGCACAGGGACACTGAGGTCTCCACCCTTCCTTAAATATTAATATTCAAGTTGGAGCCTCTCCTACCAGATTGTTTCCCACCAAACTCCAGGATCCCTGTGCCTGTCTCGGTTATCTCCCTTTTCCTAAGCCTCAGCCTCTCAGTCCTGGAGTCCTTCTCTCCAGCCAGTGGCGTTACAATCCCTACAACTTACTGGGGAGTTTCTGGTGCAGCAGCTGTCATTCTGAAAGAGAAAACGATGAGGATTACAGAGCCAGGCATGTTCTTGTCATAGAAACGCCAGGAATAAATAATTCCATCCCTGCAGCTAGCTACATGTATGTACCTGGACTGTGACACAACCTTCTTACCATTAGGCTGGTCTGTTAATATTCTTGCACTTACCAGTGCTAATTCCCAGGTTTAGTAAGTAAATCATGACTGACTTATGATATGTTCTCACAGCCAGATGAGCCAGCTGCACACTCAGCAAACCAAGAAGCTAAAAGAAAACATCTGCTTGGGCACACAAGAGGCTCAGTACCCCTGTGTGAGCTTAAGGGATAAAGGAGGACTTTTTTATTATGTTTATTTTTAGGACAGCCAAGCGTACACCTTTCTTGATTTTGTAAGGAGAAACCTTCTAGGAATCATGGAAGACATACTGAGAAGACACAGTATGTGAAGACATATTAATTAAAGAGTTTTGAAGTGTTTCACATTTAGCACAAAGATACATTGGGGTTATTAGTCACTAATTTTCACACATTGGTGTAAACCAAAATTTTAGGGAGCCTGGCTGAAATATCCTATCTTCCTGCACAGCTCAGTTCTTTTCGGATCAATGAATCCTTAAGGCTGAGGGAACTGGGATTGTTCAGCCTGGAGAAGAGAAGGCTTTGGGGTGACCTCATTGTGGCCTTGCAGTGCCTGAAGGGAGCCCACAGGAAAGATGGAGAGAGACTCTTGACAAGGGCCTGGAGTGACAGGACAAGGGGGAATGGCTTCACACTGACAGAGAGCAGGTTTAGATTGGATATGAGGCAGAAATTGTTCCCTGTGAGGGTGCTGAGGCCCTGGTGCACGTTGCCCAGAGAAGCTGTGGCTGCCCCATCCCTGGCAGTGTCCAAGGCCAGGCTGGATGGGGCTCTGAGACACCTGGGATAGTGGCAGATGTCCCTGCCCCTGGCAGGGGGTGGAACTGGATGATCTTTAAGGTCCCTTCACACCCCAAGCAGTCTGTGATTATTTAGGCAGTTAACAGAGCGCACCGGGGCGCTCGGGGCGCGGTGCGGTCACACAAGGCGTGTGCCTGGCACACAGCCCCGGGCAGCCGCACCGCCATGGCGGGGGGGGGGGGGGCCGGGCCGTGACGTCAGCACACGGGGCGGGGCGCAGCCCAGCGCGCGCTGCGTGACGTCACGGGGCGGAGCGGGACAGGCACCGCCCAGCGCGGTGCGTGACGTCACGGGGCGGGGCGGTGCAGCCTGGCGCCGTGCGGCGTAACGGGGCGGGGCGGGGCGGTGCCCGCGGGGTGTCGGGGCAGCGATGGGGGCGCAGCTCAGCGCGGTGAGTGCCGGTGGTCGGCCGGGAGCGGGGGTCCCTTCCTGCTCACCCCTGCTCCGCCCGCAGCGCCCCGGGGCGTGGCGGTGTCCCGGGGTGTCCCAGCGTGTCCCCGCCGCCCGGGGGACCGCGCGGTGCCGGGCGCGGCGGAGGCTCCGGGGCCGTCCCGCGGCTCCTGCGCCCGGGGCGATGTTGGTGCCTGTGCTGGCTGCCTGGCCCGGGGATTTTGCCCTCCCAGCTCCGTGGATAACTGTTGTTGGTTTTGTTATTGTTTCTGTTATTGTTGCTGCTGTTGTTGGGGGCCCGCGCTGATGGCTCTGAACGCTTGTGGTGTTTTTCCTCCGTCGGAATAATTTCAGACTGGAGGGGCGTAGGTTTAGAGCGGGTATGAGGAAGAAATTCTTCCCTGTGAGGGTGGCGAGGCCCTGGCACCGATTGCTCGGAGTCGTGGCTGCCCCATCCCTGGCAGTGTCCAAGGCTAGGCTGGACGGGGCTCTGAGCAAGCTGGGATAGTGGGAGGTGTTCCTGCCCACGGTGTTGGAACGAGATGATCTTTAAGGTCGCTTCCAACGCAAACCATTCCACGATTCTATGATCATGCCTGCTGAGCGGGGGTTCTGCAGCGCTGTCACCTCTGCCACGCATCGTTACCCTCTTTTCTCAGCTGCCTGTTACGGTTCTTTGCTCCGGTGCTCAAAGACTTCTGTCTCTGGATTTGTGAGAGAAGCAGGATAGAGCTGGATTCAACATGTGCTGGTTTGGGTACAGCTGCTCGTAAGGTGCATTGAACAGAGGAGATGAGGCTAAAGCTGCAGAAGTTATGAAATCCGTTTATCCTCTCTTTGGTTTCTGACACAGATGAGAAGAATGTTTAGCTGAGATTACTTCAAAAACAGGGTTTTTGAAGCTGAGGGTCCAAGGTTTGTCATGCCAAAGCAGGGTTTGGTTTGTGTGTTTGCAGGGCAGTGCTGGAGTGTGGAGCCGTGAGCTTGTGTTTTTGAAGGTGCTGTGCTCACCACACCCCGGCAGTGCAGTCTCCATGGCTTTTCTCTTTGTTATCACACAGAGGCCTCTTTCCATTAATAAAAATTCCTGCTCAGTTACTAATTCTGCCTTCTCTGTTTGCAAAGATTTGTGCAGCTGGAAATGATGAGTCACAAGGTCCCTGTTTAGTGATTCTCAGGCCTTTTGGTCAGCCTGTTGCTCTCTGCTGCCATAGACCTGATGCTGTGCAGTTTTCTTCATTAATATCTTGGTCTGCCCTGTGATGAGGGTATATAGGCCACTTTTAACCCAGAGAATGCTTTTCTTAGCAAGCATGACTTTTTGTAATCATTCAGCCTTCAGTTCTTCCCCTTTTTTCTGCCCACCTGGTCATAGATCTGAGTAAGGAACTAAAATAGCTTTCTGAATTAAGTGGGTGTGCTGTTTCTTTCCAGGCCAAATCCCATGAGACTTTTGCACTAATTGACCATGAGCAACAAATTGCTTTCCACGAGGTTAATGCTATGTTAAAATTATTTGTCATTGCCTGACCACAGCAGCACTATTTTTTGTTCATTTTAGATAGTCACATTTGTAAATGAAACTGTTTTAAAATATTAATGTCTCATTTGAAACACCTGCTGCAGAGTCAGCTTGCTGTTGCCACCAGATCTCACTCACATGTTAATTTCTTATTAAGGAGTTTATTTGCTGCTCTGTCACCCTGAACAACTTTCCTCCCTCTGCCCTCTTTTGTGACTCAATAACAAAAGTTCTTCCCAGAGCTTCAGTAATGTGGTGGATCTATAAGAGTTTAGGAATAATTTTCCTGTGAACTTCAGCTTCTTCAGAAACAGCCTGTGTGGAGCTACTGCAGTATTCCCAAGTAAAAGTGAAAAATGCAGTGTGTATATAGCATGGTGTGCCCTCAGGCTGTACACAGTGATGATACATTTTAAACCTGTACAGCAGCATTTTAAGAAGAGAGAATTTGTGCCATCCCGCAGTTTTATTATTAATGATGTTGGAAGTTTTTGTAGCCTCCTGAGGGACTGTCACAGTTGCACAAATGCCATTCTAAAATACTGGTCAGGTCCCTTTAAAATAAAGTGAAAATGAAAGCTAAGCAGGCAGAACTTCGAGCTCATTTTTATAAAATTTTTGCTATAGTCATGCTTTTCCCCTCACCTCTGTTGAAGTGTTGAATAATAAATTACTGAGTCAGAGAGGATTTTTGTAAGTAGTTGTGCAGTTTATTCTCCTGCTCCAATGTGAAGGGGGTGGTGTGGTGTCAGAGCATAATCTGTTGCTGTCTTGCAGGGCTTCAAATGTGGGGGAAATGAAATAATAAAGGGACAAAAAGGGCTGTCCCTTGGCTCTGTCCTGCAGCTTAGCTGCTTTCCCAGGGAAGGGGTGCCGCTCTGCGTGCACGGGTCTATGTGGTGGTGGAATCACCAATGCCTGCACCCCGACTCTGAGGTGGAGGGTGTGTGCGTGGTGCCAGCACCCAGCAGCAGTGGGGGTGGCTGGCAAAGTCCTGCTCAGCTGCCAGAGACAGCATGGGGTCTGTGGGTCAGGCATGAGACCCCAAATTACGGGGTGTCTGCAGCGCGTGGGGTGGGGTGTGTAGGGGTCTGTGCAGCAGTGGCCTCTATGTCCAGATGGCAGCAGCTGGGGAGCCTGGAGAGTGGGCACAGTCTGCCAGGGCAAAGCCAGCTGCTGGGGGATCCACCTCACACACGTGTGCGCGTGTACGGAATTCCCACTCATGGACCTTCATCCTGGTCAGCGGGGAGAGGAACGGGATGAGCCCATCGGTGCTGTTTGTGTGAGTGTCTGGCTGTGTTGGTCAGTGTGGTCAGCCACATGTTTAGGTTGGGTATCAGGAAATGGTTCTTCCCCCAGAGAGTGGCCAGGCACTGGAACTCCCCAGGGAATGGTCACAGCCCCAAGCCTGACAGAGTGCAAGGAACATTTGGACAACATTCTCAGGCATAGGGTGTGATTGTTGGACCATGTGGGACCAGGAGTTGGACCGGATGATCCTGATGGGCCCCTCCCAAGTCAGGATATTCTGTGATTCTGTGTGTATTTGGACACACGTGACACATGTGTCTGTGTGCCTGCTGGAGATGGGGATTCAGCCTCCCTAACAGGGGACCTGGGGATATGGAGCTGTGACAGCCTCGCTTGTGTCCAGCTGCCAGCGTGGCAACCCCATGCTGGTGTGCACGTGCCTCAACACAGGAGTGACACCAGGTCTTCATAAAGCAAATCTGTGGGTTTGGGATTTCTTTTGTAATAATGCTTTGTCTTGCTGCTCGAAGAACCATGTTCTCTGCTGGTGGTTAGATTGTCATGGCATAGTACCCTTTTCCTTGTCACCCAAATAACTCTCTCTCATTCTGCACGTGTGTGTGACGCTGTTTCTGTGCTGCTGCAGTTGCGTCAGGTTGTGACATACCCAATATGGCTGATCTACACCACTGTCATGAGGATTTTCAGGAATCCCCGGCCTGCAATTACCCTGAAGGACCCAGAAGTGAAGTATGCACTGAGGCTGATTGATAAGGAGGTAGGTGCACGTGCAGTGCTGAGCATGACCTCTCCACGGACGCTGTGAAATGCTTACAGCTTCTGAAGTCTTGGGTGATGTCCCAACAGGGTGGATACTTTTGTCTTCAGGAAAGAATTCCTTTATAAAAGCTCTTTGTGTGGTATAACTGAGTTCTGCAGTTCTGCAGGCAGCTTGTTTCCAAGCAGTTTAGAGTGGAGAATGCTGCTTTAGAAAAGATCAAACTCACGGTCACGTGCATCTCATGTTATGGAGCACATCAGCAGAAATTCCCAAACTGTGCATTACTGGCTGGGCTAAGGGACACAAGTCCTGCTGTCAGACAGGGCAGGCAACTTTTCCATGGTCAGTAGCATTCAACAGCAGCTGTCAGAACTATGTTGATACTGATTCCTGTTACTGGATTGATGTACTGTAATGCCTTACAGGAAGACAGGTGTTTAAGTCATGCAGTCCTGACAGCACCTGAGCTGTCTCAGCTTCTCTTTCTCTCTGTTAAAAGTAAAGCCTCCTGGTACAAAATTGAGTTCTTGCTCAAGTGGGATACCAGAGGAAAGTCATGATGCTTTCAGGGGTGGATCTTGCCATCAGAAGTTGGTAACTAAATTTGTGGGAAGTGAGCCAAAGACACCAAAGCTGGAAAGTCCAGGTTTACCTTGGAAGAACCCACCATCAAAAGCATGAGAGAGAAATCTTGGTTTTTCAGGTGTAAAGTCACACCTGAAGATATCTTTAGTGTTGACTTTTTAAGGCTATAAGCTATTCAGAAATTTTTCAGAAGACTTTGGACTGGAACAGAGCTTTGTTTGAGGTTTAGAGGGTGCACTGATAGCTTGGCTTTCCCTGGTTCTGTCTGTCAAAGGAAACAATCACTGTCATTTTGAATCCTGGGTTTGTGGGAACTGAAAGCTTCCCTGTGGCTTGGGCTGGGTTGCATTGCTGAATTTATTTCCCAGGTGTACTTGCTGAATTTATCTCCTAGGTGTACTGCAACCACACTGTTATTATAGACTCCCTACTTCTCATGAGGTTGGGAGAGGCTGAGGGAACTGGGATTGTTCAGCCTGGAGAAGGGAAGGCTTTGGGGTGACCTCACTGTGGCCTTGCAGTGCCTGAAGGGAGCCCACAGGAAAGATGGAGAGAGACTCTTGATAAGGGCCTGGAGTGACAGGACAAGGGGGAATGGCTTCACACTGACAGAGAGCAGGTTTAGATTGGATATGAGGAAGAAATTGTTCCCTTTGAGGGTGCTGAGGCCCTGGTGCACGTTGCCCAGAGAAGCTGTGGCTGCCCCAGCCTTGGCAGTGTCCAAGGCCAGGTTGGATGGGGCTTGGAGCAAGCTGGGATAGTGGAAGGTGTCCCTGCCCCTGGCAGGGAGTGGAACTGGGTGGGCTTTAAGGTCCCTTCCAACCCAGGCAGTTCTGTGATACCTGAGTTATAACCTGAGATTTATCTGCCCAGGACATACGATCCAAGTGTTGAGCCTGCAAAAAACTGTTACCCAGCTTTGCATTTGGCAAGAGTGGAAGACTCCTTGGCACTGCAACTTGAGACAGAAGTGTGTGGCCAAGGGCTTCCAGGTGCTTAGGGCAGTGCCAAAGGGGAGTGATAGTGTGAGGTGACCCCGTGCTGGAAGTGGATCCTGATCCAAGGCTGTCTGTAATCCAGCCTTGACTGACACCTTGCAGAGTGGCAGGCTCAGTGTCCTGGCTGTGTGACAGAGAGAGGCACAGGCGTGCTGATCTAGGTATTGGGGATTCCCTGAGCCTCTTAGTTTCTCACAATTGCCTCATGATGCACCAAAGTACTTGTGTTTAGTCACCTTCAGCTAAACTCTCTCGACTTTAATTGGTGAGATGATTAAGTGGGAATTCAAAGCTTTGTTCTTTCTGCATGCTGTTAAAGACAGCATAATAAAATGAAGCATTATTGTCAAAATCCAGTGATTTCCATACAGTGCTGAAAATTCCATACAGAAACAGCAGCAGTCAGAGTGAGAGCAGCAGTGTTAAGTCCACATTAGTTGTCTTTCTGAAGGAATTTTCAATGGCAGTTACTGCTCCTGAATAGACATACGTACAGAGAAGCCCTTTTGAGACTGCCAATCAGTTCCCTTCTTCCTTCAGGATTTGCCTTAAAATGAGGTACTGTGAAGAAAATTTCATCAGTATGACCATAGTAAGGGGAGACAAACTGTGAGGAAGGAATTTGTCTCCACTGGTTACTTCAAAAACAGTTAAGCAAACAAAAGAAGGGTTGCAAAACCCTTAAAAACAGAAAGTCACTGGATGAGGCATTAAGCTGCATGCTGTTTCTTTCTGGTTTTTTTTTTTTTTGCTGTTTTTCTTTCCTGTGAATATGACCTGATTTTTGAAGCATAATACTTACATAATATAAGAAATAATAATTACTTATTGCCAAAATTTTATTCAAGGTGTGACTTTCCTAGTGAAGATTAGAATAATTGTCCCAGCAGGACTGCATATATTGTCATAATTTTGTTCATATCTAAATACAGTGCTCTTTTCAATTTTATTTATGGATTAATTCAGTTTTTACAGGGAAAATATTTTTAAGGATCTTACCATAGCAGAAGGAACTAGGTTGCTACTTCCATTGAAATGGTTAATTCATCTGATTTTGAGAGATGAAAACCAGAATACTTTGGCCTTGAACTGCTGCATATGTAAACTTGAAGTGAGAATTGAAGAACTAATTTATTTTTATCTTGTGGCCTTCTCACAGAAGGCAGTGTAAATGTCCGTAATATTTATAAAGTTATCACTTAATCTGCACATGAGTATCGTTAAGTATCATTAATTCTTAATCCTGCAGGACTCCAGACTTGGCTTGTTTTACGAGTGAAATCACAAACATTAAATCCCAACAACACAGCTGACTGTTCTTTTGATTCTCCTCTTTCAGGAAATTAGCCATGACACAAGGAGATTTCGATTTGCTCTCCCTTCCATGGAGCATGTTCTGGGTCTCCCTCTAGGTACGTTCCTTATGAAGAATCCAAGTGCTGCTTGTATTAATTATGCTATAAGAGATTTTGGGGGCTTTTTCCCTTTGTTTTGAATTGAATACTGCTCGTGTGGCTGGAGCTGTTACTGAGAGCTCTGCAAGATTGTCCTCATGCTGTGACTAATCTGCAGGTTCTGAAATGCAGTGCATATGAGTGAACATCCAGCTTGTTTGTGTGCAGAGAGTAGGAACACAGGTCTTCACTTGTACTTCTCCAGTCTCAGCTCTCCAGCGTGTGTTATTCCTGTGGGGCTGAATCCCTGCAGTCCCTTTCTGTGCCCTGAGGCACCACTCTCATCCACTTCTCTAACACATGCGGTTTACCAGATGATCTACTCACTTCTGAATTTCATGGAACTTTTGAATCACCCGGGGGTAGCTGTTTCCAAACGCCCTGCCACGTGATGTGGTGCCTTCCATAACAGCTTAGTGCCATTGTTTCCTCCTGCTTGTATAAAGAGAATTTAATTGTGACTTGTGTTTAATAGGACTTCTGCTTTAACAAGCTGCTGCAGTGATCCTTGGCTCCTTTCTTTGTGGTTGTTGTCAGCACCTTTTCCAGGTGTTAATTTCCCTCTCGTTTGGGGTGTTAAAAATCTCTTGATCTTTTTAAGTAGCCATGAAAGCAAAGCTCCTTTCCCTGGCTTGCCCAAAATGGACATTGAGGAGTGGTTTGCGGGGTGAGACTTAGGAAGCGGAGAAAGCTGAAAGCTGCAGAGGGTGGAAAAGCAGCTGGGAACAGCAGAGCTGCAGTTGGGAAACAGATGCTGTTTAGTCCAGCACCAGCATTTGCCTTGTATCACCAAAAACACTGAAAGGTTCCTTCTGAGGAAGAGGGTTGTGTGTGGCCCCACGCAGAGGCTGCCAACTTCTGTCCTGTCAGGGTGGGGTAAGGCTGTAACAGGTGAGGGCATAAGGCACATTTTCTCTCTGGAAAGGGCACCTTTTCTGGCTTTGTACCAGTTCTTGTGAGATGTGCCCCAGCAGCAGCACCTCTGTCCAGGCTGCAGTGGTCACCAGAGGTCTGTGGGTCTGTGCCTGCAGCCACTTCTGCCCTAGAGAAGGAACAGGAGCTGCCTGCTGCAGTTCCTTTCAGGTCTGCCCTAGCAGGATGTCTGTAGGTTTGGCTGGGAGGGTTATTGGACTATGATGTCCATGTGCAGCTTCAGGTGAGTTGCCCATTCCCCAAGTCACCAGGTAACACATCTTCCTTCACCTAACACTTTCTAATCCTTCTGAATTCTGTAAGGAATTAACCATGCCTGAAGGGTCAGCTGCTTCTGGAGCTAATGTAATATGGTCATTATGATCATTTGCAAGCTAGCTCCTTGTAAAAGTCCCTCTTTGTGTTGCCATAACAGGCCGAGGAGCTGTGCCATCTTTGAAAATGCTTTGTTCTGTTGACCTAATGGTGTTAAAAAACCAAAACCCAAAACCTCTCTCTCCCCTCCCAGTTAATCTGCACTTGGGTCTCTTCAGAATGCTGGAATTTTATAGGAAAACCTTTCATAGAAGTTAATTCTTTTCTTGTTTTTTCCAGAAAAAAAAAGATGTAGACATTGAGAAGAGAAACTTGTAGAGAGTTCAGAGGATGTGTGACAGATGGAAACGTGATTGCTACATTCACATGTTAAGCTGGAGGAATAGCAGGGTTAGAAAAGTGCTTTGTGTCTAGGCAGCCTGAACAAAAGCAGCTGGAGAGCTCCTGGAAGATGAGAGGGATCTGTGGTCAATGCAAGAACAGTTATAAGCTCAGTTTTAACTAAACTGTGGCAGTTTACAACTAACACGTTACTAAAGATGTGTGAACAGCATTGGACAGTTTTCCCCTCCTGTGTCCCTTTTATTTGTCTGTACAGGAGAGACAAATCCCATCTTTTGCAAGGTCTCAGGTACAGTTCAGGCTTTGGTAAATGTAAATGCATGAAGTTATGATTGACACACAGAATTAGCAGTGGAGTCGTCTGTCTGTTCAGGTAGATCTGTGCATGGCTAGCAACTCTGGCCAAGGTGTTGCAGTGTCAGGAAAATAAGAAGGGAAGAAGTGATGCCCCAAAATAAGGTAGTTAGAGCTTTGAGGCTGCATTTCAGTCCATGCCAACTCAGCACATCCACTGAAAGAAAAACCTTTTGAAAGAAAACTAGTTTTTGTGTTTTCTTCCCTGCAACAGGGCAGCACATCTACCTGTCTGCACGGATTGATGGAGCTCTCGTTGTCAGACCTTACACTCCAGTTTCCAGTGATGATGACAAGGGCTTTGTGGATCTTGTTGTCAAGGTGAGAATGTCATGCTCTGTTCCCAGGCTGGGCAACTTCTGAGCCACCTTTACAGTGCCTTTATGTGAAGTTTGGTGTGCTGGCTTCTCATTAGAAATGTGCCATTACCTACAGTCCACATGGTATTTTGCAGGCACTTCTTTAGTGAGGGTGTCTCATGAGATGTTGCATCATTTTCCACCCTCTGTGTAGACCTGCAGATGTTCATGTACTTTTTAACCTTTCTGGAATAAGGAATTAACCTTGCCTGAATGGGCAACTGCTTCTGAAGCTAATGGAATTTGGTCATTATGATCACTGAGAGCAGTGATCATTATCATTGCTGATCCCAGCAGTGTGAATGATAGATTTAATTGGTAAGAATGTGATTTTAAGTCTTGTGATAATGTACTTTTGTTTTGCCTCTTGGTAGCTAGACTGCCTATCATTTAAATTCCTGATGGCTTTAAAATATGAATATCTGCACTGGATTTCCTCTTAGAATTTTGTTCTTTGGAATCACAGTATTTTGGGTTTTTTCTTTATTTTTCTAGCCCCTTTTAAACTTGGGTGTAAATTGTGTTGATTATTGTCAATATTTTCTGTGTTGCAGAACTACGATGGAGAAATCACCAGTCTCTGTCCAAAAATTGGGGCAGAGGTGGCATTTTGATCTTTTGTCAGTCAGACTTCATGGAGTAATGGTGCTCTTTGCATGAGGAGTATTTGTACCTAAAAATTTGAAGGGCAAATGCTCATCTCTGAGCTGTGAGATTGAATTGCTTCATTATTGTTTTTAACAGGTCTACTTCAGAGGTGTCCATCCCAAGTTTCCTGATGGGGGGAAGATGTCTCAGTACTTGGACAGCCTGAAAATAGGGGACACCATTGACTTCAGAGGACCAAGTGGCCTCCTTGTGTACAAAGGAAAAGGCAAGGCTGGTTTGGAAGATAGAATTTATCCAGAGTAAACAGTACAGGAAAAATGTCTTATTACTCTAGAAGGGCTTTTTGTTGATGCTGTTCTCAAGTAAGGGATGGGTTTTTTCCATGCTTATATGGACATAGTTTATACACTGACAAAAACACTGGGTATTTGCACTGTCCACTGCTAATTTCCCAAGTAAAAATGAACTTTATGAGTAGGCATTACTTTTATGTCAATATAAAATATCTCACTTTGTATAACACAGCCACAAATGTGTCACAAAAACCTTCTGGCAGTTTTGTGTGAAGCAGAACTCCCGACACGTGGTTTTCCAGAGCTTTGTATGTAGCATTCATGTTATCCTGGATGAAGAGAGCTGTGAATACAACACAGCATTTTGGGGACTTTCAGACTCTCTGTTGTGTTTGGCTGAAACGGGCAAATGGGTTCAAATAGAGAAAAATTTTTAAAAAAACCAACCATGCTGCATATTTTATGTTTTTCCCTTAAAATAATCTACACAGGGAAATAAATTCACTGAGCAGATCAGTTCCTTAGTGTAGAACTGTTTCCAGAATCTGGGCTTGTGAATGTCACTGGGGGTTGGGATGTGAGCAAATAGAAATACACGTGGTGTGTATGTAGGCTGTGGTCAGGGATAACTCGTAACCCATGACAGTGTCTGATGTTACCACCTCATGTCTTAAAATCATCTTCCAGGATTGCTTTGATTCAGGACAACTTCACCTTTTCTGTTCCCTGGGAGGGAAGGGTGACAGGGCTGAAACAAAGTCAGTTTAGCAGGATGTGCTGGAAAAGGATAACAGGAGGTGTTTCCTGCTTGCTTCAGTGTTTTCCATCTCTTTCTCTCTTCAGGCAAGTTTGATATTCGGCCAGAAAAGAAAGCTGAACCAGTTACCAAGACAGTGAAATATGTGGGGATGATTGCAGGGGGGACTGGTAGGTATCTGTAAGGCTTCATCTGTGGTTTCTGACAGCTGGTGGATGCATTTGCTCACATTTTCCCGCTTGTCCCTTCTTTTACTCCCCATCCTCACATCACTGACCTGCCTCTCTCTTCCAGGGATAACACCAATGCTGCAGATCATTCGAGCAATCATAAAGGACAAAGATGACCCCACCATTTGCCAGCTGCTGTTTGCTAATCAGGTAATTCTGTCCTTTTTCTCTGTTTGTAGTGTTTTACTTACCTAGCAGAACTCCACTCAGCAAATGAAAACCTCTTTGAGGAAATTTGGTACACAGATACAAACCCTGAGGGGAGAAGTGAACTGAAGTGTTGGAAACCTCCCATATAAAAGCACTGTAATAAATTGGGGGTTTAGCATTACTACAGAAATGTTTGCTAATGTTTGCCTTCCTGTGACTCATTGCTCTGTTTCTAATCCAGTTTATGAATGTTAAAGCCCTGCATTCCATTGTGCAAGTTGTTAATGTTTTGGGCAGACTTTCAGAGCTGTCTTTCTTAGTGGAAACATGAAAGGGGTGGACATTTGTCTCCTCCAGCAGTTTTAACTCCCCAGCTTTGCAACAGGGTTTGTCTGTGGAATCTTTCTGTCTGAGGACGTCTTGGGTGAGGCTGTTGCGGGTATCCCGCAGTGGTAAGGAGGAGAAGAGATACCCAGCAGGCAGGAATTGTGCAGCAAGATTGATTTATTTATTTATTTTACAGCTCTTTTATAGACTTTTTTCTTCATAGTCTAATTGGTCAAAGGGTCAGCCACCCCTTGGGGTGATTGGCTAAAATCCTAAAACATCCATTGTCAAAATATTCTTCTACTGTACCATAAACAAAGCTCTGCAAGGTCGCAGGTGTTCATAGTTTATAGAACTCTGCTAATATCTTCCATGAGAGAGAAAAATATCTCATGGGACTGGAAAGAACTGGAAAGAAGCAAGAAAAATTCTTGCTAGCAGCAATATTTGTATCCACATGAGGCTAAAATTAACTGTGGTCTCCTGCAGGTCCCTCAGTTACAGAACTGTGATTCTGCTTGTCTGCTTTCATTTCCATCCCCTCTGTCAGTTCTTCACGTGCTTCTCTTGCTCCTTGAGGTGTGGCATCCTGAATGCTGGCCAGAGGGAAGCTCTCTCATCCATGGAATCCTTGCAAGAGAGATTTTTTGGATAACCCAAATGCTGGTGTGCTGCTGAGCAACACCCCTTCTTTGCATGATGTTCTTCTGCTGTGAATCTTTCTGCTTTTTGATTTCTCTCTCTCATTAATATTTGTTTCTGGATTATGAGTCATTATTTGTGGTGAGCTTCACTTTATGCTTGTGGTTTTTAGCTTCTTTAGGCTCTCCTCTATTTTTCTTCTCATATTCATTGTATCCTCATTTCATTTGTGCCATATCTAGGCCTACAAGAAAGATGGCAGAGAGACTCTTGATAAAGGCCTGGAGTGACAGGACAAGGGGGAATGGCTCCACACTGACAGAGAGCAGGTTTAGATTGGATATGAGGAAGAAATTGTTCCCTGTGAGGGTGGGGAGGCCCTGGCACAGGTTGCCCAGAGAAGCTGTGGCTGCCCCATCCCTGGCACTGTCCAAGGCCAGGCTGGATGGGGCTCTGAGCAATCTGGGATAGTGGAAGGTGTCCCTGCCCATGGCAGGGAGTGGAACTGGGTGGGCTTTGAGGTCCCTTCCAACCCAGGCAGTTCTGTGATACCTGAGTTATAACCTGAGATTTATCTGCCCAGGACATATGATCCAAGTGCTGAGATTCCCAGTTCTGAAGAGCCCTGCCAGTGCTCTCTGCTTCTGGCTGGAGCCCTTGGATTTGGCATAAAGTGCAGTGGTATCAGGGCAGGAGGGCCAGGATTTGCTAGGAATGATTCAGAATGACTAACACAGGGCTGGAACTGCTTTAGCAGCATGAGAAACCCATTGCAGCTTGGAGGCAGAGCCTGGGGAACAGTTCCCTGCATGTTAGCAACAGCCTGTGGAAACATCAGTCCCTGGCTTTAGAGAGTCCTTGCACCCAGTAACTGCACAAATAGAAAGCAGTTTTTAAAAAATATTTTAAAGTGTTTAAACCTATGTGCAAGGGCTCCTACTGTGCTTCTGGCTGGCACACTTTGAGTTGGCCAGAGGCAGTAGGAGTTTTTCTGGAGCACCCACAGCTGCAGATCCAGGAATAGGCACCTTCTCTGGAATAGCTGCTGCACATTCCTGCTTACTCCCACAGTTACAGACTCACTGGTGACCTCAGTGCCAAATTACTAAGGGTGCCCGGGATGGCAGCACTTTCAGTCCCTACCTTTTTCCTTCCTGCCAAGGCTGCAGCTGCTCTTAGGGAAATAAGGCTTTCCTTTGGCCTTCAGTGATGCTGCATCAGGGAGGAGCAGAACTTGATACCCTGAGTAATGTTTGTTGTTCCAGCCAGAACTTGATACCCTTTTGGTTATTTGTTCCACATCCTTTTTAAAAGCCAGGCAGTCTCCATATAGCAGTGCTGATACTTGAATTGGCAAAGGTGAAAAACCTGGCATTTTCCTGAATGGATGGCACAGTACAAAGCAGTAGGGAGATATTTCTGTGCAGTCATGATTAGTTTTTTGATGTAATAGTGCTAAAAAGGGCTTTATTCTTCTGATTCCCTGGTGAAGTGACGGTTCTACTTTGTTTTATTTTTAGAGGGAAGGCATTTCATGGTCAGGATTTAGGAAAGTTATGAGCCTTTTATTAGCTCTGCCACAGGCTAGGCGTGGAAATAACTTGGGTTTGGTCTCTTCAGCCTGTCAAATGGAGTTGAATCATCTCTTCCATCTCTCAGAGCTGTGCAGTAGCTGCTGCTTTGTTGCCATCTGAGGGCTGCACTCACATGCAGGGTGTGATCGTTGTTTTCCTTGTCCTGCAGACTGAGAAGGATATCCTGTTACGTTCCGAGCTCGATGAGATCCAGGCTCAGAATCCCAGTCGCTTCAAGTGTTGGTACACGCTGGACACAGCACCTGAAAGTAAGACCTGAAATGCCACTTCATGTGAAACTCACGAGTGTTAATGTGTTTTACAGGAGACATGCTATGTCGTGTGTATTTCTGAGCCTAATGATTCATTTCTTGCTTAACGAATGTCTGAGTGCATCCAGTAGCATCATTCCCCACACAGGGATGCACAGAGGCTCAGGTGTAAGCAGATAAGTCTTTCCAAAGCTCACCTCAAGACAGTGGCAGTGCAGTGTTCCTCCCATGGCTACACCCACATACTTATCATTGTCTCCATTGTGACCTTCTTTTCTCCTCCCCCACAGACATAAATATCACGTTATCCTTGTGTTTGGAGCCTGCCCTGAGGCAGCTGCAGTGCCAGAGGCACCGTGTAGCTCACCAGCACAGATCCCTGCCTGAGCTTGCTGAACAAGCTTGAGGAAGAGAAGGCTAAACAGTGTCATTCCTTGTGGTTTTCCTTTCTTGCCATTCCTTGTCATGCCCACCCATGTCAGGATATATTCACACTTGTATTCAGTGGGAGTTTGGGGCAGAGAAGGAAAGGCCATGTGCCTCCTCTTTCTTGTGGCCAAGAATACGCCTCTGGTACGGTGATGGAAGGGTCTTGCCCTCCCCACAGTCTGGTGCTGTTGTGTCATCCTGTGTAATCAGTGTTCTGGAATTTCTGATCACCATTCATTTTTTGGGGAAATTGTAAGCTGATCTTAGCAGTTGGGATAAAAGTTCCTCCTTGGACCTCTTCAAGACTGTTCTGCAGACTTTCATGGTCGTATATGAAACCTGACCAAACTGGGATAAAAAAATGTGTAGTCTTATGCTGCCCAAAAGTTTGGGTCAGCAGCAGCAAAAGTTTGTTCTGCATCCAGGGATGGTTAAACCTGAATCCCAGTAAAACTGGCTTTCACTGTAAGTGTTCCAGCTGGGAACAACTTCACCAGCTGGATTTCTCCCTTCTAAAGTGACTTGTATCTTTCCTTCCCTTCTTTTAACCTCATTCCCCTTCCCCTACTTTCTTTTTTTTTTTTTTAACAGATTGGGATTACAGCCAAGGATTTGTGAACCAAGAGATGATCAGAGACCATCTGCCCCCACCTCAGAATGATGTTTTGATCCTCATGTGTGGACCTCCTCCAATGATCCAGTATGCTTGCATTCCCAACTTGGACAAACTGGGCTATGCCAAGGACATGAGGTTCTCCTTCTAAACACGACTGGTAATTCAGGGATCTTGTGTAGAAGGGAAGGAAAAAAACATTTAATGGGGAACAGGACAAAGTTACAGAGGTGGCTGATGCACAGTGCTGGGAAAATACATTTACATTTAAAAGGCTTCATATTTTCAGACTCTCTGGCAAGTAAGACACGTAAGTGTGCTAAACCTGTGTATGGAGAGGTGGTGATGCCTTGCGCTCTGTGTTGTGTGCTCCATGTCCAGGGAGGACAGTGCAGCTGCTCAGGGCAGCACACACTCATTTATGCTTTTTCTTAGTGCTGTAATCAAGTGGCAGTAATATCCTACTTCCTAACACTGTGCATACCCAGGATTTTATTCAGTATGAACCATGAAAATAATGAAAAGTGTTGGATTATTCATCTTGCTTATGCCAAATTGTAATCCTTACAAAGCTCTGAGGGCCAGGAGTGTTTGCCTTGTACCCATAACCTTTGCAACATCAGTTTAAAGATGCTTGTTGAGCTGAAGGATGCCAGTTAACTATTTATGACTGAAGCTGTTGCAGTCTCCGTGTTAATCGAAACAGAGAGGTAGGCAGGGATAAAAAATGGTTTTCCTTTGTATTTTGGAATAGCCTCTCTTAAGTGCAAACACTTTTCCAGCTGGTCACAGTTCTCATCCCTGGGCAATGAAAGAAACTACAGAAGGTGGCTTTGGGTACTGTTCCACAAGTACCTTGAATTTTTTGCTTGATAATGTGTGGAATACTGAAAAAAAAAATCTTAATTTTGTATTTACTCCTAAGTACTGGGCAATGGCATAGGAGTACAAAAGCAGTTGTTCTGCATGTCCTGTGCAATGAAAAAAAATGCTGGGTGAAAACGATCAGCTTTTCTTGTTAATTGTTTCCCAGAGATGGATTTGGCCTGAAGGGAGGCCAGGTTTCATTGCTGGGAGGGGTTGGCAGGCAGCCCAACTCTGCCTGCAGTAGCACCCGATCGCCTCCGTGTCTCCATCAGGCAAAGCTCCCCAGGGTTTGCTTGGTAAGGATGCTCGGGAACAGCCTTAAATCACCAAACTGACAGCAAATTCAAGTGTCTCACTGAGTCTAAAACTGTTTCTTAGAAGCTGTTTACTACAGCTTCAATTTTTATTTTTTAATATCCTTTTTTTACAGCAGCCTTTTACCTAGTTTTTAGGACGCAGTAGGCATCTTGCTTGCCCAACTTCGTGCTTCTGACCAGCAGAGATGCTGCTGAGGTTAGAGGTGTCCTGCAAGGAGTCTGGGAAACTAAAAACCTTGTTCTGGTGATGACATCAGAGTGACTGAAAGGATGTGTAGTCATGTGTGAAGTACTGTGGGTGCTGAGGTAGCTACAGGTGTCAATGTACAGTAGCAATTTTTAAAGAGTGGGTGAGAATTCGAGGTCATAGCTCCGTGTTTTCTTTTGTGCCCGTACAACAGGTGGGTACGGTGTATTTAAAAGGTTCATTTTCCAGCAAGAATTAAAAGGCAAAGATACTACAGTTAATTTAAGGAACCTCAACTAGGTAATACTGTTACTAATTTTATTAATTTGATGTTTGCCTTGAGTCTTGAATTTTTGGTATGTGCTTCTGAAACTTGTTCTTTAATACTATGCTCCAAAGTTGAAATACTACTCAAGTTTTCAAGTTTTAGTCCCTTTTTTGGAAGGTAAAAAGCAGAAATATGAGAGAAGTGATTTTGCTGCTGGTCTGTATCACTGTGGGATATGCATAGATTTATTTCATTATTGTATTTGCCAAGGTCATTCTCATCTTTTTTTATCCTAAATAAAGGTTTGGAAAGCTGAGTTTCATGAGAACTGGTTCATATTTTGATTATTCTTGACTTGGAGTTTCCCTTGGCACCAAAATCAGCAGGTAAACCCAACATGTCCTTGAAGGGCCATAAGATCCCAAATATCAAATCCCCAATTCTCTCAGGATTTGTTCATTGAAGCTTTTCAGAGTTAATTTAGCAAACTTAAGGTTTTGCTGATTTCATGATCAAAACAGCAATAAATCTGTGAAAAAGAAACTTAACTAAAGCCGGCTAAAAGTGCTCTCTGCTGATGGCTCATTGAAACACCTCATGAAAAGGAGGCAGCATAATAAAGTAATTCCTGGTTTTCCAACACTAGAAATGCAGTACCAGAGGGTTCTGTTATCCCAAGGATTTGGGGGGATATTTGGCAAAAATTTATGGTGGCCCAGGTTGGACTAAGCTTTTAACACTCCCTGGATTCAGGGGATTGGGGATTCCAGCATGCACCGCGCAGGTTTTTCCAGGGAAATCCCTTGATCCCCAAATCGGTGTGAGTTCAAAGCAAAAAACCCCTGGGAGCTGAAGGCAACAGGATGTTTCTTGGGAATTTTAAAATATTTGGTGTGTTAGATTTTAATTAATGCAAATTGTCCGGGGTTGTGTGTTTGGAGTTGCTGGTTTAGGGATGGCAAGGTCTGGGTTTGGATCTGTGGTCACTGAGAGCTCCTTGTGTCAAGCTTTAGGTCTGGATTGGTGGGAACTGTTGGAAAAAAGAGAAGGGAACTGAAATGCACAGATCTGTTCTTGCAGAAATTACCAGGATGAGGAAAAGAGGGCGTGGAACTGCTGGGAGCTCCTGGAGTGAAGGAAAGGATCCAAGGATTGGAAGCAAAAGCTGTGGAACAAAGCCCAAAAAGGGAGTGGGAGAAAGAGGAAAAGAATCCCTGCTCCAGGAATCCAGCAGGGGCCAGGAGAGGATCATTTTCCATCCACCAGCTCTTGGTGAAATCCTAATAATGAAGGTCAAAGGAAATGATTCATTTGTCATTAGGTTTGGAATGAAAGGTGCTATTACAGACGGGAATATTCACCTGTTAAAATTCTGTTGGGTAAAGGAAAAGAGGAAGGAAGCAGCTGGGGAATAAACAGGTGGATTTTTGGTGGGTACAGGGAAAGACATGGGAAGAGCTCTTAGGTAAAACACGCCTCACAGGTACCACCAGGAAAAGCCCAAACTGCCCATTTTTCCAAGCTCTGACATTCCACAGGTGCAACCAGCGGTTAGCACATCCATTTCTACATTCCTTGGATGCCCAGGGCTTTGTTGAGAAGAGGTAATATTTGGAAATGAACAAATCCAGGGATGTAATTCCTGATAGTAAAGCTCTGGAGGCCCAGGTTTTGATATTCTTCCAGCACCCAGACAGAGGGAATCCTGGAGGAGGTGAAAACACTGTCACTGTGTTGGTGGAATTCCTGGGAAATGGAAAGCAGCAGAAGCAGCAAGAACAGAGTTGGAAGCAGACTCCAGCCGGGTAAGGCAGACACCAAATCCTTTGGAATTAGAACTGGGCTAAACTTGTACCCCATGGATTCCTGAGCAGGATCCCAGCAGGGAAGGCTGCAGGGATACTCTTCCACGAGAAGATCCAGACTGGGGACTCTTCCCAGATGGGAGCAGCGAGCCTTGGAATTGCCTGAAGGGAAGAAAGAGGGATCCTTTCAGCACAAGGATCAGCTGTCAAACATGGAGGTGTTACCACGCAATTCCTCGGGAGTGTTCAGTTCCCACCTGTCCATCTCCTGCCTTGTGAAGCTCAGAAATCTGGGAAGACCCCAACTAAAGCCGGCTAAAAGTGGTCCCTGCTGATGGCTCATTGAAACACCTCATGAAAAGGAGGTGGGATTGATTAAATACTCACAAACCCATCCTGCCAAGGCCAGAGTTCTCTGCCCACCAGGCACACAGCAGCCAGCAGGGACATTTCTCCCACTCTCCAGCAGAGACCTCCCTCCACATCCAGGGAGCTGCAGCCACTCAGGGAACACCAACTTAGACCTGGGCTGGGAACAAGAGAGGAACAAGGAATATTTTTAAGTCATTTCAACCTCAGTGGTGTCCAGACCTGGGAGAAAGCACTTCCCACACCACTCTTGGAATTTTCTGCCCTGTCCCTTCCAGGTTTGGAAGGTTTCTGTGGGAGCCTGACTGACTTGTGCAGTTCAGAAGCTGCACATGCCTAAAGCATTCCCTTGGGAACATGAAACTTCCCTCGTACATTTCACTTCTTTATCCCAAATATTCTCCCCAATTATCCACAATCTAGAAAGAAAAAATACCCCTATTTTTCCACCAATTCCATCATTTATACTTCAAAGTATTTATTTAATACCATGGAGCTTTTTTCAAGATTTACCCCCACAACTTTCCCTACATGTCCCCTACTCATCACCTAATTTTCCCTCAAAGTGTCCATTCTCTGCCACAGAGATTTTGTCAGGTTTTGCCTCCAAAATTCTCCCTACCCGTTCGTTACCAAGTTCCTTATTTTTCCCCCAAAATACTCATTCTGTCCCCTCCAGATATATGCACATCTCCAGTCCCCTGGGTCTTGTCACCAGAGAGAAAAGATCAGTGTCTGCCCCTCCTCTTCCCTTGTGCTTTATATACATTTGATTTGCCAGGTCTTTAAGAATTTTAAGAATACTTTTTTTTTAATCTGCAAATGCACTTCCAGTGTCAGATACTTTTTTCATTATCATTGAAGAGGTGATAAATCCTTTAACAAACAGAAAGGCAGGTGAGCTTAGTGTTGTTTTCAGTAAGATACAATCAGCTTCTAAAGATTTACTCTGAACAGTAGCTCTGGGCTGCCTGCACTTCATTCTCCAAGGAATTTGTGTTCCAGCCCCTCTGGTGCTCAGGATGCCCATTCTGCTGTGGGCAGCAATGGACACAGGCTGACTCCTAAGGAAATTGTTGCAGGAAGAGCTGCTTCTCCTCTTCTGGGCTCCTGGTAGTTTCATCTGCAGATTACTGTTTTACTTATGGATTGCTGCTTCTGGGGCTGGAAGAGACAGCAAAGAGTTGTTTCTTATCTTCTGTCTCTCTCTTACTCGTGACCACTTAGGCCTTTATGACAGTGCTCCTTTATGAACCCCCAGCTTTAGAACTTTTTAAATCACAACAGTTTTCAGGCCTGTCTCACTTGTGGTTTATTACAGTAATTTACTGCCTGCTCCTAGATTGTCTTAAAAAAAACCCAAAACAATGTATTTAGTCTCCTGTGGTAATTTTTCTGTATTTCATATCCAAGTTCTGTAAGGAATGTGAAGTTTCCAGTATAAAGACACGTGTTTTGTATCTCAGAAATCAAAGGTCATTATTGCAGGATTCTTACAGTTGCTTTGGTAAAGAGCCATGGGAAACACTCCCATGTTGTGGGAGCTTGCAGATAAACACAAAGATCAAATGGAATGAAACTCCAGATGCAGCTGCAAGAAAAATACATTTGTCACCAAAATAAAAGTGTGTGGGGGTGGCAGAAAGTCAGGACAACTACTTATATAAATAATCTAAAATATAATTCTATCCCATGCTGCAAGCAAGATACTTGTATGAATGTGTGACATGTTGCTCCCTCAGCTCCTTTGGGATAAAGCAAAAGGGGGTGGATTGTTCTTCTCTCTCTCTCCATCTTTGCTGCATTTAAACCAAATATTTACTGATTCTGGTAAACTTTTTCATCATGGGCACTTTTCTGGTGTTTCAGATTTGGTTATAAGGGTTCATAACTTTTGAAACCTTTGAAGAGGATTCCTGACGGCAGCTGGAGGGGAAGATATTTCCAAGGGGATTATTTTCCTGCTTAGTCTATTACACAACTGCTGTGGCTGCCCCATCCCTGGAAATGTCCAAGGCCAGGCTGGATGGGGCTCTGAGCAACCTGGGACAGTGGAAGGTGTCCCTGCCTATGGCAGAGGACTGGCCCTGGATGAACTTCGAGGTCCTGTCCAACTCAAGCCATTCTGTGATTCTCATACGGGGCAAGTCTTTAAAAATTCAGACATTTCAGTCTCATGGTAGGATGCTTTTCATAGGACAGAACTTCTAACATGTTCCAGTAGTCCTAAACCAGTCCATTAGATGTCTCTGGAGTGGCACTTAGGCACATGGTGCACTTGGCAGAGTTAGGTCTACAGTTGGACTCAGTGATCTTGAAGGTCTTTTCTAACCCAAATGCTTCTATAGTTCTAAGAAACAGCCCTAAGAATAGGTTACAGATGTGGGTGTGGGATGGCCAGATTCTTTTTCCCCAGGCCTTCATAGATAATTTCATTTGGTTGCTGATGGGCCAAGGATTTTATGGCACTGTTATCTGTAATTCTGTGAAATCCCCAGTGTAATCTTGTGTACACCAATGAACGATTACACACTTCCTTGTCATTAAACAACCTGGGAAACGTCTTCCAACCCTTCAAATTCAAATGGAGGATGAGCTTTTGTTTCTTCTGAAAGCTGAGTTTCACTGAGAATGCAGACCAGAATTTACAGGATTTTTAGTATGTCCCAAGTGGGCTTTAACATTGTAGTTGATTTATACTAACAAAAATTGAGTGCAAACTTGACCCCACTGCAGTCTGTGAGAATCTCTGCCTTCAGCGTGGCCAAGGTCAATATTAAGAATAATTGCAAGGTAGCTGTTAAAACTGAAGTTCAAGGTAGAAAAATGGGCTGGGTATAAATCCTCTCTGCAGACAGGCTGTATTTTTTCCCTTGTTGTTCCTCTGCAGTTATCATTGCACAGACTTATAGGCATTTAGATATATAAATCAATATCTATTTAATTCACACAGGCTGCAGATGAGATCATTGTAACAGAACTTGCTTTGTCACTTGTAGGCACAGTAATGCATCTCTTAATAATCCGAACTTTCTAAATGTTGAGCTTCTGAGGAACTGAGAGATTAAAGTCATGTACAGCTGTTAATAATGAAGAAGCAAAAAAAAAATGCAGCAATGCTCGCACACTGCACTCATGGTTAGTGCCCCAGGTAATGGCCCAGAGAAGAAGTCAGATTCAAAACCAGCATTTGGACAAGAAGTTTGTGTCAAAACAATGAAATTAGTTTGCATTTCACATGGTTTATTTCATAGAGCTGGAAATGGTAAACCCAGTATTTTTTATAAACAAGTGCTTAAAAGTTACCTGCTGTGAATGGAAGGATGCTGTTATTTTTTTTAATGATGAAGCATTTCCTTGCAGAAGGGTCCCTGATGCCACTAATGATGTGATAATGCTGTGCAGCAGTGTCTTGAGAAAGCCCAGGGCTGGTTCAAACCAGGCTGTTTGTGTCTAGCACAGTACAGCACCATCAGCACACCAGTGAATCCCGGAAATAATCCAGTTACAGGGGCAAAGCCCACCAGACCAACCTAATTGGCTTCTCTTCCACCACCTACCTCCAGATCCAGTTTAGGATTCTCCACACAGCACTCTCAGGATGGTGTAAACATTGCCTAGAAGCTTAATCTGGCAGATATTTTAACGTAAGTAGCTTTTATTCTGGACTAGCTCTGTTTAGAATTATCCCCATGTTTAAATAAATATTTGCACTTGGAGTGTACAAGGTGGAATTAAACTCCACAGTTAAATTGCTGCTTTAGTTGGTGGTTAGTGGAAACTCATGGCAGCACAGTAATTCTGCACTGGAAGTAAAAAAAAGATAAGAAAAAGAGGTGGAGCCACAGGCAAAAATAATTGATCACTTTTTAGCAAATGTTTACAATGTCTTAACTATATTGAGATATTTGTAAAATTATAGTTAAATAGAAGTGATCTGCACCTCAATTTCAAACCTACTTTGATTTTTAATGCAACAATTTTAGCTGAAATATTTCTCCAAGAAACACACAGAATCATTAACATTAGGAAAATGTTAGTAACCTTTTCTTAAGAATGTGTAAACACTAATAAATTGCTGAGTTCTTTCTGCATCAGAGACAGCACTTGGGAGTTCAAGGGCCTTTTGCTGAAATTCCAGGACAAATATTAATGGTAAGCTGAGCAGAGCTTCTCCTACGGAAATAGGAAACTTGGCTGAAAAGCAAAGCCAGGATAAACTAAACATGTGGATTCAGCCATCGTTTAGCTTAAGCAAAGCCACAGAGAAATAGCTGCAAACTTTACTGAGCAGATGTGACTCCCCTTCTGTAAACTTGGGATACCACTTCCAGATTTTTAACTTGGCCTATTGGTTCTCATTGTCACAGCCATTCCTATGATTGCTGTGCATTTTTAGCGATTAATTTACTTTCCCAAAGCCCACAGACCGAAATGAAAATGTCTTCTAGCCTTGCCTGTTGAAAGTGTCACCAAGTGTAGGAATAAGGGAAAGATTCCTGGGGCCACAAGGAGACTGAGGAAGGGAGCACACTCCTGTTCATGAGGAGGAAGGAGGCTCTCCACAGGATGAAGGTGGATCGCTGGCTGCTGAAGTTGGTGGTTTTTCCCAAATAGGTGAGATCTTTATGTACACTGAATTGTGAGGGAAATCCAGACTAATGGTCCGTTGGGATTTGAGTCGCCCAGCTGGGATTGCTCCACGCATTCCTCAAGCCTCCCTGTGGGAAAGGAGTGAGTTTAGGACTCTCCCTTGGCTTGTGTTTTCAGTGTTTAATGGAGGGAGGTGCTGCCTCTGGCCACAATTCCACGAGAAGTGAGGGCCTGACCCTCTCACACTTCAGAAATATCCGCTCTCTAATTGCTTGCACGTACCTGTGTTACTCCATACGCAGCAAGTCTTGGTGTAAAGATGAGTCCAAATTAAAGCAGACACAAACTCAACAAGACTGCCACTCATGCCTGAGTGTTGTGCTACCCCCAGCCTCACTGCATGGTGTCTCACCTCATCTGCCTTCTGAAATAAGGAGGATTCCAATAGGTTTCTACTTAGTCTTCATAATGAGAAACTTGGAGTGGGACTGACTTAATCTGCAAGATCTCATTATGTGGCTTTTCGTTTGGGGTGATTTGTCAGTGCTGTGGCAGAATTACATCACTTAAATGAATTTAATGCTGAGAATAGGAATTAGGCCATCAAATCTGAAACCCTGCTAAGGTAGCATGGGTGTTTGGAGCTCATGGAATGCCAGTGATGTGGGATTTACCTAGAGTTTGGGAAAAGGAGGTCTTTGTTTCTTAATCTGATACTAATGCTGAAATAACCTGGTTTGGATCCTCACTTGTGCAGCAGGTTGGTAGCCAAAGGGTGCTGTGCCGAGGACTAATTTGTAATTCTTGGTTCTGAGACTCTCCAGGTAAAGGGTGATCCCCGCCACCCATGCTTCTGAGAGCAGGCAGGAAAGAAACATGCTGAGCTGAGACAAAACAAGCTAGGAAAACTCTTGGGACTGGGACTCCTCAGATTTTTGTTTGAAAGCCAGTCAGGACCCTGGAGCTAACATCAAAAACCTATTTGCTCTTTTCATTGGCATGGTAAGGCTGAAACCACCAACCATGCAAAGCTCTATTGCTCATAAAATCCCATGGTTTTGGGTATGGGGTGTGAGTGAACTGTTCTGACCGCAGTAGCTTTGCTTCTTGGCAGTGACTGGGGAGATAGATGAACTTCAGTGCTTTAACATCAGTATCTACAACACCATTTGCCTCACAATGGCTACTGAGAGCTGTTCCTCAGCCTCACAGGGAGCTGGAGCAGGCTCCTTAGGCACACTTTGCATTCAAGGATGGGTGTTGGTGCGGATGCTTTTGTAAACCCACAAAAGAAAAGGAAAATAGGAGGGAGCTCTTTCCACTGCTATTTTTATTCTGCCTTCCATCACATATGCAAGGATACTGAGTTCAGCCATTGTGCATTTTAAATAACGAGCCTGGTGTTGGGATCTCTGTGTTTAATGTTTCAGCTTCGCATCCTGGGTGACCTTTGGACTTCACTTCGTTCCGTTGTCTCTGTTTCCCACCTGTGAAAACACAGCCCAAAGCACTCCACACTTCAAAGGCCTTGAGAAGAATCACTTCAGTGTTACAGTCAGAACAATCATAAAGTTCTCAAAGCTGAGGGAAGGCTTCTCCTACCTGGGAAGGCTGCACAGATGGAGAGTTAATAATTGCCAAATGTAATTACTGTCAAGCTGAGGCTGCATTTCTGAGCAATGTACAGGGCAGACAGTTAATGCCATAAGGAAATCAGCATTACACCTTGTACTGCTGCTCAGATGTGGGATGGAAAGTTCTTGCCAGTTTGTTAATGAATTGGTGTACCCTTAGGATAAAACAATAACGAGGAGTATCAGAGAACATTGGAGTGGCTCGACTTCAAGGCCTGGAGAAGTCAGTTGTCTCCTGCTGCTGGCTCTCCTTGCCTGACAAGGAATGCTGCTGCAGCCTCACAGTGATGATTTTGTTGGAAGTTCTTCCTGAAAAGCGAAATAAGCACGATGAACCAAACTTGGGTCTGAGAAGCTGAACTTGCAGCAGCATGCTTTTTCAGCTTGATTAATTAAAATTTAATCAATAGCTGGGACACAGCTGCTGACTAGAAAACCAGCATATGGAGCTGATCTGTGATCGTCTGAAGAAAATAAGAACTTGTGCACACATTGGCCCTGCGCTGCTGTTACATCAATCGCTGTTTATATTTAAATCTCATCAGACTGACAGTGAGTCTGACTTCTTACTGGCACTTGACTTTTGAAGGTTTATGGAGAAAACGGCATGTGGAGATGAGCTTTGTGCTAACTATAGGATTTCCTGTCTCACAATAGCCCACCCAGCTGTCTTCTCTATAGCTGAGTATTCATCCCCAAGTAGTGATGCACAGAAGATGTAATTCTGCAATGCAGCAGAGTGCCAATGGCAGCTATCCCCCCACATTAGTACAGAACACAGAGGCTTTAGTGTCCCACTACACAGAATTGTGTGGCCAAAGTGCCCTTCTTGCAGGTGTACCTGGGGCATTGCTGGGCTTGTACTTGTAAGTGTTCCCTTGGGTGATTTTAGCACGTACCCTGCGGTGTAAAGTGTAAATTGATGTTATTCCCTCAGGCTGAGAGAGGTTTGAAATCTCTAGGAGAAGGTTGTATGTAGAAATACCTGATTCTACACATTTATCTCAGTGGGATGGAGCTAACCTCTATTTTGCTCCTGGCCTTGATGATCACAGAACGGATGGAGCTGGAAGGGACCTCTGGAGACCACCCAGTCCAAGCCCTCTGCCCAAGCAGGTTCACCTGGAGCAGGTTACACAGGATCACATCCAGGTGGGTTTTGAATCTCTAGAGAAGGAGATTCCACACCCTCTCTGGGCCGCCTTTTCCAGTGCTCCATCACCCTCGCAGTAAAGAATTTTTCCTCATGTTCAAATGGAACTTTCTGTGTTCCAGTTTGTGCCCATTGCCCCTTGTCTTGTCACTGAGCACCACTGAAAAGAGCCTGTTCCCCTCTTCTTGACACACATCCTTAAAATATTTTGACATACTGGTAATATCCCATCTCAGTTGTCTCTTCTCCATTCTTTCTCATCAGCTATTACTGTCCAGACAGCTACGGCAAGATATATCTCGGATTACACGAGTCTTTAAAATAATCCCAGTTTTTATTAAATGAGATTCCTGAAGTCAGGACTTCCAGTGCCTTGTTTACAGCCAGTCACTGAGCTGAGCAGTGCTGCCCTTGAAAGAGTCCTCCAGAACATTCCCACCGGGCAGAGCTCAGATTAGGCTAGATGGTGGTCCTGAATACCAAAAGGTTGGTGGGAGCAGAAGATTCACCATGGTGCGTGTAGCAGAGGCTGGGAATGTGCAAGGAACCCAAATGTCTCAGAGGGAGATTGTCCCTGGGTGCTGCACCTGCTCCCCAGCTTGCAGAGCCACAGAGAATCACAGCAGTGGCATTGTCTTCCTCAGCACCTGGCCTGGTATTGTCACCACGGGGAATCTCTGGTTTAACTGACAGGCAGGGATGGCCACAGAGACAGGTAAACCCCCAGTGAGGGCACCGGTGCACATGCAGGGAAATGTTATTCCAGAGTTTGTCCTAGCTCCGATTCAGAAACATCCCCTGCAGACCTGCCTGCTCTGCTGGGTAATGCTTCTCTTTAAATACCGTTCTGTGCTAGTTTGACATTTCCCCCTCCTGCCAGCTACAGAGCTGGTCTAGAGAGCTGGAGGGGCTTTTTTTGTGAAGTGGGAGCATTCAAGCAGAGAGGCAGATCTGCTGCAGGGCACCAACAAATAAATGATACCAGCCCTCACCGAACAGAGTGCAGATGGAAATTTCAGCTGAGATGTTCTTGTTCCTTCTGCACCAGCACAGTATTTACTTCACCAAGACAGAGGCACTCTGGTGTCCTGCAGCTGGAGGCTCTTGCCTTCAGAAGCTGCTTGTGTAGGTTTCAAACCTAAGACAAATACCTACAACAGGTTACAACAAGGGATGGAGGGGAAAGACAAGCATAATATGACTGGAGGTTGCCATTTTGTCTCATGGCATCTCTTCTTCCTGAGATTTGTTTCTGGATTTTGTTCAAAGTCACATTATCTTTGTGTGCTCAGTCCCTCTCCTTATCCTGCCCTACTGGAGGAGCTGCTGCCCCTGGCCAGGCATTGTGAGGGACATCAGGACATGTAAACCAACTTTTCCCACAGTGCTGGAGTCCCTAGAAGGGGCGTGTGTCCATCTGAGGTGCGTGTGAGCACAACCCCTCCCAGTCTGGAAGTGTGCTGTGCTTGTCCCTGCTGCTGGCTTCCCTCCCAGGCTCCCTCCTCTCATTCCCATCCTCCCCACAGGAATAGCCTGTGGAGTCTCGTTCAGCCATTTCACTATAACACTGTATTGATGCTGGAAGCTCAGATCATTATTTACAGAGACTGCTTCCCCCTGTGACACTCCAAAAGCTGCTGGCAGGCCTGCACAGCACTTGTGCCAGCTGCCTTCCCAAGGAAAGTAAATTCCAGGTTGAATCAGTCCTGAGACCTGGGGTAGAGAAGAGGATGTGAGCTCTGAGCAAAGCAAGAACTCACTTCTGACACCCTCTGTTTGGGAATGCCATGGCTACCTTTGGGTTGGATGAAACAAATGTTTTGAAACTGCCTGAAACTCATTTTGGTTGTAATCACTGGGGGCCTGTGCCAGTCTCCCAGCTCTTCTTTGATGTGTGTCTCCCAGCTTGTTAATGCAGGAGCAATCAGCTGCATAATTTCCATGGGAAGTAGGAGGGCAGCTTGCCTTAATGTCTTCCAACATGCAAAATATGGCACATTGAATTTAAAAATACCCCCCCCACACACTTAATGCAGCTTTGGTAGCTCACTGGGGGCCGACACTGAGTGCTGCAGCCCGGGGGGATTCTGTGGGCTGAGTGACAATGGGGGACAGGAAAGGCCTGTGGCTTTTAAATCCTTTTTCCGTCATACTTTATCATAAGAAATGCCACATAGTTTGTCCTGTGTTAGTGGAACATTCCCATGATCTCCTGTGTTTGCAGGAGAGGGGAAGCTCAGTTTATCCCCTGCAGGGACATGCCCATGTATCACATGTTTATTTATTTACTACATCTAACTAACCTGGCAGTCCATTACAGGTGTGCTGTCCACAGAAGAACCCATGCAAATCTCATCACTGTATATTTTTTCATAAAACTGATTTAGATCATTTACAGCTGGTGAATCAAAGTGCTTGCTGCTGGTCAGTATCCCTCAAAATGTAATCCTGAAGAGAAGTGGCACTTCCATTCCCTGCTTTTATTCACAGTTCAGCCAGGAACACAAGCTTTTGGTGGGTAGTCCCCAGTTTCTCAGCTTTTAACTTATTGCTATTTCTGTTTCAGATTATTCAGCTTGTTCAGCTCCAATATCCTTTCTGCACATGTAGAAAAATGCCTTTTATCAAAAGCTGGTTCACTTCAGCCAATTCTTGTTCCAGATGTTCAGATTCCATCCGCTGGGTTGATTTTATATTCTTTAAAACTTTAGTAGCAAATGTTTGTGATTTTCACCTTGAATTTTATTTAATTTTAAAAATATATATTAAACTTATGTTTTAATACTCAGAGTAAGAATGTCACACTTTATTTAAAATAAGCTTACATCTTAAATAGGCTACTGAATTATTAATGAATCCAGCTTAAGTGTTTACTTATGTATATGTAAAAGTATAGATACAAACTTTTAAAGAAAACAAGATTTTTAAAGACCATCCAGTCTAAAGCCCTGATTCCCAAACATTAAGGGGGACTTTTGTGTTTGAAAAACACTTGCCAGAAGATAATGGTTACTTCTGACTTCTGTTTTATCTTAAATGTGAAAACATCATTCCTCGGATGCCTGAGATGGACTGAAACATCTTTTAATGTCCACTGCAGGTGTTTTGTGTATAAATTAAAGGCCTCACATCTGAATTTCCTGCCTTTTATTTTTTTTAGTTTTCAGGTGGTTTGGATACAAATATAGCAGTGCTGTATGTAAGTACACAAAAAGTAATCTGAGAACGGGGAAGTGGTGACTAAATTATTTGGAAATGCTGAAATAGTTCTTTCCAGAACCCAGGATTAGAAAAAATATCCGCAGCAATGACTTTGATCACTTACATTTGAAACTTCTTTAAAGAGCCTTTGTAAGAGAAAACAACTCTTTTAGGAACCAAAGACGCTTTTCTAGGAGATGGACACAGCTGTTCTCTGAAACTGAAGAAGGCCTTCTGCTCCCGGAGGCCTTGGTGAAACCTGCTTGGTGCACTCTTACCTGAGTTAGAGAAGAGCTGGCTCTTTAAAGATGTTCTCAGGAGTTTTTGGCACGAAGACAAAACACGACAGGACTGCTGGTGCAGGATCCCTCGTGCCTGTGCATTAGCAAATTGGGCATTAATGAGCTGATAGGGCTTGTAAAAGGCAGGAGGCATTTAGCCAAGCAGACGTGACCGTGACCGCCGCAGGTATTGCCATGAAGCCGAGCTGCCAGAGGAGGTGTGGCTCCCATCCTCAGCAAGGTCAGACTCGGGATGTCATTAATCTCATCTGAGATGCACGTTTGATTATCTGCCCTTATGCTGTGCTCACCTGCTTTCTGTGCCTTGTTTTATCTGCTGCACGTGTTTGACCTTTTATCACTCACAGCCCTGCTCCCTCCTGCAACGTGTGTTGCATACAGGCTGTTCTTGGCCCTATGCAGGAACTGCAGTGGCAGCAGGACACATAAAATGGATGCAGAAGGTACAGCTGAACCAGACAGAGCAACCCTGCAGCCTGGCAGAACTCCTGTGCTCTTTGTCCCAGCCTTCACCTCCTCCCTTGGTCTCCACCACCTTTTCCAGGCTAGTCCGTGGATGAACACATGAACATTGCCATGGAATAGCTTGATGTTTACATTGTGATTTTCATATTATTTTGCTTAGCTGCTGTTCTTGGAATATTTGCTTTCATGAAAATCCTAAATATCCATCTCTTCAATCCCAAATGCATTGCTCTGTTTCTCTCAAAATGTTAAAATCAACGCTTTGTCAGGGATGGAAGTTAAAATGCTTGACCAGCTTTAAAAGAGACATTGTTGAATAAGTACAATCTGAGAAGGTTGAAGAGATTGTTCCCTGTGAGGGTGGGGAGGCCCTGGCACAGGTTGCCCAGAGAAGCTGTGGCTGCCCCATCCCTGGCAGTGTCCAGGGCCAGGCTGGATGGGGCTCTGAGCAAGCTGGGATAGTGGAAGGTGTCCCTGCCCATGGCAGGGGCTTGGAAGTGGAAGGGCTTTGAGGTCTCTTCCAACCCAAACCAGTCTGTGACATCCAGATTTCAATTGTGTAATGACTTCAGTGAGATATTCAGGCACTTTTGCAATGGGAAGAGGCAACTATTCCTCCAATTCACCAGCAGACAACTGAAATTCAGTCCATTCTGCACACCTTCTGGCAGGAATGCTGAAGGGTGATTATAGTTTTTATCCCCTTGTTTGTCTCATGGATGGTCCTCAAATCGTTTGTTTTAGGTATATAATGTAAATATTTTAATTTTATAGGTTTAGTGAAGTTCTATTTATAAACTATTCCTGTCAGCCACACTTACTCAGACATTACTTACTCCCCACTTAAACAAAATCCCTTTGTTTCTTCTTCTACTTATCCTTAACACAAAAAGACAGGGCTCGCAAGTGAAGTGGAGAATAAAGATCATTTTGATGTCTTTCCTAACCTAAAAAATAGGTATCTTTCATGAATGAAAGCTTTATTCTCCACATTCCTAAGGCATAAAATCCATGGAGAGGGAGAAGAGAGAGGGAGATCAAAACCAATAGTACCTAAATTGATGATCAACGTCTCTTTGACTATCTTGGAGCTGTATTTTCCATGTTTCTCCCTTCTTTCAGGACAAAATAATCTCTGATTTCTGGCTGTCTGTCACTTTGCTTGGAGCAGGACAAGTACTGTGCTGATACAGTGAGACAGCTCAGTGACTACTCCAGTCAGCCCCTAAGACTTTCCTTATCACTTCTTGTCTCTCCAGAGCAGAAGACTGCAGTAATCTCAAGTGATTAACTTGCTTGGGTCCTGCCACCTGATTGACTCAGCCGGTGGGAGCCTGCTCTGGCTTCCCACCTCGGTGAGTCACCAGCAAAAGGCATTTCCAGAGAGGTCAGTCCAGGAACAAACGCTGTGAACGCATCTCTTGGAGATGGGAAGCAAACGCAGTTCCTGCTCCCGTCTGGGCAGGATGCTGTCGCCTTCCTCGGCGGCCTCTCAGCCCGAATATTTCAGGAATGTCTGAAGCGCGTTGTTTTCCGCTCCCGAAGGCCACTTAAAGCCTGAGCCCAGGGCCCGACTGGCCGAGCCGGCTCTGACACTGCCTCATTGTGCCGGCTGCGCTGAGAGGCTGCGGTTGTGTCGCAGCGTGCCGGGCAGCGACATCCGCGCTCAGCGAGCGGGGCTGGCACCGCTGCACGGCTGCTCCTGCAGGGGATGCACGGCGGGGGTGAACCCTTCGGCTGCTCTGCGGCATCACAGCCCCGCCCTGGTATTCGCACTGTTTGAGATTCTCTCCGGAAAGGTGCTTTATAGCTGTCCCAGTGCTGGAGGGATCTGGGGAGCGCCTGTCAGCCTGGTTCTGTCAGGACTGTGAAAAGACTGCCTTGAGCAGCACTTCGGGTGGTTCTTCATGAGCAGCTACAACTTGATGCCAAGAACAAACCAGGAGATGTGCTTGGGTATCTGAGAAACTTGAGGAAAATTTAAGGAAAGTATTCACACAATTCCCCAGGCAATTGGGATGTGAAAGTCATTTTGGAAGGAATGAAAGCAATATGTGCTCAGAATTAGTGGGAAGTGGAAAGTGAGAGCCTGGTGGTTGGGGAGCAAAGCTTAGGTGTAGGATGCCATCAGCAGCCAGGCATGGATGAAGGGTGGCAGTGAGGTCAGCCATGATTAACAGTGTGAGTTGTGCAAGGGATGAGTTTGGCTGTGGCTAGAAGGAAAGCGTCCTCCAGATTAGGCAGATGCTACAAAGGGAGTTTCTGGTAGGGTTGTTATGTCCTGCTGCCTCCAGCAAGCCTGCTTTGCTCTGATAACACTTTGCACTGCTTCACAGACTCGGGTATGTGCCTTGCTGTGCCAGCCACGTGTGTGCATTTCAGTAGAGAGGTGCTTATCTGGGACATTCCAGTGCGGGGGCTACCAGGAAAAGTTATTGCTGGCACCTCTATGCCAGTTCCTGACTCCTCTGGTGAACATTTTGTCCCATGTTTGAAGTTAAACACTTTGAGTACCCAAAGGGCTTCTCTTCAGCTCCATCAAGCTCTGACTATATCAGAAAGCCTCTCCTGAGTGTAAGCAACAATTATCTGCTGATACTGAAATTGAGAGAATGCTGTAACAAGTACATGAACGTGAACCTAATGAGGATTTCAGCCCAGTTAAGGTGCACTTATATCTAAATTAGTGAGTGTGAAACCTCCAGGGAGAGGGAAAAAAAAAAGGTTGGTAGGCCTGCAGAAATTTAAGAATGTAAAACTTTCTCGAAGTGTAACCTTTCCTTTCCTGCTTTTAATGACAGCAGTGATTCAGAGCAATGGGAAGACAATGGTCTGGAACACCCAATCTTTTCAAGCAGCTGTGCTACTGCCATGGTATGGATTCCCCCGGGTGAGCCTGAGGTGATTCCTGCTCACATCAGGAGGTTTTCTCTTGCTCACATTTTACATAAAATACACAGCATCTTCTGATTTGTAATACTGCTCTCTGTGATTTCCAGGTCCACGCTGACACATCTCTGAGGTTCACCTCAGTATTCATGCTGGACAGGTTTCTGCAGCTAATTCCTTTTTCCCCCTCTTGGGTATGTGAAATTTTATGGAAAGCTTCCTTGTCCACTCAAAAAGGAAGTAGAGTTTGCTTTTTCTTGATTTTCAGGGGCCAATTACACAAGGTTCCAGATGAAACACACAAGACTGATCACCTGAAACCGGGCACCTGAAAGAATCCCAAGTGCTGGGGCAGATTGGTCATTTCTTAAACGGCCTTGTGCTTTTTGGGGGCTTTAAACCAGAAACTCCAGGACAGAGAAACTTTAGACCAGAAACTTTGCAGCAGAGCCAAGACAGGACAGCATCTCTTTCATCAGTTCAGCAGCAGGTTCAATGTGCTTTTCTTGGTGTTCTCAAACACTGTGGGAAGAGCCAGCGATGGGACAGCCAAGGTCAGGAGTTTGACTGTTTGGGGGGTACGGTTTGGGAGCATTTTGTACTTCAGCTGCTGTGGATTATGAATCCTTTGGGCACTGAATCTCTCCTCTCCTTTTTAGGAAGGGATTGGAGGGGAATTTAAACATGAGGAGAAAGGTTCAGTTATGGATTTGACAGATAGAAATTGCTTGTGCAGTGCGTTGTTCCAGGACTGAACATGGTGTCATGCCAAAGCTCAAGGCTAAAACAGTTTGCTCTGTTGAATATTTAACAATCAGGATACTTCAGGTAGAAATCCAGGACAGCTTTGACAGCCCAGCTACAATAGTTGGTCAGAAGAGCAAACATTTCAAAGATAATGGCTTCTAGCAGTAAAACTGTGCTGCTGCTGCTGCTGCTGCTGAGAGAGCGGATTCCAGCTCCCTCACGTGAAAGAAGCTCCCAGGACAAAAGCGCCGTTTTCTCTGCTTATACCTCCATCTGCACAAGGTGCTTTTGCTGGCACAGCTCTGCTTTCAGAGGATCCTTATCTCATCACAGCCCTGACTGACACAACTGTGCCAGGAGCGTCGGTGGTGGAGCCCTGACCTGAGAACACCCTGCTTCAGCTGCGGGGTTAATACCCGGCTGGGAATAAAAAGAGGGACTCACTGAATCCACTTTCTGAGCTGTCCTGAAGTGAAAGCCATACACAGCCTGGGTGGGAAGCCATTGTTCTTTGGGAAGGAGATCCCTCAGCTCTTTCAGATGTTGTATTTTGGGGAATGGGTTTGGTCTAAGGGAAAACCTTTGGGGTGCAACAAAGTACTGAATTTATTTACCAAAAATCGTTAAAAATTGGCTGTGATGTACATGGCTTGTTATTGTTGTTTCAGCGCCCTCCCCATGAGCTAGCACTGACAGAATCATAGAATTATAGCATAGGTTGGGTTGGAAGGCACCTCAAGGATCATCCAGTTCCACTCCCTGCCATGGGCAGGGACACCTTCCATTATCCCAGCTTGCTCAGAGCCCCATCCAGCCTGGCCTTGGACACTTCCAGGGATGGGGCAGCCACAGCTTCTCTGGGCAACCTGTGCCAGGGCCTCCCCACCCTCACAGGGAAGAATTTTTTCTTAATATCACCTGCTTTGTGCCAGGGATTTTGGAGGTCGTCTGCTCACCCCACTGATCCAGCTGAAAATTACCTGCACTAGGACAATACTCCTGGCTGTACGACGCTGTGAGTGTGTGGGAGATGGGAAGTACTACCCAAAGAAAATCCTGTCAGAAAGTGCACACTGTTCCTTCACAATGCCTCTGACAGCTCTTGAAATACTGGGCTTAATGCCATTTATTGATTTGTAACCACGGAGACGGTGCGTATTCCCAGTGCAAAGTGAGGGAAAAGCTCTTTTCCTTCACCTCCTCGAGGAGTGAACAATGCTGGAAAATGCTCTTACCCCTCATAACCTCCCCAAGCCTTCACAGGAGCGACGAGCAAGTTGTTTGCCTTCTCAGAGGCTGCTGCATTTTCACAAAGGTGAAGAAAATCAACCATTTCTTGCAAACCAGCCTGGAGCAAAAAGAGCTAAGCTATTCTGGGAGATGAGAGATAAGCACACCAGAAGGCCTTATCAGAGATTTGTCTTAACTTGCAAAGGTATTTTCTTTGATGAAAGAATCCAAACAGTTGTTTGAAATGTTCTGTCTGCTCAGATTTGTTTTCAGAGATCTCTCTCACGCCATCCTGACAAATGAAGGCCTTCTGCATTAGGTTTTTAAATAAAGATCTTCGCTTTCTGAATTAAAATTTCAAAGTGCAAAAAAAGCAATCAACAGAAAACTCAATTCAAAAAACAAAGGCTGAAGAATAGTGGATCCATATTTGTTCCAAGTGCTTGTTACTGGGCAAGCCCAAGTCCAGCCATTTCAGGAAGGATGGAGTGCTGGAGTGGGATCCCCGTGATTCAGCCTGGTGTGACCTGGAGTGTGATCAGCACTTACCCATCAGCTGACAGCACACTGGTAACATTTGCTGGAAAACTGATGAAGATTTGAGAAAAATGGACAAAAAGACCAACTGCAGAGCATCAGAACCATAGGTAGGCACCAAAGTTTTGAAACAGAGGTACTAGAAGATACCAAAGAAACCTAGGTATTTTTTAAACTGCCTTTCTTTTCTCATAGCCTAAAACTCAGTCCTGTTGTTTAACCTGAGACACCCTGGAGCTGTGTGGCCAACATGACAGTCTGGTAACTTGCCAGAAAAAAAAGTGGTTTGGATTGACTTGTGCTCTTTGCAAATTGTGCTTAAAAAGCAAATTATACATTCCCATTTTTGTTGGGAATTCAAAATGTTTGCTTTCAACATGGCACCAATACTTTCCATTTTGAATGGAAACTTCCACTTTTTTGCATGTTATGGTCAGAAACAGAGTACAACCGAATTGTCTTTTCCATGTACAGAACATCAAAAGTGTTCTCTAACCCAGCCCTTGGAGAAGAGATGGAAGGAAGAGCTTTGAGTTAACTCCAAACAAGAGTTAGCTGGCTGAACCTGCCTGAACCCCTTGGTCTGTTATTTGTGTGGCTCCACTCCTGAAAGAGCAGCATCTCAGGCCTCTGAAGACCTTTCTGCCATGGAGCTGGTAAAGCTAAGGTTATTTTTTGGCGTGGCTGCGAGGCTGTTGGTGGAGTGCACTGAGTCCCTTACTCTGTATAAATGAGAGAGTAATGCTCGTGCGAATATAGCAATGATCGCTGCATTAAAACCTGCACGATGTTTATCCTCAGCACTGAGGCAAACGCCTGGCATGGGTGCACTGCAGATTTAACCAGGGTGTCACTCCCTGCTGCGGTGCTTGGCGGTAGGGGTGATGCCTCCTGCCAGCTGCAGCCCCGGGCTCGCTGCTCGGGGGCCGCGGCCAGACCCGACCCCTTCCCTTCCCGAGCAGCGATTCGGGGAGATCTCGGGCTGCTTCAGCCCAGCGCAGACCTGGGACACTCGTCGGGATCCCGAGGTGGGCAGGGAAGGCCCGGGGAGAGCACCCCGGGCTGTTCCCAGGGAGGTGGCAGAGCCACCGTCCCTGGCGGTGTTTTAAGCCTGGACGTGTCCCTCGGTACCAGGGTGAGGCCGGCGCGGTGGCGCTCGGTCACAGGCTGCACTCCATGATCTCTGAGGTCTCTTCCAGCCTCAGCGATGCTGGGATTCCGCGTGAGGGGCACTGGGAACTCGGGGGCTCGCAGACCCACGCCGGCTCCCCCACGGCCAGCCCCGGCAGCGGCGGCGGGCGGTGCCTCGGCCGGGCGGGGCAGAGCGGCGGCTCGGGGCCGGTCCCGGGGCCGCGGGCGGGGCGGGGCGGAGCGGGGCCGGTCCCGGGGCGGAGCGGGGCGGGCCCCGAGCGGAGCGGCGCGGGCGGGACGGCGGCGGGGGCTGCCCGGAGCCGGCGGAGGCGCTGCCGCCCCGGGAGGGCTCTGCGCGGTTCGGCCGCAGGTAAGCCAAGTTCCCGGGACGCGCTCCGAGACCGCTCGGAGCCGACTGCGGCAACTTCGTGTCCCGGCGGGATGAGCCCCGCCGTGCCCTGCCCCGGCGGCTCCTCCTCTGCCGCCGCCATGGCCCGGGGCCCCCCGGCAGCGGGGCCGGGAGCCGCCCCGAGCCCGGGCCCGGGAACGGGAGCGCCGCGTGTGCCCGGAGCCGGGGGCAGCGGGGAGCCTGCCCCGCCACATCCCGCCAGCCTCTTGTCCCCGCTTGGTGTCCTTGTTCCCGTGCCGTGTCCCAGCCCGCCAGCCTCTGTCCCCCCTGCGTGCCCGTGTTCCCCGCTGCGTGTCCCTGTTCCCGTGCCGCCTCGCAGTGCTTTCGGCACTCCCGATCTTCTGTGCCTTGTTTCTGTACTGGACCCGACATAACTTTTCGGGAAGTTTTGGGGAGAGGTTGGCGGTCTCCGGTTTAATCTTTTCAGGCTCTAGTAGGACGCTTCAGGCACTGATGCTGTGAAACTGCAGTTATGGGTTTTATCTGGAGCTGACAAATGTGGTTTGATTTAAGGCCTGGGGTTCTTACATCCTGTAATTACTTTTTCGAGGTCTGTTTCTGTTCGAGCCGCGACTTCTAAAAGCTGGAATAGCTGTGCTTGCTCACACCGTGGCTGGGGTGCAGCTGGAGCTGTAAAAAGGTGCTTTACACCTCCGTGGCTGTTTCTGGGGGGAAGGGAAGCTTTGGCATTAAACGCTTGGCTGTGGTGTAACACGTGTGTGCTCCCTCGTGTGAGTGAGGAACACAGAGGAAGAGTTTCAGGCTGGGGCTTGGCTGTGCCTGAGCCTTCAGAGACTCTGCTGGCTCTCCTTATTCTGGCCCGAGCACAGCCACTACAGCAGCACCGCGTGTAGGCTCTGTGTGGATTGCACTGGCAGCATATTGAGCAATACAAGTGTCGCTGCATTCCAAAAAGTAAACAGCAGAAATGGGGCACGGAGTGGGAATATTCTCCGTGATTACACCGTGGAGCTTCGAAGAGGAAGATGTCCCAGTGTGTCAGCTTGGGATTTATTGCCTCTATTAAAGGTAGCAGCTGTATCCTGAGGATTTACATTTCTGAAGGCATGTAAGTAGAGGTTTCAGTCAAACTGGTGCTCTCAGTGAGGCAGCATGACAGGTTGGTTTGAGAGGCATTCAGGAAAGTAGGAAAGCAGAAATCTGCTTAAACTCTCTGTTTCAAGTGCAGCAAAGATTTTGGCCTCTTAACTTCTTCGCATCGGTAAGAAACAAAGAGCCAGGGCACTCCCTACTTCAGCTTAGTACTCACCCAGTGGAGTTTGGATTTAGCACAGCTTCTTGAAAAGCTGTATTGGAGAGATCATCTCCTGGCAGTGACAGTGACTGTCAGTGGCTGTTGTGTTGCTCACACATTAAGATCAATGTTCCCATGCCAGGAGAGTGAAGTTGGTGTTTCTCTCCTCCCCAAAGGCAGCGGGAGCCCCACCTCTTTGCCTGGCTGTGAGGGGGCCCTGAGGAGCAAGTTCCCTCTTCGGCAGCCCATGTCTTGCTTTGAGCCCTGGGATTTCATCCATTTGCTGCATCTGGGTGTAAGAGTTGTGCTGAGGAAGGTTTAAGTTGGTTTGTCCTGTGCACATGTGTCTGCAGCAGATCCGGGCTCTGGAAGAAACTCGGTGAGTAACATTTCTGCTTGTCCCTGAAATGTAGGGTGGAGTGCCTTGAAATCAGGGATGTCACATGGGGCAGGGAACCGTGGTGAAAATCATCTTTTTTCCTACTTAGATGTGAGTCCTGTTTCCTTTCTGGGCTGTGCTGACACACCTTGCAGGAAGGAGAGAGGTGCCAGTGAAGATATCTGTGGAGGTATATGGGGAGGCTTTACCTGTGACCCGTGGCAACACGAGGATAATTGTTAACATTCCTGAAATGACAGCCATTCCCAGGAGACTGAGGTTCCCAGGTGGTGCTGCCGGCCTGTCTGGTCCCATTGCTCCCTGGTGATGAGCAGGACAAAGTCTGGTCACTGCTCACTGGCCGGGTCAGGGTGGCCTGAGGACAGGCAGTGCTGTGTGTGATGAGGTGCTGGGTGCAGTGTCCTTCAGGAGGTTTTGTCTCTTTAATCCATCCGAGTGGGGGTTCTCTGATGTTTCTTTCACCACTTAAAGGAACACTTTCAGTGAAGTGGAAATCCTTCCCCTGAAGAGCTTTGAAACCAACGAAGGTTTAGTCACTTTCTTGTCGGTGGTGCGATTGCATCAAACCCGGCCTTTGGCTTACTGAGCACAAGGGAGTGTTGCTGTCAACTGCTTTGAGGAGCTGCCTGATTTTCTGTGTTGTGCTTTGCATTATGTGTTTTTCTGTGAAGGTGGAGGGAGCACAGAGAGGGTGCCAGATCCTAAATCTGGTACAGATGGTCCAAAAACATATCCCTGGCTCCTGAGGTGGTTCAAAAGGAGTGCAAAAACCCCAAAGTGCCTCTGATGGGGGAGTCTGTTGTTTTGCAGTAGTTTTCAACAGAGAAAGTAGGAGCCCAAATATTAGGCAGGATTTAGGGGGCTGATAAAACATCCTGTGGTGTTAGGGGTGGTCAGTAAAGCCCCTGTCCCACTGCTGAATTTGCATGCCCTTAAGGAGGTGCTGGTAACTTCTGCCTCAGCTACTGAATGGTGATGTACAAGTTAGGTTGGTATATCTGAGACAGCTTCTTCTCATACTTTCCTTGGTTGCTGTCAGGGCTTCAAAGCAAAACTGAAGTGATGTGGCTGCTTTAAAGCGTACAATTATGATCTGACTTATTTCTGCCTGGCCAAACCACATCTGTAAACTTACAAAAGCAAGGAACAGGTTTATTGGAAGGTTCAGGCAGGTTTTGTTGTTCACTCCTCTTGTGTGGAACGTGTGCATACAGCTGTGCATTGAGGATACATAAAAACACTTAATACCTTCATAACTAAAGCCACTTAATACCTTCCTGTACTTAGGCTGAATAGTGAACCCCTTCCCCCATTAGTAATTGTGAGATCCCATTAGTCATCCCATTAGTCATCCCATTAGTGACTTTGCTTTCGGATCCAGCCCAGCAGAGGTGAACTACATTGCCTTGCCTCATGCTTACTGCTGGTGTTTATGCCCACATGTTTATTTAGCATTTACTATAAACTCCTGCCCTGGCTTGAGTGAAGACAGAGTGGTCATTTAATGACAGCTTCAGAAATCACAGGCAGCTCCTCAGAGATGTCTGGTTTGCAAGCATTAACCTTTGCATCACACAGAAAAGGCTCCATGCTATTCCCCAGAGATTACATCTCTTGCCCTGTGTTTGGAAAAGTCAGCATCTAATCCAGAATGAAACCTTGGTCCTCTTGGAGGTCAGTGTTTCTCTTGCCGTGGGTTTGTTACCTGCACTTGTTGTATGTTTCCAATTTGAGGCAACTTCAGCAGGAGATCACGGTAAATCCTGACATCTCTCGGTGGGTTTCTGGTGGGATCTTTGCTTTGGATCTCCCTTCCCTAGGGAGGGTGTTCAGCTGGGAACATACCTTGAGATGTAGGGAATGATGCATTTTTCTTTTCTCTCCTTTTTATTCCCCCACCTCTTTCTCACAATTTGACCTGTGTGTTGGCTCAGCTCATACTGAAGACAGTGGCTGTTTGTTACTTTTCTAGTAGTGTTTGCTGCCAAAATAGTACTTTATTTGTGCTTAAAGGATGGAATTTTCCATTAATAATTCAGTCATCACATTGAATTCACAGTTGGTTGCCCATGCTGTGTATTGCCCTTGCTATGGGCACATAAAATTTCCTGGTGTCCTTTAGCTTCCAGAGCACTTTGTTCCTCTGTGACTTCTGCTGTACACGAGGAAAGTGTGCTGGGTTAAAGCTTTCTCCTTTTTCCATTGGCCATACTTCTGGTTCTGTTAAAAGGCCAAGATAAACCAATTGTGTTAAAATCTGATTTCTTTCCTCAGTGGAACTATATTTAGACACAGGTTTTGCAGCCCATTGTAGGTAAAGCCTTTCTGTTCCCTGCCCCTGCCTGGGTCATGTTTGTCATTAATCATAGAATCACAGCATCTGTTAGGTTGGAAAAGTCCTCCAAGGTCAATGAGCCCAACCTTTGACCAATCCCCACCTTGACAACCAGCCCAGAGCACTGAGTGCCACATCCAGGCCTTCCTTGGACACCTCCAGGGATGGGGGCTCCAAACCTCCCTGGGCAGCCCCTGCCAAGGCCTGACCACCTTTTCCATGAAGAAATTCCTCCTGATGTCCAACCTGACCTTCCCCTGGCACAACTCCAGGCCGTTCCCTCTCCTCCTGTCCCTTGTTCCCTGGGAGCAGGGCCTGAGTTCCCCTGGCTGCCCCCTCCTGTCAGGGAGTTGGGCAGAGCCAGAAGGTCCCGTCTGAGCCTTCTTTTCTCCTGGCTGAGCCCCCCTAGTTCCCTCAGCCACTTGCTGCTCCAGCCCCTTCCCCAGCTCCGTTCCCTTCCCCAGACTCACTCCAGCCCCTCAGTGTCCATCTTGCAGTGACAGGCCCAGAACAGGACACAGCACTTGGGGTGAGGCCTCACCAGTGCCCATGACAGGGGGACAGCCACTGCCCTGGTCCTGCTGGCCACACTGTTGCTGACCCAGCCCAGGAGCCATTGACCTTCTTGTCCACCTGAGCAGGTGTTGGCTCATGTTCAGCTGCTGTTGATCAGCACCTCCAGGTCCTTTTCTGCTGGGCACTTTCCAGACACTCTGCCCTAGCCTTGAGCGATGCAATGGGGGAAGCAGGTGGAGAACTTGGGAGAGGTTGGGCTGTGTAGTCCAGCCTTGCCAAACCAACATATCTGCTGGCTGTGAGTCCTGTGAGCTCTTGCCATGGAGTGCTTGGTCCCTTTGTGCTGACAGAGCTGATACTTTGGGAGAGTGCTCCTCACTAGAGGTGCTGGCTGGGAGGAATTGTTTGTGGTAAGGTGAAGATGCTTCTGTTCCTTTCTGTGGCTCTGCATCATTAAGCAGAGCAAGTTGTGTTAAGGAACAGGACCAGAGGCCACTTCAGCACTTTCTGGCTTGTGGTGTTTGAGGGGAGATAAAAATAACAAAACCAGTGACTTTAAGCAGCCCTCTGCATACATTTTGATGGTAATCCCTGTTCCAGTAGGCACAGTGTTGTAACTCTTGCATGAATAAAATCCCCTTGCCAAATGGTACCTGTGCATAAAAGGCTCCAAGGTCAGGTATGCTGATCCAAAAGTTAGTTTGCACTTGCATTTTTCTTTATAGGCTTTTTCCCTAAATATGAGGGGAGAACTGAAGGCTGAGACTTGAGCCGGCTGTTGCAGCATCTGAACTCCAAAGTGGAGACTCTCTTTGCTGCCAGACAGCTGTCAAATTGTGTCACAGATGGGAAAAATCTGATAACCACTAGCATGAATCAGCATCTTTTAAATCCAACAGTTCTCACGGCTCCAAATGTGATGGATTTGGGAGAATAGCTTTACTTTCTTGCTCCGTTACAGACACATCAAAATAAGAGGAAATGATAATGGTCTGGTCTTCCCTGCCTTGTCTCAGACTGATCAGCTCTGAAGCAAAAACATAGGGTAAAACAGGGTATGTTTTATATGTCAGTGTAGAATATAACCCCAGATAGTTCACAGGCACTGCAATGGTTGCAAAGGGATGTACAACACACACAATTCGTAGTTGGTAACAGAAAAATAACTGTGAAAGCAAACAAACTGCCAAACAAACAACCCCCCAACCTCCTCATTCTCAAATCTTCCCTTGTGGTGCTCTGTTATGGAGGACAGAAACAAGAACACATATGCATTTACCCAATCAGCACCAGGATGTGTTTTGAGGACAAGGAAGGGTAGTTCCTTTCCTTGGTGCTGTGACAGCTGTGCACACAGCTGCCCATCTTCTGTTAGCAGGTGTGGCCATGGGGGTCTGGTTCTCTCCCAGCTTTGTGGTTGCTGGACTGAGTCTGTTCAAAGAGTCCATAGTTATCCAGAAAGGCTGTTTTACTGAATCTTGGCTTGATATTTTCTCTCTAAAGTGTTTGTACTCACTAGCTACAGCTGCATAAGAAGTTTTGACAGAAATACAGCCCTTGCGAAACATGAGAAAGGTCTGAGCACTGTTGAAGGAAATTAGCTACTTAGACTAGCCCAGGTCTTGCAGAGTGTGAGGGATGGGGAGAAGAACCCACAGCCCATTTGAAGGCTGGCCTTCATGTTTTTGGGTGTCGTGAGGTTGGCATGTGAAGATGTCTGTAGGATCAAATTAAGGTTCTGCAAAGTGTAATGCTGCTAATTAATGTCTGTCTTGAAGAGCAGGTGAGAAGAGTATCTTTTTTGTGAAAACACCCTGAGCTGTTGGTGTGTTTCTGAAAATAGTTATGATCTCACATGGTTGTAGTCCTTGTGATCCTGGGTTCTGTACAGCTTTGCTGTGTTCTTACACACTTGCCATGGGTTGGTAGAAACCCCTCTGGCCGTATGGAGACTGGCAGAGTCTGTTCTCTGTTAGGCTTGGATCAGGTGGACTACTCCTATAGAAGGAGTGCTGTGGAGACAGGGAAAGGGAGCAAATGCCTTGGGATCTTCTCAGCATGAGCGGGTATTCATAGATGTCAGCTGTGCAGTTGTGTTTTGCATGATTTTGGAACGTTCTCTTGTGGCTTTGAAGCATCTCCTCTACTCTCCTGGTTTAGGTTTTAGACTTGTGCTAAAAGTAGGATGGATTCGTCTTTGTCCATCCCCAGCCTCGGGGGGGGGGAGTGTGCTGTCTCTGAGAGCTGCTGTGTGCAGGATGCAGGGGCAGGCAGGGGCTGAGTTGTGGGTGAGGCTGTGGCTATGTGGGATCAGGGAACATTCCTGGTGCTGGAACCTGCATTCCAAACTGGAAAACACGTGGGAGGTGGTGGTTTGATGGCCATGATGCTCAACCTTTTCGCTCTTCTTGTGCACTGGAAGCATTTCTGGTAGACTTTGTTAAATGGTTGGGGAAGGATGGTACCCAGAGCTCCCTTTGGAAGAACCAGACAGAAATTTCATCCTCCCCAGGAAAAGCAAGGTGCTCCATCCCACAGCTGACAAATACTTTGTGTGATCTACACCCTGGGGACCTCTGTGCTGCGAGGGGAACCTCCACATTGCAGCTGGAGGCTGAAGTAGCCGTCCCTGGTGGCTTTCCTCAAGATCCAAGTTGAAATGTCTGTTCTCCTGGACCTGGGTGTGCATCACAGGCAGTGTCATTGGGTTGGTGGCCTACAGAGAGTGAGGGGAGGATGTGCTGAGTGTTCCCCATTCCTGCCCACAGCTGTTGGCACAGTGGAGCAGGGGTCTTGCTGAGGAAGAGGTGGGTGTGTTGAGCAGCTAATCTCCAGGAAAGACTTGTGGCAGCTGGATGGCTCCTGGTGGGTTCAGGTGCTGGCTTTGTTGTAGTATCCTCTGTCCTGCTTCCAAACCAGGATTAAGCCAAGGAAAATATTTCTTTACTCTTAATTTAAATCCCTGGGAAGTTGGTTTTGCATCAGAGCAGACTTGAAAAGGCTTGTCAGTTGGATCTCAGAGCCATCAGCATTTTTTTCCCCTCCACTTAACCAAAGCTCGTTTAATTTGTGACAGCACTTTTAATTTGTTACGTTTGTAAAGGAAACATCACAGAGGAAAGTTCAGAAATGCATATTTATATTTCTTGCTTGCCTAAGCTTAAATTGGCTCTAAGAATTTGTTTTTGTATTTTTATAAAGAAAGGTTGAATTTTTTTTTTCTATATCACACGATTTTTTATTTGGTTTATTGTTTGTTCTCTTCCAGAAGAAGCATATAGTGGCTTACCTTGGTGTACACCTTCTCTTGGATGTGAAACATGTAACTAGCAGGTCCTAACCAAAAGCATCTTCTCAGAGGTTTCCACACTCGTGGTGGAGCTGGTGTTGGACCTCCTGTGCTGGGCAGGGCCACTGCAATCTCTGGTGGTGCTGAGCAGAACTGTATTTTCTGGAATATTTTTAGGATGTGCAGCAGGAATTTGGATGCTGTGGGGGAGTTGCACCATGCCCTGCCTCCCTTCTTGGTGAGGGGTCCCAGGGAGGCGTGTGCCCTGCTCTGGGTGAGTGGGAGGACTGCTGCTGGGTTTGGGGTGCAGATGTGCCCCCTTCCCTCCCCAGTCCCCTGTTGTGGCATGTAGCCATCCAGCAGCAGTAGCTGAGTCTGGCCTGTGCCCCTGTGACACTGCAATCTCATGGCTTGCCTCTGGCAGCTGGTGGGTAGTGCAGCCTGATTTGTGGTACTGCTCTAAAGCTGGGATGCTGCTGGCAGTGTTGGGGTGGTGGAAACATCTGGGAGCACCTGGCTGCGAGATGGGGCGAGTCCAGGGGCTGCCCCATGGCATTGCCTGTCCTCAGCCAGTTTCTTGGGGAGCTTAGAGGATGATTAATTATTCTCCCCTTTCAAGCCTTCCCACAGGTTAAAATAGCAGCATTGAAGATGTGGCTGCATATCTGGATGGACATTAGGTGGACAGAACAGACACGGATTTGTTCTGCAGCAGCAACATCTCACTCACTTTCCATTTGCAGTAGACCTTGAGAGTGTCCTTTTGGTGAGCAGTCATGAGGCTGTAAACACAGCATGGAGATGAGAAGATTGAGATTTGCTTTCAGGGTGGTGCCGGTAAACTTCCTGCAGTTTGTGGTAGAGATAATTCTGTGGGTTCTGGCTCCATTGTTGTGACTGGGTCTAAGGTGAATTTAAGAAAAATGTTTTGGTTGAACAGGCTTTCCTTTCTGTTTTATCCAAAGGGAAGTATCTGTTCAGAGCCTGTCTGTTGTTCTCATTACCAAGGGAGTTTCTGAATGAGGCCTAAATCCATGATCATTTGTATGTCCTTATCTGTGTGACACAGAGTTTTCCAGGTCGGTATCTCATGTTTCAGACTCTCTTGTCGTGGTGATCGGTCTTAAATCTGCATATGCAGGAATGATTTATCTTAAAGGGTCAATAAGGTGAAAGGCATTTCTCTCAGCATCGTTTTTGGCAGAATCAGCTGCTGAGGACCAGCAGTGCTGAGCTCACAGCAAGCTCTTGGGCTATTGTTGGAAGGAGAGTGAAATGCAGAGTTGTCCATCACAAAGCTGTAATGCCTGGTGGGGGTGCAGAGGAGGCACTGATTACCTGCAAGGCCTGTCCGGGATGAGACTTCATGTAACCTGCTTAGAGGGAGAGGGAAACATCTTGCAGCCCAGCATGACTGCGAGGACAGAGTCCTACCATGCCTCCAGAGAGAGTGTTGGAGCAAAACCACAGCCTGGCCTTGGGGAGGGCCTCCTTTTGTGCAGGGTGATGGCAGTGGGAGCTGGAAATGTTTTTCCTTTTGGAGCTTGTTGGAAGACAATCCCTGTTACATGTGTGTATGTTTACCTTCTTTCTTGCAGAAGTACCAAAGCAGGACCAGGTTCAAGGCTATCTTTTGCAAGGAGCCTCCGTGCTGACTCTCCATCTGAAATCTGTTCCCATTTTCTTCAGCTTGTTGCTCTCAGACCTCACGGTGCTTGAAACTCCCCCTCCCTTCCCCACTCTTTCAAGGAATTTTGCAAAGAAATCAATAGCTGTCTAGTTATGACAGCAAAATGAAAAAGGCTGTAACATCTCCATAGCTACCTAAGAAGTACTTGTAAAATGCCGGTGGAAGAGAGTGCCCTGGAATTATCCCATGCATTCCTTGCACGCAGACTGAAAATCGTTTGCATTAGTTAAGTAATCGCTGCACGCTTGTCCGGTGAGCAATGTTTGGTTACTGCAATAAATTTTTGTTCCTTAAACCCTGTAAAGCTGAAAACAGGAATTTGTTTTACAGAGAAAACGAACTGACCTGAACTCTCAGTAGATGAACTGATTGTAAACGGACCAGCTTAATCCAGCTTGGTTTTTTTCTTGTGTTTCATGTAGCATCTGAAAAGAGACAGCTTGTGGCAAATTAGCCAGGGTGAGACTACAAAAAGATTGAATTATTCCTGTTTGAACAGTTCCCAGCATGCGAGCACTTGCTGCTTGGCTTGTGCATCATCTAGCTTGCCAGGGCTGCTGTGATTGAGGTGAAAGTAAATAACCTCCAACTGGAAATCTCGCTTTTGCTGTAAATGATATTTTATTCATTCACCAGTGAAAATACCACAGAGAGATGATGAACAAAAACTGTAATTGCTGTGTGTTTGGCTTTCTTGCAACAAATGTCTCTCCCTGTTGCGTTTCTGTGCAGAGAAGCTGTTTGACACTGTCTTGTGCTGTCCTAGGAAGTCATTTTGCTCCTGGTGGAACCTGGTGCTGGTGTGGAAATGCAGCTGTCAGAACACAGGTGTTGTGCTTGGTGTGTATGCATGCTTCACTCTGTAGCATGGCAGCAGAAAAACAGGCAGCAGAGTTGGGCCCTGTTTAGGCAGGGCTGAGCTGACTGTGGGCCACCTGGAAATGCAGAAGGAGTTGTAACAAGGGGATGTTTCTGTAGGGGCTTGCCTTGATACGCTGGTGTATCTCCATGCCTCTTTCAGAGGGGAAGGACTCTGCAGTTTTGAGAGCTGCAATGTAAGAAGGATGTAAAGCTCTCAGAGAATGTCCAAAGGAGAGACATGAAGATGGTGAAGGGCCTGGAGGGGAAGCCACACGAGGAGCAGCTGAGGGCACTGGGTCTGTTCAGCTGGAGAGGAGGAGACTGAGGTCAGAGCTCACAGCAGTTCTGCAGCTTCCTCACCTGGGGAAGAGGAGGGGCAGGCCCTGATCTCTGCTCTGTGTGACCAGGGACAGGACCTGAGGGAACGGCTGGAGCTGTGTCAGGGGAGGGTTAGGCTGGATATCGGGAAAAGGTTCTTCCCCCAGAGGCACTGAACAGGCTCTCCAAGGAACGGTGACAGCCCCAAGGCTGCCAGAGCTCCAGGAGCATTTGGACAACAAGCTCAGGTGTGGGGAGGATTCTTGGGGCTGTCCTGTGCAGGCCAGGAATTGGACTTTAATGGTCCTTGTGGGTCCCTTCCTACTCAGCTCATTCTATGACTAAAAAGGGTAAGGAAGCTACAGCACACGTGGCAGTAGTTTGGGATCGGCTTCCCACTTGTTTAGGACAGTGTATCCAGCTGGACTGCTGATGATAAATTGGAATTTGGCTGTGATATTGCAGTTAATTTCTCTTCTTACTAAAAATGTTCCATATAATTTTCCTATGGCTGTGGTAATTAGGCCTGGCTTTACTGTTGCACATGGTGAGGAACAACATTTCCGTTCCTCAGATCCAGCTGTGTTCATGTAGTTCCTGCAGAGTGTGCATTTAGGAGCAAAACAGGGCGTCTGTCTCTGTTTGTGTTAAAAGGAAGGAATGGGGAAGGAACCACATTCCCTCTGAGCCTTACTTTGTTCTCTCTTTGCCCTAAGACTTGGAGCCCTTTGTGGGAGAGGTGTTATTTGCTGTAAGCAGAGTGAGAAGTAAGAGTGCTGTCCATAAAATACCTGCTAGACCCAATGAAAGTACCACTTCTGCTTCTAGTGAGAGTTCCACTTGGCGTTGTTTGACCTGCCATGTGGTTTTGGAAGAGAGAGGTTGTTGGGGATGGAGACCTAGTGATGGTCTAAATGGAGATGCCTTTGCTCATGTCCTTTTTGTTGGGGCAAGCTGTTAGGGTCATGGTTGGGAAGGGAGGAGGACACCCTGGTACTGAAAGGGCGGTGGGGTCTCTGCTGCTGAAGTCCTTGGGCGTGGAAGTGAGGGGCAAGGAAACAGGTCCCCCAGGGAACGTAGAGGGTCTGGGCTGGGCTTGTTGGGTGGTGAGAGCGCAACCTGAGCTGCTGCAGAGCAGGGGACCCTGCTGGCTTTTGGAGTTGGCAGTGCCACCTGCCATGGGGTCCATCCTCCCAGTGCGTGTCCCTACCCTCCCATGGGCACACAGGGAAATTCAGAGTGCTGTAATTTGCAGTGTCCTTCCTTCAATCCTTCCTGTCTTGCCTGTGCTGCAAAGTTTTGAGGCAGACATTTTCCTCCGGTATCTAGATCCTCATGCCTGGATTTTGTTGATGTTTATACAGAAGCGTGAGGGCAGCCAGAGGTTCTGCCGGGTCTGATAGAAGCCATACGTGAAATTAATCCAAATTAAACTGTTAGTCGTTCCCTGATAAACAGGAGGTTACAGCACAGACTCAACATGTTGCATAGCTTTGAGACTATGAAAAATGAAACGTGAATCCTCCTCTAAAAGTTGGCCGTCCCTGTTTGGGGCCTGATGAGGTTTTGAGACAAGCCAGTACGCCAAGCTCGCCGTGTAGGCGTTTGTGGGAAATGAGGCAGATTTCTGGGAGAGGACTGTGGGTATAGGGAGGCAGAGGAGTACTGGAGATGAACTAAAGTAACTAAAAACCCATGGGGCTGCTCAGGGTGAATCTGCGGACCTGCACACTCCTCCCTGTGGAGGAGGGAGAGGTCAGGTTGTGTGTCCTGCTGGTGTGGGCCAAACTGGAGCTGCTTTGCCTACCTGGTGGGATTTTGCATGCCAGTGTGTATGCCAGCTTCCTCGTGGTGCTCCAGAGCAGTGGAGCATGTGGCAGGGATGTGGAAGGCAGGGGAGAACAGTCTGGTCAGGGCAGCTTTCCAGGGGGTGGGTGAGAGCACTGTTCTTGTTGCAGAGCCTCTGGTCAGGCTCAGGAAGTGCTGGAGGTTGGTTGATGGCCAGACTCTCAGCAGGAAGCTTGGCATTCCCCAGGACAGTGGGAAAGTGCGTTGCTGGGACTGGCTCTGGCTGTTGCCTCCTTTTCCAAGCACTGTGGTGAGGGTGTATTGGGCTTCCCAGCAGTGGTGGCATTAAGGAGCCATTGTAGGCTGGAATGGTTTTCCCTGGATGGAGTCAGAGACAGCTCCCAGAAGCATGGGGCTTTGCTGGTTCATGTTTTTGGAGTGGGCAGATTTCTCCCAATGAGGTTTTTAGGCTTCTCCAGGAGCAAAAAGTGTACAAAAATGTGCATGTTCAGGAAGGTGTGCTGGGAGCAGTGGAGGCAAGAGCTGGAGCAGTGTAATTTTGCAGATGAGTTCATTCTGGCCTTGAACTGTGCTGCTCTGGAAGGTTTGCAATGCCACCTGCTTCTTGTAGGGCTGGGAGTGGGGGGGGCTGGATGCTGCCGAGGAGTCTGAAACTGCAGGCCAGCCCAGGAATGCAGCAGTGCTTCTCCAAGGGAAGGAGCTGTCTCTCCTGCCCACATGGAGCTTGTGTTGGTCTGGTGGCTGTAAACAGACCTGCAGCCTTTCTGCAGAGCTGTGATGGCCAAGGAGAGGCAGCTTCTGAGTGGGACACTGATTCCTAGCTGTGCTCCTGTGTGCAAATGGAGCCTGGAGAAAAGGAGCTATTCTGTATTTCAGTCTTTAAGCCATGCATATTGATCTTTTTTAACACTGCTTAGTAATAAAGGATCGAGGGGATACTGCTGGTGGCAAGGAAGGAACTTTCTAACTCTGCGCTCATGGGTCCCTCCTTCCCATGGGCTGTATGCTTGGCGCTTGGACCATGTTAACTACATGTGTTTGGAATTCCAGAGAAGAGGCTTCCCCTCCTCAAGACTTCCTATTGTAATTCACATCTGTGAAGCTGAATGCAGATGCTGCTGGCCAGGCTGTGGGGATTCATGTCCAGCTGTGTATGTACAGAGGGGGAGAGATGTTCTTTTGGCATCTGCAAAGGCAGCTTACTAAAAATAGGCTAAAACTCATGAACCCGGGAGTGAAAGTATTTGTCCATAAGTCTCACTTGATGCATCTTTGTTTTTTTTTCTCCCCTAAGGAATATTTGTTTGGAATATGCTCCATGTCTCAGCGTTTGCAGAAAAGCCAGTTAATGCTCATGCTGGAGCTGCTGCTGTGTGGACGAGGCCAGACTGAGCTCTTAGCTTCACCACTCATTCCCTTTGAGGCTGGGATAAGTTGCCTTCCTTGTTTTCACTGCTTCCCTGCTATCAGGGCTTTTGTCTGGCTTCCTGAAGCCCTTGTGCTGTATGAGGGCAGACAGAACTCCTGTCAGAGCAGGAGCAACACTTTTTGGGAAGGCACTTCCAGTCAAGTGGCATGTGAAGAGGTCGGTGTGTCACAGCAAGGCCTTTCCTGTGGCTTGGGCTGCTGGCCCTGGCCATGTTTTATGGGGTTGGTAGGGGCAATTCCTCACACACACATAGTACCCTTTGTCCCTGAGCTACTTTGTGGTTTCGAGTCCTTTCCATACCTTGATGCTGTCTTTCCCTGCATCTCTTCCTCTTGTGTGTGTATCCTGTGAGCTGACCTGTGCTGAGGAGTCCCTGCCAAGACCTCGTGCAGGTTTTGGGAGTGGAACCGCCAGGCTCCCTCCTACGCGAGGCTGGGGCCTCTGGCAGTGCAGAGCTGGCTTCATTTTCAGGGAAACAGAATGAAGCAGGTCCGTATTAGCGTGTCTTCACAGAGCTGATCCTGGCTGCAGCTCAGTTGGGTTGTAGCTGGGAGAGAGACTTCCAGATTTTAATGCTGTGAAGAGAGAGCATGTGCTTGGCTGTGTCTCATAACTGTTTTCTGTCATTGACTGCACGCCTGGAATAGTAGGAGGTAGTGTTACATTTCTGGACAAGGCTTTGAACAAGATCTGCTGTCAGAACAGCTTGATAAACTGCTTACTGTGATGCAGAATGCTGGTCTGTCATTTTGCAAATTGAATTGCTGGAAAGCTTTTATGATTATTAAAAGATACTTTGTGTTAATTTAATTTCCTGTAAAAGACACAAGCTGGGTAATTTAAAGAAACAAAACAAATGCTCAATCAAGGTAAAAGCAAAAATTTCATATCTGTGCATATGCAATGCTTAAATATTGCGTACTTCCAATGGCATCCTGTGCAGGGACAAAGTAAAAAATTATACATAAAACCCCTGATACTTTAAAATTTGTCAGTTTTAAAGAAAGCTGGAAAATGAATAATGAAATCCAGGCAAAGCAGGAATGAAGAAAACATTGGTTTAATATCTTCTCTGAGTGATGAGAAGCAGGAAATTTCCCCCCCCGTTATATTTTAAATGAGTTTAAAACTGTGTTCCAGACAGCTTGTGAACAATCAAGATTCAGGGGTGGTTTTGTGAGCAGAAGGGCTATTATTTGGGCTTTCTGGCTGGGTTCCAGCTCAAGGGATCTCAGTTGGGGTGAAATGCCTCCTTGTTATAAGCAAGCATAACTGTTGCCTCCCCCTCCTGTTCCTCAGGGACCAGCAGCCTCTCCTCCCATTTTTTTCATGCTGATGTCCTTCAGAACTGAGTTAAGCTCGAGTGATCTCGTCCACATATATTGAACTTGACTCCTGCTAGCAGTGAAGGGCTTGTGTGCCCAAAATGCTTAATGATTGTCTTGCCACTCTTCCAGTGGTGCGGGGCAGAGGAGACATGTTCCAGCTGTGTGTCCCTCTCAAATGAATCAAACATGAGCGATCTTGGGCATCCTTTGAAGGAAGGATGCTGCTCTGGATAGCAGTAACTGTGCTTTTAAGGATGCCAAGGGGTTTGAAAGTTCTGCTGTAATTATATATAGCACTAAACTTTTAAAACAAATATATATAAATACGTGTACGTATGTTGTGTTGCTTTCTGAGTTTGTCCACAGGGTATGATGGAGTTGTGTTGAAAATAGTGGGGAATACTTGGAGGGCTTTGGGGTCCCTGAGTGTTGCCTGCCTGCAGCAGTGCTTAGGCACTGCTTAAATGTGCTTAATCAAATATTTGCCTGTGTCTCCTGCCAACTAAAGTTAAGCGCTGTGCTCTAATTCAAGATGTAGATGGGAGGGCAAGTCAGGGACAGTGCTTGAGTTAATTCCTCAGTGTGGACAAACTCTCGGGTAATTGGTCTGTTTATCTAAGTCCTGCAGCAGTTTAGCATTCCTGTTCTGTTGTTCCCTTCGCTTGTACTCTCCCCTCCTGCTGCAGTGCTGTTCAAAGTCTGTGCCGCCTCAGAAGTGGCTCTGCCTATCAATAATACATCAAGCAATGTTCCTGGGGCTGTGTGTGCTTTATAAAGTGTATTGTGTCATTTCCAAATGTTTTTCCTTGCAAGAAGCCTGCTAATGTGGCCTGGTTCATTGTGGGCTGAATTTATCACTTAGTGATATTTCTCTTACAAATACCCAACTTGCCTGACCGTGGGAGCGAGGTTGGTGTGTTGTATCCAGGTGGTGTTTTATTAACTGTGTGTTGTTAGCGAGCTTTGCTGTCTCCTGTTGCTGCTGACTCTGCTCTAAAGGAGTCCTAGAATGGCCTGGGTTAGAAGGGACCTTAAACATCCCCCAGTTCCAACCTTCCTGCCAAGTGGACACCTTCCACTATCCCAGGTTGTTCCAAGCCCCATCCAACCTGGCCTTGGACACTTCCAGGGGTGGGGCAGCCACAGCTTCTCTGGGCAGCCTGTGCCAGGGCCTCCCCACCCTCCCAGGGAACAATTTCTTCCTAATTTCTGGTGTAACCCCATACTCTTTCAGTTTAAAGCCATTCTCCCTTGCCCTGTCACTACATGCCTGTGTCAAAAGTCCCTCTCCAGCTCTCTCATAGCCCATGAAGGTGCTATAAGGTCTCCCTGGAGCCTTCTTTTCTGCAGGGTGAGCAACCCCAGCTCTGAGTCCTGAGAGAATCCTGCTGCCATGTGTGACTTGAGCGGGTCCCCTTTGCAGGCCAGCTCCAAAGCTGTGCAGTTCCCTGCCCCTGCAGCCCAGCATGTCTCAGCTGGTGTGAGGTGTTCCCGTGCTGGGCGCTCTGTGTGTGCAGCGTGGCTGTACCGAGCTGTCCCCAGGCCGTGACCCTCCTTGTGTTCCCAAATGGAACGCTGCAGGTCACAGGAAGTACAGCTGCATTGCTTGGAGTCTCCTCAATTCTTTAAAAGGATTTCCTGGGAACAAAGGCTCTTATTGCTCTTTTTCTTCAATTTGGTTTGGTTTGGGTTTTTTTTTCCTTCTTCTGGCTGCTAATAATCTTGGCTTCTTGTTCACTGTTCTGTCCCTTTTTAAGGAGGCTGGGGAAATAATGATTTCCTTGTTTTTTTTTAATTCTGAACTAAGTTTGCCGTGGTATCTGTAGGGCAAATAAATCTCCTTTTTGCCTCTTCCTGGCATAAGAATACCTTTCATTTAAGAGAAACTATAAATCTTAAATAACAAAAATTACGGTTTGATCTTTATTAGTTAGGAAAATAGTGATGTAATGAAATGACTACTGAGAAGGATCAGTGGGAACAATCATATAGGCATTTACTTGTTGTTTTCCTGGCTCTGCCTTCCAGAAAGCCCCATGCTTTGCCAAAATGGGTTCTTAACCATTGCAGATGTAATGCAATGTGGGGCTTTAAGTTTGCTTTGACGTCTGTACGCACCCAAATGATCAGTTCCATCAAATTTAGATGCAGCAAAGGTGGAGGGGATGACTGGTGAGGGCTTGCAGCAGAGTTCCCTGCTGCCCCATCTGTCCCAGAGCAATATCACCCTACTGGAGCTAGTGGCTGCCCATGGGAGCTGCCTGCCAGATGTGCCTGCCTGCAGCACAGCCCTTCCTCCCCCTGGCCAGGCACTCTGGAGCATGGATGCCATGCCATGGGGAGAATCTCTCCCTGCAGCCCAGGTTAAGGGCAGCATCCTCAGGGAGGGCTCTCAGATAGCCAAACAGCCACCTTGCTTCCTTTTCCCATCCCACCCTGCCCCTTCACATCATCTTGGGGATAATTGCAGCTGTTTGGGGGAGCAGAGAGCTCCAGCTGCTGAATCAGTGGGCACACACATGTCTGGATCATTCTCCCTCAGGGTTTGGGACTAGACTGCATCTTCACAACGCTGACTATAAAGGATCTGTGACTGACATGAAAGGACTTGGAAAATATTAAAAATTGGTTTAGCCCTGCCCTGGCACCTTCTCCCTCTGCTTTCATGACATGCAAGTGTGAGCATCAGAACTTGGCTTTCTGGGACTAATCCAGCCTTGGCTCGAGGAAATGGATATTTAGGTGGTCCTCCATGAAGTCAGTGCTCTAACTTTGTAAAAAGTGCCCTTTGAATCAAACCTGGTTCCTTTATGCTCAGACAGAGAGAATGGTCGGTGTTGGCCTGGGTTAGCAGACTCCCCTGCTTATCTTGTTCAATGCTCTCTTCCCTCCCTGACTTTACAGTGCTGTTGGGTCTTACCTCACTTGGGTCCTGGGGTTTGCATGGCTGCCATGTGGGAAATCAGCTGCAGTCCTCAAATCTGCTGCAAATCTGATGGAAAACTTTGTTGTTCAGCTTAAACAAGGAGTTGAGGAGACTTGTAGTGGCTCATTGACCCTTTGAAAACATACTGAGGATGGATTGTGCAAAGTTCAGCCTTCAAAACCATATCCTGCACTCTGGTGTGTTTGTTTGGTTATATCTGTACTAACAAAGCTTATTTTAAACTCTGTTTCAGGATCCTTGTATGGAGGCTCCAGTATTACCTCTGGATTTATTAGAGCCAACTTCACAGTGTTGGATTTGCATAGGCTTAACAAGGTTACAACGTACAAGTTTAATTAAAAGTAGTAGAGCCCTTGGATAGGAAGTCAAAACCTCAGTTGTTAATACAGTACAATTAAGTTTCTCAGTACCTAGCTAGTAATTACACAAAATTCGTTGCAGTATGGAAAGACTGTTTGGAAACAGAAGCATAGAGGTATGTAGAAGGAGGCTTTTGCAAATACCAACTGCCTGAATTGTTCTACTCTTAGAAAACCATTTTCTCCCTTTTGTCTTGAGTAGTACTATTTTTGCTGTTTGGAGTTTGTAACTACAGCCTGTTCCTTTGCTCGGTGTGGGTGGTTTTAAGCAGCTAAAGCTTTGAGGTTTGTGTGTCATGAGGTGCTGCAATCCAATCATTCATTTTCTCTTCCTTGGTGAGTGTTTACGGAAATTTTGAGGGCTCAGCAAGGACTCATCCAGAAGCAAAATAATCTGTCGTGAACACTCTTGGATTACAGGGAAGGCTGGATATAAATCTGTATTCCCTGTTTTCAGCTAATGTGTAAGGAGTGGTAGTCAGTGCAAGACAGTGATTATTTCAGCAGTGACCTTTTCAGCATCCAGCATATTTATTGTCCCAAAACTGTTGGAAAAGCTATAGTGAGATGGGCCTTTAAAGTCTGGATTGCACGCACAGGACTGGAGTCTAAGCACAGAAAACCAGCTCTGGGTTTAGACTGTCTTTTGTTGCTTTCTCTGAGGGAAGCCTGGAACAACGAGGTGAAGAGATGTGCTGGAGCCCCCAAATGGGTTGGCAGCAGAGCCCTGAACCCGAAGCCAGACCCTGCTGTAGTGTGATCACCAGACAGTAATTCCGGAGCCACAGCTCTGGGCAGACACACAAGTGCATCGCTCTCGTGCTGCATGTGGTGCAGGTATCTGTCCTGCTCTCCTGTCCTGTGCTCATTCTGCACGGGTACAGCTCCTTCTGAGCGTTAGGTAGACTCCATTTACCCTGCTCTGCGTGGAGAGTTGAATTCTTCAGTGCTGCAGTGGTGGTTGTTTTTTTTTAAGGAAGAAGTTCATGGATTTCTTTTGGCAAGCAACTCGAAGTAAACTCGGAGATGTAAAGCTTCCTAAATTACTCATCTTTTCCACACAAAACTGGGTGAAACGTAGGGCTTGTCTCAGACATTTTCTAATGATCAAATGTATCTGGCTTCAGACTGAACATCTGAAAGAAACTTCTGGGAAGGAGAGCCTTGGAATAAACAGCAAATGAAATCACTTTACAGCCCTCTTTTGTATTACCGGAGGAGGAAGAGAGTGATTACTTCTTAGCAAATTAGGCTACATAAACGAACTCTATATAAGGATTATAAGTGCCCTAATGAGTAATAATCAGTGATGCAAGCAGAAAGGGGAAATGCATTATCACCAGCTGCATTGCTGTCATGGCTGTGAGGATTACTGGGGTTTAATGAGGACCTGCGGGAAGCTCTTTTAGTAATTCCATCTTGCAGATGATCTCTCAGCCTGCAGGTCCTCAGCTTGCATGAAGAGCAGGGGGAAATCCTGAATTAAAAAAGAATGTGGTGTGTTGCATGTTGGGAGCCCTGTGCTTGAGATGTCTTCTCTGCAGAAGAGAGCTAGCAGGCATCTCCACATGGCAAGCTGTGCAGTGCTGCACACACAGCTCGTACAGGTCTTCCCAGTTTGTCCTTCTCTTCCCTGCACGTCATTTCTTGTGTTCTCCTGGTTCATCTAGACCACCCTCTGTAGAGCACTGCATTGATGTAGTCCTCTCTTACACTCGTCTTGACCTGCAGAGCCCCAGATTTAGAAGAGGATGCCAGTTCAGTGTCTCCTAGACCTTGTCTTTGCTGGGTTAGAAAGATGCTAGGTACCTAAGGATGGTAAACAAGGAATGTGTGGGAAGTGAAGGTTGTGTTGCAGCTCAGCAGCTAGGGGCTTTCATAGAAATCAAAATTTTTGCAAGTGATGACTTGCCCTCTAGATAGAGCAGGAGCTGTGTTTTATTATTTGGTCAGGTACAGAATGCTGTTTTCTCCCCCCATAATTTTATAGGATTCTTAGAGGAAATTTCAGGATAAAAGGAGCTGAGACAGAAGCCCCATCATTGAATCAGTCTCTCATGTTGTGTGTGGAGGGGTCTCTGACAGACTAAATGACTGTACAGTAATGAGGGTGGGTTTGGATTGCAGGAGGTGAGAGATATGGTGGTGACTTTCCCTGAAAAGACCTCTTGGAAAGACCTTCTCCCATCTCCATTGCTTCCACCATCCCCTCCATGGGACAGCAGCACATGCTCCTGGGTACAGCTCAAAGGGACAGACCCTGCAGCCTTCCAGTGAGAGGCTTAGGTTTCGCCCAGCCCTTCTGCACAGGGGATGGATCTCCCTGTGCTTCACTACCTCTCCTGAAGATGGTCCCTTCCCCAGTTTCCCTGGTGGGAAATAATTAATTTAAGTGATATTGAAGTCTTTTTTGCTGTCTCCCAAATTTTACACAGGAGTTAAAAATCTGTTTGGCTGAATTATTGGATTCTAGGAACATCTGTTTGTAGGATGTTTAATAGAAACATCCTTGTTTGGGATGTATCCTGCTTCTAATATTAGCTCTTCCCTGTGGGAAAGATGGTTATTAGGTGATTTCTAAATGAAGATATAACACAACAAATACTTAATGGTGCACTTGTTGACCCTCAGCATCTTCTAAATAGTTCTTTCATGCCTGACCTTTCATTTTGGAGTCTAAACAAAGTTTGCCTCTTTCCTTAAAAAAAAAACAAAACCAACTGCTCTTCCACAAAACAAACCAACCAGTTAAGTATGAAATATTTATTTATCCATATTTCATGTGAAATATGAAAGTGGCTCTCACTGAGCTGGTTTCTGCCTGGCTGCTATGGTGGCTGGGGCTTGTTCTTCCATGAGAGGGAAAACTGGGTGGGTGAAGTAGGAGAGTTTATTGGACTAAGTTGAGTGGAAAGCTCATAGGTGAAGATGCTGCCTTCTGGGGTCAGATATACAATCACAGACTGGTTTGGGTTGGAAGAGACCTCAAAGCCCATCCAGTTCCAACACCCTGTTGTGGGCAGGGACACCTCTCACTATCCCAGCTTGCTCAGAGCCCCATCCAGCCTGGTCTTGATATCCCCACCTGACTCTGTTTCGGGATGTGGTACAATGAATTTTGTTGGTTGAAATTCATTGTGATTTAAGGCTTATTGTTTTTGTGGGGTAACTTTACTTTTATGCCCAGGCTGTGTCTTCTTGTTCCCAGGTGCAGTGTTGAAAAGCTCTTTTCCATAAACCTCACCACCTTGCTCCTGACACACTGCAGTGCTTGGTTCAGAGCCCTGGGCTGTGGATGCCAGCACCTGCTATTAATAAGTGGAGCCAGACTATCCCAACTGGAAAGAGGTCCTCTCATCACAGGACACATCTGTGCTCCTGGCAGGACCAGCATTTCCTCTATGCTGCCTTCAGGACACATGTTGCTCTTGACCTGGAGTGTTTGCAGGAGCAATGGAACTGTTGTGGCTGTCCTCCTGTCTGGAGGCTGGCTAAAGTGCCCTCTGACAAGTGGCTGACATAGTTTTGCATATTATGACCCTGGAGAGCTTGAGGGGAAGCTGCTGCTGGTGACTTTTTAACTCGCTGTGTAATTGGTCTGCACTTGAAGTGGTGGTCTAGAAGTGGAAAATGATTTTGCATCTTGTTTAGCCCCTGAGTCTTGTACTCTGCCTGCATCTTTTCTGTGTCATGAACTGCCTCCTTGCTATTTTCCCTGAGAGAAAAGCTGTTTCTCCGTTGTTACAAGACACTGACCCCTTTAAAAAAGGGCAGACTGAAAGCTAATGAAGTTTTTCCTCTGAGAATAATGCTAATTGTTAGTGAAAGGGTTTTTAATATTGGTGGCAACATCCTTGTTTGTTCCTTAACTAAAGTGCTGTAACAGGTTAATTATAAAGCAAATTCCTGAATAATATTAGGAAGTGGGACTAACTGTGTTTGCTGCTGGTGGCTGTGGGACTTGCCCTGAGGTTGCTGATGGAGCAGCTGCTGGGCCAGCCAAAGGAGGGAATCGCTGCGTTCCTGCAGCAGAATATGATCCTGTGAGAGGCTGATTTGGATGTGTCTCCTCTACCTGCATAATAATTTCCCCCAAAGGTGCAGGAATGTGACAACTGTTTGGATCTCTTCATTTTCTGCCAAATGTGGTCAAAACTGACAAGCAAGTTGAAAATTTAATGGGGTGAGGACTGACAAACAACACTACCACATAAACTTAATTTCCTTAAGAATCTAGGCCAGAAATATGTGCTGAGGGTTTTGTTCTGCAATCATGTGCTTTAAAACTGGGTGGAACAATGTGATTGGTAGAAATGGTATTTTCAGGATTATTTGCAGTGCGTATGAAAGCATGACAGCTGAATCCTGTTGTGTGCATGTGTATTAGCATGTAACCAACTTAAATGGGCTGAAACAACCCAAGTGTCCTCATGGAGAAAAAGCAAAGTACATGTATAAAACTTACTTGTGAAGCTGGCAAGACATCTAATTATCTTGATCCTAATTTCTAGGGTTTTCAACTCTAATCCTTTGGCTGCCTCTTCTTTACAGCTGCAAAAAGGATGTTATTTTGTTCCTTTTCCTGGAAAGTGCTTTTGAGTTTTGCTTCTTGCAAAGCTTCCTCCTCACTTCCCAGCTCTGGAAACAGAGTTGGGCTGTGTGTGCTTCAGTAATAGGATTCTGTAAGTTTGTGGTGATTGGAGCGACTTAAGTTCCTTCGAGGAATGTCAAAGTATTGCTGCGAATGAACTTCAATGTGAAGGATGCCTAGAACAATTAAGGGTAATTGAAGGGCAAGCATGTTCCTGGAAAGTGTTATGGGAAACCTTATGTGAGAGCCTGATGCCTTTTTGTCAAGGAATATCTTGTGCTTATTTTGAGCAGAGTTGGGAAGGAAGACAGGAAACAGCGTGTGGCAACACCAGTGAGGTTTAGGAGATGAGCACCACTGATAGAGCAGTGCCTTTTGCATTTGATGGAGCGTGCCAGGGTTGAAGGGATGAGGGACAGGGAGGCTTTTCCTGGCTCTTTTGCATATGTAGTAGAATAAAACCAAAGCGGTGCCTGAGAGAAAGCACTTTGATAATCTTCCCGTGTTAATTCAGTGATAACAGTGCTTCACTGTGGTAGCTTGCCCTAAAAAAAAGCAGTCTCCTCTAACAGAACTCTTGCAGCTTCTGTGTGCTTTGGGTTGCTGTCTGATTAACAGGACCCATGGATTTAGTCACTTCAGTGTCAGCAAATGTGACACAGCTATGAAGGGAGAACACTGGCAGCACCAGCACTTGGTGCTCTCAGGTCTGTCATTCTCTCATACCTGATTCCACAGGTTTATCATCACCCTGCTTCAATAACATGGGTTTTGGGGCATGAGCTCTTCAGTTGAATTGATGCAGTAGTCATCCATATCTTTCAGTCACTTCTGCATCTTCCATCGACTGACATCTGCATTTTCACAGATAATGAACTGCATAATCTGTTGCTTTGGCTTTGGCTTGTAGAATTAAAACAAAGCGCTGGCTGACAGAAACTGCATACAGTGGCACTCCAATTCAGAGATGGACACAGTGATTAATATAAAATTAGTCACAGATTAGTCATATTTTTTCTTTGTGTAAATCATGTCTAGTTTCACTCAATATCTGATAAGTTACTGATTTGAAGGCTTTTATTTAAACCTTCTGCAGTTTGTTCTTGCTGCTGGTCTTACAAATACTTCATTGAATGGTCTGTCTCATGTTATTCATCTCTGACTCATGAGATTATTCAGAATATTTTATTATGCTTCCAGAAAGTGTTTCTTTGCTGTGGTGATTGGCTATGTTGTCTGTATCCTCCTGTGCTGTTGTGTTGATTCAGTGACTTCTGTACATGTACATTGTTCAAATGTGCTGTTTTGTGGTAGGAAATGTTGTGTGAGCTATCAGCTGCTTGGGTCACTGGAGTTAATGATGTGGTTAGTTTTGTTCAGGCCCCTTTAGTTGTGCCAGACCTCTAGGTTTGGATTGAAACTTGTTTTTTAAGCTCAAGGCTGGCACTTGCAATGCACAAGTTTTGGGTTTCAGCTGTGGGTGCAGTAAGACCCCAAACCAGACTGACTTGTTACCGTGGATGCTGTGTGATTTTTGTCTGTGTCAAAATGTCTGCAGCCTTCTAGAAACCAAAAATAAAGATAAGGGCTGAAGCATCTGTGTTCTCTGTTCTTGTCTAGTTTGTCTGAGTGTAGCTAGCCTGTCCCAGCATAAATAAGAGGTCTGCTACATGGTCTGCAGCATCCTGAAAAATGCATCCTGGGAAGGGGTGATTTAAAGGTGAAAGTGGCTGGTGGGTGGGAAGGGGTGATTTAAAGGTGAAAGTGGCTGTGTTGGCGGCTGGTGCTTGGCATGGATGGATAGTGTATACAGATGTGAGGAAACCATTCAAGCTGCAGTCCTGATTGCTTCCATTCAGATTCAAACCAGCCTTTGCCCAAAGGCCTTTTACAAAAAACTGTGCCATTCGTGTTCCAAAATAAGACATGCATCAATGGCTTTTTCTGTGGAAAACCATTAGCTCTCCAGATCATTGAAACTGTTAGTGTTTCTTCATTGCTTTGCTTCTTGGCTTTAAATCCTCCTCCCAACCTTTCCAAGGCAAGATAGCTGGACACAATCAGTTTGCATCAGTGACTTCCTTGGAAGTGTATATGTGAATAATTTTTCCTTAGTAATTTTGAATCCTGTTGCCTGTGGAAATTTCTTTTAAAAACATAGGAAGAATGTCAAAGTAGCTTTTTAACTGAAACACAAACAGGCACACATGAAGCAAGTGTGTGGGAAGGAGCAGTAATTGGAACTGTGCTGTGACTACCTGGGTCCCATGTTACAGAGTCATTTTTTAGCTTTTAGTAGAGAGGAGGGGCTCTTTCAGATCTTGTATCTCAAAGCCCTGCTTTTCTTGATCAGAAATTATTAGGCAAAGCAGATCTTTATTTTTGTCTAGTAAAGAACAGACATGAATCAGACTATTTGCTTGCAGTGCTCTTGCATTCGTCTGAAAATTTTCCTGAAACAAAGCTCGTAGGAGTCAGAAAGCAAAGAAATAGTGCTGCACCTTTCATGTTAAGATGTGCCCCTAAACACGGTGCAACATGTGAATTTTTCAGGTCTTTGAACACAGGGCTGTGTCCTGTTTAAATTCACACAGTGTGTAATTAATTGCATGCAGTTATGCATCTTGAATTTGAAAAAAAAATGGGTGGCTATTGCAGAAAACATTTGATTGGCAAGGTAAAATATTACTGCTGAATGTGCAAGGTTGTGAGATTAGGATTTGCATTTTCTTCCTGGTTAAGAAATTAGAGTCTGGAAAAGAAAAAGAAAATCATATCGTGCACCTTTCTTTCCTGGGGTTACTGGAGAGGTTCTCCCAGGGCATTCATACATGGTGATGTTCTCTCTATGAAAGCAAAAACCCAATTAACTCTCACCTGGTTTGCCTAGTCCTGCTCTTCTTAAATGATCATTCCTAATGACTGGCTCTTGGTTATGAGTGTGGTTTTCTGGGAGGTTGTTTTCGTGATCCTGAAAGTGAACTTGGATTGAACTCGTTGGAGAGCTCTGCTCTTGCTGTCGAGACTGGAGAGCCCCTGGCCGCCTGTGTGCCCTCAGGTCGGGGCTGTGTGTGTGACATGGGGGCGGCTATTCCCTCAGCTGTGTTCTTGGATGATAAATTACCCTTCCAGTTAAACCAGAAAAGCCCCACCCTTTCCCAGAAGTCCTGACAAGTCCCATATTTCACTCATCGTCCTGAGCTCCAGACTTTCTCTGGGAGCTGTCAGCCTTCCTGGCATCCCAATGCAGGGCACGGGGTGAAACCCCCTGATGTCCATGTCCTGTGCCCTGTTCAAGCTGGAGAAATGCTGGGATGAATATCACTGCCAGTCCTATAGGAAATACTTCTGTAACCAGTCTTCAGAGGTGAGGCTGTGCGAGGGAGGTTTCTTTAGCTTAGGGTTAGAGGGTGTCTGGTGGGGGTAGTGTCTGAGTTTAACCCTAGCCAGCAACTAAATCCCAAAAAGTCACTTGTTCACTCCTTTTCCTGGTGGGATTGGGGAGATGATTGGAAGGGTAAAAGTGAGAAAGCTCATGGGTTGGGATAAAGATGGTATAATAGGGAGAGCAAAAGCTGTGCACACAAGCAAAGCAAAGCAAAGCAAGGAATTCATTCCCCACTTTCTATGGGCAGGCAGGGGTTCAGCCATCCCCAGCAGTGCAGGGCCCCATCACAGGTAACAGTGACTTGAAAAGACAAATGCCAGCACTCTGAACATCCTCCCCCAGCTTTATATACTGAGCATGATGCCACATACTGTCTGGAATGTCCCTTTGGTCAGTTGGGGTCAGCAGTCCCAGCCGTGTCCCCTCCCAACTCCCTGTGCACCTCCAGCCCCTCACTGGGGTGGGGTGAGAGACAGAAAAGGCCTTGGCTGTGTGCAAGCCCTGCTCAGCAAGAACTAAACCATCCCTGTGTTATCCCCACTGTTCCCAGCACAAATCCAAAATTTAGCCCACACTACCTGCTGTGAAGAAAATTAACTCTATCCCAGCCAAAACCAGCACCGGAAGTTTATTCGTCAAAACTAAATTGAGTTTGAGGATGGAAGGAAGCGGGGGAATGGGAAATGAAGCCCACTTCCCTAGCAGCCTTGGGAACAAACTGAATCCTTGTGTTGCCAGGGTGTGAGGCAGTTAGTTCCCTTCTGAGGAATGCAGGGACATGTTCCCTTCCTCATCAGCCAGCCAGTGGCCGTACAGCTTGCCCGAGGTGTGGGCTGTGTGTGTGTAACTGACTCTGTCGAGAAGGAAATGACTAAACTTGCTGTCAAACCACGGTAACAAAGAACATCTTTGATTTACCAAAATAGTGGTGGTGGAGAGGCTTGGGAGTAGCTGTGGTGCTGCCACCCATGCTGGGAATAGCAAATCAGTCTGGAGAATGGCCCTCGTGGGGAGTGTGAGCCTCCTGCAGTGATGGAGGGAGACAGGCCCTGCAGGTTCTGAACAGCTGCTGGGGCTTCCCTGTGCCGCAGAGGATGCTGAGGGAGCTGGGGCAGGATTGGTGGCTGCAGCAGGAGGCCCAGGCCAGCTGAGACAGGCAGTGGTGGCCAGTCCCACGCAGCAAAGGTGCAGCAGCAGAATCCCGCCGCGTTCCGCGTCTCCTTCCCCCTGCCCGGCTGCTGTCTGTGTGTCCTGGCAGCCCGGGCAATGGGAATCCCAAAGGTCCTGTCAATCTGTGAGCCTCAGTTCCAGTCAGATATTTGTAATGAAGGGGAGAAGCTCCATCTAATTATAGGTTTTCCATTTCGGCCCTTCATATTACTTTAGGCAGGCTTAAAATAACACCGTTAACTAACTTCTTTCCCCTGGCTTTGCAGTTTCATACATGGCATTCTGCAGTGCCCTTTATAGAAACCTCAAATATTTTTTTTTCCCCGCCTACCACATTTTGTGTCTTTTTCCATCTGGCAGATGTTTTTTTCCTGCATTGCACAGGGCTCAGTACATAATTATTCTGTTGCAATAGCCTGGAGCCCCAGTCCTGTGACAGAGTCTGCTTGTACAGGCTCCTGTGTCCTGCTCAGTTCTGTGTCATTTTTTTTCCCCTGGTGGTTTTGTTCAACCTATTCTAAAAAACTGTTCTGAGAAGTAATGAGCTCCCAATCATGTGTTTGCCTTGAGATCATCTATTACAGCTTTATAGTGTATAGCCCTGAAAATGTATGGGGTTTTTTTCCCTCCCAGTCATACAAGGGTTGGATTCTCTCTCTTCCAGTTTACAACCTCTGGATATTTGCAGTTTGTTGCCACAAGTCAACGACTAGTTAGCCAGTGTGCCTTTATTCCTACATTTTTGAGCTGATTCTTTGCTTTCCAGTCACGTTACTTGCTTGTCTTAAACTCCTGCTCTTGCTCTTGGCATGATTTTTGTTTGGAGAGCAGTGTCTCAGTGTGCCAGTGAAGTGTCCCAGGTGGGGGTGCACTGGGGTGTTCCCGGTTGTTTCCATCCTTCTACCAACCATATTTCACTGAGCACTTGTATTTGAGTCACTGATTCTTAAGCCTCTTCTAAAGGGAGCTCATATAACTGCATAGGTTTGGAAGTTTTTAGTTATTAGGCTGAAGTTTTATTCCCCAAACTTCCCTTTTGCATTTCAAATTCAAAGCTTACTCAGAACCTTCTCCTGGAACAGTTTTGTCAAACTTCCCATACCAAATAGCTCTTCTTTTGTCCACAGTCTGTAGATGGGAGTATCTGAGACTAAAACTTCCTGTCAAGCCACAGTAACAGAGAACATCTTTGATTTGCCAAAATAGTCATAGTAAAGAGACTCATGAATAGTTGTTGGGAGTTGTGGGGTTGGTTCAGTTCTATGGGCTACTCTGACTTCCACTGGCTTTACTTCACACACTGATTTTCAGATGTTCAGCAACATTGGGTGCTTGTTTGGGGTTTGTTTAGGTCGCAGTAGTGAGAAGGAAGCCTTGCCAGGCATTATTCACCGTTGTTTTGTGCTGTATGTGTGTGATCAGCTGGGGAGGTCAAGGGCAGGCACAGGCCAACTATGTAATGTAGAGATACTGAGAAATAATGTTGCTGGGAATTATTTGGAATTAACAAGCTCATTTTCTTTTTGTACATCTGTTGTCATCCTTTAATCTCTTGGTATTAGCTTTTTTTAAATGGTATTATGTATCTCATCCACAGTGCTTCCTGTATCCTGTGTCTCTTGATAATAAACTTTTACAAGATATCACTTTTAAGTCATCTCAGACTTTGAGTGATTAATCAAAATCTCTGTTTCTCTTTTTCTCAGTGTTGGAAGTTTATATGGATCAGTGGTACTTGCTCAAGAGTGACAGTGGAGATCAACACTAAGTCTGCTCCTGTGGGTGAGTAATCTAAACCCACTGCATTGCTGATGTGTATTATCTACTATCTGCTGGTTTTTTGCTTTTTGATATCTTACACAACAGCTCCTTTGGGCTTTCATTTCAAATGTCATTAAAATGATGCTGTATATGACTTCTAGTAAGAGTTGTAGAAGAATGTCAGCGTGCTCCTGCAGATATCCATTCATTTTGTATCTTTTAAAGGATGGTCCTCACTTAACGCAGTCTAAGCTGTGTTTAGAGTCAGGGAAATGTAAAAACTGTGTTTCCATGTATTAATGACAGTGAATTTAGGGTTTACATGTGGACTGTGGCAGAGTAATGAAGTATATTTGGATTATCCAAGAACCAAAACTGAAATGAGCACTGGAGCTGTTCTCTGGCATATGAAGGGTTCAAGCAGTGCCAGTGCACCCCAGTTTGAAGGGTTCAGCTCCAGCACAAGATCCCCCTGGACATGCTGTGAGTGTGTGATGCAGTTGTGCATGTGCAGTAAATCCGACTCAGCAAGTCTATGGCAACATGCAGAGAAACTGCCAAGAGCTTTCAGATTACCGGGGCAAGTTCATGAGAAAATGCATTCAGCAAAACAGAGTATGTGTTGTGAGATCCTTTGGAAATGGCCCAGTTCTGGTGGCTTCAAGGAGCAGCATTTTGCATTCGGTCTAGACTGATTTGATCCAGGTAGCCTCGTGCATGTCAGAGCTGGCAGTCTTGTTTTGGGAATGGTTATCCCTCATCTACTTTGTTTTGGATGTTATGGTATGATTTAACATCCTAAATTCCAGCTGGAGAGCTGGGTCAGATTGCTGAGCCTGCACTTGATCCGTGCACCCTGTGGCTGGGATGTGCTCATCCCATAACTGCACAGCTGGGCTCCCAGTCCCACAGGATGTGAGGACTGGTGTCTCATTTGAAATACCATTTCCCTTCTTTTACTCCCTTACTCTCTCCATAGCCCTTGGAGTGCTTCTTTGTGGCTCTCCGAGCCTTCTCACACTAAATCACTGTGCCTGAGCTCTCTCTGGGATTCACAGCTGCCCAAGGTCTTGCACCAGACCTGGCAAGAAGTGGGTGGGTGTTGCTCCTTGTTTGTCAGAAGCCCTAAATTCCACTGCCAAAAGCTTTTATTCCCTGGGTTTTTAATCAGAGGTCTGATGGCTCCAGGAGTGGTTGTCACCCATTGTCTCCCATCCTGGTCACATTTGTTCAGTTTTATCACTGCTTATCAGGATTGGTGGGATTACACTCCAGCTGGATTTGTGTCCATCGTGGCTGTAAAAACATTGTTGAAAGTCTGATGCTGGCTGGCAGCCACGTTCTGCTGGATGTGTGTTTGGAGACTTTCAAGCTGCTGGCATCACCGTGTGAATGTCTTGCCTTTGCTGGAAGTCTCTCCCTCTTTGCTCCCCAGATTCTGTGCTAATTCCCCATCCCCAGGAGCCGCAGAAGGCCTGGGACATAAATCTGCCTGGTTTTCTCTGTCACTTGTGCTGCTGCTCCCTGGGAGGGGATGTGTGTATCCAAGGCTGTAGTAGCAGGTGCTCAGTCCTCCCTTCTCTGTTCCTGTGGCTCCAGTGCTGGCAGGTCTCTGGCATTTGGAGGAGTCAGACCTGTTGCCCTCAGCAATCGGTCTGAAAAGCCTGATTTCTCCAGCTGCTGCTTGCTTTCCCCATTAAACAGATAAATAAGAGCCTCTCCTAACGAGATGGCAGGAAATTCCTGTGCCTGAGTCAGTGCTGACAGGGGCAAGGGGCTGTTTTGGGCTTCCGGCTGCTTCTCCCACATGGGGAGGAACATGGCTTCTTTGCTGGGTTACCACAGCAATACCACATGATGTCTGATGACCTCCTCCAATCTCACCACACAGAATACTCACATGTGTTCACAGTGGAGTCTCAGTGCCTCTGCCCACGGCCTCTATTTGTCCCTAAAAGCATGGATTTCCATCCCGTTGTTCCCTCCCTGGCTTGCTCCGTGTTAAACATGCTGCTGCCAGTTGAGCCTTGCCCCACAGTAGGGGCAAAAGCTAAATAAGCTAAATAAAAGCTAAATAAGGCTTTTAAAATAAGCCTTAGCAGAGACAGCTGCTTCAGTGTGTTGCCATGAAGCACAGAAACCTGGCTAAGTCCATGTAGCCAGAGTCAGTCCCTGCAGCTCCTGCTCTTTCCTAGCAAAACCCTGCAGGTTTGCAGGTGTGTCTTCACCCTGCTCCACCAGCTCTGAGTTAGGTGCTTGGTGGCAGCAGATTTTTGGTGTGTCTAAAGCTGAGACAGAGCATCACACACAGCACTGAAATAGTGCCCAGCCCGCCCTCTTACAGTGCCTGTGTGCAAAAGGCAAAAATCAGTATTTGTTGGGTTTTCCCCCGTCAGTGTCACATTGAATACAGGAGGGAAAGAAGCACAAGGCTACTTCTATGTATTCCATTTATTGGCACTTGATGACTTGTCCTGTAGGGCCCACCCCACATGCAGCTTTTCTTGGGCTTTTAATAGTTGTGCTAAACCAAATTGTGCTCAAAATAGTAATAATTTCAAACATTTCCCCAGAGCCTGTGGCTGCTCTGCGTGTTTATGGGAGGTGCAGCACTGCCTGTGGTTGGGGCACGGGAGGGTCCCCAGGCAGGCTATGATGGGGATTTTCTGGTGTCTTTTTCCTCCCCCTCTTCTGAGAGGAAATAATGCTGCTTGCAGAAAAGAGGCGTGTTATTGTGCTTTTGCTCCTCACATGTTACGTGATGTGGTTTGGGTAACGTTAATGTAACTTAAAATTCTGCTCACCCACAGTTCAGATGGTGGCTCTTGAATACCCATAAGTCTCTGCAGAGAGGGGAGATGTATTTATCTCTAAACAGTGAGCAGCCTGCCCTGTTTATCCAGCATGTGTCCCCTCTGCTGCCCATGGCATTTTCCTGCCTCCCTCCCATCCAGTTCTTCCTATTTTATTGACTTTCCTAGTCCTGGAAATTGCTTTATATTCAGAAAACATTAATTCATCCCTCACAAAGCTTGCAAACCTGATTTCAGTTCTTCCCTTTTTCTTTGAAAAACTCTTTTTGCTCTCTTTAAGACCGAAAATGTACATTTCCCCTATTTGTTTAGACAAGCTTATTTTGTCTGCAGAAATCTTGTCAAAAGCTAAGTTTCTTTGCTTGCATTTATAATCCTCTGAGGTTTATGTATTGGGAATAATCTTTGCGAGCTGGAAAAAGATTGTCCAATCAGTTTTAAGATGTCCCACTTTTTGAGTATTGCATCTCATTAGAAATACAGTTGGCTGTTTGCATGGCTTTTTTCTTCCTCTGTGTAGCTTGGGGGAGAAAATACATCATTTCTTCATCCAGTAATAATGCTTGGCACTTTGCATCTTCAAAGAGCTCTATGGCTATGGATTGAATAATTCCCATAACCTTGTGTTGTAGTTTCTCATCATTTCCCCCATTTTACAGATGGGCAAAGCGAACAAGAAGTCAAGTGACCTTAGGCCATGGAAAGAGAAACAAGGGCAAGTTGAGTCCTCGCCTTCCTGACTTGTACTAGAGCAAAAGAAAGTTTGATTCAGGTTGACACAAAGGGAAATGTAATGATCTTTCCTAACCTTCTTAACTACTTATTTAGGTGCATTTGCTGGTGGTGGTTTTTGGTGGTTTTATTTTTTTTTCCCCCTAAATAAGTTTTCTCATTGAGGTGGTTGTCCCTTCCCTGTGAGTGGTTGGAGGTGTGCAAGGAATTGTCTGAAGTTTTCTTAAGATGAAGCGGCATGTTAATGGGGTTAGGTTTGTGGGGTGTCATTCACTGCTGTCTGGGGGATCTCTCTGCTCCTTCCCTCCTCTTTCCTCTCAAACCAGAGGCAGGGGAGACCTTTTCTGTATTATTTGGGAATGTTTTTTTCCCCATCTCGTTTTCCATCTGAGACTAAAATGGGAAAAGTGAGCCATCTCAAAATGTGGAAGCTGATCTTTCTTGCCCTCATCCACCACATGCCATGCTAAGATATTTTTTTTTCCCTCCCTTGGAATGTAGTGGAAGTTGTTAGCTCAGAGTGGTGTCTGGAATGATGTCATTGCAGAAATAATTTCATACAACTGCGCTAGGCTATAGGCCTTGATTTACAGCTACTAAAGGAACTGACAAGACCCCCAAATGTGTTGCATGGCTTATAGAAAAGGTGAGTGCTCTTGGCAGTGAACAGTGGAATTAGGCACTCTGTTACAGAGGAAGTTGTGGTAACAATTTTGTTGCCTACTTGCTAGAATTTAGTTAAAACTTCTTTTTTTTCAGGAATTCTGGCTTCTTACAAAGTTGCTTCGGAGCACTGGGCGGTGTTAGGGCAGTTTAGTCCTCCTGGGGAGAACAGATGATCTGCTAGGTGCAGAGGAGCATGGAAATCACATGAGGAATTCTTTCATCTTCCTTAGGAAAATCTCGTGGCTGCTTCTCTGCAGGCTCTCAAAGGTTCCCTGGCCACCTTCTGACTGGCTTCAGATGCCTTGCTTGATAAACTTTCGGGCAAAAAGCCTTGCATGGCTTAACACAACTTTATTCTGGGCATGCCCTGCTAATGAAGGCAGTGGAGAAAGCAGCTGTCTCCAGCCACATGCTCGTTTTGGGCATGCAAAACTTTGCAGAGCCTTTTTTAGGGGCTCAAGATTTAGTTCCAAGACTATATTTAGTTTTCTGTTCCTGATGGGTAGGACAGATATCCTGATGTCTTAGATGAGACCTTCAGCGATGGACAGCAGCACCAAGGTATCAGAGACAGTATTTTTATTTTCATTTTTCTTTGACTTTCTTATATAGCTGATACCTCATTTGTGTGTGCTCCTTCCCAGTGTTGGGCAGAGCTGTCCTGAACTACTCCATACTCCCAGGGCTCTGGTTTCATCCTCTGGTTTTCATGATATCCAAATTGCTCGTTACTTGCCTGCTGACTTTTTAAGGATTCGAATGTGGCTTTTTATGAATCTGGATGTTTTCCTCGCTGGGCTTGGGAAGCCCTCAGGGCTGAGCTGGGACCTGGAGTTTGCAGCAGTGAGTGCAGACCAACTTTCATGCCTTGCTTTTGCAGGGTGTGAGTACTTGTGGTGGGGTCTTGGTGTCTCTCCTTTGTCATCTGACAGCTTCTCTCACTAGGTTTTGATTTCAGCTGCTTAGGAAAAATGTCAGCAGCTCAATGTGTGGGGAACTGCATGCGCATCTTGGGCTCTTCTGTTGTGTTTGTTTTAATTTTGTGTTCTGGATTTTTTTTGAGGCATTGCATCCAAAAGTGGTGAGTGGCTCCAAGAATGTGTCCAGGGTGAATTGCTCGGATCATGCTGATACCAAAGGAATTTTGTTGAGATCCTTTAGGATCTCTGAGTGCTACTTAGATATTTGAGATTGAGAGGAAGGGACTAACTGGGGCATCCCTGGGCTGGAAGGTGATTGCACAGAAAGGGTTGGATGGGGCTTTTTTTTTTTCCTGGGGCATCAAACCACTGTCAGAAAGCACTGAGGTCTTCAGTGGAAAACCAGCTGTTGTTATCTTTTCAGCTCTCCTCACAGCAAATTGGCGAGCTCCCCATTTCTCCTGTGTTTGAAAGGCTGAGGTGGCGTGGCCCAAGTCTGACAAGTGATACCCAGGGAGCCTGGCTGTGTTCTCTGGGGGGATTCCAGTTGTAAGCTGGCTCTCTGAAATGAGCAAGGAAGTGGCTTCCAGGCTGAGGTATCTGGAAAATATCAAGGGGTAGGTGATGAGGTGTGAAAGGCAAGGGCCGCTCTGAGCAGTGAGAGCGCTCCAGAAACCTGGCAGTGAAGGCAGTAGGAGCGGTGCTGGATGCAGCTGGAGATGGGCTGGAGCAGGAGCTCTGTGTCCAATCCTTCCCCTCTTTCTAAAGGAGGCTCAGACCCACTCTGCATTAAAATGGTGTTTGTCTGAGCCTGCTTATCTGCTGGCCAGCCCATACACTCACTCCAGATGTTCTGTTATCTCAAAACTGGAGATGCACCTGAAATTGTCCTTCCAGGATTTGGAAGGTTTTTTGATAAAGCTGTCTGCCTGCCAGTGTTTTCAAGGACATGTCACACTTTGAAATCATGGTATTAAAATAATTGCCTTTGAAATGAAGGGGGGGTCATGTGCCCTACATCAGAAATTCCTTTTAGTGCTTATTAATCCGGTATATAAATGTCATGGCTTACATCCACAGGGTGTTTATATTGAATTTTTAGCTGCATCAGTATCTCTTGCTCCTCAGAATAAATGCCATATAATCTGGTAATGAGCAATATTCTTAATTTAGAAACCAAAAATAGGACATAGACAAATCTGAGTTACTGGAAGAAAGTAGGAAATAGCCTTACCTCATGAGGGGAGAGCAAATTCAGTTGAATCATCTAGTGTTTAGTGTAATGGTAAGGCCAGAGATTTCCATCTGTTTCCGTAGGATGGCACAATGATTGCCATATTCCAAAGGCCTGATCCTCCTCTGGTACACCTGTTCTGAGGTGTGTAACAAGGGGTAGTTGGGAAACACCCTTCTTTCCTCACCCTGAGTAGGTCAGTGCCCACCAATTGGAGGTACATTAAGCAGTAGGGATTTAGGCTTATGCCCTCCAACACCCTGTTTGAGGGATATGAAGTTGTTCTTCTGAGACCTACAGTGAGCAGCACTGGCCAGGACAAGATGAGAATTTGGGAGTAGAATCATTCTTGCTGTGGCAGGTGGGCATCATCTAAGAACTCTAATGTCTGGAGCACCTTCCAAGCCAATAGTCCTACACCTGGAGGAGGTGCTTTTTCTCATGCTCTTAGCAACTGTTCTTAAGGAACAGCAGTGGGACCAATAGCTGTATAAGCATCAGTGGCTAATAACAGTCAGTGCCTGATACACTGAGCATAGTAATACTGCAGGCTGTCCCCATGGGGTGATGACTCAATGGACAGTGTTTGTTTTCTCCTCACCATGAGGGGCACAGGCTGTTAACTTTTAGCTCGGGTGCTGTCTGTGTGCTGGGCAGATGGCTGAACTTTGTTCAGTGGAGGCTTGCCCTGACTCATTCCCTTTCCCAGACACAGCCTGCTCTCCCACCCTGTGAACTCTCTCAGTGCAACAGAGCAGCACTTGTTTTCCCTGATTCACTGAGTGATTTTTGGTTTGTGTTCTGTATGCAGTAACAGTGTCTCTATGTCACCCTATGTAAATTTTGCCTTGAAACGTCTTTGTGAAGAAGTTACTTTCTATGTGATGGTGGTGTCATATTGAACCAGAGTGATGTGGAGCAAGATCCATTTTGGAAGTGAACATGTCTTTGTTGCAGACTTGATGTGAGTTTTGTAGCTTCAGTGTTTCCCTTGGTCCCAACCAAACACACACAGACCTGTGCTCTGGTGGTGCCTCTAAGTGGAGAAGGAAGGCAGATTGTGGCCACAATGATCAGGATGTTTGTGGCAGAGGCCACATCTGGCAGCAGACGGTCTAAAGTCAGTCAAGGTGAGGAGAGCTGGTGTTTTAGTGGGGGACCTTACATAGAGGGCTGCTGTTTATTACTGATAGCAGCCACAGGTTGCACAAAGCTGCCAGGAACTATATTTTGAGGTCCTGTTTTGGTCACTTGGTCAAACAGGCAGCCAGCGTTAAGCACGTTCTCAGTACCATTGACTTCAGTGGCATTAGAAACATGCTTGACATCAAGTGTGGGCTTTTGCAACTTGCTGATCTCAGGCTGGGTGGGTCTTGCTGAAAAGCTCCTGTGCCAACAGAGAGACTGTCACTATTTCAGGCTGTGGTTCTGCTCGGTTGTCAATCCAATTTAAGGGGACCAGATTATAAACACTCTGAAATGCTGAGCTGGTGGAAAGCTGCTTTGCTGATAAGGAGCTGTTCAAAATATTTGGGAAGTTCAACTCTGCTGCGGGACTGGGCAAACATTCCTGGCTCCACTCCCAGGGCTCAGTGCCAGCAGTGTTTTGGCTGGTTTGCCCGCTTGGCTGGATGCCGAGTGGCCGAGGCTTGATGTGCCCTGGGTGTCACTGTGCCTGAGGGACACTGGGGGATGGCAGTGGTAAAGCAGCCATCCTGCTTCTGCCATCTGCACAGTGAACAGCTGTCTGTCCCTGTGGGGACAGAAAACAGAGTGGTGCATCCCATCAGGTGATGCAGCATTGCTGGGAATACCAAAACGGAGCTGACGGCAGCTCTGGTCCCCTTGTATCTGTTCCCAGCTCCTAACAGGAGATGAAAATCTGATAGGTGGGAATGCCACATCTCTGTCTGGGGAAGAGCTTTTTTGACTGTCAGTATTTCAGCCCCAGAACAGTCTGGCAACAGAGCAAATTGCCAGCTTGCAACTGCTTGCAGGAGCCTCTTTGTGGATTTGATTGCCTTTTGCTCCAAGACCTCAGCAGAGATTTCCACGGTTCCTCCCTTGCCCTGGCCCTGGCCCTTGCCCTTTCCCCCCCATCCTTCGCAGTGCAACAATGTGCTAGTGTTTATTGCTTCCCTTGCAGATTTGGGCACTGATGGAATTCACAGAATCATAGAATGGTTTGGGTTAGAAAGGGCTTCAAAGATCATTTCATTCCAACCCTCTGCCATGGGCAGGGACACCTTCCACTATCCCTGCTTGCTCAGAGCCCCATCCAACCTGGCCTTGGACACTGCCAGGGCTGCGGCAGCCACAGCTTCTCTGGGCAGCCTGTGCCTCAACACCCTCACAGGGAACAATTTCTTCATATCCAATCTAAACCTGCTCTCTGTCAGTGTGAAGCCATTCCTCCTTGTGTCTCACTCCAGTTCCTAATGAAGACTCCCTCTCCAGTTTTCTTGTAGGCCCCCTTCAGATACTGGAAGGCTGCTATGAGATATGTATGAAACCTTCTCTTCTCATATTTTTGTTATCAAAGGGTTGTGTCATGCATAAACTTAACACCTTTGCATCCTGTTAGTATCTAGAGTAGCTCCACTTGCATTTTCCCACTCCTCTGTAGCCTATCTCAGTAATTTCCCTTAGGGACCTTCTTTGCAGCTGTGCTGCTGTTCACAGAATCTCTGCCAGCTGTGCTGCAGTGCTCTGGGCAGGGAATTAGGAGGAGTGATGTGCACAGTCCAGCATGAACGTGGTATTGCATGCTCTGGATAGTTCATGCAAGCGCTCACCTGGATCAGATGCCTGGAGCCAAGGGGTTTCTTGGTGTCTGGGTGTGATATTAAGGTGTGTTTTCCTGTTGAGCAGGGTGTTGTCAGCCAGTGATAATCCTCCTGTCACTAAAGGTAGGGGCAGTGCTGCTTTGAGCAACTGAAATAGCTGCCTGTTGGGAGGATGGGAAAGGGAAGCCCAACAACATTGCTGCATCAGGAGAAACTATGAGTGCAGTCTGACAGCAGGAAACTGTGTAGGTACACAACCAACAGTAGTAATGGGCTGCATCTGTCTCCTCTAATGCTTCCCCTATCTGATCAGTTGTCAACATCTGTTAATCTCTGCTGCCACAGAACAAGGAGACAGCTCTGAGGTTTGTGTTGTTAAGGGTGTGGGCTGTGTATAATTTACAGTGTTGTGACAGCCGTAGTGAATGCCGTGATCCATGCCGGGGAGCGCTGAGATATGGCTGCGTTATCTCCTGTTATCCAGGAGGAGTTTGGAGCCTTGCTGGTGTTACAGCAGGAGAGGGAACGTGTGTGGTCATGTTACCCTCATTAGACATTTGCATGTGGCTCCTTGGAGCACCAGGTTGCTGGCCCGCAGCCACACCAGCATCTTGAGATCTTGTCAGATCTTGCAAGCAAAGGAGCACCAGGCTGGGTCACAGTTCTTGGACAAGAAGCTTCCAAGGAACAGGCTGCTGATGCAGAGATACCACCAATGTCTTTGTGGTGCCCTGTGTGTTCTGACATGCATGCTGGGTGTGTTTCTCTTTTTCTGTTGTTACTTGGTATTTTCTGACTTCAGAAGAACACTACAAATTCTAGTGTCAGTGAGAAATAAGTTGATTCTCCTCTCCCCCATACTGTGGCCAGTTGTAAAGGATTTGAAATGAGTGTTTTGAAATCTGCAGAGGGGTATAGCGGTGGTTGTTTATGAGATAAAAATTGCTCCGGCAAAAATTGAATATCCACTTGCACTGAGCTTGGTTTTAGCAGCACTGTGGAGCCGTGCTTCAGATTCCTGGATGCTATTGCCCTGTGGAGTGCTCTTTTTTCCACACTGGTGCAAAGCTCCCACGAGTGACAAGTTCCTGTTGGTGAGAATTTTGCACTAAGTTGAATGTGTGTTCTACCTGCATAGGCTCACCCCTTAAAATAGCCATGAGGACCAGAGTAACAGGAGCCCCAGCTCAGGTGAGCAATTTTTAACAAGCCCTTCAGGGTGACTTGTTTAGGTAAGCTGGTTTTTTTTGATTTAATGCTCAGTTTACTTTACCTTCATGTCTGTCTTCAGTCAGGTTAGCTCTCTTGAGTTTGGCAGCTGGACTTAGGAAAAGAATGGCTGTTTTACAGCATATTATTGGCACACTGCTGTGTACAAGTTCAAAATTGTTGACCCCACCTAAGATGGAAGTTTCCTACCTTGGCCCGCAGTGCTGCAGTGCCAGGAGAGCCTCTTGGGCAGGGTTGCCACAGGTTGAGGTGTTGTGTGAGTACAGAGCAGGTGGTCTCAGCTGCCAGAACCACTGCTGAGTACAAACTGAGGAGTGCCTGTGGCATGGGAACTCACCAGCAACCATGTGGAATTGTTTCCTGTGGCTGGAAGGAAGATCACAGCTGTCTGGCCGTGGCCTGGCTTCTCAGTATTGGTTTCAGGCCTGAAGAAGTCCTCTATCCCACAATCTGTTGGGTTTCCTCCTTCCCCCTGCAGGCTCCCTGAGCAGCCCAGGTAGCCAGAGTGCTGCCCTCTGGGCACTAGTCACTGGTCACTCACTGTAAGGCCGGTAGTAAATATCTCCTCCTGAAACCCTCAGATGCATGGTCGGATCAGGTTGGCTGTTTAGGCAGCAGGCTGCCTTTGGAGACATCCCAGGTACCTTACTCACACCTCTTTCTTCCTTGACAAATGCACACTTGTGCTAAATCGCTTCCTTCCACTCCTCATCAATGGTTAGGAGTGTGACTGGGCATCAGCTCTTGTTTCGTTGATACTGAGACTTAGTTTAGAAAAACAGGATGCCATGGAAGTAATTGTTTTGTTCATGTTATTTTCCTAAGTCTTGATTTTTTAGACACAATAGTGTGACAGGGAATTAAACCCTTACTTTCTGGAAGGTTTTTAATCAGCTGACAGTATTAATTAAGATCTTGCAATCTGTAAAATACAGCACATCATGCTACTATCTCTTGGCCAACACTCCATTTTCTTTTTAAAGACAATTTAAATAGAATATTAGAGGAGAGGAAAAAAAAACCCCACCCCTAGCCAGAGCACAGAAATGGCAATTTAGTATTCTTGGCATTTCTCAGAAAGCTGCTTAAGATTATCTCCTTAAAATGGCAGATTTTGCCTGCAAGTCAAGTAGAGGAACAGGAACTGGTATTTCATTAAAATACTAGGAGAGGCCTGAATGCATTTATGATCTTTGAGACATTTGCAGGAAACACAAACTTGCTCTTTAGAACTGCCGAAAGTTTTAATAAAGGGCAAAACACAAATCCCAAAATCCAACAGCATGATTCGGATACTTCCTCTGCCAGAGAGCTCTGCTTGTTACCACACAGAGATACCTGTTCTGGCTTTTTTTCCCCTTCTTTTTCTGTGTATACTTGTAAAATTTCCTAGCCTAAACTTCCCAACACAGGTCCGTGCTGCTCCCTCAGGTCCTGTCCCTGGTCACCAGAGAAGAGATCAGTGTCTGAAACACACAAAATAGCATTTCAGTGGCCCAGGATTTCGAAGGTAATTTAGTACTTGCAAAGCTGTAGTGAATACCAGGAGTGAGCACACTCATGTTGAGGGATGCATCCTGGGCAGAGCCCAGAGCCCCAGCGTGGGCAGCAGGGGAGGGGGGATTCTGCCCCTCTGCCCCGCTCTGCTGAGACCCCCCTGCAGGGCTGCATCCAGCCCTGGGATCCCAGCACAGGAAGGACAGGGAGCTGCTGGAGCCAGTCCAGAGCAGGGACACCAAGGGGAGCAGAGGGATGGAGCAGCTCTGCTGGGAGGAGAGGCTGAGGGAACTGGGATTGTTGTGCCTGGAGAAGAGAAGGCTTTGGGGTGACCTCACTGTGGCCTTGCAGTGCCTGAAGGGAGCCCACAGGAAAGATGGAGAGAGACTCTTCGCAAGGGCCTGGATTGACAGGACAAGGGGGAATGGCTTCACACTGACAGAGAGCAGGTTTAGATTGGATATGAGGAAGAAATTTTTCCCAGTGAGGGTGGGGAGGCCCTGGTGCACGTTGCCCAGAGAAGCTGTGGCTGCCCCATTCCTGGCAGTGTCCAAGGCCAGGTTGGATGGGGCTCTGAGACACCTGGGATAGTGGAAGGTGTCCCTGCCCATGGCAGGGGGTTGGAACTGAATGGGCTTTCATGTCCCTTCTAACCCAAACCATTCCCTGATTCTGTGATAGGAGTTGATTTGCAATAATAACAGAGTTTATCAACAAGACCTGAACCTCTCTGAGGTAAATCACCATGGTAGCTGTGTCTTACCAGCAAAACCTTGAAGTGGATGAATCCATGTAGGCAAGTGGCGGCTTGGTGCTGTAAGGAGGGTGGTGACCGAAGGGGTTTTGTAGCACTGCTGGAGGGGTGGGTGCAGCAATGGAAACTTGTGAGCAGTTCTATGTGCTTGTGATGTAGAGCTGTCCCCATTTCTGTCCAGTGACTGAAGTGGCAGCTGTGCAGAGCTGCCAAAATGCCCTTGCTGCAGCCTGTTTCCATGGAGTGGTGAACAAACATTGAGCTGTCCCCGAGGGGAGCTGTATTTTGCCACGAGCTCTGCGTGAAGATGTGACAATTTCCAACCTGAAATAAGTGATGTTTCTTTTCCTAAATAGGGATGAAATTGTAGTTCTATTGTATATGTAAAGCAAACATTCGTGCCAGTTTTGGATTTACTTTTCCCATTTTAAGCAACAGGATCATCATGGCTGAGGCCTTGGCATCACCGGTGCCTTCTGCAAGCCCAGACTAGACTTGTTTCAGTGCTTTTTTATGTGCAGCAGAGTTAGTGTAAGATCCTCCTCTAAGGGAGGATCTCTTCCTAACTTTAGCCAGGGAAAAAACATCTTTAGTCCTTCCGAGCTAAATATAATGTCCCAGAAACCATCCCTCCAATGATGGCTCAGTAAAGACATGGAAAAATACTCAGCCCGAAAAAGGGAAGCACAGGAGGCAATAGTTAGAAATAGTTTTTTGTATAGATCTGTTATATATGAGGCAAGAACCAACATTTTAAAACTTATTTAGTGCTTGAGAACATGCAAGATTATCTCCAGTGTCTCCTTGTATATCACAAAGGATGTTCACATGGTTGCTGAGGAAGCTGCTAGTTCATAATGACAAAATGCAATGATTTCTTTACTTCTTTTATTTGAGGTGGGGTTTTGCATACTTCTGGTTGGTTTGTTTTCTGTGGGTTCTTCTGGCATGGTAGTAGAGGACAGTTCTAGGATCATCCTTTTTTTTCAATCCTTCCAAAAAGGTCTTCAATTGAAGCGCAGAACCTGGTACATCTTGCCAGCCACCCCGTATCCCTTTCCCTGGCAACTTTTGCAGTGTTTGGGAGTCGGGTTGAGTTTTTCCCTTTGCCTCTTAAGAAAACCATTAAAGATGAGCAGCTCACCCCAATTAAACCACTTTTTTTTTTTTTTTATTTTTTGCCAATGCTGGTGTACCTTGGTTTTGTCCCTGGCACAGCCTCTTCCCTCCTGTTGCCTTCATGCACTGGGCACTTCTATTAGTCACAAATTCCCACCTGATGGCAGCAAATCAGTTTGCATTCTACAGCTTAACACAGGTTACTACATCCTGTGTTGTTCTTTGGGATCAGGATCTTCAGCCACAGGTGGGGACTGGAGGTGTACCCTGGTTCTGTTTGACCTTTAATACATGAAGAACTCCTCTTTGGCCAGCTACTATAGTGAAAATCAACCTATGGTTAGTATATACCTTTCTTTCTATGAGACTGAGTCTTGCCCCACCACCCCCAAAGGTTGGGAAAGTGAGAAGCAGCTTTTAGTGTCTGCTTCTTTTAGCAGCAGATGTCTTATTTGATTTGTATGTAAGTAGGAAAACTTTGAAGCGTGGTCAAAATACAAAGGGAAAAGTACTTCAAAGAGATGTAACACTGTAAGTGTATCTGATCCCTCGAGGTTTTTGAAGTTTTATTGTGAGATTATGTATTCAGAGGAAGATTTGTATGGAAATACTGAAGGTCATTAATGCATCGAAGCCTTTATGAGTGTTGGCCTTGAACTATTCTGTGCTAGTTTTGCTTTCACATGGTGGCAGGCGAGTGGTCCTTCACCCGTCTGTCTGCACTGCCAGTGTGCCCAACACAACAAAAGTTAGCATGGTCACTGAGGGGAAAACCAAAGCAAAAGGCTCTTACAGAGTGAGACGTGTTCAGCAAAGTTATCCCATGATCAGCAGAGATCTGTGGTATGGCTGAACAAAACCACAGTGAGTTAAACTCCCCAAACTTCTGATTTGCATCTCTCGCTCTGCTGGAGTGGAGTCCAAGGTGGTCCTTGGTGCTGGATTACAGGTTTCTAATAAATACCTTGAACTTTGGGAGAGTTCACATCTTGGAGCTGAGCTTTGTTTTAGGGTTGGGCATCCACTCCTGTACAAACATGCCCAGCTGTGCTGGAGGAGAGTGGTTGTTGTTTTTCCTTTTGGCAGACAAGGATTCTGGCATTGAAGTTTTTAATTGCAGGAATTATATTAGCAGTTCCCAGTGCTCAAGGCGGGGGGTGTGTGTGTGTGTATTTGTGTGCCGGAGGAGCTAATTAGATGTGTATAAATAATGGGCTTGGGAGCTTTTAATCCTAGATGTATTGTTTCGTCCTTGCTATCATCTCTTGCAGTGGAACGGTGGAAAGTCAGAAAACTATAAAGTTACACAAGAGCCACTTTTTCCCAATATAACTTTGAAACAGCAGTGAGGTTACTTTTGGTCTTTTTATGTCATAAAAACATCTTTGAATTTATTCAGTGTTTTAATAAAAACATCTTAAAATATTATTACATTTTTTATATTTTTGAAGGTTTATTTTAATTAGAGCTGTAGGTCGAGGGAGGGGAAACAGTTAAGCAGTCTAGGATTTCTTTGCTCTATTACAGACTTAAAAAAAAAAGTCAGGTGATCCTGCTTCCCCATGTCTTCCTTCCTTCCTTTCTATGCCTTACTGTATTTCATGTCAAATAAGGGCCTTTCTGTGTTCAAACCTTCAGGATATTTGTAGATCACGAAACTTCCTGCAGCAACTATGTGCCTCAATAATGCTGTTCTTTCTTAATGAAAACTAATATCCTAGTGAAGTTACTTCTGTGGAAGACCTCGAGTTTTGAGAGATTATGTGGGGTAAAACTGGCTTTGCAGAAGAGTCTGTAAACCTGACTGGCTTAAACATGTGGCAGATACTTAATAATGGAGAGGGGCAGTTCAGCTCTTGCATGTGATGATATTTCTACATTATTGTTGTTGTCGTGTGATTTAGCCACACCTAAGTTTGCTTCAGACTTGTTGACTTGGATCGTGGCTCCACTGGTGGTGTGTGCTAACCCATCCACTGCTGATCCTTGCCTACAAAGAAAGTTTTGTAGCCCCTTGTTTCAATTAGACTGCTATGGATACCCAAACGAGGTGATTTATAGGTGTATTCACACTGAACTGCTGCAATTGGGCTGTAAACTTCCTTGCAGACTGCTCTTAAAAGTTATCTTCTTCTCCATTTTAATGTGTTATAGCCCTGTCTGATAAAGGCAGCCCACTATTGGTAAGGTCAGTAATAAACCAGTTCATTGCTGTATCTAAAGAAACAGGCATTTTTCATTGTTCTGTATAATAAAAAAAATTGTTTCACGCTTACAATATCTGTAGTGAGTAACCTCAGTCTCAGTGCCTTGTTATCCCACAGAAATCCAGGTGGATTTGCAGCAGCTGCAGTTCTGCCCCAGCTGGGCATCAGACATGTCTTGATGCAAGCATGTCTTAGTTTTCTGAGTGCTAAGATTTGTCTTCGTCTCCTGGGCTGCATCTTCCTCACTTGCAAAGCCAGCACTTTCTGCTCATCTTGCTGATGGGGCGAGGGGGTGAGATATTCCCCACTCCTGCACATGCCCAGAGGCTTGGCCATGGCAGGGAGAGTGGCTGCTCCCTTCCATCCCTAGACCTTTCTCTCTTACAGGGGAAGTGGCAGAAAGAAGACAGTCTCTTCTCTTCTGCCCCTTCCCCCCCTGCCAGTTTCTCTCCTCTTCCTGCTGCAGAAGAAAGGAGAGAGTGTAGGGCTGGGACCTTGTGTTGTGTTTAAAGCTCTGTTCCTGCAGAGGCCACAGCTCTGGCTTGCTGCTGATCTGCTGCCTCCCTCTGCCTTGCTGGTGAAGCCGTCCTACCCTTCAATATCAACCAAGAACATTTTATCCTTACCCATGTAGCCCTCCAGCCCACCCCAGCATTGTTTCCATTCCTCTAGCACTGCTGATGTCTTTGTCTTGTGAGCTCCTCTGAGCCCCAGGTACAGCTCAGCCACTGCTCTGCCTGAGTTTTTTAGCCTTGGGTGATGCTGGAAGCTGCAGGGCACCAGGACTGAAACCATCTCTCTGCAAAGGATGGTGAGGAGGTGTCAGTTGTGCAAGAGGAGGAGGGGTTGAGATGGGATGGAGAGGACAACATCTCTACCCCGAAGAACCATCTGTAGGCTTTCAGGAGAAAGGAATGAGCAGCGAAAGAGCTGTGTCCTGGCTGCTAAGTTGTCTCTGTGCTGAGGAGCAAAGCTGGCACAAGGGTAGGCAGGACACACGGCTCCCCAGCCAAGCAATGGTGTGGGCAGCATATGGTTCCTTAAAGCTGCACTGTAGTAGTATTGGGGCTTTTGGGATTTGTTTGCTTGCTACTCACCAGTGCAGCATTCAGAAGAGAAAGGCCCTCTCTTGGAGCTGAGAGCACATAGCTTTTGTCCTTCATCTCTTAGCACTGGGACTTTGGTGTTGAAAAAGCAAGACAAAATCAACAGCACTCTGCTCCCTGGCTGAAAATAAAAAAGAATAAAATCTTTGCTTACTCCAGCGTTACTGAAATCCCTGGGGCTGTGCTTTCCCTAGGGATTGGAGAAAGGGTGTGGGGAAGAGAAGTGGATGAGAGAAAGTGTGGGAAGGGCAGCGCTGGGAAAACACCCTGTGTGTGCCTCTTCTTCACCCTGACATCAACGAGTGACTCTGGAGTTGAGCAGTCAGCACAGGCTGTGTCCCAGAGCAAGGAGAGGATGGTCCTGAGGGGATGAGGGAGAGCATCCCAGCAGAGCCACGCTGCCTGGGCAAGAGAAATCCCCTCGTTCTGCAGCCGGGCAGTGCCTTGCTCTGCAGGGCCTGTGGCAGCTCTGGCTGGCTGTGGGATAGTGCACTCCACAGTTATCAAACATCAGAGCTCACTGTTTGAGGAGAACAAGCACACATTTCAGAGTGTTTTGCCCATGAACCACTTGTACCTTTTCAAAGCTGAGAACTAATGCAAAATTTGAACTCTGCATTTTGAACTCACATCTACTATTTCAGGAATGTCAAAGGTCGAGCGTCCATTTTCAATAGTGATTCAAGTCCATGTGCTGCCTCAAGCAGCTTGTCTTGACGTGGACTCTCTCAGATTCCCAGTTGTGCTACCTAAACAAAGGCTGTTGGCAAAACTCCAGTGTGAGTTATTGGCAAAGGGCTTTAGTTTAGGAGAAGATGAAGAGGTCCACAAGCTTTTGAGGAGAAAAAGAGAAAATCAGAGGGAAAGCTGGCTTACAATTTGTGGTTTTTCACTTTTCCCGTACTTTTTACTCATTGAAATTCAGTCCCGCTCTATTACATGGCAAAAAAAAGATTCCTTAACCAAGTTGAATTTTACCCTGCTTCATTTTTAAAATGCCAGGAGAGTTGAGATGGCAAATCATGTGTCAGTGGTGCAGTGGTGGTACTGGCAGCCTCACATTCTGAGAGATCATGAGTCTTTGAGAAACAAAAGTATCCTCACGCACAAATGTGTGCTTCAGATGTCGCACTCTTGTTTTACATATTGCTCCTGAAAGGTAAATCTTAACACAGCAAATTCAGAGGCAGATAGAAGGGGAAGGATGCAGTATATACACAGATTTTCCATATGTAACAGTTGGTGCTGCAAAATTACAAGGCATAGGATTTTTTGTTGTTTTCTGCAGACACTTACTAAGACACTGTTCAAGCTAAATATATTTTATTTATTTATGGACTTTTTATGGGTGGTGCCCTCTACTTCTGCTCTATGCGGTGTCAGCACTGAAGGTGTGCATCTGGAAACTCTTAGACCTGAAGGTGCAAAATCTAGAGCCAAATCCTTTTTGGTTCTGGAGGGTTGTGAACCTTTGGATCCAGCTCATTGAAAGACAGTGGCACGAGCTATGAAATGGTATCTAAATGTGGGTCAGTGCTCAGGACTCGGTGGGTTTTAAGGTATTTTTAAGAACTACCTTTTGGCCTGTCACCCAACAGTGCCCCTTTTGTTTTGTAGCCTGTGTGGCCACAGCGTGTCAGTAACATGTTGCTGGGGAATGTGAGGCATTTCCTTGCTTGCATTAGCAGTCTTGGAGTCAGGGATGAATATCTCATTTGTTTTTCTAATCAGTGGACCCAAGCAAAACAAGTGAGAAAACAATGTATTGGTTCTCAGGCTCTCTGAGGTGAGAAGTTGAATACTATTAAATGGTTAACCAGTAAAACAGGAACAGCCTGAAGGGGTCTGTAGGGGGTTTTTTTGGTTTGTTTGTTTTTTTTTTTACAAGACTTCATTTGACCTTGGATTGCTTGTGAGAAAAGAGTGAAAGTGAGTGAGTCTGAACAGGGTGTGCAGACAGGTATTAGCATCACACAGCTGCTGGGCAGGTAAGGAGCTGCCTCCCTGTCACCCAGCACTCGCAGAGCCCACAAAACAACATCACCTGTCAGCGTCAAACCCGGGTTTTTAAATTTCCTTTCGGTTGCAACAACAACGACAAAAGAGCTGCTGGAGAGCAGGGTAGCAGAGATAAGCAGCCAGAGTGATTTCAGTGCTAGAGACCCAAATAAAGGGTTTGTTTAGTAACTGGATATGAATCTAAGCCATAAACCTTGACTCAGAGACTTTGGATGTTTAGATAAGCTGTTTGCTGTGTATGCATCTCTGTCAAAGGATCTCAAGGATGCTTATCTTGTCGAGGCTTAGCTTTTGATTTACGACCAGAGTGTTTAACAAATTTTAAGGCAAAGTGCGGAATGCGACTCAGCTGGTTGGTAGTAAAGGTTGTGTGAATTGAGGTAAGTTTTTCCCAGGTATAAACATTTATATTTTGGAAGGACTTCTGTGTTTTGTGCTCTTAAAGTACTTTAAAGTAATTTCTACAGCTTGAAACCTTTGATCTCGAGATGTTTCTTACGTTCTGTGGGATGGGCTTTTATCCTCAGTGTGCTTCCATTCATTTTTATCAGTTAAAGGAAATAAATAGTGCTTGTTGTATAATAAAGAAATAATGAAATTCAGGGAACAAAGAAAGGATCTAGACTTAGGGAACAAAGGGACATTTGTTGATTTTTTTGTAGTCCTGCGTAATAGGAGAGCAGTATTGCTTTGATGTCATTGACTAGAGCTCAGCAAATTCAAAAAGAATTTTATTTATAGATACAAAAATAAATAGACATTATGAGTTTAAAGTAAGCCTTTGCCAACATTTGGGTTGTTTTTATCCGTAATAATGTTATGGATACACCTGGTTCCACATGGTGACATCAGATAAGGGGGGCAATGTCTGAATTACTTGGCCAAAAGCATATCTGGGACCTTACTAGATGGCCATCCCTGCCTCAAACTAAGATATTTCACTATATTATTCTCATTAAGGTATTTCTGGCATTTCCTAATTTGACTTTTTAAATTTAATTTGTTGTTTTCTTGCAAAACACCAGAGCAATATATTCAACTAGGATCCATTTTCTTTTTTAGTTTCTTCTTCCAGGCCTGGAAGGAATGAAATGGAGTCGTCATTTACATTAGAAGAAATGTTAATGACTCCAAGTGTAAATTACCCGAATATATTCATTAGTATGTGTAAAACTGCTACTGACTGGTGGCACTGTAGTTGAGCATCTTCAAAACATCCCATGAGAAACTGTGCCAGGGATTTGGATTGAATTCATTTGAAACTGTTTGTAATTGTGATTGAAATGTATTTTGTAAATAAGTCTCTGTGTGTTTGTGTTTCTCTTCTGGCCTGCCAGAAAAAGCAGAAATAGATGTGTCTGAAATGACATTTGTCTTCATGAAATAGAGCTTCATTTTGTAAAAATTAATTGCTAAGGATGTGTTGTTTTAGTGTAGTGAGGCAAGAGAGATGAATTCAGAAGCTGCTTTAGACCTCTCATGCAGTCATCTGGTACATGCAGGACTGAGAATGCAGGACATGGATTTTGACAGCATTTAGGGTCTTACTTTTGCTGTGGAACAGGTTCTTTCCCTCCACCCTCCCCGGAAAAGATGACTGCAACTTCTTTTTCATTTTACTTTCATGGTAGGCTGCTCTGGGGTGACAGCCAGCTCTTGGGGGTCCTTTTTTACTCTCAACAGCTCTCAGAAACAAGCCCTAATCAAGGTTTTTAATTTCTGTGTATCAAAATTTCCTGGCTTAAGGAGTGTTACATGTGAATGGGAGAGCTGGGAAACCTAAGTCATCCATCTTATTGCATCATGTTATAAAAATAATCTGTAGCTGATGCTTTATTTCCCAGAACTGAGCATTTGCAGCCCATGTGCACAAAGGGGAAGGCGAGTGGGACAAAAGGCCAGCCCTCCCTTCCTCAGAGCGGTGACATCCAGGGCACGGTGTGTCCTCTGGGCCTCCAGACCTGCCAGCAGGCAGCTGATTCCCTTTAACTCTGCAAACCTCTGGGCTTTAAAGCGTGGTGTGTTTTGCAGGTGGAGATCCAAAATGAGACCACCCCCAAAACAACAAAAAAATGGGCTCAAAGATGTTGCCCCTCGATGCCTCTGTGTGTGCTGTTTGATCTAGGAAAGAGGCAGCCTCTGGGTGGGAAAACTATCACTTCCTACATATGTAAAATGCTTAAGCACTTTTTTTTCCCCCTTCTTTTTTGAAGTCTGCCATCTTAATTAAATATCAGATTTTGAAATCTATATCCAGGCAGCTTTCCTGTTTGTATCCAACAGACTACAGTTCCGTTCACAGAGCCCCTTGTTGGGGTTTTTTTTCCAGCTTTCCTTGTGTTTGTTTGCAGGGCAGCATTTTGTTTTCTCTGTAAGCCGTTCGGAATACGTCTTCACCAGCGCTGTAGCCAGAGGGTTTGTATGTCATTCAAAAATAAAAATAAAAAATCTCCACCTACTGAAAAGTGAACAGCACAGCCCTAGCAACCGGCTGGTGCGTTCGAACCAGAGGAAGGGACATTAAACAAGTAAGACCAAATTATGTCTTCTCTGTTATAGCCAGGGATGTGGTAGAAATGACAGCTAGTGATAAGATTAATCATAAATTATAGTGGAGAGAGCTGCATTTGTATTTTATTTTTGTTTTGTTTAATGGTGGGCTGTAAACACGGGCTTGATGAAGCAATGCTTGTTCTTGTCGGCATGAGCAAGGTATTCAGCTGGGAGCTCTAAAAGGGGGATCTGCCTCTGTCAAAACAGCCCCCCACACCCCACCTGGCACTGGTTGTGCACACAGGAAGGTAAGTGTTGTCATTTTCTTGGAGAGCAAGAGAAAACTTATTTTAAATAGTCTGTCAGGCAGGGCACTGCCAGTGCTTTCCTCTCAGGTGTGTTGTCGGTGACGTTATGCCAGGGGTGGATTTCATTCATCTGCCTCTCTGTCTCCTGTGTGCACGTTGATATCTCATTTATCTGCCATGCCATAGATCCATCTGTGTTAAAATGATGATTTTTCCCCTTCCTGTTTCTGTGGATGAAGGGAATTTAAACTGCTTGTCATCATTAGCTATGCATTCTTTTCCTAAGGAGCTCCATTGCACCCCTCCAAGATGGATTTCTGTTCATGTTACCTGCATGGTTTTCCTTAATCACTGCCAAGAAACAAAACCCAAAGCCTTGAGTTTTCCCTTAGGTTTTATTTGTATTAGACAAAAGCCATAAAGAGGAAAGAGTGGAACATACATATTGGAAAAGCTCTGCTGCGTCAGTGGCCCACTGAGCTTCTCTCAAAGTTTGTGAAGTCAGAGGGTGCCCTTCAGGAGGCACAGGGATTAATCTGCTGGTGCCTTATTGTTGTCCCCTTTCCTTTAGTCCAGAGAGAGCTGTTGATTGCTGATTCGTGTTTCTTTGGCTCCCTCTGCACCTCCCTTTTCCATCCTCTTCCTCCTGGGGTTTGTTGTCTTTTCTGGTTCCATGGTTCCATGCAGTTTGGTCCTTTGCTCCCCTGGCATATGAGGTCCTCTTTGCCCTCTTCCCACCTCTTTCCTGCATGCTGGTGATGGTTGTGCAAAGCCCAAACCAATTCTACTCCTTTGCTAGGGAAGGATACTTCCAATATTATTTTTCTATCACAGCAATTTTACTTCCTGACTGCTGGATGTGCTGCACTGTGCTGGGAAGGTGGCCAGAGCAGGATGTGCTGTTCCAGGCAAGTTTTCAATGACCACTTTTAGGACCAAATAACCAGGGAAGTGGGATTTTGTTGCATCATCCCCAGCTGTTCGGCTCAGGGGCTTTTTGTTCTTTTTGATTTCACCTCTTCCAAGTTTCTCAGCTGTGGGCTTGGTGAGGCTGCTAACAGATGCTCCATGAGTGGTGGAAGGGTTTTTGGAGGTCTGTGTGTTTGCGGGGTCTTGCTTCAGTAAGTTTTATCTTAAAATTTCTCCCTGCTGCTCTCATCAGCACAGCTCCTTTGAGAGTAGCAGTGGAGGAAGCTCTGTGCAAACCTGCGTGTCTTTCCTTGGAGGCAGAGCCAGGTAACCTGGATGCTGTTGGTAGCACTGTCTGCTCCTATCAGCAGACCTGTCTTAGGGATTTCTGACAACCACGGACAAGCCCCTTGTTTAGGGAAAGCAAGGAGTGCTTTTGGAAACATGAGGGGTGGTTGTGCCTGGATGAAGCGCAAGGATAGTGATTTTTCTGTGCCTATGAGCCATGGCTATATTGCACAAGTACAAATTAGCAGTTCCTTGTACCCATTTCATGCATTTCCTAGCCACAAGGTGAGAATCAAGGGGTGCACTGTAAACAAATGTGGTTAGGGAGCACTCTGCTCCTTTGTGTATTTTTAGCCTACATAGACTTTTCCTACCAGCCTCCAGTACTGTGTTTAATGCTTGATCGTGAGCTGCACTGAGCTCGCTGATGGTGAGGTGGGAGGGCACCACTGGAAGTCTCCAGCCCAGCCCCTGCCCAAAGCAGGGATGCCCAGGACAGGCTGTGCCATGTAGGGTCCAGTTGGGCTGTGAGTAGCTCCAAGGTTGGTGACCCCAAAAGGGCAATCCTTTCTATTGCTTGCCGTCCTCATAGCAAAAAAGCTTTTAAAAATGATTTCTTTTTATTTAGGCATTTTTTTCTCCCCCTTTTTTAATTCTAAAGTGAACTTCCCTGTGTTTTTATGTGTGCCCAATGCCTCTTGCCATGTCACTGGGCACCACTGAGAAGAGCCTGGCTCTGTCTTCTTTACTTGCCCCGTGAGGTGTTTATGCGCTTTGAAAAGCTCATGTGCACTTCTGATTCCCAAACACTGATTGGCTGCTGTGGGTTTGTGGTTGCTTTGTGCTGTTGGTCTTTTTCCACTTAGAGCTGTGAGGAATCAGTGTTTTGCCTGGGGCTACAGAAGCCCCGGGCTTTCTCGTGTGTTCTTTGCCCTTTGAGGGAAATCCACAGCAGATTGTTCACACTCTGCCTTCATAGATACCCATATTTGAGCAGGACCTGATATCAGAGCCAGGAAATCTTAAGCAGAAAAAAAAAAGGAGACTGTCTTCAGTGTTGTCCAAGTGAATGTGTATGCAAAAGCTGCATTATCTGCTCATTTTTATCAGATGTGAAGGCACCAAACCAATTGTCTTGTAGTGTCTGCGTATTCTGGCAGGTCTTATACTGATTGAAGCTGAATATTTGTGTTGTGTTTAAAACTGCGGTCTTTCTCCTTGAAGGCTGAAAGTCTTCAGTTATGATGCTACTGCATTTTTTAAGATTTGCAGCATCTTCACTTACAGGTATTTTGACTGTTTAAAGTTCTCTTGGTTTTTCTGACTCCGATAACCATGTAATAAAACCAGGCATTTGCCAAAAGCGCAGCAGTCTTTGTGCTGTCGTTAAGAGGTTACCTTAGGGTTTGGACCTACTTCATAAATAAAACTGTTGTTGTGGAAGATGAAATGTTTATTGGCATTTAAAGGATAACATTTCAGCAAAGCTGGCTGGCAGCCTCCAATAAGAGCTACTTCCCAGCTAGGTCAGACCAATAAGGTGACTCGTAGGAGGGAAAAATCAGTCTATAATGGGGATTTTTGTTTAGGTTTGTTTTTTAGTAGAGTCTCTTCCAGGACTTATGCCAGAGATACTGTGAACTACTTTCTTAATTGGTCTTGTCGGGGCAAATGTCAGCAGTGGTGCAGCCTAATACAAAACCCAAATGGCAGGGTATGCAAAGGTTAAAGCGAGTTTTCCTTCCTGGTGTTTGTTTAGTTCTGTTCCCTAGCTGTATTTATAACAGAGGCAGTCTCATGTGTATTAGATTAAAGCCAAGGCAATCTGGGCTGTGTAGGTGGTTTGTGTGTCCACTGTGCTGGGCTGGAGGGATTGGGAATGCCTCTGACCCCTGCAGATCCACTTCAGCCAAGTTCCTAAGCACCTGCTTAAATTAACTTGTAGCCTATCAGGATTTCTGGTCTGCTAGTTCACCTATGGGCAGCATGTTGGGCAGGCTTACTTTTCCAGCCTGGTGGAAATATTCCTTTGGGAACCACTTCTGGTTTGTAGAAGTTTGAAAGTGAGATCAGATTGCATTGTTACCATGTGAATCTGCTAAACTCAGAGCAGGGATAGTCCGTGCATGCACACTACATCCAGTGAGTTGTGGGCATCTGAGAGATCCTGCCTGTAGGCAGAAAGTTCCATGCCTGAAACTTCTGGATTGTCAGACATCCAAAATCTCAGACAAGTGAGTCAGACTTCTTCTATTTCTTGGGGAGAAAATTACAGCAGACACGCACATGGTTTATTGCTGAATTGCAGCTCCCTTTCAGTGGTAGAAGGCCTATGTCTTCCCTGTGAGCTTCCTGGAAGTGCCATGTGGGATTTCTGAGGTGTTCTGTGGGATGCCCTGTCAGTAGCATGGACCTGTGGGCAGAGCAGGCCATGGGCCACTAGAAACTGGGTCATCAGGCTGGTGCTTTGATTCCTCGATCCCAGTCCATGCCTGGTGGTGAGCACCTCTGAGTTTTGTTGTGGCCAGCAAATGGCCCCAGTCTTCTTGCTGATCTGACAACAGTGATGCCTGAATTCAGAGAACACACAGTGAAATTAAATTCTCTTTTGCAGATTAAATTGCAGAATTGAGACTCTGGACCAACTCACACCGTCAGCGTTTTACTGCTCCTTATGGTGTAGCTGGTGATTGTTCCTGAGAAGAGAGAAGATGATGAGTGATGCAAGTGACATGCTCGCTGCAGCCCTGGAGCAGATGGATGGCATTATAGCAGGTAAACACCTGGGGCAGGGGTTTATTTTGCTTTTTGGGTCCTCCTTTCTCGCACTGGGAGGACAGAGTTCCAGGCGGAGAAGGGAGTATGCTGAGAATTGCTTTTGGTGCCTTCCATTATAGCTTAGAGTTAACAAATAACCATAATGGAGGGATTGCACAGACTCTCACAGGCTCCATGGATTGGGTTTTCTCCTGCCCTCTCTCAAAGGGCTGATGGAAGTGGCTGAGTGGTGCAGTTCAGCTTCTGCATGGAGCACCAGGAGAGTCAAGGACAATAGTGGCTACTCTGAACTTCCCTCAACTTGGAAGAGTTATAACATGAATTTTCTTTTCTTTTTTTTTTCTTTTCAAAATTGGAATGCTTTGGGTCCAAACACTTGGTTTGGAGCTGCCTTGAACATCTGGATTTTTTATAAGTACCTGTAAATTGTAAGTTGCCCAGGGAGAGGCATCACAAAGAATACAACCTCTGCTTTTAAGCAGAGGCTAGTAAGTTAGAAAATAATGTAAATACCCAACACATAGGAGGGAAAGAGCAAGAAGTCAATAGTCAAAAACACCCTTGCAAGTATAGCAACACAGTTATAAAGTTTTTAGTAGTTCCACTTAAACAATTTTCCTTAGAGAAATATACAGTGTGTGCTTTGTTTGAACAATGACTCTTCTCTGCTTAAAGATATTAAGGACACATAGCAGGAGCACATGTAAAGGGGATTCAGTTTGATCATGATGATCTCTAAAAATACATGTAAGCTGTGACTTCAGTAATTTCCATAAGTAGACACTGGTATTTGGATCCGATCATGTATTTGTGTTTCCAAGAGCCCAAGCTGGTTATGGCAGGATGAGGTTTAATATAAAAACAAAATGCGATGTTGGAAGATTTAAATCACCACAGACTTCATTTACCCCTGTCTGTGAATGGATCTATAAAGGAATATAACAAAGGGATATCAGCTCCTGTGCTTTTGAGGTTATTTTTCTCTTTATTGTTTTCAGTGGGAATTTAGCAGAATACTTGGATTTTTGTGGCTTTCCAGATGGGGTGAATAAAAGTTCATGGAAGTGCATATATGGCATATCCTTATGGTTTCTAAAAGTTGACAGCACAAATGAAGGTCTGTCATGAACACGTCTCATTGTGCCAAGGTATTACAGAATTAAGGTCAAAAATCAGTGTACTGGAATTACAGTTGGAATTAGCTAGGTTGACTTAAATCAACCTTAATCCTAAATTGATGGTTTCCTTTCTTAATATATAGCAACTTCTAATGTAGGTCAAATATGCATCCTGTGAGTTTATGCAAATGAGAGATTTTTCTCTTTATTAACATGCAAATGTCAGTGCTACCGTGTCAAATTGCTGGGTTTAAAATTTATTCCCTTGCAGAAGCGATTTGGTCTTTTAATTTATCTTCATCTTTTTCTTCATTATTTTAAAAAATTTCCGGTACCTTGGAGCAGCATAACATATTCCTGCATGGAAAACTCAGGGCATGCTTTTCTCTGGACGCCATCACTGGAATGTGACTTGGATCATTCAGTGCCTGCAGGGTGACTCAGGGCCTTGGCAGAGGATGTTCCATCCCTGGCAGCACCTTCTGCCTTGGGAATTCATCCCGGGGAGCAGAAGCCCAGCCCACACCTCGACCCCATGGGCAGGTTGTGGCATTCCCATTCCCTGTGGACCAGCCCACCTCCTCCCTGCTGGAGCTTCCCTCTCCGAGCACCAGCGCTGAGTCTGGCTGGGATAAATCCTGCCAGGAACAACCCTTGCCCTTTCCCAGCCTCGGGGTGCGCCCGACCCACAGCCCGTGCCTCACCCCGTGCGGTTTTGCTCCCTGCAGGTTCCAAGGCACTGGAATACTCCAATGGCATCTTTGACTGCCAGTCCCCCACCTCCCCCTTCATGGGGGGCCTGCGGGCACTGCACCTCGTGGAGGACTTGCGGGGCCTGCTGGAGATGATGGAAGCGGACGAGAGGGAGGGGCTGCGCTGCCAGGTCCCGGACTCCACGGCGGAGGCTCTCATCGAATGGCTCCAAAGTCAAATGGTACAGTCTCACCTTGTTTTACCTGCACCAGGCTCATTTTGGATGTTGGCTAGACTGACTCCATTTTACACAGCTATTTATAAAGCTTGGATTGGGTATCAGGGAAGAGATTTTGGTTTGGAGATACTGCTGTGGAGTCTTGGAAAGGCTGTTGCTCAAATGCCTCGTGCAGTGGGTTGGCCTCTGCTGTCTTTGATGTACCACTGTGCCTCAATCTAGGGAGCAAACAATACTTGGTAACTGCAGTTTCATCTCAGAAAAAGATGGGCAGAGACTTTCTTTTAAGAATCAGATGCTTAGGTGGGGGGAAAATAGTTGGTTTGAATACTTTTCAGTAAAAAGTGGTTTTGGCAGCGTTTTTTCTATGGGGACCACTGTTACTGCTGAGCTTCCTTACCTGATTTATAACATAAATGAGTGGTGTAAGCTCTGCATCCCTTTAATCTGGATACCAAACCAAACTTTTATTTTCTGTGTTTGAGAATTGGCCAGTTTTTGTCACCTTACTTTAAAAATACACAGAAATATAAATGACAAGGCAGTTCTTTCCCCAAGACTTGGTTTTCCCAAAAAATCAGTTATATGAGTGTAGGTTACCCAAAGACTGCCCTGGGAAATAAAATGTTGTACTCACCAAAAGGTGAGTCAAAACAGCATCATTTTTGAAGGAGCTGCTGATTTTGCCTCCAGGTGCCCTGTGACTGGTGAGTTCCAAGCAGGGCCAAGGAAGAGTCCTTGTGCATATGGTGTGTGGCGGGGTTGTGTGGTGGAGGTCTAGGTATGTGCAGGTTTTGGGGAAGCTCCAGCAGTGGAATTCAAGACTTGCTCCCAGAGGCCAAGCTTTGGGTTTTAAGCCAGCCTTGCAGCAGCTGTCACAGCGACAGCGGCGGGTGGGCACTTCTGCATATTCTGTCAAATCCATCCTGCAGCCATGGCCAGGTCCTGCTGTCTCACACACTGGGTGTTGGCCAGGGTGACACCGTGCTGCTGAAATTGGGGTGCCAGCCCTGGTGAAGGCTGGGGCTGCTGCAGGGCTGTGGTGGCTCTGTGTTCCATGTGCCCCGTGTGCTGCTGCCGTTGGGACAGATGGCCACCATCGCCTGCTCCCTTCCCAGGATGGGCACTGCATCCCCTGGGAAGGACTCAATCTCCCTGGAGCCATGGCTGATCTTGCAGAAAGTGTTCTTATCTCGACGAATGGATTTGTCTCAGTGCTCAGTTGCAGCCCAGAGGACTGCTGTGTGCAGGGCCGTGTTTGCTGTGGCTGGCGCTGGGCAGCCCTTTGTGCCATCTGCTGTCGTGGGGGCTGAGCACAGCAATGCAGGGACAGATGGGCATCTTGGACTTGCTACTGTAGCCCTTGCAGAAAGATCTGAAGGGAGAGCCTTCTTTTTTCCTTTTTCTTAATCTTTGCTTTGAACTACTCATTTGGAAATGCCTGAAACTTAATGAAGCACGTGGGAGCTCTCCCACTGCCTCCAGTGGGATTTGGATCTCGTCCCCACTGTCAAAGTGTGGCAGCCAACGCTGAGATCAGGAGGAGGAGACAGGAGTGACATTGAAGTCAGATCTTTAAAACAGGCAGAGTTCCTGCTAACATCAGCATTCCCTGCCTGTGTAACATACAGCCGTGAACATCGCTGTAACTACTCACTGCTCTCTGGACATAACAGGTTTCATGCAACTATGGCCTTTATAAACAAAAAAAATATGCCAAGTAAACAGTCTTGGAAACTGCACTCTCCCATGGTGTTCACAGTCATCTGTAGTCCATGTTTAGTGGTGCTGATCCCCTGCAGGTTGTTGTGGAGTAAAGGGGCCCAGCAGCATGGCTGAGGCTGCAGTGCCTGCTCAGATGCATGAGGTAGAGACCAGTCATTGCCCCTTATGATGGCAAATGTGTGATTTAGGGGTACCTGGCTGGCGGGGTCTGGAGTGGGGTCCTTCAGACGTGCACGCTGTGGATCACCTAATGGCAGTGAGGCAGCAGTGGGTTTTTATTGCATCCATGGGCTCCGTGGGAGAGGAGGGGCTGTGTTGTGCCATTCGGTTTAGTGCCTCCCAACCACTGGAAAAGATGTGCAGGGGTTGTGAGTACCAAAGATTGCAGAAAATAGCTACTCCACCTATGCCTCAATTACTCCTTGTTCTGCTTCAAATTACTCCCCTGTACCCTCTGTCATCCTTGAAGCCCCTCGTAGGAAAGACTTAACATTCCATTTAGAGTGTGCTACAGCCACGGGATTTGCAGGTGTCACCAGTGTCACCAGTCCCTGTCTGAGCAGGGAGGTGTCACATTAAGTGCCTGGATGATTTGCAGGAAGGTTTTTTGCAACTTTGCCCCTCCTTGCAGGGGAGGGGCATACACCTTCTTTGTTTGAAACTGGTTTAATCCTCTGTGTGTGAAGTTGGGTCCAGCAGGATGCTGGATCTGGTGTGTGACATCCCATGCGGGGCTGTAAGGAAGCCTCTTGTGTCTCAGAGGAAAACAAAAATAGTGTTTGCTGCTGCCAGACAGTGCGTCACAGGAGAAAAATCCTCCCCTGGCTCCTGCAGCCAAACCACTGGTGCCCACATTGGGAAAAGGGGATGACAGCAGTCTCCCAAAGTTTCTGTAAAATAGGGCAGAGCATTCAGTCCTGCCATGCCAGAATGGGCTGCCACACGTCCTTGATCCTCTTCCTTTCTGCTCCTCTCAATGGGTCTGTGCACGCACTCAAAAAGGGCCAGTGGGTTAAAACACCTCGTGCTGCTTTTTGATTTTTTAACGGGTGGGTGCCAGATGGCCGCGTGACACCAGAGCGCACGTACGGTGCCCGGACATCTGGCACAGCTCTTCCAAGAGAATCCATCGTGTGGTCCCCATGGGGAGCTGGGAAAACTTGTACATGCAGCTCTGCTGCACAAGGAAGTCAATTTAACTATAACATGTCATTGCAGCTCAAAGCTGATCTCTGCTGCTGAAACCCTGCTCATGTCTCCTTGTGCAAATGGAGGGCAGGTGAATGTCATGGGTGAAATTACAAATGAGGACATTTGTTCCAAGTCTGGAAAAGGACTGAGACCTTTCTGAGCTCAAACATGTTTGGATTCCGTGCTTTCACTGGGAACCAGGCCTGAAATCCATAACCAGGTTAGAACTATTCCAAAGTCCTGGAGTTTTTTCGGAATACTCTTGATCAGCAGAGATGTTTAGTGTATTCCAGTGTGTGCCTTAATAAAGCATGTGCTGTACTCTGTGAAAATGGAGCTTCTGGCTTCGGTACAGGCAGTCTGTGAGTAATCTCTAACATCAGCACCGGTAGCAAAACCATTTTAAATGAAACTCCACATTTTGCAAGACCAAGGCATCCCCGTTGTGTCCAGCTGGAAGCTGGTAGATCCGTGTCTTGAAGAGTAGTTCTCGTAAACCTTGCTCCCAGCCATGAGCACTGCTCCAATTTTTCTTCAGTTGAAACAAACAAGAGACAGTTTTCCTTCTGGTTATTACTTTTCTTGAAAGTGGTTGGGAGTTTTTTTGCATTTTTTTAAAAATACATCTTATGCAACAACTTTCCCAGAAAAAAGAAACCAACTGTGTCTTGTTAAAAAGAGGAGTGAAGGGTAGGAGTGGGTGGACAGTGCCTTCCCACACCTCAGAGCCATTTTCCCCATGCTCCTGATCTGAACTTGTGTATATGGGTCCTGGTGTGTGCCTTCTCCTCTTTAAAGGGTGTGCCCCTGAAGTGAAAAATCCAGGATAATACAATATTTTTTCTTTAAAATCCTCAGCAAGTGCAGCTGTGGCTTTGGCTTTGGAAGTGACTTTCCCTCCATAAGTGAATTTCTGAAACTGACTTTCAGATCAAGCAAAACTTTATGGCCTCCAAAGGTTTCTTGAATCATATAGAAAAATAGAATCATTAAGGTTGGAAAAGACCTTTAAGATCATCATCAGGTCCAACCACAGAACATTTTCAGCTCATCTGAGAATGATGGTTGAGCTGTGATATCCATAGTGGCTTGTGCAATCCAGTGTGTTGCTGCTGTCTCACAGACCAGCTTCAGATTTTGACATTTTAAGTTGGTTCTTCCAGAGAGTAGCTGGGAGTAAAGAGCGTTAATATGAGGGGATATTAGCGTTCAGAGAGAAATTTTCCTTGCTGGATAGACATAGCTTGTAATCTTACAGAGATATATGCTGACCTGTTTGGACAAGAGCGTGATTCCCAAGTGGGGGAAGCGGTTTGGTTAGCCAGAAATCATCTCTTATTCATGGGAAAAAAAAAATCTTGTCTTCAAACCCAAGTTTGTTGTTTGATTATCCTGGTGTGGGTGTACAGTGCAGTCATTTGATTCAGCTTCTGCTTATGTTGAGTTTAGGTATCAAAAGGTCCTATGCTAATGTGTGGCACCAGGGTGTTACCACCAAGCAGTTTGAGATCTCTCCTCAAGTTGCAATGTGAAAGGAGTCTTGTGATACCGTGTCAGCCTGTCATCATCCACTCCCTGCTGGCAATGCTTTTGTCCCTGAGAGATCCGCCTCCCAAAGTTCTGGAAACACAGGACCCTGCTTCTTGCTAAAGGTGATCATCCAGATTGCTGTGTTTTTAACACTGGGAGATAATACGGGCTTGTTTATGGTACGCCTTGGCGTGGCATCCTCATATATCTGGGATGAGTTCTTTGGCAGTAAGAACAACCCATCAAAAATCCCCATTCTCAATGCAAAATGAATCGGTTTGGCTTTAAAAGCCCAGCTTCTGATCATCCTTTGCTCTCATGATGTCTCCTGGGTTATTCAGCATTCATGGTTTTGAGATTTTTCTCTATCAGTAGTAGTTGTAGATAATCACAGGACTCTCGGAGCTGGGCTCTGTGGTCAAAAATACTAAGAATTTGTCATGCTACTGCTGGTAGTGGGTCAATTAAAACTTGAACCCGAGGACAGAGGTTGGTTGTTAATGTTGCTTGTTGCATCATTTTGAAGTATGACGTAAACTTGGGACAAGCCACTTGAGAGACCTGGGACAGCTGAGTCAATTTTTTCTTCCATTTTCTCTTGGTGTCTGCAAGTGAATTAATTACTTGTGTTCCTGCAGCTTTTACAATTAATAGGAAAGACCCTCCTGTTTACTTTGTGGTCAGGTGAAGGGGTGGGAGTTGCTTTTTTCTCCTGTGTTGTTGGGTCAGATGCTTTCTGGGAGGGTCCAGAGGAGGGGGCTGCGCTAGTGACAAGAGGGAGGGTGGAGATGCCCGGGCGCCACCTGCGTGGGGCTGTCCTTGCTCCCGGTCAGGTTTATGCTGCTCTGCACCTCCCTGCCTGCATCCTTCTCCTGTGTGTGCTGGGTTGGAGGAGTTTCTTGCCGGGCTTTGATGTGTTAATTCCCCAGAGCTGCTTGCTCCGCCTGAGGAGCGCTGCTGCTCCACGGGCTCCGCTTCCCACATCTCCCACTCTGCTCGCCTCCATCCTGGCTGGGTGAGGGGACCTGCTGTCACTTAACCTCGGCTCAGAGGAGCCCGGAGCACTCAGCCTCGGCTTCTGGCGTCCGTGAATGCATGAAAATAGTCATGACCAGCATGGAGTATAGCTGGGACATTCACGGGCACTGCGTCTGGCTAAATAAGGTAAGGAGATCTCTGCTTATGCTGGCTCCTGCGTTTCTCCCAGTGACAAGCCATAGCTGGGCAACGCTGGGAACGAGCCTCTCATCCTTCTCTTGTACCAGGCACCAGCTGGGCTGCTGTTAGGAAACGGAATATTGTGGAAAGGTTGCATCTTCCCTGTTCAGCAGCGTGTTATTTATGATTACAAAATGCTTCAGGTAAATGCCTCAGAGTGAAGGGCTGTGTTCAGCTGCTTTTTTTTCAGAATTCACTTTTATTGTAATGAAGCCTTTAAAATACAATGTGGGGGCTTGGAGTGGGTTTGTGGTTGGGTTTTTTTTCCCCCTTCTCATTCTGTGAGGAGGAAGTAACCTGTAAACTTTAGGAAAAGATTAGCAGCAGGTCTGCTGCTGGAGTGTGTGGAGCAGGCTGCAAATATTCCGAGCAGGGAAGCGGGAAATGCAGGAGAGGCTGGTTTGGGAGGGCAGAGGGGAGCTGCCACACAAACTGGTTACACACCAGCTCAGACAGTATGACCAGTAGGAATTTGGAATGGGATCGATGCTGACAGAGGGTAAAGCTGTCATGGGTCTGTATCACAGGTGGTGGATACTTGGCTTGGGAAACCCGGAGGCTCTGCCCAAAGCACACCAAATGATGCTGAGGTAGCTGAGGCTGGAGGAACCCTCTTGCAAGGGACTCTAAAGCTGAGGGAACAAGCAGAACAGCAGCAGCTTTGTTTAACTGAGCATAGGTAATGTGTATTGTAATGATCTGAACCATGTAAGCATGTTGATGAGCTCTAATTTAACTCCAGATGGTCAGGAAAGAGGTGTTGGGAAAGGCTCACTTGCCCAACTGTTGACTTGACTGTGGTGGTCAAAACAGTCAATGTTTCCCTGCTGTACAGGGAGATGATGCTGTGGAGTGGCAGCTCCTTCTATACAAACCAAACTGCACATACAGCAAGAGCAGTGTGATTTGTGCTGCTTATTTCATCTCCAAAGCAGAAGAGAAAATGAAGGAAAATGAGGGTATCAGCTGTGGTAGGCTAAAAATGAGGTTTATTTTTGAAAGGAGAATTCAGCAACTGAGAGGAAACAGATTTTTTAAATAATTTTTTTTTATTATTAGGAGGTTTAAACCAGCAGCTATTAGAAACTTTCCTGCTGTTTGGAATGCTAACTCACTTCCAGGGAAAAGGGATTAAAGACTGAAGGCAGGCAAGCTGTGAAAGTTTGGTGATGCATCTACTTACTACAGGAATAATTCCCTCCAGAGCAGCATGGATTTTTACACTTAGATGATTGCAGACAAAGCTATACACATGTGTATAGATTAGCTGTGGATTGATCTTGCAGAGTTTATAAGTGCACTGGGTCTGATCTTACAAGGCGTTTTAAGTAAATGCTTGACCTCAAACTTTTGTGAAGCCTCAGTGGCATTGTGACAGTTGTTCTTTTGTTTTTAGGATTAAAATCGGTGTTGGAAAATCTGCACTCTCTTCCCATAGAGCGTTTCGCAATTAATCCCTAAAATTGAAAACACATATAAAATCTAATTAATTGAAGATAGATTTTAAGTTGCTGATGAAAAGGGCCTTCACTGGAAAATGGAAAGCCTTTCTTTCACAGCTAGTAAAATACGTTAATCCTTTATTGGCTTAAATCATACAAATTTGATCCAGAACTACCAAGTGCTCTTAATATGCTTGCAGTTGTTGTTCAGTCAAGTATTTGCTTTTCTTTTTTGCTCCTCTATTTGTTTTATTTCTTTCCTTTTCCCCCCAAAGAGCAGCTGTTGCTCTGCAGGGTGAGTAGTTGTTGGGCTCAGTCTCAGGGGAGGTTGCAGGTTCCCAGGTGGAGAGATGCTCCTGAGGAACACACCGAGTGTTGCTCACCCAGGTTTTGCACACACCAGGTCTGCTGGCATTTTTCAGACCTCCCTGCAGCCCATTCCTTCCCGTTGGGGCTTCCTCCACCCCGGGTCCTGATGCACTGCTTTCCTTAATCCGGTGTTTGAGCATATTCCCTCTCCATTTCTCTCTCTTCAGTGCTGCCCACTACCATCATTGCTCTGTTCTTTTCATATGTTTCACCTCCCCTCTTCCTTCCTCATCTCTCTGGGAAGAATATCATGCCCAGAATGAACTTTTTACCTTTGAAGACAGTCCAGAGCAAAGATCTGGGAAGGTGGTGTGTGTCCAGTGCCTGCACATCCTGCGTCTCTGCACCACTGTAAGCAGTGCTTAGGCTGCTGCTCTTGGAAATAGCTGCCATGGTCTTTCTCTATCATCCATTCTCCAGCTATCATCATTTTTTCCACTGAAACCAAAGTCAGGGGCTTTCTTGCCTTTTTGTGCCTCATATTAAGAGTCCGTCCCAGGTATTATACAGAAGTTACAACACTTCAGGCAAAAAAGTAAACAATTCTTGTGTTGCACACAGAATTTTCTGGGTTTGGTGGGCTACAGGAGGTCTGGTTTTATGCAGATTTTAGAAAATATTTCTGGCAATAGCCAGAAAAGAGATCTTTGCACCCCAGTACACACAGCTTGCAAAACTAAGACATCTCTGCAAGGTTTCTCCCAAAGAATAGATGGACTGCCCTAAGTGTTTGACAGGATGAGAGGAAATGGCCTCAGGTTGTGCCAGGGGTGGGATTAGGTCAGATATTATGAAAACTTTCTTTCCTAAAGGGGTTATTAAACATTGGAACAGGCTGTCTAGGGATGTGGTGGAGTCACCCTCCCTGGAGGGATTTAGAAATGTGTGGATATGGCACTTGAGGACATGGTTTAGTGATGAACATGGTGGTGGTGCTGAGTTGATGGTTGGGCTTGATGATTTTAGAGGTGTTTTCCAACCTTAACCAGTCTGTGATTCTGTTTGCACTAATTTTTGTTTTGTGGGAGAGCAGGCTTTGCCCTTGTCCTGTCTGGGGTTCCCATCACCTCTCTGTGATGGCAGTGTGCAGCTGCAGCCTGAGCTCTCCCTCTCTAAATGCTCCTATTTTAAAGCCAAGGCTGACGTGCTGAGCCAAGTGCATTTTTCCTGAGAAATGTGAACGGAGTTTAACAACAAAGGTGCCTTGGCAAGATGCTGTGCACAATGACTAACGTTCTGCTTTCACACCTCGTTGGTTTTCACAGCATCCTAAAGACATTTTCATCGTGCTGTGAGACCAAGACTTCCCTCCCCACATTTTCTTCCTGCAGTCTTTGGTTTTAGTTAATTTGTGTCTGGTTTCGCTGACCGGAGCTATCAGGATGGTCAGTGGTTCGGGTGTTGATGAGGTGGCCGGGAGGCAGGGAGTGGAGTCTGTGCTTTGGCAAGGAATTCCATGTTAGCCCCAGCAGCATGGAGGGGTGTCTTTGCAGCTCTGGTGCCTGTAGTGAGGGATGGATACCACTTTCCTACATCAGACACATGCACTGGATTGATAAATGTGTTGTATATTACAAAATACGGATGCTGTTCTTATGGAGGCTGAGAAAGTGCTTGAGATGTGCTGGAGGACTTAAAGGACAAGGGAGCTGCAGAGCAGCAAAAGTAGACAAAACCTTCAGTTCTGTTTTCACATACAACTCAGGTCACAAAATCTGAGGCATAATCCAGTAGTTGAACTGCTAAAAGGTTTATTTCATTTTGAATTCTTTCACCTAAATTAAAGTGTTACAAAATGGAAGATCTCACTAATCTTGAGTGGCATGAGCTAAATTCTGGTAGAGGTCAAGGGGAAGATATGGCATACTCAGAAGTTTAGAAGAATTTTGCCCTGGGGCTTAGTGTCTGGTGGTCAGGGGCTTAGTGCTGTGCTGCTAAATAGTTCAGATACAGGGTTGTAATTCAGATCATTGTGATGAGGTACTGGTACAAATTACGGGAGAGCATCCTTTCTTAGTCTGCTGGAGCAAATTTTGGGGGAGATACTATGGTCACCAAGTGAAATTTAATGCTTGGGAGACACTTCTGGTACTGCTTAGTGATTCAAGACTTGCCAGGACACAGCCTGATTTCGAGAGCACTGAGGTGAGGTCAAACACTTTTATCTCCTCCTGTTTGCTTTAGGTTGGATCTTTAAGTGATGCTGGGGGCAGTTTTATTCTTTCAGGCTCAAACAAGGCAGCTTCTCCCACCACCCAAGGTCAGACATGTAACTTAGAAAAGGAGTTTTAGCCAGGAGGTTTCCTGAAGTATGCTCTGTAATAAGGGGAGATTCAAAGCAGGAGCTGGAGCCTTGGAGCTCCTGAGTGGTGGTGGCCTCTCAAGGCAGGGTTGTGCTGCAAGCTCACAGGGGCACGAGGATCAGTCACCCAGTTTCTTTTCATCACATATTCAGGAGGAAATCAGGCCCCCTCAACCTTGTTGGGTGTCTCTGCTGAGCACCCAGGATTTCAGAGCAGTTTCTCAGACTCCTCTAAGCGATTTATGCCATGATTGGAACAAGACTTGCTTTTCTGAGCCGAGATCTGATTGTGGCATGGATCACAAAGTGCTTTGAGACAGCTTTGAATATGGATAGAATAAAATCCTTCCTGCTGCTCAAGAGCATTGAGGTTATTATGAGGAAAGTTGCTGATTCCTCTGAACTCTCCGATAGCATTAACATGTATTCTTGTTTCTCTTTAGCCTCAGGCAGCTTTACAAAGAGATGTGTTTAGAGTGCAGACGTTCACCCATACCCAGTAAAATGTGCCTGATGTTAAAGGATGTCTCTGACTGTGTGTATGACTTGCATGAGGCATAATACACATTTTGTAGATTGTATGTTTGGCTTTTTTCACTTGCTGAATGTCTCAGGGTATTTGTCTCTTTGCAAGTATGGCTTAGTGTTGTATAGCAATGAGTCCAAGTTTTGTTAGCAAAATGCTGAATGCACAGTAAGTGAATTTTGCAGAACTGGGTCACCAGAAGGTTCTTCCTTTCTCATCTTTAAGCCCCTGAACAATCGTCTCCTGAATGGTGGTCGTGTGTCCTTTGTTGACAGTTTATTTGATTTGTAACCCTTAGGGGGCTGGAGAATACATTGAATCTGTTCTTAAACAGTGCAGACTGAAAATGCTCATTAAGGGTGTTGATAACGTTTCATGACACTGTGGTACAATAGCTGACTATGCAATATTTGTTGTCTTTTCCAGACTAATGGGCACATATCTGGGAATGGAGATGTTTATCAAGAAAGGCTGGCTCGTCTGGAAAATGATAAGGAATCTCTTGTTCTGCAAGTGAGTTGTCACCCAAATTATTTTTTTCTACTCTTGCATTCACAAGACTTTCTGATAGTATGTGATAAGACCTCTGAGAATTTGTTTGCAGTTGTGATGTGTTGGACAGTGTTCAGAAGACTTGCTGGTACCTGAGAACTAACCCACATTAGGGAGAGGTGTGAATTTAGATTGCAGGGAAAATCTAAAGGCCCTTCTGTCTGTGTATCTGTTCTCTTTGAATTTTGTTAGCGGAGCAGGTCTGTTGAGCAGCCACCTACTTACATCCATGTGTATCCTTAAGATCACCATTTCCCAGAACCATTCACAGGATGTCTGCATCAGGACACAGTTGTCCTGTCCTTAGGAAAGGTGACAAAAGCTGCAGGACTGGCCAGCGGGCAGGAGACAAGCGGCTCCCTGGCAGTCCTGCTCATGTGCTGCTGGGCTGGACGGGGTCGGCCCTGGCTGTTCTGGCAGCTGGTTTCCTCTTGCTGTTGGAGCTGGGAATACCTGGCGCCCCTTGCACTGCACAGGGGGCATTCTGTATGTGGAGCCAGCCTAGGGGCTGTGACAGCACTGAGCTCTGCTTCAGGCAGCTCACCCTCCTCCCCAGCAGTACTGCAGGAAGAGCCTGTTGACAACGAAAAAATGCATTCAGAAAAGGCAGAATGGGAATCTGTCTGCAGTCTCAAAGGTGTTGTCTTGGTCTTGCCCAGCCTCTGGCTGTGTGTTTTAACCACCTTTGCTTTTGTTGTTCTGAAAAGGGGAAAGTGCTTGTTATGGTACACTGTGTGCAATCACTTGGGAAGGAGAATAAATTACAAGCAGCGAGGTTTATGTGGTGGTTAAGGTAGGAGCTAATGGGTTGAGTTAATGTATTGTCACAGCAAAGGCATAATAATTGGTAGTAAAATGCAGCAGCAACCCCTCGTGAAAACTTCCAGGCAGGAGGGGAGCTGCAGAATTGCAATGTATCTGCCAGAAGTTTGGCTGAAATTCTGGTGTGAGGGGAGAGCTTTCCCTTCTCTCCTGTTTCCTTTGCCAAGTGTTGTGTCCACTGCAGAGCTCTGCTCCTCCTCCTCCTCCTCTTCCTCCTCCCTGCACAGTCCCAGCTAATCTTTGGCCTGAGCAGCACTGTTGCTCACCTACAGTTCTTCAGCTGACACATATGGCACAGGGGCAAGGCGCTAAACATGCATCCCTTTTTCCCTGCTGTCCAGGTAAGCGTGCTTACGGACCAGGTGGAGGCCCAAGGAGAAAAGATCCGGGATCTGGAGTTCTGCCTGGAGGAGCACAGGGAGAAGCTGAATGCCACGGAGGAGATGCTGCAGCAGGTATTTCACAGCTCCACGTCTGTCTTGCTGTCTTGTCTTCCTTCTGTCTTAAACTTTGGTGAGAGCAGTGCCCTTCCAGGTGTTGCAGCCCTTGATGTCTCTTCACTAAGGGGTAATTTTCTACCGTATTGGCTTTAAAGCCTTTGTACGTAGTAATGTCAGTGCTGCTTTATGCTGCAGGAATCCCGTTCTGCTCTCCTTTGAGTCCTTCCCCACTGAACTTCAAAGAGCCTTAGATTAAAGCCTCTGGCAGGATGGGTGGATTCCCCTCACAGCTCCATGCTGCCCAGAGCAACTGTGATGACAGACAGGCTTTTTTCTCATCCTGGCAGCCAGCCCGAGATAGTGCCCCTGTGATCCCAGATGCATCCTAGGTGCCTGGAATCTGTCAGGTGGATAATAGCTGTGTCTCAGGGCTTCAGATAGTGCAAGGAAAAGGGTGATGCTATTCCCCGTGAAGGAGACCTTTAGCTGTCAAAATAAATCACTGATTTCTTCCCCTTGGGTAAATAATTCCGTTCTCTTCCTCTTTATCTTGAATCAGGAGCTTTTAAGCAGAACAACCCTTGAAACTCAGAAACTGGATCTTATGGCAGAGATTTCCACTCTGAAATTAAAGCTTACATCTGTAGAGAAGGATAGATTGGACTATGAGGACAGGTTCAGAGACACAGAGGTGAGTAAACCCCAACAGAATAAATTGTGAAAGCTGTGTGTGTCTTCACATTACCTGAACATTTTTTGGGATTTTTTTTTGTCGGGCAAGAAGGGGACTCCTCTTTAAGGTTAGAACATGTGCCTTTTAAAGCAGAAAGTATCCTCTTTGTTAAACTCTGGTTTTACAAAGGAAGATTTCCAAAGGCAGTTTTTGATTCTGGCTGCCAGGTCTCGGGAGGGATGGATTTAGGTTGGAGTTAAATAAAATCATGAACATACTGCATTCTCCTGACCCCACATGAAACTGTCACCTTCTGAGTAAGGCATGTCTGAGGCAAGTGTTTCAGCCCAGTGCAGGTGCAAAAAGCATCCGTGTGCAGAGACACAGCACCGTAAAAGACAGAACTTTTGGAGCTGGTAACAGAGAATGAGGTGACTCGGTGTGGGGCTGTTGTGAAGCCTGACTTCAGAGCACAGCCTTCAGGGAGCCCAGGACCAGAGGCCAGGGGGGAACACTGCTAGGCAGAGCTGCCATCATCCCTGGCAGTGCTCTCCCGAGGCATTTCCCTCTGTGCTGTAGGTCTGTGTAGATGAACCTTGGTCATGTTGGAAGCCAGAAAGCCTCAAAGCAGGTGGGCAAACCCAGGAAACCCCAAGTATCAGCTGAGCTGTGCTGACAGGATGATAGAGCTCCTATGAGAAATACCTTGGAGTCTGCCTATGAAGCAGAACGAAATTTCCAGTTCTGGATTTGTAAATGAGCTGAAATGTCAGGTGTTTGTATGATTGTGGATGTTCCAGATGTCATTTCCTAGAAGGAAAGAAGCCATATTGCCATGACAGGAGACAAAATTGCCCTTTCCACTTCTGTTAGTGGTTTCCCAACTCCTCAGTTTCCAGTGAAGCACCATTCCTCACTTGTATTGCAAGCACAGGAACAAAAGTCAGTCTTCCTTTTGAATTGCTCTTTGGGCCTGTCTGAAGTAATCGGCAGACCCAAAGAAGTCCACAGGTTGAAAACTAATGACTTGGATCATTTTCAGATTTGAAAGTGATTCTTTAGGTAGTGACAGTAGTGTTTATTCCCTCAGTGCTGCACATTTCCTTGGGTGCTGCCAAGCTGTGGGATGGACTCATGTTGCTTCCTGTTACTTTTCCCTCTAGTTTGGTAACAGGTGTTATGTGAAGGATCACAGCACGGCCTTCAAGGCAGCTGATTTTGCAGTGCAGACGAGCTCTGTGCTTGGCATTGCTGCAGAAATTGGCAGGGGAAGGGGTGGAGGGAATCACTGGAGGTCTCCTGCATCCGTGGGAGGTGTGTGAAAGAGCTGGCTGCTCTCACAGCTCCCCTGGGACTCTGCCCACACGGAGCTCGGCTCTTTCATGAATTACAGCACACAGCAGGCAGGTCTCTGTGGACTGACACTCCAAGCAGCCCAAATGAGGGATAAACGAGCTGGCACCAGCAGTAAATGGCCTTGGGGAGGCAAGGTTTGGTCCAGACGAGCACAGGGAGCAAGTGCTCTCCGACCTGGGTTCTGTTGTATCTTCATTTGCAAACACCCTGTGGTTTCTTGTGCTTTCCAGAACTGGTAGCAAAAGTGATTGGGCTTTGGGATTTGCTTCCTCCATTTCTATCCTTATATTTACTGAATACTGTAGAGTTCTCCTGGACTCCTCCTTTCTTTGTTTCCCCCTGAACTGCAGTCTCTCCATAACTTCATAGCAGAGCTCAGCATACCAAGAAGGTGCACATGGAGCTACCAGAAAAATGGTTCTGGTGTGGGGAGTACACCACAAACTGCAAATCTATAACCTCTGTGCAAGAGGCTTATCCGCTATGAAGACCATTCTATTTGCAATACTTTGAAATACACTAAATGCCTTTGATAAAAATAACCTAAATTATATTTAAAAAGTAGTTACCGTAATTAGCGACTATATGGATTTATATCATGCGTATTTATGCCAGAACTAATGAACTACTACTAAAATGTTTCTCCCTCCATTTGAAATCCAGAATGATGTAGTTTAGTGTGATATATATTATTATATTGTTTCTTCTTTATTTCGACACTTTATAGCTGTAAAAATGCTTAGGCTTAAACCCTGGAAGGGATAGTATATCTTGATTTCCATTTGGTTCAGTGAAAATATGAATGTCTAATTAGTTGTAAGGGTCTCAGCCCTTACAAAATTTCTAAGAGATATTTTGGAGGCAGTACTTATTCAGAAGTGCACAGTATTTTATTCAGTGTTGATCTAATTATATTACTGTTTATCAATTACTTTAGAAGAGCTGAGTATTTAAATGAATGTTTTAAATATTTGACCCTAAAACACGTTATGACTCGAAATGGAAAAAGATTCCTATCCAAACAAGGAAAGAAAAAGTGTGAATATTGCTTCTGGTTTCATTTAGGGAAAAGAAAGGGAAAAGAAAAAAACTGATGTCTGACAACTTGTGGAGCTACTGTCTCCTACAGAATTACCATTCTGATTCAATCCTTCATATTATCCATTTGTTACTTATGTCTGTCGCTGCAACTTCCCATCATTCCAGCTTGGTTGGTTACTCATATTCCCCATTCTCTGTCTAAACAGATGCCTCACTAGATCTTTGTGCTCTAGGATTTGCTGTCTAGATGTTCACAAACACACAGCTTTTTCAAAGCTAATTGTGTACTTAATAGAGATTTGTAATTGTTCTGTTCTTTGAATCATTCCAGTATTTCCACTTTCTCAGCAGACACTAGCATTATTTTCCTTGAGGAACACGGGTGGTCTGAGTTGGGCTGAGTTTATGTAAGAAAATACCCTGCAAGGGAGTTTATTTAGGGAGGAGTCCGTAGCCAGACAGGGCCTTTGAAGCAGCAGCCAGAGGGTAAAACTGGCTCGCTCACAGGGAATTCTTTGTGATTTATCCACCACCACCTCCAATCTGGTTGCAAGATTGCTCTGTTTTCTGTGTCACACTGAGCATTTTAAAAGTCACGTGGTTCAAGTGACAAATATGTGGACAACAGCCTCAGCAGTGTTACTCAGAGTACCACACAGCAAATTTTGACTTTGGATCATGCTGCAGGAGAGAAAAGCCCCAAACAAATCAATTGTCAAGGAATTTCAGGTGTACCTGAATTAGAAGGTCATAGATTAGAAGTAGTAATTACTAAAAGCATTAAAATGTTCTGTATTTTCACTTTCCTCGTAGTTCTGATAATTGAACTTGGATCTTTCTGAAGAAATACAGATGCTGCTCTGTTAGCATCAGGTTCATTAAGCACAAAATAATAACCAGAGGCTTGTAAGCTTAGCAAGTGTGGTGTGGGGCTGGAAGGCAGGTGTTACCAGGGACCCATGAATACCCTCTAAATGTCAGCTACTGACTTGTTAATTTATAAATATAAATCTCTATTAATTTTATTATTAGCTCTGAAAAATTGTGCTTAGAGCTGTTAGCTCAACGTACCACACTGCTTGACATGGATTGGGTTTGCCTCAGATGTAGGAAGGAAAGCAAACACAAGGATCATACAAGTGCCTTATTTGAGGGTGCTGAGGTCCTGGCACAGGCTGCCCAGAGAAGCTGTGGCTGCCCCATCCCTGGCAGTGTCCAAGGCTAGGTTGGATGGGGCTCTGAGCAAGCAGGGATAGTGGAAGGTGTCCCTGCCCATGGCAGGGGGTGGAACTGCATGGGCTTTAAGGCCCCTCCCAACCCAAACCATTCTCTGACCTAGAGGATGAGGAGGCTTGGAGAAAGAGTGCCTTGCACCTTGGTGCACCAGTCAAACTCAGGGTTTGTTTGACCAAGGGGGCTGGGGGCGCTCAGGTCTGACCCCCAAACCTGGCAGGATCCATCGGTATGGCCAGGAGGTCGAGCTGGTCTCCTGAAGAGCTCAGATGTGAGTTGGTGATGGCTCCGAGTTTCTTCCAAGTCAGGCTGTATCTGCAAAGCCCAGATGCAGTGGTGCCATTGATGCTTAAACACAGGTGCCTTTGCCTGTAGAAACCTGTGATAGCTCCTCTGTTGAGCCCTCAGTGAGAGGGCTCTTTTAAGTGGTGGGAACATGGACTTTTACACTGCAATCACTTCATATTTTGAAAATTCAGGTGATGGCTGCTGAGCCTGGGGTGGGAGGGACTGCAGCAGGGAGGATGTGGCTGCTACGTATTGAGGGATGTGTGCCACTGTTTTCCATTGCCCATCCTTAGTACTGGGCATCCAGGAAGCTGAACAGACGAGTAGGAGGCCTTTCCTGGCTCTCAGCACAGGGAACACAACTTCAATTTATGTCTCCCTTTGTCCTCTGCCGTCTTACATTTGGTGCAGTAACACAGAAACTGAGAAACTCAGTCCCTGGATGTTAGGAAGCTCTGAGTTGCTTGACTTAGTGATGGATTTGGGTGGTGTGGTTTTGTGTGCTGAGTCCCTTTTCTGCCTGCTTTTCTTGTTGTTACAGTCCTAGCTATTGTTCTGTTTTGTTTACTGAATTTCTTTGTTGTTTCTGGTTGTCTTTTTCCCCTCCACTCAGGATTTGATCCAGGAAATAAACGAATTGCGGTTGAGGGTGGGAGAAATGGACAATGAAAGACTCCAGTATGAGAAAAAGCTGAAAACAACTAAAGTAAGTGAGGCTGAGGGGAAGAGGCAGGGATGGGCGTAAATCAGGCTTTAGGAATTCATTCTTTTCCCTACTTCTTGCCTGCACCCTGCAAAATCCTGAGTACTCTCAGGCCCTGGGGTTTCATGGCTCTTACTTAGCAGCAGAGGCTATTCCCAAATTTCATGCTGTGGTTTTCAGCTTGAGCATTGTTTTTTATGCAGGGTAACTTACCATGCTGTTAACAGTAAATTTGTTACCTGTTTAGACTTTTGTTTCACATGTGTGTCAAGAAACACCAGTTGCAATATGTAAGGTGTATGCCATAGGTTAAAAACAGCATTTATTTTCTCCTAACTGTGCTAAAAATAAACCACTTCTGAAGAGAAGGCATTCACCTAAGTATTTCTAGCAGCCTGTTTCTCTAACTTCTCTTTGCCATTTAGCCTTGTCTCTTTTCTACCTTTAGTTTTCTCTCACTCCTCTGTCTCTGTTACCAGTCTTTAATGGCCAAACTTTCTAGCATGAAAATCAAAGTGGGTCAGATGCAGTATGAAAAGCAGCGGATGGAGCAAAAAAGCCAGATGCTAAAGGTGTGGTGGTTTCTGGGTAACGCCGGGCCTGTTTTGAATCCTTCATGTTCCACCCTTCACTGGTGTGTCCTGCATTGTGCTGTCATGCTCTGTCCTTCATTAATTGCTGTGTGTTGATATGCAGTGTGCCCTTCCTCATTAGATGTGGAAAGCTCTTTATGTAGATGTTCCTTGTAAACAGCTTTTCTATTGCAGGGGAGAGGATTTTCGTGCTCCTAATGGCACATAATGGCATTAGACTTGGGTTAAAATCACTCCCCTTCCAAGGGAGGATTGCCTTGTCTGTAGCTTACATCCATTATTCAAACAGAACTTTTTATCACCCTTTTAGAGAAAATGTATTCATGAAAACTAGCTGGGAAATAGTGATTCTTTTATGCTGTCCCCTCTCCCACATGTAAATTTGCATATCGTGTTTCTAATTCAGGGGAAGAAATACACATTGACAGCCACATGCAGCTCTAGTTGCCTGTGGGTATAACAGCAGCTTCTCAAGTGACCAAGAAATGGTCTTGTTTTGGAGTAGCATGGATCCTACACTGGCAGGAATCCCATCATAATCAGTGCCAACTTGGAGCACTGGAGAATTGTAATTATTGCCCAGCCACTGTTGTGGAAAAAGCTTTGATTTCTTGACAATTTTAAGATTGATCTATTTTTCTGATGATGCTTTAGGGCAAACAGGAACCAGTTTCAGGAGATTCCATAGCTGGGGCATAGTTTGGGTTGCAGACATGACTATGTATTTGCAACAGATCTTCTGAGGGTAGCTCAGGAAAATACCTAAGCCACAGTATTCCAGTTTGGTTTATTCCATTACGGATTTAAAACGTCATTTAGAAGCTGTAAATGCCAAAATGATGAGTCTTGCCTTGTTTTGCTTTGTTTACAAACTGAACAAATTAAATTTTCAGTGTTGGGTACAGTTGCAGTGAGGGTCCTGTCTTGATGATGCTGTTGCACAAGATATCCTCGGACATCAAAGAAACATGTTACTAAACTGGGTAGGATTTGACTCAAATTTTAAAAAGTTAAATGCATGGATCTGTGCCAGTCACTTGCTAGTGCAGATGGTTAGATCTAAGTTAAAACTTGACAGCATTTTTCTAATACACCCCAACTCCCCCAAACACCATCTGTCTTATTCTCAAGAATCTCAGCTCCAAGCTTTCTTTCCTAATGCTTGATCAGCAAACCCAAACTGTGGCAGAGGTACCACGTTTTTGTCTGAACTGCTTTCCAGTATGTGTCCATGTGCTTGCTGGTGTTGTGAGTGATTTTTCTTCCATAGAAGCAGTGGTTATTTCTGAAACTCTCCTCAGCCTGCTATAAGCACAGTTTCGGAATTGTTCGGCTTCGAACATGCAAAATGCCAAAAGAAATGTGTGGAAATGTTAGCATTCAGCTTTGTCACCTGCACTTTTTTCTATCTCTGCAAGGTCAAATAAATAAGAAAACTGCCTTTTTTTTTTTCCCTTTTGCTCTTCTTTATATTTTGATGTGAAATTTCTTTGCAATTACACACAAGACAACAATTTCAGACCACAGGCCCCCTGATTTTGCTCTGTTATGGGCTCAGAGGTCTGTTGGGATGTTCAGAGTCACTTTGGTGGGCGCATCCTCAGGCAATGTTAAATGTCAGGGGACCTCAGTCATTTCCACCAGCTGAGGACGTGTCCACTGTGCTTCCTAGGAGGGAATTGTGGAAACGTCTCAGCTGCCTGTGGAAGCTGTCACTGAGTGGCTCTGTGTCTTTACAGGATGAACTGTCAGCTCTGAAAGACAAACTAGAGCAGAAGGAAGCCGAGGTGAAAAGGTTGCACGAAAAGTTGGTTTGCAAGCTGAAAGGAGAAGGAATTGAAATACTGGACAGAGGTAAGAAAAAGGGAGGCTCTGTCACCGTGTCCTCCTCAGTCGCCTCATCTGAGGTCGTGTTTCCTCATACAGGAAATAACTGATAAAAGCCTCACTTTTTCTAAACTTTGTCTTCATGTTTACCTCTTGAAATATATTTAGAGGGTGTTGACGATGCAAGTGCTGAACTTACTGTCACAGCAAGCTCTTGATCAAATTTAAACAAGACAAAAAATCCCGAATTAGCTCCCTATGTAGCTTATGGGGCCTCAAAAAAACCAGGTTATACTGGCTGAGGAATTTTTAAACTAATTTCAACAAATGCCCCAAAACCGTTGTGTTGAAAAGGAAGCTTCCGGCAAGCTAGGGGAAAAACCATACTAGAGACCAAAGTATGATATGGACCTAGCTGTGAGTAGGTGAAATCAAGGATTGATTCTGGATTTGTGTACTGGTTAAGTCTAAATCTTAATTAAGCTTGAATTAGCACAAAATTTTTACATGCTGGGTAAATTCTTTTATTGGTTTGTAAAGAAGAAACTGAATTAGTATTTATTAGAGGGAAACTTAGATTGAGGATTTATCTTACTTAAAACCAGAAATTTTTGGTTAAAACATCATAGAAGTTTTCCACAGCCTTTTTCGACCTGATGCCATTTCAATTCTAAATATATCTTACTGATAGTTATTGCTGATTTTAAGATTGTGCTTTTAAAGTATGATTTTTAGAAAAAGAAATGCACAAGAGATTAGTCTCCTCCCCTGACCTGAGGAGGAAAATGCTGTGTGTAGATTATCACATTTTATTTCATGAAATGGTGTTTTCAAAACCACTGCCCAAGATCACTGAAAGTGACCACAATGAACTGTGATTCCATTTTTTTGAAAGAACATTTGAATGTGAACAGGGTCTGACTTTATTGCAGTCATGACTACTTATATAGGGCTTCTTTCCCTGGGGAACTACTTGAACTCTCATTACCCTCTGGTCCTCAGCTTTATGGTTTTCAGTATAGCTCAGCAGCAGATCTTTTGCTGTGATGAAACATGTTTTATCTGCCTTGGACTGATACTAAAAAATGCTGTTTGCAGATAACAAGTTATCTGCCTCATTAGCTGAATGAAGTGAGGATGAGTTGATTCCTTAAGTATCAGTAATGTCTTAAAAGTTATTTCATGTCATAACCTTCATGCTAATTTCCAATCCAATGGATTTTCCCTGCACAGATGAAAATTGTAAAAAGAAGCTCAAAGATAAAAGTAAGGTTCCTGGTGTCTTTCCATGAGCATTTACATTCCAGAAGTGCTTTCCAGAATAGCTTTCTGCATGTGTGTGCAAAACTGCTTTAACAAACATTGTTAGGTTGCATCATCTATAACCCTTAGTTACACTTACAGTAAAACTGGAGAGCAAGGGTGGGTACATCACACTGGAAACACAAAGTTTCCTGAAGAAAGTCTGATTGATAAAGGAAGATTGGGTCTCAGGAAGGCTCACAAAGCAGTTGCCTCTCGGTGAAATGCAGCTGCAATCCAGTAGACCAGATTTTCAGCCAGCATAACTGAGGGAAAATCACTAGAACTGGATCAGTTGCTGGTTTAGCCTGATGTGTCTAAACATCTTTCATCTAGAAAGCCAGCCAGGCAGCTTCTTTTCTTCTTGCATTTCATTAAGGAGGAGAATGTTCTTCCTGCTCTGTTTGCTTTCCATTAATTTTTAGGAAGCTGAAACAAGGCTTTTTTGCCTGTGAGTTTGGACACCTGCCTACATTTGTACTAAATTTGAATTTTACTTCATTTATGCAAGGTAGATCTTTAGGAAAAAATGGAGAATATTTCCATTCTTTTTGAATTCCTAGTCCAGAACACCTCCAGAATATACATGTTCCCATGTATTTGTACTTCCTGATAAATAAGGATTATAGATGAAGCACAGAACACTGTTGTCTGTGTTAGGAACCTTTCCCAGGTCTGAACTGCAATGTAATATTCCAGCATGACTGCTCATCACAGCAAGTACCTGTATCATTCCACTGTGCCCTCCTCATTCCTCCATCCATGCTGGATTAGGGCTGAGCATCACTGCACGGTGCTTCCTTCATCACATCCATTAATCCCATGGCTTTGTTGAGTGGGTTTGTGAGATGCCATTTGGGGTGGTTGTTGAGTCTTGTAATGAGGATGTGTTTCACTGCATTCCAAATGTAGTATTTATTTTATGTTGAACTTCTTGTTTTGCAGATATTTGGTTATTTGAAAGATGGAGATAGTGGAAGTCAAGCAGTAGTTTTACTCTCGAGTTTTCCATTCTTCTAAGGCTTGGAGAGGGGTGGGGGGAGGAAGGAAATTTCCTGAATTTCATCATTTCCTTGATAAAAATGTCAGAGAAGAGGTTTTGAAGAAAAATAGCTTTCCTCTTTGTGTTTGCATCTAAAATAGAATTCAAGTGGGTTATGTTTTGTCTGTAAACTTGTAAATCTACTTTCAGATATTACTGAGTTGCTTCTAGGTATTTTATTTTTCTTATTTCCTTACACTTAAATTGACTTGGAGAACTGTATTGTGTTTTTAGATATAGAGGTACAGAAAATGAAGAAGGCGGTAGAATCTCTAATGGCAGCAAATGAAGAGAAGGTAGCAAAGTCATTATTTTTTTCAGTAATCATTCATCAGATTGATTTAAATCTCCAAGGAAACCTTCATGTGTGAGCTTTTCATAATTCAGTTAAAAATCAGACTTGTAAGAATCAATGATTTTCTGCAGTCAGAAAAATCAGGTCTGTACAAATCGATGATTTTCTGCAGTCAGAAGCACTGCAGTGCCTTTAAGGGGCTATGAGCATTTATGAGCTCTGTGCATGTGCACAGGATCTGTACAGAGTCCTTACACTGTTGTTTTGTTGAATTCAGTGTGATTAATTTTGCACTGTGTTCTGCAAATGCAAAGAGCTCCATACAAGTGCCAAATCACAGGCTGCATTTCCAAAAGAGCTTTTCTGTGAAGTATGAATTATTTTCATACATGGTTGTGTTCTTTCATATGCATGTGCATTTTGTAGGATGTTTTCTTTTGATCACCAAAGCCCTAAATCCTTTTGTACATGGCAAATTTATTATGCTCTGCCTTTGACTTAACAGGGGAGCTGAAATCCACTTTCAAGGCTAGGACAGTTCTGGTGGTTAATCAGATGACAGTTTTTGCTAAATACAATTTTTGGTATTTCAAAGCCTCTCAGCATTCTGAGTCCTGTCCCATCCACACTTCCCATTTCTTTTAGTCTCACAGCCAGTTAAACTAAAGGATCTAGTATTTGTACTTCTTATTTCTGGGGGAGGAAGCACAGTCACAACTTCCTTTTATTTTAGGATCGGAAGATAGAAGAGCTTCGGCAATCTCTGAATAGGTACAAGAAAGTCCAAGACATGGTGATACTGGCTCAAGGTAAAAAAGGTATTGTACAACCAAAAAAAAAAAATGAAGCTCTTCTGTCATTGAAACTCCAGGTGTGTTGTGGTGCTGAGCTTAACTGTGTGGCTGAAGCAGAAGCTGTATCTGTACCACAACATGTAATGGCCCATTCCATGTATTCTAAGACTGGTGGAGGTTTCCAGACCCCTTCAGAGAGGGAAGATTGTCAATAGCCCAACTAGAGGGAAGAAGCAAAATATGTATTTCCGTGGTGTTGGGTTCTCACCGCGCTGAGTGTTGAAGGGAGAGCAATTTTTAAATGGGTATTGCCTTTTCTTGCAGTGCTGTGGCTTCAAGAACAAGAGGGTGTTAGAACAGACCTTGATTCTCTGGGAACTGTGCTCCATGGCCACTTCCTGGAGCATGGACAGAGATTTCAGGCAGTGAAAAATGGCCAAGAGAGGTTTTTGCTGTGAACAGACTTTGGTTTGTGTTTGCCTCAGGCCTTTGGCAATGAGCACTGGATTTCTGGTCACCTTTTCAAAAGTACTGTCTTTCACAACCAGTCCAAGCCTTTTGGTAGCACTGAGGCAGTTCAGGAGCATCCAGGGTGGACAGGGTGGAAGGAGCAGAGGATACCAGTGGTGGTGTGGGCTTCAGCAGTACCTAAATGAGACACACTGAGTTTGTGGCAGGCTGCAGACCTGATGTGGTCACTTCTAGGCTGGTGATAGACTCCTGAGCAGTGAGCTGCATTTTTCCTCAGGGTACCTTGAAGATACCACAGAGACATCTTAAATTTCAGGCAGACTCGACCATCAGGTCTTTTCCTTAGTGAATAAGGGAAACAAAGTATTTAGAATGAAATTCCAGAACAGACAGGAAAGAAGTACTCCAGTTTATTCAGCTTGTTGAAACTGATGCCACTAAATGCCCTGAGGGTGGTTGCTGGGCTTTTTGGCCTCCCTCGGTTCCAACCCTGCTGTGTTGTGGTGGTTGAATTGGGAAGTGACACTTGGCCATGACTCCCTTTCTCCTACTGTAGTCTGTCCTAAAAAACCCCAGCAATCAAATCCTTCCATTTTTGGCCCATAACTGAGCACACTGGCTGCACCTTGTGTGGGAGCAAGGGTTGTAAAACCAACAAGGTTCCATGTTCTCTCCCTTCAGGCAAGGAAAGTGAAAGTGAAGACTTGAATTCAGGGTCTGTTTCCATGGGTGTATTGGACACACCAAGTCTGACTGACCCAGAGAAAAGCCCATCCCCAACCCCGGTAACAGCATCTCCAATCCACGATGAGTTCAACATGAATATTCACGAAGAGGTACCTTTTTTTCTTCTTTTTATTTAATGCCATTGTTCCTTGAAAACACTGCTTGGGCTGGATTCATACTGCAGATGACAAAACTCGAGCTCCTGAAGAGATTTTTTGCTGGGTTGCACAGTTTTTTGTAATGTCTCATATCCTTTTGGAGAAAGTAGTTTTCTTGTGAAAGCTGCTGAGGAATTCAATTAAACTTCTTTTTCTTAATGCTCAAATGGAATCAGAAGGCAGCAAATAGCTGTGTTCATCATGAGAACAGATCTAAATGACTTTCTATTAGACATAGAAATTATTTTTCTTATCAAACATAGCTGCTTTAGGAGCTACATTTAATTTGTCACAAACTTGAAGTAAATATGTTGGAACTTATTAAATGCATCTTGTCATATTTAAAAGGATGCAATCATAATTGCATCTATTCAGATAAATGATAAGTAGGTTGTAGTCCAGTCTCTGATTTTTGCAATCAGATTTTCCAGTAATAAAATTATAGACCTCTTCTCTAAGCTCCCAGTCAAGGCAGGGTCTTGACTTAATTAAACAGCATGAACATGCTATGAAGAAAATGAAATTAAATTAAATGTTTAGCAGCTTTTTGGTCTTCTCTGGGTGTCTGAGGACAGGATTAAACCTGAAAAGTGAGCTACCCTTCATGGTGTCTGTGGTAGAGACAGATTTAGCAGGAAGCCTTGGGAGACTTGTGAGATTTTTGTCTATGCTATAGCTTAACTGTGCAATGATTCATGTTTTATCTGCAGTGCCATCTTTCAAGGAGTAAATCATTCTATTACAACAGGGAAAAAATCACTTTTGAAACCTTATTTCAGATCCTTCTTTTCAGGGTTTATCTGTTACTCTTTTTTCATTTATGATTGCTTCATTTCAGCTCAGAAGATTGTAACACATATTCTTCATTCTTTTCAGAATTCCTTACAGATCCACACCAGCATTTTACAGATTTCAATCCCTTCCCTTTCATCAACTTCCAAGAGCTCAGAAACTGTTGCAGAGAGACTGAAAATACACCCTAGGCCAGAGCCTGCCAGTGAAATGGGGTATTATGGTTTCCATGTATTTTTCAATTGTAAATCAAATCTTCTGTGATGTTTAAGGAGGGCAATAATTTGTCAGTCACTGAATTATCAAGTCATTAGCCAGGTAAACAAGGCCAGAAGTCCCTTGGCTAGCTGCAGCAAGCTAAGCTAATGTTCCTCAAGTGCATTGATTAAATCCTGCGTAAGCAAGGGCCGGTTTGGTTGCTGTTGTAGCAGCGCTCATGGTCTGTACCAGCTGCTTCACAAGGAATGAACAGAAGGAGAGGGAAGCTGATCTAATGCAATGAAAGCCACAGAATCATTATTTTGGCCTAGGTTTGCATCATCGAGGCCTGGCTGGGCTGGCATTGGCTGTGCCAGCCCTGGTGATTTGCACTCAGACATTTTTCACAGCTGCTAAAGATGGTTGTAAGGCACTGCCAGAACTAAAGGGCTTCCAGCTCTAACCTGAGGAGGGTGGGAAACTCAAGGGATATGTGGCTGCACCCTGGGGCTGTGGCTGAGCTGTGGCACCCAGGGGTGTCCCCGTGCTGGGAACCAGTGGCAGCTCCTTGGTGAGGAGTAGCTGTCACCTTCCACCACCATTTCTAATCCTGCACCCTCCTTGTCCTGGGAGGAAACCAAATCCCTGCAGACCTGCACTGGCACTGCAGGGAGTACAGAAAAGCACCCCAGAGTCACAGCTAAACAAAGGCTGTGCTTGGGTTTTTTTCTTCTGGGTCCAAATCCCTGGCTTTATCTTAAAGAGTACCAAATACTAAGAATCCAGAGGCAAGGAAATGTTGTTGACTTAAAACAATCATCAATCTCAATGTGAAACATCAGTGCAAGCACAATTTGATGTGTGATTTTTCCAGTTCCAATTGAGGAAAGCATCCTATCCAGAAGCCCAGTTTTGCTGGGTTTGTGTTGTACATGTTCCTCCTGCAGCTCAAGCCATCACCAGCAGGGATTTCACCTGTGTCTCCTCTTGGAAAAAACCAAAGCAAGCACTGAACTGCAGCAAAGTGCCCTGTGCATTGGTGGTGACAGGGAAATGGTGACCTCCACTCCTTGTGCTGCTGCAGATCCTGCTGGAATCTCTGCATTTATTTAAGCTGAATAGTTCAGTATTGTCATCATCTTACAGTGAGAGTTGGCTTTCCTGGGGCTCTTGAGCTCACCTTTGTCCTTTATCTTTTACAAGACATGCTGCCATAGAGGGGAAAATTTGCCATGTGTTAGTACCATAAGAGCTGAAGTGAAAACAGAATTAAAGCAGGCTGAGATCATAGGATTTCTGTCTCAGCCTTTTTTCATAATTTTTTTGTTTTTACAGCGAAGGAAGATCAACAGGTTCTTCCCCTGAAACTCATCTGTGTGATAGTCCAGTGTAAGTGTCATGATCAAAACTGTTCAGGGGAGATATTGAAATGTGATGGTCAATTTGAAACCCCCCAAGGCACTCCCCATATTTTACATACACATGGAAATAGGTCAGTTAATTCTAGCCAAGATGGTTTTTGCTGATGGTTGGTTTCTGCTCATGTCCCATGCTTTCATGATCATTATTTTCATATTAATGCTTATCTGGGCACAGGGTACTTCCTGTTGCATTGTGAAGCATCTCTAATTTGATGGTAGTCAATATACTTTGAAATTTGTAGTTTTCCGTAGTGCATGCTTGATTTGCTTTTTTCTTGTGACAGTGGGGGGAAGATGATCAGCTGACTACAATGAGAAAATAATTTTCGTTTCTGCCACATATCCATATTCCCTAAAGCAGCAGTTATTACAGTGTGGAAGTTCTTACAGTGTCTCATTAAATTGGATGGGCTCTGATGACTGCATTTACTGCACTGATTACTGCATCTTAATTCAAAATATCACTGGGTTTAGTACATCTCATCATGTATTATAATGCTTTCTGTAAAGCTGATTCCTGTGAGTGTCTTTATCTTAGCAAGTTTAATTCTAATAACTGAGCTTGGTTTTTATGTTGTTTTTTTCAGAACTTCCTCGCTGCAGAAGTCCTGCAGTCTGAGCAGTTTGAGGAAAGAGGCATCTGAAATGGTATGTTTGGTCTCTTCTTCCCATCTCCTTGCAGATAGGGGTGACATCTCTGTTGTGACCCTGTGGCTGTTGTGTTGCCTTCTGAGAAATTCAGAGTCAAAGCAGGGCTCCTTGTGGCATGTGTTGGCAGTGGTCACACACATGTGACATCTTCCACATTTTATTAAAGGAGAAAATCTGTCCTTGAAAACAGAGGTGCTTTTTTTGTCCTCTTTGTATGAGGCTTTTACCTGAGACTCTCTTGCTGTGTTTTTCCTCAGATAATGAGGTGAGATTTTTTTACTGGATATGCTTTTCTGATTTAAGACAAGAAAAAGATAACTCCCACCACCACTTCCTACCTGTGTTTAAGGTGAATAATATTGGAAGGCCATGTAATTAATGCACTGTAAAATACAGTCTGGGCTGACTATATTTTGGATAGTCAGGAACAAAATACTGAGCTGTTGGATGTCTGGGGATAGCTTCAGTGTAGGTTTCTGTGGAAGTGACCAAAAGCAGCTAATCTCTAGTGATGCCATCAAATCAGGGCAATTTGTGGGCTCTTTTGTGACAGCCTGAACTCCTCGAAACTCCTGAATCCCCGATACCTCCTGTGCCTTACAGGGGGAGGCTGACAGGACTGAAAATGTCCCCAGAATCTGATAAGAGCTGGAGTTCATGGGTTGGGGGTCTTTGGTTTTTTGTTTGTTTGGACAGACAAGGAGTAGAGGCTGTGGGTGTTTTATCTACTTGGCTTCTACCCTGTCTGGTTCCAGCTTAGGGTCCCCTCAGGCAGCTCTGCCCGTGAGTGCCTTAATGTTCTGTGCGTCACTAATCATGTGCACAGCTAACCCTTCACAAAGTGAACCAAAGCAACCCTATTTCCATGTCAGCTCACTGACCTCAAAGCAAGCAAGGATTAATCTATGTGAAGTACAGCTCTGAAGAGATTTATTTTGGGGGAAGGAAGCAGTCAGGGAAGGGTATTTGAGTCAGAACTTTACTCAGGGTAACAATAATGAATTGAACCCTGGCTATAAACCATGACTTTTTAAACATCTTAATCTTTCCCAAACAGGACAGAGACTGTGCACAGAAGCCAGCAGAGGTAATGTGTGTGTGTGGTGATGTGTGTCCTTGGAGAAACATGGGCAGGTTTTGGAGGAGGAGGTGCTGGGAGGTGTGGAACTGCGCACGGTTCCGGAGGGGGAATAGCAGTCCTGCAGGCAGGATGGTGAGGAGTCTCTGGTGGGTGTCCCCATCAGTGCCACTGCTCAGTGCTCAGCCTCCTCACACATGGATTATCTTCCAGTCTAATTGAGCATAAGGTCACCAGCTAAGATAATGTTTTTCCCCCACTAGAAAATTAGCAAAGCTAACCATTAAGTATTTTACTGACTCTGTAATTATCTTTGATTAGTGTCTCTTTAAAAACCTTCGGGTTTCTCAATTGTTGTCTGTGAGTAGCAAGTGTGTTTCTGAAAAGGCTGTCACTGCAGAACAGTCACCCTGTGGTACCTTAAGGCCACAGCTTGCAGTTCTTACCTCTAGGAACACCTGACAGAGGTGACAGACCTCAGTTACCACTCGTAGGATGAATGCTGTATTGATTCAGCAAAAGCCAAAGGATTATATTTGGGCTGTGAATGGTTTTACTTCCATCTTCTTTCAAAGCGACAGTGAAACAGCTGACAAGGTTAAAGTACTGCTTTAAATTGGCTAACTGGAGTGTCTGATATCTCTCTTGGCATTTATACTCCTTGCTTGGTATGTAATTTCCTCTTTGCTTTGGCAGTGGACACAGTCAATTAATCCATTAATTAAGAAATTGCAGAGCTGTGACGGACAGAAAGAGCTCTCTGACATTCAGCAGAGAACCAATGTACTGTGGGGCCTTGTCTCTCTGCTTTCCACTTACTGCCCCTACAGCTGCCAGTGGGGGAGACCGAGACCCTGGAAAGCTTTCCAGGACTGTATTTTTACCTTTTCCATACCTCTAAGTCAGCCTTACAGAAACTGAGGAACATCTTAAAGAATAAAATTTACTCTTAGCAGGTAGTGATAGTAATCCTGGATCCTGAACATAGGTCAGGGTTTAATCCCAGCTGACAACAAAGGTCTCACAGCTGGTCCCCCTTGCTGCTCCAGTGGGATGGGGAGGAGAATCAGCAAAAAAAAAGACAGAACTTGGGGGTTGAGATATGAACAGTTTAATAATTGAAACAAAGTAAAATCAGAATAACAATAATACAATAATAATAACAAAACTAATAGTAAAATGGAGAAGAAGACAGAGAGAAAACACAAAAAAGATGAGTAATGCACCACAGGATTATTGCTCATCCCCCACTGACCAATGCCCAGCCCATTCCCAAGCTACGATTGGCTCCCCTTCCCAGTAACCCCCCCAGTTTATACACTGGGCATGGTATCCTGTGGTGTGGAATATTCCTTTGGTAGCTCAGGTCAGCTGTCCTGGACATGCTCCATCCCAGCTTCCTGTGCACTTCCTCTCTGGCAGAGCATGGGAAAATGGGAAGTCCTTGACTCACGGCTCAGCAACAACCCAAACATCCCAGTGTTATCCGCATTATTCCCTACTAAATCCAAAACACAGCACTGCACCATTTCACCGTGCTGAGCAAAGAAAAAATTAACTCCATCCCAGCCCAAACCAGGACAACATGTTCAAATGAAGATCTTGTTTATGTTTTTCTTTATGGTTTTCACATTCTGTATTCTTGTAGTGACAGATGAGAAGGACTTCCCAGATCATCTGCCAGCAGTCACTTTGCGGTCTCTCTCGAAAGGCTTTCTGCAATTCCCTTACACTGACTCTTTATTTCCCTAATTCAAGCAGGTGAAACCTCCTCTGGAAGGCAATAATTTCGCAACCCTCCCTCCCAAGTCTCCGTCTCACGGTGCCACAGGCGACGAGGACAGTTTCGGCACCCGCAAAGCCAGATCTTCCTTTGGCCGAGGCTTTTTCAAGATCAAAAATAATAAGAGGACTGCCAGTGCCCCCAATCTGGGTAGGTACTGTGCCTCTGCATTCAGATTCTTTGTATTTTGAAGCATCTTCACAACAGCTGTAACAGCCCCAAGAAGCAGCAAGGCCAGCCTTAATCTCACCATGACTCGGTGGCACTTTTGTCAGTAGAATGTTTGGAAAAGATCAAACAGCAAGAAAAAAAAAAAAAAATCAGTGATGTAATGAAGTATTTGATGTGGTTCAGACCCTGCTGTGGTATCTCCCCTGGGACCTTGCAGGGGCTTGCTGCTGTATGAAATGCTGGCTGTCTGGCAGTAGTTCACACATGGGATTTGTGGGCTTTTTTTCCCCTGGCTCCATCCTCAGTTTATCTTTTTTCAGATACACAAAAATAGGGCAGCAGCACTCAGTCTTCCTCTTTATTTATATTTTTCACAAGCAGCCTTGCAAAAGAGATGGTGACAACAGGAACAGGATTGGCAAGTCATTCAAGCCCACATTTATTTTTTACCTGTGCGGGGGGTAATTAGGTATTGAAAATGTTCTGCTTAATGCAGAAGTCGCTGTTGCCACCAGCTGGAATCCTGCTTACATTTATTGCTCTGCTCTAGTAGTCTTTCCACTGATCCAGTTCAAGCATCCAGTGAGTCTGCATCAGATCTACTGCCAGTCATCTGAGGTTTTTGTTTTTCTCTTGCACGAGGTTTAGGAATTTAACTCTTTATTTCAGAAGCCTGAAGGGGGATAGCTTCTGCTTTGTTACTTAGTCCAAGACAGTTTTAAACTTTTGTTCAAAACAAGTAACATACCTACACATTGATGATACACTGCCCGTATTTGCCTGTGATATATAGCCTGGGCACTTCCTAGCTTACGTGGAATAGATGTACAGTCTGTTCTGAGGGTTGGACTCTTTGTTTTGGTTTATTTCATGTGTGCTTTTGTGTAATCCCCTGTTTTGTCCTGAAATTAACTTGTCTAACAAAGCGCAGTACTTGTGGCTTTCATAAAGGAGTGGAAGATGGGCCATCAGAATCAGGGTGCTGTGACTTTGAGTAAGTTGTGATGTTACCCAGATTTCAGTGCTTCCACCTGTACAGCTGCTGGCCAGCTATTTGCCACCTCACAGGAGCAGTGGGTCCTGGAGCAGGTGACCTCCTTGCACCAAAGCGACTGCGGTGCTGTTCTTCCCTCCCCACCACAGAGCTCTACTCCATTCCTTTGTTGTGAAAGGGCGTTTCCCAGTGATCCGAACCCTGTGTGAATTCAGCGTTTGCGTGGTGCTTGTGTCTCACGTCCCTCCCTCCTTTTGTCCCCTACTTTGTTGCCGTGACTTTGGAATTGTGTTTGACCTTGTACCTCTGCGTGTTCTCTCCCGTTGTGCTGCGTGTGGGTTTGTGCCTTGTGTGGATATCTGAAGATCGCAGTCGAAGTGCCAGTGCACCTACTTTAGGTACAGTAATCCTGCATGTCTGCCCATGCCAGCCCTGTGCCCTGACTGCTGCTAACAGCTGGCTGTGGCCACACACTTCCCAAACCACAGCCAGGCACCAGAGCTCTGCAGCAGAACTTCTGCCCATCGCTAAAAGGAGTTTTCACGTAACATCTGCCCTCGCTAAAAGTCACCTGTGCTGTTCTGAGTAGCTGCTACTAATGAGAGAGATTGCGGGTCAATTTGCAGAGACCTTTGCTGTAACTTTGAGCACAAAGTTACCACAGACTGAGGTACCAGGTGAGAATTGGTGATGCTTAGTTACCTTTGTGCTGCCACCTGTCCTGCATCCACTGGAAGAGTTTAAAGGGTGGTGACATAGGGAATGAGCTGTATTTCCCAGGCATTCATTTCAGGGAGTTCTGAGGGAAAGCATGTGTAATTCCTCTTCTAGATGTAGTTGTATTTATGATATAATAAAACAAATGAGAAATAATTGGGGCAGATGGGGAAGGAGCCATTCACATAGTAAATAAAAACCAGTTTTGTGATGTGAGCATTCCCTGGGTGGTTCTGGCAAGGGCAGGTGAGCCCTGCCTTAGGAATCAGAGCTGTGTCAGTGGGGTGGTGGTACAGCCACCTAGGGTGACAAAGAGACCAAGTGCTCTGGGCCCTTTCTTTTTCCCACATGGCCCCCTAAATGTTTTCTGTTCTGCAGGATAGTGTCAGTGCATGAAAAGGAGCCAGCTATGAGGAGCAAACAGCGCAATTCCCACAAATCTCTGCTTCTAATGCACCCAGCCTTGTCCTGGTGTTCTCTCTCTAGAATGCCATTTACATGTTTTTGGGTTTTTTCTAAGCTAGCACTTTACCTTCTACAAGTTAAGCAAAAACCACGAATGCCACAGCCTGGTTCGATGTTAGTGCTGTCTCTCTCACTGGCAGGATCCCCGTGCTCAATAGTGGCCAAACCAAAGTGCCAGGAAATGATCTTTTGTGTGACCTGGTTGCTTCACTGCAAGGTTTGACAAGGTGGAAGATGGGACATGTTCATAGGTGTTCTGGCTGAATCATCTAAAGGTTGCCCAGCAGAAGGACACACTGGCAAAGTTTACAGTTTCTTGCTGGTCATGGCACTTTTGTGGCCATCTCAGCATTAACTCTGTGGCTTGAGACCGCATGTCCCAGCAATATAAGCTCTGCCTTAGTGCTTTCTTTACTTTTCTCCTGGAAGTCTGAAAGTCCATTTCAAACACAAGTGATGGTCATTTAATTACAGAGCTATATTAAAAGATGCTGCAAGTGATTCCAGGCCTGACTGCCTTGCCACGGCTGCTTCAGCTGAACAAGCTCATGCTCTCCCTCTTCCCCAGCAAGCAACTGGCATAATCTCCACGTGGTAGTTTTATTCAGCTATCTGGCACTTGCTGGCACATCTCTGCTTATGTAGTTTAGTAGATACTGCAATTCTATTAGTTTTCTTTTTAAATGATCTTAAAATTGTTTTTTCCTTTAATAGTTTAGCTTTTGTGACAACTTCCCCTTTGGGGACAAGAACCCTCAGGTTCATTGTCATGGAAAACAGCTACAGATCAAGGATTTAATGCTTTTAGAGTGGGTGGTAACGTTGAGGGTCTCTGATCAGAGGTGTTTTGTTCATCACTCAGAAGATACTGTTCAGACAGAGCCTAAACTCCGTGGTGTTCCTCTGAGGAGGAACAAAATACTCCACAGTTTGCAGAAGTGAGCGGAAGAGGGCCCTCCTGCTGGGGCAGGAGTTTTGTTGCTGGAATTTCCTGGCCAGGGAATGAAATACTACAGGTTATTGGGAAGGGTATCTGCAGGGAAGTTATTTGTTTTTTCTGTGCTTTGGGGACTCCTGGTTTAGTTCCCTTCCACTGCACTGAATTGTTTCTGGGCACCCACGTGCCTTGGCTCTGTCTGGGGAAGCACTGTAGGAGCACTCCCTGAGGAGGAGTAAATTTGGGATTTAATTCACTGCTTGATTCATAAGGTGGATTTTCCCACCTTGGATGCAAGGCACTTAACCAGAGCAGAGCATTACCTTGGAGCGTTACCAGCCAGGCCCATGAAGAAGGAACATGTGGCACTTCTCACGGATTTTCCCATCCGTCCTTGCCCCATTTTCTTGGCATGGTGGCTGTCAATAATTTTAGCAGGAGTTATTCCCAAGGTCAGGAGCACGTCTGTACAGTCCTGCACAGGAAGGTCTTGACAGAACTTACATTTTCTAACAGCTGAAACGGAGAAGGGATCTGCAGACCACTTGGATCTGGCTGGCTTGCCCCCCCGCCCAAAAGAAGCAGATAGTCTGCAGATGGCACCACCTTCTCCAGATTCCAGGAAAAAGGCCAGGGGAATCAAGAAGTTGTTTGGAAGGTAAGTAAAAGATGAGAGATGACCATTCTCCAGAGCTGGGGCTTGGGTGAGGTTTGCTAGGAACACACCTTCCCTTTCTCCCCCGCCAGCGGTTGGCTCGATAGTTTAATATCCCAGGAGCAGGAGCCTGTGTGGTATTTGGGAGAGATAACACTAGGCTGGGGGCAGGTGGAAGAGGAGCTACAAGCCCTGGGAGAGATCTTGCCTGTGTTGCTTGCAGTGGCAGCAGCAACGTGCCTTTTCCTTAGCCAAATGTGAATGTGCTTTCTTCCTGTAGGCTTAAAAGAAGTCAGTCCACCACCTTCAACCCAGACGACATGTCCGAGACGGAGTTCAAGAGAGGAGGGACGAGAGCGACTGCGGGGCCCCGGCTGGGCTGGTCACGGGACCTGGGGCAGTCCCACAAGTAAGACACGAGTGGGGCTCCTGTGGTGGTGCTTGGATCCCGATGGCTCCAGCCGAGCAGGAGGGCAGTGCCTAAATGGAACATCCCCTCTCCTGGCTAAGCAAAACCAGGCAGATCCAGGCCACTTCCTCCTGTGAGAGAGGGTCTCTGCAGGGTTGAGGCGGGCTGGGTGGTGGAGTCATGCTGCTGAGCTCTCGCCCTCGCAGGATGAGGCCATGAAGCAGCACGTGAGCCCTCATGTGGCAGCGACAGATACTCCTCCTGTGCCTTTCCTGCTGCACTTCCAGGGATTAAAGGAGAAAATGAAACATTATGGTCTCGGTCCAGAGCTGTAGCCACACTAGGCAGCAGAGGTTCTTTTCAGTAGGATTAGTAGGCCGTGTTTATTGTGGCAGTGGCAACAGATCAGCAGCACCCAGAACTTCATCGTGCTTATGGTTCCCCCTCAGAGATTGTCCCAGCTCCCACAAGATGTGAATTAGGCTTAACTTTTGGCTTTCTTATTATTTATGAGAAAAGGAGATTGGAAGCACGGGATTTATCAGGGTTTTTTGGGTAAAATCTCCTGCAGTGAGCTGGACATGCCATTCGCAAAGTGGACCAAGGAGCAGGTTTGCAACTGGCTCCAGGACCAAGGGCTTGGCTCTTACATCAATAATGGCAGGCACTGGATACTGTCTGGGCAAACACTTCTGCAGGCTTCTCAGCAGGATCTGGAAAAGGTGAGGAATACTGGAAACACTCCTTTCAAATAAAGGTACAAAAAAATCACTGTTTCTGTGCATGTAGATTAGGTCTGTAAAGTGCACCTGGCAAAAAAATGTAAACAAGATGAGTTTTCAAAATACTGTCACCTGCAGTGATGCCACATCTATTTCTTTTTAGGTGAAGTTTTGTAGAAATTTAATGCTCTGTAATGAAGCTAATAATTACAAATATGTGATTTAACTTCATTAAGCATGGACACATAAATTGACGATGGCACCTTCTAAAAATATGCATGTGAGAGTGCCTCATTATCATACGGGTTTGTAGCCCTGCTTCATTAGCACTCGTATGTGCCACAGTTGTTTTATGCCTGTGTGAGAAGGGTGTAAAAAGGTGCTGTTTTGGTCTGATTGTATTTTCTGTCCATTTTATACAAAGAGGAACGAGGATTTGTTACACACAGCTTGATCAGTCTGTCTTTAATTGTTGCAGAATTGTTTGTCTCTTTTTTTAAAATGGGAAACACAGAAGAAATTGATTCAATTTATACTTTTAATCCATAGTATTTGCTAAAGTTTGAATTTTCAGCTTTTAAAAAACCACTCTCCTCACCAAATAGTAAGCCTGTTTTCTCAGTTGGGTAGTTACACTACAACTGGAATAAGAGAAGTGTATTATGAACATAATGGCTTGCAGTAGTGTTATCAGAGGTAACATTAACCAGCAGGCACTGGTGAAAGTGAAAATGGGATTAAAGAGATCCTGGAATGGCTGCACTTGCAACTAAACTGGGGAATAATGTTATGCATTTGGAAGCATTAATGAATTTCAGTAATTCCTGGGACATTCCTGTGCTCTTAATTAAATAAGTATTTTAACTTTACCTGCCTAAGTGGGAGGGGTGGAATTAATCCCAGCAAGTATTATTTTGAATGCTAACATTTTTATTATGTTGTGGGATTTTTTTAAACCTGGTATGAGAGTATTGTGGCCGACACTTCCATACAATTTGGAGTCCATCACTCCTTTAAATGAATCTACCACACTGTGAAACTAACCCACCACAGCAAGTGGGCCTTTGGTGCTGAACATGTGCTAACACGACGCTGAAATTCAACAAATAAAAAATGCACCTGCCAGGTCTCCAGCAATGCTGTGAAAGTGTGACTCTCAGAAACCCTTTGTCATTCAGCAGAGGGAAGAATAAAATTGTCTCTAGATTTACTGCTTTTCTTCCTTTCACAGGAGCTTGGGATAAAGCACCCTTTGCATCGGAAGAAGCTCCAGCTTGCTCTGCAGGCACTGGGATCTGAAGAGGAAAACAACCATGGAAAACTGGATTACCACTGGGTTACCAGTAAGCTTTTATTGCATGCTTGAAGCAGTGACTTTGGACAGTGGCTCATTTGGGGCTCTGAGGATGGGAGCAGGAAGTGGTGCTGGGTAACTTGGCCGCCACTCTAACAGGAGTGTCTGTCCTGCCCTAGGGTGGCTGGATGACATTGGCCTGCCCCAGTATAAGACCCAGTTTGATGAGGGGAAGGTGGACGGCCGCATGCTCCATTACATGAGTGTGGTGAGTAAATGGTTTCCTTCTTTCCTGACAACTTTTCCATGTTCTTGGCTTCTCAGTGTTTAGAGGACCCCTTGAAACTCTAGTGGGTGTCCTGGGTTAATGCTAACAGCTGTAACCTATAGAAATCAGATAGTACTGCTCACCTGCAAGTATTTCCAAAGTTCTTTCCGTCTTTAGAGCTGCTAGATTCAGGTGGAAGAGCAAACACAGTAAGCAAGAACTTGGACTCATGCATGAGAAATGGGCAATCCCGAGCTTAACAGCTGTGTGTGACACTGGTGTGCTCAGGCAGGGCTGGTACACAAAGGTGTGCAAATGCTGTGGTGGCCATTCCTGCTTTTGCTGTTCATGTTGTTATTAATTAATAGAAGCGGGTGGAATCTTTTTCTTCAGTGAGCAAGCATTCTGTCAGCTTGCTTATTCATGTGGATGCTTAGGTGAAGAAAACCCAAACAATTTCCTTGGAAGAAAACTGCAGTTTTAAGAGCCAGCTTGTTTGAAAGCAGGCTACACTTAACAGCTTTTGCATTTCAAAGTGCTCAGCACAGGCATCACCTCCCCACTTCACAGCCAGTCAGGTGAAGGCAACCCAGCAGGTTTCCTTTGTGTAAGGGCTCAGGTGAGATGAGATAAGACCTTCCTTCTCTGGGGACACAAATGCAAACTGAACATGGCTAATATTAATTATTTCTGTACAACAAAGAAGAAATCAATCATAGCCCTGCTCTCTCATGAGCCATGAGTTACCTTTTCATGCCGCACTTACATGTGTTTTGCATAGGCTTCATGTCATGGTTTGCAATTTTATTCATTATAAGATTGTTTCTTCTCCTTCTTAACCCTTGGAAGTGTGATGCCAGCAGCCTCCACTGAGCTTGATGTTGTGTTGGGAGACTACTACCATTGTCACTGCCCTGTAATTGTAGATCACTGGGGATATTTTTAGAGCAAGGTTAACCATCAAATTATGACAACAGATTCGCCGTAAAACCAACAAAATACGCAAAGTATTAAGCTAATACTTATGATCTTTTGAAGTTACTCTGACTCCAAATAAACAATAGTGAATATTATTATTTTATAATAAATGAAATAGCAAACCATGACATAGTAACCTACTGTTAGATTCATCACAAAGTTAGCTGAATACAGTGGGATGTTTGGGTAAGCAAAGAATCTTGTCTTAAATATCTGACAAAATAGATTCCAGTGTTCATAACATATAAGTAATACTGAAACATTAGGCCAGGCTAACCCTGGGACAAGGGTGCATAAATTTGTTTAAGTTAGCTAAATTGCACTTGGACTTTTAGACACTTTTCTTCTTCCCTCTTTTTTTTTTTTTTTTAATTCTAATAATAGAGAATGCCCCAGTTTTCAGGGTAATTTATTGTTTTCAGTTGAACTTCTAGCTGGACATTTGAGGTATTAAAACTTCTGGCAGGATTAAATGCCAGGTGGGTCTAGTGTAGTGTGTCAGTGCTGCCCTGGCTCTAATCCTGTCCCTGAGGTTGTGTCATCTCACCCTTTTTCCCTCCTTGTTACCTCAGGTTTCTTGTACTCTGTATCCTATGTGAGAAACATCCCCTAAGAGCTAGTATAGTGCAACACAGGAAGTTTTTATTTTGGGGTAGATGGTTTGATGTTAATTCCCTGTCTGGCACACTAAAGTCTTCCCCCAGAAGTGTCAGATGTGCCATTTTAAGCCAGGGGCCAAAGCAGTCTCTTCCAGGAGGATGCTGGTGCCATGAATAAGCACGACCGTGTTTATTGACTCCCTCTTGCTCTTTGACAGGATGACCTGCTGTCCTTGAAGGTTGTCAGTGTCCTTCACCACCTCAGCATCAAAAGAGCCATTCAGGTTTTGAGAATAAACAACTTTGAGCCCAATTGCCTGCGCAGGAGGCCGTCTGATGAGGTATTGCTTTACAAGGAAGCTGTGAAGAGGAATCCTCTAGAGTTTTATCCCTGGTGTTTCTGATTATTCCTGCTCTGCTGTCTCCTCCTGTCTCCTCGTTCTGCTTCATTTTTAGTTTCCTTTTTCTCATGCTGTTCTTTTAACCTCAAGCTCTGACATCATTTTCTTTCCTCTACGTGCCATGACCCCAAACTCATGTCCCCTTTTCCAAGTCTCCCGCTTCTCCTCCAAGCCAACTGCTGGCTGTTTAGGCCCAGTCTCTGATGTGTGATCATCTTGAACTCAGTGCACTGTTGCCACGAGTCTTGTGCAACTCTCTGGAAAACTGATGGCTGTGTCAAAATTTCCTGTGTAAAAGGAGTTTGGCCCCAGTGCCAGGTGGGACACTGCCATCATTGTGTTTTGGAAGCAGCAAATGCTGGACAGGGCAATAGATGACAAAACGACCCAGACTCTTGGATTTAGATTCACAATGTGTATCTGCAAGAACAGCACAGCAGCTCAAGGAACCAGCTGAATTTTCAGCTCTACTGGTAGAAATGGCAAATAATGCTAATGCACAGCACGATAATCAAATGACCTAACACACCCCTGCCCCCTGCCCAGACCCATCTCCAGGCTGCTCTTGCTGCAAGGTAGCAATCCAGGAAGAGATCTTTTTCTCAAGTGCAAAGTAGGATTATATTCCTTAAGGGCAGGAGAGGTTTGTTTCAGTTAAGATTGGGGCTGGGATTTGGCTGATTTGGGATGTGTCCTTACCTGCCTGTTCCTCCTGTTGGCAGAATAATGTGACACCTTCTGAGGTCACCCAGTGGACCAACCACCGCGTGATGGAGTGGCTGCGCTCCGTGGATCTGGCAGAGTACGCACCCAACCTGCGGGGCAGCGGAGTGCACGGGGGGCTGATGGTGAGCTTTTGGGGTGGCTTCTTCCATTTTATTCAAAAGAAGATGTCTGGGAACCACTAGGTCAATGTTCTGGCATTATCTTTGCTGCACACGCCTTGTCTGCTTATTCTGCTTAATAAGAAGTTTCTTACCTTATGGTTTAAAGGATATGAATGTCCTGAGGGGAAGGACTGTGGTTTAATACTCTGTATTCCCCTCACAATGCTATTTTGGTACGGCATTCTCCACCTCCTGTCCACCTCCTGTCCTCCAATGCTGCTGTGCTGTTAACAGCCATGTTCTGCCTTCCTAGACCTGGATATGGTTTTATTTTGTGAGGGAAGCTTGTTACTTTCGTAGAATTTGGGATTACACTGTCAAACCAGGATTGTTTTTAATTGCTCTAGCATCACATACTCCAGACAAGAGATTTATACCTGCAGAGGTTTGTTGTGGTGATTAGGAGTTATATCCCTGCTCCAAACATTTTATGTCTGTTTATTTTCCAGAATTGGAAGAAGATGCTGGGTAAACATTTTGTGGCAGCTTTGCACAAGTAGTTCAGTTAAGGGTGGATTTATCTGTTCATTTCTTCTTACCTGCCAATTTGTTCCTGTTTATAACTCCAGAAGGAAATCCTGGAGGTAGCATTTTAGGAATCCTTTAACTAGTTAACTCTCTTTCCTCCTTCTTTGTTGTATATTTCCTCTAAAATACAAACAAAAATCCCAAAGGGGCCTTAGGGAGTGACCAAGATAGGCCTGGATGTCTTTGAGATCTCATCAGACTGTACTGGCTTCAGCTGGATTCTCTGGTTGGATTCCCAGGTTTTGGAGCCGCGTTTCAATGTAGAAACCATGGCACAGCTGCTGAACATCCCACCCAACAAGACGCTGCTGAGGCGGCACTTGGCCACTCATTTCAACCTCCTGGTGGGGCAGGAGGCCCAGCAGCAGAAACGTGAAGCCATGGAGTCCCCAGACTACGTCCTCCTGACAGCAACTGCCAAAGTCAAGGTAGGCCACTTGTTCTGGGAGGGGTGTGAGGTTCCAGGGAGGCATTTGGATCTCCAGTTTTATCCATGCTGGGAGGGTGCTTCAGTAAGGTCTGAGAAAAGGGGTTGGTTCACAAAGCAAGAAGCATGAGAGCAGGACCTGGCAGATCTGCGTTTGACACTTGTGTCTACCATGAACAGGCCACTTCTCAGCCTCTCTAACGTGCACAGACAAGAGGTAGCACTCGTGTTGTCCTTCTGTCTGTACTGAGAGATGTTTGGGGGAAGACTGTCCCTTACTCATGGTTTAATGTGGAATTTTGACCTCATTTGGGATCTGTTAAATGGTGGTGTCTTAACAGTGGTGGAATGAGAGGACACATTGTCCTTTCAGATCTGTGTAGGAGAGCACTGAGGTTTTGACCCTTCAACATGGAAACACCAGAGGGCACGAGTAGGCCTCTTAATTATTTGCTGATTCTCTAACTCCTTGGCAAATTTCTCTTCACTTTTAAGCCAAAGAAACTTACCTTCAGCAATTTTGGGAGCCTGAGGAAGAAGAAGCAGGATGATGTGGAGGAGTATGTGTGTCCTATGGAGCTGGGGCGGGCATCTGGCAGTGGATCAAAGAAGGGCTTTAAGCCTGGCCTGGATATCCGAGTATATGATGATGATGATTTGGACAGGCTGGAGCAGGTAAGCCAGTTCTAACAATTCCAAGTCTTTGTGCTGTCAGGTTTGGTGGGAAAACCTTCCATTTCCCAGGGAAGCCTCCCTTTTGTTTTGGCCCCTGACTTCTTGCTGTCACACAGCTTTACTGACAAAAGGGTCTGCTCCTGAGGAGGTTGAAGCTGTGAATGCAGCACCTTTAGGGCCTGCTCTGGAGTTACTCTCCTCTCCTGACAGGCCACGCTTCTCCCTTGGTCTGAACATCTCAGTAAATTGTGTTGCCACTCTGTGGTAGCAGGGCAAGGGGGAATGGCTTCACACTGACAGAGAGTGGGTTTAGATATTAGTAGGTTTAGGATATTAGAAAAAGGTTCTTCCCTGTGACGATGGTGAGGCCCTGGCACAGGTTGCCCAGAGAAGCTGTGGCTGCCCCTGGATCCCTGGAAGTGTCCAAGGCCAGGCTGGATAGGGCTTGGAGCAACCTGGGATAGTGGAAGGTGACCCTGCCCATGGCAGGGAGGTTGGACCAAGGTGATTTTTAAGGTCTTTTCCAACCCAATCCATTCTGTGATTCCACTCTATGATACAAAGAAGTTATTATTAATTCATGATGCATTCTGGTTTTTTAAGATGGAAGATTCAGAAGGGACGGTGAGGCAAATAGGAGCATTTTCTGAAGGCATCAACAACTTGACAGTAAGTGTGTAAATGGGTCTGTGCAGTAAGATCTCTGCTTCTGCAGGATGGGTGTAGGCCCCTTGGCAGTCGCTTGCGATAAACAGGGTCAGTGAGGTCCTTTGAGTCTTCTACTGGGACAGAGGGCACAACTGAATGGTTCAGGAAGGTACCTGCCCATGCTGGTGGAGAGGTTTGGTGGCCTGTGCTGGCTTCCCACACACTGGGGAGGGCAGGGGACATGGCCCCCATTGCCCATGGTAAGTGGGTTTCCAGCTGGGGGTCAGGCTGCATTTTCTGGGTGGAAGCCCCGAGCCACTGGGGCCAGCGCCAGCAGTGAGCTGGTTTTGCAGGAGGGTGGGTGAAAACTTCCCTCAGCAGAACAAAGCAGTGGCTGGCAGTCAGTGTTTGCTGCCCAGCACGGGCCAGGACCGTGCCAGATGACTGCTGCCAGTTGTGAGAAACCTTGACTCTGCCCTCCTTTCCTTTCCAGCACATGTTGAAGGAAGATGAAATGTTTAAAGACTTTGCCACTCGCTCTCCTAGCACCAGTATAACAGATGAGGACTCCAACGTGTGACAGTCACCACCAGGCACTGACAAAGGCTCGCTCTCCTGTGTGCAAGGACATCCCCGTTCCACATGACAGGCAGCAGATCATGTACTTTACATTGCTCTTGCTTCTGTTTGTTAGAAGTAACACTGAGGGGTGGAGAATTTTAAAGAGAAAAGGAGAAAAAACAAGGTGCCTCTACTCTAAGTTGCCATAAAAACCACCCAGACACTGGTGAATGGTAATCATTTTAACTCTATTTAATGTACAAACTGGTGATGTGTTTCAGAGTGTTGCATTTAAATTGATGTGGTATGATAGTGCTCCTTGTGCTTCTTCATGGCCTCAGATAATCCTTTATACTGTTTGAAAAGAACAGAAGATGTTAGGTGAAAGTGTTGCGTCTGTAGATACCGCGCATCAGCTCTCTCTGCACTCTCAGCTGAAAGATAGAAGTTACTGCTCTTTTTTAAGTGCTTTTCTTTGGCACAAACACCAGTTCAGCCCTATCCAATGTAGGATTTTAGTCATCTGTGCCCTGCATAAGCTCCCCCATAGCTCTTGACTGTTGCTCCTATTTTTATACTGTTTTATAAAAAAAAAAAAGAAAAAAATAAAAGAAAAAAGAAGTATATGAAGTACATATAAAAGCAAAAATTTAAATTTTGTGAGATAGAGTGATGGAAAGTTGCAGGTGTGTGAGGGAAGGGGAGAAGGTTGTAAAAAAATTATGCCAGTTTGCAAACCAGCTGGTTACTGGGAAAGGCAGGCTGACCTTTGGAACTGTTTGCTTTCGTTGCTTTTTATTGAGTGCACAGTTTAATGATCTTCCATTTGAGATGAAACAATTCTAAAGCACGTTCCTTCTGGCAGTGGCTCATACAGAAACTGCACATTTTAAAATGTCTTCTTTCTTGTCCCCCCAGCAGTAGTTAGTGCATTCAACAAGGTTATTAACACTTCCATGACTTAAAAAATTTCCTTAAAGTTGAGAGTACTCCCTGCATATGGAAGGGACATTTCTGTGCTGTGACTAACGTGAAGATGGTGTAGTTGCAAAAAAACAAATAAAGTTATATAGAGAAATGTATAGGAAATATATTATTTCATATTATTAAGCCTAAGGTTGGACTTTTCCTCCAAAATTCAGATATCAAATGTGTTGTTCATCATTTTACCTTCTTAAAGCATAGCTCCTCTGCTCTTGAGCATCATCAGGTTTTAAAACTCCTAACTAGCCAGTGGAAATCTTATGTCAGACTTTGGGTATTGCGAGGTGTCCTAGCCGAAAGCAAACAAACAAAAGTAGCTTTTTATTCCAGTGGTCATTTGTATGGTGTTGAACGTTGCATGTATTTTAGCACAATGGCATGAAGCTGCTTTGCTCTGTAAAGGCAAACCAAAATCCAGCTGGAATTGTTCCTTGCAGTGGTGTTGCTTTGCCAAGCGTTTTGTCGCTCGTTTTGTCGCTCTCCTTGCTGGAAGTGAGACCATTCCTGGTGTCCCGCAGGGGATTTGGGGTTTGTGCTGACTTTGTGGGTGTTTCTAAAACACTCTTAACAAAGCTAGGAAAGGAAGAAAGGTTCTTCCCAGGATTTTCAGGGAACTCCCCTCAGATCAGAGGCATATTCCAGCATTATAATGATGTAGCCTGATAACCTGGACCTTTGAAGGGTGTACAGTGTGGGTGATTATTAATGTACCAAGATGCAAAATTTAATGTGGGCAGGTTTAGGGTGCAGATGCTTGGGATGTGGATTCAGGCCTCCCTTTCTGTGAATACTCTGCAATATTGTTATTATTTACATGGAAGTTGAACGTGAAACCCTGTGGAAGCACTGGGAAATGTGGTGCAGGCTTCCAAACAAAAGTTTTCGTCCGGATGGCTCTCGCTAGTCACCGGCTACTGGACAGGACTGGATATTCACAGGAGGGAAAAAAGGGAGCTAGTGACACAATACTGTGTGCTGAAATAGCCACAAACACTCTCCAGTTTCTCTGGAGTGTTACCAGTGAGGGCAGTGATAGTTTATTTAAGTGCAGTGTAAGCAGCATTCTGCTCCAAACAATCCTTTCCTGGCAGCCAGGTCATCCCCTCGGAGCTGCCACCTGAACCCTGGTTCTCTTACGGGGTGGGGACACAAGAGAGGTGATGAAGTCAGGAGGTTTTTATGTGTGCGTGTGCACACCGTCGATACCGTCGGGGTGTTTTAATTGGTGCCTGTTTGGAGAGGGCAACGTAACTGCTGTGTATTGCCATGTGAAATCCAATAAAGTCTGTGGAAAATGCCAAGTGTTTCTGGAAGCCAGCTCCCTTTTTCACACATCCTCTGGTTTTTTTTCCTTTTAATTTTCCTAGGAAGCTTATTTTGTTCTATTTAAAAAGCAAAGGAGGGAAAGGGGACAAAATCACACATCTTTTTGTTGACTTGTTAGTTCATTTGTCAGTAGTGCCTGCAGCAGGGCTTGACTAACAACTAAGAAATCAACTATATCAAGATTTTTTAGTTATTTCTGGGATCCAGATTTGAACAATCTTGGGTTGTTTGGTGTGGTGAGAAGTGGCATCATCATTGCTCAGTGTGTGCTCCACTGGGAGCCCTCTCAGGGTGCTCTGTTCCTTCTTGCTGTGAAAAGGACTCTCTGCTCCCAGGTGTCTTTCCCTTCTCTAGGAGATTAAAAGAAAATGGTGGTTTCATCTCTGGGCAACACCCTGTGCGAAAAAATGGTTCCTCTGCAATAGTCCTAGAAAGGAGATCCAAGGAGATAAGATCAGACTGGAATGAGATAACATCAGCCAAAGAAATGGTGCCGGAATTAACAATAAGGAAAACAAGCACAGATGAATTCAGTAGGTGTGAAAGCTACAGGGCCTGTTGGGCTGGTCCCTGCTCAGTCAGCTGTGGAGAAACACACCCAGGAGAAAGCCTGGCTGCCTCACAGGCTCACAGAGCTCAGCTCTGCCGTCACCTTCACCAGGTAGGCTGCAGGTATCCATGTGCAGCTGAATAGGTCTGGCTGAGCCCGGCACCTGCAGAGCTTCCGCTGGAAAATAAAGATTCTTCCCCGAGGCAGTCTGCATGTGGAAACGACCTCCTCCGGCACAGAAAATGGGCCAGAAGGTCTCCCAGGAGGACAACCAGGAGAACAAGGCTGAAACTCTGGTCATCTGTGAAGTCTTCAGCCAGGGCGTGCTCCATGCATCTCAAAGGCTGAAGGACTATCTCGGTTTTGTGGATCCTCAGAGCAAATTCCAGCCAGCCACGAATACACTGAGCGAGATCTTCCTGGTCAACTTCATCAGCTTCTGCATAGGAAAGGGCGTGGAGGAGCGGATCATGACCAGCAAAATGACCAAGCAGCAGTCCTCCCTCTTCGGGGTGGACTGGGTCTGGACTCTGTGTGGGTCTGACAAGGAGATCAAGCTCCAGCTCGCCGTGCAGGCTCTGCAGCCGGCCGAGCTGTTCCACAGCGAGGGCCCTGCCGAGGATTGCTGCCGGGAGGCCGCGCTGGCTGACGAGTGCTTCCAGAACATGAGCAGGTTTGAGAAGCTGGCCGAGTTCTGCCGCCTGGTGGGACGGGACTGCCTGGGCTTGTTCGTCATGTTCGGCGTGCCAGGGAAGCCCAAGGACATCTGAGGAGTCCTGCTGGACAGCGTTGCCAAGGAGGAGCAAAAATGCCGCCTGTCGGGCAGGAATGCGCTGCGGCAATTTGTCACCAGCACTGACAGCTTTCTGCCCACAAAAGACATGCTGGAAAATTGCCTGGGCACCAAAAATGGGCTGAAGGATGTGGGCAATGTGTACATAAACTTTGTGTGAGCAGCTGAGCAGGAGCAGTGGCTCCATGCAGCACCAGGGCCTGCACGGGGCTTGGCTCTGCCCCTGTCTTTCCTCCCCACACTCCGTTTCCTCCACCTTCCCCTCAACCTGTCGTGTTCCCTTAGCTCCTGCAGAAGCCAGGCTGAGTCAGCCTCTCCAGGTTTTAAAACAACTGGATGGACCTGCCAGAAAAATGTGTTTATAGAAGGCCCAGCGTTTTTCCAGAACATTTTGTTCGCCAGACATTAAGTCTTGGCTGGAGCTGCTGGAAGCTTTATCAGCCAGAGCTCTGGGGAGGTCCTGGTAGATTTGACTCACTGCCTTTGTTTGCTGTGTGGCAGATTTTTTTCTGTCCTAGGAGGGTGAGTCTGTAAAAATGAAAATGTGCTGGTGCTGGTCAGAAGAGTTGCAGTGAGCTTGAAAGGCCTTAAAATGACTGATTTGGAGGAGTGAGCTGGTTTCAGTTAAGAGGAAAAGCTCTTCCAAGTGCTAGAAATGGGATCTGCGAGACACTTACTAATTACCTGTCCCCTAACTGGTGCCAGGCTCCACAGGGCCTTGGAGCTGTGAACAAAAGGCAGGGCCGGGACCAACTGCAAACTTTTCTCGCTGAGTGGCTGTGTCAGAGCAAGGTGTGGCAAAAGCTAGGGGCAGGTGTTCAAGAAAAATTGGGAAAAATCGAGCAATGGGGACAAAAACCAGGCCTGATGTGGGTGGGACCTTTTCCTCTTCGTAGCAACAGAGGCAGCTCCTGACCACTCACAGCAGAGAGCAAATCTGGAGGAGGCAAGATTATTTCACTTGGAATTTCTTTTCAGTAGCTTAGCAGCTGATGGCATTTATGGGCTTGATTTATTCTATTTCTCTCAGCTTTTACTGCACTAAGTGGGGCTTTTGGGTTATACAATTACAATTACTTTCTTTACTGTTAATCAGTGAAGGAGGACCTGATCCATAGTCAAACTGGTAAAATCACTTTGGTTATAGCTGTCTGAATAGTCTTGTCAGTGCAAAACTCATCTGCCTCTAGTTTTTGTATAAATTTAGTCATTTAACAGAACAAAAATAATTTTGAAAACTCATTCATCTTTCACTATTTACTATTTGAATTGTAAGATGGGGGCAGCTGTGAGAGTTGAGAATCAGAGGCTGTTACTTAAAGAGCCATTAAAAAAGAGCCCAAAAAGGCTGAGACATCAGTGCCATGAGTGTTTGCAGCATTCCATGGCAGAGGCAGGGAGTCTGAAAGGGGAACTGAAATAAACACAGAGAACTCTGACATTTTTGCTGAGTCACAAATGTAGCTGGGTTTGGAGAAGGGTGGCCTTTCAGTACTGAAACAGTTCATTGAGACAGAATTGTTTTTAAAGAGCTGCTGTCACTGTATTCTCTGTGTGGCTGGGTTTGGTGGGACAGAGGGGACAGTTCTGGTGTGTTGCATAGAGCACCTGCACAGCTGTGGGGGATTGGGGTTTTTTTTGCCTGTTTGAGCTAACAAAATAATCAATACTGCAGCAGGATTGATAACGGTTTATAAAAGAGCTGCAGAAAACTTTAATTTTGCATTAAATTGGTATGTTACAACTAGTGTGACTTCAGCTATCCCGTTCTGTAGAAAAGCTCACTTGAAAACTGGGCTTTTTTTCCTTTGGATGCTTTCTCAATAATAGAAGGGGAATATCAAAGTGTCTTGACTGTACAGAGTTCGAACTATGAGAGTTACACACTGGGGCAGTTGTTGATTTGTGTCCTTCAAAGGGCTCTGGTACCTCAGAGATGTCACATAGGCTTGGTAAGTTGGGAGCTGGGTCATGTTGCCCAGCCTGCACCACACTCTGGCCCGTTCCCTTGTGGGCTTTAGCTCAGGCCCCTGGGCCCTCAGCCATGGTGGGAATTGGCCAAGGCTCTGGATTCTGGCTAACAACAGTGAAAAGTATTTAACCATGTAAATCTGACCATGTTCATCCACTCAGCCAAGCTGGAGCCTCAGCTCAGGTGACTCACAGCCATCCCCAGGCTTCTGTGACTGCACGTGCTGATGGACCAGGTAAGGTGCAGCCCTCTGCCAGTGAAATCCCAGGGCAATTTGTGTAGTAACATGACAAAAGGTTTGTCCTGGGTTCTGAGGAACCTGGAATTCACACCTTTGTCCCTTGGCAGTGTTTTCTGCTCGAATTTCCCTCTAAGCACTCACTGCTGGGATACACGGGGAAAAGCCCTGTCCCTGCATGGGATGGAAACTCCTCCATGTCTTACCAAGGAGTTAAAAGCCCGTTGGGTTTTCTGGAAGCAGTCGATGAACTCGGCCTCGCTCGGGGGTCTTGCTCGGAGGGTCAGCATTCCCTCTGCCCGGAGAAGGGGCAGAGAAGGACACGGCCCGTTAGTGAGAGCATCCCTTTGGGAAGGTTCCATCTGCCTGCCGTGCAGAAGGCACAGCAGAAGTGGGTGTTGGCACCAGAACTACCGAGAATCAGGGCTTCAGGGCAAGGCAAACTCCCTGTGTGTGCCCGAGGCTCCGTGTGCTCTACCAGAGGTGCCCCCGGAGCAGCGGCACCTCCCGAGCTGCTGTGCCCGGATCCGTGGCTGTGCCCGGCCTCGATCCGGCCTTGCTGGGCCGGGAGCTGAGGTGTCCCCCCCACCTTCATCCGTGCCCCTCTGCGCTCCCCGTTTGTTCCAGCACTGCCCCTGCTGGCCCTTTCTTCTTGTTCTGCCTCCCCTTCTTCCCTTGGCTGAGCTGTCGGAATGCCTCTGCAGCTGTCTGGAGCCGGGTGATGAACACTGGGATGTCATCCGGGGTGCAGCCCAGCATTTGCTGTGAGGACAGAAACCCAAGGGACTGAGGTGAAAGCGAGCTTGGGCTGCGCACGTCTGGGAGCCTGAGTCCCAGAGCCTGCTGCATTTCCTGGGAGAATGCACAGGAGAGGCAAATCCAGGCATGAAACAGAGCTGAATGCATTCCTTTGTAAGCACAGAGCTGCTGGGCCTGGCTGAGTGCTGTCCTTACCAATGTGACAAGTGACCCCTGCTAATGGATGGCAGGAAAATAACCCAGGTGGGATGGGGAGGAGCAGACCTGGAGAGCAGAACTACCTCAGGTCAGAGGACACTGTCAGTGATCCCGTGATGGAGATTTGCCTTTGCTCACCTTATCTTTGTGCACAGCAGGTATCAGTTGGAAAAATGATAAGATGATGGATTAAATGTCTGCTCAGGGAGGAGCCCCTTGCTCTCTGCCTCTCTTCTCCCTCTGCTCCTGCCTAGGGATGGTGCAGTGTCCTTGTTTCCCACCATTTCCTTTGCCATCTCCTGTGCTAATGTGGCTCCAGACTCCTCGTGCTCCCCAGAGTTGGAGCTTCATCGTTCAGGGTCTGCAAATGAGGGACAGAAAAATACATTTGCTCTCCGAGGCTGGAAATAGGCTCCATGAAAGGCAGGGATCCAAGGGGTGGTACCTTCCAGCTTGGGTGTTTGTTCTGGGTTGTGAGGGCACCTCGAGACACCCCAAGGAGCAGGAGGCGATCCGAGTTGCTGATTAAATCCTCTGGGGGCACAGCACCTGCCTGCCAGCCCCGTGTCCATCCCCTCCCGTCTTTCAGCTGCAGACAGGGAATGAATGATGAGGAGCAGCCAGCAGAGACCTGCCAGCCCTGGCTCCTGCTGCTCCAGGTCACCAATGCCTGAGCCTTTGATGGATCTATGCTGAGGAGCTGAAGAACCAGATGTCAAGTGGGATTAGATGAACTCTGCTCTCCCTGCAAACCTCCACTTCTCCATGGGAGCCTTCCATCTCCCAGTGGTTGCAGTTTAACCAAGTGGTAGTGGAGAAAGAAGGAACAAGCCCTGGAATTCTGCATGATGGGTGTTCAGGCAGGCCTGGGCACAAACCACCATTTTTGTACAAACTCATATGCAGTCCCTCAAGTGCTTGCAGTAGGTGCTAAATCCCAATCATCCTGCAAAAAACCCAACCCTGAGGCACCTCCCAGCTTCCAGAAGCCACACACCCAGTGTGGGGGGGATATTCCAGCAGGAACAATCACTGGGGTGCCCCCTGGTCATCACCATGTCTTGCATTTTTTCTGTCTGTTTTTATCTCTGCCGGGGATGTGAGTTTTTCTTCCGGTCTTTTGGCAAAGCTCCTGGCTAACTCCACGAGCTCCAAGGTTCATCCCTTTCTCTTCTTTTGCAGGAATGGCCTCTGGCAGCAATGCCCTGGACAAGGTGGCCCCAGGGGCGGGGCCGGGCCCGGCTCAGGTGCGCGGGCGGGGCCGAGGAGCTCTGAGCCGGGAACGGCCCCGCCCGCCAGGTGCTTGCTCAGAGCAGGGTGCGAGCAGGTCACTCTGCAGCGTGGACACACAGAAGAGATCACCAGCCAAACAAACGGCCCCCATTCCCCCCTGCTTCGCTCGGTGCCCGCCCCGAGGTACCCTCCAATCCCTTCCTACAAAGGAGAGGAGATTCAGTGCTCCCAAACCGTACCCCCCAAACAGTCAAACTCCTGACCTTGGCTGTCCCATGGCTGGCTCTTCCCACAGTGTTTGAGAACACCAAGAAAAGCCCTGCACACTGAACCTGCTGCTGAACTGATGGAAGAGATGCTGTCCTGTCTTGGCTCTGCTGCAATGTTTCTGGTCTAAAGTTTCTCTGTCCTGGAGTTTCTGGTTTAAAGCCCCCAAAAAGCACAAGGCCGTTTAAGAAATGACCAATCTGCCCCAGCGCTTGGGATTCTTTCAGGTGCCCGGTTTCAGGTGATCAGTCTTGTGTGTTTCATCTGGAACCTTGTGTAATTGGCCCCTGAAAATCAAGAAAAAGCAAACTCTACTTCCTTTTTGAGTGGACAAGGAAGCTTTCCATAAAATTTCACATACCCAAGAGGGGGAAAAAGGAATTAGCTGCAGAAACCTGTCCAGCATGAATACTGAGGTGAACCTCAGAGATGTGTCAGCGTGGACCTGGAAATCACAGAGAGCAGTATTACAAATCAGAAGATGCTGTGTATTTTATGTAAAATGTGAGCAAGAGAAAACCTCCTGATGTGAGCAGGAATCACCTCAGGCTCACCCGGGGGAATCCATACCATGGCAGTAGCACAGCTGCTTGAAAAGATTGGGTGTTCCAGACCATTGTCTTCCCATTGCTCTGAATCACTGCTGTCATTAAAAGCAGGAAAGGAAAGGTTAAACTTCGAGAAACCTATTTTGTTTTTTTTTAAGACAATCTAGGAGCAGGCAGTAAATTACTGTAATAAACCACAAGCGAGACAGGCCTGAAAACTGTTGTGATTTAAAAAGTTCTAAAGCTGGGGGTTCATAAAGGAGCACTGTCATAAAGGCCTAAGTGGTCACGAGTAAGAGAGAGACAGAAGATAAGAAACAACTCTTTGCTGTCTCTTCCAGCCCCAGAAGCAGCAATCCATAAGTAAAACAGTAATCTGCAGATGAAACTACCAGGAGCCCAGAAGAGGAGAAGCAGCTCTTCCTGCAACAATTTCCTTAGGAGTCAGCCTGTGTCCATTGCTGCCCACAGCAGAATGGGCATCCTGAGCACCAGAGGGGCTGGAACACAAATTCCTTGGAGAATGAAGTGCAGGCAGCCCAGAGCTACTGTTCAGAGTAAATCTTTAGAAGCTGATTGTATCTTACTGAAAACAACACTAAGCTCACCTGCCTTTCTGTTTGTTAAAGGATTTATCATCTCTTCAACAATAATGAAAACAGTATCTGACACTGGAAGTGCATTTGCAGATTAAAAAAAAAAAGTATTAAAATTCTTAAAGATCTGGCAAATCAAATGTATATAAAGCACAAGGGAAGAGGAGGGGCAGACACCGATCTTTTCTCTCTGGTGACAAGACCCAGGAGACTGGAGCTGGGCCAGGCCAGGGTTAGGGTGGATATCAGGACAAGGTTCCTTCCCCCAGAGGGTGGTGGGGCACTGAACAGGCTCCCCAGGGAATGGTCACAGCCTCAAGGCTGCCAGAACTCCAGGAGTTTGGACAATGCTCCTAGACACAGGGTGGGTTTGTTGGGGTGTCTGTGCAGGGTCATGAGCTGGATTCTATGATCCTGATAGGTCCCTCCCACCTTAGGAGATTCTATGATTGAATAATTAAGAAATCAATTTGCTTAACCTATTGTGACAAGATGAGGTCTAAGGATGGAACCACTCCTCTCAAAAAATTTCTATCCACTCATCTGAAAGTATTTTGCTAAATACTAAAGGCTCAGTAGTATTGTCTTCTCTGCAACACAGCCCTATCTGTAAGGTTTGTGAAAGCAGCAATGTTTGAAGTCAGATTTTTTGTTTAAAAGCACTGCACGTTACCTGAGCTGTTGTAGAGTTCAGAGTTCTGCTGCTCACCTTAGAGGGCCTTCCAGGAACACCCTGATAAACCTCACTGTTACCCATTAACACTGTTAACCAAGAGCCCATTAATTACGTGACTTTCTTTCCATTGTGCCAAGGTTCCCTGAGTGGTGTAGGACATGTTATGGATGTTGGGTCACGTACACTTGGAATCTGCAAATGCCAGGGAAGAAAAGTTACCACCCAGACAGGGTCAACACTATGGCAGCAACAGCCAAGCAAAAGCTTTCCCACAAAACCTTTTACCATTTCCAAAGATTGTGCCATTATTTGTAATGGTTTTGACATGAAAACAAATGAGTAATAGAAAGTTATGTGCAGTGCCCACATACCTGAACTTACCTTTAAGAGATCAGGCAGGCTGAGGTAGTGTATTCCCTTTTCTGTCCCATTTAAGCTCTTTTCCCTGAGATAAAAGCACTTCACAGGAGCTGACACATACAGAGCTTTTAGGGCCCTTGCTCATTTGTATGTTTGTTGACTGTTTTTTTTTTTAAATCCTCAGTGTGGTAGGCTGGTATAATGTGGCAGGAATTCCCCAGGAGCAGAGGAAGTGCACCAGTAAAACTGACTACTTCCAAAGGACATAGTTTAGTGGCTCATTCCCCACCTCACTGGCTTTTCCTCCTGGATCCTAATTCATCAGGAATGGGGAATAAAATTATCATCTTCAGGGAAGTCCTAAGTGACACAAAAAGTTTTCCAGCTGGTGGTGACTTCCTGGGATTCCAGGACATTTTATGAATCTAAATGAAGCAAAAGACTGAAAAGTGAAAAAGTGAAAAGCAAAAGTGGAAAAGGCCAGAAATCAGGGTCTGGGGAGAAGCAGCAGCAGCAGCACATCTTTAAGAATAAATCCATTTCACTTTGGATCATGAACAGAAACATTGCTGTGAGCAGTCACTAAAATGACTTTAGCCTTTTGTGCTTGTGAGTAAACCAAGTTTTCCAGTATTCTAAAAAGTGTAAGATCCACAGCAAATTCCAGAACAACAAAGCACCACAGGAAAGAAATCTGCGCTCAATCTCTGCTTTAGACTCACGCAACAGCACTGTACTTGAGCATACCCTACAAGGGAATCCCAAAAGCACAGAAAGGATCCTCCTTGCCCCCAGAATATCAAGTGACAAATGTTCATAGAGTCACACAACTGTTTAGGTTGAAAAAGACCTCAAAGATCAAGTCCCACTATAACCCAGGACCACCAAATCCACCACTACCCCGTCCAACGGTGCCACACATGCACATCTTTTAACACCTCCAGGAATGGTGGTTCCTCCCCTGCCCTGGGCAGCCTCTGCCAATGCTTAATAAAAAACCCTTTTAGTGAACAGCTTTGCCCCAATATCCAATCTAAACCTCCCCTGGCACAACTTGAGGCCAGTTCCTCTCATCCTGTCCCTTGGGAGCAGAGCCTGACCCCCACCTACCTCCAGTCAGGGAATTGTAGAGCGCGATGAGGTCTCCCCTGAGCCTCCTTTTCTCCAGGCTGAGCATTCCCAGCTCCCTCAGGAGCTCCTCACAGGTCTTGTGCTTGCAACAGGAAGTGGAAAAGTTCAGGGTTAATGTGTGGACGCCTTCAGAGTTCATTCCTGGAGGACATGAGGGTGTTCTGAAGCTCTGTTTGAATTCCCAAAAATGCACATTAGCTTGGATTACAGGCTCTCCCTGCCTGGGGAGCATCAAACTGAGCTACCAAAATCCACAGGAGTTCCACATCCCTGTTTATGTTTTTAGGAAAGGAGCCTGGGATCTGAAAGAACAAGTACTTTATATTTCAGCTCAGTATTAGACAGAATTGCCAGCAGACTAACAGCAGGGCATCAAAATAATATTTATTGACCTGGTTTAACCACATCCTCCCATTACCTGCACCATGCCAGGAACAAACTGTCAGTATCTCACTAGAATTGTGCTGCTACACAAACACAGATAAGCACACACCATCTCAACAGTATTAAAAAATATTAATTTCACTGGAAATATTTACAAGTGACACTTTTTCTTGAAAAGGCTGCTTTAGGCCAGAAAAAAAATTCACAAATAGTAAAGAGACAATCTAATAAATGACTTGAAAGTCACAATATTGATCATTGGCTGCAAAAGAATCAAAGTTACATTTTTTGGGCTTATTTTTTAGGGATAGCCAAGAATCCAAAAATAGTGGTTTGACTCTAGACATATAAATCTTGTGAAAGAATTAATCTGCTCCTTCAGTAACAACAGCTGCCCCATTTCCAAACTAATCCAGTCAAAAAAACCTGTTGTAATAAAGTCTGTATAATTTTAAGTTATTTATCTACTCATTTATCTATGAGCTACAGTATTTGCTGGTTTATTTAGAATTTATTTCTAGAATAGAAAAGAGAAAATGCATTTTACTGTGGCAGAATCTCCAAAGTGCCTGTTTATTTCTCCCACTTTGCTCCATGATATAGCCCAAAATTCAGAAAAAGCAGAAAACTTCATTCTAATAAAGCAAGAGAACGGATCATTTTGGCCCCATGTCTGTAAAAAAGAGATCTGAATGCAGGAAATTACATCCAAATTAAATGGGAAAAAAACCCCAAAGGTCTATAGAGTTAAAAAAAAAAAGAAGAATCAATCCAAGAAGCCATTCTAGCAAAGCACCATCACCAAAAAGGCGTCGTCTGCAAAATGAGTCATATCTATAAGATACAGAGCTGCTCTGTCAAGCAGAGGAAGCCACTTCATGTCCTGATCGTGTCGTCATGAGGACAGGGCGGTTCCCCAGCAGTACAAGGGTGACATCTAGTGATGGCCACATCCATCTGTTGCCAACTCCAGCCTTCCTAAAAACACCTGACACGGGCTGCCATCCTCACCTGGAGTGAGAGAGGTTAGGGTTGTACCTATGTTTAAATGTCTGTATTAAAAAGATGCACATGTATCAGATATCTTCAAATGCTTTCATTACCTGAATTTAAAAAAAAAAAAAAACAAACCCAAACATGAAGAAAACAGGAAAATATCTGTAATTTTATGATATATAATCTATACAAAAATTTGTTTAAACATTGAATACCAGAGATAAAAAGATCCACTTGCTATATTAGTGCCATGTTGTTCTAATGCAACCTCTGAAGTGCCATGTTCTTGAGTCATTTGCTGTAACTGGGATACAATCCTTGCAAAAGCTGCTCCCAAAAGATCATCCTGCATAGCATTTACTTACAGAGCTATAGTACAAAGAGATTTTAAAAAGTCACACACTCAAGCAGTAGAAAATTCTCCCAATCTCTCCAAAAACATAAAAGATGCTCTAGAATTTTAACATTTTTTCACTGACAGACAGTGCAAGCCTCACTCTGGAGCCAAGGCAATCCATCCAAACTTCTCCAGTTAGCAAAGAACCTGGGACAAGACCAAAGTGCTTTATTACAAATAGAGCATTATTTTTCTCTGGTTCTGTGCACTGCCTCTCTAATAATACATTACAAGTAATACAAAATAGTAATTAAGAGTTTGTTGCTCTTTTCTTACACCCTTCTCATGTTTGTGTACTGGGAAAATGACTGTTTCACTCAAAACATTCTCTTCTGTTTGTTAGGGTGTGATCCAACCCCAATCCCTGCTCCCAGACCTGTAGGCTTCATTTTCACCTTTGACTGCAAAAACTGCACTGCTGAGAAGTGCAAGGAATCACAAACTCCATCATTTAAGAATTACAATACCTTATTTTACAACTGTAGTGTGTGCAAATCGTTATCTCAATTAAATTTAATAGTTACAAATATTCTCAAACCATGTAACTACATACAGTAGGTTCTACAGAAAGTAACATGGATAACCAATATTCTTCAACTTGAAACAAAAACAATAAATAAAAGTTTGAAGTATTAAAACTATGAAAAAGTAATCCTGTACATTGTACAGTACCTTTTGGTTAAAGCTTCTTAGCAAAAATATACTAATGTGTTCTAAGCATTCCAGTTATTGATGGTTCAATATTAAAATTTCAAGGTTTCCTCATCATGAAAAAAATATTGCATTTGTCCATAGGTGCAGCAGAAGATGTCTCTCTCTGAACAAGGCTTCAGTCTTTAAAAATCTTGAGACAGCAAGTCTGAATTCAAAGGAACCATTACAAAACTCGAATACAGTACTGAGGATGTAGCATTGTTGTGCATGAGGGGTTTGACATTCCTGTCTCCCAAAGCAGCTCTAGAGAGCCCACTGGATATCACTGAGGTCAGCTGGGTCTCCCAGGCCTCCATCAGCCTCCAGGTAATTCATCAGAGCTGTCATTGCAGTGTCATCATTCTCACAGATGGCATCGAAGTCCAGCTGAGAATTGCCACCTGCAAAGTGATTAAAACAGGACGTTTGAAGCAGGTATGAACACTATGAAGCATGGAGAACATGGTAACTTGCAAAACAGAATTGATTTGAAGCAGCACCTGCCTTTGAAGTCAAGGCAAATATTTCTATGTTAAAAAAACCCTTACTTGACTCCCTTTTAGTTTAAAGCCATTACTCCTTGTTCTATGTTGTTGGGGTTGTTTTTCATTCTTTTTTCCCAAACTTTTATCAGAGGATTAGCTTTTTTCCTCTGGTGTTTCTTTTTCAGTGTTTTTCTTTTTTGGTTAGTTGGTTTGGGGTTGTCAGGGTCTGGGTTTTTAAATTTTTTTTAAAGGCTCATAGTTCAACTGGAAGAAAACTGCAGGTTATAAATAAACAAATAATGGTAAATGAGGGAGAAGAGGGAGATGGAAAAGTTTCTTAGAGCTGAAATACAGGATATGCTTTTACAGCAGTTTGCCTTTTTTTGTTAAACATAATGCAGTGGCATTTTCCCATACAGGGCCAGGGAATCCTGTATCCAGACAAACTTAACAAGAGGAAAAAAAAAAAAATTCTTTCTGAACCATTTTGAGCAGTCCTTGCTCCCAGCTTGCAGATAAGAAAGAGGCAAAGTGCTAAAGGACAGTAATTCTCAAATTACAAGCAGTTCCCTAATATTGCACTGAATTACTTTTCCCTCCCCATCTCTATCCTGGAGAGAGAACAATATAGTGCCTCATGAAAAGTGTGGCCTGCAAGAATGTAATGGTAAACTTTAGTTAGAGATGTTGGTTTTGGTCATGAGCTTGCCTCACTGATTAAATTTAAATTTGATGTTTGCCTTGCAGCAGTAACACACCCATTTTCAGAGTGCTCTCATCTTCAGACAGACAGACAGACAGACAGACAAATCTCTTTACAATTTAGACGTGGTTGTAAAGTGGTGCACTCAGAAATGACACCACTGGTCAGAAATTTCAGCCCCTGCAACTCCCAGAATATCCCCAAGAGAAATGAATCTTACTGAGGAGAGGTTCATTACTGGGAAATGGGATAGCACCCTGGGTTTGTTCTGAATTCTCTAGAGCTTCTGTTTCTGAAGGACATAACTGAATCAACTCTTTATTTGGCACCTGAAAGAGCAGAATCGGTAGAAAGGACAGAATTAGATCCTAAATTTAGTAACAAATATTACATTACAGAAACTTCATAGACTGCTGTCAAATTATTAAGAACTAAATAGAGAAAGTGAAAAATATGCATCATCAGGCAGGTATTTTGCATTTAGAAACAACTTTTTTAGAAGTTCATATAGCACTGGACTTGTCTAAATACAAGCTGTGACTTACACAGCTGTCAAAGGTACTTCACAGTGGTGGCACTGCTTGAGGGTCTAATTCACTGTTCAGTAAATAAATCCAGCACAGAATGTACTGGTTTGCACTTTCCCCATCTACTATCATAAACTACAAATTCCCAGTGACATCATGTTTGTCCCTGTCAAAACATTCTAGTTAAGAGATTAAAAAAGCCCTCATACCTCCCAGGTTCTATATGCATTAAAGTATATTAATCATAGCAAAAGAGATGGAAGTCATCCTAACCCAAAAAAAAGATAATTTTTTTCCTGATATTTGTTTTATTTAACACATACATGCAATTTAGCAGGAGAGATTCCTAGGATTGCCTGACTTGTGTATATTCTACCAGGGAATTAATAAAGGTGAAATGCTTTCCAAAAGTATTTTAGGAATAAATGGGATACCAAAGCCCAGAATAAAGAAAAATCTTCAATGAATTATGATAAAATTATCCTTATGATGAGACATTACATTATTTAGAGAGTTCAGGATATTTATGTCAAACAACTCTTAAGGAGGAAGATCTGTGGTAACAGGGGAGAACAGATCATAAAAAACCAGGGGAAATCAAAGCAGTTCCTAGACCAGAATAGTGGGGTTTCTTCATAGGAAATGAGAATTGCAGTGAAAAACTGTCTTTAACAGGAAAGAAATTTACATTCAAAGAAGAGCTGATGGGGAAGTTTGTTCATACAGTGTCCAATACAAAACATACCACATACTTAGGTAAAAAGAGATGTTAATTATTCCATTGCTATGGGCAATAACTATGTTAGTTATAGTTTGTGGTGTTACAAGCACTAGTATATTTACAAGCACTACTAGATTAGCATAACTATCAACTTTTAGAAGACCAATAAAATACCTTCAAAGTCACAATCTTAAAAATTTCAAAACAGCACAGATTTTTTTAAAAGGCTCTTCAAAAACGTTAAGATTAAAAGGACAAGCGAGAGAAAACAAGAACTTTCACAACAATCACAACAGGTGACCTTTAGTCTCTGATGGTTTTCAAGCAGGAGTTTCAATTCAGCTCCAAATCCAGGAGAGGCACCGTCCCCTGAATCACACTCACACTGAGCACAGTGGTGGAGTTCAGCAGATCCTGCTGAGTGGAGACTGCAGCCTCAGAACAGCCCCTTAAGCTTGAACTGATGCCCGTGTAAATGAGGTGGGAACTGCAGCCACATCACTCAAAGACTCTCACAGCTGCCAGGCTGTGCAATACCTTGCACATTCTCTCTCAAAAACGAATCAGGGCAATCCAGCTCAAACACAGGCTTTGAGCTGACATTAACCTTTGAATTTTGGATTTTTACAAGCAGGGGCATACTCACATCGCTGCAGTTTATAGTTAAAGCTGGAGATGGTGATTTTCTCAGGAGATGTGATGGACTTAACTCTCCAGAGGGTGAGGAATGCAACCTAAAATTGCATATATTTAGTTGATTCATCAGGTCACATTAATCAAATACTGAAAAATAGACTGTGTGTTGCAGAACCCACCAAACTTCCCCAGTGACAAAGCATGAGCCAGCTAATTTGAAACAATGATGTCTTAAATTCTCCAGAAGATTCTAAATTATCCTGCTCCGAGTTTTGGTAGCAGGAAACAGAGAAGAGATCAGAAAAGGCCATGGGCACAATTCCTTAAACACACTTTTCTCTGTCTGTTGAATTACCAGCACAGTGATGTGCTCTGCCAGGCATGAGACTGACATTAGATTACAATAGTATCTCATAATGCTATTGCTCAACCTAAAAAATGTTATACATATAATACAATAAAAGTGAAACTGGAGCAACCCTCACATAATCACATACCCCTTGTCCCTGTCTTTACTTAAAAGCCTGATGATGATGATATGCGTTTATTACCTTTGTAATTCTAATATTTCATTTGCAATTTCGGTTCCTATACTTCCAGCACCAAGAACTGTTCCAGAGGACATTCCAGGTACACTTACTAAAGACTGTTTTACAGCATCTGTAGATAAAAAAAAAAAGCTCAAACAAAACCTTAACCCAGAGCAGTTTCACTGCAGAGCAAGGATTTGTTTTAAAGCAGCTCTTGTTCTAGATATATATATACACTATGTAAGTTTGTATTTTCATAATTCAGAAATTCCTTTTAATACTGATTCACGGCAGAGGGTGTTGCAATATAAAATGAATAATCTGTTTGTGAAAACTGTAGTTCTCCAGTAGTGAAATATATTTAATCACTGCCACCTCCAGTGTCTCTCACAGACATTGCAAAGAACACGAGTTTAAAAAAACCCTTGGATTTCTCACCAACTGAAATGAGTTATTGAAAAAACATTTTGAAAAGCAAAAATAAAGACTTCACAGCAAGATGATAGAACAGCATGCAGAAAGCAGAACCTATACATAGCAGAAAAATAATAAAAAATATGTCCTGTATCAGTATTGCCCTGTATTTTATAGATAAACTCAGCATAATTGCATTTGCTCAGAAAACTGGGCAAAATATGAAGGGTCTGTGACAGAAGCACAATATCCTACCAACCAAAACCCCAGCTCTAACAGAAGCTGCTAGAAACTAAAAGTATGTTACAGACACTTCTTTTTAGACTTCTGTGACTTATATCAATTAGGATTCTGTAAGTAACTAGAAACTGTCACCAGAAGCAGTCTTAAAACAAAACCTAATCCTTCCTTGCACACAACCTAGAATAAAATCTCTAGACTGGATAAATCTAAACTGACTGATCAGGAGATGCAGCTGTGATAACCGTAAGAAGTGACACTTGCCTTCTGCAGGGTGGGAACTGTAGAGGACCTCTTCTTCAGTTGATTCCTTATGACCTCTGAGATTTAAAGAAATAAAAAAACCCAAATCAAACCACAAAAAGTCAGCAGGTTTTTTTTCAAGAGCAAAATCCATAACATATGTTTAATTTCAATAATACTTTACACAGAATCAAAGGTAACATCCTCGAACTAGGGAAATATAAAGATATTCCTCACATATTTGCATGTTCAGTCCTTTGCAATGTTTCTGAGCAGTGGGTGAAATACTAATTGCCACGTACTCTCCAAGTAAAAAGGAAAGCCAATAGGATTGGCTGTGCTCCATGACAAGGGAAGAGGGCTGTCATTTTTACTGTTAGCAGGGAAATCAGGTAACCAGGAACAACTGCTACAGGAACAGGTCAGTGTCTGCCTCCTGCCAGCAGCTGCTGCCCTCCTTCCCTTCTGCAGCTGCAAATGCCCGCCCACATCTCCAGGACGGGCAAAAAAGTGTCCTTGGGCTACTGGCCAGCACAGACTGTCTGAACCACTCTTCTCTCTCTCCTTGGGGAAAAAGGACATGGGCAAAAGAGGTGGGTGATGTTGACTTAAGGCATGAAACAGATACAGAATGGGCAAAAGGCCCCCTCAACAACTTTATTTCATGGAAATAAAATCCTCTCTGTCCCCTCTCAAAACCCCAGTCATTGGCAAAGATCCTCAGTACCACTGGAACAATCCAGATTACAGCCCCATTGCAAGGTGCAGAGAATGAAAAAGAATTACAAATAAAAAGAGCAATTAAACACACGCATTTCCTGTCCCACAGGCTCCACCCTTGCAATCAATTTGGAGAGGATCTTTCTGTCCTGCCTTGCATTTCCCACCATCTATCAGTTGTGCTTCTCCACCTCCTGACACCTGTGGGATAGGGCAGCACTTGGAACTGGGTCAACTGACACACAGAGGGTTGTAAAGACCAGAAGGACAAGCAGAATTAACTTGACAGTTCCATTTATTCTAATCTACTTTTCTTCAAGATCCTTCCCTTCTTCCTCTAACAAGAAACTCTTTCACCTCATTTTTTTCCTACTGGGAAGCAGCATAGTTTTCAGAGTCAAATCCACAACTTAGGCCTGAAAAAAAAATAGCTGGTAAATATCAAAAAACTGTTTGTCCAGGTTGTTCAGCCCATTTCTGTGCAGAGTTGATGTTTTCTAGCCTTGTTCTGCTCCCTAAGCACGTTATTTTCTGTTAGTACTAACTGTAGTTATGACAAAAAATAAACAGAGAGTCATATAAATTACTTACAATACCACCGTGTTGTTTGATACAATGTACTCCAGCTCTCTGGTCCAAGGATTCATGAAACTAAACCACTGACTCTTTAAAGTAACGAAAGTCCCATCTTTTGCTCTAAATTTGTAGGAATTTGTAAATACTTTTTCTTTATTCTGCAACACTAGATAAGAAAAGGAAAGTTATAATCACCATATTTAAGCTTAGAAAGGAAACGTTAAAAATAATAAATGTTTTATAGCACCATAAAACCCAAAATGTTTTTGTTGGCCAGACACAGAATGACATGCCAGAACAAACTGGGACCTGTTCTAAAATCAAATTATAGTTTCAGCAGGGTCATAAATCTTACATTAAAACCAAATACTAAGTTTCTGCAAACCACTAGGAGACTCATGACTTGGTGAGCTTTCTTAACTCGTGTCTTTAATTATGTTATCACACACATCTGCTCTTCAGAATTCCTTCCTCTTCCTCATAAAGAATGGAAGCAGAGGGTTTGGCAGATGCACTGACATTATTCCCCCACAATTAAGACCCTGCACCAGGAGCCAAGACAACAGAAGTTTCTCCCTGCTTTTATTACAAGCCTTACACAGGCACATCTTAACACAGGCATCAAAAAGGGCAATGCTGAGGTTGGGTAGTTTGGGTTTGTAGTGTTTTCACTTGCAGTTACATGTAGCTGTAAGTAGTCTGGGAAGACCAACTATTTTGTACCTTCTTTATGTTTTTCAGCTAGGTGATTGTGATCATCTTGATGGCAGTACTCATAACAAGAAGTTCCTAGAAGCTCTTGTGGCAGGTACCCTAAAATTGCTGTTGCGCTGTTAGAAATAAAAATGTGAACTACAGCGGATGCAAAGTTGTTTTCTTCTGTATCAGATAAAGCAGAACATTAACATTTAAACAAACAGATGCCTGGGTTCATGTTTGGGGGAAAAAATATAGCATTAGTACAGCTCTAAAACAACAGGAAGTATTCTTCATGGCAAATTATTCCTTTCAATGAATGACAATTCAAAGGTAAAGTAAATGTTTAAACATGCAAACCATATGTACACACAAAATACTTCTGCTTAGGGGCTTCCCTTGGCCAGTCAGAGTGCTGGTCACACATAAGAGTCAATAAAAAACTCAGCAGTTGAATTTTGCTCTTCCACTCAAAGGAACTGGTTTTAAACTGACATTTTTAGTTGAAAGAAAAGAAGACTGAAAGCAAGAACATTTCCAGTGACAATGAAATTCAAAATGCAGAGTGGTAACTAGGTCTCTACAACAAATAAAAGTCTGGTTCAGAAAGTACAGAAAATGGGAACTGAGTTCTCACTTCTAATGAAATAATTTGGTGCCTCATTTAGATAGAATGTATTTGTTACAAATGGTAAGACTCTCAGAAGCAATAACTTTTGGTTAAATGTTTTATTACTTCAGTCATATGCAGAGCTATGAAGCTCTAACTTGAGATTTTTCTTTATGAATAAATGGGTCCATTTTATAACTTGTTTTAACCTTGCTAGCTCACCATTTTCTATAGGACAATACACTTCTATACATTATATATTATTTGACAAAAAAACAAAGCCCAAGTGCACATAGATTAAGAGTTAACTGCTTCTTGTGTAGAGCAGAAAAAAATTCTGAAAATTAGAATTTTGAGAATTACAGCTTTGACAGAGGATCAGAAAATGGAAGCAATGTTGTCATTTCTCTTCATTAAAGAACAAAACGCTTACCGCTGATCTACATAAACAAATTTTCCATCCATGGCAAATCGTGTAACAAATTCTGTTGCTTTGACTTTTATCTCTCCACTCTTTTGTGGAACAATATAAGGGTGTAACCTCCCAATTGCAACAAGACAGTTAAAGTTACTACTGTCCTTTTCTACATCATTTTCCTCTTCCACTCCCACCTCATTAGGAGGCCAGTTCTTCAAATACCCAGTACAGTGAATGGTGCAGTATTTTCTGTGATCTAAGAGAAAGAAATTAAATAAGAAGCAGTTATTGTTCAAAGAGTAAATCAAACTACTTATTTTATTCTGTTGGCCATGAGACCATCAACTACATTTCATGCTTACCTACACCACCTGTACAAAGCTATACATAATTTTACAGAGTTTTTTAAAATAAATTTTGTTCTATTCAATTTGGGCTTACCTGCAGAGAGAGCTTCTAAACCTATGTAAGATTTAGGAGATGAGTTATGGGTGTTGGCAGTTCAAACACAAGTTAGACAGAAAAGAAAGAAATAACCCACAGATCTCTTTGTCTTTATATGGTTTCATATGGATTGTGAATTAAAATTAAGCTGAGGCCCTCTGTAGCTTCCAAATCAATTTACCTTTGGTGAGCACAATGATCTGAATAAATGCTCACTGCAGTTGCTGAAAGAATCAGTCAAGAACAACCCAAAGCAATCCAGCTTATTTTCTATTTACCTCAGGCTTCTGAAGTTTTATGGGAAGACAAATATTTTAAATATCTTAAATTCCAGCATACACTGTCATTCATCCCTTTCTGCTCCCTAAATAACATGCAAACACCCTATAAGCATCAAGGTTTGACATTATGTGTCCTACAGCAGCTGCCTTTCCTAAAAAAGGCCAAAGCATTCTTAACATCTGTATGCTGAACAGGATGCTTTCCATAGGTTTCATTTTCCTCTCTACTACAAAAAACACAGATCAACTCTGCAAAATGAGAAGCCGAGTTATCCCACTATGATTTTGTCACAGTTTCTCAGGTGCCTTCCCTCAAAACTGCTTTCCCAAGAAACATTTACAGAAGTTAAATTCTTATCTCACTGAGTTATCTGACACATCAAGGGATACCACATTCTACTTACTTACAATCATGGGCCTCTTAAAATTTGTGGTGTCTCTCAACAGTAACAGGTTACATTGAAAAACAGAACTTGGAGGATCTTTTCAGGATCAAACAATTTCAGCACACCTTTGCAAAAATCAATACTAGGGAATTAAAACAAAAGCTGGAAATTGCATTTTAAAATTGAAATTTAAATTTTCACTGAAAACTTGACGAGATTATACTGCTCTACAGGCATACCAATGTATGAACTAAATTAAAATTACTGGGAAAATGAATGGAATTACACTGATAAATTAAATTTATTATGAAAAGGGGAAAAACAGGAAAACTCATACTTTTAAATACACACAACACAAAAAGTATATCAGAAAATAAAGTTGGTTTACTTGCTTTTTTTCCTTCAAAATAGTAGAGTTTGCAGGCCTTATTCACTCAGTTATCTTCAAGACATAAGTTATTTAGTTTAATTCTTCTGATCTGCTCCAGTTCTTTCAAATATTTCCCTGTACCTTCTAAAATTTGACCACAACAGACCACATGCTCCTACAGAGCCACTGTACCTCAGGTTCCTTCCTCCCTCTTTCCAGGAGGCCACAGGGAGGAGAAAGAGTACAATTAGACTGTTTTTCAAAAGGTGCCCCTGGTTCACATTTACACTGCTCTACAGCTACTTGGTGAGATCAGTCAGAACTAGAAGGCCATTACTGACTCGGAATTTAAACAAGTTTCAAGAGAGAAAGCCCCCACTTCATCTACACTCTTTGAATACCTTTCTTCTTTGGGTTGGGCAAACACTCCTTCTCCTCTTTGACTGTGGTCCTGCTACACTTTATCCGACAGAAGAAGGAACGTCGAGCACCAGAGTTCAGCCGAGCTGGTCCAGCTTGGAAATCTGTGTGTACTTGCAAGCCAGCTTACAAAGATTTAGTAAAGTAGTTTAAAAAAACCAAAATCAAGCAATAAAACTTCAGAAAACAAGATGCTTTCTTCATTTACCTCCCAAGTACATTCTCCTTTTTAGCTGCCTAAATTTTGTCCTTGCAATTAGAAAAGTCTAATAGTTTAAATAGGGCAAAGAAAACATGATTGACACAGATTTCAAAATTAGAAAGAACTACTAAACTACTTTTAAACCCTTCTTGATATTCTGAATAGTATTTTACTACATATGCTTTATCAGCTTTCAACTTGTATTTGGTACAAGGAAGAACTGCAAAGATGCTTGTAAAAGCCAGCTACAAAATAGCCACTAGCTGCACAGTACATAATGCTTTCTTATTAGAAACAACTGTAAACAAAAGAAGGTTTGGTTACATTGGGATTGACACTTAGCATTTTCAGAGAAGACAGTGATTCTTGATATTGAAGTATTTTATCCCATGTTCGACTACATCAGGTCTTTTGTATTGACAAGACCTAGCAAATACAAGAAAAAAAAGTAGTATGCTGGTAGGAAGAATGTCAGACCACATCTTGGTAAATGCTTAACAGTGATTTCAGTAATTTAACAGAATTTCAGTAATTCTTATGATCTAAATCAGGTATTTTCTGGGCCAGCTTTTCAATTCTAAATGCATTTTAAGCAGCAGATACGCATTCAAATGTTTGTTTCATAGAAATACCTCAGGTTTGTTCATCCATACATCCATACAAACACCTGAATACATCCTGACTAATAATTAAATTTATTAACAACTCTTGAAAAAATCTGAGCACGTTCAGCTCTGACTTACTTTTTCCATCTACAAGCTTTTCCCTAGGCGAGACATCCGATGAAGAAAGTTGCTCCTTAACTTTTGCAACATCTTTTGGATGCAAGTAGTCAAATAAACTTTGTCCAATTAAACTGGCCTATTAAAAAAAAAAAAACAACAAAACCCAAAAGAGATGAGAACCACACCATTTTGGAACAGGACCCCACACATTACTTATCTCAGGAAAAAAGTCAATACCACAGTTACTCCAAACATCAATATTTTGATTTACATTTCATTTGTCATTGCTTAATATAATTTTTATTAAAAAGGGTAGTAAAAACATAGCTTGCTACGTCCCTTTGAAAAACAGCAGATTTCGTTGGAGATTAAACAAGTTCTGTACAACCAAATGCTTTATTTATGTAAATAATGCAATTCCTGATCCTAGCCAAAGAAGGTTATGCACAAAGTAACTCTCAGATTACTGGGGAAGGAGGGAAGAAATAGGAAGTAAGATGAAATATTCAACTGTCTAATGACTCTGAGCTCTACTTTGGTTGGACAAACTGGCACCATTGAGCCAGGAGCAGGCTGGAAGGAGGGGTCAGCTCACTATAGCACTCCTTAGTAGAGGATTTTTACAGAGATGTCTCCAGCTGGGATGCATTCTACCTGCTCACTCTGCTTATCCCAAGTAACTGACCTGCTGCACCACTTTCTTTTGGAACAGAAAGGAATTCTCGCACAAGTGGGCTGGTTTGGGTTTTCCACTGCTTACCTTCAGCACAGCAGCCAAATCAAAGGCTAGAAAGGAGCTGTGTTGACAAGCTCTAGACTCAAACTCAGGATAAACACCTTGCCTCTTGCCTTTTCCCAGTCCCCATCTAATCCTAATGCAAAGGGAAAATGCTGAGTGCTGCTGAGACAGGCTAACAGCAGCCTTACCAAAACATCCAGGTGTAACAAACCAGATTAAGCTGCAGCATGGGATTCAGAACCTAGAACAATTCCCAAATAAGCTAGTAAATCCATTGTTTTATTAAAGTCAGTCCTCTGAATCTCCTCTGGAATGAAGGAGATCTTAAGGGTCTGGAACTAGGTATGTGTAACATGAGTGACTCTAGAAATGCACTTTTAGTTCTTGAGCAAAATCAGTGTAGAAGTTAAAAAAAAAATTAACTCTGCTTTATGCTTATTCCCCTAGGATGATTCATTTCCCTTTAATTAAAAAAGATAGTTTTGCACTTAAAAAAAAAAAAAAGAGATAAAAATAAATCTATGAAAGAGTCCAGATTGGTTATCTGTACATTTATAAAGAAAATGAAGATAGCACAAATGGTTTCAAAGTTACAAAAGTAGACAGATGGCAGCACTAACTGTTTTAGCCTCTGTTTGTGAAACAGAAGTCATTGATACAGGAACAAATTATCATCCCTTGATTATTTGTGGTAATTGCCCATGCTGTTAAACGTCAGCTAATGGAAAGTACTTCTATTTTTCTTATTTCCCTTATTCTACAGGCTAAGCTGGCTCCCATTCAGTTTCTTTCAGGTTAAGGGTACACACTCAGATAGTTATTGTGGATGATGTGTTATGTGGTGCACCTGAGCATAAAGGCATCACCAAGGATAGCTTTAATTAACTTCCACTGCTGAACTACCCATTTTCCTTGGCCTAAAAAAAAAACCCCAAAATCACTTCACTATGTGAAAGAAAACCTCTTGCACACAGAAATTAGGACATCTTTGAATTATTCCTTCCTCTCAGACTGGCAGTTTTCTTGACGATGATCAGTTGAAATCTGGCGCTGTTCCTCAGGTTGGGAACACTGACTGTATTTGCCCATATTTTCTTACACCACATTCAGCTTTGCTCTGAATAAGGTTAAATCAAAGAAATTCCAAGAAATGATACACAAAGACTGGTGTGATGTAATATAGAATAAAATATAGAAGTTTTAAAACTTCTAAGAAAATGCAAGGTAAAAGCGAACAAGAAACAACAATAACCACCTGATCATAATTAAGTATTTTGCAAACTGATTCAGAGACAAACAGAATTTTTCCTCTGTTGCATCCAACCACAAACAGGAATCCATCTGCAGCCTGAAAATATAAAGATACTGTCTTTAAAAACACACATAAAATAAACAATGAATATTAATGACTACAAGGAAGCACATTTCTAAACTTGCTTCTTTAAAATTAAATACAAGAAAGCTGGAAAGGGACAAGAGGAAATGGCTTCACACTGACAGAGAGCAGATTTGGATTAGGTATTAGAAAGAAATTGTTCCCTGTGAGGGTGGGGAGGCCCTGGCACAGGTTGCCCAGAGAAGCTGTGGCTGCCCCATCCCTGGCAGTGTCCAAGGCCAGGCTGGATGGAGCTCTGAGCAAGCTGGGATAGTGGAAGGTGTCCCTACCCATGGCAGGGGGTGGAACTGGATGGTGTTTGAAGTCCCTTCCAACTCAGGTCATTCTGTGATTCTATAAAAAAGGCAATTAAGATTGCAAGGACTAAATGATGCCTTCAACCACACACAGCTGAAGTTTCTTAAACACAGCTTTGGCAAAAGTCCAGCTGCAAAACGGCTTCTTTTGGGAGCCATTCACAGATCTTGGCAAAGCATTATTGCAGCAAAGGAAAAAAATCACAAACCTAGCTGTGAATGAGGTTATGTGGGTTTATGGTGAAGTGTGCAAACAAGAGGAAAGATTTTACTCCAGGTATTTTCTGCACCTTTTTTGAAGTACATCTTTAAAAATGTACATGAAGGAGAGCCAACAACTACAAGGATGTTTATGCATAATTGGCAGCATTTTCTGCAGTTGCATGAAGATTTCAATAATGGATGTATTAAACAGGCAGCCTGTACATAGATTATTGTCCCTTCCAGGGCTGCTGCCTGCCATGCTCCCAAACCATCTCTGCACACCTTCCTGAAAGCCTGGGTAGTGCACAGAGTTTATAAACCTGTACAACAAAACACCTGCCTAAAGGAAAAGATGGGAGAAAAAGCACGGTCCAACTAAAAACTCAAGCTTTAATAAGGACATGATTTATCTGAGAGTTTCCTTCCACTCACCCTAAGGATTAACTGTCGCAGTTCATCATCCTTCAAAAATGAAGGTTTATACCGGACTTCTGAGTAGGAGCTACTAGAACCTGGGAAATGGATTATTCATAGAGATCACGTCACAAGTAACATTTTAAATTCACTTTTAGCAGAGTTATACTTGTTATGTCTTTCAGAACTTTTCTCTGTGACCCCAACAGCTGAATTAAAAAAATAATTCAAGGTTCTGGAAATCATAAAAACAAAACAAATCTCAAAAATACACTGGTAATGAAAACAGACACATAACCATTTTTTTTTTCTTGCCCTTTACTTAACAGAAACCAAGGAAACTTCTGTTCAGATATCATTAATGTACTGCTAGAGAAATGGTATTATGAGAACTGAATTTTCTAGAAACATTTCGTAGGTATATTTCAGACCTCTTAACTAAATTCTCTTTGCTGAAACTGAATAATTCCAATATTATCAATTATCTTTTGGCATTAATAATGCTTCATTAATATTACAAGGCCAACAATCAAAAAACCAGACTATTGTAGTTAAATCAAATGTCTCACTAAATATAGTGAGGCTGACTCACTGCATGTACTGTTCTAGCACCCATGGCAAGTATTCTAAAATAATTTTTGTCCATTACATTTTTATCCAATAAATTTTTATAATTTTTTTCTCGTTACATTTTTTGATGTAAGCAGCAGTTGAACATTTCAGGCAATTTCAGCATTCACTGTAACTCCACATAGTAGCTTGTATTCCCTTAAACCATTTGTTTTGAAGTAAATGTAACTGTGCTGGGCGAAGTCCAGTTTTCACATCCTATTGTTAAAATACAAATGCTTGAGCTGAAGATTTCTTGTTTAAACTGCAAGTGCAGTTACTGCCCTGCTGGTCTGTCACATCATTCCTTCATGCAAAACTCTCAGTCTGCTTGAGCCTTTAGAAAACCCTCAAAACCCATCACACTTGAGCCATTCTATGGTTTTGTTACTGTCAAGGTAGCAACATAATTCATTTTCTACACTTCTTTGACCCAAAACTAACTGGGTTCTCATCAGATCTATTTATTTATAATCAGTTGGTTTTGCAATGCAGAGGGTCTTTGATCTTTGCTCGGAGTTGACCAAATTATTATTCTCAAACAGTGGTGTCAAAACCCCCAAATATTGTGTGCAGCTGATGGACTATGCAATATGCAACTTGTATGTGGATGTATTTTTGGCAGGAGAGGAAAAAAACGTCCAAAACCTAGCAATAGCTAAAGGAGAGCAAAGAGTATTTCCTGGGTTGATCCCCACACTAACCCATTCCCTAAGATCCATGATTAACTCTGCTAGCTGACTGAGGCTATCAGAAGTTTCTGTTTCTTGGTACTCTCTAATATGTGAGGGTATTTAAGACTTTAATGTAATCAAACTCATTGACCATTTTGTTAAAGTATATTCTGTCCTGCAGCTTTCCTTTTGACTCCTGTGCTTTCTAAAAAGAATCAAGGAGTGACCCAAGAGCAAGGCATGCCCTGAGCAGACAGAAAATATCAGACACTGAAGGGTGGCTTTTTTTCCTGTTATACTAAGCAAAAATTTAAAATTAAGTTCTGACAGCTACAGACATGTACATGTAAATGAGGAGCAGACTCGGAAGTAAATACAGTAAGGAAATGTAAAATAAAATACTCTTGATTTATTTAAAATCCAGGAAGATACACACTCTGACTAGAACAAGGATTTACAGGATGAAGTTTACCAAAACTCACCTTTTAAAGACTTCAAGTGCTGCACAGCCATCCGTAGCACTGTGAGTTTGTCCAGCTTTCGGGCCATGGGATTGCACTGTGGTATCATGGCCGACAACTCCTCTATCAAATTATTCATTTTGTCTCTTCTTCTTTTCTCTGTTTGACTGTGAGCCTCTCTAAGAAGAAAAATTATTTTTTAAGGAAGATTATGGGGAAGATTTTCACCACGATATTCAATTCAGTTTTGAGAATGGAACTATCACAGGTACTACTGCACTGAAACAGTTTTTCATACGCTGCTTGCATTGGACAATTGAATTGGATTCACTTCAACAAAGATGAAATGGTCCCAATAATGACGTGAAATGCTGAGGAGAAAAGATATCACAAGCAACAATTTGATTATATTTGGCAGGAACAAGAGGTTATGAAGACTTATAGAAGTTCAACCCTTCTTGTAACCTTTGCCATGCAAGTGATGACTTGGACACCTCAGCGTATCCCAGAGAACTCCTGATGTCATTGGGAATCACTGGAAGACATTCCTGCTCCCTACTCCTACCTCTGCCTGACCCCTAAGATGGGGTGTTCATTCTGCTGCCTTTTAAAAAAACCCACAGCAATAAACATTACTTTTACACATGCTTCTAAGAGATGGAGTGGAAACTGAAAGAAAAAGCTGTGCCCTCATGTAATTTACCAGAAGTATCTCAGAAAGCTTTCCCTGTCCTGGTAGGGTGGTACAAAGACTTTCAGCCTTTGGGCTGCCTCAGGTTTCATCTCTTGGTAAGCCTGTCAAGAATTCAGCCACTGAAAGAGCTTTTCTTCTTGGCCAGTTTTCATCAGAAAACTCCTTCTAGGGCACATGAGTGCACATACACTGCACAAGTGTATTTATAGCTCAGGTCACCTTTTCTTTGCTTCCTTCTAGTGCAGTATGTCAGCTTTTCAGCCCATCTCCTCCCCTCTAATATCCTCCAGCACATCAAGGGAAGTTTAATTCACTCTCTTCCTCCTTACCCAGAAGATAAGCCAGCCACTCAATTAAAACTCAGATGATTTTTCTTTCTGATTGAGGCCAGACACAGTAGTATAGTTATGCAAAATGAGGAATAAGTTTTGGTTAATTGATATCCAAAACTTTTCCTGCAACAAAAGTTATTAAAGGTAATAAAGTTAACTACACCTGGCCTGTTGAGAAAGAACAAAGTACAGTGTTAAAGATCTACCTGCCTACTATTTTTATTATTTTTCAAAAAAAAAAGAATGCCTTCACCACACAGTTCGTTCTGGGTCATTCTGCCCAGCATTCAGCTTTTCTCTCTCTCAAGCCTTTTTTTAGATTTAATTTTTTGAGTTATGCTCAGATCTATGGGTTCACCCAGCTCTTCCTTTATGTCAGGTAGGAACAATCAAGTAATATCCTGTGTTTGCTCCTTGAACTGTGAACCTCAGGAAGACAAGATACAAGCATTCCAGGAAAGGAAACAACCTTCCACATCTCTGAGGGTTAATAAGGAGTTATAAAAAACTTGAACAGGTGGGTGCAGAAATTCAGGGGATGACTGGATAATTCAAAAAGCCTTCTGTTGCTTGCCTCAGCCACAAAGGGGAAGGGAGAAAAGCAAGTTTCCCAACAAGCTTGAGACAAAAACACTGGAAGGAGATAACTGATAAGCAAACCTCCAGAGACCTTTGTACTGATTCTTTTTCCCTCCAACTAATGCACCAAAAAGTAAGGAAAAAAATTAACAATACCACATAAAAGCCATTAAAGCAATGTACAACAATCTTACAGAGCAATCTGGGATGCTCTGTGAAGAAAAAATAATTTTGAAGTGAAACTGCAAATATATCTTGGAATATTTTAGTTTCTTTAATTTTGTTGCAATTACAGGAACACTTCATAATTACTAGCTAGCATACTATATAAATAATACTTCTGACAGCATGCTGAGTGGATTATGTATTTCTGGTTTGACATCTCTGCTCACATGCAAAATGAAAGCCTTATTTTTAAATCGACATCATGGCACAGCTCTGGTTTTACTATGTAGCTTGTTTGTAACTTGAAATATTTGTTTGGCTGAACTGTGGTCACGCAACATTTCAAATCCTGCAAGTGCTCTATGTGAATTTCAATTAATGTGAATTCAAGGTTCAATGGCAAAACTTGAATAATTCCCTATACAAGTTCCAGAAGAAGAAATCTTTGTCGTGCTTTAGCCAAATCCATTTCCATGTGGAATAAATTTTAAATACCTCCAGAAGCAGAAAAAAATCAAAATCTAGAAAACAAATCTAGAAAAAAACAATTCTCAAATTCATATAGATGAAGAATCAGCTCCTTATACATGACTTGGGAGTACTGCATTTACTTCTCACATTAAAAACTTCAACCTTGTGTTTTTGCTAAACCCTCTGAGATATCCTGCAGCAACTTTTATTAAAATTAGTAGGAAATAAAATCCTCAAGGAGATTTTAAAAATTATCATACATTTAGCAAGGGAAAGGAAAAGCTTACTGTTAAATATTGGATAGTTTTACTGAATGTTACCCACAAACTCATATTTTACTATTGTGAATCACAGTATTCACTAGCAAAAAGTATTTCTATTGCAAATTAGTACCTGAAATCTTTTACTTTAACATGTTCTTCATCTTCACTCCTAGAAAAAACAAGATACAGAGCTTTACATTATGTATTTAATACTAGGCACTTATTTCCTCCCACAAATTCCAGAAGATAGAAAATGCTACAAATTTACTGTGGCTCCAGCAAAAGCAAACCCACAAAATCCCTAAACCGTAACTGACCTAGCAAGTGATGCATAACAGAAAGAGACCAAAGCAGAACTTGCAATATTCACAGTTGTGTGAACATATTAAAGGGATATTTCATAATTATGGGGCTTTTTTTATTCTGGAGACAACATTATTGGAACATTCAAATAACTTAAGACTAGGCTTGATTTTATTTTTTTGTTTAAAATGTTATAAGAGATATTATCTATTTATGTTTTTATTTCTAATATCTTATTGTTAAATTTAAAAAAAAAAAATCCTAAATAACATTTAAAACAATCCAAAAAACCTAAGCTATTTCCCATACCCTACAGCAATGACTGGAAAGTCATAAAGTAATAAAATTGTAAATGAAACAGTCATAAGTGTCTGTAGCACAATAAACACTCTGCAACAGGAAACTATAAAGGATGATTCAAACAAGGGCAATGAGCTTTTCTTTCCCTATGACCACTGCACTCTTCACCACTCTTTGTGAAGAACTCCAGAGCGTGGCCTTGGTACCATGAGGATCAAGAGGAGGGAGGCCAAGCAGGCAGCAGCTGTCTCCCATGAGGAAATGGAAGCAGAAGGATCTTGGAGATTACAGCTTTAGGAAAGCTGCTTCCACCTGTAACTGAGCACTGACCCCAGTGAGGATCCAGCAGCCAAATTAACACACAGTGCAGAATCTGGGATCTCACTGGAACCCAGCAATCTTCTAGACAGTCTGATAAACCCAAACGCAGGAGGAAGTTTGACTCACAACACCCCAAGATTTTTATTCATTGAAGTTGTTTCAGGTTTAGACAAATTATCAATAACTAATATTTTCCTTCCATTTTAAAAGAAGCTTACCTGAAATATCCATATACTGTGAATTCCAACTGAATTTACATTCTCTGACCATATGAGAAGAGGTAACAAGGAGCCAGACCAGCTGCAATGCAGCATGTGCCCTATTAATTAACTTTCCTTCTCTCTCAGGAGCTCCACTTGGGGAAAAAATCTAGCACAAATTTGCTGCTCAAGCAATCAGTCCCAGCCTTCAATGGATTTTTATAGCCTCTGTCCTACAGTTGTGGTGTTGCTGATATGAATAGCTAAATTAAAACTACCTTGACTACATGAACAGAGGGTGAAATTCCACTTGGTGGCTATAATGTGGGTATACTTAATTGGTACTAGAAAGGATAGAACGGGTATTAATCAGAAAAAATAAAGAATACCACCTTTTCTCTACTTTCTCAATTGATTCATTAAATATACTTCCCCATTTATTTCTAAAATGGAAGCAAATGTTTTAAAGGCAGAAAAGGAGGATTTTTAGTCACTTTCCATCATGAGCACCATGGAAAAAATCCACAAAGAAACAACCGCTTTTAAGCCCAAAGAAAGATTTTTACTCTGCCCTTTAAGCCATGTACCAAACAGTGACTCCCCTGCAGAAAGGGACCTGGAGGTGCTGGCTGACAGCAGGCCCAGTTCAAGGCAGTCAGAGGGCAAACCACATCCTGGGCTCATCAAACAAACATCAGATGGGCAAAGAGGTGATTATCCTGCTCAGTGTTGGTGTGCCTCCACCTGGAATATTGTGTGCACTTCTGGGCCCCAAAATACGAAAAGGTGTTTGGTGAAGATGTGAAGGTCCCTGAATGAATTCAGAGGAAGGCAACAAAGCTGATGAAAGGGATAGAAGGAATGTCCTGTGGGGAGCGGCCAAGGACTCCTGGTTCATCTAGTTTGGAGAAAAGGAGGCTGAGGCCACTTCCTTGCTCTGTGCAGCTTCCTGAGGAGGGGAAGTGCACAGGGAGGTGCTGAGCTCTTCTCCCTGGTATCCAAGGATAGGACACAAGGAATGGTTTTTAAAGTTGTGCAGGGGAGGTCTAGACTGGATATTAGGAAGCATTTGTTTCCCAAGAGAGTGGGAAAACACTGGAACAGGCTTCCTAGAGGGGTGGTCAATGCCCCAGGCCTGTCAGTATTTAAGAGGCATTTGGACAATGCCCTTTAAAACATGCCTTAACCTTTGGTCAGCTCTGAAGTGCTCAGGCTGTTGGACCAGATGATCATCGTAGGTCCCCTCCAAGTGCAACAGTCTATTCTATAAAAACACTGCACGGCTACTTACAAACAAATATTACCCAAGTAAGGTATCCAGATACAGAAAAAGAAAATGCAACAAAATAATCATGTAATTAACAACCATCCTGGCACATATATTCCACAAAGGGTTTGCTGACGCTGCATAGCCACCTTGTAACAGCATTATTTTAACACAGTTATTATAGTTCTAATTTAAAAAGCACTTTAAAAGCTTAAAACAACCAAACAAAAACGTTAACATTCACCAGTCCTGGAAGAATAGGAGAGCCTTCCTTCGCCTCACTAAGTCTTCTTATTGAACTGGTACTTTTCACTCCTTCCCATTCTAAACTTCAATACTAACGAGTTTGGTAAAGCTGGAAGCAGAGCATCATCTTAGAAAGAACTATCAGGAACCCTTAACATTGGACAGACCTGTCCATCCTGTTCCTTAGCTGAATGTTTATCACCTTGTGCTGTACACAGACCTGCCCTTGGATGAAGCACTCCTCAAGGAACCCCACAGCTCACCGAGCCAAACAGCAAAGTGTGATGTGTTCACAGAACTCAAAATAGAAATGGATTCACTCATAAAAAGTACCTTTTCTGAGGATCACCATCAACTTCAACTGTATCCCTGCAGAAACAGGTCATAAAGTAAGCAAAATGGAGTTTGAAGCACAACAAGATGACTTGATAGACCCAAAAAAACAAAGTCAGAAAAATTTTAATGGTAACTCTACTTGATGGGTTCTTTTCGGCAAGAGCATTAGTCTTAGAATTTAATTACTGCTTCTTATAAGCCAGTACTTTTTCAATTAATTTTTCAACTTGGACATTAATTTTTTTTATCAAAGAGATCCAAACTTCAGGGAAACACTGCTGAGGAACCAACACTTTTACTGAACAGGTAAAAATCAACAAGTGCTACTGGAAAAGAATGGAGACTCTTTTTTTCCCCCAGAAACTAACATATTGCTGGAGTTTTCAGTTATCCACATGATGCACTTGAATCTCCAAGTTGACAATTACATCAACACCCACAGTACAGCTTACACTCTGTAGATCAATGGACTACATATGGAAGAAGCAGTGATTAAAGAGAATTGTTTTAATAATCACAAATACATGTAAATCTCCTATTCCCCACCTTTTTAAATATGGCTTTTCCACGCTAGTTTGGAGATATCTGTAGTGCACTTCATCTGCACTTTGTATCCCTTTTTTTTGTTAACTGGCATCTGTTTGGCAGTTACAGAACAGGATAAAACAGTTGAGAGTCACCTCAGCAGTCAAGTATGACCCACTTAAAAAGACTGAGCACTACAAGAGGACAGTCCCCATTTTTAGGTCATGGGTCTGTCTCCACATTTAAGGAAATGGCTGCTCTGGTCACTGAAGCAGCAGTTCTAGATCAAACAACCAGTAATCTTGTCTCCTGCTTGCAGGTAAAATTCTAGTATGTACTTGGGAGACTTCAAGCAACTTAAGAACTTGCCTTTACTAGTAGGCAAAGAAGGAGGAAAAAAAAATCAGGACTGAAATTTCAGCATTAGAAACACATTATCCAGACACTTCAGGCCAGGAAACGGCATTACAGAATCCTACATATATCCCTTGGATTTAAGGATTATTTTTTCTATTTTTAATAACTGGGGACTGTCAAAGAATACATCTGGAAGATATTGTAAATTTAATGGTAATCAACAAAGGAAAGAGGATTAGAAAGGAGGAAGGAAGAGGAAAAGGAAAGACAGTGACCATGTTGCATAAATAAGAGATGAACGTCTCAAATTTCAGTTGAGACACAGAGATTTGATTCACTTACTGGTTATCAGAATCACTTCCCTTGCGTTTCCTTGGAATGTCAGGCACAGCAGCGTTGAAAGAAGTGGTGGTGGCAGGCTTAGTGATTGGATTCATGAGGCTGGGCACTGCACACGCAATGCATGGGCTTCCATCCACAGAGAACTGATCTGTCAACGAGAATAAAGGCTCAGTGTCCAGCAAAAGCTGCATCACTGTGCACCCACTCTGATCCTCACTGCGACAAAAAGTCATCTGTGTGTGGCTTCTGTGTCTCTGACACAAAAAGCGAAGGTTGCACTGCTCCAAGTCCAGCAAAGCATGCACCACCTTCCCACAGTGCTGTAATGATCTCACCAACCCAACCAACACACCAAGGCAATATAAAACAGCTCTCCCCTTACACAACCTCTGCACTTAAATCCTCCCAGCACCTCAGACATCCTGCTGCAAAATCACCAGCTGTGCCATTTGTCAGCAGATCAAAATACTGTAGCTCAAACTAAATTAACATTAAAAAATATGTTGTGAGCTATGTTTTTTAATCAAGCTGGATATCCAAAAAATGGCAGTTTGCTATAATCATATTTCTGACATAAAATCCACAATTACACAGAACATCTGCCATGGAAGTTGGAAATGTCTCAAAAACTAGTCAAGTTCCCTTCACAATTCTCCTCTTAAGGAAAACTGTTGTTTCTGGAAAGGACAGAAGAGAAGTCACAAGCCAAAGGAATCCTAGCAACCTACGGGGAAAGGAGAACAGTCTCAAGGAACATAAGCACTATTACACTGTTTTGCTGCCCCAACACAGAGCTATCACAAAGAATCACCCAGCTGATGTTTAGGCAAAGAGCCAGAATTAATTCTGTTTCAGCAAATGTAGGAACTCCTTTAGGCTTCACGTGCCAGTGAGCACAGATGAGAGATTAAGAGATGTCAATTAAGGAAGTGAGCATCTCCTGCTTCTAGCAGGGAGCAAAAACCAAGAGGAGTACTTTGAAAATGCAGAAGAAGAAAAACTGGACGCTTTCTTGTGAGCTTTCTCTCTTTTTTTAGCATCTGTGCTGTTTGTAAAAATGTAGAAATGTGCAAGAACAATAATAAAATGCATACTTTCTTTTTCCTCTTGGATGTAAACACATCTCACACCAGAAAAATGACCCTCTAGGTTTTCATTTGGTGTTGGAATACAGCTCTGGAGAGTTAAATAAAAATATAATACTCAATTATATTGAGTATAATTATATATAATTGAGGATAATACTCAAACGACAGCTTGCCTGGTCTTCCACTAATCCTCTCTCTATCACATCAGACAACACAAAGTCAGCCCCTGTTTTATTTTAGAAAGCTCTTTAACTCATTAAGTCCCACAGGAAGTTCCAAAAAAAAGCAGTGGAAACAAAGAACCAATAAATACTTGACAAATAAGTGACAACATTTGGACATCTGCAACAGCAAGACAATTTAGTTATTTCAAATACACATCACATTCAAATTAGGGATGTTAAAAATATATTAAAAGAAATTACATGATAAATACTATAAGGACACAGTGGTAGATGTCTGAAATATTTTTACGATGAGTTTCCCTAGAAGTCTCATTTTATATTTCTGTTATTAACACAATTACAAAACAAACAAAAAACGCTAACAAATCCAAAGGAACTGTTTATTTAAAAGGAGTCGTTTTAATCTGCCCAGGTCACAGCATCCGGTAATTACTGATTAAGCTATTGAAGTACAATCAGTCTTGATGAATATTCATAAAAGAGTACTTAATAAACAGCAACCTACATGGTTCCAAGACAAGAATGCCTTCAGCACAACAGATCCTTTCGTCCTGGAGCAAAGCAGGACAGCACAGACCCACTGACCTAAATACTACTCTCTACACAGATGGCCAGCCTGCTTTTGGAACACTTCCCTTTAAAGGAACAAAATCCAAGGCCTCTTTTACAGGTTTTCCAATTTATCTTCAGTATTATTAAACAACTGCTTTTTTCCCTCACACCCAAGCAACAAATTCTGACTACTGCACTTACCTCTTCTACCTTTACTAACAACACCCATTTTCATTATTCTTAACTGAGAAAACAAAATATGTTCACGTTACCAGTAACAGTGACCTATTAAGAACTTCTAAACTACAATTATTAGGTGATGAATTGAATCCTTATCACTATCTCTGGGACAAACTAAATGCCAGTAAGATGGGTGGTTGATCTTGGACAAAAATATAAGGCTAAGAATCTGTACTGATCCCTGATATGCTCAGCATGAAGCTTATATTCTTTATATATATATTTTTTTTTCCTTAAAAAACCCACGAACCAAATAAATTTAAAGCTTCAGAACAATCAGGCATAGTAGAACAGTGATTATGTGGAGTTTAACAGGAGAGAGCAAATCTTTCTAATACCTATCACTCACTGAGGAAGAAGTGGGCAGAAACAGCTCCTAAAGCCAAGGCAGCTTCGAGAAGTCAGGAAAGGTGATGGAAAATAATCTCTGAGGGCTCCATAACAGCCATCATTATGATACTGGGTGATTCCAGGGAGCTCACTCTCTCCCTGGAGAGTGTCCCAGCCTTGTGTAGGCTGTGAGGAAAGATTTCTCTCCCTCTCTGGCTATCTATACCACTTTGGGAGAGCTGCATAAAGGATTTAAAAATCTTTGGGTTCACAAAGAGAATGGTCTAGAATGTACCCCAATACCCAGGGTAGGCTTCTGTGATAGGAAAAAAGTTGAATTTTTACCTGTCATTTAAGCTGGCTGAATTTCTCAGACTCACATTTCCTGTGAACATTTTCATACCATTGACATCAAAACCAAACACCTCTAAAAACACACAAAGCAAAATGAAATATTTCCCCATTTCGTAACACACTTGCTTCATGAAAAACAATATCCTGAAGGACTAATCTTTATTACAAGTTGATGTTTCTATAAAACCAAAATCATTAGTCAATTTTAAAATTACTAGAAACAGTTGAAGTCAACTAGAGATGTTTTGTTTTACCACCCCAAAGGCTATTACTTACACTAGTCTGGTTTGCAAGCCAAATAAAATTCCAGCTGAGAAATGACATTTTTATTACTTCTTATTCCAATGCTAATGCCCTAATACTGATAACCAGAATTTAATGGCAAGTGAACAGTTCCTCAAATACGTGTCTATTATGATCTATGTCTGTCTCTCAGCATTAAGCCTATATGCTTATCTGTATTAAAAATCAAAAATATTTTTCAAGCATATTATGCACATTGGGACAGATGAAAATAATGAGAATAATACAGGAACTCCCCCCCCAGAATCATTCCCTCTGTGAAAATGCAAAGACCATCCAAGCAGTACAAATACATATGGAAAACAGCTCCTTCCCAGTAAATGTATCAGAAACAAAAAACCTGTTAGTTCAACACTAATTTTAGTGCATTTCATAATTGAGCAAACAAAATATTTAAGGGATTGTTATCAATATATATTTCTCATAACATCAGTGTACAAGAGCATCCCCTATTCTTGTGTTTTTCTACAGGGAAAAGAAATAATAATTACAGTCCCCAAGGAGTTTGCAAAGAAGGGAACAACTGCAAAGGAGCTGCACAAAACTTCTGTTTGGAGGGAGATATAAAGACAACCAAAATCAACCACATTCCTGTGTCAGCAACGTTTCTGTGTCAATCCCATGCAATGCACTGAGAAACAAGGCTTGGGAGACTCCACATTTTTCCAACTACTGACAATATTTTCTAATCCCATGCCACATTCCTGAGCTGTTTTCTCCACCAACAGTTTTAAGGTTTTCAATTCCTAAGCAAACACAATCTATTAGAAAAGGTTTATGGCCAAACTCCACCAGCCACAAAAAGGGACATTCATCTGAACCAGTAACGATGTCCACATCTGAAGTAGCCATTCTGGTCCCTCGTGGAGGGAGGAAGACATTTCTAGGGTGATTCATCTCTTCCCAGAATAGATTCCTACATTTGGCTAGATGAAATAAAACAGTTCTAGGGTGATTCATCTCAATCTAAAATAGATTCCTACAGTTGGTTAGATGAGATACAGCCCAAGAGTGCCTACCTCTAGTCCGTAATTATACGGGGACCAAAGGAACTGGCTCAGACTTGGACATCTGAAGATAAGTGAGATGAAACCCACTCCAAGTACAGAAATATCACACAATTCTTATAACAGCCACAGACAGCACCTGTTTGCATCATATGCAACAAGTTCAAGCCCAAGAGAGTCTTTCAAAATTATTGCCCTAATTATGCACTACCTCAAGACCACTCACCCCTAGCAAGGTTAGCTTTTCTGTCTAGGTTTGCAGCATACATATTAGCACTCCAAAAATCAGCAGGAAGATACAAGTCACGTAGTATTAATAAATGCATTAATTGATTAAAAGAGCTGTCAGTCAGCCCTCATTTAGCCAGTTTAAAAAAGAACATCCAAATTCAGCTATCAAGATATTACAGTAAAATGGGCTTGAAATAAAATACCACTAAAGAGGTACATTTATAAAACTTATGGTGACACTTTCCACAGTCTGGGAATAAGCGAGACTTGGAGAAATGTGGCAGCTCTGCAGCTGCCTAAATTAATAATGTGTTAACACTGGCACAACCTTTCCAAAAATAAGGAACTTTTAATCCAGCTTTGTATTTTGAAACACTTTCAAAGGAAAGAAGAGAGAGGCTGCTTTGAGTTCAGATTTCTAAGATCATGGATACCACAGACTATTAAAATGTGTATTCCGAAAGGTATGTTCCTGGTACACACAAAACCCTTCAGCTAGGGTCTGTCAAGTTTAAAGAACTCCAAATTCTGGTAGAAGCGAGCGTGAAGTGGCACTTGAGTGTTGTGCAGCCCAGCCAGAGGAGTTTATTTTAGATCGTAAAGTTCTGTCATAATTAACATGGGTTTTGGGGGTTTGTTTTGTTTGTCGTTTTTTTTTTGAGATGTGAGGTGGAGGCATGGAGCAGCTCTGCTGTGAGGAGAGGCTGAGGGAACTGGGATTGTTCAGCCTGGAGAAGAGAAGGCTTTGGGGTGACCTCATTGTGGCCTTGCAGTGCCTGAAGGGAGCCCACAGGAAAGATGGAGAGAGACTCCTGACAAGGGCCTGGAGTGACAGGACAAGGGGGAATGGCTTCACACTGACAGTCAAATAACTCTATGCCATGTAAACTGCTTTATTTTATTATGGAGTTACTTTTCTAAAATTTTAGTTTATTTTAATGAATTCTCGCTGCAGATATTCATTAGAGAGCATGAAAACTACACTTATAGCCTATATACATACAGTAGTGCATGAAAAAGAAAGTTACAGGTGCTGTGGTATCAGTTCAAGGTCCTGCACATCTGAACACCTGTAAAACTAAGAACTGTATTTTCTACACATGGCTGAGCATTATACTATTTCTTTGAATTTATTTATTTTAGACCTTCAAAATAGATCATGAAAAGCATCCTCAGACTACTTACAGCAAGTCTGGCATCAAGATCATTGCCTACAGTACCTCTTATTGAAAGGTAGGAACCAAAGCAGCTTATTCTTCCCCCAAATTTTATACGCATGTGTAATGCAGGAACAAGATACAGAGAATTCAGTAATGAAACCATCTTATGAACAACACTATACAGAGAATAAACTCTTATATGTTAAGAACATTGGATTTGGTTTTAATATCACAAAATGAAAAAAGGAAAAATTATAATACTCAGAATTATAGACATTTAAATCAAATAATAACACAGGCAACTGATTACTCTCTGCTTCTATTTTTACTTATTTTCATCACCTGGAAGAGAAGCAGTCAAGAATCACAATTTACCAGTTAAATGACACATTTACTTAACAGATTTCAAACACCAAGTATTTGGCCAAAGCTATTAGTGTATTAAAGTGTATTTAAAAGTATAATAAGGCAGAAACCAGCTAAGGAAAAGATATTCCCCAAGGCCTTGAAAAGGTACCCTGCCTTCCCAGGCACTTTCGTGTTCACCCCAGGTAGAAAGCACTGATAGGAATTGGGAGTCTCATATATCATAGTTCGTTTCTGCAAAAAAAGTTCAAACAAAAAACAAACCATAAATCCTCTCCAATTATATACTCCTAGAGGAATGATGGGTAGTTGTTTTGTTGTAAGTTTTGGAATTATATGACTGCAAAATGATGAGTCCTATCAAGCCTGCTGCAGAGCTTCCATGGTTTTAGCTGGCCCTGCGGTCCAAACAGGGAATTTTCAACAGTTCACAATGATTCACTTCCAAAATCACCCATCAAATTATTTCTTCTTACAATGAATTTGATTCTTGGATGTGAACTGTCCAGTTTAGAGTTTGTTTTTCATAATGTGCAAATGTACCAACAATAAGGTGTACACTCAAATAAAAAAAAAAAAATCTAAAAACTATTAAGCAGGTAACCTTAGTGTGGTCCTATTCCACAATTAAGATACTTTTATCTTAAAAACAAAGAAACCCAAAACTTCTTTCTTTAAAATCCACTAAAAGAACAGGTATAAACATAGGTAGCAAAAGAAAGCAGGGAGGAGGGTTTGTCTCACAATAAAATGTGAAAGCCTATGGTTCATTGATTTCCCAAATCCACTTGTAAATGGATGTGTCTCTGCATTTGGAGGTTTCTTCATTTTGATGATTTTCTCTCATTTCAGTATATGCATGATACAGAAACAATAATCCTAAGTTTTAAGCACAGTTTTGCGCCTTCAAAAGCACTACAAAAAACCCACCACCACCACTTTGTTTTCAAACACTACATTATTTGCCACAAATTTTTACAACAGTATTTAAACAATCAAGCAGCACAGACAGAAACATGCCAAGGATTTGACACAACCAGGATCCCCACATACATTAAAACACACATAACCCAACAGGCATTTAGAAAACAACTACTAAACCTAGAAGAATTGGTGCTAACTACACAGAACTGCAGTGATGGCTCAGGAGGGATTGGACCACTTCTGTTTCCCCATACCCCGTGCAAAACACTCCCTTCTACTCGGAGAAGGGAAGCAACGTACTCGTTTCCAAGCAGGAACACGAGCAGCAGCTGGTGGTTTACAACCAGCCTTGATTTAGTACCAGAAACTTATGATTAAAAGCAAGGAAAGATCAAACCTTGGTCGCCATACAAGCGTGGGCATGAACACACACACAGAGAAAAGCCAAAACCACTATACCTAAAATACTAAATTATGTTAACTACCTAAAAAAAATCATACTAGAGTTTTAGGAAAGCAAGGCTAAGTGCGTACCAGAAACAGTGAACTACAAACTAAGTTTAAAAAAAACACCAAACGAGATTTTTAGTGCACATCACATCAGTGTGACGACACATGTGTAACAGCAATACAGCACACACTGACCACTACACAGGCGGATGCCAAGGGGACGGTGCCAGGCTCTTTTCACTGCTGCCCAGTGTCAGGACAAAGAGCAGTGGACAAACTAAACGCAAGAAGTTCCACCTCAGTGAGAGGAAGAACTTCTGTACACTGAGGGTGGCAGAGCCCTGGAGCTGCTGCCCAGGGAGGGCCTGGAGTCTCCTTCTCCGGGGACATTCCAAACCCACCTGGAGACGCTCCTGCCTTGGCACGGTGGGGGACTGGACGATCTCCAGAGGTCTCTTCCAACCCCATTCCGTGATTCTGTGGTTTCCGTACGAGGGCTCCAGGTGCCTGCACTGAACTCCACTGAGCGGGAGCAGCGAGCGAGGAGCGCCCAGCGGGAATCAGACATAAACCCGAGCGGCCCCGAAGCGGCCCCGAGCACAGGACCAGCCCCAAGCGCCCCCCAAGAAAGACGGCAGTGCCTCACGGGCACCAGCCCCACAACACCCACCCGTGCCACAACACCGAGGCGGGCGGACAGACGGACAGACAGACAGGCAGACACACCCCACACACGGCACCCGCGATCGCCCCCCACGCGCGGGACAACGCGCAAGAGGGGAGAGGGAGACGCGGCACCCACCGCCCGCCCTTCCGCCGGCTCCTCGGGCGGACCCGCTCCCACCTTCCGCCGCCCGCCGCTCCTCCTCGGCGCCCTCGGCGCTTCCCGCTCCTGCCTCGGCCATGGCGGGGGGCCCCGTACCCCGCTCCACAGCGCCCCCGGCACCGCCGGCATGCAGAGGGTGAGCTGAGGTGAGCCGAGGAGGAGCCGCCGGCGCCGGGGAGGGACCGCGGGCTGCCCCGCCAGCCCCGCCTCAGCGCCCCCGCCCGCCATGGCCCCGCCCCGGCCCCGCGCCGCCTCTCGCGAGATTTGGGGCATCGGGCGGGGGGCGGTGGCGGCGCGCCCGGGCCCCTCATGGCGCCGCGCCCCGTCGGGTTCGATACTCGGCGTGCCACGACCCAATAGTTCCAATTGCAGTTAGTCCAGAGACACACCCATGGCTTATTTCAGAGCTGCCCAAGCCTGGCTACTCTGTGGTAATACCGCAAATCAGGCATTACCACTGGAGTTTTCGTGCCATTATTTATGCACGGAAATTCAGAGTTAGTAAGTTTCCAAGCACAGCACATCTTTTAGGACTGTTTAGGATTTTCCATATAAGTTTCCTGTGCAGCTGACTTCTACGCGTGTCTTCACCTGGGCAAGATCTTTTTGACACGTAGATGTGATTTTTTTGTGTTATAATGAACATAATTCAGCTGTAGAACACATCGACCCGGAGTATTTTGCCAACTTAGCAATGTATATACAGACATACTCAACAACATTGATTTACTTCATGTTAGTTCCAGGATGTCCTTGAGTAAGGGATGCTGGCAGCTGCCTCTTCCAATGGTTAGATATCCATTTTTGCTGGTTAGGCTTGGAAATATACAAAGACCTTACATGAAAGAATATCCTGATTTAAGATAATCTTGACATGCTCCCCATTTTGCAACACTCAGGCTGGCACCTTGCCCGCGTCCCAGGCTGGGCAGGGCTAGTGTTTCTTTGAGTGCTGTGCAGAGGACACTTTGTCTGAGGAAGTATCAGGATCTTGGAATAGTTTTGGTTGGCAGAAGCCTCTACAAGTGGTCAGAGAGCAGTCACACCTATCAGTGAAAAGCAGCAGAAACCAGGGTTAACTTTCACAAGTGTATTGAATTGTGTTAGCAGACCTGTAGCTGGATTTTGGTAGTACCAGGAGCGTGCTTTTGAAGTGAACCTGCCCATCACGGTGTTCTGGTTCACACCTTGTTGGTGTGAGCGAGGTGCGTTCCTTTTGCAGAAAGACCTCAAGGTGCACCTGTAAAAGATGAGTGTGTTCCAGCTGTTCCCAGGCATTCCTTCCCTCCAGCAGATCCCACTAGAACCTGTCCGAAATGAAACCTCTACAACATGTACGGACCTCAGCAGTGCCTCTACCACATGACAGAGCCTCTCTCACTGTCCTGCCCCGTGTTGGTGCAGCCTGTGCTCTCTCAGTTCCACTCGCAGGTGTGACAGAAGAGGCTTTTGCTCAAAGACACAAATCCTGACCTGTGCCATCTCCATGGGCTGCACAGGTGCTGCTTCTCTCTGTTGGGGCACCACAATATAAGAAAAATCTAAAGCTCTCAGAGAATGTCCAAGGCAGGGTTATGGAGATGATGGTGAAGGGCCTGGAGGGGAAGCCACACGAGGAGCAGCTGAGGGCACTGGGTCTGTTCAGCTGGAGAGGAGGAGACTGAGGTCAGAGCTCACAGCAGTTCTGCAGCTTCCTCACCTGGGGAAGAGGAGGGGCAGGCCCTGATCTCTGCTCTGTGTGACCAGGGACAGGACCTGAGGGAACAGCTGGAGCTGTGTCAGGGGAGGGTTAGGCTGGATATCAGGAAAAGGTTCTTCCCCCAGAGGCATTGAACAGGCTCCCCAGGGAATGGTCACAGCCCCAAGGCTGCCAGAGCTCCAGGAGCATTTGGACAATGCTCTCAGGCACAGGATGGGATTGTTGGAGGAGTGGGACTCAGTGATCCTTCCAACTCAGGATGTTCCATGATTCTATGAACTCAGGCACGAGGGAACTTACAGCGCAGCTGGTAATTCTCACCAGTGACGCCGGAGCTACAGCTGGTGAGATGTGAAGGAAGCTCCTTCTGCAGGTGTTCTTCTCCCACTGTTCCGGGGGCTTTCCTCTGTCTGTTATTAGTAGTAGGGATCCTGTGGAGCTGGCAAAAGGAGATGTATTGTTTTTCAAAGGATGTTATGTTCTTTCATCATCAGTTCTAGTGGTCAGTATCTAAGTTGTTAAAATTTATGTCGCTGCAGACAAGCGATCAGTTCTTTTCAGACATGGGGGCAGACTCTTAGGATAAAAACATCCTTTGCTAAAAGTGAATAAGAAAATGTGACTAAATACACACAAAAAGACAGTTGGGATCAGTCTCTTCTCCCAAGTAAAAAGCAATAGGATAAGAGGGAACAGCCTCAAGTTGTGCAAGGGAAGGTTTAGATTAAATATTAGGAAAAAGTTCTTCATTGAAGGGTTGTCAAGCATTGGAACAGTCTGTCAGGAAAGTGGTGGAGTCACCAACCCCAGAGGTATTTAAAGCACATGTGGACGTGGCACTTGGGGACATGGTTTAGTGGTGGATTTGGCAGTGCTGAGGTTACAATTGGATTCGATGATCTCAAGGGTCTTCTCCAAGCTAAATGATTCTGTGATTCTAAGGGCTTGAGAAAGCAAATCCTCACAAAACACTGCGAGCCAAATCCATTCGAACACCTATGAATTTTATGTAATGTGGTGGAAAATCAGCAGCTCACCTAGTTAGGTAGAGTTGGGGAAAGAAAAAACCCAACCAGAAAACAGGGATGTGTTTCCTTTGTAGATTTCAGAGATGTATGCAGAATTCACTTGTCTAAACTCCAAACTATAATCTTGAGGATGATTCCTCAGACGCAGTCCTGAACTCCATTCATGACATCTTTTATAATTGGAAGCTCCCAACACATTTCCCATCTGATGTGGAAGCTCCTTGTCTGTGTGGGAGTGGGCAGTTCAGCATCTTGCCCATGGCTGAGCCCAAGGGTTAGAGCACGTGGAAGGAGTGTATGCATGGCTCTGACAGAATATTCTAGGGAACAGGCCAGGGAATCGTGGCTCCCAGCTGGGGATGCTGCTGAAGAAATCCCACTGTGCTTCTGTGACAGTGTCAGTGCACACTTATTCATAAGGTACTTTTTTCTCTTGGAAATCTGACTTGTCATTTTAGAGCTTTATGTTCTATGTAATCCCACTGTTACTACTGCAATTTTATATATATATATATATATAGTCTCCATCATGCTGGGTTCAGTTGGTCTTGCAGAATTAGCACTGTACAGAAGGAATTACAAACCCTTTCTGCCCTAAATGAAATAAAAAAACAGCAGGGAGAGCTAAAAATCAGGAGTTTAGATGCTGTTGCTGTCTTTGAGAAAACCGTTAGCATTAATGCATATTAATTTTATTCATATACCACAACTGATACTGAGAAAATTGTCTGAGAATTTATTCCCAGGAAGCTGAAATGTCATGTTTTGTCCTGCTAAAATACTGTCTTGCCCCAGTTTTGAAGCTGGGAGCTCCCACCTCCAGGTTTGCATCATCAGTGGACACCCAAATGTTAAGGGGATTTCAGAAGTGAGTCAGCCACACTGACTGAAAACATTTCAGGGACTCAGGAACCACAGAAAGTTGAAGATGGCTGTTGTTATAAAGCTCAATGAGTTAAACATTTAAATAGCTCCCCATAACTGTTTTAACAAGCTTAATAGCTAAACAGCTATTAAATACAAACTCTCTCCACATGGGAACATTATTGAGGACATTTTAAATTTTTATTTCTTTTAACTGACTCACTAGAAACAGAGCTACTGTACCTTATTTGCATTTTATTTCATATTTTTTAGTGCAATTGCAATTCACTGCAGAAGTTTTTGGCACTAGGTCAGAAAATCAGATCAGTCTCTGCCTGTTGTGTTCCTCATCCATGGTGCAGTGTCTTGTCACCTGGCACTTGGATAATTCCTACAAACATAAAGCGGTGCCAGATCATTACCACAGATTTGAGACATCATTTATTATACTTGTTTCTTATTCAAAGGTGATGATTGGGCTCTTCACTGAACCTTTAATACATGACATTAACTGGTGTTTATGGCACAGTTTGCCTCGAGTCTTGGCAGAGTGGGATCCCAGTTTATGTAAGGCACTGATTCTGAGTAGGCCACACTTGATATTTTTGCCCCATTTTCAGGTGAGCACTTTCTCTTGAATAGCTTTCAGCTATAAAATAGGGAACAGAATGCTTTATGTAAGCCACGGATAGCCTCTTTTCTCCAAACAACTTATACAACAACGTGCTAAAGGGGTAAAAATAACAATCAAACCTCGGGGCAGTTAAATAATAGCCTGAGACTGAGCAGTTAAAGGGTCTGTATTATTCCTCCTTTTTTCTCTTCCGTCACAGCCAAAGCATAGCATGTCTTAGCTGTTTCCCAGGACATGGGAGATGCTGTCCTGAAGAGGATGTGAATTTCTTTGTGTATTTGCTGGGGCCAAGCTGGCCCCACACACACCTCACCAACAAGACCTGGGAAAGGGAACACTGGGAGTCACTCTCCATTATTAGGGTGACTTGTGTTACTTCACACAAATACACCCCTAGGTGACTGCTCAGGGTGAGCCAGAGAATGTTTTTCTGCTGAAACTTAATAGCAGGAAACTGAAGTGACTCAGCTTTGTAAGTACAATCAGAGATTTTTCATAACCTTCTCTCCCAGAACACAAATGTTTATGGTTTCTCCTCAGACCACGGTCTTACATGGCTGAAAGTACACAATCAAGTGTGGTTTTTGTAGAGGACATGTGAACAAGTTAGCTGGTTAAAAGAATTAATCTTTTTTTAAAAAAATCTATTTCCGTCTGTTATTTGTATTTTATTCTGCCTGAAGGTCACTGGATTACTTTTAAGGGCACCACAAGCAATTTGCTGACTTTGCTATAAATTCTGTGTCTGTGTATTAGTAAAATCTGCTGTCACTTTAAAGTTGAAGTTCTGCCCCAAAAGTTCCTTCAAAAATTATATAAATAGCATAATCACACTGTCATCAGCCAACAGTAAAAATAAGCTCTTTAAAATTATTTCTGCTCAATAATTACTATGGAAGCCCCTCAAAGAAGCAAAACAGAGCACAAAAAAAAAAAAACCACCAAAAAAAAACCAAACAAAAAAACCAGCAAAACCCCCCCAAAAAACCCAACCAAAAAAACCCCAATTCAGGCTTCACTAACAACGAACTGTGCTGTGCTGGCATGGATTATGTTCTGCAGTATCCAACCAGATTGTGATAGGGATATACTCTGGCCTTGGATATCTGGGAATCTGGACAAACTCCTTGCATGATGAAACAAGTTTAACTCGAGAAGAGCATCCAAATCCTACTTGCTCTCCTTCTCTAATCTCAGTAATGGAGCCACCAGGATGATAATATAGTGTGTGATCTTCTAACAAAATTAAAGACAGTCAAAAGGATTAACATTTTCCAAAGTGCCTGCTTCATTTTGGAGTCGAGGCTGGCAAGGTTTGTGCCCACAAAACAATTCACTTGCTTCTAAATCTCTTACCCCACAGTCTCTCAATTTGATGGTGCCGCTTCTGATTTAAAAACAAAGTAATCTTCAGTTTTGAAACAGCCTTTTTGTTCCTGGCAGAAACTGGTAATTTCTGAATGCCTAATGAGAACCTAAAAATGGCATTTAAATAAATTGTACATTTTGCAAAGTTTCCTCGAGGCATTAGTTTGATTTTGTTTATTAAAAACCAGATGATATTGTCCTGTTTAACAGCAGAAGTGCCATGCAAGTTTCTTACACCACTGCATTTGAAGCCAAAAGGCCTCCTCTCTGCATCCTGCTTTTCAACCAGCTGAGTTGTATAAACAGTGAGATCTTTTTGTCTCATTTGTAAGGAACACCAAAGCATGGCATCAGCAACCAGTTTGCTTTGAAGACCATTCTTGTTCCTGGTTTCTTTGGGCTTTAGATAGGGATCTTTTGCTGACATCAGTGGGAGTTGGATGAGACCTCAAAGAAAGCCTGCTGGACTGAAGATCCTGACGTGTGTGTCTAGATTGCCAGTGATTTCACACTGTCCTGACCAGAAAAGTTACTGCAGTTCTTATCTGATCATTCACTAGTATTAAGTAGGTATAGTGAAGTCAGAAGTAGAATTAGGGAAACCAAGTGTCCAAAACTGTTGCAGTTTTGCACTCACAGTAAGTCACTGCTCCTGTGTCCAGTCTGTTTTGTGCATGGCCACACATGCACAGACGAGGTCAGGGGGAATGTCCTGGCATCTGCCTCCTGTTGGAGCTCCATCACCTCCATCTCCCAGCCTGTACAGCCATGCTGGGGGGCAGATCCTGCCCACATCTCTGGAAGGAAGGAGGGAAGGTGTTAGCTCCATGTGTCTGTAACACTTGCTCTCTGTAGCTGCAGTCTCTCTTGCAAGACGTGGAGCAGGGGCTGTGGTTACACTTTTGCACAACAGCTTACCCTGCTCATGAGCTGCCCTCTCATCATTCAATTCCAAGGGCAGGAAATGTAGAGGCAAGGGCAAAGATTTTGTCTTTGGAGCGGGGAGGATGGGCAGAGGCACCTGGAGGGGAAGGAGCTGCTGCCAGTGGAAGTGAACTGCCTGGGGACAGCATGGAAAGCCAGCACATATTCCTGGAGGAGGGAGAAGCCGCAGCAGATGGTGGCTCACTAGAAACAGATTAAAGCAGCTGGTACGGAAACAAGATATGGCACCGAGGGTCAGTTCAGATCCGAAACAAACTGTTCCTAGCAGAGCTGGGGCTTGGTTGGGAAAGGAGAAACCTGCACTCATTCCCTCCTCAGCATGAGAAGGTTGAAGTCTGTGCACCCCATCTCCCCTGGGAACAGGGACCTCCACGGGCTCCAATAACCTAAGGAGTGGCACTGGGAGGAGCAGGAGGCAGCAGGATAAGCTCTCTCTGCATTGGAAAGATTCATTTCCTCTCACACCCACTGTTCCTGAGTGATGAAGTGTCCAAACCCTGGTGCCAGTTCAGTGCGTAACAGCCACACCAATTTTCCCTTCAGCTGTCCCAGTATCAATGCACCTGGAACCCGGTGGTTTTTAGGAGCAGGCATTCCATGCTGCAGAGCCTGGCATGGCTGAACCCAGCGTGGCTCACAGGGGACAGGGCCTGCATGCACCTTTAGAACCCATTTTCACTTGGGAAATCCAACTGTGGGACAGGCATTTTAGTACCTCTCTGACATTTAAAATTCAAACCTGTAATGAATCACATTACCTTAGAGAAATGGAACCACAGAACTGTGAAGGTTGGAAAAGACCTCCAAGATTTTTTGGGTCCAACTTGTGACCAATGCCCACCTTGTCACCCAGACCAGAGCACTGAGTGCCACGTCCAATCTTTCCTTAAAAACCTCCAGGGATGGGGACTCCAAACCTCCCTGGCCAGCCCCTGACAACCTTCTTCATTACCAAATACATTAAGCACTTCCCGAACTACAAATGTATCCTTGCCTAGTCCAGAGCTGGGAGCCACTATCGTCCTCACTCCCAAGATAGACTGTTTGGATACTCCTCCCCTTCTCCTTCCTTAGGAAGATTGTCAGAAAAAGCCTTTTATTGCCCAAAGCATAATTGCTTTGCTTAGGTACCAGGCACACTTTGTAGAAGAACAAAGAAATGAAAAATGTAGACGTTTGCAGTATGTCTTATAAACCCTAAATTAAGATCACATTTTAAAAGAGATTTACTCATGCTGAAGGCATAGCCTTCATATTTTCCATTCAAGTGCTTTTTCTGAGGAATACCTGATTTGGAAACACAAGGAGGTAAAGAACGAAACTTGTATTTCCTTATGATGTGTAGCTCTGCCATACAATCACGCACAGTTAAGGGAAGAAAAGGGTGATCCCATTAAACAGAACTTGCAAAATTCTGTTGTATTTTTACCTTTACTGAGAGCAGGAATTCTGGACTGGAAGGAGGGATGCCCCTTGTTCTTCTCAGGAGGGCTCCAGACAAGGCCAGGCAGTGGCTACTCACTTCTCTTGGCCTTCAGCTGCTCCACTCTGATCATTTTTTTACACAATTTTCACTGCATCTGCTGCTGCCGCTCTGAACTTGGCAGGGAAAGTGGAACAGTAGGACAGAAAGGTTTCTATAGTGGATCAAAGGACACAACTGCCTGTGGAAGCCTTTCCTGGATAAATTACAGCCTATGGGGAAGGTATGACTCTGGAGATCAGTAACCATTTGAGAAGTAGCTTCTTCACGTGAGTGCAGGTGGGACAAGTCAAACAGTATTTGCTTTCTCTGCTTTCTGATTGAGTGTAACAACACTGGGGTGTTTAATTGTCTGTGGAATTCAAGATGAGAATCCACAAAATAGGATCTCAATTCCTTAGATGCCTCCCATTCTGGAGGAGAAATCCAGTACACCGGGGTGAAAGAAACAAAAACTGCGACTTTACAAAAAGAATACTACTTTTATTTTCAAATGCTGTAAAAAGCCTCATATAAATTTTTATAATGCTTCTATGTATCTTTCCCAACCACAACTAATGAAACAGTCTAGGAAAAATATAGCAGTTGCCATTTTGACTCCAAGAACGAGCTGCTGTGAGATCCCAACAGTAAAAGGACAAGGTACGGTGTGTTACAACGCTTGTAATTGCTCTTGTTACTGAGAAAGTGAGAGCACTTCCTAAGCATTACCTGGGCTAGGCTGCAGCATTCCCTGCTTGCTGGGCACAGGAGGAATGTCAGCCCTAGGGAAGGAGCTGACAGCAGAGCTGTGTGCCATTCCTGGTGCCCCCAGCTGATCTCCCCCCAGCAGGTGCCCTTATCCCAGACTGTCTCCAACGGCTCAGGTGGGGAACAATTGACCTATAAAAATAACACTTCTATAACTCTCCAGCAAGGCAAATTGAACAGTGCAAATGCAGTATCAACAAGATTTGATTTCTGAATGCTGGCAATTTTTTTTTTAACTCCTTCTGCACACGAGACAACCGCTGCTGATGTCCTGTACCTAAGGCCACTCACTCACACTGACTGGAGATGGAATGAAGTGCGAAAGCTCAGCTGCAGTTCCCAATCCAAGCTTCCTCCCCACTTTCAGGGAATTCTGATCCAGAATTTGGATTCAGGCTCTCCACTTCCATCGATGCACTCAAGTTTCCCCTGCAGGAATAGGTAAACGTCCCAGCAAACCTCTGATAACAATTTGCATACACAATTCCACGTTTTAACAAAAGCTTAACAAAACATACTTCCAGAAAATAAATTTTCACATGGTTGCAATCATCAAGCCATTTCAGGATCTTTGGTACTCCAAGAATAAGAAAAATAAATGGCACAGTGACAAACATTGCCAAAGGAAAACACACAACCATCCAAAGGAATCAGACAGAAATAACAAAACTAAAGATATGTTGCACTTTCTTTTTTTTTTTTTTTGAAAGCCAGTGTAGATTAACCTGCTGTTCTCTTTAATCCATTACAGTGTCACAGTTTCACCTTTAAAAAAAACCCCTATCATCCTAAAAGCTGTAGTTAATATTGTTTAACTTGACTTACTGATTAAAATAATGCTATGTTTACAAAAAAATTTTAAAAAGTCAACTACCACAATACAGGAGTTTATGCTAGATAGGCTGCAGGCTGTTGTTTCCTTATGGATATAGCTCCTATGTGAGCACTGATATGATTAATCATCTGCAGTTTTAAATGAGTATTATCCTTAGTGTTGCAAATAGAAGGGTTGAGCTTTTTCCCGAGTTTGTAAACCAGTGAGTATGTACAGACGTTAATTGTTTAATAGATAGCTTTAAATTAAGTGTGTATTTCTCTGCCCTCCCCTAAGCCCCACAGGAAAAAAAAATCACCAGTATCACTGCACATTTGCAGTTTCCATGAAACTGAACTTGTCTCAACAAGTTTGAGCAAAGACTTCTTTGTAGGTCACGTTAATGGGGTTACTGTGCTCTTCTGAAAGGTGGTTTTTGCAGGAATTCCAATTCCAGTGCACACGTTGCCCCATGGATGAGACTGGAAATTAAAACCAATGAAAATTGTTTTGAATAGCAGTGTCTTTTGAGGCCAAGTTTGCATCTCAGGATTTTTTTTCTGCCTGAGCTTCCCTGTCTTGGAGTCAAGGCCTTAGGAAAGGCATTTCCTTTCCTGAGAAGCCTCAGGAGCTGCTGGGGCACTCGCAGAACGATGTCTGAAAGGTGGATTTAAGTGAGTTATTGTTTTTGTACAGCCTTTGGATGGCCACAGGTTGAGCCTCACCACACTGACAAGGCTAATAACAACACTGGAGAACTTTTAAGGACCTTGCCCCAGCAGCAGTACAGGGATGTTAATTAGTGTAAAGTCTGGGAAGCAAACCTGGGAGATCAAGGAGCTGTTCCCACCTCAGTCCAGCATTCAGGCAGAAGTTCAGCTTAGCTTTGCTCTGGTGTAATACTGGACAGCCCTGAGGCACTGGCTACTCCTCTTTGAGAAGCTGAAGACTGAAACTGTTTGGTATAAATAACAGTTATTAGATGCTTGAAGGGAAACAAAACCATGGAGGAAAGGCAGGATCAGGGAACCTGGCTGGATCAGGGAAGACTTCCTGCACATCACAGGCACTGATGCACAGAAATCTGGCAGGCAAATGGGCTCTTATGCAGCAGATGAACATACCACTGTGTTTTTCAGAGCATACAAATAATACAGAACAGCTGATACCACAGTGCCTAACAGCAATAAATATTTCTCTAACAGCTTTATAACAGTAGCTTCCATATTGCTGCAAAAGCCTGTCCAGTGGAATCTTTCCTACTGTATGCCAAAACATCCTGTGCTCCACTTGGAGGGGGCTGCAGACGTTTTAGGGTGCCTTTCACTGGTGCTCAGAGGAGGGAGACAGCAACAGTGACTCTGCTTGTTCAGCTGCTGGAGAATTGTTCATTGCTGTACAGCTCTTTTGACCAGAAAATGACAGCAGAGATCTCTGCTGTACTGTGACAGATTCAAAGCCCTGCAGATAACCTGTGAGGCAGAGAAAGTCACCAGTGACCAGATAACTGCAAACTGTTCAGGGAGTGCAAGTCAGTCCTGAACTGCTGCTGGGCTGATGAACAAAACCAGAGCCTGCACATGGAGGTATTTCATGGAGGTATTTCTGCTTCTGTTTCCTCTGCCCAGGGGAAGGAGACCTGGCTCAACTGCCAGGTTGTCACCATCCTGCAGACTGGCCACAAGAACATTTAGGTGGTCCCTGGAAATTGGGCTGCAGGCTCAGCTGATCCCTTGTAATCCCATGGCCATGCCAGGTGGAGATACTGGAAGAAAAGGAGCCCACTGGAGAGTCTGAGTCTAGTGGGACACTCCGTTTCCTCTACGTGAGCAGAGGCTGCTGTTCCGGAGAGAAGAGGTTAGAGCAGGATCCCTTCTGCCTGCAGCTGCTCAGGGAGGAAAAAAACCAAAAAGCACCAATCTGATCACTGCTCTAGAACACATTTTGCAGAGAGAAAAGAGGATGTTTGAATTATGAGCAGCTCAAAGATTATCTGCTTTAGAGCAGAGGCAGGAATGCAGTCTTGGAAACTCTGCCATCTCCTCAAAACTTCGTATCAGAATGTTTCCCTTCTGCTAAAAATACTGATAATTTTTATTCAGATTCCTTTTTTCTTCTGAAATTACCAGCAGGCATCATCACCTCAAACAGCAATACTGCCAACTATCATTTAAAGCAGAAAAACCACTAAACAGATCACAGGGACTGCCTCACTGCCACACACTGTGGGAAAAGGGACAAAAGGGATGACGATAAAGGGCTGGTAAAATCCTGCACTGGGGGCAAGAGAGGGCACACAGGACACAAGGAGGCCCAGAGGACACTGCTATTTAAAATAATTCCATGTGCTACAGTCATGGGGGATCTGCAGACCACAAATGGAACACCCCTGAGCAACTGCTCAGAGAGGTTTGCAAATGTGGACAGTTTTTTTATACTGCATATCTAAACCCCACCAGGTGAGCAGTACAACAACAATGCTGCATCAAATGATATGTTTCCCTCCTGGGTGGATTAGATGGTTTACAGTACAAACAAAGCCACAGTACAGAGAGGCATAATTAACCGTTATCCACACGTAGGCAGTGCAGGAAAAGGGATGCACGTTCCTTTTATTCCAGTACCTTTGTATAATAAAGTTAACAAAAATATTCAAATATTAAAAAAAAAAAAAGAAAGGAAAGAAAAAAAAAAGAAAAAAAAAAAAAGCCAGCTGGCACTGCCAACTAATTCCTGTAGTAGTCTTAGAAATCCTAATCCTGTAGAATTTCTGTGTGAAATCGATGCGCACCAGAGTCGATGTGTTGATAACTAATGCCAAGTGGGCCTGGTGATGCAGCTACCTGAGGTTTGTGTTTGCAATTTCCTTTGGGGGGTTGTGTTCTGTTTCACAACTTCCCAGCTTTCATGTAGGAAGGGATGGAGCCACGCTGGGTGAGCCCTTCAAACCTCTTGTAGGTGTAATTGAGGAAAACCCAGTCTTTGGACTTGTAGTCAGGTTCCGTCGTGTTTGGCACTAGAATTCAGAAACAAAAGCAAACACACATTAAAACAGTTAAACCCAGGCTGCTTCTGAGAGGACTTTTCACAGAGCTAAACAGCTCTGAGCTCTTATTTCCTTAGTCAGCAGAAACTCCTGGAAGAAATCGTGTTTCTAATCAGGTCAGTTGCCTTTTGTCAATGGTCTGAGTTACAATTTCAGGATAGAACTCTGAAGCAGAAAAAGGTGGGGGTAGGGGGGTTGTTTTGCTTTCTTTTTCTTTATTACATCTACACACTTTATCAGGCTTCCATACCTTGACAGAAGCCCCTAACACACCCATAGGATACACAATTACAAACCCCTTGACATTTCTGATGTTCTGATTTTTATCTACATGTACAGTACTGTTTTCAGTGGGTCTGAAATGCCAAGATAATACAGATGTTCTTGGCATTATGCAAATATGGGCTTAACCAGCTTAGGCACTGGAGATGAGTTGCTTTGCACCAAAAGGACAAACTTCCTCACCATTACATAAAAGCCATTTCAGAAAAGAAATAACCAACAGCTTTTGGATAATTCTTATGGCTGGTAACACAACTACACTTAACAGACAGCAATTAATCACTGTTAAACATCTGCCAATCTTCAAGTAACTGAAAACAATGCGACCTGGGACTATTTCTATGTCAGAGAACCAAGCCCTTTACATATGAAAATTTCCTACAACTTGCCAAGAGAAATCAACAATTTAAAAAAAACCCTGAAGTGATTTACAGAGCCACTCAGGTTCATGAATTACTGTGTTAGGTAATCAACTGTCTGAAAATTCTCACCCACAGTATCTCAACAATTATGTTTGGCACAAACCTCGAAAGTCATTGAAGATGAAAAGCAAATCAGTGCATGATGTTTTACCAGAATCTGGTTAGACAGACTGCCTGGCAGAAAACTCCACTGCTTTCTGTGCTCACTACCTGTGCAAACTGTTTTTACCAATGGCTTTGACGCTTAAAATCCCTGGGCTTTGCAGCTATGAGAGATCACAGGTTTACACTCATATTTCAAAGAAAACATAGAGACTTGATCTAGAGACTAACTTGATGAGGGCATCAGAAAAATGAATATAAACAACAACAAAGGTATCTGTGGAGTATTCTGGCATGTCCCAGATGGAAATTTGGAATTTACAATGGCAGTCTCACCTGGCTGTAAAATGTCTGATTCAGGAAATTCATCAAAGTTGGAAGTATCATCAATACTCTTGATTTCTATAGGGATTGCAGCTGGTCTTTCCCTGCAAATAAAGATAAATGCCAGAAGAGTGAATATTGGGAAATGAGACATTAGGTTCCAGCTTTAACTTAGCTTTTTACACTTACAACTTCCTTTAATGCAGAGCACAAGGGTTCCACTGAGTGCATCACAGATGAATCTGACTCTGCTGTTTGCTGACACCATGGGGAGATTGTTTGGTTCCCTGTCCCTATTGGTGTCTTCCTGGCAGGCTTGGGGCAAACATCATTTTCCCATTAAGGGAGAGAACATTCCACACTTATCTGCCACACAGCCATCACCGTGATGTTGTCACCAGCCACCATTGTGATTACTCTGTTTCACAAACACAGCCCAGCAGGATTGCACTTGCAGCCAGAGCTTTATAATTCCAATGCTCATCAGCCTGGACCTCATCCAAAACCTTTGGACTGCAGCTCCTCTTTGTGACACTCAGCATCTCTCTCTCAAACCACACTGGCTCTGCTTTAGCAGCTCCACAGTCAGGGAGCCCTTTTAAGGTGGCTTTTGAAACTGCCCAAGGAATCTGTCCCCCCAAAACATTCACACTGGGACAGAGCACTGTGGGAAAGGCAGTGAATTACACCTGTAAACTCATCACAGTTCTAATTACTACACTTACAATTAAATCCACAGCCACCCTACAACAATTTCTTTATGTTCTGGGCAGTCTGGAGCAATCTGAGGTATCTCCAGACAGTTAAACTCGGATCATTTCTATGAATGTCAGCAAGGCCTGAAAACCTTCAGTGTCACCCACCTACTGCAAGTAGCTGCCTTTCAAAATGAAAGATAAATTGGAAATAATTGTCTTTGACATCGTATTTCATGAAATTCTTGCTTTCATGGCTTTTATTCTCCCTGTAAAACATGTGTGTATATACCTACCTGATATGTCCCCAGTCTACTCCTTCAAAAAATGGATGACTTTTTATTTCCTCTACTCCATTGCTACCAATTCTATTTTCTGAGTCGATACAAAACCTGGAAAAGGAGAAAAAACAAAGGGAATGTTATGATGAATTCAGACAGAAGCAACAGTATCCAGTATCAAGAATTTCAAGAAGTTCTTTCAATTGTTCCCCACCACTTGGGGTAACCTCAAAGCAGCCCATTGCGTCTAGGAGAGAAGGGAAATACCAGAAGCAGAACATTGTTAAATCCCAAAACAAAAAGCTTTGATGATGCCAATGACTAACATCTTTTCTAAACTGCTGCATCCCCATTTTCCAGGTTTGTGAAAAGTTGCTGCATGTTCTAGTAAGATCAGTTTGGAATGGAGGCTTAAATCCTTACCACTGAGAACTCCTCTGCATGTTCTCAACTACTTAAACGTTCATGTTTCAAAGTCAAATGAAGAAGAATGGATGTACTTAGTAAATCAGGACTGCTCTCTGTTGCCATATTTTGGATCCCAGTGAGCCAGCCCATTCCAAACATGCCATGGCCCTATTCTCCCCCTTCCCTCTCCTCAGAGGTGCAGGTGGTGCAAAGACCCGGGGGGTCTGTTCTGATACAGCCCTGCTGCACAACCTCAGCTCAGACCCCAGAAGAAATGGTCAGTTTATGAGAAGCAGCCGTGAAATAGCAGGAAGAAAAAGGTGAAATTGGAGACAGAGACAGGATTGGTGAGAGGGGGACTGTTACCTGTTCGAGCAGGCCAGACAGGAAAAGCCTAAAGTCCTAAAGAACGAAAATAGGGAGGTGGAAGCTCTCTGACAGCAACTCAGTGACCTCAGGGATTTGTTCCAGGGAACAGGAGAGGCTGACCCTTCTCCTCTGGACTGATGCTGAACTGGCTGGAAAAGCCTCTCAAGTATCTCAGCCAGGAGATGGGAATACCAGCATTTGCTCAGAAATTCATTAAATCCCAGCCATCTTCTGCATGTGTAGCACAGCAGGTTAGGCTATAAACTGTCTCCAATGATAAATTAAAGTTCTTTTGCTTGTAGTTGGGTGTCACTGGGGAAGAAAACCTGCCTTTATTTGTATTGCAGCCCAGCAGGCTGGGTGGTGCCCAAGGACTAACAGCAGACCTCAAACCCTGTAACAACACCCAGCCAGAGCAGCCACAGGATTTGTCAGGCTCTGTCTGAACCTGAGCTTATTTTAGTTTGGATTTATCTGTATCCATAACAAATACCTTTAACTTTGTCTGCATCTCCCTTTAAGCCAAAACACACATTGTCCAACTTGTACAAGCTGTAATGGACAAAGTACCCAAAATGCCCAGCTGGTTGTTATCCAACCTGTTTTGACCTCATTTTAGTAGATTACCTATAACTAAGATGTTTTGCCCCAATTTTAACCCTTCTCCTTGTGGAGACAAACTGATAAATTCAAGTAGTCATGTAAGTAGATGCATGAGCAAGACATGCTAACAAATACACTGAAATCTCTAAAAATTCCCCAAACACAGCCAGGATTGAGGAAGAAGAAATACTCAGCAGTAATGCTGTACTCTGTGCAGCAGAGAACTTGGGATGCTGACAAGGAAGGTTGAGCAGAACACTAGAGAAATAGACACCGAAAATGCAATATAACTGTTTTACACAAACTTATTCATGAGGGTTAGCAACAATTGAATTATTTGAGCAGTTAGTATCACTAACTGGAGGCAGGGTAACTGTTTCTTGTATTTGTTATGTTTTTGTAGGTTACTGGAGCACTGCTTGAACTAATAATAAATTCTAGTTTTGTGAAGCATTCCCCTTTTTGCCTGTAACAAAACTGTATAAGGCTATAACATCAGCTTTGAAAAGGAAAAAAGGAAAAAATATCAAACCCAAAACCAGTGTGCCCCCTAAACCCTCCCAGGACAAGAGAGCATTTCTGCCTGACCTTGGCACCAAAACCCTCACAAAAACCTCAATGCAAATTAAAAATTGGGATTTTGAAAGAAATGAGTAAATCCAAAACATCCAAAGATTTCTGTTCAGTGCATTAAATGCTGGTGAGTGGTTATTTTCTTGCCCCCTTTGAGAAGAGAAAAATTCTGTGTTAATCACTTTATTTTTGGTCTGCTCTCTTTCTCCTTATACCATGGTACAAATCAAGATCATTCCAGCTTATTTCTTCATGTTAAACAAATGGAAAAGAGAAAAAGACTTAAAAAAAAGCCATCAAGGATGGTGACAGAAGAAACCAGCCTTCCCTCCAACATAAAGCTTCCTTCACACAGAACAGGAATTTACCCCGATGGAAGAGGACCCTGGCTGGGCAAGAGGCCAGAATTGGGTTTTTCTTACTGACCTTAGAATTAAATCCTTTGCTTTCTCTGAAATGGGCACCTCTGGAGGAAATACCAACGTTTCTTTCCAGTTCATAACTTTCCTGTAAGTCTCTTGTGGCGTTTCTGAGCAGAAAGGTGGATACCCTGCACAAACAAATAAAAAATTCATAAACTTTTCCCAGAAGAGCAGTGACCTCTGCTTTTGTCACTGGGGCTCCCAAATCTAACAAATATTAGCCAGAGGTTTTCTCTTCTAACAAATGGACCCTGTTACCTTTGAACAACTCTTAAGCTGGGGTTTTTCACATACCTATTAGCATTTCATACATAATCACTCCCAAGGACCACCAGTCACACAGCTTGTTGTACCCAGTCTGCATAAACACTTCTGGAGCAATATAGTCTGGGGTTCCAACAGTAGAATATGCCTGGAAAACAAGTATAATCTCTTTAAAAGATAAATACTGTGGGTTTACACTTTGCAATACCTTTTCCTGGGGATTCACATACAGGATCTTGCTGTTTAGGTGAGCAAGAATTAATTAGAGAATTCACAGGAACTAAAATCCCAATAATATTATTCTTTTATAATTCTTTTATAATAAACAGAGAGAACCTCGAAAATAAATGGAAATCATCCTCTTTAACGTGATGAAACCATAGAATATTGCAACTGCAATATCAGAAGGTCCTCTTAGCTAAAGTTTCAGGTAGCTGCTTTACAAAAATACCCAAGAAGTTCTATTGTTGTGGTCTTTGTTTACTTTTAAAGGCATAATCAGTGGTAGATTCCCAGGTGTGACACACACGATACACAAGCTGGGTATTGGGAATTTCTCTTAACTGGTGAAAAATCTTCCATGGGGCAGGAGGGAGAGAAAAAAAAACAAAACCTGACAAAAAAACCCCTCAAGACCAAAAAAATCCTCCAAAAGCAGTGTTCCCACAAAAATACTTTACTTTCATTTGTCTGACCATAAAGAAACTTTGTTGGATTGAACAGACCCGAGACATTTAGGATTGAACCAATGGAAAAGTGAAAACGTGGCTCCTTTTCCAACAGTGTTGATGCAAATTGTCATTCTGGCCTTTCACTGTCTCTGTGGGACTGTTCTTCACCACACAGTTCTGCCACATCAGCCTTCACTGGACTTGAGAAAGTGTCTTTTCAGGGATCTAATTCCAGGCTGGAATAAGGCTGTGAAATACAGCCCCATGAGGCAGTGTGGTGGTTGCAATGTAATCTCATGTCTCATGAGGAAAGAAGAGACAACCCTGAAGGTTTTTAGGAATACTGCAGTAGATGACTTTTTAAAAAGAGTGTGGAAAAATAAAAGGTTCCAAAATTTGACAGCTGAGGTTTTTTTGGTGAAAATCACTTCATGCCACAACTTCTCCTATTACGTGACCACTCCTCATCACAAACCCAGGCTGGAGCACTCCAGTGCCAACACCCTCCCACAGCCTTTCCACCACGTTCCCATTGAGCAGAATGGGAATTCCCCACAATTCTCTAGAAAGGAATCCCGCAGCCACACATCTGCTTGTGACCAAGCTGCAGGAATCAGAGCCAGGAGTCCACATTGCCCACACCAGGTCAGTGCTGCAGAGAGCTCCAGACACACCTTGGCCACGTGGCTGCTGACACCTGAGGTCTTGGGCCACGTGCTCACAAGGAAACAAAGGCATAGAGAAGAGCAGGGTCTTGCTATTCCAACCTGGACCCCCTTCTTTTGAGTTATTTGTCATTTTGGGAGCTTGTAGAGAGTGACATATGAGGGCCTTGCAGGTTTTAAGAACCAGGAACACTAGCACTGAGTTTTAGTTTAACATTTTGTGTAAATAGTTTAAAAGCAAAACAAAAATTATACATTATTTAATTAACTCACCAGCTGTCGCCTGTTCTTCTTCCATGTTTCTGCTTTCCTCTTTGAGTTCATATTCTGAAATGCTAATTTACAAAATAGTTATTAAATAACAATTGCATTTGTGAGAATGAAGAGAAAAAACATTTATAGGGTTCCAGTTTTAAATAACTATTTTGTATATTTAGAATCCTTTAGTCTGGAAAGAAATACTTGATTATAACTGAAAATGGGAACATGAGAACAATTACTGTCCAATGCACAGCTGAAACTCATGTAAGTAGGACACCTCATCAGCAATTCTAAATTGGAACTTGCTAAAATTTTTAGATCAGCTTCTGAAAAGATTCATGAGACTGAAGTCACTGACTTCAGTCTTTTGGCACATGAAACCCATGTCCCTCCTGAAAGAGCAGTTCTGTAACTTCACTAGCACTATGAAAAACACATTAAAATATAGATACATTACATTATGTGCATTCATATCTGTGTATGAACGTGCAAAAATGCATGATTACTGCAGAAATCATAATTTCTTGCCTGTGAAATGCTCCCATGTCCCAGGGAACAAGCATTTCCAGTTTTCCAATTAAATGCAATCTGCCTGCCCCATCTTGCTTATCCCAGCAGAAACACAGGTACAATGTACAGCTGCAGCTCAAAACCATTTACATGTTAAACTAGGACAGCTCATACTCACAGAAGTCACTTGGTGGGTTGTGTGTGAGGTTCCTGTAGAACTCTGTTCTGTGGGCTTTCTTTAAACCTGTGCAGAGCCCAAAATCAGACAGCTTTACATGACCCTAAAAAAAAAAATCATCAGAGAATGTGAAACCCTTATTTAGATAGGTAGTGCTTGGAAAAAAAGACTTTTAATCACTGCACATGCCCTCTCAGGCCATGATGGACAGGCACAGGACAAGCAGAGAAGCAATGACTGAACCTTGCTGTTCTGGAAGGGTCTATTTTCTCTTCAGCAGGCTGTGGCCTCCCAGGAATGGTGATACCGACAATTTCCCAACAGCTGAGGGCAGCTACTTTGCCTGCTTTTGTTTTGAGCTGGACACCACTTCGACTGAGAAAGCCTCCAGGACAAAATTCCTTTGCTTTGTTTTGATGGTAACCTTGGCTTTAATCAGGTTCCCAGACATCAGTGCTAGATAGAACCCATCAAACCTGACAGACCTGTGCATGCTGTGATAATGCCTGGCCTCCATCATCTTAAAGACCTTTTCCAACCTAGATAATTCCATGATTCTGTGATGCTTACTGAGTGCATTTCATGGCCAGAATGGTCAGTCTAACTGAGGGAGTTTCCACAGGTGAGTGGGTGATTAAATAAATGTAACTGTAGAAATTGAACATTTAGCATTGTCTGAATTGTCCATAGCTACTTCAAGATGCATGAAAGGAAGAGTATCACCTTTTAATGTGTATGAATATGAGCATCTGGTCACCCTGAGTAGGTTTTCTCCCTTAAAAGCCTTGCCTTAAATAGTTAAAAGGCTTTTCAGTAGGATTTGGCTTTGTTTAAGCATATTGGTGTTCTCCAAGGAAAACACAGTGGCCATTCCCTGCCTTCCCTCCAGCCAGTTTAAATCTCTGGGGTGGCACCAGTGGCTCTCACTGCTCAGCAGCAGGATGTGCAGCCTGAGATCTTGGAAGCACCAGCAGTTGGTGAGCCCAGTACATGCCTTGGCATCCAGCAGGAGGTTGTCTGGCTTGATGTCCCTGTGGATAAATCCCAGCTGGTGAATGGCATCGATGGCCAGCACTGTCTCAGAAATGTAAAACTGGGTCTCCTCCTCTGATAGAGTGTCCTTCTTCATTAGTAAGGTCATCATGTCACCTCATCAAAGAGAAGAAAATACAGCTTAGGGATCAGAACATTTTAAATCACAAGCCTGATGTGAATCACAAGACTATAAGAAACCCCAGTAGAATCCAAATTTAACCTTGTAACTAGCCTTATAGTTACTAATTATAAAACTATTACTGCAAGGACCTACAAACCCAACTTACTTTTTTAGTTGAAAATCCTAAACAGGAATTTTAATTGAATAGCCCAGGAAAATAGAGTTGATTTTTACACACGTTAAATTTACTGCACAAACTGTTTGAACAAAGGCTTTTGTTTTGATTTTACTGTTAATAGCTTCAGCTGTAAAAAGCAGAAATTTCTATTAGATTAATTATTTAATTCAAGTCTATTTAATACCACTTCACAACCTTTTTCCTTCTCCTAAAAATCAGGAATGGTCACATGACTGGAACTTCACTTAAAAGCATGTTAACGTTTTTATTTTCACAAATTATACAGCATGTTTGTTTCTAACATTTTATAAAGCTGCCAACAAAAGCTAAGGAAGAAGTACCTCTATCACCTGATGCCACAGCACCCAGCTTACCTCCAGGTAAGAACTCCATGATCAGGTAAAGGTTCCTTTTATCCTGGAAGCTGTAAAACATTTTCACTACCCACGCTCCATCCGCTTCAACCAAAATATCTCTTTCTGCTCTGATATGGGCCACCTAAAATTTTTTTTTAAATTATTATTATTAAAGGACAAATATTGAAATATTTCAACAAAGAACATCACATTACACTCTTAGCTCCACCGCATCTTTTCATGACCTTTAGCCAAGGAACTATTTTCCTAGCTCTTTCCATGCTCATATTTTCCATTCTTTTTTACTAGATCCTAGGGTTTCTCTAGAAACACAAAGCACAGCTTGTTAAGATGGTTCTGTTTGTTAGAAAGAACTGACAGAGCTGGTGGAAAAAGTGCAAGTGAGTTCAGGAATATCTGACCTTGCTCAGGATATGCTGGTTCCAGCTAAGGCTTTGGAAAATATATGGAAAGCTGCTACCCCATAATTTGCTGGAAATTAAGAATAATGGAGATTGGAGGAGGGGTGTGTGTTTTCACTACAATGTACCCTCATCCTGGAGGAAAAATTAAAGACATATGCATGGAAAAATATTTCTTGACAGCTGTAGGAAAAGCAGCAAACAGTCTTCTGCATCTCTGCCCCAGTTCTGCTGGTGAGGAACATCTTTACACGAATCTTGTCACAAGGCTGCATGGGACAAAGGTTCTCCCTCTGCAGGAGACACTCCAGCTGGGATTTATCTGCCTTTATTTAGTCTCATTAGAAAGTATTTCCTTCCACCCTCCACTCCTCAATGCAGCTCTAAAATACAATAAGAAAACTTTGCTTCAAAATAGCCAGGATTTCTCCCAGTGCTGCCATGCTTGGAAAAAAAAATACTAGATTTCTTTTTTTTATGTGTGTGTCCTCTTGCTCTCCATGGAACAAGCCAGGCAATGAAAATTCCAGCAGATAAAAACTCTCCATGGAAGATCACTGTCCCAAACTGAATGTAGAGCACAAGCTCGGACTCCTTCCCACATCAGGTTCGGCAATGGGGGCAGCACCACACAAATCCTGGCTGCTCTGCACACCATGCTGCTCCTCTGGTTCCCTAAATTCAGGGCATGGGCTGCAGGAGACAAAATAATCTGTGCCAGGAAAATGAAAAGTACCACTACTGCAGGAAAATGATGTGCAAATGATAGGTAAGGTTTGGTCTAGTATGAAAAAAGTCCTCTTTTATCTATGGAGACACCCACCCTTGATTTCTTTGCTTTGTGGCGCTAAAGTACTTGCTGTGTCCTCACAGTGAATTGTTAGCTAAAAAGTAAAAGCAAAAACCAAACCAAACAAAATCAAAGCAAATAAACCCCCAACAAGATTAGATCCAACTATAAAGCAAATCCAAGGAAGACAAAGCTGATGAACAATGTGATTTCTGCTGGCTTTCTTGAACAGAAAGCATTAAATACCTCTGTTTTTACTTTGGCACAGGATTTTTTTTCCAGAAGCATTTTCCTTGAAATGCAGTTTTACAGATTCAGTACTATCAGCTCCATGTTGATAAGGGGAGAAAAATAAAATCTTTGTCACTATTGCAAATTGGTTGTAAATAAAGTATTTTTAAAAATGCAGTTACATGACCTTATTTCCTAACTTCTGCTTCTTTTGTGCTGTGGTAGCAACTCATAGACCCTTTGGACTGCCAGACCATTACAGGGGCTTTCAAAGGTGGAAAATATTTTCTTGACAGGGTAAGTTTGAAGTTTAGGGGACTTATAGATCACAAACCTGCTCTTTCTCCAGCATATCTGCTTTTCTCAGTATCTTCATTGCATAAATGTGACCTGTATCCTTCTTCTGAACGAGGCGGACCTTGAATGAGAGAGAGAGCCCAGTCAGTCTTCTCTGCCTCAGAAATCCACTGGACAGCTCCCAATTGCCAGGCATGGAAAAGGTCTCTTGTTAAATTAAAAACACACTGAAAAAGGAATTATTCTGCACCATGTACAACACTAACACTAGGGAGGAACAGTTACTGTTTGAGGAAAAGTCAGCAGGCACAGTGAATTCCAGGTAACTTGGACTGTGTAGGTTAAAATTCAGGAGGAGAAATAACTGATGTTACACAGGGCAGAAAGGAGGTTTATCAAGAGGAGCTGTGCCACTGCAAATCCGTAATTTCAGAGGGCCATGTGGGCAACATCAGTGTGGGAAGCCATGGGAAACTAAGCATCTTCCCAGAAGCCTTGGGAAATCAATGCATGTGATTAATCACTACATTTATCACGCTTGGAGAATGACACAAATAGAGACCGTTCTGCAATAAAACAATTCATTAAATTGGAATTAAAATGCTTCATTACAGTGGTCGGTCCCATTTCAATCTCCTGTTCAAGCAAGAATGCCACAAACCTCCCCAAATGCTCCTCTTCCTATGACTTTCAAAGACTCGAAGTCATCCAAGCCGAGCCTGGTCCTCTTGAGCCGCAGGAACTCCGTTTCCTTGCGAGCGTGCTGTGACCTGCGCAGCTTTTTCTGAGGACACAAACACAGGAATCCATCAAGCATTTGGCAGTAGAGAGTCAAGATATGCACCCTCCCTTCCTGGGAAGTTCTTCTCTGGAATCCCAACAGGAGAAAAACTTCTCCTTCTACGTTTCTTTCTGAATTTCTCCAAGTATGATCCTCGAATATGGTCTTTTCTATAGAAGCCTCAGGCACAGTTTCACCTTTTTTCTTGGTAGGTGGTGGTATTTTATTTTTATTACTTAGTTATTAAAAAAAAAGAAGAAAAATAATTAAGAAAAACTATCATACTGGTCCACAGTGTATCAGTCCCAAGGCCAAAGTCACTGCCTGAGACAAGGACTCTTCATTTTGGGCAGCATGAAGGATCAATAAAAGCTGAAACTTGTACCCCACCAAAAAGAGTGATGACAGGCAACAAGGAGCTTAGCAAGCAGCAGAGGTCCTGGTTACAGATCTACAACAAAGTCCATTTGGTTTATGGCAGGCAGGCACTCAATTCTGAAAGAAAAATCTGTCCCAATTCCATCATATATTTCATCTGATGAAAATGTCACCGGGATTCACCCTGAGAGAAGACAAACGCTGCTCCCAAAAATGCTGAGATCTCAGAGACTGCTAAGGAGGAGCCTCGATCAGGCACCTGCCAGACTCTGTGCCGGGATTACAGCATCCCTTAAAGCCACAAGATGGCAATACACACCCACACTCATTTTCCCACTTCCCACTAGTTACAGCAGTCACAAAAACTCAAAAAGGACTGAGACACTCTTCCTACTTATTTCCCAGCCTATCCTGAAGGCAGGCATGGTGTTAATGGGCCTCAGAAAAGCAACTTATTGACCAAAGTTCTGAGAGATGGCAACCAGACTGAGATCCCTCCTCATCCGTGTCCAAACGGAGCAAAAGTGTGACGGTTTACTGTTTAAATCAAGAAAAATTGGTGCAGCATTTTGCTTTCTACCCACTTCTAACCACATGCCACATTTTTTTATTTCTTGCCAAATACAATAGCAAACAATTTTAATATTTGAAAAGCTTGCTATATACTTGCTTTTGCTATAAGAACTACAGGTAGCATGAAAAGCTTTGCAAGTATCAGTCAAGCATATTCCCAGCTTCCCTAATAAACAGGTTATTGACAGGGGCAACATTCATGTACAAAATAAAACTTACTGTCATGCTGGCTGATGTTTCTGTGAGCTCCTCAAATGCCCATTTGAAGCAGTGGGACAAAAGCAAAGCAGTTTGTAAGGTTACTTAAAGCAGTATTTACCTCCTCATCTGCAAGGCCTTCCTCTTCCATAGCCACTTCCAGCTTCTTCTGCCTGCCAAGGGGAGAAATAGGGGATTGCACCTTTTATTATTTATTAAAACCAAACACAACACCACAGCAAGTCAACACCTTTGCTTCACATACTCCAGTTACTGAAGAATTTGCCTCAAATGGAAATCTGAAGGCAGACAGCCCCACTCCACCCAGTTACTCATCTGTGAACAAAGCTGTGGAAAATGTAGAAGCAAATTTAAGCACATGCTTATGTATTTGCAGAATCAGGCATTAAACATACATGAAAAAGGATGTTTAATGTTTACATCTTGTTGAATTAAAGCTGTTTTTATCCATTAGGATTACAAACTAGAATAAAAATGGGTTTTTTTCACCATTTCTATCTCAGCTCCATCTCCCACACCCGAGTCCGCTCCAGCTTCCATCCCCTCTGTGTGACCACCTCCCCCTGGTCACACACCTGGTCCTGCCCCCCTTCCTCCCATGCCAACTAACCCTACTCCCCTGGATGCACCACCTCTCCTCCCAGTGTCCTGGCCAGGGCAGGGCTCACAGCTCCAACTCTTCCACTGGTGCCATGCCAGGCTGGGAGGCTCTGAGTGGGGAGCAAAGCCTGGGAATACCCCACAGGTGGCAGTGGGTCAGCACATGGCAGTGTGGCTGCAGGACCCCTTTTTATCCACCCACAGGATGCTCCTTTATAGCTGCCAGGGTGCAGCTTTCTGAAGGCTGGTTACCCCCAGCAGCAGGCAAGAATTCAAAGGCTTGGAGGCTGCTGGTGCCTCTCTGCACTTTGGCAAGTACAGCAGGATCCTCTAAATTAAAGGCCCTTGATAGACAGTCTATTCTCCTAACTAGAAGCAACTCCATTACATGGAATAATGACTAAATATGATGAAGAGAGAAACCCTGCTGCTTGACTGAAAACCCTTCAATTAAAAACATATTACCAGGGGAATGATAATTTCACACAATGATGACAATCCAACACAACATTCATTATAATCAAACACTTGGTGCTTTGACACTTAATTCAAGTGGCACTTACACCACCTCAGAGACAGGACTGGGCACTGCTGGGAGAAGGTGACTGGTGATGACCATCACATACTCCCATGCAAGGAGTACCAGGCAGCACCACCCAAGCAGAATTTACAGATGAGGATTACATTATTCCCAAAAGTCTTCCTGCCCACCCAAGAGCCTCTCAAACCCTCCAGCATCAACCCCTTATTTCTTTGCTTCCCCCGATTTCCACACCAGCTCTCTGCCTCCTTTCCTTGCCCCATCACCCCATCAAACACCTCTCAGTCCTGTTCCCCATCTCCTATACACTCCCTCCTGCAGGGTTTAGGAGTCCTGGCATGAGCTCCATGGTGTAGAGCAGGAACAGACACCACAAGCCACTGCCTTACCCCAAACCAAGGTCCCACCCCTCAGCAGCTCTGCAGAGTTCATTCCCTGGGGCACATGCAGAGGAATCAGAGGTCCTCAACCCCACATGGAAGGGGAAACCTCACATGTACTGCAAAATAAGACTCTGCACAGAGCAGTTTCTACAAGGTAACTCTGAGGAGGTAAATTGCATGAAAACATCAGACGTGGAGGTCCTTGATCACTCAGGGACTGGGATGTTCACAGGTCCCTCCAAAGACAGCCTGTGCCCTCCAGGAATTCACTCCCTGCCACCACATATAGAGAAACTTCCCAGAGCTGTCCCATTGCTGTGGATTGAAGTGCCCTTGAACAAACACCAAGAACAGCTGCAGAGGGGTGAGAGGAAGCAGAGGCAGTACCTGGTTTCCCTCTCCTCGTGCTGTATGATTAGGTTGCTGTAGAAGTTCTCCAGCGTGAGTTTGGCCACCGTCACTCGCTCCCGGGTGTGGTTACTCATGGGAAAGGATGTTGTAGTCCCTGCAGTCATCGCCATGGTAACATGTACTGAAACAGAGCAGGTCAAATCATTACTCACTTCAAAAAGAAAATTTAAAAAATATATATTCCTCTTTCCCACCCTCCAGCTCCAAATTCTTAGGCACTCCAGAATTCATAGTAAAGGCACTGTTCTTTAGATATAAGAAACTCCATTAAAACTTGCCTTATAAAATTATCCCAAGATAGCAGGGGAATGTGCTACCCACTCTCTAAAAAATAACATGTTGGCAAAACAAAGAGTGAATCATAGCAAAGAGCACTGCATGCTCTGGGCAGCTCACCCAGCTGTGCTTGTCCACAAATAAGGAAAAGGTCCCTCTGGCAGACCTGGGCCCAGCCTGGGGGAGGGAAAACGAAAAGGGGAAGGAGGGGGAAGGATCAGGCAGCTCCCAGAGCTGGACTTGTCACAACTCTATGACAATTTCAAACTCCAAAAATTCTTGATGCTAAAAAAAAGGATGGGATAAAATGAGACAGCGAATGGACCAAATCCCTAACCCCAGTCCAGAGGGAAAGTTATTTCAAGGATAAAGATAACCATCAAATATATTTGAATTTTAAAGCTGCTCCACAAAACTACATCTGTCCAGGTGGTACTTTTGGCTTAAGGTACATGGTCACTGGGCACCTAAAAACTGGGAAGAAAGAAGAAAGAAAGAAGAAAGAAGAAAGTCTGCTCTCCTTGAGAGCTTTCATCCTGAACCCAAAGAATTTGGATGTACTGGAACAACACTTTTTAATGTTGGAAAAAGACATCTCAGGGCAGCTCCAAGTGCCCTGCAGCTGATCCAGGAAAGCCAGGGGAGATTAAAAAAAAACCAAAAACCAGCACAGTTTGTTCTAAGATTCATGCCCTGCCTGGAAGTGGGCTGAGGCACTTTAGCAGAGCCTCTTGGAAGAAAAGCACGAAGAGCAGCATCTCAGCCCCAATCTCATTTGGTCAGGTTGTTTAGAGGTTAGTTTTGGAAAATTACACAGAAGTACACATCACAGAACCATGGAATGGCCTGGGTTGGAAGGGACCTCAAATATCTTGTTCCATCCCCTGCCATGGGCAGGGACACCTTCCACTATCCCAGCTTGCTCAGAGCCCCATCCAGCCTGGCCTTGGACACTGCCAGGGATGGGGCAGCCACAGCTTCTCTGGGCAACCTGTGCCAGGGTCTCACCACTCCAGAGTAAAGAATTTCTTCCTCATATCCAATCTAAACCTGCTCTCTGTCAGTGTGAAGCCATTCCCGCTTGCCCTGTCACTCCAGGCCCTTGTCAAGAGTCTCTCTCCATCTTTCCTGTGGGCTCCCTTCAGGCACTGGGCTTCCTTTTTATTATTTACTTAATCCTTCTATTTCACCAGGGGATTGTGCAGAAGACAAATCCCGAATTAGGCTTAATTTAAGCAGATCCTAACAGCTTTTAAGGCGAACTGATTAGGAGTTTCATACAGAAGAAAACTTGCACCTCCACACTGGGGCAGGAGGATTGCTGAACTCTGCTCCAGGCTCTTTGTTTTGATTCTGCCTGCTGCACTCAGAGGGTGGGATTTTACCCTGTGGATTTTTCATGGCATCTGATGTGACAATAGGATATTTGTTGCCAGAAACGCAGCTGCTGTGTCCCAAATAAAGGCGTTTTATAGCATCATGTAGATATTATTTTAGCTGTTTATTTGGAAGTGCACAAGACACCAGAATTCTGAGAATTAAAAATATGTCTCTCCATAAAGGCACAAAGAGGTTTTAATAGCACTACAGCTGCTTCAAAGTGATGCCAATATTTCTATTTTTTAATCAATTTTTTATCCCCTTCAGTTTTCTACTAAAGAAAGATGAGATCTGTCAATTCTGAGTAGTGTTTACTAAAAAGTAGGCAGTTCTATTCTTCACACAGAGACATCCTCCATGCTGGACACATCTCCAAAATCTGAGAACTTAGCACTGGTCTCACTGTTGTGTTTATTGTACAATTTTACATTTTTTCCCTCAATAGGTGGGAAAAGATAAATACAAAAAAGTTGGTAAGAGCAAATCAAACAGAGCAACTGCTGACCACACGCTGGTATCTGTGATTAAGCTATTTCAAGAAATGACCTAACAGAGTAAAAACCTTCCTTCTGATCGTTTTGGAACATCAGGATAGAGCAGCATTAACCCAGGCTTGAAATGGATTAACCTTTACTTAAGGCATAGCGGGCACGCTCTTGCACCGGATATTTCTCTTTTGCACGTCTTGTATTCCTGGTAGGATAAAACAACACTGCAACTTGATTTCCTGTTCATTTGTTTTCCCCATGCTCTACACTCACAAGTGCAGGCACTGCCAGACAGCAAATCCATGTCACTGGGCTTTGTTAAACTTGTAAAAAGGAGATCCCAATGCCAGCACTGGCACCCCACACTATGAACAGCAGGACTGACCCTCATGTGCTTCACAGGAGGGAAATACAGATGAGTGTCCCCAGTTAGCTCTGCCACTGTGGGGGAAAAAACAACCCAGAACCACCACAAAGAAAATATCTGTAAAACCAAGAGACGCCTTCAGCTCTCCAGCATCCTCAAAGTAAATGAAAACAGACCTGGCAGGAGGCACAAGATATCCCACAAAATCCTATGTGAACTCACAGCTCAGAAAACCTCTTCAGCCTTTTTCCTCCTGTGTCTGCTTCCACTAAGGAGCCCCCAAACACAGCACAAATCCACATCCCAGACAAAATATTCAGCTGGGAGTCACCAAGTACAGTCCTTAAGCATGACCTTTATAAACAAATGATGCAGAGGGATGGGGGCGGGAAGGAAGGAGCTTCAAAATAGGACCTTTTATTGACAGCACACTACTTGTACTGACCTCACCACATTAACGGGAATGCTTTGAAAAGGTGCCACCCATAATTCTTGGAAATGCCCTCACAAGCCTACTAGCTCACCCAAATTCATGCCACTTCCATAATGGAACCATTCCACTCCTGCTGCATCACCAGAATTACTTTTGGCTCCCTGGACCACGAAGAAGGTCATATTCAACCAGCTGGCCACATTTAGCCAAAACTCCTCCGGCTGACAGGGATCTTTCTGAAGGGCCTGGAACATCCCCAAGCGTGAGGAAGAAAGACATCAAATGGATGTAGTCGACAGGAGCCGCGGAGCCCGCAGGACCAGGGCTAGGAGCTGCCAGGAGTGGGGATGCCATATGTGCTGCCTGGCCCAGAAAATGAGCCCGTGCTTCCCGCAGGGATGGCTGAACTCCCAGCGTGAGCTCTCCTGATGCCTGCTCGGCACCTGCAGCATGGGGATAAGCAGTTATGGATGGGCAGCAACAGAGGAAAATCTTGCCACCAGAGGCAGGAGGGAGAACAGCACAGGGGGGAGGAGAGGGGGGGCGTTCCCGAAGGATGAGGGAGAGCAGGGAACAGCTACAGAAAGGCGAGAGCAGCCAAATGCTACTGAACTGGAGTTTTGAAGAGATGTCTCCAAGCAAGTCTCTCCTGATCCATCATTGAATACAATATTTCAGTTGGAAGGGTCCTCTCCTTCCTGGTAGAAAAATGTTGCCTAATCAAAGCATGCGTTTGACCTTTTTATTCTTAGATCTTTCCTGACTGGGAAGCAGCAAAAAGCCAAGCAGCACAGACTACAACTTCAATCTGCACTCCCATTTGTCACAACAGCTCTAAATCAAACTCTGCATCTGTTTTCCTGGAGTTTCCACCATTTAAACCCCCACACCCAGATTCTGCTACACCACTGGTAACTCCAAACCCCACATCCTCTCTGGGGCACCTCTTGGCAGGTCCCACAGCCTGTCATTAATGTTTTCATTAGACTACTGGATTAAGTCTCCTGTTAAATGAGTGCAAAAATCACTGAGGCATCCAATCCCACCTGCTGCAGCAGCTCCAAAGAGGAGAGATGGAAGAAATCAAAGCAAATGGAAACTGCTCTGCCCTGAAACACAGTGCTTTGTGGGATGGCTTTCTAATCAGGAAGGGATAAGATGATAGAATCCAAGCCTCCTGCACAGGCAGGTCTCCTGCACAGCTGTGTCACTAAGACAAGCCACAGGATGTATCAAATCGGGCTGGATCTATACTATCAAACTAATCTGGACCTATGTCACACAATTTTCTTTTTGAAGCCACGTGTGTAATAGTTATACAGTAGCCTTAGAATAGATTTACTCAGGACTCAGTGAATATTTAAGTTGGGGAGCAAACCCCACATACAATTCTGCCAGAGAGAAAAACACCCTTTTCCCACACGACAGAAGGATGCTGCTGGGCCTCCGATTTGGATTTACAATGTCAAGCTACACACATGTTCAGCAGGACAGGGAAGAGTAACCCTCCCTCCAAAATGACATCACAGAAACACTGATAATAATTTTCATTTATCCACCCAAGCACACCCCTAAAGCCCAGCAGTTAGGAAAGCAGTTTGCTGTTACAGTAAAAACTGCCAAGTTTATGAAGTTTCCATTTAGCGTTCCAAGGAAATTTGCCTCTTGAATGAAAGCCTCTGGAAAAGGCAGATACCGAAACATATTTCTGCCTTTCAAAATTCCCGTTTTTTTTCAGCATGACACTGAACTTGCTCCTGAAATGAGGTATACAAATGGCATTTTCCAAGAATTAGGAAGTGAAAGAGAAAGGAAAGATGAAGCAAACACATAGAGCACAATAAAGTGGGTACCTTCAGAAACTCCAGCTGTCACCACTGTGCCCAGTGCTGGGGCTCTTCTGGGTGAGAAGTGAGAGCAGACTCTGCTTGGCTCCTTCCAAACAACACAGCCCAGCAATTCACCAAGCTGGACACTGAAACCCACGGCTGACAAGGGGTTATATTAAAAAAATGACAAGGATTATATTTAAAAAATGAGGTGCTATCTAGGAAAGCAGCACAGACACGGCAAAGCTTCGAGCACGAGCGCCAGCCCTGCTGTCTCCAAATTGTTTGAATTCTCCTAAAGAGAGACAGGATATATATAAAACTGAAAAAAACCAACCCACCATACACAAATAACAGCATGATTCACACCAAGGGGCAGTGGGCAGGGCCAGACAAATGAAAAAAACAGCCCAAGGCTCAGCAGGATGATGTGGTGGGACATACCCTGAGCAGCTTCTGAGACTTGCAGCTGTACATAGGGTGAGCAAAGAGCAAAGATAAAAATGCTGTACAACAGCTGATAGTTCCAGTGAGGGAACAGAAAGAGAAAGTACCATCAACCCAGAGGGAAAATTACTTTTTGCACTACAGTTTCTGCTAGCACAGATTTGGCAACTGTGCTGTGCGTATTTTCACCACCCAATTGTTTATACTGAACCTCCTCCTGCTGAGGATCACAGAATGGCCTGGGCTGGAAGGGACCCTAAAGATCATCCAGTTTCAACCCCCCTGCCATGGGCAGGGACACCTTCCACTATCCCAGCTTGCTCAGAGCCCTGTCCAATCTGGCCTTGGACACTGCCAGGGATGGAGCAGCTACAGCTTCTCTGGGCAACCTGTGCCAGGGCTTCAGCAACCTCAAAGGAAACAATTTCTGCCTCACATCCAATCTAAACCTGCTCTCTGTCAGTGTGAAGCCATTCCCCTTGTCCTGTCACTCCAGGCCCTTGTCAAGAGTCTCTCTTCATCTTTCCTGTGGGCTCCCTTCAGGCACTGCAAGGCCACAATGAGGTCACCCCAAAGCCTTCTCTTCTCCAGGCTGAACAATCCCAGTTCCCTCAGCCTTTCCTCCCAGCAGAGCTGCTCCATCCCTCTGCTCCCCTTGGTGTCCCTGCTCTGGACTGGCTCCAGCAGCTCCCTGTCCTTCCTGTGCTGGGATCCCAGGGCTGGATGCAGCCCTGCAGGGGGGTCTCAGCAGAGCGGGGCAGAGGGACAGAACCCCCCCCCTCCCCTGCTGCCCACGCTGGGGCTCAGCCCAGCTCAGGGGGGTTCTGTCTTATTTTTCTATAACCCACTTTAAATCCAATTCCGAAGCTTTTGATTAACCTCCAGAAACACCCAAAACTCTACAGGACTCTGAAGTCTCCAAGCAGCAGGCTGACAAGAAAACCCCACTAGTCCCATCTATGTCAATCATGGGCCAGTACTTTTCAACTCTTGGGGTGTGATCTTAATATTTGTGTTATTTCTAAATACAGCTTTTTGTACTTAGAACAGAACCTTGTCCAAAGTTCACTCATGTCAACAAAAAAAGCCTTCAGCTCAATAGGTTTTGACCTAATATTCCCATTCCAGCTTCAGGACGATGCTTCCTGCCGTAACTGAGGTTCCTAATTATCAGATCAGCATGTTTGCCAGGCACCGCTCTGGGGTACATTTCAGACAGAAAAATAAAACATTTAGTTCCTCCATAATTCCTATTTTCAGTAGTTCCACCATTCACAAGCCCCTGTTTAATCTAATCTGCTACCTAAAGGAGGCAACACTCCCTGCCAGATAAAACAAATCGGGTATTTCACGTGCAGATTCTTCTTCAACATTAGTGCCATGACCAGATCCTTCTGATACCCTTCAGTGTTTACAACAGTCCCCCTTTGGAAAGGGGGAACAAAATAAGACTGCAACACGGCATCATGGACACTCCAGCATTTCATTTACTTTGTTTATTTACTTCATCTCCTTTAGCTTTCCTTCCCCAACATGCATTGCTACTTTGAAGTTACAAAATTAATTATATTTGTTCTATTTAAAGTACCACTAAGAAACCGAGTAAAATTAGCCCCATTGGAACAGGCTTTGCTATTTAAAAGCCAAAGATGTTCAAATGTTTTAGCCATTTTCAGTCATTCTTTCCCCATGGGGCATCTGGGTGAGGCACCCATTACAGTCACAGCTAAAAGCAGAAAGTGCTCCGTGACTCGTGAACCAAAAGGAGTGGACACTCCCAGTGCCTGATCCCCAGGGCTGTGAGAAAACCCTGGGGAGACACTCCCAGGCACACAGGACTTTGAATGCAAACACTGCACGAGTCCTGCAGCCACGGTGGTGATGCTGCTGCTGCTGATGACACCAGGGAAACCCAGGGGACAATGAGACCCAGAAAGCATTTTGGGATGTCAGCAGCCAGCTCCAACACGCTCCCTAAACTCCAGAAGAGTTTAATGCACCCAAAAAAGATGCTTTCAAGATGAAGGAAGGTACTTTCCTGCCTTGGGGTAGATTCCTAAAGCTAAAAACATCCCAAAATGTCAGTGTGGGGCTCTGATTAGAGCAGGCAAAAAAACCCTCTGCCAGACAGCAGGAAGCCCTCCCAGCCCAGGCTGTGTGCATGCCATAAGCTGGCATGAGCCAGGACTGTCTCTGAAAGGAGCCATCCCATTTTCCATCCAACCATCTGTTTGTTTCCCTCCCGCTGCCGCTCCGTGCTTTGTGCCAGCACAAGAAGCTGTACGACCCACGCTGAGGAACCATTACCAGGCTGAAATTAATTCTTTTAAAAATAGTTTGGGTGAGGCTGGTTTCACCTGCAGGGATTGACAATGGCTGCCCTGCCCCAGGCTGAGCCTGCTCAGCCCTTCCCACAGAGTCTGTCTGAAAGCGGGAAATAAGCGGGCCAGGCCTCCTCGTCTTTTAATTTGGCTCGCAGAAATTAATCTCGGAAATCATTCCAACACACCCGCAGTAATGATAAGGAAATATTTCCTAATATGGAATAAAAACTGAATATTGGAGTTGTGCTGCACTCCAGGATTTCCTGCTATTCAACACAGCTGAGCAGCAGAAGTCTCCCATGAACAGTGGCCGAGGTTCAGCTCTCTGCCGCTTTTGACGAGCGGCAAGCGCAAATTCATTTCCCCGACAGGAAAAGGTACAGGCTGGAACAATGTATGGGTATACAAGAGTATACAGGGGAATATATACATAAAGTAAGTCTACCTACACCTATGTAAGATACAAAAACTGTTAAGAATCAATCTTTTGTCCATTTCAAATAGCAAATAAACTTTTGATCCAAATGTTGTAACCTTGGCTTCCACAAACAGTGGGAGACTGGTCATCTAAAGTTTAGAAAAGCAAATCCACTAATAAGGTCACTTCCATCTGAGCTCCACTTGCCTCAGCCTTTGGTGATACCATTACATGCTTTACGCTCGACTGTCAATAGCTCTGTTCCAAAGTGAGGGGCACATTTGGAGATATTCCCTATCTAAACCACTCACTCAGAATGGAAGGACATGTAATGACTTACCAAAACCTTCCTGAGCTCAGTTCTTTCAAATAACTCATTTTATTTTCTTTACTTCTTAAGGCAATCCAACCATTGGGGTTTAGCAGTACCCACTGAAATTGCCTCACCATGCAGGACTCCCCCACCCACACCAACCTCACAGAGAGAGGGGACACACGGTGCTTGTACTTCTGTTCCACCAGCAAGGATGGAGGGCTAGAGCCAGGCACAGGAAGGGAACAGAGGTGCTGGTACCGCCACATGCTGATGTCTTCCAAGGAATGCTCCAAGTGGGAGGTCAGCTCAGGACAACACTGTGGATGACTAAATGAAGCATGAGACATGTTGAGGGAACCAGACCTGCAGTCCCAAGCAGCCACTCCTTTCTTCCAGTGTTTAACACTGGGTGCATTTTAATTTCCTGGGGACAAGAGAAATCAGTAGCTTGCTGGAAAGCCAACAATGCTCTGCAGTGAAACAGCATTTCACAGCTTGCTTCAGCTCACTTGTATCTGGTCCTTTCTCCTGGCTCTCCCCAAGTTTCACAGTGCTGCAAATCTTTGTCATCTCAGAAGTGTCTAAAAACAGGAAGCTCTTCTATTTACTGGAGTAATTGCATTCCTGTGCACTTCAGCATTTTCACAGCTTTGAGCAAGTACTTGCATCCAGGCTTAAGAAAACATTGGTTTAAGACCTGTTAAATTAACTGACATAAAAAAAGCCCGTGCTAAATATCTTGCTGCAATGTTTTAGATCATGAAATAATTACAAACAGAGCAAGGTCAACAATCATAAATCTGCTTCCTCCACAGTTATTAGTTTTCTGGATAAAGTCCTACTCAGGTCCAATGAAAAATATGTCCCACTCTAAACATGTACAACTGTCCAAAGGTAACATTCAATCACAGGGAATTTCTCTAAGTCTTTTGTGACCAAGAGACACAAGTTAGGACAGAAGCAAAGAAGCTTCTAACACAGCACCAGTATAAAGTTTCAAGGAAACTGTATTACATTTTCAGATGTCATCCAAGAAGTTCTACTCTTACATTTTAGGTATTTTGTAGAGCCCTTCTACTTCCTAAGGAGCCTAGGAGAATTCCCATTCTCCTTGGGAATTAGGAGGGACTCTTGCATTTAAGAATGCTGGAGAAGAAGGCACCAAGTTTGCTTTTTTTTTTTCACTGATGTATGTTCAAATCCCTGACTCTTGCCGGGCTCTTTTTAGATCGTATCAATCAAATTAAGTAATTACACATGATAAGTCTGTGCCAGCAAAGGAGCTGACTGCTAAATGAGATGCAGAACATCAGTGCCCGGCCATGGCCTGTGCAGTGCCTCCAGTCAGGGTTAATGAGCACAACAGATCCCTCTGGCCCTGCAAAACTGTAATTGCAGGTAGTGCCTGTTGTCAGGGTACGCAACACTGGAGAACAGATGTTTGCCCGCTCAAATCCCACTACAGCACTTCATTCCTTAAACTGGGATTCTTGGAGCAGCAGACAGCTGTTGGCACACAAAGCAGACTAACTCGGTGAGGCCCAGAGATAAAGAGATGTGTGTGGTTTCTTGACGTAAGAGAAGAGCACATGGTACCACCCTCCTGGTGCCTGAAGCTGGGAAGCAGATTTGGAATAGTGGGGATGGAGCTGAGCCATACTCTTACCACCAAATCATCCGCAGCCCCAGTCATCAGTACCAAAGGTGGAGAATGAAGCATTATCTCATAAAGGAACCATAATGGGAACACCTAATCCCCAGTGTGGTAATAAGGAAAACTGAGAAGGGAAAGCTTTACCACTGTGCCATATCAGACTGGTTTAGGGGAGAACAGTCAATACAGCTGTGGTCTTGTATTTCAACATTTCTATCACACTGAGAATGTATGTATCACAAACACACAGCAAGTGGGTAGCTGGGGCTTATCCTCCTGAGATTTAAGGGTTCAGGTACACAGGAAACAGTCTTGCAGAGGCAGAGTGCCTCGTGAAATCTGCAGCCTTTCCTTCACATCCCAACTGCTCATCTCCTTCAGGGCTGAGGGGCACCAGGAATGCTTTGTTATGACTGTCTGTATGTACACATGATCCCTCCTACACAACTGCATATTCACCCTTATAGGAAGAGAAGAGAAAGGCAAAAAAGAAATTGCATGTAGGTGAAAGATGATGAGGTTTATGAGGGGCACCAGCTGCCTGTGAGAAGTAATTCTCCAGCCTGGGCCTGGGAAAGTTCACTCAGAATGGGTGCTGTCTTAAATTAATCTCAGATATTTGATTCTATTATCTGGTTTCCAAGTTAAAGAAAAGAGAAGCAAACCAGGGTGTGGATAAAAGCTCTGGCTATAGCCAGCTGCAAGGGAGGAAGAGGGAAAAGGAACAGAAGAGATCTACTTAAGTTTCTATAAGATATTAAGGCTGTATATTAAACATACATGAAAGGGTAAATTTCCAGATTAAAAATAAATAAATCTTAAAGAGCCCAGTTTCCTATGCTTTCCAGATGAAATAGATTATGGCAAGAACAACAGAAAAAGATGACAAATTCTCTAAGAGCAAACCTTTCCCACCAAGGAAGCCTTCAGAACAGAAAGCCTTGGAACATGTCCTGAGGGCTAAGCACTCTCTTGACCGAGAAAAGGAGCAGGACTCATTAATAAAACAAGGACTCTTCATGGAACAGGGGCCACCTCAAACAAAGGAGAAGAAACACTTGTGTTCCTACAGAATGGCTCTCACTGTTCCTTTTCAAGGTGAAAGTCTCTACTGCCCTGTAAGGTGACCAAGCATCATTGTGCCTCCATTTCTTTATCTGTCAAGTGCAGATAAATACAAGTGGAGTTACCTGCAGGAAATCTGAACGGAAATACCAGTTTTGTACAAACAATGGGTCAAGATGGAGACTGGTGGAATGGCAAATAAAGAAGTCTTTCAGGCAGCGATCTGAACTGCTTGACAAGTTGGATACAATCAGCTATTTCCCATAAATAGTAACCAGAGAAAAACCCAAATAAGCCATAGGAAGAATGAGATCATTTCCACTTTTGAAATATTATTTAACATTAACATTTCCTTATGGGGATGGGCCCTATGCTCAAGGCCCTTACACAGAAAGGACAGACATTGCTGCCAAGTCCTGCTTCAAGGACTTGTCAGTACAGGTCTACAATTGGTTCTTAGAAAGACAAGTCCCTTCCTCTCCACTGGGCTGATCCCTCAAGTCCCAGCCACACACTCCTACAGTTTTCCTAATAATGCAGCCACAGGCCAGTTAGGGGAACTTAGCAGCCTAACAAAATAAAGATACCAATCAGGCCATGCTCTTGTGAAAAGGAGACCACCCTTCCATAAGATTAGCAAATTGGTTTGTCCCATCCTCCAATCCCACAAATTCAGTGAAAGAGGAGCAATTAAATAGGGACGGGCACAGAGGACAAGGGGGAGAACAGCACTGTCCCTTTTGCAGGCAGCCAGACTTGGACTACATCCCAGTAAAGTTTGGATACACTTGTGGCAGTGAGAGGACAGGGCTGCCCCTTTTGACAGAGGGCATTTATGTCAAACTGGGTGCAACAGAAACCCCAGAGCCCCACAGCGACAACTGCTACACAAACATTGACTCTCACCAATGAGTCACATCCCTCTTGCCCCCACTTTTGCTGGCTCTGCTTGGAAATGGGCTGGTGGAGAGGAGAGCTGTGCAAAGCTCTCAAAGCACAGGCTATAACTACTTTCTGACATTCCTTTTACTTCAGGCTGCAACAGTACAGAACACAATCCATTTGATTGTGACGGAAATGATCGAGGTGAGGCTAATCATGATGAACAGCTGAGCACCCACCCACATGCTGCACTCTCCTTGGATCACCCCAGTCATATTTACAAAGTCCAGGAAGGGTTTATACCCTGTCCTGCTCCTGTTTGCCTCATGAGCTCTCCCAGTTCTCCTCCTGGGACACTGCTTGGCTCCTGCACGCTGGGCAAAGCTCAGCACGGACAGCAAGCTCAAACAGCTGCAGCAGAAGCCCACTCTGCAGAAGACACAGACACAACCTGCACTTGAATCTGAACAGTTTTATGGTCACTCAAAGACTTAAAGCAATGCCCGGTACCTGATCTATGGGAACACACCAGGAACATCCATTTAAAGGCCCATCCTCATTTCTCACTCATTCCGTAATGCATCTCCTCTCAATCTACTCAAGCACTCTCCCAGAAGAGTCCCAGCTCAGGTTTCCTAACACAACCTCTAATGGTGACTTGAAGTGGACAAATCCTGCAAAATAAAACCACATTAAATTCCTGTCACTTGCCAATGATGCAAGCATTGAAGTTGTGAATATTTTGAGCTTTCTGTTTCTAACTGCAGATGATGTATGTACAGAGGAAGGATGCTCTTGTGGCTACAACACAGGAAACTGCATTAAGTAACAGATGATCTGGATTCTATTTTATTTCCTATGTGCAAAAACAAGCCATACAGAAAAAAAAAGAAAACATGTACTTAGGGTGTGCCTCAGTTACCCTACAAGGAAGCAAACATCATTCCTGAAGCCAGCAGGTCATGTTAGGAGGCATAAGGCGTTCACAGGCACAAAGGACTATAGGGTCTTAAGAAGTTATTAATTAATTATGAAAATTCATTATTTAACCTAAAACATACAAGACCTGTGGGCCCTCCTTTGCAATTACACTTGTGTGAGCCCATTTGAGGGCTGCAGCCAGGCATGGATCTGTATATTGTGGGTTTGGAAGGGTGTGTGGCAAGATAAGCATCCGAGATGGTTTGCACTCCTCCAAGGACAGGGCTGAAATCTCACTGTGAATTCAGAAACAGGGAGAAAAATATACAAGAAAGAGCAACAGAAAGGACCACTGAATATCAATACTCTGCAAGAGGCCAAATTTGGTGATAACATTTACAAGCTGAGCTACAACAGCCTTGGAGAAACGCTGCTCTTGTGAGTCCAGCTGAGAGCATTCCTCCAATGACTCCCCAGTCAATGTTTACATATTCTGTTGCTCATATGCAAATAACATTAATCAGCTGCCTTTTAAAGCACTGATAAACAGGCAACCTTTGGGAAGTTTCACAGTTTCCCAGTAGAGCCACAAGCAGTATCAGGAATGTGGTTTGTCACACTGATATAGCACAGGGTAAGAGAGAATGTGTCCCAATTTCACAAATCACAAGGAAGCAGCTGCTCTGCTCTATTCTCTTCACTTCTGAAAACATAAGGAGCACCAAAAAATAAAGAGAAAGTAGTCTAATAATGTAATATTAGCACAGAATCAAAACCATTTACATCTGTGATTCCTCAGATGACTAATTACTGCTTCAATTGAGCCTTAAACTATATTTTAACTTGCACTCATTTACAAAATGAAAATCAAGTGAAATCCCTTATTTTAGAACTACCCCTGGCAGTCAGAAAAGGTCTGGGAAAAACTAGCACTTTTTACTCCACAGATTATGCTCCATTGATACTGAGCCCTACCTCCCTTGCCTAGACCTATAATAAAAATTTCATTACTCTCCCCAGACCTAAGATGGTAACTCAGGGTTGGAAGCAAGATCTGGAGGCTAGTCTACCTCTTTTTTTTTTTTTTTTTTGCATCCCCTTGAGTAAAATTTTGCAAAATAAATTATGGAAATTTCAGCAAATCCTGAAAGCACAGGGAAGCTGCTCTGCTGGCAGCCTCCAGGAGGGAAGGTGTGCCCTCCCTCTTCCCAGCATGCCCAAAGCTGCAAAGGTCTCCTGGGGTTGCTAGCAAGCCTCAAGCTTCTTTCCTCTCCTCTGGGTTATTCCTCATGTTAATAATGCCAGAAAGGATCTCCATCTTCCAATGAACTGGAGCTGCAGGCTTTATTCTGATTCCCTGTGTCATGTACTTTCCTCTCAGCCTTCAAGCAAATTATGTTTTGCCCCTTTAAAATATTTTCCAACCATATCTGGAGGTATTTTGCAAAACTGAAACATAAAACACATGATCTTGATAATGCAAGTCAGCAACTTTATCACCTGGACTGAGAAGGAAATGAAGTAAACCCAGGCTCAGTCCTGGCAGGATCTTGAAGGTGTATGAGCAAGGGAAGATCCCTGACTTTTAACAAGTATCCAGAGCAGCCTGTAGGGAACAGACCCCTTCCATTTATTAGCAGAAATATATCCAAGGCAACAGAGAATCCTAGAGTCATTATGGTTGGAAAAGACCTGCAAGATCAAGTCCAGTCCTTGACCAAACACCACCACGTCAACTCAATCACAGCATTAAGTGCCACCTAAAATCATTTCTTGAACACTTCCAGGGATGGTGAGCCCCACATGCTGACATAGCACTCTCCACATACAGTTCTCAATTTCAGTCTGATTTCAGTCTGATTTCAGAAATGCAGAAAGCGAGACCAAACAAAATTAATCAGAGCCACCAAAAAATAAATTAAATAAAAAGTTAACTATGCAGCACCATACCAGCATCTGAGGCACAAAGAGTAACTTGCAGGAGCTGCCAAAAACCTGAAGGAAGAGCTGAAACAGAATCAGTGCACTAGTCCTGACTCTCACCTTGAGTTTAGTATTACAGTCAGATCAGGCCAGCACTGGGCAAAGACACGCTGTTCCTCTGGCAAGGCTTCACACAGACACATATTTGAAAAATAAAGTGTGTGCACTTCAGGAACATAAAAATGCTTTATGGAATCCTATTTTTAACACTAAATGCTACAATGAACTATGGGAAAATCTAGAATTACAGCAGGAAACAGACAAAAAAGCTCAGTTGACCTGAGCCTGGGGATTTTTCAGAGGTGCAACTGCAGAGGATCACAGGAGCCCCGGGGCTCTCGCAGCTGCTGTTGAGGGAGCACATTCTTCACGCTCTTCTGGAGAAAAACAAACAGATCCTGACCACACTGCTGGCAAAACAAAAGGCGTCTGTGAATTCACAAGTTCTTGCATGCACCTGCAGGGATATTTGACAAAAGTGAACCACTAGATCCTGTTATTGTTGACATTTTATCTGCCACAGGGAGCCACTCAGAAGTCACACAGCAGTATCAGGGTGTTCATTGGAGGCAGCACTACTGCAAATCCACCCAGGCCTTCCCTACACCCATATTTTTCTCCGTCTGTAGTCACACTTGCAGGAGGCAGAATCAAACATCTCCTCCTGGTGCTTTTCCAACTCCACTGACTACACAGGATAGTTAAGATGTCAAACTGCCTTGGATGTGCAACTTGTAAGCACCCAAGGGCAGGTAGATGAATCCGGCCTGGCATCTGACACAACACCAGCTCTCATTGTGACAAGGATATCTGGAATGAGTCTTTGGATTTAGCAGTTTGCATCTCCTCATAATCTCCAAAGCCTCTAGCTGTTGGCCATGCCTGTTGTAACAGGTTTCTCAAGCACTTTTAGAGACCCATCCTACAGCAAACAGACTTCACTTTCAGTTAAATTATGTTCCAAAAGCCAAATGAAGCAAACAAAATGGGTGGCATCCCTCCTCCCCTCATCCCCATTGGCACCACAGGGCACTGGACCCTCCAGCAGAGGAGGGCCAGGCAACTGTCTGTAATGTGGATAGGCACAGCTCCCACCAAATTTAAGACAATTTGAATCCAACTGTGGCTTGAGCATCTTGTAATTTTTACAGCCTTTAACTCTGGGCACCTCACAGACTGTAAAAATATTCTCCACATAAAGAAAGAAGATGAAGATCTGAAGCTCTATATATAGTGTTTGCTAAAAATACCTCTTTGGAGACATCCCTTGCCAAATAGGTGCCAAAACTTCAAAGGCTGAATTATCATGTTGAAATATTTGAAATGCGAGTTGTTATGATTCTTGTGAGGCATGGCTGGCAGGCAGAGGTGGCATCTTTCAGCTCCAAGACCTGGTCCAGGCAGTAACTGGAAATAGCTCTTCGGTGGCTTACGTGAAATGAGTCAAGGGATCTCAGTCCAGCTCTCAGCAAATTAGGAACCACATCACAAAAGCATCTGTAAGAGTCACTTCCTCTGTTGATACCACTCTAAAAGCCAAGGACTGAATAAGGTAGGGAAAAAGAATTATCCTCCCTCAAAATAGCACACTCCTTCAAAACACAAATTGCTTTTATCCAGCATCTTTGGTGAAAGCATCCCAGTGCATTTTTACAAAATATGAACTAGTCTCAGTATTCCTTTAAGTAATACCTGAAACCCAACACTTTACCAGTAGTAAAGCCCAAGACCTGCTGGCTTGCAACATGCTAGAACCGTGCAAAAGGAAAGCAGGAATATTCCCACCCCACATTCTACCTGCATTTCTTTCTGGAGACAACAAAAGTTTCAGAGCTCTCAAGCATTTTTCCTTTAAGAAAATTTAACACAGAAACAGAGGTTCACCTTGAACCAACCACTTCATTTCAAAGAAATCAATCATTAGTTGTATTTGCCTTCTATCTTGCCAGTAAAAGAGCATGAAGCAAGAGATACAAATTTAGAAAACTAAGTAAGAATATTTTAGACTCTGCTTTAAGAAAACAAAGTAATTTTAGCTGGATGTGTCACAAACACAATTCAGAGCAACAGCTTTGAAAGCATCAGTCGATTCCATTAATTAACTGGAACTTTTTGCATTGGGATGGCACAAGGTAACTGAATCTAATCACACTGAATATTAGGGGATTGGTGCTGCTCAGTAAATTCAGAGATGCCAAGTTGAGCAAAAAGAATGTGTTTCATTCAGAGATGAAAGCCTTCTGAATTCTGGTGCTTTGTAAACAGCTGCTAAACTGATTGAATGATGCCTGTGAAGTACACAGGGTCAAATGTGGTCAGTACCTCAAAGAGTACCACATGTTTCAATATTGAAAAAGCACTCATGAAAAACATCTCAGTACACTCGTATCTGCCTAGCACTTCAAAAAATGTCCTAAGTATCCACAACAGAGGCAGCATTATCCTTTGTCAGTCCCCTCTCCCTCAAAGCTGATGAGAATTACACCTCCAAATTCAATATGGGTAGTAGATTTATCAAACAAAAAGGCTTCTTGGTTAGAATTAGCATTGACTGAGGTACCAAAGGAAATCAAGAATTACAAGAAATCTTAGGTGTTTATTTTATTCACACATTAGTCAATTCCATTAATCTGGAAAGCCACTGGAATGCATTCAGTAAAGCTTCCTTAGCTAAATTTTATTTCATTAAAGACCCTACAGTCAGGGTCAAGCACAAACTACATTCCTGATCTATCCAAGGAAGGGAAAACTGGAGGGAAAAGCAAAGGCATATGCTTGCTATAGCACAAAACAAAAAGCCCCTGTTTCCCTGCCTAGATGTACATAAATACTGGCAGCCCACTTGTGTCAGTGACTTCATCTCGTAAAACAGGTGCTTTGTTGACAAGATCATCCTCACCCCTGAATAGAAGGAAGTTGCACCCAAAGCACCAATTCAGATGTTCCAGACAGGAGTCTGGCCTTCCATCCAAGACAAATATGGAGCTTGATCTGCATTGCACTTACTGGGGTTTACTAGCCTGCAATATCTGAGGAGGATTTACTTCAGGATTCAAGGAGAAGGGGGGTGGGTGGCCCTTAATTAACCAGTCTTTGTGGCAAAACCCAGCCTTGCCTTGGCACACAAGAGAGGGAGGGAAAGCACTTGGATTCCACACTGACATAAGAAAATCTCATCCTGCAACTGCATTCTGCAACTGCACACAGGCAGATGCAGATTCACTCTCCCTAATGTCCTAAGTAAGGATACAGAAGCTTTTATCCTCACGGTCTGTACATCTTTAAAGATGACATGACTGATGCAGAGCACTTCAGCAAAAGGAACCAAGAAAATACATTTATGCTCTGGTTCTCAGACTGAGAAAATTACAGCCATAGAGAAATAAGAAAGACACTGTCAGGACTAATTTCAAAAATTAGCTTCTACAAAGAAAAAATACAAATAACACTAGCAGCTTTCAGTTTCTTGGATTTTTTTTTTTTTTAAGCAACACAGTATAAACAAAATTGTCATTATAATTCTTCTCTTGCAGCCCTTGCTCCCTAAGCAGCACAAGCTCCATCCCATGCCTGGGGGTCAACACCTGAAACTGGACTGAACCATAAACAAAACTGAAATTGGCTTTCTAATGTTGCTGCTTGTTTAACAAAAAAGAAAGAAAATTAGCTAAAACTACTTATCTTTATTACAGTAATTTTACTTCATAATTACTTCCTTTTTCTTTTTTAACTTTCCACTATGATCCTTTCAAATGCAGTGATCCAAAGTACACATTAAAAGAGTATGTGTATCCATTGGCTGTTCCCCAAACGTTCCTTTTGACTGTAAAGAATTTTTTTGGAGAGGAGAATGTTGTTTTGCTTATTTAAACATAAAAAGGGCAAGCATATTTCTTCGTTGTACCCTCACAAAGGCCAGAGTTTTGCATCTTACTGAGGACCAAAGGTGAAGGCAGCAGTATTTTTGGCAGGCTCCAAGGAAGCTCTTTGCAGCAGAGGTGCTCAGCAAAGTTATTCTGTCAGCAGCCAGGCTGCAGCACAAGCTGTGAGCAGCAGCTCCAGTCAGTGCTGTAGGTCAGTGTATTCAGACATGAGGAATTCGTTTGTCCCTGATTTTGGTGATACAATGTTCATCTCTTTCTCCTGAACTCTGAAAGGGATTTATTCTTTTTTTTCCTCATGTGTCACTACAAAAGTGGCTTATGTGTCTGTGAGCAAAAGCAAACAGCTCACATCAATCAGGTGCCCTCTGGGATTAAATGGGGCTTAAAGGTATCCAAGTGTGAGCCTAAGACTCTGGAGTTATGAATGAACCCCAGCTGTCAAAGACTATGCTTTCAGCCTGAACTGGGAGCAGGGGACAGGGCAGGTTGGACTCAGATGCCTCCTGAAAAACCCAAATGGAAAGTTCCTTTAGGTCCCCCTACAGCAGCATCAGCACCACTGATCCCCACTGAAGGAGTTGGGATTAGAGCTGAAATACATTAACTTAAATATCCACATATTGGTCAAGCCCACAGCCCATCCATGGCCTGAAATTCTCTGCATTGATCTTACCAGAGTGGCATTCATTTCACACTCCTCATCATGACAAAGCCCAGAGCAAGGCCTCTGTCACAAGAAACTTTTATACAAGTTCACTTGCATCTAAATTACACCCCAGATATAACCAACCCTTTGGAAGTGCCAAGATTCACCTGCTCAAACTGATCAGCTGGTAAACACATTCTAATCCTCACCTGGACACCTCCATCCTTCTATATATGACTGCCTCACCAGCACAGCTGGAATCCAAGGGTTCATCCCACAGATTTGTTCTCCTGTAACACTCCCATAGCTACATGGCCTCAAATATTGGAGACACCTTTGCACCTGGGGCTCACCATGACTTCAGTGTGTTCCTTCCTGTTGAAGGAATGGATGAATGTTGCCTGTAAACACTGTCATTACTGAGAACTAGAGCAGTCAAGAACTGGTGAAATGTAAGAAAGGTAAAAAATTTTCCAGTTTCTTTGAAGATTTGCCAGCAAAGCTTGAAAATTTAAAGCATTCCACTTTATTCTTTTCCCTTTATCACTGCCTCATGGAAAAAAAAAAAAAAAAAAAAAAAGGACAGGGAGAAAAGAGAGGGAAAAGATTTAACAGGCAGAAGAACCCCCTTCTCTATTCCCTTCATCTTCCAAACAATTGGTATTGTTTTTCCAGATCTCCTCAAAATCTTCCTGCAATTCAATCTCTTACCAGCAACTATTTCTGAAGATGCTTGTTCCTACTACCACAGCTCATCAAAACTTAGTGATTTCCAATCTGTGGTCCAGAGGGCTGGGAGGTGGATGATGGGCTGAGTGTTGTGCCTACACAGCAGTTGGGGTTCACTGGACTTGGGAACCACAGCCTCAACCTCTGTTGCTTATTGTCATTTCGTCCAACTTCACTTTGATTTCACAAAGAATAAGCAATTTACAGGAGATTATTCCAGGTGTTCTTAACATAATTGTTGTGATTTTTTTGTTTTGTTGGGTTTTTTTTCTTTAAAGAAGGAAAAAAATACCTCACAGGAAAGTTTCTAATTGCTACTTAGGCAATTGTGCAGTGAGGTCACCATATCCAGACTACAAGTGGGCTCAGAGGCACAAGTGATACAGACTTTATATGATCTTTCCTTCTCTGTTAAATTGAACTCCCTGAAAAGATAAACACAGAGCAGGAGTTGCCATACAACAACCATAAGAGGAACCATCTAACACACTTCAACATAAAGCGGTCATTTATATCTTTGCTCACAGGAGATTTGAGAGTTGTATTCATGAAGAACTCCTGTTTTAATAAACCTTGATTCTCTGCCCTTAGTCACTACTTCATAAGGCTCTGCCTATGGCTGTGAAGATTGGGGAAGGACTAAACTGTAAGACTTGACTAGAAATTGTGCTTACAATATCATCAGGGTTGGTTGGTTTGTTTCTCTCCTCTCCCCTCCAATAAACCTGAATATGAGTATTTTCTACAGCATTCATGGAAATGGAGATACATGCTATAACTAATTTCATGAAGTGAAGGAAATAAATTAAACTATCAGCAAGCAGATTAGTTTAGCAAGAGAAATTTTCTTTAGGCACTACAAAACTTCTGATTTACACAAGTGAAATACAGCAAGTCAGTGAAAGAACAGCCACCCACCTGTTCAACCAGAGCTCTTTATCACTTTAGTGGAACCGACCAAGCACAAACAAAACCAGTAAAAGCCAGTGACAAAGGTGCATGTTAATGACACCAGAAATGATGAAATTCCTTTCTTTCACCTTATCTTGAAAGTCGGAATTTGCTGCAATGCACTTGACTGCCTTCCAAAACACGCAACTGTAGGGTCTGCACCACAAGGCGACCTTACTTCAGGGAATCACAGACAGGTTGGGGTTGGAAGGGACAGGAAAGAGCATCCAATTCCACCCCCTGCCAGAGCAGGGACACCTTCCACTATTGCAGCTTGCTCAGAGCCCCATCCAACCTGGCCTTGGACACTGCCAGGGATGGGGCAGCCACAGCTTCTCTGGGCAACCTGTGCCAGGGCCTCACCACCCTCACAGGGAGAATTTCTTCCTCACATCCAATCTAAACCTGCTCTCTGTCAGTGTGAAGCCATGGCCCCTGGTCCTGTCACTCCAGGCCCTTGCCAAGAGCCTCTCGCCTGTGGGCTCCCTTCAGGCACTGCAAGGCCCCAAATCCTTCTCTTCTCCAGGCTGAACAATCCCAATTCTCCCAGCCTTTTAAACTGCTTTGCTAAGTCTCACCGAGAGTATTTGCTACAAAAGCGTCTGACAGCCAACAGTGATTACTCCACTAAACAGGAATGTGCTTTAACAGCTGCCTGTTACCTGGCTGTACCAACCATGGCTCTCATTGCTGAGTGACTGTGTCCCACAGAGAACCTTGTATGCAGAACACAAAATTCCCTTATAGTTCCATATTTTACAGCTTGTTAAATCATACTTTTAATTAAACAGGCTTCATTCTACATATCCAGTTGCTACTGTTTGAAGAAACAGGTACTCCCACTAAATCCTTACCTTGTGATTAAATTTGTTCTCCTTTCCTGCTCTGTGAACACCGCAGAGCACAGAACAGAGGAATCTTTAACTTCAAGAAACAACAACTGTCTTTAAACAATGAGGAGCAATGCTTTTGTCTGGGGAGCTACTAATATAAGCTTTCCCCTTCATGCAGGACTCAGCAGGCTAAAAATTAGTGACATTTTAAGTGGAACAATTCTTTCATCATCAGGCTGATATTTGGCTGCCATTCTGGTTACCTCCCTTATAAGGCACCAGCAAGAGGGAAGGGCAGGGAACACATTATGCAACTGTTCATTGTAAAAAATAATTAAAACAAATTTTAAGAAATGTCTGTAATAAACACTTCTCCAATATACAAAAGACAAAAGGAGCCTGATGCCGTTGGTCTAAGGTCTGCCCTTTCTACTGGGCTAATTTGGGAAAAGGGAATTTCTCCTGAAAGGTTTTTCTCATTTTTGTGGGAAAGTGGAACACTGAAGCCTGCGAACCACCCCTGCCTTCTCCAGAGTCTGGTTCAAATCTACCTAATCAGCCAGAGGCAGCTCTGCATCGGGAAATAAAGGGCAATACTGGGACACCTGCATCTTGTGCCCTCCTCTGTGCTCAGGTGTGATCCATGGAAATCTAAGATACCTAATTCCAAGGTCAGCTTCAAGGAAGGGTAAGGAGGTTCTGTGGTGAGGTCATTCACATCTTGGTTGGTTTGTACACAACAGCCCTCCCGCAGACAAGGAAATATCCTTTGGAATTTACCTATCAGTTCAGCTGTAAGTAGGGGATTTTTCTACTAGTGAAGTCATAAAAACACTGAGACCTTCTACCCACAGAACAGACTCAAGAGTCTCCAAACTGGCAGTGACCTGGCAGGATGAGGCCCCATCTGTCCTTTGGGGGCTTCTCAGTGGTCCTGGAGGAAGTTCACGGCACAGCACAAGCGTGCCAGAGAAGCTGTCTCACTCTCTGTTGCATCAGGGACAGGGACACGGAGCCTGTACCACCAGGAGAGCCCCCTAAGCACACACAGCTCCCCACTTGTGACAAGCTGCTTCTGCCAAGCCCCTTTCCTTGGTTACCAGTTTCTGCCTTCAGCAGTCATTCAGGCGTCTTACTGAAGTGGTGACTTTCGTTCCCCTCCTCGTCCCTCGGCTATGGGAATGGGAGTTACGACTACTCCCCCTTCTATACACTCCTGTGTATGGAAGCTGAGTGTCTTTGCAACTCCTATGGCTTGATGCGACCCAATATCTTCATTTTAACTGCAGCCAATTGATGCACAACTGCGTTTCTCATATTATTACTCATTATTCTACTACAATGGCTCATAAAAAGGGCCCTCAACCAAGCACAACTTTCTGGGAAGGTACCCACTTGACTCAAGTTTTCCAAGTGTTTGTCTAGGAGATGGTCGGCTGGGTTTTGTTTCCCTACCAGGTAATTTAATTGCTAAAATACCTTAGCACATTTTATAAATGCAGTACTTAATGTGACATTACACACAGGGCTCTCAGAATTGTAAACAGCTCTCTTTATTACACGTAGCAGAAAAAGGTTTCACAACCTTTCATCTGGTCAAAGAAAAGAAAAAAGTTTTTTTGTTTTCCCTTCTGTGGAAGGAAATTTAACACACTCCAATAAGCAAAGGTCTTTGCTACAACTGGAGCTCCTCTACAGCATGTCAGTGATCATAGGCTCAAACTCTGGAACATAAGAGACATAGCTAATATAAGTTGCAATACAGTAAACACTCTTCCTCTCCCATATGTAGATCCAAGTTATCCCTTTACTTCCTCCCTCCCATTCACTCTGTCACCTTTGATAAACTCCATCTGTTTGCACAACCTGCACACACCAAACTATTATTTCATCTTGGCTGTTCCGTGTTACTAAAAGGTGAACAGTTGATCCCTTTTTACAGCTTCAGGACATTCTCACTCTTGTGAAATCCCATAAACCCAGGCTACCATTTTAACCAACCACTGCTCCTTTTACTAGTAAAAGCATAAAGACAACTGTTCCTTAGACAATCAAAATCCCATGGAAGTAGTCTTCCAAATTCCAGGTATCTGTTTCTTCACATTCTGATCAGTTGCAACTCTCATAAAACCATGTGTCAGCTAACAAATTTGCAGGTATAAATATTAAAGGCATACAACACAAACTAAGTTCCAAGTCTACAGTTCAAACCAGAATATAAAATCCAACACCTAAATTACTGAGAAATCAGAAAACCAGATATTTGAAGCATAAAGATTCATGCTCTTTCCTGATTCACCGTTTTCCTTTGCTTTGTTAATCTGTAAAAAGTATTTAATGAGATATCAATGCACGCCTTGCAAGATTACCTCATTTCACAAGTAAGGCAGTATTAACTATGACAAGTGCCCATTTTAATGCTTCCCATACTGATCAAATTATCTATGACAAGGAAACTGAGTTTTTCTTGATAATTTATTTATTCCCTTACTTCCTGTTTTGTTTTACATTGTTAAGAGAAAAATGTTCTATTACTTCCCCATGCAAATACAGGAGCAGTGGGACTGCCAGAAGTTACTCTGTAGTTTTAAACTACAGACTTGTGGGATTTTCTCTACCAAACAAGTTAAAAGTCTGCTCTGCTGCATTTGACAACTAATTTCTGAGCCTTCAAGACAAGATTCTGCCACTTTAAATGCAGTTCACTATTTAAATTCATAACATGAAATAAATAACTCCTCCCTGAGTTCCTACCCCACAATATTAAATTGGCTTACCCTTAGTGTAACAATTTTTTGCACAACAAAAGCTGTTATTTAATCACCAGACTTTGAAAAATTCTGCACCAACCTATCTCAAAAATTAGACTCCAGTTATTTATCAAACCCATATTTTCAAGCCACAGCAATGCAATTACCACTAGTGGCAGGTCTGCTCTAAGTGCAGCTATATGTTGAAATGAGCAACAAGAGAAGATTAAATGATTTTGTGGACAATTGTATGTTTGATTTATGTCAACTGCCATTACTCTAAGACACAAAGCCTCTTTCTGGGAGACTAAAAGCAAACCATTTACCATATAATATCAGCTTAGCAGGCTTTGTGCTGATGAATACTGCATTCAGAGAAGCAATTTTTTTAACTGCAATTTCCATGTCTACCCTGCATCTCCTGGAATACAAATATCAAAGTTTATCAACTGCCTTCACATTTTAACTAATGCTCAGCTTAAACTTGGTAGAAGAACAACATTTTTATTGGAATAAACATGGACTGAGCAAAAACTGAATCTATAGGGGGAAGACAAGCTTCGAAAGCAAGACAAACCCACTGCCTAGACAGATACAGAGGACACAGACTGTGACTAAGCTCCTTGTGGTCACTACAGGATTCAAGAGCCATCCCAAACTACAGCAGGAACCTAAAGGACTAAAAAAATTCCTACCCACCATTCAAACTTCGGGGACAAAAAGACAGATGAGCAAAGGGAGGCTACACAGAACTCCTGAGAAAGGACAGGTAAGCAAACCTCAGCCACATGCACCGTGCATGTACTGAACTCCAGTGTGATATCCCACATTATTACAATCCCACCAGGAGAGTCCCACCAGGGACTCCACTGCTGATCAGACCCTCTGAGGCCAGCACCAAAAAGCTTACACAAGAAGGTCCACAACAGATCATCTGACAGAAATCCAAAATTTCTGTTCTCCTGGGAACATTCCCTCACCAAGAGCACGGGTCTGGTGCAAGTCCACTGCAAGTTAAAGATGGGGTGTGGGTTTGCTGTGCTTTTTAAGACAGACTAACTTTCTGGGAAAAAAAAAAGGGGGGGGGAGGGGGCAGAAAGAACTAAAGCATGATACCTGTCCTCTGTAAATATCTACTTCTGAATTCTGCTTAGCTAGTGGCTTGGGATTTGTCTTCCCCTGAAATGTTTGAGAAATAAATGAATAAATGTTTAGAATTTTTTAAGCACTGTTAAGTAAATTATTTAAATTGAACATACAGTATGCCATGTACGTTATGAAAAAAAAATGAGTTCGTGGAGCTATGCAAATTTGACTTTTCCTATCCAAGATATTTCTTAACAAAACAAGGAAAATGTGTCTACATATGGCACAGAAGGTGAAACTGCAGCAATTCTACTAGATACAGTTACAGATTTCTCCCAGTCAATGAGGGTGCCCACTGATCACCTCAGGTCAGTAGCCTGTGGGCTACTATTTCTTTTCACTCTTCAGAGTAAAATTAAAGCTGATATTCTTTCATTCCTAAAGGATAAGGAATGAAAACAATTTTTCAGACTCCTGTGTATATTTAGGCACCTTTCATGGTGCAGGCACAACAACTTAGCGAGATTTATTAGCGTTATAAATACTCATAAACAAGATCCCTCTGCTTCAAGTGACTTTTACAAACTGTAATCAAAACACTGAATCAGCACACCTGACAAACCCCAACATCTAGAGTCAACAAAAACCCCACTGCTTTCCAAAGAGAAGGTAAAAGCAAAACCAGTACATCCCACCAAGTATCTTACAGGAAGCTTTTAAAAAAAACCAAAAACAAACAGACTTCGGCATTGCTTTTGATTCAGAGGCTCGAGCAAGGCTCATTTATTCCCAGTCAGGATTTTGCAAGAGGAAGCCAGGTACACCAGCGGAGGCATGCGTGTGAACTCTGCTATTCTAACCCAAGGCGTTCCAGATCAAGTAAAACCAAACAACTGCAAGACCTCTGTTATTAGCATTAACTTTTACCTGAATCGCTGAGAATTGTCTAAAGACACAGAGCACGAGCCGGACAGCCAAACCACGGGGGCCCCAATCCCAAACTCCTCCGGCTCAGCAGAAGGTTTGGGATTTGTTCCTCCCGCGACTGGAAACTTGTGAAGGTTCTGCTTGCTTTTCTAAGCGCATTATGGAGATAATTTCGTCCCTTTATTTATTTATTTCTAAAGAGGGCAGGACACTCTTAAGCCCAGAGCCACGTTCCGTAGCACAAGTACAGCCCAGCCGTGACCCTCCCGGCGGGGTGCCCGCACAGCCCCGGCCCCGCTCCCCTCGCCGGGCTCACCTGTGCTCCCGCACCGACACCCCCGGGGGCACCTCAGCCCCCCGGCCGGCGGCAGCGGGACAAGTCACCCCGGGGGCAGCGGGACGAGCCGCCCCAGGGACTGCGGGACGGGTCACAAGTCACCCCGGGGGCAGGGAGCCGAGTCGCCCGAGGGGCAGGCGGGCGAACTGCCCCGCTGCCCAGAGCCACCCCCGATCCTCCCCGCAGCCGAGGCTGAGGCTGCGCTCCCACAGCCTCCACGGCGATGGCTGCTCCTGCTGCCTCACGGTGCGGGGGGAGGAAAGAGGCATGGGGAGATTCCCAGTCTCCAGCAGCAGCGTGCCACGGCTGTTTCTGCGGGCAGCGCCGGGGCGGCGGGTGCCCGGTTCCCCTCAGCACCCGGCTCGCCTCAGGACTCACCTCCCGCCCGGTCCGAGCGCGGCGCCGCCCCCGCGCTAATGGCAGCGGGCGGGCCCGCGGCGGGGGCCGATGTTTACCCGCCGGCTCTCGCGAGAGCCGCGCGCCGCCGAGCCCCGCGCCGCGATTGGCCGCGCCCTCCTGGCGCGCGCCGCCCGCCCCGCCCCGCCCCTCTGGTGCCGCCCGTCCGGCGTCCGTCTGCAGCGGCGGGCCGGGATGGCGCGGGCTGGCCGGGAGCGTCGCCGCTGCTGTGGCCACCTCCCTGCTCCAGCAGGGCCATCCCGGAGCACACGGCACAGGACTGCGTCCAGACGGTTCTGGAGTATCCCCAGCGAGGGAAAGTCCCCATCATCTCTGGTCTCGGTCGCTGCACAGGACAGAAGTTCTGCCTCCTGTCCAGGTGGAACTTCCTGGGATCAGTCCCTGCCCGTTCCTCTGGTGCCATGGCTGGGCTCCCCAGAGCAGAGCCTGGGCCCTGCTCGGAGCCCTCCCTGCACACAGGGACACACAGGGCTGAGGGCCCCTCTCAGCTGGGGCTCCTCTCCAGGCTGGACAGCCCCAGCTCCCTCAGCCTTTCCAGTCCCTAAATCATCTCCGCAGCCTCCGCTGGACCCGCTCCAGGAGCTCCCTGTCCCTCCTGTCCTGAGGAGCCCAGAGCTGGACACGGCCCTCCAGATGTGCCTCGCAGGGCAGAGCAGAGGGGCAGGATGACCTCCCTCTACCTGCAATCCATGCTCTTCCCAATGCATCCCAGGATCCCATCTCTCCAGCCCATTGCAAACCTTGGTACTCAGCAAGCTCTGGTAGTCAGGACTCACCGAAGGGCTCGTGCTCGTGACGGGTCTAACAGGGCAGGAGCTAAACTGGCCTCAGCAGGTGCTCAAAGAGAAGACAGGAGAATTAAGTGGAAACATAGCATTGGCAGGCCTTTTGCTTTGATTCCTGGAGCTGTCCTGTGCAGGGCAAGGGTTTGGACCACTGTGATCCTTGTGGGTCCCTTACAACTCAGGATATTCTGTGGTTCTGGGATTTATCTCCTTCTGTCCCACTGCTGAAGCACAAGGCTGAGGGTGTTAACACAGGCAGGAGAGCAGTGAAACCCTGCTGTGGTTTCAGTACTACCTGAACATAAACAAATGGCAGCACTTACGGGGAAAGCTGTTATCCCAAGGATGCAGTGGTACAGATGTCATACAAATCCAGCTATGCAGAGGGCAAATCTGTGAGCTCAGATTGGAGGACTGACAAAGTACACTCAACTACTTGCAGCAGAACATGGAGCGTGTGGAAGCAAGAGAAAGTTTGCCTTGATGTCATCACTTGACTTGAGGAGAGTTGCTGATGAGGAGGATTTAATTGACAGACAGATTTGATTTATTTTACCTCACTAGTCTTTATGTAGAGATAAGGAACTGAGGAGCCCTGTGCACTAAAGCAGATTTCTAGCCCAGAGACGTTACAATTTCAGGACCTGCAAGCAGAACCAGGGAATCCACCATAGAGCTCCCTGAGCACTGTGAACCTACCTGCTGAGACCAGGTTTTGAAAGCATTCGATTTGGTAGGTTTGAAATAACAGAAGCTGAAATTAGCATGTTTTAAGTTGAATGAGGTGTGGGAGTGCTTCCTGAAGGGACTGACTATCCTTTGGGACATCTGAACTCCGGTTCCATGTTTGAAACCTGAGGTAATGTGCACTCACATTCACCATGTGTTGGAAGCACAGACACATAACGCAGAAACAGAATTAGCAAGAGGGGGAAAAACACTCTACGATAAATAAATTCAAAATAAAGTGGTTACAGATCTAGAAAAGTGGTGTTTCACTAAAGCACTCTTCCCAGAGCAAAAGTCCTTAAAAATCTGTGTCAGTAACAGTGGTCAGTGGGAGTGGCAGACACCCCTACCCCCCAGCAGGAATGGGGACTGGCTTTGACTGGGGATTTCGGGGGGTTATGAGTTGTAAGCTTTGATTTCAGTACCTCACCGCCGTCTGCTCCCCAAAGCTGCCACAGGGAAGTCAGGGGAGGCAAGGTCAGTCTCGGAGAGATGATGAGGCCCAGCTGTGACAATGAAAATGGAATGAATATTCACAACATGACGTTCCAGTTCCTGCCTTGCTGCTGGTGCTCCTCTGGTGGGTCCTGCCAGCACAGCAGATGGCAAGCACTGAAAGGCTGTTGTGCCAGTGGAAAATTACTGAGTTTTGCTGGTCCTGTGCATGCATGTGGATGTGTGAGGGGGGAAGTGGGGAAAACTTCCATTTATTTTATTATTTTCAAGAGAGAAAGGGAAACAAATGGTTCCCTAGGACTACAAATATTACTGGCATATAAAGAACCAGTCTCTTGTTTTAGAGGAATGAGGCATGTCTGTTTGCATTTCGAGTTTTCCATATAATTCCATATAACTTTCCTCATAAGTCAGGGTTGTGAATTTTTCTAAATAAAAGTGAAATTAAAAAGAAAAGCAAGATATTAATAAAAGCACTGGCTGTTGCTTAACAGACCTATGGAAAAATTAAGTATTTAATGTTTCTATTTTTATGTGCCTGTAAAAGTATTTATGTTAGTGGACATTCCATCACAAAACACACATGGTTTATTTTAATTTTCTAATTTTAAATATGTATTTTTAACAGAGCTGTATACATAGGTTATCTCACTGCTATAAAAGACTGATTAACACTGTTGCAGTTGAAGTTAGTGGGCTGATGCCTCATGAATAGTTGAGCTTGTCCATAGTCTTTGAAGGTCTGCAAACCTAAAGAAACTTACAACCAAGTGCTCATCCTGAAATGAACCGTGGCAGAACCAAACCTGCACTGTCTGTGCAGGCAGATGAAGTTTGTTATTGAGGGAGAGCTGACAGAAATACCTAAGGTTTTAACCCAAACTGTGACGCAGCGTAACCATTGCTAACATCCCAATAAACTTCTATTTCTGTGTATTTCCAGAGTTAGCCCGTAATACAGAAATACAAGCACCTATTCACCGTGTACAAGGGCAGCAGCTCTTTAAGCTGCCAGGCATAGGAGTTAGACAAACATTTTGAAACAAAGTCTTTGCTCTGAGCATGCAAACTTCTGCAGGCTGTGTGCTGTCCTGGTCCTGCAAGCTGTGACAAGCAACCAAGGTCCTGCACCCTCTGCTCCGACGGCCCGGCTGCAGCAGCAGCAGCAGCAGCAGCAGCAGGATCCACCCTGGGGCGCAGCAATTAAAGGCAAACACAAAAGCCCGAATACCTCTTGTCAAATTCCACCAAGCCTCTGAAGCCTTCAAAAAAACTTAGGGGAAGGTCTGTGGCAAAGCAAAACAATGTTGTCCTCGTTATTGTAGTTCAAAAGAGGGAGAGCTTGTCAGAGAAAGGACATTTATGTAGGGTTTGACATTTCTTTCTTTGCAGTCAATTGGTGTAACAAATCCAAATTGCTCTATCAGAGTCGTGCTGGTGATGTCTCTTGGAAAGATTCAGAGGGGGTTTTAACCATGAAAGCTCCTTCTCAGCATCAGAAATAACCTATAAACGTTTAATTCACAAGTAGTTTGCATCCAACTACCTAACCAACGTCTAGGAATCAATTCTGACTTTCCTTTCTTTCTTTCTTACTGTTTTGCTAATATAATCCAGGTGTATTTCTTAAGAATAAGCCAGAAAATTTCCAGAACATGTAAGATTGGTCAGGAAATAATGCAGAGCTAGGTAAGCATAGTGCAAGCCATTCAGAAACATTCCCACAAATTTTCTCCTGGCTTATTAGGACTTTTTTAGCTGCTGTTGATACTACTTGTAATCCACATTTTACTTGTAACTCCCTGATCTGTCTGAATAACAGAAGTCTATGTTTTTGATATTTAACAGGTAGAAGGCCAGAAAAAAACCCCCTGAATGCTTTAATCTGTTTTATGACACTTTAACATTGTGCTGTTACACAATTCTGCTAAGATTTCACACCTGCTGAGTGTACTGTAGATCTTCAGTTGCTGTGAGTGCTGTGGGGCACAGTAGTGAATCAAATGTTTAGAAAATGCTGCAACATAGACAAAAATGTAATTTCTTGATAGGTGGAATGCAAATTTAAAAGGAGGCACATACTGTCATACTTCATGTGCAGTGTTTCACAGTTGAATTAAATGGTTAAGATCTTGGATCTGCAAACTCTTGAAGAATGAGACAACTCAGAAATTCATTGGGTTTACTTCTGTGAGACCATTCATAGAAGTAAGATTTGCTCACCCAGTTGTTTCCTGCCATGCTCCATCTTTAGGAAGTCATCATCAATATTTAAAAATACCTAATGACATCAGAACATCTGCACTGGTTCAGAGCTGGGCTGTGTCTCGGTCACATTTCTGTCTTCCTGGTGATCATGGGCTGACATCTAGGGAAAAGGAAGAATAGAAAAAAATCACAAAGGATTCCTTTAAAACCCTCTCACCCTTCACCTATCCTGAGCCTGATGACATCTGTCTAAATAAGAACTCCAAGGGTTTGCTCTTCGAAATCCTCTACTCTTAAAAGCCTGGAAACATCCTGTATTCCCAGCACATGGGACAGCCTGTTGTGTGAAATTCTCCTCCTTTGGCTTGTCCTGAACCTTCTTCTGAGAGCATCTTGGTGTAGATCCTGATTTTGTTACCAGCACAGACGGTGAACTGTCAATCCATGTCCATCCTGGCAGTGCTACTCCTCTTTTTATATCCTGTTCCTTCTCAGTTTTCTTTATTCCTAGCCTGGAAGCCATTCCACACTATCATCAGTCGTGTTGCCATGTTGCAATTTCTTTTACATTTTTAGAAGTAAGGAAACCAGAATTTCACCTCTCAAAGTATGGACAAAACATGAATTTAACCAGGGGTATATAATTTTTGCCTCACCTCTTAATCTAGAGGCAGAACACATCATTTGCTGTGGCTCTTAAAAATAGGAAAAAATTAGATGATGTCAACAAATAATTAATATTAGTTCAATTTTAAAAACGAGGTGCCTTTTGAGGGTATTTGAAACAGTCCAGCTCTGTTCCATACAGGCAACCACAGACTGTTCTATATCCCCACCCTTTCTGAGAAAGTTCTAGTTTATACTTTCCTGAAAGCCCAGACAACTTTTTTTATATTAATAGCATCTATGTCACAGGGAAACCATTTGTATTTCCATGTGTGTAGTCTAAGGAACAAAGCAACTCATTCAGTTCTACAAAATCAAGGAAATTGGTACAGCCACCTTACAGACTGTCAACTCGTATCCTGAACATCTTAGCAACTCCCAGCAGCCCTTCCAAAACCAGGATTTTGCCAATTTTCAATACCAGTGAAATGACTTCTTTCCCATGTAAGTAGTGGTATTTTTTTAGCATGAATTTCTGGCTTGGCTGTGACTTTTGCAGGCAGTTTGGAACCCACAGTATAGTTCTTCCTGGCACACAGATTCCAGATTCCTCGTGCAGGAGTTAAGGATGTGACAAATTCAATTCATTTTGTAAGCAATTAAAATATTTATAGCTGAGTTTGCTTAAACAACGTCATCCCTTAAAATATTATTCCTGGATTCTCCTTGGAGAAAATCCTTGGTGGACTTGCAAGAGACATATTTAGTACATGATCTTTTTCCATAAACAAAGAAACATGGAAAGTCTGGAACAAAAAAAGTTAACAAATACACTAACTAATAATAACTATTTTTAATTAAGGAAGCCCACTATTATTCATCAGTTAGCATAGTCTGCATTGTCCTTTCTTTAAAATTCCAGAGAAAAATGAAGGTGACGATTTTCCCAGTCAATCCCAGGGATACAAAATAATACATTAAACAAAAATACTCATGTTTTCCAGACATCTTATTCTTAGCCAATATATTTGATCTGTTCTTACACTGGTTCAGCAGTGATCATATGCTTTTTTCTTCTTAGCAAAGATTCTCTGCAGATTCTTTGCTAAATCCATTTTTTTCTTCACATTATCCCGAGACATGGGAGATCACTGTGTGTTGCAAGCTTAACCACACAGTCTGTCTTCTTACTCAACGCTTGCTTCCTATATGGTGATCAAGTGCAGCTTTTCTGTCTGACATAAAGCTCTCAAAATAAATTAGGGAAAAAAGAAACTGGAACAAGATGTAAACAAAATGATGCAACTTGCTGTTACATTCTGTTCCCTGTTTTTCAACTCTAATGCATCTATTTTAGGGCCTGATACTGAAGTCCCAGGAGCTATCCCAGTGAACACAGCTTCTGGAAGAGCCTAGGGAGAGGATGTTCTTGCTTGGAAGGGTTGGCTGGCACCACAGCACAGTGAACCAAGGACAGCAAAACAGGCACAGGAGGCCCAGAGACTGACCAATCTGACTGGAACTGGAGCTGCCGTGTCTCGTGATGTAGCTCAGAACACCACACTTCAGTCACAGGGCACAGTCGTGGTTCTGGTCCCACAGAGTGGGACTGGAGTGACAAGCTCTTCCTCTTGCTATCTCATGGACTGATGGTCAGTTGTAGAAGAGTCAAAACTTGTGGTTCCAGAGTTTGTAGCTCAATGTATGGAGCCAGTATGGGAGGTAAGAGGATGGATTACAAGGAAATGGGATAAATCTCAGTGGGGCTGTGAAGAAGCACTTCTGGAACTATGAAAGATTTGTGCGAAAAGGAGTGGTATAAGCTTAGACCATGAGCTTGTGGTCATGTTCAGGCACTCCATTGCTAACATGAATGATCCAGATGTACCTCAGAGGAGCTGCATGGAAGGGAGGAGTTTGGTGAAGGAAGGGATCAGAGCAATGGTCAGAGATAACCTGAGAAAACCACAGGTCCAAGGATCAAGGAGTCTCAAGAGCAGAGCCGCTGTTTCCATGGTGGAAGAAGTAAGCGCAGTGTAAAGCATCACCAGAAAGAACTTGGGAGGTTTTTCTAACCCAAAGTTTAGCAAATCCAAGGTTAGGGAAGCACTGCAAATCCTTAAAGGCTCAAAAATCTTAAATCAGCTCTCCTCTCCTAAACTTTCACAAAATTCACAGAACCATGAGTCTGGAAAAAAAGGAGATGATGGTGATGAAATCCCAGGGTTTAGGCAAGTGCTTTGGTTATTTGCTTTCTTCTGCCCTGTTCCCCCAATACTCTCCATTTCCATGGAATAATTGAAAGCCTGAAAAACTCCATCCTAAATACTCACAAAGAGATGCAACCCCTGCTCTGCTACGTTCTTGATTTACATTTCCAATCCTTTCACTCACTGTCTTCCAGCTCCATTCCCTAGAGCCTTCCCTAAGTCCACTCAGCAGTACTTGACTGTTCCTACTGCATTTCCCCAACCACTGACAACCTGGCAGAGGTTCTCCTCTGTTTCCAGGGTGTGTGAAGCATGCTCTTGAGAGGCCTTTCATCACTGGTTCTTCTTACTGAACAGGATAGGGGGTATTTTCCTTGTTTTTTGCTGTTTATTATCAGGAGAAGTCTGTTCTAGATTATTAATACTAATCTGATGTTCAGTGACAAAGTTGCAGAAAGGACATTTCTCCAACCTAGACAGCAACCAGTAAACTTTGGTTCTGCTACACAGAGAGGGAAAACTCTTTGCAGAACCAGAGCTGTCAGCTCTTGAGGTCTGGGTGTATCTCACACATCAATTAAATGCAGGAAAAATCTTCAGGGACAAAAAAGTGACAGTTCTCAGTTTGGCAAAGGTCAGTTCTGAAATGAGCTGGCTTTGCAAATTGGCTTAGCTACCTTTAGCACCTAATGCGAAGCAGGAGGCAAAACACTTCAAAATCAAAGTGTAATTGTCATTTGAAATGGGGGTTTAAGAGCCAATTTCTCCATGTCTCACACAATCACTATATATATACAGACAATTAACCCATTTTTTAGGAGAAGATTAACTGATTTGCTGGTGAAGTCTTGATAAGCTATCAAGAATCAGTTCTCAGTTGACAGATGTTTTATGGGATCCCTGTCCATTTGTCTGTCCTACTTACAAACACATCCATGCACTGTCTGTAATTGAATCTGGCACACGAAGATGTCCAGTGTACTGGCCTAACCCAGCAAAATCTCTTGCATTCTGAAGTTTTAATGTCAATAAAGAACAAGTACCTTCTCCCACTCATCCCAAAAGTGACCCTCTGAAGGTTTCCAGATGAAGCACGAACAGCTCTGACAGCTTCACAACAGCTTTGGCATTCCAGCAAGAGTTTTCAAAGGTTACTAAGGAGACGAACTGGTCAACCATTGCATTTGCGGGTCAAGCCCACGTGAAATTGAGACAACCACCCTTTGAAGATGAACCTACTAAATGGGATGACATTTTGGAAGCTCACCTGTGTTGCAGGCAGAGTTTGCAGAGATGTCAACATCTGCCCAATTTAGCCTAGAGATTTTTTCACACAGCTCTTCATGCCACTTTTCATAGTAAAAAAAAAATTATGTAAACATGCTGTAATTTCCTTTTTGCTCCTTTTCTTTGTGAAACTTACTTTTGTTGCCATCCTTTTTCACTACCAAGGTAATTGCAAGCATAAATTCCGTAACTAGCCTTTTCACTTTTAATATACCACAAGTGCACCCTGGAATATAATGATCTAAGCGCAGTCTCCATCTGCAGGAGAGAAGAAAGTGATTTCAAGCTAACAAAATAGCTACAAACTTAATGCAGCCTCACACTTGTTTAGACTACTAATGAGGGAGAGCAGGGAAAGGAAAACAATTCCGTTCCATTCCACTTCTCTTGTGGGCTTGGATCTTTAAATGAAAATAATCCAATTAATTGTCACAGCATGAAGAAAACAGTTGGGTCTGATAAAAACAAGGCAGAACCCTAAAGAAAAAAACGTATGTTTAAGGTCTTAATTTAAGCCAACGAAAAGTCTCCTGGTTCCCATGGACTGATTCCAAAGCCTTCTGTCCCTGAATGGGTCCAATGTCACAGAGAGGTAGAGCAGTCAGCTCGGGCACATTACACAGGACCAGTTGGACCAGTGGTGTGATGCTGGATCTCTCTGACTGTCCTGTTGGGTGGAATTCTTCCAGAGCCCTCAGGAGCACAGAGCGCTGTGCACCAATGGAAGCAGAGCGAGTAATTAAGCCTGCAGTGCTCGAGCCTGCTGTGGAGAAAGGCCACAGGGGGCCCAGGGAAGAAAAGCTTTTTAAAACTGCATCAAACATCAAATCCCCGGAACTCTGTTCTTACCCTCCCAGTTAACAGTCAAGAATCTGCCACGTTTTTCAGAAATTACTGCGATTCAGAAGCACAGGCAATAAGCTGCCAGCAGGGTGTCGGTGGGGCTGGAGCTGCCAAAGCCACTTCTCAGTCTCTCCAAAGGAGCAGAATGTTAATCAATGTACTCATTTTTCTTCTTCCACTGTAATTAGCCGTGCATGACCACAGCTTGACCACCTGAGTTAACTCAAAACTGTGGAAAAAAATCAGTGTACTCAGAAGGATTACTGACCAAAGAGAGTAGCTATGGAAGGATGAGAAGCAGTCAAATATCTGGCCTGGTTTGGTGAGGGTCAGAGCAGACAGTCTGATGATAGGGACTGCATACAAAAAGGTGTAAGCATGGACAAAAACTCTCTTAGGTTTCTAGGATTTAACTAGTCTCCTGTCTCCCTGGGACGGCAGCATTCCTTAGTAAAAAACATAGCTCCAAGGCTATTTCCAAAGAGATTGCATATATTAGAGTTCTTCCACTAGCTGGAAATTTTTCACCAGCTGAACTAACTAGGGACCTTTACTCTTTAATGAGACTCCTGTCCTCCTTCTTCCAGAGAAGCTGTGGCTGCCCCATCCCTGGCAGCATCCAAGGCCAGATTGGACAGGGCTCTGAGCAACCTGGGGTAGTGGAAGGTGTCCCTGCCCCTGGCAGGGGGTGGAATGAGATGGTGTCTAAGGTCTCTTCCAACCCAAACCAGTCTGTGATTCTTTTCCATATAGAGGTGGGGGACTGACCCACGGAGCAGCTGTAAAATCACAACTGAAACCTTTATTTCTGCACCCTAAGTTTTGGCTACTAAGAAAACACCATGGCAATGAATATGGAGAGGAAAAATGTGACAAAAGCAAACAGCAACCTAATTCTTCAGAGAAGATGGAGAAATTTCTCATCAGAAGAAAATATTTCAGAAGTGAACAACTGGTCAAATATTTGAAGAGGGAAAAGAATATCTTAACTCACTTTTCATAAATGTTTGTTGCAATAAGTAAGATCTGGAAGCGTACACCAGCAAGATAATAACATGAAAAATGGCAGAAATACTGCCACATCACATGTTTACCTCCTAGCATAAATGAAACTACTCTCTTAATTGCTTTCCAGATCTGTCTGTGCCTGTGAACCTGGAGCACAGCAACACTGGCTGGAAGGGACTCAGCAAATCATTATGTCCAAACACCCACTTGAACTGGGGCTGCCACCAACTCTACAATGAGTTGTCTTGTCTAGCAAGGTCCTGAAAACCTCCAAGGACATCTATTGCAGTGTTTTTCTATCCTCCCACCAAAAACATATCCTAATGTCCAATCTGGACTACCCAGAACAGTTTGTGGCTTCCACATCTTCATATACCATCTTACAGTGCTGAGGAGAATTTGGCTCTTCTTTGGCTTGATATTTTTGTAGCTCCTCTCCAAGCAGTTTTGTTTTCTTTTTAATTCATCATTTTTAAATGTTTATGCTACTTTACAGGATGCCAAAACCACTATGTGATCCTCTTTGTAACTGGCACTACACAAGTAGTATTTGCTTGTCCTGTGGCTGTTCGCAGGAGCACACCCAATGAGGTCAAAGGACATCAGTCAGAGGGAGGAGAGTAGAATAAGGAGATCCAGCAACATTTGTTTTTCTTTAGGTTCAAATGCCTCCTTTTCATTTGTATTCTATATTACAAACCTGTTACTCAACTCGTAAACATTTAAACCTCATGGCTGGGACTGTGAGTTGCTTCTGCAGCTGGTAATCCCCAATCAGCAGTGGCCATCAAGAGGTGTTGCTTCTTTACTATTCCCTGAAAGGGGCATTGGCTGTAATCTCTGATAGCCCTGAGCATATCTGAAAACTCCTTTTCCCCATGTGTTCCTATGGATGCTGTAAGAATCACACTGCTCTCAGCTTCTGGGATCACCTGGAAGCTTTCTGGAGAGCTCTAGGACTGGTGCAATGTATTCCTGTCAAACCATCTGGCTGAGAGATCTTTTTTCCCCTAGAAGTTGTACTGGAGCCTGAGTTTAGAGCTCTTGATGGAACACTGAATGTTGCATAGATTTAGTCAGGCCTTTTGTTGCCTTTTATTGACCATGAGAGGTTTTCTGGCAATGGCATGCTGGCACTGAACTGCTGTCAATGTGTTTCTTAGGCTGCCCCTGAGAATGGTTTTGCTCTCATCTAGTCTCCTCTGATTTTGCTTTTTTAGATGATTTTTTGTTAGACAACATCAGTTGCTGCCAAAACAGGAACAAAACATACTTTGCAGTAAGCAGGTATTTAGGTGAAACATTTTGTGAAAGTGGACTTCACTGAACACTTCTGCACCCTGAGGTTTGGGGTGCTTTGGGCAAAATCCAAAGCTGTGACTCTCCACACTAAGTTCAGGTGCAGTAACAGAAGTTTTATCACAAGAGATGCTAATCAGAGTGTTCTGCTAGTTCCTTCCCTCTCTGGAAGGACCTATTTTATTAAAATAATCTTGTCAGACTAGGCTTGTCAGACAAGGCTTGTCAGACTAAGCCACACCATTAATTTTAGCCAAGTGATCACTACATTTGTGCTTTTTGGAGCTTGCTCTTTTATATCCATTCTTCATTTGATTTCAAGTTCACATGCTGTATTTTGCATGCAATTCACAGTCTACCAGCTAGGTGAACAGAGCTAATCTTGTCAAAGAACAAACTATCACTACATTAAAAATAATTGTCTGCAGCCTGGTCAAGGATTTCTTCACTTTTCTTGATTTGGTAAAAAGATGAAAAGCTACTTCTGTTGCCAGTAAAAATCACATTTCACTAGCTGGACTTTTAAAAATATCATGATGTAGCACAACTAAACCCAAGAAGGCAGAGCTTATGCCATTGTGTTATTACCCTATCCAATTGTGCCATTCCCCTGTCCAAGAACTATTTTGAATCTAGTAGAATTGCAAAAAAAAGTCACTTAAGAACTCTTGAAAAATAAAACATTCACCAAGGAATAATTCATAAGTAACCTACTGATAAAGCTGCTTCATGCTTCAAGAGTTACCACATCTGGTCCAGCAATTTTGACTTATCTAATGGTAAAACTTCCTGGTTTTGTTTTAAATTGCTGCAATTTCTTCCTTTTCTGTCTAAAGCACCAGGCAATGCCTTCTGTAAGCCAGAGCAAGTGGCCAAATGTCCCAGTTCCTTGTGGAGCAGTGGCAAATCACTTTTTGTACAGTAACTCTGGAGTTGCCACATCTTCTCCAGGCATGGACTTACCTCATGGAGCAGATAGATACAAGCACTGATAAAACAGGGCAAATAGCTGGAGATCTGCAAGATTAACATGTTATTTGTAAAATTACATCAGTTGTGAGCAGGAGAGGTTCCCAGAGACTGGATGGCTGCAATGGCATGAAGCAGGTGACATATTTCTGCTGCTCTTGCCTGTAATGCTGCTCTGAGGTGTGTGGTAACATCAGTGAGGCAATCAGGAATAAAAACAACAAATGCATCTCAATTAAAAATTTCAGCCAAGACTACACCCCTTTGCTTGTGAAAATTTCATCACTGAACTAGTGTGGGGATCTGCCAGGAAAGGGAGTCCTTAGAGAGACAGCTCCCGAATGTGAGTGATCAACAAAACTTCAAGCCATTGCGTATTTAAAAAAGGCACTAAAACTCTCAATCGAGTTTTTTCTCTTAGAAACACTCCTTCACCAAAACTCCTGATTGATGCCAAAATAAGATCTTTTCAGGTACAGTATTGAGAGAAGCAGGCACCATCCACATCATTGTCAATGACATAACATGGCAGCACTTACCCTTACTTCCAGTTCACAGCTGAATTTCAGTCCTACACTGTTAAACTCAAGGATGCTGCTCCTCTGATCCATTGTCACCTCTGCCCTTCCTATTCCAGCGAGGTTGTCCCCTTCTGACATCACCTGTGGGATGACGCCTCCCTGACTTCTGTGCACGAGTGAGGTTATGGCTTTAGTGACAGAGCTTCACTTACACATTGCCTCTTCCCCCTCATTAATGGGTTTTATCACCACAGTATCTCTTCTTGCAGTTGTTCTTCAGAGTGGAAAGGACCCTGTTAACATTTCACCTGTCTTCTCCTGTGTGCATTCTAATGATGGAGTTTTAATTAAAAAAACAGAGAAGGACTATATTGTAAGGAAAATTGTCTAGTAGAATGACCAGAGGAAGAAAGAGCAAGCCAAATTGCAGGCCTTGTTGAGCTAAGGTGCTTGAAATAAAGGGAATTAGAAATGCAATAAGCTGTTGGTGATTTTTATGTAATATCTATCTTGCCAACAGAAGGTGATTTATCTTGTACTCAATGCCAGTCCTATAAACACACAACAAAAGGGACTTTTTAAACTTTACCTGACCGTGGGAAGAAACATGGCCAGCATTAAGGGAATTAGCAGGTGTTCTCAGAAGCTGTGCTAAGGGACCATCTCCTCTTTAGAATGCTGGTGTGGGCATGTGTGTGTGTTCATGTGTATTTGAAGGAAACAGCCTTTACAAAAAAAAGTGTCCATCAAAACCCAGTGCTGGTGGAATGAAGTTTGACTCACACTCCTTAAGAAGGGTGGAGTGTGTGGATCCAGACGTGGCCCTGTGGTTTATGTATTTCTCCATTTGGTTTTATTGTATGAGTCACAAAGTACCTAAAAATCCACAGATGGAAAAGGCTGAGAAGTAGCACATCTTTTTTTATGATCAACTGGACCAATTTACCATCCCAGACAGAAAAGACAATAAAATAAAATTAAAAATCTAACCTTTTACTGAAACTACGTCATGTATTCCCTCATTCAGTTAGGGAATATGAACTGTTCTAGGAGCCACCAAGAAACATTAAGTCATTTGTAAAGAAACATTAAGTCATTTGTAAAGAAACATTAAGTCATTTGTAGAAAGCTCAGATTATTACATCATCTGTCTGAACAGAGATTTATTGCTGCTAAAAATTCTGTGCTGCAGAAACACAGCATCAATAAATCATCATTTACCTTGTCAATAGCTTTAATAGGAGAGGGAACAGGCTGGAAATTTCTCTGGATGCAGTGATACTCCAAAAGATGATTTGAGACCGGAGTGTTATTGCCATGAGGAATAACAATATTTACTTGTCTCTCAAAGAGAAGGCCAGGAGCAGACCTACATCACAAAAAGAAGAAAAAAGGACTTGAAAATTCTGCTTTGTGTCATCCATTGTTGATGTTGCCACCCTTCTGGCTACCAGAATTGCTCATGAGGGTGCAGGTGAGTGTTCCTCACTCACACCAGTGGAAGTGACTGATAACCTCCAGCTTGTGCCAAAAAGAACCTGACTGGGAGGATTATTTATGCCCAAATATTTGTGAAGCCTTTGCAAGTGGAAGTACAGTGGCAATTCTAAATACTGTTGGTTGTGTTGAGCTCCTTGCACAGCTGAGGAACTGCAGTTTATCATGCAGCCTGTCTTTATGGAGAGAGATTTTAAATGGTTTGCTGTTCTCCAACTTGTTACTGTGTTTGAGGTAGTTACTGTGTAATTGTGCAAAACAACAGGACTGTAATTTTAAGGTTGGTAGGACGGGAGCTTGTACGACTGAGGCAGTACTAACTCTTCTATGGTCTCATATGTACTTTCCATTTCTTGCTTTTATACTCTCTCTTGACATTTTGCAATCCTTTTGAGTATTCCCTTATTGATTGGGGATTTTGCTCCAGAAATTCATTCCTTTATCTAATTTTAAAGAAGACCAGATAGGCAATAGGTTGTTTTTCCCTATGTGATACTTCTGCTTTTCATTATACTTATTAAAAAGTATATATAACCCTACATTTAACTTTCCTTAAATTGTATTCCTAGAACTCTTAATTCTGCACTCCCTTCCATATAGTTTACATTTCTGATCTTTTTTATCGTCTGAGTGTTTAGCAACCACAGTCAAATACCCCTCAGTTTCATCCCAAGAAGACTTAAAAACCCCTTCAAAAAGAAACAGAATTTGTTCCAAAAGAAATCTCCAGTAAGGAACTGAAAATAAGCCTTGCTATTTCTAATGTCAAGCTATTTCAGATCTGCTTTTACATCAGAAGAGAAACTAAAGTGAAAACACTCAGCATCTTTCCTGTTTGCAGGTTGTCTTTAGAAAGGAGCTCAAGGCTGGAATGGGTAGAGTGGCCCTGTATTTATTGATCTCACCTCAGTTGTCACCTGCCAGCTATAAAAGCTCTTAATGTATCAGAGGGAAATGCTTCAAATGCAACATGGGAATTTTACAGCAAGAAAATGGCTTTAACTTGGGAATTTAACTCGGGCTTGAACCTCGGGAATTGCATCATTAAGCAGCAGTCTCAATGCAGAGGTCACAGTGATAAACTAATAATTCCTTATATTTTTTACTGCATCAGAGCTGAGGGATGGAAGCTGCATGACTAAGGATTTATTAAACCAATCTCGTGGTGACTGCAGTCTTTCAGCTAAAGAAGGAATTTATGCTGCCTGTTCATACTCACAGAACCTCCATTTCTCTATTACTGTTTCAAATGTTAGAAAAAGCGAAGCTCTGGACATGGAATTTGTAAAATTTTTCTGTCTGCTTTACAAACTCTGTGGGACAGCACCCATAAATGTGTTTATGCACTGCAGCACGTGGACACTGGAAAATGAGATTCTGAGAAAGCAGCCAGTTAAGCAAGAAACTCCCCAAACCAGCCAGAAAGAAACGCAGAGAAGCATGCTCAAGGTGAGTGCCCAAAGTCAGTGCAGAGATTAAACAGGTGATTCTCTATGTGCTTCTCCCTCTGCACAAATTCACTCTGAGTCTGGTGCCTAATCCACATGAGGTCCTGGCATATTAAGGAAAAGGAAAAAGCCCAAACCCAAAGATAAATTGCATCCTATTTCAGCTGCGTGTTAAGGCAGTTGTTAAGACAGACACACACTTTAAAACCACAAATTGTCTGGTTTGCAGTGGGGCTGTAAAAATAAGTCTTCTTATGTCAGTCTTGTTTGTGTTTTGGCCTGAACTCTCTTGGTTTCTGCTGTGGGGGTCACTCCCATTTATATCCCTCATGAAAAAGTATTGGAGCAAGGAACTGTCAAGGAAAGGGAGAATAGCAGAGCAAAAGGCAGGTGCATGGAGGGCTGCAACTTAGAATCTGTGTTCCCACCTGTGACAGGTTTTTTGTGACCAAATATTTATCAAAGGCAGGTAAAGCACATCTGTTGTCATCCTGTGTGTGGTTCAGGGCTTGATTTAATTGTTTTCCTGGAATCAGAGCTGAACAAGCCAGAGCCAGTTTTGTCTTGCAGATGCCTCAGGGCTAAAGTGCAGCTTGAGCACTCCTATATTTCTTTACTGTAACAGGTAAATACAGGTGTGCCAGGAATTTATGGGTGCAGAAGGAAGTACCCATGGCCCCTGCAAGCAAGGGGGGAAAACTCCCTGAGGAAGCTTTGCTCTTGTCTGGGTTCTCCATTCAAGGCATTTCATGGGAGGTGTTCCATGGATGAGCACTCGCTCCAGTTCTGATCCCAGCAGATCAGCAAATCCCACATGGAGCAATGCAAACCTATTGCATGGGATCTTACCCAGAATAAAACCAGGTGTGTTTGAAACCTGCACTTTTCAGACTTGGAGGCTGAAGAGCATTTCCATCAAACACAAAATTCAAGTAGACAGAGGAGATCCTGGAAGGCCTCAGGAGGTACCAAAATTGGACTGGGTTGATCAGCTCTCCAAAACATGGTGCTTCCACTATTTGACAGCGGATTCTTGACAAAAAAGTCCGTATCAGGGAAAAAACCAAAAGACTAGATGGATTTTATGGACCCTTATGAGTGTTATAAAAGAATTACAGCTTCTTGTGGATTGCTGGCTCATGGTTTGGGATGAAATCTTTAAAGGGAGGATGCACGTTCACAAAGATACAGTGGCACTGGGAAACCAATACCTTTTCTGCAAGGGTATGAGTCTCAGCAGAGCTTGCTCTTTGCTTTGTTCTGGGTTTTGGAGTGCTATGGTTTACCAGCACAGGTCCTCCATGCACTTTAGTCTTCTTGACAGGATTTTTGGGGTTACTGAGTACTCCACATGGGGTCAGGCATTCCTGTGATCTCAAAAAATCAGCTGAATCAACTGAAAATCTAGCCTTGAGCATTACAAGAAGCACTAATGTGTGATGGGCTTGTGAGAGCTGGATCCATATATGAGAGCTTGATCTCTTGGCAGTGTGTGTTGTCAGGGACCAGAAGAAAACATCCAGCCTAAGAGGGGAGCTCAGTGTGTGCAGAGCATGATTAAACATCTCAGTATCTCTCCACAGGTCCTCTGTGTTTAGATTTGATTCACACTCTTCCCCAATGTCCCCTATGAAAATGGGAGCAGTTTTTACAGTAGGGGGGTGATGGCAAGAGGGGCACCTTGTGGGCTGTTTGAACCTCACCCCTGGAGAGCAAATCCAAGAAAAACAGACAAAAGGTGAAGGCTTCCCTGTGGTGGAAGGTTCAGCTTTGTGAATGCTGATGCAGACCTATTTTGTTTACACACTTGATAATTAATAGTGTTTGCCTAGTTGTCTCACTAGACTAATGGTTAGTTTTACTCTGTAAATAAGACAATCTGTGGTTATAGTAGAACAAAATCTCTCACTGTGAGTTTGTCAAATAAATGCAGATTGTGAAATACAAATATCTACTCTGTCCTGTGAGCAAAAGCCTGCATTGTAATTCTGCAAAGAGTTTTCTGGTTGAGCAATAAACTTCCTGTGAAACACACAGGGTCGAGAAAATACAGGTGGTAAATTTGAAATCTGTAAGTCATTTCAGACTTGGTTACATCCAGCTGGTTTGTGTTGCTGAAAGCATCACTGCTTTCCCAGAGTAGGAAGGAAGGACAGAGTTATGGAGTAGATCACCCAGCATTTGTCTGATGAGGTGTTGGGTGCACAGCCCCCAGAGGATGCTGCAGACCAAGCGGTTTCATGGGGTAGGGACTACAGGAAGCAAATATGGCTTTGCAGTGAGAATAAGGATGGTAATCCTGGAGTAAGAGTCCTACCATAAAATTATGCTAGTTTATATGTTATGATGATACCAATTTATATTTTATGATGACACACTGCCTCTGCTGACTGCTTAATCCTTAGGAGAACTTAGTACCTGCAAGCTCCTGTGGCTCTTGCAAGTGGTTGTGAGTAGAGGATCTCTCCCATTACCCTGAAAGGCAGCTCTCAGAACTAGCCCTGGCGCTTTAGGTGAGAGAAATTCCATCTTCGTGTGACAGCAGCCAAAGCTGCAATGCAGAGGCGTGTCAAAGGGCTGATCACTTCCAGTGACGGGGAGTTCAGAAGGCACCTCAGAAAGCTAATGAGCAGCTTTGTGTTCACTCCAGGCTTGTCCTGCTCTGCTCCTCTGTGCTGGTGGTGTGGCACAGAGCAGAGCACTGTTCATATCTCACTGCTACCTGCTGCCCTGGCCTATCGCACGCAACATCCTTAATTAGCAAAAGCACAGGAATGAGACAACACATTAAATTGCTGATGTGGATGAGTATTTCACAGACATTTCTCTTTTAGTCATTAAGAAAACCAAACTGAAGATGCGTCCACATACTCACAGCAGCATCACTCAGCATGACCATGCACGTGATTAAGCAAATTGCTTTCAGGGAAGTGACTCATTGCTTTGGGTTTGCTTTTTTATTTCTTCTTGCATTATACATAATAAGCATATAAATGTGTTTTTGTTTATAGATGGCTCTGGACAAAAATACACACTGTGCGCATCATCAGTTAAGTAATCCATGTCTGCCTTTATCCAAGGGTGCAGACATCAGGAAAGCACAACTGAATGCTGACCATCAGGTAATAATTATGTTCAGTGTCTCCTCATATTGAGTCAGATCATTTTGATGGAGGATAGCTTCTGGGAGATTGTTCTCCCTGAGCATCTCTTAGAAGTTGTGAGACTCAGCATATCTTGCCTTGCTGTGTTTATTCTGAAGTACTCAGATGTATCTTGTCCAGTTGTTCTGGTTAATTTGTTAATGGATAATTGATTTCAAGGAAGAGGAAAGTTTCCTGTTCATAGTCAACTTTACAATCCTGCCTGCCTGGATATGTAGTATGGCAAGATACTGGCTCCCAGATCCTATTTCTGATCTTCCACCTCCTCCCAGTAGGTATCTGATGTCCTGGTTTACCATGTGTCCCAGCCAACAACTACGCCTGAGCAAGTCAATACTGAACAGGTGTCGCAGGGTGCAGCTTATCAGGTGCAGATTATCATCTCAGTTCTACTGGCTTCAGGGACTTGTGTGCTCTTCAGAAACACACAGCCAGCCACTGTAGGAGAAGAAAGTTGGTTTAGTGGCTTTTTGTTTATTTTCCCCACTAACCAGGAATTGAGAGACATGAATTTAATGTAGTGTTTTATGTAAGACTTCCCATGTAGTCTGCAACAAATCATTACTTGAATTTGCTGTGGTCTGTAAAGAAATCATGTTTCACTGCCATTTGTGCCCCTCAAAGTCAGTCTTCAGTTCATTGGGCCTCCGTAGTCATTTGCAAGTTGTTTCAATTTAGGAGCATGGGACAAGTGTTAGAAATCCTCTCTGCTTAAGAATTCTCTGCTTAAGAACATTAAGAAGCATTTCAGTACTCATAAAAGTGAATGCTGAGCAAAGGTAATTTGAAAATTATTGCTGTGATTATCAAACTGCAGTACCAGTAAATAATGTGGTATCTTAAATGTAGTAAATAATTTGCATCCAATTTCCACATTTTATTACAGTGTCTGTCTGGAATTTGAAGTGCTTCATCCCAGCCAGTTTCTGTAGCTCAGCCCTGGGGGAAGATCAGGGTTTGCTGGTTTTGTTAACTCTTGAAAACAAAAATCAAAGATGGCAATCGCATCAACTTCCTACAACCAGGGGTGGAGGGGGCTCCCCTCCCAATGGCTCCAGTGTCAAATTCAAATCCTCCTTTAACCCAGAACCAAATCCCTTGAAGTTTAGCCCTGTTTTTATCACTGATAACCCTCCTAAGACTTCAGAGAAAATTCTCTGTGCAGAAGGCAAGAGCCCAGGGCTGTATCCAGCTCCAGCAAGGCAGCTCAGGCAAGCCAAGCTGGCAGGACCTTGCCATGCCAAAAGCATCCTGCTGGTGACTGAGCTGTGCGGCTGGGTCAATGGCACCATGAACTATTTCCCCACTTACCTGAACTGCAGGTGCATGTGGGATGAGTGTGCACGTTTTGCTTTTGCTGGAGAGAAGTGTGGCAAAGTCTGATGAGTGCTGCCATGGCCCCATGCTTGCATTATCCAGAGAGGATTGTTGTGGGAATGCAGATGAATGGTTCTGTACCTCATTTGCCATATGGCTGACAGCTCGGCAAAGCCTGGGGTCTCCAGCTGTCACAGGCGCTGGCACAGCTGACAGCAGCATGTGGCTCGCTCTCCTCTTGCCCCCAGTCGAGATGTTTTGAAGCTGAACTGGATCTGTGTCACTACATGCCATCAATTTACCACTTGGCTTGCCCAAAAAGCTGTCACAGCTGCTTGTGGCTGACATCTTTCAGTTACCGATGTGAAATACTCTCTGAGGGCCCACCACTGAGCTCCATGTCTGCCTCTGGGTGGTTTCATGGCAATGAGCAGATAAGATTGCTTTTTTCTCCCATTGTGCCCACTGTGGTTATTCCTCAAAAGGCTGGGGATGCTTTTCTGAGTTTTTAAGAATGTGAGTGTAAGAGATGGCTCTGCAAGCCACCAGTGTGTGCTCCCTCAGTATCATCCCACAGGACAAGTGCTTACCCTGGAGCAGTGTGATTGCATTAGGATGCCTGTGCACCTGTGCTGTTCAGCATTTCCCCCTAATCATGACAGTCACCCCCTGCTCCAACATCTGATGCTGTTTCTGTCCCAGTGGAAGAGGATTTGCCCCTCTTCATCAGTGTCAGCATATCCAGTGCACTGTCATGTGGTTTCTCTCTGAATTTCCTGCACCTAATGAGGCTGCCGCTGTAGGACAGCTGCAGCAGAAGAGCCAGATTCATCCCCACAATTTCCTTCTACTGGATTCTGCTTGCACAGAGCTTTTTCGGAGTGATCTATTCCAAGGGAATGTGTAACCAGCTGTTCTCAGGATGGACCCACACTATGGACCCACACTGGTCCCACGTATGGCCAAACCAAGTTCAGGAGTAGCAGCTGATACACTGCACACACCTTCCAAACTATCAGTACAGGTCAAATCTTCAGCATCCTTTAGCCTGGCCATGATAATGGAGATCCCCTGGGAGGGCAGACTCATAGATGCTTCTGCTGATCAGAACTTTTTACAGACTAAATAATCTACTTCATAGAATCACAGAATCTCAGAATGGCCTGGGCTGGAAGGGACCTTAAAGATCATCTCATTCCAACCCCCCTGCCATGGGCAGGGACACCTTCCACTACCCCAGGTTGCTCCAAGCCCCATCCAGCCTGGCCTTGGACACTGCCTGGGCTGGGGCAACCACAGCTTCTCTGGGCAACCTGTGCCAGGGCCTCACCACCCTCCTAGGGAACCATTTCTGCCTCATATCCAATCTAAACCTGCTCTCTGTCAGTGTGAAGCCATTCCCCCTTGTCCTGTCACTCCAGGCCCTTGCCAAGAGTCTCTCTCCATCTTTCCTGTGGGCTCCCTTCAGGCACTGCAAGGCCACAGTGAGGTCACCCCAAAGCCTTCTCTTCGCCAGGCTGAACAATCCCAATTCTCCCAGCCTTCCTCAAGTTTCAGACTACAGTGCATTGTGTGTTTAGGTGGTTCTCCTAAAAGGACCTGGTGAAGTTTTTGGTGAGTTGCTGGGTATATCAGGAGAACACAAGAATCTGACAGGCAGCCAATTTGTCAGATCCATGTAGTGATGGTTTGTTCAGGGCAGTTGCAGTAGATTTAACTGGCTGCCATAATCCATGGGCATGAGTCATTTAACCTGGATTTAGCCTCATGCAGGTTTAAAGCAGGCAGATCACATCCACACCACAGCTACTCTGATATGCTCTGGAGCTAATTTTAGGACCTGAACATAGTTATAGATACACTTCTAGCAGATAAGTTATAGATACACATCTAGTTATAGATACACATCTAGCAGATAAGGAGCTGCATTTGTGAATTGGTACCAGCAACATCACCTCACAGTGAGATGACCCTGCTGTAGGTGTGTGGAGCAGTGTCTGCAGAACGATGGCCTGTTCCCAGCAGGTGTGGGCCAGTGGGGATGCCAGGCTGTGGTGAGGAGCTTGTTTTCTCCTTGCCAGGCTGTGGCTGCACCTCGGTGCTGAGCTGCACAGCATCTCTGGGGATCCAGCAGATGCAGCCCTGTACAACAACAGTGACATCCTCCTTTCGTCTGTGTCCCTCACGTTCAACACAGGGAGCCCCTACGGCTGCCTTGGCTGTTTTGGCTTTCCAAGTTCAGTTTAGACACAAACCTAGGCTGGGTCCAATTAGGCTTTTCAAAGGGATCTAGATGAGCCTGAATCCCTTTTTTTTTCAGTCTTGTACTCACAGACTTTTTAAGATTCCAAACTGAGATTCAGCTTTTTAACACATTGTTTATGCTTTTCTTCATATTTTCCTCCTCTAACCTGAAAATTCACATTTTGCTTTTTGTATGTGCTACTTTTTACCTTTCTTTACTTGGGTCTTGAGCATGGCTATGCAGGCAGGCTGTTAATGCTGGCCTTGCTTCACCTCAGCAGCACTTGAGCAATCCTTCCATGTTGGGCAGCAAGATCTGTTTCCAGGTCCCTTCTAGGATCTGGCCCCACCTTTTGTGACACTTTTTTTCCAACAGAAAGGTTTCAAGCAGCCTGGGCAAGGATTTTATGCCCGAGAGCTGAAGTCTGTCAGCTCTTTGTTCCAGCTGTGGTGACAATCTCTTTTCAGCATCAAATGGAGGTGTGTCTCATGCTCTGGTTTCCAGCTTCTAACAACAAAAGGACAAAACAAAAGGGCTTCTGTTCTCAGATGGTTTCAGAATAAGGTGAAGTGCTATATTTCTTGCAGTCATATCACTTCAAGTGATTTTGCCCTTGAGGACAGCATTACCTCACACACAAGAGAACGTCTGTGTGCTGAAATGTCAAACCTCATGAGACAAGGATTTCTCTTTTGTAAGTGCTGTAGCTTTCCACAGTTCTCCCTCCCAGCTGATATTTTATTAGTTCTTGTACACAGCTTTGCACAGGTTTCCTTAACACAGTGGACAGGTTATATTTAACGCAAGGGAGGGATCAGTCACAGCAAGTGGAGCAGCCAGGTAAAAGTGCTTAAACACCAGCACTCTGCTGCACAGCAGCATGTTTGCATAGCCCTGCTTCCCCCTTGGCACATTCTTGTTTAACAAATATCTCAATCTCTGTGGCTCTGCTTCAGTTCTGCCTTGTTTGTCTTGTCTTTCCCTGGTGCAAGTTCAGAAGGGCAGCACCTGCCTTCCTGTTTGTACATCAGTGCCTTCACCTCAGCCAGGGGCTCTTGACACTGTGAGCTGCGGAAGCAGCATCTCCTTAGGCCACTGCTGGAGAATGGGAACACAGCTGACATCTGATTCCCCAGTTAATCCATAGGCCCCGTGCTAATTGCCTTTATACACTAGGCTGCACAGCCTAAGTGCAGGGAAACAGATTGTGTCAATCCAGAGAACAGCTAATGAGAATAACCAGCCATTAACACAGCGAATCTGATAATAAATGCTGGAGAGCACATCTGATGGCTCAGAGTCTTTTGTAATTTGTTAGGGTTGTTTTTTTACTTCCCAGTAAAAGAGCAGCCACTCCTGTGCAACTTGGCTTCATAGGAAGTGGCTTTTCTTAGGATTATAGATCAAATAAAAATGTATGGTGAATTACAGCAGCTGGGGTTAAAATCCTAGACTTACCCATTAAAACTGTAGTCTACCAAGGCCATGTTTCACTCTGCAGGTCAAGGACTTCAGAGCAGCTGGGGAAAGCTGGGCAGACTGGAACTCTGTCAGCCCAAACACTTTTACCAACAGGCTCAGATGTAGGGACTGGGAGAGAAGGGGCAGAAAACACACCAGTGAAGTGTGCCAGAATGCCCTTGTGTGCTGCTTTACCCTGGCCTAACTCACGTAGGGCTTCTGTATGTGAAGATTGTTTGGCATTAGTCGTTACTATAACCACAGAGAAACTGAGGAAATATATCTGAAAATAAACTACCTGGAGCTAAAACTTTGGGAATAGCAATTGGAGGAGTTTTCTAAACTTTGGTTAGATATTTTGCTTGCCAGTCTCAAAGCTCTCCCCAATCAATTAATGTATCTGTGTGGCACCCTTCCATAGCAGAAATTGGCAGTTGCTGAAAAGCCTTTCTCTTTGGTGTGGGAAATAGCTGAAAATCAATAGTCTGGAGAGTATAAATGCAGAAAATGAAGACTGCTGAGTGCTCTTTAAGCTGGACAGTGGTGAGGAGGGAACTTGTAAAGGCCAGCTGGGATTCGATGTTCCTCTTCCAGATGAAGCTGCTGTAGGATCTTTCATGACCAGTTCCCATCACCAGTAGTGTTACTGGAGTGGGTGAGAACCTTTCAGCTTCTAACTTCATCCCAGGAAGGAGTCTTGTAGTGGCAGAGAGCTGCTGGACACCTTTCTTGGGTATTTGCTCCAGCAGATGGACACTTGGAAGGGACCAGAGCTGGCTGCTGCCTCATCCAGCTGCTTTGCAGAGCACAGAGCTTTTTTATCTTGCAAGTGTCTCCTAAACACAGCTGATTCTCTCCTGCACCGTGTTTTCTGACTTTTCTCCTGCCTCAGGGCTTTTTTAGGATGGATTTCTTCCCTCCTGGTGCAGCACTGTGGAGTAAGACACTGCTCATTTTGTTGTCTCTTTTGTGTGCATCCACTATGGGATAGAAGACTGTTCCCACCTGGGAGCAGAGCAGCATAACAGGACCTACAGCTGGACCATTTTCCATACAAAGCCATCTTCTAAAGCATTGCTCTTCTTTTCAATGTACCCACGTGGCTGTACAGCTGGAATAATTTTGGTATGGTTTGGTATTGAGGCAGATTAATTGTATTCCAGCCATGCATTGTGCCAGGATGCTCTTTCCTGCCAGTTTTTAATGTCACTCAGAAGCAGCACGTGCCCACAGCTTGATTTCCTCACCTGTCCCATGGTATTATTAGTTTGGCATAATCAAGCAGTTGGCAGCAGCTGCCTGGGTGAGTTTCACCCGAAGGACTGGCAGAAATATTTCCTCTTCCACCAGAGGACATATTTGAAATCCTGGTGGATTTATAAAGCCTGCTTCTTTGCATGGAAAGGCAGTGAGGATCCTTTCTTGGGGAGCTACTGAGAGCTCCACAGATGAAAATCCTGCTGACAAGCTCAGTTATCACTAAAGAGAAAATATACTGAGTTTTTCAGAAAAGTTATTTCTCCTTTTGCCAAGATCTGATCCCAAAAGGAAAAATATCAGAGCAAGAGGACTCTATGAAAATTACAGGAAAATTGTCCCATGAAATTTGAGACCTTCAATTAGTCCACATCAGGTCTTCAAGGGGCAGAGAATATCAATGAACAAGGAGAACATTTCTTTTTCTGTGGCTCTGTCTTCTAACTTGTTTTCAAATTGTTTTGGGCCGTTTCCAGCCAGCCTAAATTCCACCTAAATGTCTGTGCCTGCAGTGGGTTTAGTGCCTCTGGAGAGCAATTCAGAAAGCCTGAGGGAAGTGCAGAGTGAGTGTTTTGAGTCAGACACAGGAAACAGGAGATGAAGATGACACTTGGCGGCATTTAAGCCAGCTGAATATGCCCATTTTCTTCTGTTTGTTTTTTCTAATGGTGATATCAACTGGTGTGTTAAAACATTTATTTCTGTCCTGTCTTTTTTAGGAGATGGGCTGTGTGGGAGGAGGAGAGAATTCTTTTCTTCCAAGGGGCATAAGGTACAAACTCCACCTCTGTCCAGTGACTGCTGTAGGATCATTCCAAAAGCAGAATCTTGTCCATGGTTCACACTGTATCTCACAAGGAAGCGGAACTTCTTCTAAGTTACTACAAGACCATTGGAGCTTCATGGGTTAAAAGATAATCAATATTCGTACAGTAAGTAGAATATCAAATAAAACAACGTACAAAGTTCTAGTCAGGAGGGAAGTGGGTGGTGCTGTGTCAGAGTAACCCTTTGTAGAATGGATCTCTGCATCCTTTGTGCGGTGTCAGGGGCTGTTGGTGTGCTGGGATACTCTGTGGTTTCCTGGATTTTCATAGGCATGATGCTGTTGACCATAGGGACATTATGCCTGTTGTCCTACCAGCTCTGCTCAGCAGGAAAATTATGGAAAGAATGGGTGTGAACCACACTGTTTGTAGGACCAGTGCCAATCCTCCATCAAAAATATTTCATTTTAGACCATAAAAAAGTTCTGTCCGAGTTTCTCAGTGGTCCTGGAGACCTGAGAGCTTTAATATTTTAGGCAGGTCCTTTTTCAGTCATCAGGCAGCAATGGCCACTTTCAGTTCTTCAGGGAATTAAAACCAAAACACCCAGTGATGTCAAACTATGACATTTCTCCTCTCTGGGGACTGCAGCCTTCCAGGACACTACTGGGAATCAGGAAAGAAAGGCAGAGAAAAGCGAAGTAATTTGTGCAGTGGAAACCAAACTGCCTTTTTCTAACCCCTTCTCCTGGGCTCTAACACCACAGAGGCATCACTGGCGTGTCCAGCCTGTGACCCCCAGGGTGCTCAGCTCCAGGCAGAGGCATTGGATAAACCCACAAACCCCTCCTCTGCCACAGGGAAAAGCATTTGGCTTCTGCCAAGGCTTTTGGGAGGATTTTGTCTTCCCAGAACAGACCCAGCCATCTTCTCCTTTGTAAAAGGCACTGGCTTTGCTGTCATCTTTCAAACTAAGAACCCCTTATTGCCTTACAGGAAAGTGTGCCATGAGGATGGGCAGGTTTCTGACATCCCATTTCCTTCTTTCTTGATTTCAGCCCCTGCACTCTCTCCACACTTATGACCCCTGGAAGGCATTAAAAACTGTGGCTCATTTCTTTCTATCTTTGCTACTTGCATGGCCCTTTACACTGAAGTATTTAAGTACTTTTAATGTATTTATCTTCCTGGTAGCACACTAAAATAGGGAAGGACCATTATCAAGAACTTACAGATAAGTAACTAAGACATAGGAGACTTAATTCCTAGATTCTGGGATGCATCAAAAGCAGTGTAGCCAGCATGGGAAAGAGATTCTGCCCCTCTACGCCTGGTGTGCTGCATCCAGCTTTGGGGTCCTCAGCACAGGAGAGGCATGGACCTGTTGGAGTGAGTCCAGAGGAGGGCCACGAATCAGAGGGATGGAGCAGCTCTCCTGTAAGGAAAGGCTGAGACAGCTGGGCTTTTTCAGCCTGGAGAAGAGAAGGCTCCGGGCAGACACCATCACAGCCCTCCCACACCTAAAAGGGATTTGTAAGAAAGATGGGGACAAACATTTTGTCAGGGCCTGATGTGAACAAGGAATAATTGGTTTTAAGTTGTAAAAGGGTTGATTCAGATTAGATATAAGGAAGAAATTGCTTTACAATGAGGGTGATGAAGCACTGGCGCAGGTTGCCCAGAGATGTGGTGGATGCCCCATCCCTGGAAACATTCAAGGCCAGGCTGGCTGGGGCTCTGAGCAACCTGATCTGTTTGAAGATGTCCCTGCTCATGGAGGTTCAAAGAGCAGGGATTTTCCTGGTTTTATGATTACATGATTATGATTATAAACACACCATGACCTTTACACAGAAAGACTGTTACAACATAAAATTATATGGAAATGAAAAAAAGGAAAATAATTTGCCATTGCTTTTATATTCCTCGGCCTTGTAAAGAGCCTTTGTGAATTTTCTTGCCTAATGCTCCAGCAGTAGCTCTCCTTTGAGCTTCTTATCTGTCAGCTAAAGCATTTTAGATAAGGCTTATCCCATACACCTGACTTTTTAAGCACCTCGTGCATGCAAACCTGTGAATGAAAGTGGCGACTGCAGCCACATAAGCACCTTCTTCCATTCTGCTTTCTGTATGAATACAGGATCATTTCTGCCTTGTGCACCCATAGTAGTTTGGGGTAGGTAGAATGGTATTTTCAGTGTATTTTTGCCAATGAATATTTATCTCACAACAGTCTTTGGCAGGATTAGAGATTCCAACAACTGGAATGCACCTACACAGATCCTTGCCCTCTTTTGAATGAGGAAAGAAATTCATAGAATCACAGAGTGGTTTGAGTTGGAAGGGACTTTGAAGATCTCCCAGTTCCAACCCCCTGCCATGGGCAGGGACACCTTCCACTATTGCAGCTTGCTCAGAGCCCCATCCAGCCTGGCCTTGGACACTGCCAGGGATGGGGCAGCCACAGCTTCTCTGGGCAACCTGTGCCAGGGCCTCACCACCCTCACAGGGAACCATTTCTTCCTCATATCCAATTAAAACTATCCTCCTTCAGCTTAAGACCATTTAATAGATGCATTTAATATCTGCCAAACATACACATTGGCTGATCAGACCATGACTGGTTTGCAGGCAGAGAAATGCAGTTACTCATTTGCTCTTCAGGCACATTTCAGAGCATGTCTATAAATTCTCTTTCAGTCCCCACAGCCCAGCACATCACAAGCTTGTTGCTTATCTTCTTCTGGAACATCCAGCTGCAGTGCTTTGAGGTGAGGACACCAGTCAGTTCAAGGGCCTAATGTCTGTCTGGAGCAATGTGTACTTGGCTGAGGGAGACCTGAATCCCTGCTCAGATTCCAGAGTGGAATCTGGGAGTTTTTTAAAGCAGTGCCACCATCAACAGTTCTGATTTTTATCCCTTCCATTTTAGTTCAAATTTAAAAACTACAGCAGGGAATGTAGGGGACTCTTCACCTCATAAATGCATCTGTAAGGGATACATCTATTTTAGAAGGCTATTTTTTGAAGAAAGTACCTGTAACATGAGAGCTAACTTCAGTAACTATCCCCTAACATTTATGTAGAGCATTGTAAATTGATGGAGCATAAACCAAGGTGGTTATCCAGTGAGAAGGTTGATTTCCCTTTGTCCTTCATCAGTGTTTCAGCTCCAGACCTGTGAGGAGCATTTCCTGTTCGAAGATAAGATTACCCAGGTGAACACTATCTGAAAGGGAAAAAAGAAGGAGAGCAACTACTCTGAGTTATTAAAATATGACAAGAGCTTAATTTCATCCTCTACTCTCTGCTGGCTCACTCTGACCTTGAACAAGGCCTCTTTATGTTTTCCTGACCTTAAGAAAGGAGTAATAACATTTTCTGCTTCTTGGAAAAGGATGTGAATATAGCTCAACATTTCTAATGAGCTCATATGGAAGGCACAAGGAGGGCCACAAAGTTCTTTTTCCATGTGACACATGCAGGAAGACTTATGACCAAAATATCCATAACATTGCAAACTTCCATTCAGGTTCTGCTGTCCCATGCAGGACATTACATTTTTTACCCCTCTATAATTGCATTCTTTTTCTTTTCTTTTTTTTTTCCTGGAAGAGTCAATCAAAACAACTCTTCAATTCCAAGATTTGCGCTTGGAAAGAAAAAACATAAATTTTTGTCCTCTTACAAATATTTTGGTGATTTTGCTCAGAGAGATTCTGGCATCACTGTCTGATTAGGGGCAGTGTCTACTGATTTGAGGTAAAATCCCTTTTAGCATATATTACCTTCTGCCACAAAACATCTGGCAAAGAAATGCTAGGTAGGAAAGGAGACCTGTATTCTGAAATGAGGATTTAGGAAACTCTGTAGACATGTTAACTGTCTGTACTTTTATACAAAAGAGTATTTTATACACTATTACTCCTTTGGACCCGTCAGTGTGACTTTGATTCCTGAAAAGGTTCTGAAACAGCTGGTAAAAAATAACTTTGTAAGTACCTCAATGATTATAAACTGATAAAGCAAATAGCCAACAAGGATTGTTGAGAATGGATCATGTCAAGCCTGTGGAGTTTCTGCCTTTGGCTGCTTAAGTGGCCTAGTGGGGGAGAAAAGGGAGGTACAGCTAATGTGGTATCATCTCAATCCCAGTGAAATTTCTGCTGCTTCTTCATGACATTCCCAAGAGCAACCTAAGGAAATACAGTGTTGATATGGTTGTGAGAAGAAAGGTGTGCAGTGGTTGGGAACTTGCTCCCAGAGAGTGCTCATAGCTCTTTAAGGACACTCTGTTCTGGCCCTGGCTCTGTTCAGCACTGCTCAGTTTGGAGGACAGTGAGAGAATTTCAACATAGTGGACATAAGGGACTGGGAAAATAAAGTTGCGAGTACCATGGACACAAGCATCAGAATTCAACACGTGCTTGAAAATTTGGAGAGAATCTGAGATGAAAACAGCTAAAATTCAGCAAAGACAAACCCAAAGTCTTCCTCCTTTCAGAGGAGAAATTCAGCAGCTAAGCACAAAAATGGAAGTTGCCAGCAGAATTTTCTGACTGCACCGTACAGATTTAAGGTAGCATTTTGTCTCCTAACACCTAAATGTGAGGACAGTGAAGCATTGGAATGGATTGCCTATGATGACAATGAAATCTCCTGTCGGACATTTTTAAAGAACATTTTTAAAGGGAGACAAACATCTTTTGAAGATTTCTAGGTATCATTCACTAGAGAGTCTCTTTTTATCCCCTCACATTCCTGGTGTTCTGTGATCCACACTACAGAGCTCCAGTCAGGTACATGTCAACAATCAGATACTGCTGAGGAAGAGAAGAGCTTTGTTCTGACAATAAAACTCTCTTTCCGTAGGCAGCAGTAGCAATTGTTCCACTTTCTGAACTAGCAGTGAACTGCCAGCTGGAGTCCTTTGTCTCGGCTGGAAGCAATAAGTAGAAACAGGTAAGGGAAAAGCACAGGAAAGTAACCAGCATAAGAGGGGTAGAAAATGTTACTCCTAAAAAGGAAGACTGAAAAGAGAAGGTTGAGAATTGGTGCAGCAGCTTGGAAGGGATTGATGCAGGTGGGGCAACAACTTTGCATGTCCATTTAGGGATGAGCAAAAAAGAATCAGTTTCCCTTTCACCTGAAAGGCTTCAGCAGGATGTCAGGATATCTGTCTGAAAGTGTGGCAAAGCATTACTACCCAGGGATATCGATTTCTTAAGGTGAAGATAAAAACGTCAGGATGGTGTCCAGATACTTTTAGCCTGCTTCAGTGCAGGATGTTGGGCAAGAGGATCTCCTGAGACTCCTCCCAGCCTGCCAGATCTGTGAATTTATCTTTGGCAAGCATTTCTTTTGGCATGGTGGTAAAGCATAGGGAAATGGAGCCAAATGAATGTATCCGGGAAAATCACTGACTGATAATGAGTGTGAGCCCTTTCTGAAGGAAAGAAAACAACTCTGTTGCAACATGCCACTGCCAGGATGCTTTATAAACATCATTATTTTTATATTGTTTTTGCAACTCAAACCTTTCCAGACTCCTGTTAAGGCCCAAAATTGCTTACAGGGGCCAGGCCACGTTGTAACTTGTAGTGTTTGTGTCCTCTCATTTATGCTCTGGTAATTCTCCTGAATTTTGGAGGACATCTCTTGTGAAGCTCTCCATGGGTCAAAATGTACTTTCAGAAACAGAACATGATGTTCTGAGTTGCTATTGGTCTGCCAATATGGTAAAAGTCTATTGAACGCTCATTCCATTGATAGTTAAATACAGTTCTGGAAATTCTCATCCTGCACATTTATTTCCAATTTGCTAAAATCAACTGGTGAGGACTGGGACTGCTGCCAGAACATGCCTTAACATCAAAAGTCTTCTCATCCTCCATCAGCATCTGCTTAATTGAGGCTGTAGAAAAAAGCATCTGCTGCTTTCCCTCTGCTCAGTGGTGAAAAGAAACTGCCTTTGCATTTGACAAGCTGGAAAAGTTGAAATATTTGACTGTTAGATGGAAAATCATCCAGTGAATGTGAACCCAAAAAATGACACAGTTTCATGTGTTACTACATAGAAATCCAAGTGCAGGCAATACTCGCTGTGCTCTTTCAAAAGCCAAGGAAATTCTCTGCTTTCCCAGTTAGCTGGATTACTGTTCATTTTTGAGAGACAAACCTTTCAGTGACTTTTCCTTCTACCATAATAATTTTTCTGGAGGAAAAATGATTTCATGGTATATTACTGGGCCTGTCAGCAGGAAGAAATAATGAGTCTCCCTTTGCCATCCTTTAGCAGAGAATTTGTTGAGAAAACAGCCCTCACCACTCTGCAGTTGCATGGCTGAAAACAGCCATAAGAACTCTGGGATGTGGATTATCAGTGCTGTTAACTGGGGAGTTAAGCAGCAAAAAGATGAAAAACGTAGTAACAAACACTTTAGCCAGAATATCTGCTTTCTGCAAGGTAAAGAAGAGATCTTAGAGGCAGGAATTCTTCCATTAATTGGCATTACAACTGAACATCTCAAAGTGGGCATCCAGCAGCTGCTAGATCAGTCTGCCCCGCTGAAGACACTGAAATGGTTCCTGTGCCACACATTTACCCCTATCACGGCCCTCCATGTCCCTGGGCAAGGCTATCCTGAGCTTTCCTGATCCAGCAAGGTGGAACAGCTGCCTCAGGCACACAAACAGCTCCATCCTGAGCCACGTCCTGCTGCCTCCTGCCCGCCTGGGGCTCACACACCGAATTTCCCACCCAAGTGGAGGAGCTGAAGCTGCTGGGGAGGAGGACAGCAGCACGATGGTTGGATGGGACAGAAATATCAGGGAACTTCCATTCTTTGGGAACAAAACTGTGTGCTCCCAGCCCCACCGTGGGTTTGCCCTGCAAGAAGAGCCATGGAGAGATTTGCAGTGTTAGTTGGTGCATGGTTTTATCTGAGCACCTGGGATCACATTAGGTTTGCCCATCACTCAGACTTAAATGTATAGGGGATTAAGGCTTTGATTCAGGAAAACATTTCAACAAGAAGTCGTGTCTTTAGCAGAAGAACACTTCAAGGGCTATGTTGAATCTGTAATAACCCCTTTTCTTTGATACTGTAAAATCTCTGTCAAGAAAGGCAGATTTCTAAATGTCTTTAACTGCACTAGCTAACTTGTGCAGTTAGAACAAATGGAATAAGAAAAAAATTATCTTAGAAGGGAAATTAAAAGTATTTGACACTTATCAGAAACATTTAAAATACATTTAAATATGGAAAGCAATGTCATAAACCTGAATCAGTCACTACAAATCTGAAATTCCCATTAAATGCTGATGAACATTTTGCCTTAGTGAAGACTGCAGAACTCTTCCCTCCTGATGGCATGGTCTGATCTACAGTCACAGTGCTTTTACTCTAGACTCTTCTAATGAGCAGCTTTACCAGAAGTTGGTTTTTTCCACTCTTCACTTTTTTTCTGAAGCTTATTCTGTAGTTTTGAAACTTTGGGTCTCCCCATTTTATACTCAAATCTCATTAGACACAACTATATATAACTGAGGGATGAGGTCATCCTTCCCTTTGACAGAGGAAGGCAAAAACCAAACCAGGCTGGTACATAAGGTCAGGAAAAATAAAATATATGTCTTTTGAGTACCATTAGACATTGGAACAGACTAATATGGAACACAACAAATCTCTTCTAGAATTTTTAATCAAGACTAGATCCTTTTCTCAAACCAGGCTTTAACCAAAAAATGCATTACTGAAGGAAATTGGATGAAGTTGAGTTGCTTCTGTTATGGAAAGGGTCAGATAAGATGACACTAATGGCCTTTTCCAGCTTTAAAATTGCTGAGTACTTCATTGAATGAGCAAGAGAGTGAATTTTAAGTACTTTATTATTTTGACTTAAACGTCCCTTGCATAATGTGGCACTGTATTTTCTCCTGCGTTACCTGATGAGATTTTTCCTTCCCAAAAATAAACAAGGAAGAATGTCAGCTTTCCACAGTCTCTCGAAAATGAATAATGCACCACTCAAAGGGATGTTTTTTTCTGTTTATTTCTGACCCAAAAATGATTGGGACCTCTTAAGCTATTTTTAGAAATATCACATTTTTGCAAAGTAGGCATTATTTTCTGACAGCAGAATTTGAGGGCAGATAGTAATTTCTCTGGATGTGTGTCACTGACATTTTGAAAGTTTGCCCGTTGCTATGGTACATGAGATAAGCAGCATAATATTAATCTCATATTTCAGGGAAGAAGTAAACATTTAAAAAACATTTAAAAGCCTGTGAAGGATGGATGACACAGTCACAGATAGAGCTGTAACACAACTCAGAGCTGCATTTCATATTTCCAGCTGCACCTTTGAAGCAACCTGAGGAGGTATTTAATATTTGACCTGCTGGTTTGGGGATGAGCAGACTCCAAGAGGGGCATTGAAGTGTTACAGCACTCAACATGAAAAGTGCTGCAGGACCCTGACTGCTGCTCGAGGAGGGGATGAACATGACACATCTTCGCACTCCTCACTGTCCCTGCAGCTGTGCTCAGACCAGGATTATAAGAGGTTCAGGTTGGACACCAGGAAGAATTTTTTCATTGAAAAGGTGGTCAGGCATTGGAAGGAGCTGCCCAGGGAGGTGGTGGAGTCCCCATCCCTGGAGGTGTTCAAGAAATGACTGGATGTGACACTCAGTACTCTGGTTTAGTTGGGAAGGTGGGGATGGGTCAGAGGTTGGACTCGGTGATCTTGGGAGGTTTTTTCCAACATGAATGATTCTGTGATTCTATTAAAAAAACCCATCATTTGTTTGGATAATTTCAGTATTTTGTTCTTCAAAATCCTTCATTTTGGCCACCTTTATTATATTTTTACATTTAATCTGCCAGAGGTTTCAATCCTTTCTATTTTCTCCCTTTGCACGTGCCTTCAGATTTTGATCTTCTTCCTCCTGCCCTTCCTTGCTCTGCTGCTGAACAAAGCTGGCTGCCTTCTGCCCTTTCCTCAAGCCTTTCTGCAAAGGCACTGAACTACTGGCCTGGCAACCTCCATCCAGCTTACAGGAACTTAATTCTCACAGTCACCCCTTTTAAATCCTTTTTAAATGGTTCTTCATTTTTATATGGTTCCTCTTTCTGGAGCTGAGCACATCTGTAATGGATATTTGGCCTCTATAAATACTGTGCACTACTCAGGTCCTAGCCAAGGGCTGTGTCTTCTCTTATGAACTCCTCCTTGAAGTGGAAGTATCTAAAAATTCAGTCCCAGGAAGGGAATGTAACCAGTGTGCACTGAGTTAAAAGTATTGAGCCATTGCCTCCGCAATTGCAGATGACAAACCAGTCTGTTTGTCCTGGCACACGTGAGGTCACCGTTTGTGCATGGTGGCTTGTCTTGTAATCACACCGAGATATTTTGGACTGGAAAAGCTTCCTTGAGGGGACAAGTTGGTTAAGTGGCTGATATTTTCCAGAAAATCAGGCACAAGCCCTTCTCTCAAGCTGCAATTCAAAGGGCAGCAGGAATAAAGCACATGTAAGGAAGTCAGTTCAGTGTGTTATCAGCCAGAGAAAGCAAAAGGAAATAAATGACTTTTGTTGTATCCTCATAATTTCCCTGAAACACAGGAGCAGATTCTGGAGTGATGGGAAAGGGCAGCTCTTATCAGAAAGAGTGACTGTGCATTTATCAGTGTAATAAACATGTGGCCGTGCCCAAACCCACGTCTGTTCCTGCCTCCTTTACCTAAGAGTAGAAAGAAGTCTTAGGATGCAGTCTTACCTGCAGACCCACGTTAAGATCACAGGAAACTTTCACATCCAATTTCAATATTCTTTCTAAAAATTCAGATCCTGAAGGATCAAGATCGAAAACCCAAACCCAAGCTCTCAGAGTGACCATAATGAGTGTGCCAAGCTTGTCTGGAAATGGGCCAGGAGACCTGTATCAAACAAGTCTGGACCTTCTTTCAATAAAATTCCTGTCTAATCCAGAAGAGCTTTTCTGTAGGGATGGCTTTGGGTGTATTTGCATATAGGCAGGAAAGAGAGCAAACCTTAACAGTGAAGCCCAGCATAGTGTTAACTTGGACAGGCAAATTTTGAGGGCAACGGATCAGGTGGGGAAATGACACAAAAATACAAACTGAAAGTACAGATAGCACTTGCTTAAGGATCTGTTGCAGCAGCAAAACTGTCCCATTCACTAACATTTCCAAGTCTGTGTGAGGGAATGTCAGCTTCATTATTCTTACCTGGCCCCTATGGAGCTGGCACTGCCAGAGGAATTGTCAGGTGCTCTCTCCATAGGGCTGGGTGCAGTAAACCTGAAATCTCAATATCATAGCTTCAAACAGAAAGAAAAATAGTCAAGTCAAGCTGAATGTTTCCCTTGACTTTTAAGCATTCTTGGAAGCCTCACAAGTTTCCATGTGAAACTCAGAAGGATCCCCTGTGGCACTGCTGCGATGGGAAGAGATGCTCCAGGTTTCTTGGCTCCAACTTCAGATAAACAAATTTAGCAAACAAAGAGTAAGTTAAAAGAGAAACAACCTGCACTGCAGCAAGACAGAATTTGTTGTGGCAACATCTGGCTGAGGTAACTGCTACCATTTAACTTACTCCTATGCACTACCTTCCTCCTCACTTGAAGAAAGAAGCTGTTTAATGACAAGATCCACGCAGCTTCATCAAGTAACTGGCAAAGGGGGCAAGCATGGCTGCACAGGGAAATTCCATCTGCTGAGTGCTCTCCCACAGTCCTACAAAACCTCCACAAAGCTACATTTACCTTTCTGATGCTGCTGCCCTGACTTTAATAGAGCTGCCTCAATAATAGCAATATTGTTAAATAATTCTTTCCAAGGCTGGAATATGCAGAGCACCAAGTGAACCAGCTTGGGAAGACTCATGGTTAGGTGGAAATGATTGGCTAATGGATGCTTGTTCAGGGAATATCAATAACTCTTGTGACAGCTTGATAGCGACTTTGAAAACAAAGAATGAAAATGAATTTGTAACTGGTAAGCAGAGAAAGGGTTTAAAAACTCAGCTGGGGTTTTACCCACATGGCTGGTCCTAGTCAAGGATTCCTAGAAGGAAAAGAACAAGGTCAAGTGGTGGCTCAACCCCACTTTATCTCCAGGACAGTGACAAGTGGAGGGCTGGATGGAAAATCACTTTGTGATATATGCAGACTTTTCCACAGCTAGTCTGAAATTTTACATTTAACTGGTTTGGAGCATGTGGAATGAAGATGGAGCAGTGAATAATCATGTATGCTTCAGTGACTTTCCCATAACAGTGCAATAACAAATAGGTAATAAAAATGTCACCGACACTGACAAAATACAGACTATCCTGTTCCTTTGTTGTGTTTTTGTCCCTAAATATAACTCAATATTGTGGCCATGATCTTTGCTTAATGGTGACCTTCAAGCTTAAAAACAAATTGGCTTTGTGGTTATATAAACACACACACACACACAAAGGCACTCTGCTTTCTGACAGCAGAGGTAAAAATCCATTCCCCCCATAGGCTTTCTTGCTAAGAAATAATAAGAATAAAGTAACAAATGTTTTGGCTTTCCTGAGACATTTATGGGAAGTGTCAGAAATGCTGTTTTCCTAGCTTCTTCCTGAAGGAGCTAGGGAATCACATCTTCAGCATACACATCTTTAATCCTAAATGTTTCCCCAAGTTGTTGCATTCTGTTTATTCCCAGTTATTGCCTTTTTTTTTTTTCCGAATGTAAACCATAGCATGCAGCCTGAATTAGGCAGTCCTTTCTCTTTTCCTACTGTTTACCTAATTAACCTGTGGCAGAGACAGAATTAATAGAATTCAGGAATTTTTTGATTCTCAAAGTGCCCCGTCTCTCTCTGGTCTTTTAAATTATCTTTCCTGCCCCTTTCCTTGTCCTTCCCAGCCTCCCTTCTCTGGTATCTTAAAACCATTCCAGGATACAAATCAAGGTGTGTGTTATTGAGGGAAAAAAAAAGTTTTCAGTGCTTTGGCTATGGATAATATTGAAGAGGTTTTTATTCTACAGATTTGAAACACAGCAAAAGCTAAGGCAAAGAAAATATTTTTAAGAGGGAAAAAACAATCCGAGTTTGCCAATGGGGTGGCTCTCCTTCCTACCACAGGATAAAAAGAAAGCCTGCAATGGCTTTTCCAAGATTTTTGGTTTCAACATGATTTTATACCAGGAAAAGAACTAGTATGACTAATCTCTAAAAAAAAGGAAGATAAAGAGATTGGTTAAGGAGCCTTCAAGGCAAACAGTGGTCATCATTGTAGGTCCTTTGTAAGTCCTGGCAAGATATTCTTGGGGAGAGCTGATGGCAATTCAGCCTTTGACTTCCTCAAGGCTGGGATTTAACCCTGAAGGGAAAGGAAAAAATGTGAAAACCTTCTCCTGTGTTGCACTGCAAGTGCTTCTCAGCTCTTTCTTTGGGCAGGAGCAGCCAAAGGTTAGAGCCAGCTCTGGCAGAGATTTTGGGAGCCTGACAGCACTCCCAAAAAGCAGATGCTGTCCCGAAGGCAAAGAACTCTGAGCTGCACCACTGAGCAAGTGAAGAGATGGCAGAAAAAGGAGCATTGGCATAGGAGGCTCCATAAGGAGACTTTGCTCCTTCGACAGAAATCACTCCTGATGAGAGCAGCATTTTCAGCATTGCTCTGAGATGTCAGTGAACCCCCTACACAGCTCCTTGGCATCTCTGCTGAAACTCGGATGTGACCTGTGGGCACGACCTTCCTGTGCTTTCTTTCCAGAAGGCTTAATTAACTCCAGCTGGATTTGCAGGAATACTGAGGATTTTCTCTAGGAGCACAACCTCTTGGAGCACAAAAGTTCTGACAAACACCTGGAGTTTCTGACAGCTGTATCATTATCTCGCCTTCTTGTGAAGCCAAGAATAAAAGAGAAATCTTCTGTGCTGTATGTGTTACTTCCCTACACTGTACTTTTAAGCCACTCAGACTGAAAATTTCAGTTTCTTTTCTATGCTCTTATTCTGAAAACTGCAGTTATTGGTGTTTACCTCTGGCTTCAATTCTTATGGATACAGGTCTTCTCTGCATGATTAATCACATGTACTTCTGTGAAATAGCTTTTGTAGTGCTGCTTCTTCCCCCAGTGATACTAAGAGTGGGTATTTTCCACAGTTGTGCCGCCATTGTTTCATGGTGCTGCCTAGTTTAGCTTTGAAAACACAACCACAAGCGCTACTACAGGTTTAAGAGTTTTATCACCTGCAGGATCAGCCAAACGGAGTTTTCCATGTAAGGAAATCCTCTTGAGAGGTTGTCTTTCCCAACTCTAGTTTCTCATCCAAGTCCTAGACTTAAAACAGTTATTTGAAGTCCCACCACAAGCATGTGCAAGCACGAGGCAGCTTTTTCTCCAAACAGCTCTTCTCTTGATCATCATCAGCTGGATTTCCAGGCTGCTCCCTGGAGATGCAGCAGGACCAGCAGTAAGCACTTGCTGTTGTTTGGTATCAGCTCCACAGCATATTTCAGAAGGGCTTGTGAGGCTGTAGTTCTGAGAGGTCTGTACCTCAAGAGGAAGCGTGAGTAAATACCTAAAGATGCAGTCAGTCTGCTTAAAGGGCAGAGTTCATGCTAGATGGGCTCCTAGAGTAGAAGAGAGATTCAAGCACTTGAGAAGGTTTCTGACAAGCTCCAGCTATGGATGACTGGAACTATTCAGATCTAACAATTTGGTTTGATCGTATTTCTACCTCTGATAAGACATTTTTTGTAAAAAAATGGTAAGACATTTTTTGTAAATACAAAACATTGTGCCCACTGAACTCCAGCATAATTCTTCATTTTAGAAAGTCGCTGAACAATTTCCTGGATGAAGCGATACTGAACTGAAAAAAACCCAAAACAAGCACTTGACAAAACCAAGAAGTGATAAAAACCCCTCAGAGTAAATACAAGTTTATGGTCCTTTTTCCATGAAGCATCATTTATATAACAACATTTATCACATCTATATAACAACAGTTTTTAAATTTGACTGTTCATTCTGTATGACTTCATGAAACAGCATTTCAGAGGGTTTTTTCCCCAGCAGTTTCAAGCCATGAAATGCTAGAAACCCGGCAAGGCAGTTCTCTCAGAGCTTGTTCCCACTGCAGAGCAGGCACGCAGTGTTGGTGTGATCCTGCAGAGTGTGCACTGCAGGGATCTGAGCTGCCTGCTGCAGGAAGTGAGTAACTCACTTTGACTTCAGTGGCAGTTACTCATATCCTGTGAGAAGATGAGTGGGAAGGGGGGAAACACACAAGGAGAGGAGGATCCAAGAAAAGAGGGAGACTGTGGTGGGAGGGAGATGCACTGACAACCAGTGAAGCCTCAGTCATTTGTGGTCCTCACTTTGTGGCACAGCCTAGAGAAATTAGAGAAATTTCTCATAATGGGGGGAACACAAGTGGTAGGACAGTAAGATGATCCCTAATCTATATAATTTCCTTGGGTTTCTTTTTACAGTTTATCTTTCAGTCACATAGAATAAAATGAAAATGTTAAATCCAACTTCAAGTTTGTGTTAGAAACAAACACTGTACGTGTGTGGGGTGGCTGTGTACATATTTATATGCACAAGATACAGGATTGGGTTTGGATATTTAGGGGTAAAGCTGGAAAACACACTTAGGAGTTAAAGCCTTCCTGCATACATTACTTCAATTATCAACCCTGACTTGCCTTTGCTTTATGGATCAGATCCAGGAATAACTGTGTGTAATACTTGACAAGAAGAGCCCTTACTGTGTGCAGCAATGTGTGACTTGGGAATCTAGAGAGCAATTGACACCTACATTCAGGCTTGCCCAGTGCCCAGTTCAGGTACAGCTGGATTAATGGCCACAAACCTTGGGCCACAAGCCTTGGGCCAGTGGTGACAGGAACACAGCAGCTGCCTTTGAGGGGGCAGGAACCATCTGTGTTTCTACAACATTTACTCTGCCATTCCAGCAGAGACATGAAGGGGTTCAGACAATGCTCAGGGAAAGGTGACTGCACTAGAGGCAGGCTTGGATCCAGTTTTCCCTGACATTTGGTGATTCTAGGGTCTGGCATTTGGGTTCAAGCTGGTGTTTTACTGCATAGTGTGCATGGGTCAATAAACAGAGCTGGCTACAGCAGCCCCAGCTGACACCGGCATTCCCCAGTGTATATAGCTGGGATTGGATTGATTTAGTCCCTTGCTTGGATCATTAATTTCTGCAGTAAGTCTGGGGGCAGACAGGGAGCATGATGAGAGGCTGATCCATTGCTTCCCAGCAGAGGCAGTTCAGGACATGCACAGCTTGCAGCAAACGGTATTGTACCAACAGACCAGGCTGTGCTCACACGTAAATGCTGAATCAGGCTCAGAAAGAAGGCCAAGTCTAATGCACTGCACTTAAAATGCTTCCTGAAAGGTTTTGAAAACATCCAACATCAGTGGAGATCGTGTTCCTAAGAAATGGGTTCAAAAGAGGTCAGGACAGGTTTATTTTTATATTGTGAAAAAGCCAGAGGCACTTTAAAAAGTTCAGCAAACCACTTGCCCGCCATTAAGGAGACCAGCAGTGCCACCTGGAATTATTTCTTCTCCTTTCTCCTTTCCTTTTTCCTTTCCTTTTCCTTTTCCTTTTCGGCAAAGAATCCCCTTCTCCAGACCTTGACAACAGGCATGATAAAGCCCATGGCTAAGAAGTTTCTGATCTCCTCTGGAAGTTCCTGATTACAGCTTCTCTCTCCTCAGACAGCAGCTCAGTTGTTCTGGAGGAAGCAGCATGAATGGTTTTTGGGCAGCAGAGCCAGCTGCAAGGCTGATGGGTTTTGGGAGGACAGCTGTGCCAGGTCCTCGAGGGCAGACAGCCCTTGAGGGAGCACAGAGAAGTGACTGGAGTGAGGTGCCACGGGAGTTTAGCAGACACAGACAGCACCTTCCAGACACCCACAGAGGCCAGGCAAAAATGGGATGTGAAAAGCTTTGCAGAGTGGATGTAGGAAATGCTGGGTTGAGGGGGAGCATCCATGGGATCAAGCTGGTGAATCCAGCTGCCTTAGCTTCAACTCACTGTAAAGGTAGAAGGGGTGATGGGTCAAGGAGACCAGATGCAGAAATAGTAGGTTAACAATTGTGTGATGCCTGCAGTATGTTATATTTATAATCTATCAGTGATTTACTCTCCTCCCTCTTTCTATCTCCCATCTTCTGACATGGAATAATTTTGCTGTACTGACATACCTCAGTTTAGAATAATCATCTGTATTTCTCATGAGTCTGGAAATAGTGTCTGGCCCCAGGGAGTGTGGGACAAGCACATAATTCACTGACCAGAAGCAAGATGTACCAAAGTCTCCTCCAGACACCCACCCTGGTTCTCAGGTGGCACATTGATCAGCCCTAGGGGAGAGAAGTTGTTAAAGGATGATATTGTGACCTCAGTACTCAATAATAAAACACTGTGCACAATGTTCACCTTTTGTTTTCTATTATCTGTCCTATATTTATTTTAATTAGCCACCAAATCTGGCTAGCTTTGTCTGGGGGCTTCCTGGTTCAAGTCTGTTCCAGGAGTATTTAGGTCAAGCCAGCCTACCCTTAAGAGAGGCATGAATTGTATCCCTCTGAATGCTGTGCCTGTGGAGTGAATCTGAGAACTCCCTGAAGTCTCTCAAATGGGATTATTCTTCTCCCTGCTCAGCACCTGAAGCCGTTTTTAACATTGATACGCCAAAGTAGGTATATCCAAACCTATGTGATAAGTAAACACAGACTTAGGAATGATGTATGTCTGCAAAACCCCTGTCCCACAGCCTCTCTGAAAAGATCATTAAAGAAAATGTTGTGATCAGTGAGAAATGTCTGGTCAGCTTAACCATTAACACAGACAGAACTGTTCAACCTTCTTTATAAAGGCAAACTTGTGGGCAGCTCTTGTGGGATGACATTTTCCTTGGGTGACATCACTCTACAGTAATTTCTTGAAAATACTGTGATGAAACATGCAAGGAGAAAAGTATTCTGACCTTCCCAGACACCTGTGAGTCATCCTAGACTGCTTTTTCTACCTCCAAATAGAGACAGTTACAAAAGGTAGTTTTCTGAAAGCTGACAGTGACAGAGGCACTAATACAAAGAGTAATTAAAGCACATTGTTGATATATTCTGGCTCTCTCAACCTTTCAGGCAATCAGGCTATTTTCCCCCCAACTTATACCCATTTCACAAAGTTTATTCATTGTATATCTCCATCCTTTGCAATATTAAGGCATGCAAGCTTTAAAAACCTGATTAAATGGTTTCCTGGTTTTTGGAGCATTATTGTGGTCTGTGAGCTGGTGCACCTCACTGGCTGCATGGGAGAGAAAATCAGCCTCAGACAGGAAACTCTTAAAATACAGCTTTCATATTTTAGTCTCATGTCCCGAGGACACTGTGGCCTTGGTCATCGTTGTGCCTCTGCCCCTGGTGACAAAGGGACACACCTGTCTCTTTAGGCTGCTGTTGAATTACAGCAGGCCCTAGTCCTTCCCTGGTCCTTTTATCCTGTCAGACTGCAGGCACAGCTGGAGTGTGGTGAACGCAAGGACCCTGTCTGCATTGGGGAACCTGATTGATTTGTCTTTTGAGTAAGTTGCCCCATGCTTGCCCTTCACACACACATGTGCCACTCTCCCAGGTAACAAAGGCCAACTTTGTCCCCAGCTGTCACTTCATCTTGTGGCTGGCATGAAACGGAGCGGTTCTGTGCTTCTTTGGGTAGATCGGCTTAAAGCTGCTGCAGGGACATGAAGGAAACCCCTTCCCACTGCTCCAAGGCAAAATGCTGGGTTTGGATGGACAGAGAGTAACACCTGTCCCTCCAGACGGGGTATCTGTGCAATTTAGTATTGCAATAATAAAACACTGCGCACAATGTTCACCTTTTGTTTTCTAATAACTTTTCTTCGTTTATTCAGTTTAATTAGCCACCAAATCTAGCCGTTCTAGGGGCTTCCTGGCTCAAGTGTCTGTTCCAGGAGTATTTAGGTCAAGCCAGCCTACCCTTAAGAGAGGCATGAATTGTATCCCTCTGAATGCTGTGCCTGTGGAGTGAATCTGAGAACTCCCTGAAGTCTCTCAAATGGGATTATTCATCTCTATGCTCAGCACCTGAAGCTATTAGACCTGGGGTTACAGACTGTTCTGGAATGGGAAATCTTTGCATCCCTTTTCCACTTTTACTCTGTGTCTCTGTGCAAAGACTGGAAACTGTGACTCCCCCCTCCCCTTGGGTATATTGACTCACACTAGAACGTGAACCATATCCACACATTCTCAATCTGTCTGTGTGTATGAGTGACAATTCGAGTGATTCCAGGCGAGGTGGAACATTTTTGAGAGAAAAGCCTGGCTTGGAATCTAGTGTTTGACAGAGTCGTGTGTGGGTATCCCTTGAAAACTGTAGGCAAACATGACCACAAACAGTTTAAACAGAGACTCTTTGTTCTCTACAGCTCTGTGTTCTTCTAGACTAGAAGACTGACCTGAAGATGTGCTCTCAAAGGACTGAGCTGAAGATTTTGAAAGAAAGGAATCCATCCAGGTGGTCACAGCAAGGAAGAGTGTCTCCTCGTAACCAATTTTGGCACACTTCTTTCCTCAGCACAGGGTTAAGGAGGGTTAAAATACCAGAACAATGCATTTCTGGCAAGTGCAGCAGCAGCCTCTATTGTGTCTAGTCGAGAGTTCCTGAGTACGTCAGGATTATGAATCATAAGTAAAAAAGTAATTAAAAGTTGTGCAGTGCAATGCCTCCTCACAAACATTTCAGTACAGTCCTGCACTCCCATTTCTGGGAAATCCCATCCCCTTTGGCCTCCGTGGGGCAGAGTAATAAATCTCTGCTAACACCAGAGATCAGGTTTTCTGCATGTGCTGGGTCAGAATTAACGAAACAAGGACTAAACACAGGATTAAAATGGAAGGGGCTGCCAGAGTGGGCAAGACCAGCTGCACAGCACCACGTGGTGTTCAGTTCTAAAGAATCCAGTGACACAACCCTAACACGGAAACCACACCACTGTGACCACCAATACTGGAAAACCACAGGAAGCGAGCACAGGTGATCAAGGGCACTGTTAAGATGCCCATTCCCTGCAGGAGTAAGAAACTTGTTAGATGAAGTTCCTGGATAATCTAAGAAATAATCCAGTTCTATGCTATGAAGCGATAACAAGTAATTTTAACAATCCCTGTCACTAAGGCTGGGGACAATGTTTTTTTGAAAAGCTGTATGTCACAACACGCTTGCTCTGAACACAGGTGAGTCTGGAAAATGTACAGTTAACTGCCAAGATTCTGCTGTCCCTCAGTGTCAGATGGGATGGACAGAGAGGAACCACAAGTTCCCTTTATGAGGGGAACAACAACTCATTTGCACTTTAACTTCATTATTTCAGAAGTTATGTTATTGCAGCTTTATTCTGGCAGCCACCAAGCATAAAAAGCTGTGCAGGATATAGGCACAAACCTGCTTACTGTGGTCAATATTACTTCATTACTCTAATGAGCAGATTAATTTCTAACTCTGCTCCATAGGATTCTTCCTGATAAATTTTCTCTGAAAGGAATATTTTTTTACATTTTAGCCTATAATTTACTGTGTATTCCACAGCCCATCAAAGTCAGGACTTCAGACGAGGTTAATATCCACTGTTACACAACACACAATTAAATATGACCTAATCATAAAGAACAAGTCACACAGTTCAGGAACACTGGCATCTACAGATGCCAAGCCATTTTGTTAAATCATACAAGCTCATGACACAACTTTTGTGAAAAGAAAATTGATCCCTCACTACCCAGCCACAACTAAGATTAAGAACACTGCCTTTTATCATGCCTCACCTCCTGAATTCCTTCTCCTGTTAGAGAGGTTGGCAGGAATTAATTACTCAATTACTTTTAATTGGTCAATTAAGGACCAGGTGGAAGGAACCACACAGGTGCAAGTGGATCCCTACTCATTCACCTGCAGCTGCTGCAGAAAACCTGCAGAGGAAGCAGCCAAACACAATTGCTCTCAGCTGAGAAATACTAATGCCAGAGCAGGATTGCCCTCTGCACACTTGAGCACACCAGAACAAGTCAGAGCTACTCCTTTCTGCCTCACTGGAGGATTTCCCTCTCTCACAGCGCACAAGGGAACTCCTCCACAGCCTGTTGGAACCACAGGAAGGATTTCTCTTGCTGTTGACCAACATCAACAAGGGCAGGTCCCACCTTGTGGTGCTCCCTGTGGATCTGTCTGGCACACTGAAAGCCTCAGGACTTGTGCATCGCCTGGGAATGCCAGCTCTCCTTTGCAAAACCACTCAGGTTTTGGCTCTTGGATGCCTGAAGCAAGCTGGAGCGCTCCACCCAGATCCACTGTAGGCACCTTTCCATAGCTGGCTCCCACAGTACGAATTACAACCATGTAATTTGAACCAGTTCCATCACTTTATGTTCAAACTCAGTGCCTTTTGGGGAAGGATGACAACATCATGCATCCTTTAGAAATCAAGTTCAGGTGTGACTTGGCTTCTCCATTGCTGAGGCTGAAGGTATGGCCATGCTGCAGCCTCAGCCCTGACTGATGCTGCAGGGAGAGAGGAGGAGGGACACCAGATCTGCTGTGAGGGGGCATTACACACTCACTCACTGCCCTTGAATTAATCCAAGATGTTTTTTCTTCTTCTCTGCAGCATTTCCCTTCCATTATTTTACCCAGTGCCTCTGTAAATCACACAGGAGCTGCACAGAGAGGCACATGCCCCACTTTATGGTGCCCAGGACAGTCAGGATGCCTCCTTAGCTTTACACACACGTACCTGGTACCAGTGAAATAGAGGATCTGCTTCCACTCCATCAATCACCATTTGACAACAGCTGGATGATTCTGGTGGCTTTTCTGTAGCAGAAGTTGGACAAATTACTGCACTCTCACCGTGCTGCTACACAGGGAAAGCTTCCTGGCAGCAGCCTACTGCCGTTTTTAGAACCCAACCAAGGGAAAACCTCCATTGCCAAAGCTATGCCTTGAATCCCAACTCCAGTAAAGACCCAGGGTGCTCATTGGTACATACTGAGAGGTTTATCTGAACACTGCCCAGTTTTCAGAATTAATCCTTGCTTATATTGTTTGCTGATATGAGCACTCAAAATAAAATGGCAGGCTGACTGCTAGGAGAACCCACACTTTTTCTGATACCTCTGGGAAGAAAACAGAGAGAGGGAACCAGGTTTTTTTTTTTTCTTTTCAACAAGGTTCATTAGGTTAGGAACAATTGTATCCTGACTGCCCTGACATTTTTCCTTCTGCATCCACCTTCTTCAGAGCTGAAATAAAATCTGCCTTCCCCTGTTTTTCCCAATGGAAAGCACCAAGCACATAAGCCGTTACTTCTTCCTATTCATCATTCCGCAATACCTGGAGAAAGCACCAGAGAAACTCCTGCAGAGACTTCACCTCCACGATCTCAGGTGTAAGAGCCCTCTTCTTTTGAGCTCTTCACTTCAAAGATGTTGTGCTCTCTTTTCATGAATGTGGCTTCTCTCTCTTGGATCATGGCTTGAGAAAACAATTGGGATTTTTCTCTAGCACTTGTGGAAAGTTAATGTGCATTTAATTGCTTTCCCACACAGCCATAGAATGGAGTACATTTTTTCCTGAAAGAGGGCTTTTATTCCAATCTTTTCTTTTTAAGTGGGCAGGGTGGAGGAAGGATGTCTCAGAGCCAAATTACACAGTCCCTACTCAGCTACAAATTTCCACTTCACAAAATTAATTCATTTAGGCCTTCAGTGAAGTGTGTAAGAGGCTAAACCCAAGACCCAAGTAATATTTACAGTAAGCAAATATCAAGTTAAAATGGTCAGTGGAAAACTGTTTGCACTGTTGTGTTATGCTTCTTGAGTGTCAGGTATAAACAGAAATTCAGAAGAAACATGGTGTAAACAGCTGTAAAATAGACAATCCTTTGTGCTCAGATCAGGAGGTGAATGTGTTCAGCTACTTGTCCATGCTGGTTGAGTACAGCAGCAGCAAGAACATAAAATTCCTGGTCTAGCTACAGTGAACAAGCCACACTTCCTACAAGGCTTTCCACGAAACAAAAATAAACATAAAAGCTGCATCTAAGTGTACACAAGCAGCATGTAGTCATTGCCAAGCTGCACTCCTTCAAAGCATGCCACACTAAAAACACTGAAACAGACAAAAACTTTCTGAAGATCATTTCCACTGTGGATGCCACTTACTGCAAGCACCTAAAATGGCGCCTGACATACCTGGAACGTGAAAAAAAGCTGGCAGACTTTGTTTTCTGTGCTCTTTGTTGCTAGAACATGGGTTATAGGTAAAAAGTTACTGTCAGTCAATCAATAATTTGTTTTTAAGTCAATAAAAGTCATTCAAGCTTTATTCCATAGATCTTAAAGAAAAAGTTAGAATAAAAGTTTTGCTCTAGACTCAGGTTTGATGCCTGAAAATTGGGCTTTCATTATTTCTTATGTACGACTATATAACAAGCTATGTAAAACACAAATACAATTTATTTCTGTAGAGGAGTCTGCCTTTGTCTAACAGTGAGTCAGCATCATCTGACAGATCAATTTTCTCTAAGTGTAGGATGTGGATTTTGCATATCACACTCTCCAAGGGCACCTGTTGGAAACTTGGGTCGCTACAGCATGGAATTTCACACCACACATAAGGTCAACTCAGTGGCCGCCCAGCACATCACAAAGTCTCATCAATAGGAATGAGGCTGATATGAGATACCTCAAGTTTTCTGCCCTCCAGATCTGCCTTTCTATAACGGGGACACAACATTCCTTAACACTTTGTTGGTTCTTTCTGAAGCTGTGTCTTGTATCCACAGGATCAAGAGGAGAGACCTCAGGTGTCTAATTCCACCTCCTAAGCAGAGGTCAGTCAGCTGTGAGGTCAGATGAGGTTGGTCAGAGCTTTAAGCAGCCAAGTCTTGAAAAACCTCCCAGGAATTTCAGCCTCTCTGGGGACCATGTTGCAAAATTTACTTGTCCTGATGTTGAAAAAGCTTTTCCTTGTGACCACTCTGAACCTCTGTTGTTTCAATCTCTGTCCACCACCATCCTCCTTTGTTGGGGTCCCTCCCCTGCCGTGTAGCCCTGGGAGAGGGGCCCTGAGGGCACAGACACGGGGTTTCCCTGCCCCTGCTCAGCCTCGTTCCCATTGGTTGGTTTGTGTTCCCTGCGCGGGCAGAAGGACCCTTGGTCCCGTGACTGGAACAGTTCCTGGGCAGAGCTCCGGCCATGCGGCTGGAGAAATAAACATCTCTCTGAAACAGCTAGCAAGAATCTGTCTGTCCATATATATTTCCTTTCCACGGGACTCCTGGTTTGATATATGCATGTTGCAGGATCCCCACTGCAACACTCCTTCTGCCAAGCACCACTGTGAACAGCCCGGCCCTGTCTCTTCATAAGCCCCCAGAGGTGTGGGCAGGCTGCTGTTAGGTGTCCCCACAGCCATCCCTTTTCCCAGCCTAGCTCCCCTCATGGGGGATGTGCTCCAGCCCATGCTGACCCTGGGGGCCCATAGCTGTAGGGAGTGTTCCAGGTGCACTCCAACACGTGCTGAGCACAGGGAAGTGATCACTTTCCTCGATCTCCTGGCTATGCTCCCACTAACACAGCCTGAGATGCTGTTGGCCTGTTGTACTCCCAGGCCCAGCTGCTGGCTCATGCTCAGCCTGCTGTGTGCCAAGGCCCTGAGCTCCATCTGAGCAGAGCTGCTCTCCAGCCTGCCAGTCTCTGGCCTGTATTGTTGAAAACTACCAAAAACTTTTGGTATCAAATCTGTGGGGATGGCCAAGACACTTCCCTCATGCCACACACAGCAGAAGCTCCCAGATCTTCCAAGATCATCTTCAATAGAAGCTAAGATTAACTCCATATAGACATTAAGCTAAAATAATGTTAATGTACTTTTCCTTGTATCTTTAAAAACAAGTGTACGAATTTCTGTGTATTCTTGTCTCTGAAAAAGAGAACAGCTGCTGCGAGGTGTTCCATTCCTCCAAGCATGGTTGTTTATAGTAAAGAAGACTAGGTTTGATCAGTTGCTTATATTTACTAAATTGATTCCAAGATCTTTGCCAGTGGGCTGCATGGATTCCCAGCATGAGATGCTCCTGGCTCATTTGAAGTGGTTGAGATTGTTTTTCAATGGAATTTTCCACTATGCTCTGTACTATCTTTCTTCAAAGCAGAGTTTGTTCACTGGGCAGTACTTCTTGTCCACAAAACACGCAGAACCATTGCCCAATAATTTTGTTTTCTTCCCACATGCTTTACGTCCATCTATTCTCTTGTCTCAACCAAAGTTTCCTTTCACAGCGCTCTCGCAGGTAACCTGATACGTTTGTTACCAGCTGCTGCGTCGGCTTTGTTCTCCCCCCGCCCCCCTCTCTCCAGTTTGGGAGGCAGTCAAGGCTTCTCAGTGAAGACACAATGCCACACAGGCTGGGGATGAGCAGAGGGAGCAGCCCTGGCAGAAGGACTCAGGGGTGCTGTGGATGAGAGCTGGCCCTGCCTTGGCTGTGTGCGTTGGGACAGAACCCCCTGAGCTGGGCTGAGCCCCAGCGTGGGCAGCAGGGGAGGGGGGATTCTGCCCCTCTGCCCCGCTCTGCTGAGACCCCCCTGCAGGGCTGCATCCAGCCCTGGGATCCCAGCACAGGAAGGACAGGGAGCTGCCGGAGCCAGTCCAGAGCAGGGACACCAAGGGGAGCAGAGGGATGGAGCAGCTCTGCTGGGAGGAGAGGCTGAGGGAACTGGGATTGTTCAGCCTGGAGAAGAGAAGGCTTTGGGGTGACCTCACTGTGGCCTTGCAGTGCCTGAAGGGAGCCCACAGGAAAGATGGAGAGAGACTCTTGACAAGGGCCTGGAGTGACAGGACAAGGGGGAATGGCTTCACACTGACAGAAAGCAGGTTTAGATTGGATATGAGGCAGAAATTGTTCCCTGTGAGGGTGGAGAGGCCCTGGCACAGGTTGCCCAGAGAAGCTGTGGCTGCCCCATCCCTGGCAGTGTCCAAGGCCAGGTTGGATGGGGCTTGGAGCAACCTGGGATAGTGGAAGGTGTCCCTGCCCATGGCAGGGGGTTGGAATGAGATGAGCTTTAAGATCCCATTCCATTCTATGATTCTGTGATTCCCCCACTTTTTCTAATGTACTGAAAGTAGGAGTGTTACAAATGACACAGACCCAGTAATCTCGCATGCCCTACAATTCTTGCCTGAGTACAAGGACATCACTACCATTGCAAAGTGTGCTCTGAGCAGAGATGTTCAAACCCCAACAGCAGCATCTGGACAAATCAGTACATGACAGAGGGCAAAGGAATCCGCATCTCCAGGCCCCAAACTCACGCTTTGTCCATTAGACAGCTGCAGCAAACCAATGCTTTCCCTCCTTTTTTCTGTCAGACCCAACAGAAGATACACACCTTGCTGACCAAGCTGCAGACTGTGAAAGAGCAGGTGAAAATCTACAACAGCTGAAGTATTGAAACATCAAACACACTTACGAGGGAGCTTATTTATACCTCTGGTTAAGGTTTACTTCCAAGTGTGACTACCTGTTTGATGCATAAACAGCAGCTAGAAGAAAGAGATTCCACAGTTAGGCAGTATCAGGCTGCAGAAATGCACAGTTTTCAAGTATAAAAAAATAGAAGGCTATGAAATGAAAAGAACTGTGGTTCCTGAAGATGTACACTGTCTTCCACAGTTCCCAAGTTAACAAGTGTGTGGTGATGCACATGTTAAGGTGTAAGACGGAATCTACTTTGAAGATCAAACCCCTTTTCCAGCAACCTACAAATCTCAGTTTAAGACATCTCAAAAAAAAAAAAAAATCACAAAGCCCAAATTTTTCCCTCTTTTTAAGTCCACTAGTTCAAAAAGCAAGCAAACAACAAAAATTCACCCCACCCTAATTCCAACCATCTTGAGATGCACTGGATGTAGCTTTTCCACGAAAAACCAAAAAACAGGCCCCATGACTGATTTCAAATGAAAATCTGGCCTCTTAAGCCTCCCCAGGACACGAGCATAATAAATAAAGGACATGTGGCTTGATAAACTGCCACAGGCCTGGGGCTGTACTGTAGCCTGTTCACCCTCCAATCTTTTTTTCCTTCTGCAGAATCCAATAGTACAAGAGTTTCACAAGAGCAGACTATATTTATGACTACAGATATGCCCATTTCATAAAATACCAGTCTCATTAAGTAGTTCTGGTTTAAGTATTTGTTAGCGGTAGGAACACCTTTGTCTTTTTTAATCCTCAAAACACTGTGCTGTGCTACACTTGTTCTTTCACCAGGGCAGTCAAGTGAGAGGCTGCATCTATTTCCTTAAGGATCAGCATGCTAAAGGCATTTTTGAATTGCTCTTATTTGTCTGGATGCAATAGCAATGTGTAACTTTCAAGTCCATGACAGTGTATTCAATATATAGAAACAGGTGGTTTTGATCATGAAATGAGCAGATGTTTTGTAGCAACAAACAACACCCTGCAATAACAAGGCTGGTAACTCAAAACAACAAAAAAAGACCAAGTTTAACCCCAAGTTCATGCTTTGAACCTGCTGGTTTGGTGTTGGGGTTTTATTTTAAATATCAATAAGAGATACTGGTATTTCTATAGTCCTACAACAAAGAGCAAAAATTCATTCAGTGATTGAGTGTGTGAGGATAAAAACACCTCTGTGGAGCACCTTGGGGACAAAGGGGATCTTGCTGCTTATGATCACATCATTCATGTGGCAGCCACTGCTTACACTGAAAATCAACTTTATGTAATAAGCTATTTTCAGTTTTCTCACTGCTAATTTTTACCCAGTCACCCAATGCTTCCTCACCACTGCCTGCTTTAGAGGCACTCACCAGTTGCCAAGAGAATACACAGTATCAGCAAAAGAAGAGAAATAGCACAAGCAAGTAAGAGCAAGTGTGTCAGTGGCAACAATGGAGTCAAAGGCTCATTTGTGAGTTACAAACCATAATAAATGTCAGTATCAGACACCTGCAGGTTTATTTCTTTGTAAATGCGATGCCAGTGACAAGAACAATCACTCTGCAAACATCAGAGTTTACTTAACCTTTCACATGCTCTGTAAAGGGTGGTAAACCAGCCAATGAACAATACAAATGTTTAATTACCAGTGCTGTTCATTAAAACAGATGACCATCACTGCATTCACAGCACTGACTCCAGGGAACTCTGGCCAACTCAAATGTGTCTGGGCTTACAAAAAAACCATACCATGACTATAGTGGGATTAACTTATACAAATACTTCTAATATGTAACAAATTCGATTGAAGTCATATTCGCGAACAGAAAGCTCGTTTCAAGTCAAGGAAACACGCATCAGATCCGGAGCAGAGTCCCTGTAGAAGCGTTTCTCACACAAAACCCGCAGAGCCGCTGCTCCCAACGCGGAGCAGAGCGCGGGGCAGCCCCGCGGGAGGGCCGGGCCGGCCGCTCCATTCCCGGCGCATCCAGAGGCGTTCCCGCGGCTCTCGGGCTGGGCCGCGCTGCCCCCTGGCGCTACGAGTTGGGCAGGGGCTGGCTGTGGGAGCCGCTCCGCGTCTTCAGCTGCGACTGGGCGATGTCGGCCAGCGCGCTCTGGATCTTCTCGAGCAGCACATCCCCGCGGTACACGACCTCCTCCAGCCGCGCGGCCGCCTCGTGGTTCTCCTCCTCCAGCCGGTACAGGCTCTCAGCCTTCAAAGTAAAACCGGCATGATGCCCAAAGATTTTGGCTTTTTAGGTATTTTTCATATATTCGTACCTCTGGAGGCTACTACATAGTCCTATTATTTTTCCTACCCTTTCCCTTTAGAACAATAAGCTAACCCTTCTAATGCACACTTGGAATTCTGTTTAGTCTTATTACAAAGGAGAAGCTTGACAAGGACATTTTGTTTTCAAATCAGAATCTGAGAAGACATAAGAAATGGGGCAAAGAAGGCCCTGGAACAACTCCAGTGGGGTAGAACCCAGGGAAAACTACCTAACCAACTACTCTTCTAATCGGACAATATTTATTAGATATGTTAATTTGTTAAACTTATAAAATAGTAGAAATTTGATGCTGGGTATGCCCATGACCATCGGGACACCTGAAAGCTTCCAATAAAGGCCTGTTTTTTATTTTACTATTTTAACCTTGTTGCAAGAGTTTCCTCTTTTGATACTAGGTGACAGGGAAAATCAAGGATCTTCAACAGAACCCTAAAGTGACTTTGCTACTCAAGGATGCTGAGGGAATAGCTGGTGCTCCCTAAAAAGAGAAAGGTTCTCTTTTAGCCCCTCAGTTATATCCTAGCATCTTCAGAGCAACTTGGTACAGTTTGCAACCTAAACCAGTGCATACCCACAAGGAATAAACACACACCAAAAAAAAATAGGAATTTTAGCTTCTTTCATGCTATGACTCTTGGCTCAGTACAGCTCTTCTTATGAGTATTTATCCTCTAATGAAAGGATCTCTACTCAGCAGAACTGAATTTAAACCTTTCATTAAATAGCATGTTTCAGATGAAACTGTATTATTTAACCTCTTCAGTATCAAACTGCTTTTCAGTTAGACAAAATATAGTGAAATAAAACATTTTAACTTCAAAATATTTCAATACTTTAAAATATTTACCAAATTTAAATCGACTAAAACTTGTTCTAACTGAATAACAGAAAAGGCAAAGCAAAATAGTTTTAAATTGGTAATTTTTAAAAGTAGTTATACAGGCCCTTACTAAGTCCTACTTGAACAAGCTGGCAGATTCTATCCAGATATTCAACTTGTGTTCTGCAGGACTGATGTGTTTAATGAAGGTTAATGTAAGAGTGAAGGATTTGATAGCCTTTGGAGGGAGGCTCAGAGAAGGAAGGTGGCAAAGGTGAAAGACTGAAATTTAGAATGCAGCTCAGTGACTTCAGTCTCAGTTGTTTAATAGTTGACTGCAACTAATTCACAGACTAGAGCAGAATTTGTACTGCCAGCTTCACCAAAAGGGAACTCAAAAGGGGTAGGTAAATTGTGTTGAGCATTCGTGTAGCAGCTCCTTTTATCATTTAAGACAAGACTCAGATCTGAAACACACACCAAGACAATTTTAGTATAAAGAAAGCAGATCAGCCTAAGTACATTTCTATTAACCAAGTATTACCTACCACTTCTCAACCAAACCTATACTGCATATTTGAGAGTGTTTCAAGCACCTTCAACACCATTTCTTTGAAGACTATCAGAATACTTAATACTGCACCAAATTAAGCAACAGAAAATAAAAATCAAAACTGGAATCTAAGCGATGGAATCCAGGCTAATTTATCTTAAAACCCCACTAGACAGAAAGTAGCAGAAATTTTTGTGACATGAAGTTCTTCACTAAGACAGCAAGAAACTGTTGAAGTATCACCTCTAAGGAAAGCATATCCCTACTGGATAACCAGCTCCTCCTTCTAGAGCAGCCTGCTTTACCCACATCAGCTGCCACTTTGATCAGACCCTGCTCAGTCATGGAAGAAACTGGAATTTGTCTGCAGAAGGCATTCTATCTTCTGCTATTAAAAATGCACTTACATGAAATTATGCCTGAAAAGTGTTAACGAGCCCAATTAGTACGTTCAGCAATTACTGTGACTGGCAAAGTTTCCAAATTTAACCTCCTCTGTTTAAAACAAAACGTGATGCCACTGCCAAGTCATTTCTATTTGGCCCATTCGGTGTTAATCTTTTGTAAAACACTTTTGAATGGTTACAGAGTATCAATGCAGGTTTAAACCTTCAGGTGATCTTAGAGGTGATCATCAGGTTTGGCAGGGAAACAGCACTCTGCATCCTTTATGCATTCCAAAAAGAAAATACTTGATGTAATCTAGCCGTTAAGAATCAAAAAGAAAAAAAGATGCTTTTTCATAAATAAAATATGTGAAATAACAGAAAAAAAATCCCCCAAAATAAAAACCAAGTTTGGCTGGTTCAAAGAAAGACTCCTTGTTATCGAAAAGTGTTGGAATTATTTTGTGACAGAGGTGAAGAACTTAAAGGACACCCTGCAAACTCTTGAACCAATGTGGAAGAACAAAAGATTTCTGTAAAGTGTTGGTTCTGCAGCTACAAAATGGAATGTGAGAAAATATGAACTATTCTCTAAGGGGAAAAAAAAGAATAAAACAATGCATAAAGCATCAGCACTGTTCCATCTGTTCTGCTAATATCTGAAAAAAAGGGTGAGCAGTTTCCAGTATAGTGGTGGTGTGATAAAACCACCTTTTTTTTTTTTTTTAACATTCTAACAGAAAACTAAGTTTAAAATACTGAGTATAACCTTATTTAAAACTAGATGCAAGTTCAGTATTTCCACTAAGCCTACAAAGTACTCACAGGCTACCCTCATGAAAAATTCAGGTTTGTATTAAAATAGTTTTTCAACAACGACACGGCCTAGGGATGAAAAAATTTGTTTAAAAAAAAAAAAGAAAGGAGGATGTTTGCCTTCAGGAGTGTTGTAATATTGGAATTAGGAAAACTCCTACCTGCAAAGCTGCTGTGGATTCTTCACTGGGCAGGGAATCTATGAGAACATCGATATCCTTGGCAGTGCGAGCAATCAGAGCTGCGAACAGCTGGGCATACTCTGCACAAAACACAACACAACTCAGGCAATCACTCAGGGAATTATTACAAACAAGCACAACTCTGCTGTCACAATGTTCTGCAGAAAGCGCAACCGACACCCATTCACGACTTAACCTCCATCACACCACGAGCCACGGGAGGAATTCTTTGCCGAGCCCGGATTTCGCATTCCCGAGCGCTCTACGCCAAAGCACGTTCGCATTTAGGAGAGACAGGAAGCCGGGCTCACCTTCCGTGGGGTTCACGGGCTGATCCTTGTTTATGGCCGTCTGGATGTTGCTGAAGGAGGCCGGGGGGCCGCACTGCTGCAGCACTCCGATGGCGTTACAGAACTGGTCCGCGAGCTGCCGGCACCAATTAACACCGCGTTAATCACCCTGCCCCTCCGCTACAGCCACCTCCGGCTCACGGCGCATCCCAGCCCGCGCACCATGCCCGCCGTGCGGAGGGTGCGCACCCCCCACCCGCGGCCGTACCCCCGGCTGGGGGGCTGCGGCGGGGGGCCGCATCCCCGCATCCCCGCCCGGGCGGCGCAGCCCGTGCCGTGCCCCGCGGCGCCGGGGCAGCGGAGGCAGCGGCCGCCTCACCGAGTTGACGGCGTCCTGCAGCTGTGTGAGCCGGTCCGCCATGGCCGCGCCACCGCCGCCGCCCCTGAGGCCCGGGCACGCGGGGCGCGAGCGCCGCCTGCCGGCCGGGAGGAGCGGTTGGACATGAGGGAGGATCCATTCGCAGGAAGGGGGATCGGACATCGGAGCGGGCTGCGCAGGGAGGCGCTGGAGTCACCGTCCCTGCAGGTGCTTGAGGAGAGCCTGGACTTGGCACCCAGTGCCATGGTCTGGCTGACACGGTGGTGTTCAGTCACAGGTTGAACTTGATGATCTCAGAGGTCTTTTCCAACCTAAGTGATTCTGTTACTGCCACGGCGTGGGCAGCTTTTGCTGTGCAGCAGTCGCTCTGATCCGAGCTGAAGGCAGGAGCAGCGCTCAGGTGCTTCATTCCAGCCCCGATCTGAGCAGGCATCACGTCCAGCAGGGAAAAGCCAGAGTGTAGTGTCCCCAACAAGCCAATTTAGAGCCAGCATCCGGCCTCCGTGGTCGGGGATTGGAGAATAAATGCCATTCGTGCCAGTCAGTATGTGCTCGTGTTTCTCATCTCTGACAGCTGGGTACAATGCCAGCCTTCCCTCAGGTGGACCTTAGAGACCATCTCTTTCCGACCCCCTGCCACGGGCAGGGGCACTTTCCATTACCCCAGGTTGCTCCAAGTCCTGTCCAGCCTGACCTTGGACACTACCAGGGATGGGACAGCCACAGCTTCCCTGTGCCAGGGCCTCCCCACCCTCACAGGGAAGAATTTCTTCCTAATATCCGATCAAAACCTAATCTCTGTCAGTTTGAAGCCATTTCTCTTATCCTGCCACCACATGCCCTTGCAAATCACCACTGCAGCCTTGCCACTGATGCTGTGGGTGCAGCAACGATACAAACTAATCCGCCCAAAGTGTTTTCCCCGATTTTGTTTGCCTGCGCATGTAAGCTGGGAGGTGGGGCCCCTTCACGCTCCTAAGTTAAATCCCAAGTCCCAGGCTGCTGGTCCAAACCCCACCGTGCATTTTTAGGAGTTGGCAGCGGCCGAGCGCTTCCCCTCCGCCCCCCCCGGCAGGGCCCTCCCGCAGGTGCCTGAGGGGGCGGGAGCGACCCCTGCTGGGCGGGCCCCGCCTGCGCCCCGCCCCAGCTGCCCGGCCCTTTCCCGGTCTCGGCCCCCTTTCCCCGTTCCCTGCGCGGCGCTATGCGGGTGTCGCCTTCCCCTGCGCTGTTCCTGCTGCTCCTGGGGGTCCTGCGCCATGGCGGAGCCTCAGGTGAGGGCGGCGTGAGCCGGAGCGGGGGGGCGCGTGGGGCTGTGTGGGGCTGTGGCCGCCATTAAGCGGCCGGAGGAGCCCGACTCGTACCGGGAACTGCGAGGCTGTGCCCGGGTTAATTCCAGCGGCACGGGGCTTGCTGCGACTGCAGAGCCTTTTGGGGTGTTCCCGGTGCTGGCGGGGCGACCTGCCGCTGTCTGGAGGGATGTGCAGGAGTGCGGATCAAAGCTCCTGCGGCGCTGCAGAAGCGCTGTGTGTATTCGTGGTTATCTTAATCTTTCATGCGGACAAGGAGAACTACCCTCTTTTTTCCCCCCTTTCGCTGCCCCTCCGCTTTTTTTTTTTTTTTTTTTTTTTTTTTTTTTTTTTTTTTTACACCTTAATTGCTGTGGACGCCGTAGTTTTAACTCTTCCATGGATAATTCGGAATCCTTTGAACCCCGCCGTCGCGGGGATGCGGCGCAGCTGAGGATGCTGGTGTAGGGCTGTCTTCGCTGTGCAGAAACAAGGTGGCATTCGCTACCTATGAACATGAGCTTACATGGCAAAGGGAACACGGTTAAAAGTAGGTTTGTCTTTGGTTGGTTGGGTTTTTTTCCCCCAACCGTGTACAGGTGGTCATGGGTTCCCACCACTCCCAGTGGATAGTGGGTTGAAAAGCGCTGTCGCTATAAAACTAGGGAAAGGAGCAAAACCTACAATTGGCATATTGATTCCTAAAGTTACTTGTTGTTTGTATTGATATAATCTGACTTTATTTGGCATAGGCTTATTTTGTAATTTCCCTGTGTTCCTGCATGTGACTAAATTATGAGTCCAGAGTTAAGTGTGCTGTAATAAGTGTAGTTTGGGAAAATTTACAGTTGCTTTTTTTTCTGGTTAAACTCTTATCTGTTCAAATAAAGGAAAAAATAAACAGTTTCCTCTCAGAGATAGTTCAGAGATAAGCAAGCAGCCCTTCTTGTTAGGGCTGATATAAGCCTCTTCCTCTTAGTTTTGCTTTACTTTTAAACTTGTTTCTAATCATAGAATTGTTTGGGACTTCATCTCGTTTCAACCCCCCTGCCATGGGCAGGGACACCTTCCACTAGACCGGGTTGCTCAATGCCCCACCCAACCTGGCCTTGAATGAATGAAGCTTAATTGTCCCAAAGGAGACTCTTGGGATACTTTGCAGGGCTGCAGGACAGCATTTGGGACCAGTCCCAGGTGTGGAGGGCTTCTCTCTGCCCGGGTCTCATGCCCAAGGGAGATGCCTAATGGAGAGCCAAGTATTCCCTGTTTCTTGCAAGACCTGAAAGCTTTGGCTGGGCACCTGATGGTGACAAGCAGGTTTGAGAATGAAGGCTCAGGGTTTTTAGACCTTAGTGTTTATATTAAAGGATGCTAACAAGCAGTTTGTCTCCTGGACTTGATGGAAATGGGTCATGTGTTGAGTAATTTTTTTACGGTATGTAAAAAGGCAAGGCAACTGTGAGACTAAGCAAACTGCTTTGCCTTGAAGAAACCTGTTGCTGTTTTTCCTTGCAGGATTGAGGGTGGAGGGAGAAAGTATTTCCCTTGTGAAAAGCTAATAAGCTGTGTAATTTGTGTACCAGACACTAGCTGATCATTAGGCCCTTTAAACAAGGCCACTTGCTTAATGGTTCACTGATTTGAAATTGTCTTGTGGTTATTCAGTTGTGGACACCCACTTTGCAGGGATGGGCTCTGCTGACTCCTGTCCTTGAAGATCCTGCTTCATTTTAAAAGTGTTGATTAGTAAAATCTTTGCATGATGGCCTGTGTTACCTCTCTGGGTTTCTGATAGTCTGCAGCTCTTCAAACTTGGTCTTTGTGCAGAGGTGTTTTATACATTGTGTTTGTTGCGTTCCAAGGAGCTCTGTCCTCCTGAGGAGGAGTTCAGCTGGCTGTGTTTGCTGCATCCAGACCGGGTTGTTTAGTGTTGGAAAAACTAGAGTGAATTTAGAGTGTAGTCAGGACTGAGCAGTGCTTTTTTAAAGGGAGCTTATCTGGGTGAAACTTGTTTGTGCCAGCGGCTTAGTCCATGCAGAGACGATATTTTATGATCAGAGGTTCACACAAAACTCTTCTCTCACTTTTCAGGCTGTAAGGACCTCTAGCGTGTTGAGCAAAATAGTCCTCTGGATGGGAATGGTGCAGATGGTGACAAGCCACATTCTCTGGTGTCATCTGCTCTGAGTATGAAGCTGTTCTAAGCATGAGTCTCAGTACACACACAGTCAAAGTTCAGAAGCTTTCAGAAATGTTCCTGCTTCTTTTGGGAGTGGGGTGGGTGCTGCCTTTTTGGCGGGGTCCTGTAGTGTAGGAAGACAGAGACCTTGTAGTAGGGATCTCCCATCATCGGTGTCTGCATGGCCTTACAGGTCTGATAGGATATGGCTCCAGGCTTTATTCTGTTAAGTAACTGTATGCTAATGTTTTTCTTACTCAAACTGGTTGTCTGAGCTTGCACTTCATCTTCATTAAATGTCTTCATGTGACTACTTGTTGTTGTACACCCTGCACTGGGAAGTTCTCCTTAGCTCCTGGAGCTTGCTTACATTGGGTTGTTCTGCATATCCACTGCAAAGTGCTCGGCACCCTGTAGAAATGTGTTTTCTCTGACTGCACATAACTTCTCTGAGGGAAGCATAATGTTTGAGCATGGCTCTGTAGGTGAAGACTGTTCTGTATGGGCAGCAGTGGCATTTCTTCAGTTGTGTTTCTTACTGGAAATTGGACTGCTAGGTGTAACCAAGAACCCCGTGTGGTTAACTGCTCTGTGGTGATGGGGAGTGACACTTGGCTATTGCAGCTGGAACTGTGGTTTACTCAAAGCATCAGAGGAGCCAAGAGATTGGCACTGAATCAGAACAATGGAAACGGTTCAAGCTGGGTGTTGCCTGTTGGGGAAACTGTGTGTCACAGGGAAGGGATAACAAATGCAGAGGCTCTGGAATTGATTGTCTTGTTGCTTAGAGTTAGGAATAAGGACTTTTGATCTCAGAAGAGTTCCAGGAAGTTCTGTTTCTTTGCTGTCTTTACTGGTTTTGCCCTTCACGTGAGAGAAGAGATAGTGCAGTGCCTCTGTTCATCAGTTCTGTATGTGGGACTATCGGTGCTCCAGTTCTGCTGCTGGTACTGTGTATGGAGTAATACATGCTCAGTGCTCCATCTTTGCTCTGCTGCTGCTTGGTTTCAGCAATGCTGACTTCCTCTGAGCATCTGTTCAGTTGATAAGCTCTGTAATAGTAGGGGTTCCTCTCATGTATCTAACCCAAAATTACTCTGATGTGCAGTGACTGTTACAGTTCTTCCTACAGGGCAAGGAAGAGGGGTTGCCTGGCACCTTGGAGTGTTCCCAGACCTTCACTGTTGGAAGCAATAAAACAAGTTGGGATGCCTGGATTTTGCTCCTGTCTCTGTTGCCGACTTGCTGGATCAACTCTCTTGCTTGTGAGGTGGTGTTAACTGTGCTGCTCGTCCTGCAGACCTGTCTAGTGGGCCACCTCCAGGCAGATCAAGCTTGCCCAAAGGAGAAGGTTGCATGCTGTGGCCAGCACTGTGTGGTCATGGAGGTCTCTGTGTCCGTCCTTCAAAGGATATTTGACAAGACTGAGCTCTCTGTGGCTCAGGGAGTCTAATACCTGTCTGGTATTAGAACCAGAGAACTGGTGATAGCAATAGGCCTGGTGAATTGTGAGCTGGTTAATTTAATCAATTAGTCTTGCTCACCATCTTCCCTTTCTGTCTCAGTGCCCCAGGAGTGACTTGTTCACATGACAGAGATGGAGAAGGCTGGAAGGGTGCTGTGCTCTGTAGCTGTGGAGCTCTTCCAAAAACTTCTTAAAGGGCTCTGTTGCTCTGCAGTGCTCGTCATCTTTCAGGCCTGACTGGAAGTGTGGTTTGAGGAGCCTGTGAACAGCAAGCTGAACAATACTTGTGTGGTGGGTGTAGATGTTCTTGTTCTTCACCCTGAGTCTCTGCTCTTGTGCCCAGACTTTGGGATAATGTGTGTCACATGTGCTGTTCTCGGAGCAGTTATGCAAACAGTAAAGCAATATAGAACACCATACCTTAATTCACCACGCTAATTAAACTTGAGAGGTTGCCTCTGACATTTAGAGTCTCATGATCATGCTGAAGTAGTGGCTATGTGTCTTGCTGACGAATCTGTCCTTATTTATGCAGAGGCTCCTGGGTATGGGTATGGAGTGGAGGTGAGAAACAAGGTGAAGCAACGCAGTTTTTTCCCCTTGATGTAGATCACACAGAGAATGTGTATGGTTTCAGCTTTTTTCTTAAAAAAACATCTGAGTGTGAATGTCTTGCGGTTCAGGAAGCTCTGCTGAAGGTTTTAAACATCAAAGAAAAATATTTTTCTGGCATTGTAAGCTTTCACTGCAAACTTCTGAGTGTATGGATGTATAGTCTCTGCCTTCTGAATGCTTTTCTTTAGCATTCGTCCTGCTACTTGCATTGAACTTGAGCTAATGAGGAAAGATCTGAGGATATCTGAATGCTGCTCAAGGGACTCTGAAGAATCAGAAACTGAAGGATACACAAAGTTTTTTTTGCAGCTTTAATTTTACGTTAAGTACTGTGTGGAAATTTGGTGTAGAAACTTCTACCTTAACACAAACTGCAGATGATGGAACAGAAGAATGGAGAGTCTTTCTTTCCTCACAAGTGGTTTATGATTCCCCCATATTTTAGCTGAGGTTTTATTGGTGATGCAGTACTGGCATTAATTGAATTTTGGAAGTGAGCACGTAAGGGTTGAAGTTCCTTCCTTCACTGTGTAGCGAGTGGAGGAGGCATGAGGATGGGAGCTCCCCTCTGTTTACATAGCAAGAGGCAAAGAAACTGGCCAATGATGGCAGTTCTTGGCAGGAGAGAGAGAAAAGTAACAGGAAAGCAGTTAGAGAGTACTGGGTATAGTTTCAGGTAAGAAAACTGTCCCTCCCTTGTGAATGGGAGCCCCCCTGTGTCATCAGCAAGTGTCTGTGGGATGGTGCTGCTGGTGACTGTGTTAGGGTACTTGGCAGTATCAACCCTTTCCACCAGAGGCAACTTCACTGAGGAAGTGTGTGTGTATGTGTGTGTGTGTTTAGGCTTGGTAAGTGTTAGGTCTGTTTGGGTGCTGCATGCAGGCAGAGGAATTCAGGGAAAAACCTGGAAGGCATTTTGCAGTCTGGCTGCAACCACCAACCAAAGAGCATCTTGTAGCTTCTCTGTGGCTGCTTCGCTTTCCTCCCTTGGCATCCCCTGTCCCTCCAGAACCTAGCACAGGGAGAAGCCAGGCTTGCTTGCAGGACTTGAATGACAAGCCAAAGCTGATTCTCAAAGATCTTACATCCTAGGTCATGTGGTTCTCTTTAAATTAGAATGACAGTGGGTCATGGGGTTATACTCATTGTAAGAAGAAATGGTCTAGGTTGTGTCTAGGAAAAATTAGTCAGACTTCTAGGTCTAGAAATGGAGATGCAGCAGTCCTAATGATTAAAAACAGTTTGGCAGCAAAGAACCATGTGAAATAGCTGAAAGAGGGTAAGTGTATGTATGTAAACTACAGATTTGACTGTCTTCTAGAAGTTGATTCCAATTCCCATGGTCTGTAGGAATTCACCTGGAAAGTCTGATGGATATTGTGCAAATTGGCTGGCTGATACAAACATAGTGACCTGTGTCTGCCAAAGGTCAGGCAGTTCTCAGTATCTTGTCTTACTGTCTTTTTGGAGTGTAGCTGGCTGGTTGGCTGAGCTGGTGAGCTCAGCTGTATCAAATCCTGACTCCTGGTGGGAAGCCCTGTCCCTGTGCTCAGGTGAGTGCCAGGCTGGAGGGCAGGTACTCTGGCTGTGCTGGTATCTGCAGGTACAGCTCTGTGTGCAGCAGTCTCTGAAACCTTGGTACAGCTCACAGGATGAGAGCAGCACAAAGCAACATCCTGCTCTGCTCCCAGCTGACTAATACTGGGCTACTGGAAACTTCCAGGCCTCCCTGGTAATTGCTTCCCTCTGGACCAAAAAAAAAAAAAAACAACTCTGTATCTTCCTTTTTTTGTAATGCAGGTCTTCTTGAGCTCTCCTTGGGAAAATTCAGAAATGTGCTACTTAACCAGACCAATCCAGTGGAGGCTGTAATCAGGAACATCGCCAGCAACGTGACTGTGGTTATTTTTCAAGTGCATGCCCAGCAGAGTGATGTGGTGATATCCTTTGATAAGGTAAGAGTGTCACTTCTGTTAAGTGCTGCCTCTCTTTCAACAAAGGACTTGGCTCTGGTACATGCAGGACTAATGAACTGAAGCTGTATAAATAATGAGTGTCTTTTACCTGCTTGGCTCTTAGACAGTATTACTGTAGCTTCAGAAATCCTTTCTTGTACTTAGATGTTGTAGCTGCTTTTTGAAAAACTGAACGCTAAAGGAATTTCAGAGCTGGCTTGAAAATATTTCAAGGCACTTTATTTGGTGGAAGTGGTGCTTTTGTCATGTGGCTGTACTGACTGCTGTCCATCAGCTTGTCTTATTAAAACCAGATCTGTGTGTGTGCCAGATGCCCTATGCACAATCACCTTGGGATGTTTATTTGTCTGCTTTTTCCATGGCTTGGATCTAACCACTGCAGATACGATGCGTTGTTATCCCAGCTCCTTGTCCTGAATCTAATTCTCCTTTGGTAACACATGGAGAAATTCCTCCACAGTACTCCAGTGAAAGCTGCTGCTTCTAGACAGCAATAAAAGCATTCCTGCTGCTGTACCCTGTGTCCCAGTAATGATGGGACAAACTGAGGCTAATCTAAAATACTGATTTTTGTTGTTGTTGTGGTGGTGGTGCTGGGAGGTTCTCACTGGTATTTGAACAGAACACTTACTAAGCTGAAGGTGGTAGATGGTGTCTGACAGCTGCCATCCAGTTCCCCTCTCTCTATCAGCATCTTTGAAATCAGAATATGCTGAGTGCCAGGAAGTATCCTGGGGAGCTTAGAAGATGACTGACCTGTAGCATAAGTCACCCAGCTCAGCCATCCTTGTACTGGTGAAACAGCCAGGATTACAGGGCTGAGGCTTTACTGTTACACCTGTTCAATCTTTGCTTACCATTGCTAGTATCTTCTGCTGCCACTTCAGATCCTCTTTGCATTCACAGGCCTTACCAGGCCAAGGGCTGTGATGCATAAATGCAGCTGTACTGCTTTTAGGGCTGGCCTGCCTCTAGAAATAAGAAGTTGAGCCAGGTCCAATGTGCTTCCTTGCAGTGTTGCCTTGGGTGACTGTGGCCAAAGGCACTTTCCATGCTGAAAATGTGACTGCAGGTCAGCTGGTTGTTCCAGCTGTGAGACTGTGATACTGTCATTGCTTCCTGATCTTTCCTCAAGAGCCCTGGTTGTGGAAGGGATGGTGGTGCTGGGGATTGGGTCAGTAGCTGGCCTGGCCCCAAAAAGATCTGGCAATTCTAGTGTTAAGGCAGCTGTCATACAGTCATCTCTGTTCTGGTGGAGATAGGAAGCTGCTTCTGTACACTGGCTCCCAGAACACTTCCTTGCTGCTATCTCACAACATTTTGTGAGGGATATTCCAGCCCTTTTACATTTTTACTAGTCAATCCATTGCCAGATCTACTAGCTAGATTTCTCTGCAAATTGCTTGTGATTATCAGCTCTTTAGTAGTCCCACACTTGTCACTTGGGGTTTTGAGCCTGAGCCAGGCAGTGTGTGGTGTCAGAGCTCCCTTTTTTCACCAGCTAGGGATGCCATCCAGAGGGACCTTGACAGGGATGAGAGGTGGGCCTATGAAGATGTCAGCAAGGCCAAGTGCAAGGCCCTGCACATGGAGCTGGACAATTCCAAGCACAAATACATCTTGGGCAGAGCCTGATCTGTTGTAACTGGCACTGATGTGTGTGGCAGGACTGGGCTCCTGTGATATTATCAAAATATAATCAAAATACAGTAGAAATCTTCTCAATAAGAACTGCTTTTTTCTATAATTTGTTTCTATGCAGACTCCATTGGTGAACAGCTCAGGAACTGGGGTGGACAAAGGGCTGGTGTCCATCCTTCGGCCAGAGCAGACCGTGTGCACGTGGTACCTGCGCGCCCTGGATGCTGGCCAGGTGCTCAGCACTGCCATCTCCATTCCCTACATGGAGAAAGGTACGTGCTCAGGGCATGCCAGCTCTGCTTAGTCAAGTCATCTGTGGAATGAAGTGTTGACCTTTCAGTCTTAGATGGTGGAAATCTGATGGAGATACCAGAAATTCTTCTGAAATGGGCTGAAAAAGTTTTTATTGTCACTGCTGAATTGTGAGTTGTGTATAGGATGTACTCTGTGGTCTTGCCACGACTCAAGCCTTAGAATAGAAAACTGCTGTGCATGTGATCATGGAATCAGAAATCTGTTTGGATTGGAAGGGGACCATAAAGATCATCCAGTTCCATCCCCCCTGCCATGGGCAAGGACCACCTTCCACTCTCCCAAGTTGGTCCGAACCCCATCCAGCCTGGCCTTGGACACTGCCAGGGATGGGGCAGCCACAGCTTCTCTGGGCAGCCTGTGCCAGGGCCTCAGCACCCTCACAGGGAAGAATTTATTCCTCATATCCAATCTAAATCTACCCTCCTTCAGCTTAAAGCCATTCACCCTTGTCCTGTAATCCTAGGCCCTCATAAAAGTTCCCTCTCCAGCTTTCTTGTAGGCTCCCTGGAGGAATGGGGAGGCTGCTGGAAAGGTCTCCCCAGAGCCTTCTTCAGGCTGAGCAGCCCCTACTCTGAGCCTTTGCTCATAGGAGAGGTGCTCCATCCATCTGGTTGTCTTCATGGTCCTCCTTTTGACTAACTCCAGCAGGTCCACATCCTCCTTGTGTTGGGCTGGGGTCTTGCCAGAGCAGCAGAGAGGGGCAGAACTCCCTCCCTGGTCCCGCTGCCCACTCCTCTTTGTGTGCAGAATGCTGATGGCTGGCTGGGCTGTGAGCACTCGTTGCTGGGTCATGTCAAGCTTCTTGTCAGCCAACACCCCCGAGTGCTTCTCCTCAGGGCTGCTCCCAATCCATTCTCCACCCAGCCTGTGTTTGTGCTTGGGATTGCCCTGACTCATGTGCAGGACCTTACAGGAGCTTGTATCCTTCTGTTCCAACACTCCAGTCGCTGGAGTCACCCATGTGTGGGGACCTGTCACAGGCTGCAGTGAAACCCTTTTGCTGCCTGCAGGGCCAGAACCTGATGATTCCTTGTGGTCAGCAAGCAGACAGTGCCTGCAAGTGTATAACTGCACTTATCTTCTCTGTGTTCTAGATCCTATTCCTGGGGGCTGCAATCTAGAATTTGACTTGGAAGTGGATCCAAATATCTACCTGGACTACACGTTGGTTGATATACACATCAAGTTTGCCCCTGCAAACTTGGGATATACCAGGTGTGTGGAAAACTTCAGTGCACTGAGAAAGACCTTTTGTCCTGTGTTTGGCCAAAAGGCTAAAACAAACCCTGCTGTAACAGCTGAACCATCCAGCTGCTGGCAGGAATCTTGTTTGCTGCAACAAATGTAAATGGGGAGAAAGAGGAGGGGAAGAGGTACTGCAAGAGAGAGATAAAAGTTCTCATTACGTCTTGTGGGGGAGGTTATGCCACTTCAGAAATGCAAGCAGTCAGCAAATACTGGATCTTTCCATTCCTTGTAACAACTTGATTTGTTTGAGGAGCAATTGTGTGTTGCAGCCAGTTTTATTTCTTTACTAGTACTGAAGCATGATAATAACCCAGAGTTTTGTTTAATTTGAGACTTCAAGTTAAAAGGCATTATTTCCTGAGTGGTGCCTGGTGTCACAAGTGATAGGCAGGGAATTGGGAAGACTGTGTTTAGAACTGCATGGAAAAACAAACAGTAATGTTGTGGTCTTTGGCTGTTGTGGCCTCTTGGAATTCTTGTTATGGTAATTCACAGGAAGCCCCTGTAAGTGTAAAGGCACGTACCAGCACAGGCCCCACCTGTCCCAGGGTGGTTCTGTGTGATGCTGCTGTGCTCTGTGCTCACAAATACAGTCCAGCTTTGAGTTAGCTGCTGGTGTGCACCTCTGAAGAGTAGAGGCAAATCCTGTGGACAGATTACTGCTTAAAACCAACGTTAAGTTCTGGGGGCTTGTGCTGGGCACGTGGCTGATTTGTTTTTCATTGCAGAGGAGCAAACCCCCCCTCCTGTGATTCAGGGACTGGTCAGAACTCGCGGTGGCGGCTGCGCTACGATGTGTACCAGTACTTCCTGCCGGAGAGTGACCTGTCTGAGATGGTGCTCATGAGCCACATACGGAAAATGTCTGGGGTGCAGAGTATCAAAGCCAATGGCATTAAGGTGAGCCTGAAGCGCTGGGTACCAGCTATGTGGCAGTGGTGCTCTCTTGTTTTCTCCTCCCCTGTGCTTGTCTTCCTGGAGGGGAGATGTAAGCAGGCTCCCTGGCCCTGCTGGCGAGTGGAATGGCAGCCTTGCCTGCCTCAGAGGCCAGACCTGGGTCAGTAGGCTGGTAGGGAACCTGAACTGTATCTGGAAACGGGGAGGAGCAAAACATAGGAGTGGGAAAATCTTTTGCCCTGTCAGAAAACAGAGTAGTGCTAGAGGGGAGGCTTCCATCCTGTGAGCCTTTAATGCAACACAGGTACTTAATTTTCCAGATGCTTACGCTGACAGCTGATGACAAGACCAATGTCTACTTCTCCTCACTTCCTGGACAAGGTGTGATCTACAATGTCATAGTGTGGGATCCTCTTTGGAACAGTTCTGCTGCATACATACCTGTGCATACATATGCCTGCAGCTTTGCTGACCTGGTGGACAACTGCTCTTCCCTCAGTAAGTTGGGAATTGTATGTCCCTCTGCAGCTTGTTGTACTCCAACATGCTAACTGTGCTTTAAGATTGTTTTTCTAATGTGTGCAGGAGATCTTTGTTTTACACTGTGTGTATTTTGCTGCTTCATGGTGAAGTCTGCTTCTTGGTTGAGCAGAAAGTCTAGAATGATGAAGTAAGACTAAGGAGAACCATTAGCAATTAAAGGTTTAACTTAATGGGGGTTTAATATGTGGGTTGCAAATGTAACTGAACTCTGTAGTGCCACTCCAGCTGTGTCCATTTCAACTGGATACATCATTTCAAATCATCTGTATGACTGCGGATGCTGAATGTGAAGCTGAGTTAAATAATAATAAAACACAGACTAGATTGGGCTCCAGCTGGATTTTTCTAACTGTGCGGGTGCTAACAGGAATCAGTAACCTGCAGGTGTTTTGAAAGGAGGCAGTCACCTAAAATAAGAGTGAAGATAATGTCAGCAGTAGTGGAGTGACTGCCAAGTCATGCTGCTTTGTACAAAGCTATATAATGATGGAATTTGAGCAGAAACAGAGCAAAGCTGCCACTCCAATTCGGAATGCAGAAGTGACACGAGTAATTGGTAGAATCTGGTTCATAAAGTAAGGTTTGTCCTCATTATTTTCTTATATACTGTAACACAAGTGACTGTTGTCAAACTCAGTGTTGTCCTATGACAACGTGAGACAAATTACCTAGGCTAAACCTCTCTAATTCAGAGCATATGGAAGATGTGGTTTACGTCTGCAAATAGCTTAAATATAGGTAAGAAATTTGCCTAGAAGACTGCGGTGAGCCATAATGGGATGCTGATGATCATTTTTGTTGCTTGGCAAATGTATGAGAGTGAGACAAATGGTGAAGGCTGTAGTGATTAAGCCTGTAGTTGCTGCCTGGGTCACTAATCCCATAGCACTGATTTTTATAGATGACTGGATGTCCCTTTTTTTAAAGCTGAGCAGAGGATTTTCAGGCAAAGTTGTATCTGTATTATGAATAAGTTACATCTACTTACAGAAACTTCTCTTGAATAAGGAGGAAACTCTTGATTTCTTAATCAGTCTGGGACTATTTCAATATTCTGTTGAAGATCCTACCAGGACAACTGTTAGTTCAGGCACTGCAGATCTGACAGAGTGGCAGCTCTCAAGTTGTCAGTAAAATTTGTGACAGCAACCTGACTTTACCTTAATGTCCTTGTTGGGACTGTGAGGTGGAATACTCCACTAAACTTACCTTTCTTCTTGTAGGTAAACTCTCTACCAAAGTATTCTTCACTGCTTTTGCTGTTCTTGGTCTTTTCACCTGCTTTTTTGGACACAGATTCTGGAAAACAGGTACTGAATATTTCATCTCGTCTCATTGGAACTTCGTAAATGTTACTCTGTGTAACTTAGAATGGTGGTATTACTACCAAGATGCACTTGATAGTGATGCTGTGCCAGTTACGTCCACTGCTTTGCTTTTATAGGCTCTGAGCCTTTAAGCTCAGAGCAGGAAGTTTCTGGGATGCAAAGAATAGAAACCTAGAACTAGGGTGCATTCTGGGCAATATAGCTATAAATTTGTAATTTTTGACTATCTTTGGTGCTTGAGGACAACAAAGTGTTGTCTGGCTCTCTTTTTGTGAGCTGCTGTGTTCCTTCTCCATTGTTATATGAAGATGTCTGAAGATCCATTGAAGTGGGCTTGGTATGAAGCCTGCTAAATACTTTTTCCTTCTTTTCTAGACTTATTCTTCACAGGCTTCATTGTCGCAGCATTCGTCTTCTTCGTATTCATTACAAGGATAACTGGCCTTAGTTATGATGGTGAGTAGATGTGTCATGATACCCAGTGCTCTTCCCAAACTCTTGTTATGAATCCCTCAGGGACAATCTCAGTTGTGCTGTTGGCCAGCCACAGGAGGGATAGCAGAGTGATGCCTGGGTGCTTGAGCTCTGATTGCCATAATAACTGAATATGCAACAGAGTAAGTGTTGCTTCCAGCATCACAGTGATGCAGAATTAATAGCTGTATTTAATTTCAGCATCTATCCAAGGAAGATCAGAGGTGTTTGGAAACTCTGGAAATTTGCAACATACTTTCTTCCTACTTTGACAATGCATGGACCTCTGTTTCAGGTCAAATGCAGGTTTCATCTGTAAAATGGAAGTAGGTAGTCTGCACCCAGCTTGTTAGACAGAATTAGGTCTTTGTCTGTCCCACCTCACAGAATTCCTTTTTTGATACATGTGCAGTAGCTGTAGCCACCTGAACTCCCTGGGAACTCAGGGTACTGATGTACATGGTACCAAGGCCTCCATTCCAGCCCCCCCTGCCAGTCTTTCAGCAAGGCATACCCAGCTGTAGGCTGGCATCTAAGTGAAGTGCATGAAGCAAGTTCTGATACTTTTGTTACTTCATGCAAACTCTCTGAAAAAACCCAAACAAGCATGTAAGTAAAGCTGCTGAACATGTTACTGCAGGAACTGAAGTTTCCAGAATGCTGGAATTTTCTCTTCTCTCTTTCAGCGCGTCTTATTTTGACAGCAGTGGCTGGAATTATTGGAGGCCTGCTTTTGGTTGTGAGCTGGTGGAGATTTGGCTCTGTCCTGCTCTGCATGTTTGTTATTGGGCTTGTGTTGGGATTTCTCTTCTCAGCGACACTCTTCTTTACTCCCATAGGTAAGCACGGGAATCCTCTGCTTGGTGAGTGCTGTGTTCCTGCTGTGCTACAGGCACACTGCAAGGCTCAAGAGTGAATGGCACTCTCTGGTTTATCTTAGTGGGATGTTTAACTTTCCCTTTCTGGTGCTGGGAGGCATAGAGATGGACCTGAAACCTTCTGTAATTAAAACTTTTTAAAAATTTTGCAGAGAACTTGGTGACTCTTCCTACTTAAACTGTGTGCTATCTCTGTGACACCAGTTCTGCTCCAGGCATGCACTTGCTCTCTTGTTGTCTGTCCAGAACAAATCCCAGTAGAAAATCTACAGTCTACTTTGAAGGCTTCAGGCATAAAAGCTGTAGACAACTTGCTTAGAAGCCACTAAGCCTGCTGAGCTGGAGTCCCTCTGGGACATCAGAGCATGAGCTGTACTTTATTGTAATTTCCAATCTCATAACTTCTCTTTTTAAGGTCCCTTGGTGGGACAGTTTTTCATTCTCCAGTCATCTGTGTTTGACTGAAGCCATGATTCTGTGATAATCCATGCAGTCCCTGGTTGCTCTTCCTTGGAGTGGAACAGTAACTCAGCTAGAGGTCAACTTGTCCCCTCTGGTTAATCCAATCCACAGGCCTTAGAAGACAGAGCAAAGAAGGGTTTGAGTGATTTAATTTTCCTAGAGCCAGAAGAATTTGCTGCCTGGTGGTGTTGTGATGGCTACATTTGCACCATACTCTGGAGTCAGATGCAGATTTTTAGCTTAGAAACCCATATTGGGCAGCAGTACTCTGGTACTTTTCATTCTTACCAGGTGAGGAATGTGAACATTGTCAAAAATCTTTGACACACAAGATCTGCTGTTCCAGCACAGAGTACAGGACCTGTGCTCAACTGGGACAGTTTTTTTGTTCTTGAGTAACTGTTCCAATACATCTTAAACAGTCAGGATTTGAGCTCAAAAGCTGGGCTTTTCAACAATGTACTCCAGGTATTTCTGAACGTACAGAATTTTGGGGGAGAAAAGCTGACCCCCAAACACTTGTGAAAAAGGAAATGTTTCCCTCACTGATGAATATCGTGTCCTGGCAGGAAACTACAGGGTCTTCCGTGACGATGTGGTGTTCTGGGTGACCTTTACCTGTGTAGCCTTGATGATTCCAGTGCTTTTTATTGGCTGCCCAAGAATTGTAAGTAACTGTGCTGTCACCTCAGGAGGGAGGGAGAAGGGGGAGGGGTCAGACTTCTTAATGCAAAACCATGGGATATGTACAGAAAACTTTGCACAGCTTTGTGAAGCTCAGCACAGGGCCAGTTGCAGGCAGTTCCTGTTCCCTATTTGGGCTAAATGGTCCATAAGGAAAGGAATGACTTGTTGTAGTTTTGCACACAACATCCACTGCATTTAATTGACTTCTGCTGTCTTATCAGCTTGGCTGTGTAACAGGTGTGTACAGCCAATTTATCACAGAAGAACTGATAAAAATTACAAAATACTTGTCCAGAGAAGCTGTGGCTGCCCCATCCCAGGCAGTGTTCAAGGCCAGATTGGGAAGGGCTTGGAGCAAGCTGGGATAGTGGAAGGCATCCCTGCCCATGGCAGGAGGTTGGAACTGGATGGGCTTTTAGGTCCATTTCAATCCAGGCCATTCTATGATTCTACTGTCTTAAGGAGGTGGGGAATAAAGCATGTTCATCAGCCTCCTAAAGCTGTGTTTTTCTTCCTGTCTAGCTGAACATTCTGGCCTCTGGAATAGTGGGCTCTTACACAGTGATCCTGGCCATTGCTTGTTATGTCTACACAAGCCTTGCTTACATCACCTTAGACCTGCTCAGAAGGGTCCTCAACAATTACTTCAGCAGAGCTTACACCAACGTGCCTTTTCAAAGGAATGGTGAGTCCTCCTAAGACTTTATTCTCTTTTTAAGGAGGAATCATTGCCTCTTTGGCTCTGTTGTAAACAGTGAGTGAGGGCAGGAGGGGGATGTAAGGAGAACACAGTACAGTGTGAGATTTAACATCCACATGAGAAATTCCAGTCCTTCAAAAGCAATACTGAGTAGACTTAAAGGCAGGAACCATCTTGCAGGTGTTGTGACAAAGGCCCTTGTGGTGCTGCTCAGACTTGGGCTGGCAGATTGCTGAGGAGTTTGCAGAGTGGGCAATCAAAGGCCTGATACAGTGAAGAGACTCTTCCTAACTCCCTGCGTGTCGTGGCCTCTGCATGGAGGCACTCTGGGCATGTGAGGATGTGGGGATGATACTTCATTCCTTTCTGTCGCTAAACTAGTGTGTGTGTTTGTGCTTGGGGAAAGCAAGGAATGTTCTGCATTGCTGCAGGCATCTGTTTCTCTTTTTCCAGACTTCATCATCCTGTCAGTGTGGGCAATGCTGGCCCTCAGCGGGGTCACTGTGCAGCTCCGCCGGGAGAGGAGTGAGGTGCCCTTCCCACCACATCCCTATCTCACCTGGAAGAGGGAAAGGGAGCGTAGAAGCACCAATGTCTTAGACCCCAGCCATCATATCCCTCCCCTGAGAGAGAGGATCCACAACAAGCTGCTGCATATCAAAGTGTTCTTCCAGAAAGACCAGCCAGCCGGGGAGAGAACACCACTGCTTCTGTAACTTTCCAAATAACTGGTGGGAATGGAGAGGGAGGATCTGGGAACGGTGAGGTGATTACCAGCAACCAGCCAGTGGTGCAGGATTTACCACTGCTAATTTGTCCTGCTGAATAAGAGATTGCTGTTTGCCCAGCTTGGCAGAGCAGTTACCTGTCCAGTACACTACATGCTGTTTGTGACTCTTCTGTGGCAGGCTCTGCCTGCTGCAACCTGCCTGTGTCCAGCTGCAGGATCCTGTACTCGTGGCCAAGGACAGGCGTTGATCCTGTGGGGTCTGCTTTGCTGTTTGGGTACATGAAATATCAAACAGGCCTTGGAAAACAACCTGCTGATTGTTCCCTTGCATGTGGAAACCTCTGCTGAGGCAGTGCCTGACTCGCTCCTAAGAGTGAGCAGCCTGTCCAGCTGTGAGGGGAGGGCCAAGGACTGGACACACAAGGAGTTCTTCCAGCAGGAACTGAGCATCTCCTTCTAGTAGAGGTACAAAATGTGTGGCTGCAGACACACTGGTTTCCAAGAAGTGTTACTGAACCTTGCAAGCTGAACTAAATGACTTGAATTGAAACTGCACTGAGTTAACTGTTGTACGTGTGCAGTGTGGGGCTCGGGAACAGGGACTGATCTGAGATAAGAAGATCTTTTCCCTCACTTTTGGGTGGTTCTGTAGCAAGCTGGTCATCTGGTCTGTGCAAAGATGACTGGTAAGAGAACACAAGAGGTTTGTGTCCCTGTTTGCTTTCTGAACAGCCTGTGTCTTGTTTCTGCTCTGGTGTAGTCTCTTTTTTGATGGTGCTGTCATAAAAGGAAAGAGTAAATAAGCTGTTTGTAGCCAGTGGTAATTTTTTCCCCTGGAGTTGGCTGAAACACTAATTATTTATTTTTAATCATCTTTTAATTTTGCCTTTAAGGGGTGAAAACAGCATTCAGCTAGCAAGATACTGACCAGGAACCTTGCTGACTGAATGTGGTCCTTACCTATTTGAATTGCATCTGCTCAAAGCAGAATGTAGTATAAAAACAGACGAGGGACCAATCTCGTGTGGTGGCTTTATGCTCTTCCTTAAAAAAAACCCCAAGAGCCATTTTCAAAATGCTAACTGGAGCAATGTATTATTGGCTCATCCCAAGCAGACCTGAGGCTGTTTGACCTGTGCTTCCCCCCGTGCCCCCTCCTGGTCTCCAGTGGGGGTCTGCCATGCACTGAAGGATGGCTCAAGTCTCACATCCTGTACCTTGACACAGGTTATGGTGACTCTTCCTCCTTCTCCCTGTGTCTGAACCTGCAGTGAGGGCAGCCAAGTGCACGGTCCTGCCTGCGTGATGTGAGTGGCTGCTCAGGTGCCTGCACGGAGCCTCCATGAGGGAACTTTCCAGGGGTGGAAGGTTAAGCTCTCAGCCACCACCTTAAATTCTTAGTAGGAAATATGTAAGAAACAGCTTTTTCTGAGGAAACTGGCAAAAGAACTTTTTCTGGGAACTTGGTTGGAAGTTGAAACACCCTGGTATAGACAGGACTGAATGACTTTTAAATGGCTTTTCTTTGAGGAGTGAGAGCTCAAAGACAGTGTCCGAGGTGACTGAACCCTTCTGATGTTTAGACAGACAAATCCCATCATTGCTTGGAGCTGGACCATCTGCCTCAAACAGCAAAGCAAGGCTGGAATCCTGCAGTTTGGGTCTCGTTGCCCTGTGCTGTTGTGTGGCACATGGTGTAAACAAGGAGCTCTGCCCCGGTTCTCTGCCTGTCCTCCCTGCACTGATCCTGAGCATGTCTCTGCCATGTGTAACGGCAAGCAGCAAACACTTCTGTGGTATAGAAATGCTCTTAAACACGTTTACCTTGGTGGGTTTTTATAACTGCTGCGATTAACATTGTGCAAGAAACAAGTTTAACTCTAATTTTCTATATCTTTTATAATAAAGATGTCTTTTCAAAGAATATTGGAACTAAAGGGGTCTCTTTGAATTCAGTGGTGCTTTTACAGTTTAGCTTCTGCCTTTGATCTTGTAGGGGAGAGTTTGCTTTGAAAAATTTCTTCTTGCCAAGGGCTGAGGTGGGGGAGCTTGGCTGTCGTTGCAGTGACACCCAGAGGCTGTGACATGTGGCATGTGCTCTGTGCAGCCACTGAGGGAAGCACGTGGTCCAGAGAGGCTTTCTTTTGTGAGCTTTGTTAGATGAGGCTCTAGAGAACAAAGGCATGGTTGTCATCCCCTTCTTGCCTGAAAACTGGTGTGCAAAATCACATAGGAATTCTACAGCTAAGCGGGCTTTGAACTCTTTTTTCTGAGATCCTGACTTTCCTTTCTTTAGTTCTGCCAAGAGATGGTTCAGGAGCTGTCTTCCATAATTCCATAAGCCACAGTGAATAACAGTGGTGATGATCAGAATACATGAACTGATCCACTGCAGTGTTGAAGGGGTATTTTCAAGGCTTTTTTTGTGTACCCTTTGAGGTCCAGGGTGAGATCTATTTAAGGTCTCTTTAAGGTCCCTTCCAGTACAAACCCTTCTATGATTCTGTGATTCCCTTCTGTCCTTGCCTAGAGCTGTCCTTGATCTGGAAAGGCTTCCAAAAAAGAGGGAGCCCCTCCAGAGAAATCAGTAGGCTCCATCTCAAAATGTGCACTTTTCACTGAGCTTCTGAACTTTTAATCTCTCTGCCTTCTGACCCATCTGCAGCTGTAGGTCTGCAGTGATCTTGGCAGTGTTTTTTGGGGCAAGCTTTAGTGGAACTTTGGTTCCTGGTTGGTTTATCCAGTGAAGAGTCAGCATAAGAAACACTGCGCCTTTGGGCACGCAAGGTGAGTATTGTGTTAGGTTACTTGTCCCGACTCAGAGGCTGGAATGCATTGATAAATTGATATATCCAGATTTATTTGAATTTTGCCAATATCCATCTGGTTATGTTGTCCCCTCCATATCCTGGACTAGAAGGCTCTGGTGTCTGAGTTTTCTCTGGAAACAACAGCTCCCATAACACTTCTGTGTCTTCAACAGATGCTTTTTGTTTATGGTATTTACTTTATTGCTCGCAGACCCTGTCTGCTCTAGCCCCCAGCTCCAGGCAGCCAGCTGACTCCTGCTGAGCATGAAGGGTTTTGTGCTTCCTTGCATGCTAGGGGAAGTCAGCTTCAAACCAGAGTAATAAATAAGCTCATTTTGGGGGTGAGAGGGAGTGGCAGGAGAAGAGGGTTGTGTAAAACTTCCCTGCCTGCTTCAGAACTGGGTCTTCAAAAGGCTGCCTCATCAGAAGAAGCACCAGTTCCAACTTTTCCATCTTATCTGGTGAAACAACAGATTATCTAATATGCTCAAAATGAGCTGGATTCAATTTTTTTTATCCTGAATGCTGAAGGTGAGGGGGAAAGCAATACCCAGGAAGCGAAGAAGCACAGATAGACAATAGTAGGAGGGGACTGCTGATTGCTTAGCCAGGAATGTAATGAGTTGCAGATGATGAGTCATTTAATAATTTGTTTACGATGTTCCTGAATGTAGTGTTGGAAAAGGGAAGGCGCTGATCACACCACATCCATTGGTGTGCTGTGTTGTTTGAGCTTCCCAGAACTGACTTCTCAAAACCAGCTCTACTGCTGCTCACTGCTGGAAGAGCCAGCCTCAGGTGTATGGATTGGGAGACTTCTGGTGCTGAGAACACTGCAGGGAAATCACTGTCTGCCGTTCTTCAAAAAAGTAAACCTTCACCTTGGGAAAGGGAAGAGACTACAGCTGGAGTTGGTGGGTTTCTCCTGTGCCTGTTCATGGCTGGTGCCTGAGCAGTGCTGCCAGCACGTGCTTCTTCCAAGACTGCAATGATGAAGTGTTTCTCTCCTTGCTGGGCACTTGGTTAAGGCAGATGTCAGGTGAGGTTTTTTCTGAATGTGGGAAATAATGATAATCTCTGATACAAGGGCCACACTGGCTCCCAATGTCTGGGAAAAGGAAGGTGGTTGCAGGCAGCAGGAACTCAGTCCCTCCTCACATACAGTTCCTGTTCAGCCCTACTTGGGCTAAATGGTCCATAAGCAAAGGAATGACTTGTAGTTTTGCACACAGCATCCACTGCATTTAGTTGACTTCTGCTGCCTTATCAGCTTGGCTGGATAACAGGTGTGTGCAGCTGATTATCACAAAACTGATAAAAATTACAAAATACTTGTCTGGAGAAGCTGTGGCTGCCCCAGCCCAGGCACTGTTCAAGGCCAGGTTGGACGGGGCTTGGAGCAAGCTGGGATAGTGGAAGGTGTCCCTGCCCATGACAGGGAATGGCACTGGATGAGCTTTAAGGTCTCACCTTCCCTCTGCCCTCATGCTGTGAGCAGCACCACAGTGCTCTCCTGGCCAAAGTGACCACCGGTCGTGCCACGGACACTCAGACTCCAGGATCTCCAAAAAGAACAAATGCAAGTTTTACACTCAAACAGCAGACTTGGAAATTCCTCTTTTAACCAGAAAAAGTGTTTAAGGAAACTCCCTAAGCCAATGTAATGGCTTGGGTATTTACACAGGGATCTCACTACATGTAACTCTGCATGAAAACAGTGCCATTAGTTCTGTATTTTACCAACCTTCTAATCCCACGTGCTTGTTAAAAAGTCAAGGCTTTTTAAAGCTTTTAGTTGTACAAACCAGCCCAATGTAGTTTCAGTCTGCCCTCAGCTGAACAGCTGCCACATAGAACAGTTTGGGTTACCTTTCCTTTTATCCTGTGTTGCCAACAAGGCTCATCTCAGACCCAGTATCTTGCTTTAATCATGGAGACATCCATGTTTTCAGTCAACTTTATTGACAAAATAAGTTTACTGTACAGTACACAATTCTAGCCATAAATCCTTTTCAAGCCATCTGCATTACAAAAATAACAGGTATGCAATGAAAAATAGTCACTCCACACACTGTGAAGGCTCTTTAAAATCCTAAAGTGATCAGGGCAGGGGAATGAAAGGGGAGATATATCAAATGTGAAGACTAGGAGTAGATAAATTAAGTCACATTTTTGTTTAATTTACAAAAATAAACACTAATCAAGCATCATTTCATAATAGAGCAACCTCAAAGTACTGCCACAGAACAACAACCCTCTTCTGTATTCAGAAGCCAAACCAGAAGTCAGCCATGAAGCTGAATTCAGCATCAAATGGATAGAAATGCCTCTTGACACCAGTGCATGGCTGAAAAGATGCTTCTAGAAACAAGATTTTCAACAACTGAACCCAAAATTCCTTGTGAGTTTGCAATAACAGAACACTCCACTGAAAAAAGATGTTGCTTCTGGTAAGTCAGCAGCTTGCAAGCCACAGCAAAAATGCAAAATCTAAATTAGAGAAGCACTGGCGAGGCTTTACAGATAATATAAAAGCAGACAAGAATATTTTGTGCTTGAGCTAAAATGTTCCCCCAGAATTTCCCCTAGGCTGTTTCACAAGTCTGGAAATGGCCATAATTTTTTTCCATGGATGTGAATGTCCTCAGTGTGTTCTTAAGCCCAGCAAGAAGCCTAGCAGCAGCTTCTCCATTTCTAAAGCAGGCTGTGAGAATGGGGAGACCTGATTTACCTGTCCTTTCAGCACATGCATTAATTCACTGAGAACAAGCATTTACTGCCTGCTAATCCTCCTTTCTAACTTTTTTCCTCTTAAAAGCATCACAGGAAGGAGCAGCAACAGAGAGAACAGGACAAAGGTACTGAGCTGCTCCTAAGTGAGCCCAGTGATGCTGAAAGCTCCCCCTTAGGCCTGTGGAACATTTACCTTGAGCTCAGGGAAGCTGTGGTGGTGCACAGAAAGCTGCACTGAAGCTGGCACGCTGGGAAGCGTTGGATGCTTGGTTCCTTCTGTGTTGTTGTCACTGAAAATCAAACTTGACTAAGTGGTAGCTGATTTCAGGATAGCTCAGCTCATGTTGCTTGGTGGGTTATTGAACAGCCAGAATGTTAAACTGTGGGTGGCAGCTGTAGTTCCACAGTTTTCTGTAGCTGACAGCTTTCACTCTGCTTAACTCACTTTAAAACCTTCTTGATGACTAGTTAGTACTGGAGAAAGGAAAATTAGGAGTATTAATTGCAGGCTGCCAACTCTGCCATGAAGCTGCTTCCTCCTTCCTCCACCCCCCCCCCCCCCCCCCTTTCTGCTGCCACTGCTTGGGTGCTTTCCAGTTGCCATTCCTCACTTAGGAAGTTTGGGCAGGCAATTGGAGAAGAAAGACAAGGGACTCTTGTGGCTTCTCACTGACAGAGAACTGAGCTGGATTTCTTCTCCTGAAGGTAAAGGCTGAGGCAGAATTGTATTGCTACCTGTGTTGCTGAGAACAACAAAGTGGGAATAGCTCTTTCCATGTTCTCACAATACAATTCAGTGTGCATATTTTAAAGAATCTTGTTTCATTTAAAAATTCCAAACTATTGATGGACAGCATTCCTCATGTTTAAAAATTGGCCTTGTATTTGAAAGGGATACCCCAAGGCTAAATGACAGAAATCCTTACGTGTTGCCCCTCCCATCAAAGAGGTTTGTTGCAAAATGAGAATTTATTAAAACCAAAACAAAAGGAAAAAATGCTATGTGGATCATGCACAAAGCATATTCATAAGTTACTACTTTCTAAGGCAGAGATCAGACTTGAAATCTTACCTTTATTATCTAAGAGGTGCACTGAACTTTGCATGAGCAATAATTTATATAAATTACTTGAAATCTCACCTTTTATCTGTAAAACAAGTTCATATAAAAAGAATTTGCAATTCAGCAAGTGCATTAATCCATTTCCTACTGAGGTTAGATCTATGGCAATCAATCTGTCACTGAGGGTATTGCAGAATACCAGCTGAATTTATGTCACACAGTATAAAAGCCACTGAGCTGGAGTTGGATGCATTCTCTTGCTGGTGCCCTATTCAGTAACAAGTGCTTGACCAGTGCCCCCTGATGCTCCATTGGTTTAAGTGTGCAACTGAAGCTTGCTGATTCCCAGAGTCCTTAGCTTTTCCTCAGGCTCAGATCACTGCTTGTCACTAATCCTGACAGGGACGTGCTCTCTGATGCATCCTCTTTCTTCAGGTTCAGAAATGATTCTCTAGTGATTTGAAGAATTTCTCTCAAGCCTTTGTTTTCTTGCTAAAACCAGAGAGAGAGAAATGCATTAATAGGACTCCAGAAAGAAATCAGGGTAACTTAAAACCTCCCCTCTACTCCAAACTAATGCATAAGGAGTAAAACACTGATTTGAAATCTGTGCTGTATCATCTTCTCCAAGGGAGCAAATGAGGTTTGTGACGCTCCTGCTCTCTTGGATGGGCTTTAAGCATCCTCTCCTTGATATGAAGCTGTAGTGGTACTTCCCCTCCTCCAGCAAAGCAAGGGTAACACAACAGCAGTGAGTGATTGGGACAGTAACTCCATGAAACACCTGGGAGGATCTTTACTCCCTTTAATATCGGTGCCCCTGCAGCTTTCTCCTCACCTCAAGCTGGGTGATGCGCTCCTGCTCTTTGCAGCCATGCCTTTCATCCACCTCAATGGCTTTTCTCATTACTGCTGCCATCTCTGTAATTTGGTCCACATGCACTTGCAGCTCCTGAGATACAATATTTAGTAATATCTTAGTAATATATTTTCTGCATTATTAAAAAAAGCAAAGCATTCAACGTGATTTAACTGCTGTGACTTTTTTTAACACAGACCTCAATTGTGGAAAACAAATTCTCTCTAACTTTCCTGTGTGGGCAGCCACAGTGGTCTTGGTTATTTAAATAAACCTGGTTTGCCCCACAGTGATCCCTCTCACTGGGATTTGATATAAGCTTAACCAACTGTGATCCTCAGCCTCCAGATGGCTGCAAGTTGGTGCCATGCCTGCCCTGACCAGGCAGCAGGGACTGTGCAGCAGGAACGGATGTGTGTTATTCTGGAGAACAGCAGGGAAAGCCATATTCCAGTTGTCTGAAACCTGATCTCCAGTACTAGCCCATGGATAGACATTTTTTGCTAAAAAAGAGTAGGTGCAGTGGTCATCCTTACAATGTCGTATGTTACAAAACTCAAACCTGTCCTCCACTTTCTAGTTTAGATTCTTTTGCTTGGATCCACCTCCAACTCCAGCTTATCTGGGCTCTGGACTTCAGAGGTTCAGAAAGAAGGGTCACTGCTGCCTTTCCCTGCAATGCTGCATGAGGAGCCTGTGCCACTCTGGTATTCACTGCTGCTCAGTTAAGCCAGACAGTTTAATGGTATTTCCAGCAGCTTTTATTTTTCAACCTGTCTTTTATTCCAACTCTGCTGTGATGGCAGTCTAGTTGTGCCTGACCTGGCCTTTGGACAAAATCCACAATATTTATTGGCTATTATCAGGAAAAGCAGGACAGGAGGGCTCAAATGAAGGACAGTAGAGGCTACAGCTAAATCCCACCTTTAAATGATGAATTTGATGGGAGGTCTACATAGCTGGCAGATGATCAGCTTGCTTTTAAACTAGCACAAAGAACTGCCTCACTTGGAATCATACACTTACCTGACCAAAACAAATACCCTTTACTAAAACAAACATCAGCCCTTTCCTCCCTGCCATTCCAACTGCCCCAGCTATAATTTAGCAGTTGTTAAATGCCTACTCTCAATGTGAGGGGGCGGGGAAGAACTTGCTGTAAATCTTTATTTTCTTCTCAGTTTCCAGTGCAGGTGATAACATGAAACTTTTTTAAGAACTCACAAATTTAGCTTGACAGGAAGCTGTGGTCAGGCAAGGATGTACCCTTGAGAAGGACTGGGTAGGAGCTGTGGGTTTCAGATATACTGCTGTCCTCCCTACTTCCTGCATTCCCAGCTCATGTAGGCTCTGGATCAATACAACTTTGGGCCTGTTCCAAGGTCACTGATGTTAGGTCAGATCCTAACACAAAACTAGAAGGCTTTCCTCTGGAAGGCACATGTGGAAAACTTAGATGGGGTAAAACCAAAGAGTGCAATGAAAGTGAAAGCCTCTGTGTCTCTCCCTCCCTTCTTTTGTACATGTTGGGTTTTTTTCTCTCCGAAGAGATAAAAACCAAAAAGGGGCCACACCCATTTTAGGGCCTTGTTTCAGCTGAGCAAATTCAAGCAGCACACTTAGATCAGGGTCACTATTACCAACACACCCTTTTCTCTTGCAAACAATGCTATCAAAATTAATTGTTGTTCTGTTTCAAGGAGGTGCTTCTTGATCTGCAGCAATCAATGACCTTGTAATAATCTGTAAACAGGCACTAAAATAACAGCTGGCACTTGGGAAAACAGCATTACTGGGAACAGGGAGCTTAACTCCTGGACTATAATGGATTTTTTACTTAACAAGAGAGAAGTATTTAAAAAGTGCTTCAAGACTGTTCAGTCTTCCTGAGTATGAAGCCTGAGCTAGAGAATAAATAATGACATTCCAGAAATCCTAAGTATCAGGGTAAGGGTGATATATCTTTTTCATCAGGCATTCATGTAGGAAGAGGTTTAATGAAAATGTTGAAGCCTAAATCTCCTGTTCCAATTATACCACGAGACGTTAGTTTTTCTTTTTAGTTTCTTTTTCTTGTTTTTCCATTGAAGTGCTCCTAAATGAACTATTACAGTCCATTTCAGGATGGATTTAATTTTACCCTCTTGTGTTGCTTCTCCTGAAGCTGGAGCAGATGCTATACCATATTCTGAGGTAACTTCTGTTGAAAATCATCTATACCTGTCATTTTTCAAGATTTTATGTTAAAGATACAGTTCTAATCCAATAATTTTTTTCATACCAAGGGCACTAATTACACACTTAGGATGTTGTAAGCAGGCAAGAAAGAATCAAATTCTTAAATTTTGTCTTCCCAGTAAGCAGACCCTAACTTTGCTTTGCAAACTTAAGTTAGCTGTGGTCAAAGGTTACTAAACACTTAGAACTTATGTCTACACAGCTGCATTGCTCTAATGATTATGTTACATTTTCAATGACATGTAAGACACTGCTGAAAAGCTCCTGTTTGGATCTGTTAGTGACCCAGAATAATGAATTCCCCCAAAATTTAAAAGTCCTTTTGACCACTGAATAACTGAACATATACTTTTGTTTCCTGCTTCATCCAATTATTCAATGGTCAAAAGGACTTTTAATTTTTAAAAATTATTTACAATATTTAGGGAAAAAATATTTGAATATTGAATTTAAAAAGCTTGTTCCTCCTACTCTCTGTAAGTACAGGTTTACTAACTATTTGTTGGTGTCACAAGCGTAAGTTAAAGCTGGTCTAAAACTCTGAATATTAGTAACCTCTGGCAGTGTAACGCGGCAGTTGCCTTAAAGATGGAAGTGAAGCAAAAGTAAATTAAGCAAACACAGTAATGAAATGCTACCTGTTGAAAGTTTCAATAAATGAGAAGCTGGTAAAGTTGACTTATTCAACTGAGAGTTTCCTGTTCACGTTGCATGGAGTGGATTACAGAAACTAGGACTTGTACAATGACACAAAAATTGACATGAAGTGAGCTTTGAATTGATCCACTACAAACTAAGGTGTAAATGAAAAACAAAGCAAAAAACATCAATGAAGTTATTACCTTGGAATGCTGCTCTTTTAACTTCATTATTATACTTGGATCATCCTTTTTGCTCGCCATAAGCAACCTAAACATCTGTTCTCTGTACTTGCTCATGATGAGCTCCAGAGCAGACTGGTGCTCTTCGAGAGATGTGCGCAGTTCTGCCAACAGAATTTAAAATGCATTTAAGACTTTGACACAAAGAAGCAAATCAAAATGCACAAGTATTTCACCCTGAGAAAACAGAAATAAGCCTGTAATTGAGTGTCCCCTCTCCCTGCACCATAAAATCGACAGAGGCTCTGCAAATGGTTTTGATGGTGACCAGCCTGGGACAATTCCTGGTCAGTAACAAACAGTCTTTTGTTAGTGTGACTTTGTGTTCAGTCCCTCTGGCTGACAAAAGCCATCTGCAGTGTGGCTTTACCCCAACCACTACAAGCTACACTGTACAAAAGGCAGGCAGGAATTCACAGATCTGTTTTAATCTGCAGCTTGGTAAAACCAGAGTTGAAAAATGCTTCTGTTCAAAATATACTGAGTGAAAGGATAAATAACCCTGAGGGAAGACTCATCTTGAGGCAAGACTCATCAGAATCGAGATCACTGAATCTCTTGCTGAATGGAACTGTTAGAATACCTAAGGCTTTCCAGGAGAAACAGTGCATTCCTAGTGTACAGAATTCCAGAAGGAATTCATACTTCTGTACTTATACCATAACTTGTCCTGACCGCTCTTATTATTTTCAGCAGTGGTTAAACGTTTCTTCAAACAGATCCCTATATTGCAGAATTAAGTTCTATTTATCTCCTCACTTGTGCTGGACATTAGGTAAGGACCGAAAAAAGTAATTTTTCCCAAATCTCTCTTTTTGTTCATCAGTCCCAGAGGTTGGACTTTAGGACTCTTGAATTGTATTACGATCAGTTAAACTGACAAATTGAAATTAGAAGAAAAAATCTACAGCTATGTTTTGAAAGAAGATCAGTGGTAAAAGTCTATCTCCAGTGGTACAGGCTGGAGCTTGAAAATGACAGAATATTCATGTTTTACCTTTGTTTTCCTGTTGCAATTCCCTAATCTGTCTGTTTTCCTGCTGGATACCCATCACTAGAGTAGACCGAGGGCGATGTCTTGCTACTTCATTGAGCTCTTGGACTTCTTCCTGGTACTGGTTATTACAAAACAAACCAACAAGGCACAGCATATTTGATTAACCATGGGCAGGCATTACTCAGCAGGTCACAAAGCACCAGTTCTACTGTCACTCAGAGTCTGTAACCAGGAAGACAATGCTTTCTTTTAAATAATAATATCAAACACACACACCAGAGAGCGTTGCACACATCCTGTCCTTTAGAGACACAAAAGCATCACCTTTGTTTTTAAACAAGTTTCATATCTTAGATGTGTGTAGTGGATACTATTTAACCTTCAGTTAATGCAGGCCAAGTTCACCATCAGGTAATTTAAAACTCATAGAGATGTGGTAAAGACAAACCATGAGGTACAAACCTCTTGACATTTACTGTGGCTTCCCAAAACCTTAAACCACAAGGCTGTGTGGGTACAAGTCACTCAGGCCCGAGTCAATAGATCCTGACTCCCAATAGATGGGGAAATGTAACACCCTTGATCTGAAGCCATGAAGCCTCTGCATGACTAGTTTTACAGGGCTAAATTTCATGCAGGGTTTTATTTTATAGGCCCATTAACATATCTTGGGTTCATTAAAGTGACAGGATGAACTCCCATATGGAAAGTCACAAGACATCTTTACATTTTCCCAGGAGTTCTCTTGTCAAAGTCACACTCAATCTAACAACATGCCTCGAGCATCTTAACATCAGAGTAGAAATGAGCACAAAAAAGCCCAAGAGGCTATTTGGAAATAAAAGGAGACACTGCAAAGACAAAGCATTCTGTACAGAAGACATGACAGAGCCTCTGTATGATTAAATAGATATGTTGAAATTAATGGAAATGTGTAGTATTGCACCGGAGAGCAAACCAAGAGACACCACAGAGTGGTTTGTAAGATACCAAGTCTGTTTCTACCAGTGTTCTTCAAATAAATGGTTGTTTTCAATATTTAAGCTGCAGTAACTGTGAAAACTATTTTCACAGGCTCCAACTATATAAACAAGCTATTTTTAGATGAGAGCCACACCTCTAACAAAAACACCAAGTGTGCATTACAGGATTAACCCAACAGCATGTTCCTTCTGTGCTGCACCGAAGCACCCAGAGGATGTAAATGCTGTTATTCCCAGGAGCAAGAAGGGCTGGAGAGCAGACCTGTTTCATGGCTTCCACCCGCTTGTTGAGCGCCGTGGTCTGCTCGATGAGCGCCTCGGCCGCGCTGTCGTGTTCCCTCAGCCGCTCCACCAGCGCCTTCGCGTCCGCCAGCGCCTTCTCGATCGTGCAGCTCATTTCTGAACACAACAAAGGCACCTGCGTTGGCACCACAGCACCTCTGCCACACAGCACAGCTACCGTGGGGACAGAGCAGCTGCCAGAGGCAGGGTACTGAACACAGGAAAGCTGGGCAGTGCACGTGCTTCTGGCAGGGTGATATAGAAAGGGAAAGAATATTACATGAACTCACTCATTTTTTAATGCTACTTTTTCTTTAAATGTGCTCTCCTAACAGCCATAATTCAGGATAACTGAGGTATAAATCCAACACAGAAGAAAATGCTGAAGGATTACAGTGGCCTGGAAGATTCTGATGACTTAAATCAGCAGAGAAGGAGCAGCTCAAACTCACAGAGTCGAGAAAATTGCTCAGGGAAAGCTCAGAAGATGAAAGGCTTGTGTTTTGTTCATGTCTATAAATGAACACGAACATCACTGCATGGAATGGAATTGTGACATTTTCAACAGCATGGAGAAAGACAGCAGCTCAGCTAAGAACCAACTGCATCCTTTAAACACCAGCCTTCTAACTGCAGTACTTGTTTACAGGAATTATGGATTGCCAGAACTGCCAAACTTGCAAAATGCTTGTGCCTACTGCCAACAATACTGACCTTTACACTACATTTTTTCATATTCATGCTTGATAGATTAAGTTTCAAGACCAAGATTTTCAGCCTAAGTTTTTATTTTCTTTTAAGAAACCTTGGACTCGTCCTACTGAAAAGGAAATCTATTTAAGCTTCTTGAACAGATTTCAGCAATCAAACAGCAGGGATAGAGGTTTATGAGATTTATGGGTCTTGTTGACATCAGGCTTACTATTTGGTTTAGGAAATGTTCTGAGGTACAGAAAGAATCAACTATATCCATTTCTTAGCTAGGCCATTTGTGAAAGTAAAGATTTTTGTAAGCATTAAAGATTATTGAGTCTTTCCTCAGCTATGTGGAAAAAAAAAATCAAGTTGATTTTCTGACTTTCTCAGGCACCTTTACGAATCATAGCCCAGGACCTTTAAGTCAAGCTTAAAAAACTCCTCAAATTCGCCTCAACTGACCTTTTGCCCCTGTCTCAGGTAAGTAGTAGAAGGAAGGATATTTCAAACACTACACATTTAACCTGTGTTTTCTGGGATTCATGTGCTATCAAAAGCATTAGCATTAGAAAACAATCCTGTTTATCAGGCAGAATTTTCATTTAACTTTCCATATGATGTATTTGAGGTATCAAGGTCTTCAGCAGACTGCTGTGTTATCACGGGTAGTTAATTTATTCAGCCTGACTTAGCAGTTTGAGGGCTTTCAAATATGACATGCAAAAGAATCAGACTGCATTGTTTTTAGGGATCTGTTTTCCTTGCTCCTCCCTCCAGTCAGATTTCTTACAGAAATATCCCAGACAAAAGATGACCTTCCACACTAACTGGCTGAACTGCTACAGAAATTGACTTAGTGAGATCCATGGAGCTGCTGAAGAGCAGCCTTTAACTCAGCTCACAGTCCAGGAATTCTCTGGCCAGTATAAACAAAGCCTCTGAGGCCTCTCCATGAGCTGGGAATACTTTTGGCATTCAGACTACAATGCACTTAACACCTCTGACAGTTTGTCTGCATCCATATACATTTTTAAACAGTGTACGTTTAACATATGCACGTTCTCGTTTTTTTCCCCAGCCCAACCACACCAAAGAAAAAGAAGCTGATTTGTGGCAAAGCCACTGATGTCCCTTTTCCCAGGGAATGTGCTGGGAAAGATGTGTGGAATGCAGCCCCACAAATTCTGTAGTCACTGTCCCCAGTCAGGCCAGGGCCCAGCTCCAGTTTTCAGGCAGCATTTGTACCTCAAAAAGCAGAATCATTATTTGCATCACGGTAATTCACATCGGTCCTAAATCCTGGCTATGGTACCTTTTGGGCAAGACAGTGGTCCTAATCCTTCAAACTTAAAGTGCTCTCTGGCTGCCTGTGGGAAACAAAACCTTTGCCTGATCCTGGAACTGAGCTAAACCTGTGAGTTAGCCTGGACATGTAGCGGGTTGGAAAACCCCAGTTATTCAAATATACTTGATTTAAGCAAATTCTTATCATGTATTATTTTTTATGAGCATGACTATGGGAACTGAAGTTAATGATTCCTGAGCCCTGCCCTACCAGAGATGCCCAGCTGCACAGATGCTTGTTAGTGCAATCTTGTCAACAGGTAGCAGAGCAACAACTCACCCCAGCAACACTCCTACTACACACTCACCGCCTGTCACTTCCTGCTATTTACTAATGGCATCATTACCAAATTAAAACCAAAAAACAACGCCAAAGAATTAAGATCTCTGTGCGACCACAGCCGCCTTCTAATTTTCTGCTTCTTTCTTTCCATCCTTACTGGAAGCCACTGTTTCCCACGGCTTGTGGGTTTTGTTACCACAGTCACCAGTTTGGCAGCGCTGAGCCAGAATGCAATTTCCAAGGAATTCCAAGGAATTTAGGCCGGTGCAAAGGTCCCGGCGTGACAGGAACATCCCGGGCATGTCACCGCCGCGCTCCCGGTGTGACAGGAGCATCCCGGGGATGTCCCCGCCGCGCTCCCGCTGTGACAGATCCCGGGGTGTCCCCTCCGCACTCCCGGTGTGGCAGGGGCGTCCCGGCAGTGTCACCGCGGGAAGCGTCGCCTCCTCCCCCCAAAACGCGGCGACATCGCGACGCTGAGGCGCGACACCGGTGCCTGTCGTGACACCGCCGCGAGCCGAGACACGTGAGGGGTCCCCGGCCCGCTCCGGCCCGCGGGTCTGAGGCGGGGGCAAGGGGCGTCCTCCTCCTTTACGCCCCTCAGGGCGCCCCGGCCCTGGGGCGTCCCAACGCGAGTCCGGCCGCGCTCCCGATCGCCCAGTGGCGCCCCCCCGCCGAGCTCCCGATCCCCTCCCGGAACTCACTCATGCCCGGGGCTCCGGCCGCGCCGGGGGTCAGCCCGGACCGGCCCCGACCGGTGTCAAATGGCGGCGGCAGCGGCGGGCGGCGCGTCCCGTCCCCGCCAGGGGGCGCCGTGGGGTGGGGGCGGCACCGGCCGCGCGCCGCTCTCGCGAGAGGACGCCCCTCCCCGGCCACAGGCCCCAGATCTCGCGAGAGGGCGCCCCGCCCTCGTATAGGTCCCGAGGCCTGCAGGTGTGAGCCGGGCTTTGAGCCAAACCTCGGGATTTGTGTTAAAGTGTACATCAGCAGCTCTAGCGGGACATTTAGGATTAAGCAATTGCATTGTGAGTAGGTTTAGATTGGATATGAGGAAGAAATTGTCCCCTGTGAGGGTGGTGAGGCCCTGGCACAGGTTGCCCAGAGAAGCTGTGGCTGCCCCATCCCTGGCAGTGTCCAAGGCCAGGCTGGATGGGGCTCTGAGCAAGCTGGGATAGTGGAACCCCATGGCAGGGGGTTGGAACTGGATGGGGTTTAGGATCCTTCCCAAGCCAGGGAGGGCATTGTGTGATTCTATGATCGAATGCTTGTCTCATATTTCACAAAAAAAGGGAGGCAGTCCGAAAATGAACGGACTGTGTGGCTGAGAGCCATCAGGAGTGAAGTCCGCAGGAATGAGCAGTAACTGCGGGAAGGTTCATGCCGGCGATCGCAGTCACCCACCCCCTACCAGAAACAAACCCCAGGCTCAACTGGTGAGAGCTCCGGCTGCGCACTCATGTGCGTGAGAAGCCAGAGACACACGCAGCGAACGGGGCTGGGTACTCATTAACAGACAAATTACATAACTTGCAGCCCATGAACGCTGATGCTTCTGTTTCTTAAAATGTATAAATAGTGTGACGTTTCGATGATCGAGGAGCCTTCTGCGGGAATGCTCCACCTCCTGCTCTCCGCATATTTGAACGCAGAATTCCCACGCAACCTGGAATAACACACGGACCTCCCGCCCCTCCCTGTGCGTGCCTCACTCGCAGATCTCGCGAGAACACGGCGGCCTCGGCCAGGCCCTCCCACAGGGCGTCCCGTGCTCTCGCGAGATCGCGGGCTCCTCCCCCGAGCCGTGCGGAGAGCGCAGGGACGGGCGGGGCGTCCGCGCCCAACGCGGGATCGGGGTCGGGAGCGGCAACGGGAGTGGGGCCGGCACCGGCCTCGGCATGTCGGGCGAGTGATCCCGGCCGGGCGCTGTGGCCCGGGGAGGTGCGGACAGGGGCCGGGCGCTCCCCCCGGGGGAGCCGCGGTGCCGGCGGCGCCCGTGGCCGCGCGGGGCCCCCGCGGGCTCAGGGGTGGGCGGAGCGGGGGGGGCTCCGGCCGCCTCTCCCACCCCCGCGGGCGCCGGGCGCGCAGGCCGGACCCGGGCCCCGCGCTCCCCGCCGAGCCGCCCGAGGAGGGGGAGCAGAGCGCTGCAGGGACATGGAGGGCGCCCGGCCGGAGGCGCCCGCGCCTGGCCCCGTCTAGGGCGCCCCGCGGGCCTCGTCCCTCCTCCTCCTCGGAGCGGGGCCGCGGCCGCGCCCGGGCGCGGCGAGGAGCGGGACCGGGGCTGCTGCACCACAGGAGGAGCCGGCCCAGGTGAGAAACACTTGCTGTCCCCTTAACGCTTTGCAGCGGCGTTGCCCCGGCCCTTCGGGCTCGCCGAGGACAGGCTGCGAGGCCTCGGGCCGGGCAGGCAGCGGCCGTGGCTCACGCCGAAGGGGCCGCGGTGAGCCCCGCCAGCTGCAGCCGAGCACGGGGCCCAAGCCTGCTCCTCTCCCTCCCTCCGAGGAAGCCGCCGTCTGAGTTCTGTGATCCTCGTTGCTTTAATATTTTAGGCTTTTCTATGAGCTTGTATGTATTTTTTGGTTCTGTGTATTCTGTAATTCAGCAGAAGTACATGGAAAAACAAATTCTTACGGTAGAAATTGCCGTTTTCGGTAGTGCCCAGCGACAGGACGAAGAGCAGTGGCCGTAAACTAAAACACGAGAAGTTCTACCTCAACATGAGGAAGAACTTCTGTACATTAAGGGGTGGCAGAACCGTGGAGCAGCTGCCCGGGGAGGGAGTGGAGTCTCCCTCTGAAGACATTCCAAACCCCCGTGAAGGCATTACCCGTTCTAGGTCACCCTGCCTTGGGAGGGGGTTGGACCGGCTGATCTCTGGAGGTTCCTTCCAGTTGTAACTGTTCTGAGATTCTCATAATTTCACACTTAGGATATTTGTCAGTGAGGTGTTGAAGTACAGATGCAATTATTCGTTTAAAAATAAAGGTATATTTAGCAAAGACAGGACTGAAAATCGGCTTAAAATTCTGATTATGCTACTTAAAGGTCTTTAGAGCTTCATCATAAATTATTTTTTTCCGCGTTACTTATTTTAGGAAATAAGCTTTAAATAGGAGGCAGTTTCTGTACTTCTTCTTTAAAGTTGGTTTTAAATAGAGAAGTGGGGAGAGTAATACTATGCATTTTTTTTGCCTTTTCAGCAATATAATTCCACTTTCCTCTGTATTTTTCCTCCTGAGGAAAAATAGTTTCTTCTCATAAAAGATGTAGTCTACTAAATTTGGACTCTTAAGACCTGCATATTTCTAGGATGTTACGTGTAGATTGCACAGTCATCTTATGGTGTGTTTTGTTTGGTTTTTCTGTCACCATGTGCAATTTCTTTCTGCTTTCGATGTCTGTTTCTTTCAGGAAGAAAATGAAAATATTTTCTGAGTCTCACAAAACTGTTTTCGTTGTGGATCACTGCCCCTACATGGCAGAATCATGCAGGCAGCACGTGGAATTCGATATGTTAGTGAAGAACCGTACCCAGGGGATTATTCCTCTGGCACCCATCTCCAAGTCCCTGTGGACCTGCTCAGTGGAGTCATCCATGGAGTACTGTAGAATAATGTATGATATTTTCCCTTTCAAGAAGCTGGTAAGTTCTGCCAGCCATGCTGCATATCGTGCTTGATACATGTTTTATTTAAGTCTTTTAATCTTTGTGGTGTTTAGAGTGAAATACCAAATATAGTTTATCACTTAAAAATTTATTTTTGCTGTTTATATACTTTATAGTCCTTTAATTGGTTGTGGTAGTATATGAATCTCATTACGTGTTTAATTTTGGAACCTTTCCTTGTCTTACTGCCACTTTACAACTTGGTGCAAAACACAGAGAGCTGCTTTAGGGCAACTTAGAGATTTATTATTGTGCTCTCCTGAGCTATGACTTTACAAAAACATGAGTGAAGTATTGTCTCAAGTTGAATTTTGTTGCTAAACACGTGGTAGCGCTCCATAAGAGTTTTGGGATCAACTTTGAAGGAATTCTGGGCTTTAGGAAGAGGTAGGATCATCATGAAACGAGAGCTCCTGGTACACACAGCTCCTTGTTTAGAAGACCATATTTTCTTAGTGATGTTTATTAGCTCTTGGTAGATATCTATCCCATGATGTACTGTGACAGATGTTGGAGAATGATGTGCAGTTTACAGTATTAGAATTCACTTTATTTTGTAGCTGTTCTACTGGAAATATTATCTGATTCTTAAAATGCTAATGTTTGGAAAATCTAATTTGGTGTAGAAAATGATTTTGTGGCATACAAATATAAGTAGAAGTTGTTCATCATATTACTAAGGGGAAAACTGAATACAGCAGGAGTGTGTGATTTTTGTGGGTTTGTTATTTTGAGTTTGGCTTGTCATTGCATGTTATCTCCCTACTATCAGAAAAAGAAGTGCAATTCGTGTTTGTTTGGATTTGGGGAAGTAACAATGCAACGGCTGTTATCTTAATGTGCTTTTTTGATCCTTGTAGGTGAATTTCATTGTTAGTGACTCTGGGGCTCATGTGTTGAATTCTTGGACTCAAGAAGATCAGAATTTGCAGGAGGTATGATTTGTAGCCGTTCTTTTGTTTTGTAATTCTGACTTCATTGTGAAATAAACATTTTGTTCAGTATGAAATAACTCTGGTTGATTACAATGTTGGTGGATCTAGTCTGAAATTGTTGTATAACAGAATTTCAAGTAGCTGCCTGTGAGCCTGGATTATTCTATAGACAAGACTTGAAAAGAATCCAATGTCTTTAAGTATAGACTTAAATATTTAAAATTAACGTTATGAAGAAATTAGTTACGTATTTCTTCTGTAATTTGGTGCTGCTTCTTGAACTTGAATTCTTTTTAAAAACATTTACATGAGAGGCGAATAACGTGTGTTAAATACATTAATTGTAAATATCCTCTTTGTGGTCATACTGAAAGGGCTCATTCTCTGAAAAATTTACTTTATGGAGGAAATGCATTTCCAAATTCTCAGAAAATAAAAGCAGAAGACAACTAACAATGTTAGAATGTCCTTCAGATATTTGATATAAGTTGTTATTATAGTCAGGTGTTTTTCTGTAAAAATGAGAATATTTAGTCACAATGAATAAATTGAATTGCAAAGGATAATTTAGGGCCAAATGTTTTCCAGAAAGCTGCCAACGTGATAATGCTCGTTAACTGTTCAATTGCTTTTGTCCCAGCAATGTTGATTTGCATGTCCAGTGTGTTCAAAGGCTGCCTTTTCGCTGCTGGTTTGAACGCTGTGGGAGGTCCCTTTGGGTAACAGTTGTTTGTTGTGCCCAGCTGATGGCGGCGCTGGCAGCGGTGGGGCCGCCGAACCCGCGGGCGGACCCCGAGTGCTGCAGCATCCTGCACGGGCTGGTGGCGGCCGTCGAGGCGCTCTGCAAGATCACCGAGTACCAGCACGAGGCCCGCACCACGCTCATGGAGAACGCCGAGCGCGTGGGCAACCGGGGCAGGATCATCTGCATCACCAATGCCAAAAGGTGGGGGAGATGGGAGTCTGTGGGTGTGCTGGGGCTCCTGCCCCTGCACAGAGCGATTCCAGGTATTCCCACAAGGGTTGCAGGCAGCTTCTTTGCACAGGTCCTTGTTAGAGCACTTCTCACCTTATCAAAGGTTTTGTTTATGGGGGTCTAACAGTAAAAAGTCAAGTTTCAAAGATTTCCCGCTTGAGACAGTAGAAGAATATTCAGTGGCTTTGAAAAGGAGGATTGATGAATCAGCCTTAAAAGAAATCCACCGTTTCTTTGTAGTGACAGCCATGTTCGGATGCTGGAGGATTGTGTTCAGGAGACCATTCATGAGCACAACAAGCTTGCAGCTAACTCTGACCAGTGAGTATACTTTTTACAGAGTGTCTTGGATCCTCTGTGAAATACGGATGTATTTTTGTCACAAAACTCACTCTGATAAGCTATTTGAATGAATGTCTGTGTGAAGCAGAAGGTGGTGAATCATGATATCGTTGGCTGATCATTATCTTTCCAGTATCATCCTTCATTCTAATAGGACAGGATTTCTTTAGCTTGTTACCCTCTACATCTGCTCCAAAATGAGACACATAACTATACCTTGTTATACACTGTGCTTTTAATCACTAATTCATCTGGTGCAGTTTTTCTTGATAATACTGTATTACTTTTATGTTTATCTTTCTTTGACTAAAACAGCTAACTTCTTTGAAACTAGTTTTTTTAAGTTTCTAAATGACTATTGCCTGGCACTTCACTTGAGATAAAGAATCTTGAAATACAGAGTGCATCTCCTCTGAGAAGTCTTTCTCCACCATATGTTTTGTCTAATTAAACTCTGAAGTGTTTGGCCATGGGACTGTGTTGCCTTGTAAAGTTGTAGTAGGTTGAGATCGTATTCCTGGTTGCTCCTCAGGCACTTTAATAGCAGAAGCCGCAGTCTACTATTTTTTCCTGCTGCAGTTGTAGTTTCATGGATGTATAAAGGGTCTTGCTGGGGAAATTAGGTGTTAAATCCATTGTAAAGACAGGAAGGTCTCATTCCTGTAGGTAGAGGTGTGGTACAATATCTGTATCACTCCAAACTTCCACATCAGTATCTCAGCATATATCCTGTTACATGTCCCATCTCTCTATGCTGTTTGGGGTAGTTGTTTTTGTGTTCCCTGGAGTCCCCTCATTCATACTTACACTTGGAGACACAAATCCTGTGTAGTGTCAATATTCAGCTGAATAAAGCTGAACAGATTGCACCAGTTAAGGACTTACTCCATTGATGTGTCCAAAAAGAAGCACAGTGCTATAGCATCTGAAGAGCAAGAAATGTTAGGCTTTTATTTTTAATCTGGTAAGAACTTACTTTGAAGTCTGTGCTTTTGAAAATCGTATCTGTAACCTAGTTTCTGCAGCACACTTTCAGAAACAACATGTTGTTAACATTTGTTATGATTCTGTGCTCTAGATATCAGAATTAATTTAATTTTAAGAGATAGTCTGTAGCCATACTGTAGGCTAAGCAAAATGTTTTTGTTTTTAAGTCTAATGCAGATTCAGAAATGTGAACTGGTGTTAATCCACACGTACCCAGTTGGTGAAGACAGCCTTGTTTCAGATCGTCCTAAAAAAGAGGTGAGGAGCTTAAAATGAGAAAATTTATCCCAGGATTAGGAACCATGTCAGACTGAAAATAGTGCAAATTATTCTCAGTTGTTCAGTAGCAAAAGCACATGTGGTGGTTGTTTGAAACCAAGTACATACAAAATATCTGTAATATCTTCTGCTGTTCAGAAGTCTGCTCTGCATTTTAATGTGCTGTCTGTAAGAAAAGACTCCAGAAAAATATCTCAACATGAAAGGCATGTAGTGCTGCATATTATTTGGTATATAAAAAGGACTATAAGGGGCTACCTTCCTGTGATTCATTTCTACAGAACTCTGCTGTAGTTGTGCTAAAAAATTGTCAGTGGAAGATAATAAATTGACTACTTCTCTCTAAGGCAGTCACTGGGTTTGGGTCTTGGGATTTCTTTTTTTGGTTGCTTGGGGGTTCTTGTTTTAGGGCTTTTGGGGATTTTTGTTGTTGTTGTAATTTTTCTTGTGTTAGTTTCGTTTTGTTTTTGAGCCCCAGCCCAATGTTCTTGTTGGCTAGGGAAGAAATCAAATGCATCTTCTAGCTTGTGTTTATTTGCCTTGTGTATGTATGATGCACTTACAGGTAGACATCTAAAAATTACTTCGCTAAAAATTACTCAGCAGGTAAAAGAATGAAAAAGTTTGCCCAGAGCTGCTGTTAAGATTTATTCCCCATGTTGTGGTACCAATTTTTCCTCTTAAGAATTAGTGACTCACATTTTTTCGCACACTTTTTTTTGTAGGAACTGCATCTGTAGCATAAGCTCAAAATTCAGAATGCAAATAGTTTTTGCTTCTTCCTTGGTAGTTTCCCCTGGCATGGGTTTTTGGGTGGTAGTTTTAGGAGCATAAATGCTTATTTGAGAGTTGATCAAACTGTACTGTTGAATGATACCCCAGCCTAAACCTTGAATTCCATATATCAATTTATTTCAGCTCTCCCCTGTTCTAACCAGTGAGGTGCACAGTGTCCGTGCAGGGAGGCACCTGGCTACAAAACTGAATCTTCTGGTACAGCAACACTTTGATCTGGCTTCAACCACAATAACTAACATCCCTATGAAGGTAATGTTGTGTCTACAGCTCTGTGTTAACCAGCTGCATCACTTCTAAATGTGTTTGAAAACTTTTGATGTTTATTTTAATTGACTTTTTACATTGTTTTTCTCTCCATATCATATTTTCTGTTTTGTTTTTTTTTTTTTCCTTTTATTAGCCCACATTCAATGTCTGTGACCAGGTTAGTAAAAATAAAGAAGGGGAAAAAAAAAGTAAAGAAGGATCACAGAACAAAACATTGTATTGCTGAATCTCAATTTTTGATGTAGCAATACAAGTGTTATTTCAGTTTTGTTTATATTACTTTATATAAATACAATCTCGTTTACTTCAGATCAATTTGTCTGTGATTCTTTTGTCTTTTTCTAGTTGTGTTTAGATATTCTTGACCCTTGTGCATTATTATAGTGGCATAGTGAGTCTCTTTTTCCTCTGTTTCATTATCATGCCCACCCGACATAAAGGTGTTTGTAACTAATAGCTGCTTTTTGACCAAGGGTTTTCCAGTGAGTTTTCTACTCTGAAGATCCATAAACATGAGATGGGGACAGGATATACATAGTTAAGAAACATAATCAGTTAAGCATCTTGTGGTGGAAGTTATGTCCATATATTTAATTTTTTTTGATACTTGGAAATTAGTGTGGTTGAGAATGTCAAGTATTAAGTTGACAGTAATTTTCTGATCAGGCAGCAAGAGACAATTGAGACAGAAGTGTCAGTATTCAAACAAAAAGAGCCAGGGGCAGGTAACTTCCATGATATAAAAAATTCATTAAGTTTTAACACAGTCAATCATTAATTGCATCTTTGAAAACTAGCAGTATTGTATGGATTTTATAAGTTAAAACATGATACCAAAATAATTTTCACAGCTTTTATGAGTTTGATGTGGGTCATGGCATAAATGTGACTTCAGTTTGCAAATACCTTGTCTGTAACTTTCTGACCTGTGTGCTGCTGGTGTGCCTCTCCCTTCTGCCTTTGTCCATATAGTAATAGACTATGTTGGGTTCTCTGTGGTTTTTTTCTTTGTTTTTAATTGTTTTTCTTTTTAAACTTGGAGTAAATTATCAGAGTTACTGTTCTGTTTTTGCTAATCCTCTGCAGCTGTTTAAAGATGCAGTGTCCTCTTTACAAAAGTACATTTTTTTTAGTTATAAACTTGCAGCTGCAGTGCACTTCTTACCTTAAGCTTAAGAAATAGTAAGTTCGAAGTGTGGGTTTTGATTTGGATTCTTGATTCTTGGTTATGAAAAATAATTGTCACTCCACCCTGCAGTGACCCTTTGTTGTTGCTCAGTAAGCCATAACTTCTGGTGTTTATTTAACATTTTGAAGGCTTCCTTAACTTCACTAATTTAAACAAAGTAGTTAAGCCTAGTTTTTACCTTTATTTGATACTCTGCACCCTGTGATGACACTTGCAAAAACATGAAGAGGGTTTAAAAAAAAAAGAAAATATGAGGAAAAGCAGTTGGCTGCATCTTTAAATTGCTCAGAGAGCAAACAGTTTCCTCAACATTGCAATCCCGTTGTTGTCTGAGGCACTTGGAGGCTTTTTGTTTTCTTCTGGACTGAAAGGCAAATGTAGAATCATTCATTTAGGAAAATGCTGATCTCTAGCTAAAATATTTCTATTTCTGTCTACCTTTCTCTTTTGAAGGAAGAACAACATGCTAACACATCAGCCAACTATGATGTGGAGCTGCTTCATCACAAAGAGGCACACGTGGATTTTTTAAAGAGTGGTGAGTAGAAATGGTGCTCTGAAGGTGGCTTTTGATCAGCCTCTTTGGGAATATTCACAAAGGAAGATTGTGAGCTTCAAATCCATGTAAATTTCAGGCTCAAATAGAAAATATTTCAATTATTCCTTGCAACCCAAAAAACTTCATTTGTAATGTTGGCATTAGAGTTTTACTCATTGACATACTTTAGTACAGCAATAGGAATATAGCAGTGAGAAAATAGGTGAAATTCAACATATGTTCAGGATATTGCTGAGAGATTTGAAGGACATGTCAGCTTCTTACTGAGATATAAAAAGTAGGTAAAAGACCAGATGTGCAGGGAGATGTTACAAAATGAAGTCCCTCTTGTGGGTATTTGTGCAAAATTATGCCTTGCACAATTGAGCTTTGTTAAGTAATAATAGTTTGCATCACATCCCACAGGCCTGTTTATGACAATAATTGCTTTGGAAAAAACAAGACTTGTTTGGCTGTTGAGCTTTTTTGTTGTATTGAAATACCTACTATCTTTTTTTTTTTTTTTGTAAATTTGGAATTATTGCCTAGTATTCCTCTGGGGTGAATTTCTAATAGCTCAACTGAAATTAGAAAAGCACAACACTAAGCATTATGCAGAACTGTTTTGTTGAGGAAACTGCCTGATGCAAAACTTCGTTAAAAATCAGCTTGTAACTTCTGTATTAGTAGAATTAAATGTCATATGATCCATAAGTAACCATTTTGGGGAGTTTGTGCTTTTTTTCCGTTACTTAGAGGAAGAGGAGGTAACTCCTTTGTCATCTCCAAGTGCTGCCCTCCACATTCTAGGGGAGTGGATGACTAAAGATTGATGAGATGCACTGGGTGTCCCAGTAATGACCTCGGCCTCAGCTGAACTGGTGTTATGATGTTGAAATCTTGAAGCTTTATTGCCAGGGCTCAGAAGCAGTTTTGTAAAACCTGTTGGCTCAAGGAATTAGGTCTGCTAGAAGAACAGAGAAGCGAACTCTGACAGCATTTCCTCTCCACATTTTCCCCATCAGAACTTTGAGAGGAAAAAGTCTCTACTTAGCTGCTGTAAATTTTAGGTTCTTTCATTTGTTTCTAAATACGTATTTCAGCTGTAATAGCTCTGGTGCTAGGAAAGCAGGAATTCAATTGCATTGGTCTTATTCCTCTGAAATGTTGCCAAGGAATTTTCAGATTAAATAAATTTGCCCTTCAGATATTCAGAGAGAGAATTTCTTAAATTGTTCCAGTTAATTTAATGGAAAATCCCCCAACTATTACAAGTTACCTGCATGGCTGATAAGCACATCAAATGAGTCCTTCATGAATAAATGTCTTTGATAGGAAATAAAACCTGTTGTAAGATTAGACTCAACCCTACTGTACTACAGTGTTGCATGTTGATGTACCTGTGTCATTCCTCCCAAATATTGTGCTGCTGTAATTCTGAAACTTCTGCAGTTAATCCTGTTAATCCTTTCCTGAGACAATGAGAGTCAAAGATCATAAAGATTCTCAAAACTGTATAGAAGAAATGTAGTTTAATGTAAAGGAGTGTTGATAATAGGTGGTTTAAGGCATTTAGGTGGCTCTTGCAAGATCAGTGAGACCTTGTATGAAAGTACTTTAACAATAAAGCATCTGTGGTCAGTTGAATGCATTGAGAGAACTCAGGCTGAATCTGACATGGCAAAGAGACTGGATGATGAGGCCAAATACTTTTTCCCCAAAAAACTAATCTTGTCAGATGTGCCTTTAGATCAGTTTAATTGACTTTGGGAATATAGTATGTACAAGAAACAATCAGCTCTAGTGTTTGAGAGTTCTGATTTCTGTGTGCAAAATTTAAAAAAAGATACTGTCTTAAAAGTCCTGAGCATTTTAGCAGGAAAAAACTGCCTGTTATTGATAGAACTAAACATATGTGGAACTTTCTTACTGTCAAAAAATTAGGTATCTAAGTTTTAAATTTGCATTACATTGTGTATATGTTCATGTTACATACACTTTGTACCTTAAAAGTTGTTCTGCTGTAATAAAGAAACTAGTTGATCACCCCCTTTTTCTGCCTTTCTCTGCAGGTGATAATCACATGGGTGGCAATAGCAGAGAAGGCACATTTAAGGAAACTGTGACACTGAAATGGTGCACTCCACGAACCAACAGTGTGGGTAGGTGACACGGAATCCTCCAGAACTGGTTGGTAACTTGTACAAATGCGAGTACAGGAGAGAAAGGGAAGATCTGAGGTAACATAGGAATCGTGTGGCCATTCAGCTCATGCACTCTCTCAACTATTAGCAATTTATGTTGACTCATTGAGCCAGCAGGCTGAATATACAGATAAGAGAAATAAGAGCAGACAGACTGTTCAGTGAAGCAGTTCAGGAGATAAAGAATTAGGGTTCCTGCTGGAAATAGGGCCTGGGAATGTATGAGATTCTCAGAGCTGTGGGTGCTTGGGAGTCCTCCCAGTGAGGAGATGGTGAAAGGAGCGGACTTTGAGATTGAGAGGCATCTAGACTTCTTAGTTCTGCTCATTGTGGACTAGCCTCCTCCTCTTCCATTCTTTTATTTTGTGGACTGTTTTTTCTGACTCTGGAATTACACTCAACTTTTCTACTCGTTTATTTTTCAGAACTGCACTATTGCACTGGCGCATACAGAATTTCACCGGTAGATGTAAATAGCAGACCTTCTTCCTGCCTTACAAACTTTCTCCTTAATGGTAAATTTGTGTCCTTGGCTAATTATTCAATGTTTTAATTTTTAATTCTGTAAATAGAGCACTTAGCACATTTTGGTTTGTATAGCAGTAATGTCTATAGACTGTAAAAATGCTGAGTTTATTTTAACACGTCCTATAAATAAGAAAAGAAAGTTGTTAAATGTCCTCCAAGGCAAATGTGTTTTGGAGCTTAAAGATGGGAGGAAAGATGCAAAGAAGGAACAAGTATTGAAATGGAGGTTTGTATGTTTCCAAACAAAATGGCATTACAAACATCCTTTTAATGGAATGTTTCCTTCAGTCAGGTCATTTGATTGTCTAAATGTGCAGTGGTTTTCTTAAACACTGTATCTTAGTGTATTTTTCCCTAGAGATTGTGTAGTGAAAATGTCCTTTGATCAATAAAAATGGTTAGAACCAAAATTAATAACATATTTCAGATAAGCACATGCTTCTGATTTTTGTCCTTTTTGCTTCCTGATAAAAAGAAACTTATTTGGAGAATGCACCCTTTTATGCTTGGTGTATTTTACTGAAAATAGGACAAAAGCAGTTTTATTTCTCTGCCTGAAGAACAGTGTCCATTTTAAGCATTAGCAAGGGGTATCAACTGATACCTTTATACTCAAAAGGTTATTTTATTACTTTTTGGAGGTTGCTTTTAATGAGAGTGTTTCTCCAGCAGGGTCATTGGAATGCTTTATGAATGTGTATCTTTTCCTAAAATAATATTGATTGGTTGGTCCAGGAGAGGCTTTTTGGTGTTGCTTTGTAAAATTTTAAGGCTGTTCTGTGTCAAGACAATGAGGAGATGGCAGTTTCTTGTTCAGCTGGGTGAGAACACCACCTTGGTGGGTTCAGATTCTTCTTGGCTGAGCACAAACCTGTATTTATGCAGCTCTGAATTTAAAATTGCAGCACACAGTAGCGAATGAAACTGATCTCCTTTCCACCAGGTCGTTCGGTGTTGTTGGAACAGCCACGCAAGTCTGGCTCAAAGGTCATCAGCCACATGCTCAGCAGCCACGGGGGAGAGATTTTCTTGCATGTGTTGAGCAGCTCCCGCTCGATTCTGGAAGATCCCCCCTCAATTAGCGAGGGGTGCGGCGGGAGGGTCACTGACTACAGGATCACAGTAAGGGTCTTTCTGTCCTACACTGCTGCTTCTATCACGGGACAACAGATGCAGTCATGTGGGAAGGAAATGTTGGACTGGACTGCATGGTCCAGCTTCCTATGTAATAAATACCTTGATAGATATTTAGTACAAAATACTACATTTGTTAATTGTTAGCCCTGCTTTATAAAATGCTTTCTGCATCAAGGAATGCCTCCTTAATGCACTAGGAGTGTTTAGTTTGTTCTGGTTCTAGAAAAACATTTTTCTTGGTAAGTTTCTTCTGTGGCTTGGATACACGTAGGACTGTATCGTGCTTATTGTCAAAGGAGAGATTGCACATGAGTGGTGTGTACAATAAATAGAAAAGATGAAGTCAGCTTTGAACCCTGGTGTCAGACAATCAGCTGACATGCATTTTGTTTGTCCTTTATTTTTTTCAACACATCCTTGATATCTCTTGTAAACAAGCAGAAGTTCCTTCTGGAAAAAGTAATTCTTCCCATACATGAACTACCTTGCAGATCTGGAAGTCCTCCTCATCAAAACCCGTACATTGATTTTTACCTCATATTTCTGTGCCCCTGTTTTTGTGTTCCCCCTGGTTAATGCATGTCCATCTGAGAGCTAGAGACAGGGCTGTGCTTGGTAGGGTCAGGTGTGGCAGTGGGATGGTACAAAGTTAGTGATAAGCAAGGCTAAGCTGTTTAGCCCGTTCACTGAAAGTTTCTTTGTTAGAGAAATGCCTAATTGTATCTTGTTTGGTTATCATTAGGATTTTGGTGAATTTATGAGGGAAAACCGATTAACTCCTTTTCTAGAGCCCAGATATAAGATCGATGGAAGTCTTGAAATTCCATTGGAACGTGCAAAAGATCAGTTAGAGAAACATACTCGTTACTGGCCTATGATTATTTCTCAGACCACCATCTTCAACATGCAAGCTGTAAGTAACCTGGGCTGTGTAAATTTTTGTTCTGTTCCTAGATTGCGTCCCCTTGTCACTGGATGAAATACCAGCTCTGTTGGGTGATAAATCCCTTGCCACAAAATCAGTTTATTTTCAGCTTTATTTCTACTGAAGTAACTGTATTTAATGCAGTAGATTATTGGAATGCCATTTAAATAAGGTGGAATATTTGAACCTGACAGCTGCAGTGCTGCTGGGTAAAGAAAGCATCTGCTTATACTTGGAGTTAGTACTAAACTGAGGGTAAGAGGGTGGGGTTTTGTTGTGTGTTGTTCCATTGCTTTTGATTTTATTCTTCTTGTTGCTCTCCTGTGACGTGCACACGTTTTCTTGTTCATTTCTGTTTTGTCCTGCAGGTAGTGCCATTAGCCAGTGTGATTGTAAAGGAAGCAATGACTGATGAGGATGTGCTGAATTGTCAAAAAACAATATACAATTTGGTAGACATGGAGAGGAAGAACGATCCACTGCCAATTTCAACAGTTGGTACCAGAGGAAAGGGGCCAAAAAGGTTACATGCATATCTCTCTTTGTTGATGCTGGACTATTTTCAGAAATACTCTGTTGACAATGTTTTCATACCAAATTTTTGAAGTATGGCTAAAAATAATACATAGTAAACTAAATGCTGTATGTGCACCACCCAAATGCTGTGAATACTTCACCTGTATCATTTAGGGGCTATAACATTACTGCTGTATGTTAGGGAAAAAAGCTCTAATTTTATTGCCTAAGAATTTAAATATGTTAAAAAATATGAAATCAAAGATAGTCATCAGGAAAGGTGAGAGATTGATACAAATTGGACAAACAAAGTGGAATAATTTCAAATTAATAAAAAGGAAAACTTAAGTATATTATAAATGAACAGTGCATTAAAACTGGTATATATGAGAATAGTTAAATCCTTTTGAAACAGTTATTTAAAATATGGGGTGCTTCTTTAAAATAAGCGTAGAATATTCTGATACCTCAGTCATTTGGATGTGTTCCTTGTATTTTCAAGAATTGGTTGAAAAGAAATTCTGGTTTGCCTACATGACAGGGAGTTACTGACAGTAGTGTGGTGCAATTCTTCCTTATTTTTTTTAACCCAAATAATGTAATAATTCATTTGCTTGTCAGTACATGAGTGGCCCTCTGACATTGCATTGTTAGCAAGCACCTGAGAGATTTTACAAGTGCCTTTTGGCAGTGAGGTCTTGTGGAACAACATGATTTCAGTGGCCATAATCCATCTCAATTTAAACTTCACTCTGGGTGTTAACTGGGAAATGTTAATGTGATTTCAAGAATGGAGTAATCCCAGGAGGGGAGACTTTCTGTACAGGAGGACAGACGATCTCTTTGGAGTTATTTTTGGTTTGGGGGTTCTTTTTTTGTTTGTTAAGGTCTGCATTCATTAAGTAGTTGAATGACTTTGGTAATCCTTCACATGGTGTGTTTTTCTTGGCCTTTCAGAGATGAGCAGTACCGCATTATGTGGAATGAGCTGGAGACCCTTGTCCGAGCACACATAAACAACTCTGACAAACACCAGCGAGTCCTCGAGTGTCTCATGGCGTGCAGGAGCAAACCCCCGGAGGAGGAGGAGCGCAAGAAACGAGGCAGAAAGAGAGAAGACAAAGAGGACAAGTCAGAGAAGTTGGGCAAAGACTATGAATCAGATAAGCCATGGCAGGAATCAGAGAGGTACGTTTTCTGAAGTGAAATCAAAGTGTAGCATAACTTTTGTTCTTAGTGGTTGACCACTTAGCTGGGTGTTTTAGCTTGAGGAGTTCCTGCTGTTGGATTCTATCATAACCACACACCTATTAGATGTTAAACTGCTTTGTGGGAATCTAAAGCATGGCTGAAAACGTGGGACAAGCAGTTGTTTCCTTTGAGCTGTAGATAGTTTAGTGTTCATGTTGATTAAACAACCCAGCTTGATTTGGCTCTTCTCTTCAGCTGAACATAAGGATTAATGTCCATTTCCCTCCTGTTTGTAATTCATGTTGTTATTGTAGCTTGTCTTAAGTGGTCAGCACCTGTCAGTCTGTTCTGTGTTGTTCCTTCTTTCAAACTACTTTCTGAAGAGATCCCAAAAGCTCACAGTAATAAGCTTAATTTGCACGTGTTTTGTGCGTGCTGGGAGCATGTAGGATAGGAGGACCTTTTCATCTACACTGCTGTCACCATGCTGATGAGCTTCCATGCCTTCCTGTGTATGATCATTGCTACAGCTTTGCTTTCACACACAGAACAGAAATGGGGACTGAGATAAAAGGGATTTGGTGTAGAATGGGTCTGAATTCACCTAGAGAAGATAATAGGAAATTGAATGGTATTTGTATATGTATTTATTTTTATTTAGTCTTTCCTTCAAAATTCAGATACTAATTGTCTCAACAACTGAAGTGAAACTCTGTATTAAGAACCTTCCCTTTATGTAAGGCTTTATCCAGAAGATTATTTGGCTAGAATTCCCTATTGTTTGTCACCCATTCCAAGGGGTCAAAAGAAATTTTCTTATGGTATGGGTCTTTTATAATTTCGAGGAGTACAGAATGGTATCAAGAATTATGTCCTGCTCAAGCATATTTTTCCTTCCCTCTCAAAAAGGTTAAAAGGTCTTTTGGATCGGGAGAAAGAAGAACTGGCAGAAGCTGAAGTTATCAAAGACTCCCCTGATTCTCCTGAGCCCCCCAACAAAAAGCCTCTCATTACAATGGATGAAATGCCCACAGTTGAAAAGGCAAAAGGTAAACCAGAACAATTGCAACAGATTATTTCTTTTAAAGGTAGACGTTGTTGCATCAGTCTGTGTTTTCTAAAGTAATGAGGTGAATCATTTTGGAGTTAAAGCTAAGTCAGTGAAGATCATGTTTAATTAAATGCTAAATGCTGCGAAATTATTGAAAAACATGTTAACCTCACCAGGTCTGTGAAAAAAAGGGAGATGCCAAGACACTGTGTGGCTCTGCTGATAGACTCTAGGGTTGACAGGGGGTTGGCCATGTTCCTGCTGGTGCTGTTTGAGCTACTGTATGTGAGAAATGCTGTTTGAGGGCAGGTATCAGAAATCACTGTCTCCTGCTAATGAATATCAACTTGCCTAAGCAGTGCAATTGTCAGAACGGGCAGTTCTCACTGCCTTCTCTTCCTTGGTGTGAATTATTTGCTATCACAGTGGCTGAGCTGATGCTGAGATTCTGCATTTAAAGCAGAGTCCATCTCATGTGCAGCAACTCCCCAGAAATTATCACTTTGCATATTTTGGATTTATTTAGCCCCTGTTGTAAGGTTTTTTAATATTAGTGGTTTTAACATGTTGTATTACCATAATCTGTAATTTCTTTAAGATGTTATAATGATGTAATGTTAATTCAAAAATTTCATCACTTAGACTCTTTTTTACTTACAATTTTAGGGCCAATGTCCTTGCTGTCTTTATGGAGCAACAGAATTAATACTGCCAACTCTAGGAAGCACCAGGAATTTATTGGTCGGTTGAACTCTGTCAACAACAAAGCTGAGCTGTATCAACATCTGAAAGAAGAAAATGGGTTTGTATCAGGAAATGCATCACCACCCATATCTTGGCAGTAGTCAGTGTGGAGTTTGCAGCATTAGATACTACTCTTTTGATGATTAAAATATCTAAATTCATTCCTTTGTTTCTCAGCACTGATGGAGAACCAGAGCAGTGTTTGCTTCTCTTTCCCTCTGTGCCGAGCAAGGCTGACTGCGGAGAGCTGGGCTTCCCTGTGCCTCAGGGACTGCCCTTGCAGCAAAACTCTTATTAAACTTCGGGGGGTTAAATAGTAGCTGAGGTGTTTTGCTTGCCTTAGTTTCCGAAGAAATGGCTGATACAGAAATATTGTTGATAATAAAGTGGTTGAATCTTAGGCTGTGCTGTAATGAAGTTGGCAGTAGTCTGTGTTCTACAAAAAATACTGGAAAACCAAACCAGCCTCCTCTGAAGGAAATCAGATGATGGTAGACAACGCTCAGTGTAAGAAGGGTGAAAATGAAGTCCTTGAAACAAATTGCCAAAGCTCAGATTTTCAAAATAGATTCTCTAGTTATATGAATATTCTGCAGTCACATGAATATTTTGTGTTTTGGTGAGGTTGATAATGGATGGGTTTTCACAGCTGAAATGTATCTCTGCAGAAACCTTTGCTTTATGATTGCTGCTTAAAGAAGTATTAAGAGGAGATAAGATTGCATATGTTGGGGTAGGGAGAGATAGGATAGTTAGTGAAGTAAAAAATATTTATGAAAGCATTTAAATGTGATTTTTTTTTTTTTTTAAGCTATTGATTGTTCTTTCAGTAACAAGCCTTACCAATTGTTGTCTTGCATTTCAGAATGGAAACTACAGAAAATGGAAAAGCAGGCCGGCAGTGAGGATTAATTCTGTTTCTCAGGACAAAACTTGGCCAAATAGCAAAAATATTTAATGCTGGAATTGCTCTTGGTACTGTTTCAATACAATTGTATAGCTCTGGTTTGATTGGTTTTTACATTTTTCTAGTCCTATTTTTGCTATGAAGTTTGAAATCTGCATATCACGTTAAACGAGCTGTGTGCAAATTGGAGATGTCCTGGAGTGTTTTCCAGTTGAGTTTTAGGATGAAGAAAACCTCTGCTGCCATGGAGTAAATCAAGTAATCAAAAATGTTAGTCAGCTTTAAAGTCCTTGCCCAGAAGCATTGGATACTATTTCAAAATCAGTGATGACTGTCTAAAAAGAAAAAAAAAAATTCAAGTAATTTATAATAAGCTGATAACATTGTTAATTTTGGTTCATGAATACTTTTTATTTATATGAGGATTCCTCAGGAGTTCAGAATTATGGAAAAGACTGCACACTGAGTACCCAGACACTGAGCTGAGAGAGTGCCAGTCTTGGGTTTTCATCTGAGGGGTGGGAGGGTGAAGGGTTTTACAGGTAAAAATTGTTGGTTTAAGGACTTTTAAAAAATGGAATGTAAATGGTCTTTAGAAAGCAAAGCCTTTCAGGTTGTTGTGTTGGAGTTAAAGCTTTGTAAGCAGAAGTACAATAAAATTTTTTGCTAATAATTATTTTTTGATGAAGTGTGTTCTGTAAGGTACTTGTGGTTGTATGTCTGAGACACTGAATAGGAATGGCTGTGAAATGATAAAGTAGGTAATCTGTCCTCAGTTTCTTTGAGTAGAGCCTCTTCTACTGGGGAGTAGAATTCTCAACTGGGAAAACTCAGCCAGCGTCTGTGATCTGATCCCTTGTAAGATTTTGGGTTGTCTTCCACATGGGCTAAGGAAAGATGAATTATTGAGCTTTCCAAGTGTGTCGGCCTTCCTCTGATCTGCATCTGGCTTCTGTAAGCAACTGAAGGGCTCACAGATTGGATATCTTGCAGTTGATTGAGACACATCTTGGAGATTTTCTAAAAGTAAATCAATATGTTCATATTCACCTGCAACTTTAAATACCACAGTTCCTGATGTATAGATCTGAACACAAATATTCTTCACTTAACATTTGTGACTGAATCCTTTTTTCAGCTGTGCTAAAGTACCATGAATAATTTCAAGGTGATTATTCAGCCACTCTGATGCAGGTGTGTTTTCTGTTAAATGATTTTAGAACTGTTTTTACAGAGTGATTAAATAGTACTTGCATGGTAATATTTTCTATCATATTGTGAAATATTTGTAGCTTTTACAGAAGCAATTTGTAACTCTTGGAGATCCTAGTCTGAAGACTTCTATTGCTTTTATTTGTATTATTTCATTGAAAACAGAATGTCTTGCATCACCACATCTCTTGATACCCTATCTGAAATGTTCTGATGGAGAAAACTGCCACAAAATTATTGCTTCTCATAAGTCTCTGGGTTGTCTTAATGAGATTTTACTGCGCATCACTCTGGATGTTTCTCTTGTTTACTAGAGGGGTTTTTAAGGCAGGAAGCTGGGGAGCATGTAAATGTCAGCTCTGCAATTTGCTAGGCTGGAGAGTTAGAGCTGAAAAGCTCATTCTGTGCCTTGGGAATTGTGTTACATCTCCTCATGTGCCATTAATATTCAGCTGCACTCCTTGAAAATATGCACAGGCATTAAATACTTCATTAGCAGAAGAGAAATTTAATAGCACCTGCTGTTAAAATACATATTTGTTTAGCTTGTTTACTAACTGTGTTCTCCACTTTTGGAGCATCTGCCAGGTCAGTCTGTTTGGTGATGAAATGGGCAGGGCCTGGTGACTGGGGGTCTGTATTTTAAGTACTTGGAGAGTCTTACAGGGATACGAGACTGCAAGGGCTGGTCTTTGCAGTTCTGGAAAGGGCATTCCATACTTCTCTGCTGCCCTGCACAGTGGCACTGGTGCTGCTTTGCTCCTGTTTCACACTCTGCTTTCAGCTTCAGGGAAGGTTTTGTCAGCTCTAAGAAGAGTTTGCAGATTAAAATTGGGATTTACGGATTAAGTAGTTTAATCTGTAATTATGTAATTGCAAATGCAGTTCATAATTAAGTTATGAATTGCATTTTGCTTATGATAATCTGGTAAACTGGAAGGATTTCAAAATGTTTGAAAAGTCCTTAGAAATTCTTTTGCAGAATTTTAGGAATTCTCTGTGGTCCTTGAACTGTCCCAGGTAGAAGCAGACAAGAGACAGTTTTACTGTAAAGAAGGCAAGCCTGGAACTTTAAAATGTATCTTTAAAGGTACATTGCACCAGATTACAGGAAGAGTTCAGTAGCTGCCATTGCCTTTAGAAATGCTACATAGGATGCATTTACAGAAACACTAAAAAAAGTTTTGAAAGATTGAAAGGACAGAGACAATGTCAGGCATTTTTTGAAAACTCTAAAATTCCAAGCTAGCCTAGAGGCTCTATGGTTGTAGCACCTCTGAATTTCAATGGAAACATCATGTTTTGTAGTGGCCCTTCTGTGGCAATTCTGCCTCTTCTATGTAAAATGTGTATTTATGAATCAGGCAGACACAATGAAGTGAGATTTGCTCAGCACTGACTGTGACCCCTCATCAGCTTGATGTGTATTTTCTTGTTCTTACTTTCACGGGGTTGTAATTCTACGCCTTCATCAGGAGATCCCTTTGCCTCCTTCACTTGGGTTCTGCTTTTGCCACTGTCTCTTTGTCAGGTGTAGGCCAAATACGTTCTATTCTAAATTGAAACATGGTAAAAATCACTAACTGCCTACTTATGTTTTTTCTATTAAGGGTAGCACCTTGTAATGCAATTTGTCTTTTTGTGGATTTGATCTTAATACCATTTAAAAGTTTTTAAAATTGAAGCCTCTGGATGTTGCCCTGGTTGCGCTGGGTGGTCGGAGCCTCTCAATAGTTGGGAGGGAGTTGGTATCTTGGTGGCTGGAAAGGTGGTGTGATGTGAGGGATTGGCCTGGGACACTGCTTGTGGGAGGGAAGTGGTCCTGAAGGTGGGATCCATAATGGAGGTGAAGGTGAAGCCCTGCACTCGTGTACAGGGGCTTTGCGAGGTCTCAGGGCATCCAGTTCCACATCAGCATGGCTTAGCTGGGAGTTGGTCTGAAACGACACAGGCTCTGGTCCAGGCATCCTCCTGGGACACCTGCAAAGCCAGCAGCCCACTATTGCCAGCACCACGCCAGCAGTGGCACAAACACTGCTCAGTAAGGCACGTGGGCTCCTCCTCGTTGTGGAGTCGTTCTTGGCTTGGGGTGTTGGCCCAGTGCTGCTGCAAGGCCTGGGGAAGGGCTTTGTGCTGGCAGGGCAGTGCTCACTGTAGGAAATGCTGAAAGTCACATCGATTCTGTACTCTGGCAGCATGGCCTGGACAAAGCATGGGCTCACAGACCCAGGTGGCACTCGCAGTTTCTCCAGGGCCTGCTGCATTTCGTCTTTCCCGCACCAGCTGGAAGATCTGTTAGCACTTGCACACAGCGAGCTGTTGTACCAGGAGATGACTGTGGAGCCGGGCTGCAGAGCTGCCAGTGCGATGTCTTTGGGGCTGCTGGAGTTCAGGAAGAGGGAGAGCTTCTCCAGGAACAGACCCACCCTTTTCCTCTCCCTCAGGAAAGAGGAGTAGCTGTTCTTGGTCCGCATGGTGAAAAGGTGGCACGGTACCTCGGGGGGTTTCAGGAGCTCGATGGTGAAGGATTCCCAGGCTGTCAGACCTCCGGAGTCCGTGGCAGACAGCACAAATTCCTGAGGGGAATACTGGAAGTTGATCTCCAGGGGATAGCCGTGCATGGCCTGCTGGGAGGTGTCAAACTGCAGCCAGCTCTCCGATCCCGACGGAGAGCCGTCAGCTGGGAGGATTTGTAGAGATAACTGAGTGGAGTTGCCATCTTCCTCATCATAAAATGTGTTGGCAGGTAAAGGGAAAAAGAACAGGCATCCGATGGTTGCTGTTAGGAATTTAATGGAATGAACAAGCTTTGGGGAAGTGTTTGCTTGCCCTTTAGAGAGGAGGGAGAAAAGGGAGGGAAAGAATTAGGAAAAAATTGCTATCTCTTGCTGGATGATGGCAAAGAAAACTTGTCAGCCTCAGGACTGTGGAGTGTGCTGAAACTGAAACTTATAACAGTAAAGTCTTGTCCTTGATCACATCTTAACCTCATTTGTTAAGCGTTTAGGTATCTGTTTATTTAAAGAGCTGTAAATATCCTCAACAATGTTTTGTCTAGTCCAAAATATTATTCAGGTCTTGTATAGTCCCTTCCCAAACAATAATATCTCATTCTAGTAAATTTTACACAGAAATACCACAACATGGTATTGTTTCATCTTCTATTTCCAGCATTAATCATGGATTTTTTTGTTTGGGGATTTTATGAGAGTATGGGTGCCTGGGATGGGATTGCTGTGAGTGCTGCATGTCTGCCTGGTTTGAAGAGTTCCAGAGAATTTGGGAGTGGACACCAGGTAAGCTGGAGGATGATAAAGTGTGGGGACAAATCTGAAAGGAAATTTCCTCTCTGTCACTGTCGGGTGAAGTTTGCTACCAGGCTCAAGGAGTGAAGAATCACAACACAGAGTTCCTGCAGCTTGTGGCAAAAATGGTCCTTTCTTCTTGCCATTTCTGGATCATGTGTATTTGTGCTTTCTACACTTATGATAAGGACTAGTAAAATCATGCCATCTCCTTATATATTACCTAATGTAAATATTAGAGAGGGATTAATTCAGGACACAAATATTTAGGTCATAAATAGTCTGAGGACTGCATGGGTTCTAATACAGGAAACCAGAGGCACCTTGCAGGGTGGATGAAAAGGTTAATGGCAGCTGTGTTCAGAAGCAGGAACAGAAGAGTAAACTTGTTTTTACCTTGAGTTACAGTCTGCAGCTCTTGTGAAGCAGAACATGGAGGAAGAGTTCCTGCACTTTCCACAAACTGTAGTCTTTCAGATGAGGGAAACAGCCGGCTGCTTGGATCCAGGTGTGATGGCAGCAGTGTCTCACCCACCTCTGTGAAAGTGAGATCATTACAGTTCAAGGTGAAAGGTCATTTAGATCTATGTGAAAGGAATCTTATGTAAATAATGTGTCACAGTGTTGGGAATACAGTTTAAAAGCTTTTATGGCATGTGATTGAAGACCTTTGCCAGTTTCTGCCAGCACAGGAAGGACCATGGGAAGCAGGCTGGAGTTCAACCTCCCCTTTAAAAAAGGAGAGAATGCAAGTGGCTTCTATCTCTGGAGAAGAAATTTTTTTTTTTTTTTTTTTTTATATTTTTACATGGCCTGTGCTTGCCAGAGCGCTAATAACAGTATTGTGTTAGGGCTCTATTGTCCATCTGCGGGATTTGACAGATCATAGAATCAAAGAATGGCCTGAGTTGAAAAGGACCTTAAAGTTCATCCAGTGCCAACCCCCTGCCATGGGCAGGGACACCTTACACTATCCCACCTTGCTCCAAGCTCTGTCCAACCTGGCCTTGGACACTTCTAGGGATGGGGCAGCCACAGCTTCTCTGGGCAACCTGTGCCAGGGCCTCCCCACCCTCACAGGGAACCATTTCTTCCCGATATCCAATCTAAACCTCCTCTCTGTCAGTGTGAAGCCATTCCCCTTTTTCCTGTCACACCCCACATGCTCTTGTAAAATAGTCTCTCTCCAAATGATGCTTGCTGGGACACCTGATTGCAAAGCTAAAGTTTTAGGCTTTGGGTACACACTTAATGTAGGTCTAATAAAGTTTTACAAATAAGATGGCTCTGAGGGGCGTTAACAAGGCTTGGGATTCTGCACTTCGGAACTGTTTAAAATCTCCCATGTGTACACTTTTACAGATTTAATGTAAGGTGATTCAGGCATAATGCCATGAATTTACCCAACTGGCACTACAAACAAACGATCTCTGTTATCTTAACTTAAGCCTGAGTCACAGATTCACGCAGTTGAAAGAGAAGGCAGACTAAAAAGTGTGTCTGGCCTAATTCTTTACTCCACAAGATACTCAACTACTTCTGTGTCATTTTCGATAAATATTTATTCTTCAGTTCTTAAAAACCCTCCACAACGTTCCCCAAGCATCTTTTCTGATGTTTTATCATCCTTACTGTGAGAAAGTTTATCTAATGTCCAACTTAAATCATCTTAACTGCACTTGAGGGTCATTAGTGCTGTGTTAGTTCCCAGGAGATTCTGAGAATGCTTCTTTTATCTTTTAAGCAAAATATTATATAAAGCTATGTATTTTCTCAGTCTTCTAGATTAATGGTTTCAGTTTGACATGTTCTTGAGACCTCTGGCCATCCTTGTGTTCCTTTGGAGCTTTTTTAAGGGTCCACATCTTTCCTTAGATAGGATGGCCAAAGCTGGGCCTGGTCATTCAGCTGAGCTGTTATCTGCTCCCAGCTGAGAAAAAAAATTGCATTCCCTTATTGGGAAGACTGCTGCTGGCACCTCCCTAGTGCAGGGAAGTTGTGCTTTTGCACAAGAAACTGTGTTGAACTATTCTGGCAGGACTCAGGGCAGGAAAGAGGATAAAAGGAAAGTCAAATCTTAAACGTACCCGGTATGCTGCTGGGCAGGTGAGAAGTGGCATTGAATAAAGTCACCAGAGGTGCTTCTACAGCATCTGGCTTGATGCCTGAGATGATGTGTGCCTCCAAGGTAGGCTCGGTGACATTTGGCAAAATTCCACTTGTTCCCAGATCTTTGTCTGAAAGTGATTCCTTTGTGCCACTGGATAAAATCCTTGCGGGTTGTGGCTCTGTTCTGAGCATGCTGCTGCTGCAAGAAGGAGGAAATGTATTTGTTGGTCTGGATAACCTGGACTTGTGAAAGGCAGAAAAGTCTGGCACAGTAAGAACTGGAGCAGTGTCAGGGTGGGACAGAGTGATCAGACTTGGTCCAGGAGGTGCTTCAGCTTTACCAGGGACAGTGCTGGTTAATGTGTGAGGAAAGCTGGCTGAGGCTTCGGGACTAAAAAACAATTTGGAGTAGAGGGTCTGTGCTTCTCTCTGGGCTACAGAAGAAGCTGTGCTTTTCCCTCCAGCAGATGAAAAACCACTGGGCTGTGGGATAGTTGTAGAAGGTTTAGATTGAGGTTCACAGCCATTAGTGAAGACTTGGCTCAGACTGCTTCTTGCTGTGACAGCTGGGAATGTGTCATCGATGGGAGATGTGAAGCCAGACAAAGCTGTGGCCCTTACTGAAGCTTTTTGGAATAGTGAAGGGAGTGCTTCTGGAGAGAGGGATGCACCAGAAAGCTTTTCAAGTTCTGGAAAGTGGCTTTTTGCCTCATTGATGTAATCTGGCACTTCTGATACTGACATTTCTCCTGTCAAAGATGGATGTAATTCTGTCTTGGGAGAAAATGCCATTGCTGAGCTGTGAGGCCATTCCTGAAGAGTGTTTCTCACCCATGGCCTGGAAAGCTGCTCTGTACCTGAAGTGATGTCCTGTAGGAGATGGTATGTGGATATCTCTGATTTGCTGGAAAGGAAATATGAGTGTGTCTCAGGCACGTGAGGCTCTGGCTGCTCTGACAGCAAGAATGTACCAGAAGGTCTAGCAGGCAGCACTTCCAGTTCAGAGAAGAGAAGCCTGGTTTCAGTTATCAGGGAAGGTGACAGATCTGGGCAATGAGAGTCTGCAAACATAATGGATACTGAGGGGTTAGTTGGCATGTCCTGTGCTGAGTCCATTTCTAAGGTGACCAAGCTTTCTTGACTTGCAAGGTGGATATTATTCTGCATCTTGTAACTTGCTATGGTTCTACTTTCTGCACAGAAAGTTGATGAGCTCTGAGTAGGTGACAGCACAAGTGGTGTGAGTAACTGGCTTGGCACGGTAAAGAACAAGGGCCTGGAAGCCTCTCCTGCAGCTGGTCTCTGGGTAATTCTAGTTGGTTTTAATGCAGGTGTTGGTGTGATCATTAATTGCCTGCGGTGTAGTCTTGGAGACTTTCTTTCATAATCCCCTCTCCTGAGTACTCTCCAGCCTGCAATTTCATACCCTAGCAGCTGTGAGAGGTGATGTGAGTTCACATTGTGCCGCAGGACTTGGATGAATTCACGGAGCAGGGCAAAGCCTCCGCACGTGACCGGCCAGGAGAGCCCCACGTAGTGGTTGGTGGTGAGGTCGATGTGCCCGGTGTCCTCAGCTAGGATGTGTGAGGCCCTTGCTGCTGGGCCTGGGTGCTGCAGCAGGGTCAGCAGGGAGCTGTCCAGGTGCAGGTACTCAGCCATCCTGCACACCATGGACAGGCGCTCCCGGATGTCCAGAGTTTCCGCTCCAGCAGAGAGAATGATTTCAGCAGAAGTGATGGGAGCTTCCTTCCCACACCTGACATGGAAAGTCCAGAATTAAAGTGGATAAGAACAATTCTTTTTACCCCTCCCAGTTTTTGTGAAGATCCCTGTTTGAATTTAGTAGATCATTGTTCAAAATTTTACCTCTTAATCCAAAACTTCCTTCTCCATGAATATATGAATATTTCCCATTCCACTAACTTCACTGATCACTAAGTTTGTTCCCACTGCTTGTGCAGAACACAGCGGCGTGGTCTGAATTTCCCAAATGCTGTCCTCATTATGGAAGTAATTCACTTCAGAGATATTCCCAGTCCATTAGACATCAAATGTAGGTACTGACACTGAGAAAGTACCACCAGTGGTAACAAACAGTGTCTTATGGAGGCAATTTGGAGGCTCTCTGGGAGCCTGCCTCTCTCCCTGCTCACAGAAGAGTTAGGAACTGGAGCAGGGAGGCTGGATGCCATCTGTACAATGGAGAGTCAGTGTCCCTGTGCCCATGTCTGCTGTGCACTGTAGCTCTGGGACAACAAAGCCTCCAGCTTTTATATTCAGCATGTGCTTGTTCAATATTTTGTGGGGTTTTGTTCTAGTTTTGTTTCCCTGATGTCACATTTCCACAGCAGGAAAAACCCGCCCTGTGTCAATTAGGGAGCACCCATCTCTTTTTTTTTTTTTAAATAATTTTTCCCTCCCCTCACTGATTAGAGCAGAAGCCACGGAGGCCAGCAGTACTCACTGGTAGCTGTTTGGCATGCGGTTCAAATTCTGCGTTTCCAAGGATAAACTGCTGTCCTGCACATGGATGGTGAAGTTTCCAGCAGCCCTCAATGTTTCCTGGGCAGGCACCCCTCCAGAGGCAGCAGTGTTGAACAGGTACACTCCTCCCTCCCCGGCCATCGGCAGCCCTTGCAACGTGTTTGTTTTGGGGTTGAATTCCAGCCATTTTGGCAAATCTGCACCACTGGCTAAAGTGACCTGCTCCGTAAGAGGATGGCAGAGGAACAGAATTAGTGATAGGAAATGCTTTTACTACTCCAGTTTTACATACTCTAAGCTCTAGCTGGATAAAAGTTCAGAAACAGTCACAACTGATCCATTTGGAAATCTTAGAAACCACGGTGCCTTGGTTTTTTATGTAGTGCTTGTCTTGGGTGTTTTTTAGCATAGTGGCAACACTTAACTGTCCATTTCCAAGACCCTGCATTCTTTAGACTGCAGGTAGACAAAACACATGTGTCTGTAGGTTGTTTACTTGCTCAGTAGGGAAGTGCTGCACCAGCAGTGAATGCTGGTGAGATTTTTGCCATCAGTTCTACCTGTTTCTAATACATTTGAGGCACTTTCTAGAAGGAGATTGTTAGTGAATTCATTTTAAACATAAAGCAAATGTCTTTGCTGCAGGATTGTACCAGGAAATGTATTGAATAGTGTTACCTTGTACTGAGTTACTGTTCCCTGAAAGGCAAATGCTGGCACTGTATAATAGAATGTTTTTCCCATGAGGACAGTTGCATCTGGGATTATTCCTTGCAGGTTCTTTGTTTCTTCCCATCTGTTGTTCAATCCCTCGGCAACCTCAGCAGGAGAGCTCACACAGACAGACAGCAGCGCAAAGAGAAGAGGGAGCAGGGGCAAGACTCTCAGCCCTGGGAGCACAGGGGTCCCCGAGGCAGGAGAGCTGTGCTGGATGTGCCCTGGGTACCTGCAGGCATCATCCATCTCATCCAGTGCCGCTGGCAGCTGGGTGCTGCTACTGGAGCTGTAGGGGAAAGAGAAAACCCAAACCTGTGGGCATGTGCTCCTCAGATCAGCCAGCCCCATCTCCCAGCGAAGCAGAACGCTGGCAAATGTCTGAGGCTTCTCACTGCATTGGTTACAGCCCTGCTGGTCTCTTTGGGCCACGGTGACATTTGGGGAGGGCTCTGGGCTTTAAGAAGCCTCGGTACTCACCATCACTGCTCTGTTCAGCCAAAGGATTTCCACGGGGAAACAAAGCTGGTTCATCATGCTTTTTAACCCAGTTGCCTTCAGTCTTGCTGTTGCTCCCGTCTCTGTTTCTGTTGTGATAAAAGCCCACTCAGAAGTGAAATGCTACACTGGGGCCTCATCAGGGGGGCCTCCAACATAGGGCAGAGCCAGGTGAACAGTGCAGTAACCTGACCCGCCAGGATTTTGTGGTGTAGTGGTGACAAAAGGAAAGGTGAGTATGGCAAATGGCACTGATCACGGGGACAAAGGCAGGCTGAGACTCACTATCCTTCGTAGCATCGAGGGCTGGAATTCGATTTGCTATGTTTGATGCTGCTTCTACAAGAGAGGATAAGAGAACAGTAATAAGGGCTCTCATAAACCTGTGAGTGGCTTCCAGCTTTTAGATGAGCAGTGCATACAACATGCTTGGTCCATCCTGCTAAGGACAGCTTTGTTTAAAAGCACGCAAGAAGAAAAGAACATTTACTAGCTCAAAAGATAGAACTGAGAAAGCATGGATGATGTTTTGGAGCCAGATGACTGCAGCAGCAGGACAGGGAGTGCTCCTTTCTTGGTACAGCTCTGACAGCAAGATGGCTTGAAAACCACAGCCTGCTTTGCTTTGGCCCTACAACCCCAGTGGCCTTTTATTAAGGAATCAGGTTTCGCTCTGCTGGCTTTTAACAAGTATTTTATTGCTTCTGTTTGTGGAGGTGTTTGCAGTAGTTACCAAGCTTTCTGTCGTGCTCTGTTGTGCAGATCCCTTCCATTTTAGCTACGAGGCGAGCGTGCTTTGGATACAGCAAGAAGTGGTGATGCAAATCTTACATAAAGACAAAAATTGTGTGGTATCTACCAGAAGACAATGACTTGCTAGTGCCTGCAGTGTGTTCCTATACTCTGGGAAAAACAGAAACCCTACTGATAGGTGTGCAGTGCTTGATGTCTGCTTTTGGCCAGAGATGAACATTTATCCAGCAAACTTTGTTTCCCTTGTAACCAAGATTGGCTCTGAAGAAATCAAAAGTTTGTGCTTCTTTGATTATGCTCAGCTGTGCTGAGAAACAAGTTACTACATTCACCTCTCCATTTTTCACTGTCAACATCTCCTGTGTTCCTTTCTCCTGCAATCCCTGGAAACAATGACAAGTCCTCATTCACCCCTTATGAAAAGAGGGAATAGGTGGTGGGGCAGAAATTCAAGTTGCAGATAAGGACTTTTACTTAGGGAGTATCATTCTTATGCAAGGGAATGGGTGCTTGACAGCTGATTAATACCTCCTAATGAATTTGCCTCCTGAGAGCTGAGTAAATATTGCCATGTAACCATGCATGAATCATCAGCATGCTCTGAAATGATGGGAATACTCCGAGATGCCTTGGTTGCTGTGAGCTTACAGGATTCCAAACCACCCCTGGAAGGGCAACATCTGCCCAGTGCAGGAATCCAAAGCCTATGGACACACCTGTGCTTCAGGTGGGGAGGTGCCAGTGAGTGTTCCACCTATTTGGGTCCTGTCCCTTCTTAGCAACATTTGTCCCCCTGGCTTTGACAGCAGCAGACATCATGTATTTACTCTGTAGTGTCACGTGAGGCAGAATATTTTCACAATGTTTGCTGTCATAGTGTTCTGGGTATAAACTTACTGAAACCTCCCATGAATGTACAAGGGCTTAAAATAATTAGATTTTTAAAATTTCTCTGGAGCCTCCCTGTAATCCTCACTGTTGTATAATTACTGAGCTCATAATGAATTGTTCTTGCTAAATTGCAACAGAGGCATGTGGCATTCTGTTGGGTGAATGCCTTTTGATAAAAACAAAAATGAGAGTGGGAGAGACACTTCATACAAGAGCGCGTAGTAACAGGACAAGGGGGAATGGCTTCAAGCTGCAAGAGGGTGGGTTTAGATTGGATATCAGGAATAAATTCTTCCCTGTGAGGGTGGGGAGGCCCTGGCACAGGTTGCCCAGAGAAGCTGTGGCTGCCCCATCCCTGGCAGTGTCCAAGGCCAGGTCGGATGGGGCTCTGAGCAAGCTGGGATAGTGGAAGGTGTCCCTGCCCATGGCAGGGGGGTTGGAACTGGATAAACTTTAAGGTCCCTTCCAACCCAGGCCATTTTATGGTTCTCTGAAACTATCTCAAACGTCACTCTCTGTCTAAATGCAGGGAAACTTGGGAACAAATGTAGCTAATCCAGAAACAAGGACCACTGGCTTGAGGTATTTACTTCTCACACAGAACCAAGAAATATCAAAAGTTTTATGGAATAACTTCAGTCTCATGTGATTTCATGGCCAGAGTGCAGAGATAAAGGTGGGCAACTGTAATCCAAAACTCACATGAATCAAACAGAATCTTTTTGGGGCACCTGTAAGTACTTGTAAAGACAAAAATAACTTACTTACTTTGCTCCACTTTTACCTTTAGACAATTTTTCCAACAAGTGTGTGCTACATTTACACAAATGCGATTCTGACACTGGGAAAAAAAACACCCCTTAATCCTTATCTGAAACACCAAAGGCCACACTGAAGGATACACTATCTTCTGTTTTCTTTTTGGGTGATCTTGTAAAATGGAAATTGTGACTCTCTTGTTTCCCTGTGCTGCCCTTGCCTAAGGCACTCTCTTGTCACTCCTTCTTAGAGGAAATGGGGAACAAATGTCCAATACTCCCCTGTCCATGTTTAGCAAGCCTGCTTGGCAGGGTTTAGGGTCTCCTGCAACATCCCAAATAGCCTAGAATGGCTCAGCTTTACAACCTAGAACACAAAGGTAATGTTTTTTTAATGAGGTTGTTTTTTGTATCTATTAAATCCCCAGCACCTGGAATGAAGGGATTGCTTGGCAATTTTAGCTTCCTTTCAAGTCTCTGATATTCCAGCCCTCTTCTCTGCTGCAAAGGAAACCTAGGTCTTTTCCCAGTAGCCCCAGAAAACTCAGCAAGCAGAAGGTGACTTCAGAACAGTATTTTGGTGGTCTGATTCATTATTTTCACAATGTCTGAAGCTGGCAGTGCTGGCAGCCCTGGCATCCATGCATTGGTAACTTGCCAGGCAGTTTCAGAGCCATTTGTGTGGACATAACAGGAAGCCTGGTAGTAGCACATAGTAGCACATTTTCTGTGAATTGTCCAGTATGAGTTTTCCACCTTTGACTTCCATTAAATTCTAGGAAAAGCCTCCTGTATTGGAGTTGCCTAGAAACCTGTGGAGATATGCCTACAAATTGGCTGTTGGTGCATTGAGTCTTATGCAAAATGTGGGGGATGTTTTTGTTTGGACTGTTGCAATTAACACGTTGACTGTTTCTGGAAGGCAGAATACTGGAAACTGGGTGTTGGGAAAGGTAGAAATTAATGTGGTGGAAGAAAGGAGCCTGTATGTTACAACCTGTGTGTCACAACCATGTCACTCCTGTGTTGCCAAATGCGAATAAATCAGAAAGTCAAAGTTTTGGTATCTGGGATAAGCATCAGAAAAAGGGTTGGGTTTCTTTTCATGCCGTTTCTTCAAAATAATGATGCACCCCCTCCCCACCCCCATTTTTATTAATTTTAATCATGCTGGTGTTTTATCTTTAAGCGGCTGCCTCAGGTTTTATTTCTTTTTCTCTTATTTTAAACCAAATGGGAGAAAGAGTGGAAAGGACAAAGGAACAACATCTGAGGGAAACCTTGTCTTTACTTGCTTCTACTTCTCATTCTGTTTAGCACTGGGAAAGTATTTTCACTTCCCACCCCACTTCCCTCCCAAACTTATGTTTCCTCTGAGAAATTGTCTACGTGGGAAAGTTTAAACATGAAAGTCAAGGGATGATTTTATACCAAGGTTAAACTTTAACTACCCATGTGAACACTGTTGTTTTGCTACAAGCATTTTTCCCCAAATTATGGTTTTCTTTTCCAGTTTAAAGCTCAGTTTACGACATTGCAAACTGATTAAACTGAGCTGGAAAACGTTGTACTAAAAGGACTCAGGCACTTACAGAGTTACAGCTACATATGTAGCAGATAAAGCTTTCCTGCTCAGACAAGCCCTCACTATTTCATCCTAGCTGTTGGTTGGGTTTTTTTTCCTAGGGAGAGCTAAAAAGTGAGAAGAATTAATTTATTTCAATGATTTCACTTTCTAAAGCACCATCTTTTTGTCTTCCATTTCAGCTTCTTTGAAAATGAGGAAAACGGGTCAAATTCAAAATGTCTTCTCTTTTTTTTTTTTTTTTTTTTTTGATGAAAGTTCATATTCTCATAAACTTTGAAGTAATATTAAATATTGGCCTTTTCAAAGTTATTAGTTATTCAGTAGTTCCTCTAAAGGAAAGATCACTAGGTTGGCCTGAATAAAGATGCTCTGTTGTAGGAAGGTTTTGTTTGTGCTCTGTGGGAAGGGAGACAGAAGAAGGTGCTAGAGCTGCTAACAAAGCAGGACTTTTGCCTTCACACCTGTCAAATTCATTGGGAGACCTGCAAACCTTTAAAACCTCATTAAAACTGTGTCTTTCTCCAGCTGTTAATACCAACATGGGCTGTCACTTCAAAAGGGATTTTAGAAATCCTATCAGCTGATACCACTCGGAGCTGTCCTGCATGGCAAAAGGAGCTATTGACTGAAGTCTTCTGGCAAAGTCTTCGTTGTTGTTTTAATTTTTTTTCTTTCTGCCCTTTTTCTGGTCAGATGGAGGAGTCTGAGCAGAGCTGAGGTTTGCACAAACCCCAGGGCAGAAGGGAGGCTCGTGTGCCAAGTTCCAGCCTTGTGTGATTTTTCAGAAGGGGGTGGGATATGTACCAAGCAAGAAGCACAAGGTTTATAAGGGCTGGGCTGACAGGCCTGCTGCTGCTCCTGCGCCCAGCTTTTGCATTCAGCTGGCATTGCTGCCTTCCCACAGCAGGCTCTCAAACCAGTTGCTGTAATAACCCTAAAATGGTGTGTGTTTCACTCAGTGGTCTCAGTTCCGCCTCCCTCTTAGCTGATGTGACAGTTTGGGACAGAGCTCCCTTCCCCTGGCACCAGCCCCAAATTTGGCTCGCAGCTCTCTGCTAAACCCAGAGCTGTCCCTCCCCTAACACAGATGCTGCTGCCATTGCTCTGTCTTTGGATGAGATGGTTTCTGTCTTCTCTGCTGGAAAGAACAGAGAGAAAAAAATCGCACTTCCACGTGATCAGCTGTGGATCTTCTCATAAGGAGAGTGAACTCAGTCATGCCTGGAAGTGATGGGGAAGCTGCAGAGGAGATGGCAGTGTTGCCCAGAGGGTGAGAGGCTGGCTGGGTCCGGGGTGTGCAGAGCACCTCCTTCCCCCTTAGGCACTTCCAGAGGTGCTGAAAACCGGGCAATTGGGCTGCTCTCCCTCCTTCATCTCTGCTTGGTTTGTAAAGCCAGTCCTAAAGCTCTCTCCAAAAAGCACATAACAGCTGAACCCCCGTGCCTTTCTGTGTGGCAGAAGCCGAGAGGCTGCTGACTGATGGGGGAAAGGAAGGAAATTTACAGCCAGAGCCCTCTCATCAATTTCTCCTCCCAGATGTTTTTCTTTCGGTGTTTGTTTTACTTTGGCAATTGACTAAACAAATTGCTGTCGGAGTGGTGCAGCTGATGAAGTCTGGTTTCCTTCAGGTTTTTCTGCAGTTCTCTTTCTTCCGACTTAATGATCTCAGCTTCATCCTCTGCCATATTTTCCACGGGGAAGGGGAGCCAGGAGCTGAGCAGAGCTGCTTTTGGCTTTTCCCTCCCTCAAGTGGGGACATGGTTTTGAATTTCTGTCCTTTAGCCAACCTTTAATTCTCAAAAAAATCTTGAAATAACATAATTTTCAAGGCATCCATAAGATGCCTCCTCCCCAAATGCTCTAAACTGGCTAATAACGGGATCAGGCATTTCTGGCTGGGGAGAGGACTGGGTTCTTGGAGGGGACAGGCTGCAATTGCACAAGCTTTGTTTCCTCACGGCACCGAGGTGCAAGTCAGTCCCTGGAAGCTTGTTTTGTAAAAAGGCCACTTGTTTTCTGCATCCCTTGGAGCTGTCTGGGCGAGCTGCTCCTGCTATTGCTAAAAGCACTTGAGCAGAATAAAAATCCGCATCCTCAGCAAAGCACTTGAGGCTGCGCTGCCTCAATTGCAAAGGAGAAACAAAAAGAGGGGAATAAAGCATGGTATAACTTTAGAATACAGGAGTTTCTATGACAGTTACAGTAAAAGCAGTGTTTATGTTCACTCTCAGCAATGTCTACAGCTTCCTTTTGAATGGGTTGCCCAGAGTTATGGGTGGGATTCAGTTTCTGCCTCTATTTTTCTTCAGTATATGCCAATTGTCCTTTTGTAGGTGAAATTAAGTGTTGCCCAGAAAACCACAGCTCAGGCAAAGTATTGTCCTGTGTGTGAAAGCAACGATTGAGGCCTCTGCAGAGAGGCAGCTGTGACTCTGTTTTCATGTCTTTCAGGAATTATATGATTTATCAGTGATGAAGCCAGATCTTTGATAGGGGATTGAAAGTAATCCCTAAATATTTAATATGTGAGAATTAAAGACAACCAATTTGTCAGATTTTAGAGTGGGTTGAGACTTGCTCCAAGGCCCTGGTAAGTATGTGCATGACTCATGCTGAGGTGCTCAAGGTTTTTTATGGAGGCTTATCGGTATAATACGGAGAAAAAAAGAGGGATGGAAAGGCAGCTCTTGAGGTTGTGAGTGAGTTTAACAGAGGGAAAGTGAGTGAGCTATAAATTGTGTTGAACTTGGGGGATGGAGAAAACCAAACCCATTTAGTTTGTACGGATGCCACGTGCCTGAAATGAAATTATGCATGAAATAATGCAAAAAGCCTCAAGCTGAGCTTCATAGCTGCTCTTATAAAAGACAGCAGATGTTTTTGTGGGGCTTTCTTTTCACAGCCAGGTCTCAACAGCACGTTTAGGTGCTATAAAAAGGCATTTGATAAACTAGCTAAGTTTTTAGGAAAAGTTCAAGCTCTTTTCTTGCAGTCCTTCAGAGCTTCTGGAAACTGAATTACTTGTTTAAAGTCCTAGCTCTGGATCTAGGAGCCTTACTTCACTTATTTCTGCAAATATTAGTCTGGCTATTTGCTCTTTTTTTCTTTCCAGGCTGTTGTGCCTGGATGCTTTTATTTGCATACATAATGTTTGTTCTTGCAACAGTCCCTGCTCTGAAAGTTGCCGGGGTAACAGCTTTGTCTGTTGTTTCCATTTGAAAAGAGAGCGAGAGTGGCACCTCGACCTCCTGGCTGGCTGCTGGACCGGGTGCCAGCAGAGCTGGGTTCCATCCTGCCCTGGCTGCTGGCATCTGCCTTTGCCTGAGGTGCCCTTGGCAGGAACCAGCAAAGCATTTCAGTGGTTTTATTTATTTATTTATTATTGATTTATTTGTTTGTGTGCCTGTTGTTGGGCAGCCACCCGGTCCCTGCCTAGCAACCTCTGGCATCCACAACAGTTACCTAAAGGACTTTCCCCACATTCAAGGACTTTCCTCACACCTTGCTGTCCACCCCTGACCCTGACTCCCCTTGTCCACATCCCAGAGGGACTCCAAGCCTCCCTGCTTCCCCCAAATTCCTCTGTAGCTCCTGCCATTTGCCTCTTGGTGTCTCCATTTCCCTTCTGACCCCAGGTTTGCCCTGTTGGCTTCAGGACTGGTTGTAATTGTGGCTTTACCTCTGTGGATCTGTAATTGCCACCAGCCCGTTGGGCAAATGTTAACTTTTTTCAGGACCAGCTGCTTGGAGAAAGGACTCTCAGGATAGTTCTTCTGAAACTCACAGATGTTTTCTTTGTTTATTTTGTTTCTAGCTACTTTCCTATTTCTCAAATATGCCTGGACATGTCAAAACAGCAATGATCAGCTTGCGTTAAATAAATTAACTTAATACTGCTTGACATCATTATCTTTAGCTCATCCACTGAGAGCACCTAAAGAGAAGGGTTGGCCTTGGTTTTGCTAGGATTTGCATTTTTTGTTGGTTTGTTTTTTGGGGTTTTGTTTGGTTGTTTTTTTGGTTTTTTTTTTTGGTTTTTTTTGGTTGATTGATTGTTGTTTTTTAAAGGAGAAATGTTTTAAGCTCACCCTGCAGACCAGTGGCAGAGCAGAACTGGGGCAGGTCTCCTGAGCTCCCTCTGATCCCACTCCTCGATGGATTAGCCCCTGCTCTGGCTTTGGATCTGAGAGAAGTTGGGGCTGTTCAGCCTGGAGAGAGAAGGTTGTGTGGAGATCTCACAGCCCATTCCAGGCTCTGAAGGGGCCCGCAAGGAAGGTGGAGAGGGACTCTGCATCAGCACCTGGAATGACAGGACAAGGAGCAATGGGTACAAATGGAAAGAGGGGGAATTTGGGCCAGATGTATGGAAGAAATTGTTCCCTGTGAGGGTGGGGAGGCCCTGGCACAGGTTGCCCAGAGAAGCTGTGGCTGCCCCATCCCTGGCACTGTCCAAGGCCAGGTTGGATGGGGCTCTGAGCAAGCTGGGATAGTGGAAGGTGTCCCTGCCCATGGCAGGGGGGCTGGAACAAGATTATTTTTAAGGTCCCTTCCAACCCAGGCAATTTTTTGGTTCTAAGCCGAGTTCATGGGACCGGGCTACTGAAAAAAGCCATTTATCTCCCAGCTCCGTGTCTGTGTGTCTGCCAAGAGATAATTGGGGGGAAGAGAAGCCCAGCCCTCCTGATGCCCATTTGGTCCATGACTGACAGATTTATGATAGGCTGCAGCTTCCTCCGTTTGTCCAGCAGCGAGTGGCAGGGCCGGGCGATTGTGTGTCGGCCTTCCCAACGGAGAGTGCTTCCAGCTGGATCCAGGGCACAGGAAATGATCTAGCGAAAGCCTTTCGGTGACAATTAACAGAATTCCTGCCGATAACTTTTTTTTTGTCCTCTCCCTCAGAACGTTTTTACAGCAAGCCCTAAGTGGCTGCAGAGAGGCATTGGAGGTGGGTGGTTACAAATATTGATGAGTGTGTCATGGACCAGATTTATTTCTGTTGAAAGTATGATTATTTTTTTAATCTACACCTCCTTAGTATTTTACTCGATGACCAGAGCAACATAAAAATTTATTTTTCTTCTGAGATGGTCAAACCCTAAAACCCAGCCCAGTTTGGCCTCAAGCAAGGAAGAGTTACTGTAAACTGCTCGTTTTGCCAGCAACAGCAAGGGGCTCGAGTTCTGGGGTCACCAAGGTGGTGTCAACTTGGGAGAATATGCTTAAAACCCCTCCAGTTTCTGTAATGCACTCCTGTGTGAGGCATCTCTCTTGAAAAGAGGGAAAAATAAATATTTTTTAGTGGTTGCATGGAATTACCTGTGTAAAAGAAAGGAGTTGGTGTTGGGTGTGCTCCCTCAGAAAGCTTTTAAGAGTTGCCTTAGATGCAACGTTGGAAACCAAATACCTTTCCTTAGAGGCTTGTGGTCTTCAGATCTGAGGGTTTGTTTTTCACCATGGGTGAAAAAACAGGACCTGAAATCCTTGGTATTAGTTGTTCTCCTAGAAAAGAAGGAGGAAAACAATTTTTTTTGAAGACTTGATACACACGGGGATTAACCAGCTCTGTTTTCAGTAGATAAATTACAGCTCAGGAAATTAAATTTAAAGTGAGATGGATATTTGTCCTTGGGAATTTGACACCTGTAAGCAAAAAAGCCTTTGTTTTGAGAGTTTAAGGTGCTGCTGTAGGCTTTGTGCTGGATTTATGCTTGAAGACTTCTTTTCTTTCTTATTGCACTGGAGTCTCCAAACTGGGGTTTACTAGAGAAGGGCAAAAGAGAGTGAAGCTGGTGTTTTAAGAGGGGTCAGGCTTTTCTGCTGGGTTGTTCATGTTGTCAGGGGCTCTTGCAATGAAGTGCCACGTGGGAAAATGGCCTTTCCTTGCCTGAACAGTGAGCAGAGCACAGGCAAACTGCTTTTATCTGCTGTGGAGCTGGTTTGAATACTGACAGCTCGGACCTTTTGATCTACCACAGCCTGGCTGCTGGTTTTGCCTGTGCAGGAGCAAGCCCAGGAGCAGAGAGTGGAGAAGGAAAACTGCAGTGGTCACAGAGGATGGAAAACAGGCAAGTGATGAGAGCATGGAAAATACAGTAAGAAAGTGTAGGAAAAATGGACAAAGTCTGGAAGAGGCAAACATTGCAGTGGTACAGGAGAGGCCACGTCCTCATCTGTACTTCTGTGACTTCTATCCACAGACAGCTTGGGCTTCAGCTAGAAAAGTGTTTTCTTTGTAAGTATACAGAGATTTCGGTAATACCAGGGAGTAAAACACCTTGTAAGAGTAAGCTGGTTTCTGAGCTTCAGAAATCCTCTTGTAAGAATTCCCTTTGTGCTTTTACAAAAGTTCCTGTGCTCCCCTTTCCTTCCCCCACCTGTGTACAGGCAAGTGAAGAAGGGCTGGAGTCGTGCCCAAACTCTGGAGTTTGGTTGGCTGCATTTTTGGTTTTGAATGAAAGAGTCTGTATAAATCTATCTGTGTCTCCTTGATACGCATTAGTGTTGGCCCCAAAACAGGCAGGGTGAGCACAGCAGCTCTGCCTCACCAGCACACAACAGGCATGTGAAAAATCAAGAGGACTCCACCTTGAGTCCAGGCATGGAAGAAATTGTTCCCTGTGAGGGTGGGGAGGCCCTGGCAAAGGTTGCCCAGAGAAGCTGTGGCTGCCCCAGCCCTGGCACTGTCCAAGGCCAGGCTGGATGGGGCTCTGAGCAAGCTGGGATAGTGGAAGATGTCCCTGCCCATGGCAGTGGGGTTGGAACTGGATGATATTTAAGATCCTTTCCAACCTAAATTATTCTATGATTCTATGTAAATCCTAGATACTTCCACTAGACCCAACTGCTGCTGGGCAGGTATTGGGGAGTGTAAACCTGTGCTACCCCAAAACCAGGGGCTCTGTGATCCCCTGGGGATAACTGGAGGTAGAGCATGTCTGCAAAGAACTGTGTGCAGCAAGGCTGATCCAGGTACTGCTCACAGAAATGATGCTGAAAATGATGCATCAGCTCACAGCTTTGAAGAGAACGTGCTAGTGAGTAAGGGAAGGGCCCCTCCTGACTCAAGTCAGAAACCCCAATTCCCTCAATCCCACATTTGCAGCACTGGCTTTCAAGAGCTATGCTTATTGAGGGGCTGCTCTGTGGTGGGATAACCACAATGTTTTTCTTTTCATCACCCCTTTTTTAAAGGAGGCTGACAATGTCTTGTCCTTACTCTTGGCTTGGTGGAAAAAGGAAGCTGAAAGAAGGAGGTGATCTGGCAAAGCCAACAGCTGCTTGAAGCGCTCCAGGCCTGTCTATGCACATCCTTGCTCCCAAATTCCTAGGGTTTCCAGAGCAGCTAGCCAGAATGCTGAAAAAGCTTTCTCTTTAATCTCTTGATCTCCACTGTGTGTTTTTGCCAGTGCAGGTAAAACAGAGGTGCACACTCCACGTACCGGTGTTTCCACCCGGGTAAACAGGAGAGTCTCAGTAATTACCGAGAACGATCTGAGCGAAACATCTTGTCTCTACAGCTGGTTCCTGGGACACAGGAGCAGGCAGGGCAGGCACACTTGACCTGCCAGGTATCACCCGTATCTCTCTCTACTCAAACTACAAGAAATGAGATTCATTCATTCTTTGCTCCAGCTAAATTCCAACTCAAGTGTGAAGAGAAGTTTTGTCTGACAGGTTTGCTGCGAGCAGTGGTGGTGATTGCTGTGCTTTCAGAGATCCATTTGGTACACACATCCTAAATTCATGAGGTGGTTCTCCTCAGGCTGCAGCTTTGCTTCAGGAGCTGACAGGCCACAGCCCTTGGCATCACTTCAGTTCTCACTCATGGTGTTACAGAAAATGACGAGATGCTCCAGTGTTTGCTCAGGTCCAACCCTTGGAATAGGACACCACCTTTAATAAGCCCCAGAGAAGGCTCTACTATTTTATTTTCTCAATTTTAATTTTAACCAAAGAGACAACCCAGCTGAAAACCAAGAGGATGACATGATATTATGGACAGTGGAATTTGGCATGCAGATTACAAACTAGTCTGAATCCCACTGTGTGAAAATGTTCAACAGTACTGCAGAGCCTGACTGCTTCCTCCCAGGCTTCAGCTGCGCCCGGGGACAAATCCCAAGGAGAATTCTGTCCATTAGTAGCAACGAGACTCTCCCTCCATGTGTGTCTATATATATATATATCTATATCTATACATATATGTATATGATGTGTGTGTGTGTTAATTTGGTTGGCTTTTGCTTTTCCTTAGGTAAAATGATGGTGGTGGTGATCCCTGCTTTGCAAGCTGCATGCCAAACTTGTTGTAGCTTGCCTTATAAACTTACACTTTCTAAACAAGTTAAATGGAATTAAGACCATAATTATTAAAACCAGCTAAAGTTTAGCCATTTTCTTCAGTAGTGACAGGAATGCAAGAATGGGGACACCTGGTGATTCACCTGGCTCAGAATCCTCTCCCCCAGCAGTGGCCAGGGATGGGTGTCTGAGGAGAGACAAGAACCAGGTACATGTGCAGTGACAATTCCCCCAGCCAGTTCAGGGAATCCATCAGCTGGATAAGGTATCTCTGTTTTCTCCATGATGTTCTATAAGCTTTGGCAGTTTCCTGGGGGAAGGAGCCGTGTGGATGTGCTGCCTGTTGTGCCTTTGGTTTGTTCTCTGAGTGGTTCCTCTCTGTGGCTTCACTCTGCACCTCTGAGTAGCATTAGCAGAGAGGTACAATCATCAGACCCTGGAGACTATCCACATGCCAGTCCTGGTGTGGCAGATTGTGTGAGAACATTTGTGCACTTAATGTTGTGTGTTTTATTGTTGGGGGGAGGGGGGGTTGTTTGTTTGCTTGTTTTGTTTTATAATGGAAGTTGGTTTTATCGTGAGCTCTGGGCCAACTTTAGGTTTATGCAGTGGAATAGAGCCTCTGTCTGGTTTGCTCTGTATTTTCCTCCTGACAGGAGAAAAGTGCTAACCCTTAACAACCCCTGCACCACTTTGTTGCTGAGCACTGGGACTATCCTGTTAGGGAGTCTGGAAAGGACATTCCCCCTCTTCCAAGGGTTTAGCTGGCTACAGCCCAGGAGACCTCCCTGGCAGGAGTGATCTGAGGAAAGGCTGAAAGAAACCTCATCTCTCTCATCCCCCCAGGACAAACACGATTTGGAGGGGGTTCCTGTTTCTAGACACCTCAGCCAGGGTAATTTTGGGCTGGTCAGAGACAGAGTAGTTTATGGGAGCTGGGAAGGAGGAGGGAGCTTCATTTTTAAGCAGGCCTTGGATCTGTTTTGCAAGAGGTTTCCAATGTGTGTGTGTGTATGTAGGACTCTCATCTGTTGAGCAGGTAGCAAATAAATGTAATTGATCATGAGGAATGCAATTATTTGGACCTTGTCTACGTTGGGAATATTCTCCAGCTGGGAGTTCAAGATTTCTTTCTCTCCCTCTTCTCCCATGCTTGAGGCCAGGTGGTTTTGGATGGATGAGGCAGCAAATTTGAGGCAGAGTCTGGAAGCTGACTCCTCAAATGAAGTGCTCAAGGTGTTTGGTGCAGCAGGGGAGACTTAATTAGCACAGAGCTTATTTACCATCTTAACTTGTCACATCTTAGAGGATGTGCAGCTGTTAGAAACAAATGTTTTTGAACCATCATCAATAAATGCTGCAAACTAAGTGCCACAAGCCAAATTATTTTCCACTCCAAGTCATATTTGCTTCCCTTTTTTCCTGTCTCTGAGTCATGACTAGTAATGCTTCCCTCTCCCAAGTCATGTAAGTGTAATGTTTAAGCTCATTGCAGAGCAGTCACAGCTTGCCTGTCCTGCCTGCCATCATCTTCCTGCAGGTTTGGAGCTGTTGTCTTAGCCCCAGTGCTCCTGGGATGAAGCACAGAAGCGGGTCCTTTGGGGATGTGGAATTTTCATGGTTCTGCAGGTCCAGGCGCAAGGACCTGTGCTGTGGAGCTGGTGGGCTGGGATGGAACAGTGGGTGCCAGGAGTGTAATCGTCTGTTTGTGGGTTTGCTGCACCTCACTGTGAAGGTGAAGCACTGAGGACTTGTGGGACATCGCTCTGGTTCTGCCCTTGGTTTCATGCACTCAGATTTGGGAGGGAAAAGAAAAAAACCCTCCACAAAACACTTTCATATCAGTAAACACAAAATATTGTGAAAAAGGCTAAAGTTAAATTTATTCCTGTTTTGGAGACTTGGGGGACCTTCAAGCATCACAATACCCCTCAGGAGGATTGTGTGTGATACTAAAAAATAAATTAGGAACCTCATGTTGGGACAATTACTATCCCCGTCTTTGGGAAATTTTAGTTCAAGCCCTTCGCAATGGTGTTACAAAGCATAATTATATGACTTGAGGTGCTGTTAGATAGATGCAAATCTTCTGGGTATGCTATCTCTCCATTTAATCAGTTATTTGTTTGCCATTTGGGTACAGAAAGTAGTTTATTTAAAAATTAGCTGAATACACTTCCAGTAGCAGCATCAGTGGGAAATAATGAAAAGTAGCTGATTTACTACTAGTAAAGAGAATCCAAGAGCTCCCTGGTGTATCTCATTTACTCTGAGATTTATACTCAATACACAGTCAGCTAATTCCACACACAAACAAGCCATACATGGCTCCCTGTGTTCTCTGTTTATGCCCATTTATCTTCAATTTTGTTAGAAACACATAAGCTGTCTACTTTATTTGCTGGGCGTTCCCTTTCATTTGAATCCTACTTTTCATTTTTTGCGGATATCTCTTTGCTGTTAATATTGTTGTGTGGTATATCAGTACTTTTCTGGAAATGGGTGTAAGAATTTCACAGCAACTTCATAGATTTTGTTCAGGGAACACAAATCATCCTTGTTGCAACAGTGAACTGATGTGTGATGATGTGGAGTTCATCAGCAGCTGAGGCTGTGTGTGCACATGTGGGAATCTGGGATGGAGCAGTGGGCACCACATCCAGGTGAGAAACTTGAACAAAAGCCCATTGAAAATGGCAAACGTTTTTCTGCATTTCAGGGACTGAACAATATGTGCACTGATTTTTCCTTATTCTGTCACAACCCTCACCTGAGGTCACATGTAAAGGTGAAATTGCTGCAGGATGTGCATCATGCTGAGTTCCTAATGGCTGGCAAGGGCTCTGAGGTAGAAGAATAAATATTCACTGTGAAGAATAAAAGCCAATTATTTGTTTGGCATCTGAAGGAAAGCAACAAGCCTCCTTTCTCTGCAGAGTAATGTGTGATTTCCTTTTAGAGGGAGATGAGGGATGGGTAGCTGCCAACATGCAGCAAACACTGCCCTTCCCAAAGTCCTGCACCTCCCACATGAAGGAGATCACTCTGCCATGTGTATGACAGCCTTTCAGTAGGGGTTGTCACCTTGCGATATAAACCCTCTCAACTGAAGCATCAATAAAGAAATCATGCTTCCATGCTAGCTGTGAAAATAGAAATGAAAACTTGTAACACAAAATAAACCATAGCAGTCCCTCCTGGGGTTCTGCACCATGTACAGAACTAGCTGGAGGAATATTCCCCATGGAGAAATATCCTGTGCCTGACCTGTCATAGCCTGCTCCCTCTGGGCTCTTGGCCTCCGATCTTGTGGAGTTTCTGAGCAGTTGTTTTGATGAACAGATACTGCAGCTGGATGGGGATGATCTGTGGTAAGAACTCTGTTAATTTGTCTGTAGAGGACTACACTAGTCAGTCAAGCCTGCATCCTCTTTCCCTATGGGATGAGTTTAAGACAAACATCCTCTCCATGCCCTGTTGTATCCCTGGGATTTAAAGCATCAGGTCATGTGGATTTCCCAGTGCCAGGATTTCCTGATGGTTCGAGCACTAACTTGGGACTTGGAGACACCACCATGTGCCTTTTGATTCATCATGTGTCTCTTTCCAAAATCATTTGAGATTCAGAGAGGAGCCTCTCAGATTTTTCAAAGGCAGATAGGCAAGTTAAGAGCCAGTGTCTCACTGATCTGTGCAAGTGCTTCAGCTGGGTCACAAAATAAGTAAATCTTCCTACATGCCTGCTTCTCAGTGGCTTAATTCATAAATATCTTCCCAGATCTCTCAGTTCTTCCATTCCTCACCTGTGCTGTTCCCTACTCAGGTAATTAATACTTTGCTTTCTCACATGGGGGTTGTCAAGATATGTTCATTAATGCGGTTTTATTAATTACGTACGGTGGGAATGGGGGATAAACCAGTTTTACAGATGAGATCGCCAAGAGGAAACTTTTCTCTCAAAATACACTGAAAGATTCTTGCTGCTGGGGGAGGGCTGCTTTTCCCCACAGCTCCCAAAATCCCCTGTGCTCACTGTTCATAGCTCATGTGCATGATCCAGGGGCTGGAAAGGAGGAATGAAGACATCAGGAAGCAGCAGCAGCCTGACATGACCTGTCCCTGCCAGGGAAGGATGGAGCGGCCTCGTGGCTGTTGCAGAGACTGACAACAGAAGGTACAGGGGTAATGGGGAGGAAGAGCTGAGCGAGGATTAAATGAGAGCTTGGCAGCACGCTCTGGGAGCAGGAGTGGGCTCACCCCAGCGTGGGAATGCTGCAGGAATGGTGGCTTGCTGGTGCTTTTCACTGCAGCAGAAATGGAACCGAGGACCAACCACATCATCTGCCCCCTTCCCTGTCCTGGAGAGAGGTTCAGCAGTGTCCTCGTGGAAACCTTTGCCTGTTCCTCTTTTGCTCCATCAGCCAGCTGCCAGGGAGGCAGATAAGGGGATTTCTAGAGCCACGGGAAGTATGTTTTTCTCCTAGATGTCAGATAACAAATTGTACCATGAAGGGAACATGGATAGAAATCAGCATTTTTTCCCCCCTTTTTGCCTTTACACCCTCATTTTCACATTAATAACCTCTCTAACAAACTTGGTGAATCCCCATCCAGTCTGCCCTGATGTGATCCAGTCCTACATCTTGTGAGCCTGTTCTTGGTACTTGCAGCTGTTGAATAATGAGTGTGCACCAGGCAGGACGTCTCCTGTTGGTGTTTTTATGTCCCTGCCACTGAAGAGGTGGCAGTTCCCAGCCTGGCTGTGAAACAGAGGTGCTGATTGTGCTGATGTCAGAGGACAGGCTTCACTTTTATGTTACTCATCTGTTTGCAAGCAGCAATTTAATATCTCTGCAGATCACTGAGGAGATAATGTCAAGTGTAGTGCTAATGTATCCATGTGCGTTTTAAATTTTGGGGTTTATTAGCTATCTCCAGCAGTTTCTTTGCCTGTGACATGGTAACAACATGCATTTCTTCTGTGCTTTTTAAGCAAAATCCAGTTTCACTGGTAAAATAATTCATCTGCTGCTAACTTTTCCTTTCTTGGGTTGACAAAAGGGAAATGGTGGGTAATGGTTCTGCTTTTTAAAATGCACTCGTTTGTGGTTGCCTACGGATTAGTTAAAATCTAATTTCCTAAACACATTCACATTTCTAAGTTCCACTGCTGCAGAGATGCAAAATGTCTTGCAATAGCTAGTGAAAAACAGGAGGTTATTTCACTGATTTAGGTTTTGTACAGCATTGAAACAGGGATTTACTTCATCGAGAATCCACATCATGGATCTATTTAAATCATAGGATGCCGGAGGATATGAAATTGCATGTCTCAGCTTTTCAGGATTCAGCTGTTCTGCTAACTTTTGTAGTGGCTAAGGAAGACACCCAAATGAGGAACATATTTAAAAACTACCCACAAAATAAACGCAAACAAAAATCCCCCAGTTCTCAGGGATAAGGCATGAACACAATGCAGAGTTTTTTTCTGACTCACAACTTACATCTTTAATACAGTGTTAAATATTGGTAGGGGACACAGGCAAATGCACAAGGCATTCCTAAATGAAAAAGCAAATCAGTTATTTCCATGTGATTAGTATGCAGGCTTTTTTTTTTCTACGTTCCAGGTGAATTGAGCAGTTCAGCATTCAACCAAACTTTTAGATAAGATTTTTGTTTCAACCCACTGCATTCTGGACTGGTAGGAAGAGAGAGACTCCAGTCTGGGGGATCCAAATGTGCTGTAATGTTTTGATGATGTCCATAATTCCATATTAATTTATAAAAAAACCTCACCAAAATTGTTTCTCCTTTCTTATTCTTACTCAAGCTCTCATTTCCTGGGCACAGCTGGGCTGAGATGACAGAAATCCTTTGAGAACATCTCCCATATAGGGCACTTCCTCAATCTAAGCATTAAATCAGTTCAAAGTAATGGTGGTGCGAACCTCAAATCTTGGTCCATATTTTGCCCTCAAAGACATTTTCTGCCTACTTGGAATCACAGCCCAGTCATTTGGTTGTGCTAATTAAAGAATTCCATAGTGTTCTGGAAAGTGATCTGCATTTGGGAGAGGAAAAAGTAGGAAAGACCTTGGAAAGAGCCAACCTGGATGCTCCAACACCAATCAGCAGTGAGGCCATAGCAGGCTGAGACTGTCACAGATGATTTCTTGGACCTCCTCAACCAAAAAATCTCCAGACACAGTGACCAAGAGAATTCCTGATCTCTAATTTTGCCTTCCAAACAAATTTGTGAGAAACATCAGTACTTGGGGTGAGGGAGAGGAGTGATGGCTTTATTTGGGCTTTAATGACTCCAGACCTCCCTAAATGACTTCTCTGGAAATGCAGTGCCAACTACCCAAAGCCTGTTGACTTGTGTTCCCCTCCCTAAAATGGTGGTTTCAGCTTATTTTACCCATCTGAATGCTAGAATGGGCCTAAGGTGAAGATCTGTGGCCCCTGCTCTCATGAGGGAAGACTGGTTCTCCCAAAAAAAAGCTGCTTTTACTGATGTTTCCTCCCTGAACCTGGACCAGAAAGAGAAATGCACTTCATCCCAAGGTTAGAAATGCTGGTGTGGCCCAAGAAGGATGGGCCTGGTGACAGCTGCTTGACCAAAACTAATCACAATTTTTTTCCCCCCTTTGGTAATTTTTAATGTGCCCCAAAAAAGAAAAAAGCTGTCCACAGCCCTCTTATTTTCACTCTAAACATGGCCAGTGTGCTGGTGAAAGGAGACAATTCTGGCAAAAAAATAGAGCTGAATTTATTTTGCAAAAGCTTTTCATGAAGGAAAAAAAATTGTTGATCATAAAAACCATCAAAAGCACAAGGCTTTTTAAGCAGTCCTGAAGTGTAAATCTTCCACAGGTTTGAAACATCTTTCCTGAGGCTCTGTATGATAAAATTAGGAAAAGTAGGGAGGTATTCCTCAGGTATGCTTTCCAAGCTCCATGGCTGCAATTAAACTGCAGCCATACAGCAATTACAGATATTTTGCACTTTTTTTAGTTAGCTGTTAACTATTGCCACTTTATCCAGCTTGGAAATACAGCAGCATTATTTTTGACCTCTTACTAGAACTGTTGTTTTTCTTAGACTTTACTGTGGAAACTTTTGCAAAACTTTATCAATTTTGGAGTTGAAAAAAAAATGCAACATTGAGCTTCTGTGGAATATTGCTTGCATGGTTTAGTGTATACTTACTTTAAAGAACTGCTGTATATTGCTGATGCTGTGTCCCCACTGTAACCACCGCCATTGGGTCAGCCAGTATTAATGACAGCACTCAAAACACAATTGCTTTTAAATTACAGTCACTATCATCTACAGGAGGCTTTTGTTTTTTTCCTTTTATGAAGATGATTCACTTTTTTCCCCCTGTTTTCAGGTTTCTGAAGTCTCAGGACAGCTAGCAAAAGAGGAAATTCAAACAAGGTATGTGGCCCTTTCTCTGTTTGGTAGGGAAGGCTTCGTTTTGAGGCAGCCAAGCAGCACAGGAGCCCCAGGAGACAGTGGCTGATTAACAAGTCTGTGGGGGCTGGCAGTGAGGGCTGCAAGGTTGGAAGCAAACTTGGTGTAGCCGCTGGCACTTGCTCCCTGCAGGAATAGTGAGTTCATTTTTGTGCGCTTCCTGATGCTCGCTCTGCGGTTGGGAGCTGATAGAAGGCAACGCTTCAACTTCCTGAACCCTCTAAATAAAGCATCCTTTCTGTAGGGTGGTTTTTTTAATTTTTTTTTCAGAGAAAGGCACATTGTACTCTCTGCTTTGGTTGGATTTTCGTATTTGGCTCTTTGAATAGACAGCTTTGGTGGTGGAACAGTTGGAAACTGATTTCAGAAAGGCTCAAATGTATGGCAAGGAGAAATATCACTGGATATTCTTCGCATACTTCACTGGAATGGCTTGGAGCTGCTCTCAGGAGTTTATTTACATAGCTGCTGTGTCGTGCCACAGCTACAAGGGTGGCCAAGCTTCCTCTTTAATCTAAACTCCTTTTACTGAAGGTATTAATTCACAAATAGCTTCAGTTTTCTTTATTTCTAGGTTTGTTTCTTTCAAGAGATTATTATGGCAAGACAGCGATTATTTAAATACTTGAATTAATACATATATTAGCTCTTGTAAATTCAGATGTAGCAAAGAGCAAGTCAGACAGTCCCCATCTGTTCATTCACACCATGATGTGATCCAGTGTGCCTGGACAGTGAGGATGCAAAACTCACACCCATTTCCTAGTGAAACGCCCAAGAGGTTACCTGTGAGAGGTGTTCATTTTGTAACGTTAAGAAAAATGTGGTTCCCTCCAAGGGAAAGTCCTTTACAAGACAAGGGGTTAGGAATTCAGCTGGAATTTCCTGTTCCTACCTAAGCCAGGTTGAACAAAGTAGGTAAACCAGCACTGGATGCTCCATATTCTGGTTTTCTCATTATTCTCAACCAAATAATGACGCTTACTTAGCATGATTCACTGCTTTATTACGTTACTAAATCACATTTATCTCCATCAGGCCTCTTTTTCTCCGGGGTATTCTGTTGGTGTAATTCTTTTTTACCAGATGTTTGATATTTTGTATGGTTCCAATGCCAACATATTGTTTGAAACAACAGCAGTAAAGAGTTAACTCCCACAAGGAGAAAAAAGACAAAATGAGTCCCCACAACTGGCTATCTCTTAAGAAATCAGCTCCTGCTCTGACATTTGCTATAGGCAAAGTAAAACAAAGCTCTACCAGCAGTAAATCAATTCCTGTGTGCGGGTACTGTCAAAAGGAGCTGTTCTGGAGCTCTCTGATCCAACCTGTGGGCCAAGTCATGCTCATTTTATACATCCCAGTGTTTTGAAATGCCATTGTGCTCCGGGAAGAGCTTGGCTGGCTCAAATATGAATATCCACAAGGTAATGGGTGTCTTCAGCTGGTGTGGGAAACTTCGTTGGGTGCCTTTAAAAACCAGGCCTTTCTCAAATAAGCTATTAATTGTGCATTGCTTGTGATAAGTTTATGAAAAATACTCCAGCTACAGATGGGCTTTAAAATCAGAGTTGGATCTTAAATATCAAAATGTCTGGAATGGTTTGTTCATTTTTTTTTCCTTGTCTATTAGAAAGATAAGAAACAAACCCAAAGATTTGCATCCAAACTTTCTTATAGCTTCATGCTAAAGCTCCGGGGTGCCTGCCAGGTTTTGGCCTGCTCCCATCTACATCTATTGTATTAAAACAGTTAAAGGCATTCTTCTCTTCCCCCTTTTCCCCTGCAGCTGGAAAGCACCATCCTCTGCCCTTGAGAAAACAAACATCAATGCTGCCTGTTGTACAAGCCTGGTTCAGTTTGCTTCACTGGAGCAGCCCATGTATCTGTAACTTCATCCAGCAGGGAGGCTGCGTAGGTGTGCAATTCAAACCTTTCCAATCAGACAATTTTCAAATGCATTAAAAAGCTCAGCTTCTGTCAGGAGCTTCCCCTGTTTAGACAAGGTGAGCAGGAAATTCAAGCATCTTCCTAAGATGTGAGGGGCGGAAAATGAGCAGGAATAGGATGATGTTGGCCTATTTAACCTGGTGAGTTTTTGGAGTCTGAGGACTTTCTAATATTGTGGATTTACATATTTAAGGTGGATGCTCAGTGCTGCAATGAGGTGTTTCTGTTGACCTCTCTGTGGATAAGCTGCTTCTCCTCTGTGCCTCAGCACTGGAGTGAACATTAAAACCTAGGACATAGACATCAAGGTAAAATTCCCCTGCATTAAAATACAGTCAAATACTTCTATAGAGAGACTTAATGTCAGAGTACCACTGCAACCGCTGAATACCAGTACCTCTGAAATTGCTTGAATATTTTCTTCTCTGAAAATAAGTAACAGACTAGAAATGAGAGTTGAGAAAGCAAGACCTCCTCACTTTTACAATGTACAGAGGAATATGTACACCAGGGCAGCCTGTCAGCACGTGCTGATGATTCCTGCATCTGGGTGCTGTTTCACAGCAAAGCCTGTATTCCTAGCTTTGGAACAAAAGATTACCAGAGATAACTGATGGAAAACATATCCCAGTTATTGACTAATCAGCCTCACCTTCACCCTGCAGCTAATTACAAGGTTAAAACGGTACTAAAAATATCCATATTTATCCAAATAACCCATTTGGTGTATTTCTGCTCCAGATAAATGAAGCAATGTTCCATTATAATCTCTGACCATGTTTTATCTTTCTCTACGTAGACTTGTTATGACAAAATCTCTTCCATTTTAATTAAATTTTTCCAGATACCATCTTCATAAAACTAGCACTCAGAGAGGCATAATCATTATTTTTAATAGAAGAGAGTTAATGCTTGTTAAATATGCTGGAGGATTGTCACTACTTATGTTTCCTGTCTGCAAGGAGAAGAAGAGCAAGGGTTCCTCAGATCTGCTTTTCCAGGGTGATCTTTCTACCAGTTTAAGACCTGGTGTACAAAAGTGGGTAGGTTCTGGCTAACTTTGAACATACAAATCATCTGGTAACTTCAATGAGATTATTGGGGTGTTTCAATGGCACCGGTTTAAAATGGAGCTTAAGTACTTGACTGCCTTCAGGATGTGATTTTTTCTGCAAAACTGCTGATTTCATAGGACTCATTTCTAGTTAATAGCTTTCTCTGCTTGGACCTGGACTGAGATTTCCAGTTCATTTCATGTGTATCACTGGAGAGCTACGAGGTGGTGACAGCGTTCAGCTGCTGGCACAAGCCAGCCGGAGCCAAGACAAACAAGCCTGGAAGTGAAGGAGAATGCCGCCTGTGCCTTGATTTCCTTGGGGGGGAAAGAAGCAAAGGTGACTGCAATTGTAGGACTCCTATCAGTTTCAAGCTTCGCCATGGCAAGCATATGCTAAACATTTTCTAAAGTGACCTGAATTAACCTTCTTGTAGTGGCAAAACCTGTGGGCCCCTTTCGGTGGCCCCCATGCAGGCAGAGCTGTCAAGGGCACAGCAGTGCTGCCTCCCTGCTGACAACACACAGGGATGTCTCAGGTACCAAAGGACACTTCAAATGGCCCCAATAACCTGTGTTTAGGCAACAGAGCTGTCTCTTCCTGACAGAATGGTCCCAAATGGGGCTTTACTCCCAGGCACAGCAAGGACAGACAATCCTGCTGCTTGGCCAAGTTCTGAAGTTCATTCTCAGGAAAACTCCCACTGATCTAAGGCATGCCAGGATTTCATTTACTGCTGGGAAATGTGAAACTGCCCTGGCTAAAGTATCTTAATTAGGCTATTAGAGCCTGGTATAAAATGGCTGAGATAAACAGGGTCAGGAGGGCAAAGGATATTGTCAATGTATTGTAAAGCCTTTCCTGCTCAGCTCAAGCTGCCTGGAACCACATTTCCATGAAATAAAATACCTGAGCCCTCTGTGTGGTGGCTCCTGGAGGGCCCCTGAGTCAATGCTTTTCACACAGTCAGCATGTGGGCAGGGAGCCAGAGCTTCTCTGCCCTCTGGTGCCTTGCGCTGCTTGGACTTTCAGTTTCTAATTCTGGGGTGTTTTAACTCTAGTCCAGCTTTGGGGTTTGCAGTGTGTGTTTGGGGCAGTTTGAAGGGCCTCATCTTTGCCTTTCCTGTGCAAGGGCTGGTCCCTGAACGAGGGCTCTGGCACCTGTTCTCTTCATATGGCTTTTCCAGAAATGGTTTAACAACTGGTGATGCCAGGAGACTGTGCTGTAGGAATCCGGGGAAGTGTCAGATCTAGGGCCTGTATATGCGTGTACATAGAATCACAGGATGGATTGGGTTGGAAGACACCTTAAAGCCCATCCAGTGCCACCCCCTGCCATGGGCAGGGACACCTTCCACTATCCCAGCTTGCTCAGAGCCCCATCCAACCTGGCCTTGGACACTTCCAGGGCTGGGGCAGCCACAGCTTCTCTGGGCAGCCTGTGCCAGGGCCTCGGCAGCCTCACAGGGAAGAAGTTATTCCTAATATCCAACCTAAAGCCACCCTTTTTCAGTTTAAAGCCATTCTCCCTTCTCCTATCTCTCCATGCCCTTGTAAAAAGCCACTCTCCAGCTTTCTTGTAAGTCCCCTTTAAGTACTGGAAGGTGCTATAAGGTCTTGCCAGAGCCTTCTCTTCCATAGGCTGAGCAACTCCAACTCTCTCAGACTGTCTCCATAGGAGGGGTCTTTGCTGGTGTCTTTGTATCCCAGCCAGTACAAAATACAGTGAAAAATCCAATATATTCACC